>NC_091776.1:31122136-33522136 GCF_029378745.1 Bos indicus | reverse complement strand
CCCTTCTTAATATCTTCTGCTTTTGTTAGGTCCCTACCATTTCTATCCTTTATTGTGCCCATCTTTGCATGAAATGTTCCCTTGGTATCTCTAATTTTCTTGAAGAGATCTCTAGTCTTTCCCATTCTGTTGTATTCCCCTATTTCTTTGCACTATTAATAGATCTTTTTTACTACAAGCATATACCTACTTGATAGTAGACTCAATTTTATGTTTCAAGAAAAGAGAAAAGAAAATTGGAAGTCTTGCTATCTGACCCCAGCAGTGGTGTGCTGGTAAATACTTAACAATCAGATATCAAAGAAAAAAAGAAAAGAAAGGATCTGACTTATAGTTGTTGCTGATTCAGTTCAGTTCAGCAGTCGCTCAGTTGTGTCTGACTCTTTGCAACCCCATGAATCACAGCACGCCAGGCCTCCCTGTCCATCACCAACTCCCGGAGTTCACTCAAACTCATGTCCATCGAGTCGGTGATGCCATCCAGCCATCTTATCCTCTGTCGTCCCCTCCTCCTCCTGCCCTCAATCCCCTCCCAGCATCAGAGTCTTTTCCAATGAGTCAACTCTTCGCATCAGGTGGCCAAATTACTGGAGTTTCAGCTTTAGCATCACTCCTTCCAAAGAACACCCAGGACTGATCTTCTTTAGAATGGACTGGTTGGATCTCCTTGCAGTCCAAGGGACTCTCAAGAGTCTTCTCCTCAGTGTAGTATTTCCACTGTGGCTGACTGCAAGTTATCACCATGATTTCTGTGAATACAGAGTTGGGAAGAAATGCTCACAGTCAACTCTCTTTAGCTGGAAATAGCTGCCTCCAACACATTACTGAATCATAGATTCGTATTTCTACCTTTATCATGTCTTTGCCCCCCTACCCCTCTTTATCAAACTTTAAATATCTTAGCTATTGTGGTCATCCTGATTTTTTTTTCTTCTGTATTAAAACTTAATCTCAATCCCTTGAAACAAAATCCTAAGATAATAATGTTTTCCAGCTCTTTCTTTTCTATTATACATGCTCATCAAAGTTAACCCAGGTTAAACCAAGGGTTTTTTTTTTTCTTTCCCCCGATATGTCCTCTCCTTTTCCCTGGCAGTAAAGGAGTCTGGAGAAAATTGTGAATCTATACATTAAAATTGTATCTTAATTCACAGTTGCTAAATTGTGGAGATTTTGTAGTGTTTTGACTACTCCTGTTATTTACCTCAATTGGTTCCTTCTATTACTCCTCAGGACAGCTCTTATAGCAGGTCATTACTCACTTTGAGGCTCTTGCTTTAATTCCATTCTTCCCACAAATCCCCCTCCAAGAACATAGAGCTCATGAATTACATTGCACAGTCCTCTCAATTTTACTTTTGTTCCTACTCTTCTCTCCCTACCTTCCATCAGTCTTTTTGAGAAATAAATACTCTGTTTCTTTCTAAAACTTAATCTTTGTTGTTATTGTTTAGTCGCTAAATCATGTCTGACTCTTTTGTGACCCCGTGGACTGTAGCCCACCAGGTTCCTCTGTCCATCGGATTTCCCAGGCAAGAATACTGGAGTGGGTTGCCATTTCCTTCCCCAGGGGAGTCTTCCCAACCCAGGGATCAAACCCAAGTCTCCTACATTGGCAGGCAGATTCTTTACTGCTGAGCCACCAATCTTTACTTTTTTTTTTCTTCTTTTTTTTTGAGGGAATCACATCTTTTCTTTATGTGTCTTAATCCATCATTACTATAGTTTCCTCAGAATATTTTTGAATTTCACCATATTCTTACCCTCCACTTTGCTTCAGATCTGGAAATTTGAAGTGTTCTCGATGGAAATGTTCCCTGCCTTTGCTTCCCTATACCAAAGCAAAGCTGGGCCCGCTTGCCCAACAAGTTGTAAAGTAAATTTATTGACATCAAGTTGTGGTGAAAGAAAGTACTGTATTTATTACAGGGCCAAGCAAGGAAAACTGGCAGCTCATGCTCAAAAAGATCTGAATTCCCTGATGGCTGTCAGGAAAGAGTTTTTAAAGACAATGTAAGAGAGAGGGACATGGAGTGCATGACCCATTCGTGCTCATGCTCCGTTCTCTGATTGGTTGATGGTGAAGTAACACCATCAGGAACCTCAATCATCAACCTTCTGGTTCCACCCTGTCTGGGGTCTCCATGGTGGTGGTCAGTATGTAGTTAATGTCTTCTACCTGGTGGGGGTTTTAATCTGTGAAACATCTCAAGGATACGGCTCAGAATTTTATCTATAACCCTTGAAGAGGAACTAAATGTCCCTGACTTTGTTTTTTATGGCTAAACTATTATAATTTTATCTTGCTTGACTTTTTTCCTTTTTTTCTGCATTTTTATATTTCTCTGGTTCAATTTGTTCTTTGAAACTCTGAAAATGCCTGGGAGGCTAAAGCTTTTTTACAAACAAGAGGTAAGGAACAAAAGAATTGAGGGGCAGCTAGGGGTGGGATTGATCCCTGGGAAGGTTCTCTCAGGGTTCTGCTCAGTTTCAAAACAAAATCCTTTTCTCAACATGTCTTCACATAAAACCACCAAATGTTACTTTTTTCTTTTACTGTCACCCTATAAAGAATTTTTGTGCCTTACATTTTTATTTTCCACATCATCCATTCCTTTTTTCCTTCATGGGACTCTAACTTATTGGGTTTGCGGGACTATAAATTTCAAAAAAGCTGGCAATGTATCTTGTTCATAACACTTTGCAGTATGCTTGGGCAATCAATAAGTAGTCATTGAATAAATATATGCCATCACTGCTCCTGAAACTGCCCTTACCTAGGTAATCAAGATTTCTTGTAATTTTTCAAAATAACCTTAAAAAATACTTTTTAAACCGTCTGCGTGGTTTTCTGCAGCATCAGGCCCTCTGGAAGTCTTTTTAAAATTTTTTTCTTAAAAACTGTCTATTTCTTAATTTCCATATTCATACTTTCTTTGTGTCTTCATCCTGTTTTAAAAAAAGCATTAAAATTGATTCCTAATTTAGAACATACAAAATATTAACTTGAGATAGATTTATAAACCTAAAGATTTTTAAGCAAAATAAATAAATAAATAAATAAAAACAAATCCCCTAAATATAAAAGAAAAAATTAACTGGACTTCATAAAAGTTTAAAATATCTGCTTATCAGAATGTATCATTAAGAAACTGAAAAAGCCTACAGACTATAAGAAATACATATATTCAACAAAAGATTTTTTAAAGAACTTTTAAAAGTGATTGCCCCCACTGTTTGCAATACACATTTACAGCTAATCCAAGTCTACTTTCAAATAATACTATACCACTTCACAAGTAATGCAATAAAGGACTATATGATAACAAAATTATCCTAATTCCTCCTGCCTTTCTCTTGTATGATTGCTGTCATTCATTTTACTTATACATAAGCATACATAAGAATATACACCTATGTGTGTGTGTGTGTATACGTATCAATGTGAGAAAATATAAAAGATATATATCGGTCTCTGCCCTTGGTTCCTGGCACACAGCTCTAGAACGTTTGTAATTTCCCAAGTCATGAAAGCACCAGATCATCTTTTGTTACAATATTTGGTCTTTGACCCTGATTCTGATATCAAGCTCCTAAATCCTTTGGAATTTCCTCCGTGATAAGAGTGTCTTCTATGCTAAGGAGTTGACTCTGGATGGGCTCCTGGATAGGGGCTGGTCACCAGAAAGACCAAGCCATGATTAGAAGCTTGGAATTTTCAGCCCCACCTCCCATTCTCCAGAGTAGAAAGGGGGGCTGGAAATGGAGTTAATGATTGCTTGTGCTTTTGTGATGAAGCCTCCCTTAAAATCTCCAAAGTATGGGTGAAGTTCAGAGAGTTTCTGGGTTATAAACATGGTGGTGCCGGGAGAGTGGAGTGCCAGGAGAGGTCACAGGGCCTCTGCTCTCCTTCCCCACATTCTGTGCCCGCTGCATCTCTTCAATCCAGATGTTCATCTGTATCCTTATGCATGTCTTTTTATAAAAACTGGGAAACAGTCAGTAAATTGTTTTCCTGAGTTCTATGAACTGTTCTAGAAAATTAATGGAACTGGTGGAGGGGATTGTGGGAAACTTCAAGCTGTAGCTGATCAGTCAGAAGCGCAAGTGACACCTAGACTTGCAATAGGTAACTGAGGTGGTACAGGCTTGTGGGACTGAGCCCGTAACCTGAGGCTGTCCACAGGTACACAGGCTCAGAATTAAGTTAAGCTGGTGTCACAGAACTGCTGGGTGTGGGAAAAACCCACACACGGCTGGTGTCAGTGTTGTGAGTGTGACAGTAGTGTGAGAGTAAAGAAGACACAAGAGGAAGATTGAAGATCTTCCTTATCACTTATAGAATGCATTGTTACTATGAAAAAATATTAGATCAATTAAGAATAAGGGTAATAAAGTTTTTATTTTACCTTCATTATTCCTTCTCCCATGTTCTTCCTTTCTTTCTCTAATTCCAAGGTTCTGACCTATATCATTTTCCTATATCGAGTTATTACTCAAGAACTTCTTTTGACATGTCTTGACATGTATTGACAACAAATCCCACCCCCCCCTTTTTTTTTTGAGAAAGTCTTTATATTTTCTTCACTTTCAAAGATAATTCTGCAGCATACAGAATTCCAGGCTGATTTTTTTTCTCTCAACATTTTAAAATAGTTATATTACTCACATAATTTCTGAGAAGTAGGATGCAATTCTTATCTCTGTTCCACTATAAGATAAGATTTATTTTCCCTCTCTGGCTCTTTCAAGAGTTTTTCTTTATCTTTGATTTTCTGAAGTTTTCTTATGATATGCCTAAGTGTAGATTTTTTTTTTTTTTTTTTTGGTAGGAGGGGGTGGTTTGGCATTTATTCTGCTTGGTCTCTGAGCTTCCTGTATCTTGATTTTGTGTCTAACAATAATTGGGAGAAATTCTCAGTGACTGTTGCTTCAAATACTTTTTTTCTGTCCTTTTCTTTCTTTCTCCTCATGGTATTCCTGTTATGCATATTTTATAGCATTTGTAGTTGTCCCACAGGTTTTGGATATTCTATTTCCTCTTTTTATCTTTTTTCTCTTTGCCTCTCAGTTTTTGAAATTTCTATGGACATATCCACATGCTCAGAGATTTTTTTCCATAGCCATTTTCAGTTTAGTGCTGAGACTATCAAAGGCATTCTTAGTTTCTGTTACAGTCGTTTTGATCTCTATCATTCCCTTTTTATTATTTCTTAGACTTCCTATCTCTCTGCTTTACTTGCCCATCTGTTCTTTTTATATGTTACTGAACAAATTTGACATGAAACATTGCGTAAGTTAAAGGTGTATAGCATGTTACTTTGATAGATTTATATATGGTAATATGGCTGCTGTTATATTTATCCCATTCCATAATTATAGTACAATATTATTATCTCTATTCATTATCCTGTGTGCCCATCTGTTCTTGTATGCTGTCTATCTATTATGTCTTATCCATTAGAGTCATTAGCACATTAATCATAGTTGCTTTAAATTCCAGTCTGTTAATTCCAACTTGCTTACCATATAAGTGTAATTCTGATGCTTTTTCCGTCTTTTCAAACTGATTTTCTTGCCTCTTAATATGTTTTGTAACTTTTTGTCAAAAGTTCTACATAGTGTACTAGGGAAATGGAACTTCATGAAATAGGCCTTTATTGGTGTGTTAGTAAGATATAGAGAGAGTGGAGTGTTCTACAGGCCTATGATTTTGTCTCAGACTTTTAGTGAATTTGTGCACCTGCTGTGAACTTTAGAAATGATTATCAGGTTTTTCCCCTACTTAGGTAAGACAGGATGGCAGTAGGTATCTAGGGTTAAATATTTTCTTTCTTTCATGTAGAAGACTAGAGTGGGCTTGAGTTGGGTTTACCTTTTACCTGGGTTGGTTAGACTCTGACAAAACCCCAATTGGTTAAAGCTCTGGTGAAATCGTTTCTTTGAGAGTAAGACTTGTTAAGAAGAACCAAAACCTCTGGTGTGTTTCACAATAGTTGTGTTTTCGCTCCCCCTGCTAGAAGCACAAAGGGGATTTCCTCTTTCACTGTGAGAATGTGGTAGAGTTCCTGGAGGTAAAACTCACCCTAGTATCTGGTTATTAAGAAATTACACCTTCAGCTTGCACTGTAGTTCTTCGGGACAGAGCTAAGGTAGGACCATCCGGGTTGCACAGGTTCTTTTCATTGTTACTTGGTCTTTCCCATACTGGGCTGGAGTGCGTACTGAAGGTACAGCTGCTATTGACTGCTCTTATGGAAGGAATGTTAGAAACAGCACAAAAGTCATCAGGTCTACTCCATGGGCTAGATATTGCCAATTGGCAGCCAGAATTCATATCCATTATCTTTAATATTTCCTTTATATTACATATACATGGATTGGAAGGTTGGAAGGTAAATTTTCCAGACTTCTTGGCTACTAGGCTTATGAATGTGATTGAGGTTCTGCCAATGATTTGGTAACTGGGCAACTTTGTGGAAGGCAGAGGCCATTCCTTTTCCCACATTGGCCGTTTTAGGGGAGGTCATCCTCCACGTTCATGCCCCAGTCACCAGCTTTTTGTGGAGTGGCAGCCATTCAGTTGATACCAGTTCCCATTTCCTGATCTCTGGCATGGACACCGTGGTACTATTATTACTTTGACACCTACTGACAGCTCTTATCTCCCCATCTCTAGCTCTTCCAAAAATATTGCAAGCTTTTGATGATCTGTATAAATAACGTCTGTTAAAATGCCTAGACTTCTTTCTATTCCCTCTGCGAAACACTGCAACACACCTCATTTTCAGATGAGGAAAAGGAATTTCTAGATTTAATTCAGGCTCAGAGAAGAGTCAATGGCAAAAAACTGGATTAGAATTAAGCTTTCTTATTTTCTTTAAAATATTCTATATCCACACATATAAAAAAGTTGCATAGTGTAGTAGAATATGAATGCTTGGAATTAAGTCTCTTTGAATTCTAGCTTTTCTACTTACTAGCTGCATGGCCTTGGGCAAGTCACTTGATTGTGCTTATCGATCACTTGATTATCATCAGTTTCCTTATTACACAAGGTTATTGTAAATATTGAGATAGTATTTATTGAATTTCTTGATGTTTGTTTAAGGAATTAATAAATACTCAGTACTCTTCCTTATGTCATGAAAATGAGCAAGAGATGATTGGGACACTGTCTTACACTTTGAGATTCTGTGATCACTACAGTATTTTTTATACTCTATATAAATCTCACACATTGGGTGATAAGACAATGGAAATCCTTGTAAATTGATGTTCAAAAGGCAAAGCCCTTCCTTTTAGAAGTAAGTAATGTGATAATGTGTGATAATGTGATAGTTATCAATATATTTTAAATATCAGTATCAATAATGTGATAGTTCACAATATATTTTAAACTTAAAAAGGTCCTTAAAAACTTAAAAGGTCCTTAAAATCCCTGTGTTAGCTGCTGCTGAGTCGATTCAGTCGTGTCCGACTCTGTGCGACCTCATAGACAGCAGCCCACCAGGCTCCGCCGTCCCTGGGATTCTCCAGGCAAGAACACTGGAGTGAGTTCCCATTTCCTTCACCAATGCATGAAAGTGAAAAGTGAAAGTGAAGTCGCTCAGTTGTGTTCGAATCTTAGCTACCCCATGGATTGAAGCCCACCAAGCTCCTCCGTCCATGGGATTTTCCAGGCAGGAGTACTGCAGTGGGTTGCCACTGCCTTCTCCATTTGTTACCTGGGGTACCCTCAATTAAACATTATTGAATTTTTAATACTAGTACTGTACTATACTAGTATGCAGATGCCAATTCTCATAATGTTGATTCTGACTTACAGACCTTAAATTAAATAATATATTTACTCAGTCAGCATGTACCTGGAAGGCTCTAAAGTTTGTTTGAATAGGGAATGACATTATTAAAACTGTTCTTGTCATACTATGAAACAACCACAGAAGTGTAGAGATGAGAATCTTAAAGAACAGTTAGGAGATAATAATTACAATGGCTCAGGCAAATTATCACAAGAATTCAATCTAACGTGGAGAAATATGAATGAAGAGGAAAGACTGAAGTTGAGGGAAATTTTGTAATAAAAATTGACATAAATCAGGGCTTACTAAACATGAGTCATTGGAGAAACGCCAGTGGTGAGTCTAAGTTTTCAGAATTATTATTTGTTCAGATGGCAGGTGAGCCAGCAGGATAATGAAGAGCAAGAATGTCTTTGCAGTTCAGATGTGGCAGATATATTATATTAAGTTTATGATTGGTGGAATTTGAGATTCTTATGGAATGTCCAGATAGACATTCTTCTGTGGAGCTGAGAGGGAACACAGACAGCAAAGACTAATTGATTCTAGGGTCCATTGGTGATTCTGAAGAAGAGTAGGCTTAAAGAAATAAGAGAATATTATTTTTGGAACCCAAGTAAAATAAAGAACTTGAAAAGGAGACAAAGATTAGTAAGGCAAGAGAATAGGAACTGAGATAATCATATGCTAAAGACTGAGGAGGTGAAAGAAAAACATTAAATAAAAGGAGATTCTCTGAAGCAATGAAGAAAGTAGGACTCAGGAACTGCTAATGGATTTGGCATAAGAAGATGAATTTCTTTTGAATTCTGAGGGTAGAAACACAAATCAAAAGGATAAAATGGTGACTGGAGACACTACATCCAAACATTTCTGAGTTTTGCATTCTTAGTAGGTCAAAGCATACATTATGGCGTAATGGGTATGGCCAGTATTATGGATTGCATATCTGGCTATCATAATTATATATGTCATATCAAAGTGTATTTCCTTTCATTTGTTCACAAATTGCATGTTAACAGTTACAGTGTTAAAATGTTTGTGCTTCTTCAAACTTCAACTGTAGTCAAGCTTCCATAAAAGAGAAATAAGAACCGTTTGGTTATTGTTTAGAAAGGCCATGTGAGTCAGTAGGTTTTATTTCTGAATTCTTAGATAATTTATCAACGTTAACTGACTTAAATTTCACTCTCTTCCCTTAAAAAATGTTAGGTACCATCCAGAAAGTAGTCATGGAGAAAAGAGAGATGTCCAAAGTTCCTAATGTCTCTACCTGAGAGGGTTGTTTGTTTGATGTGGGTTTATTTGTGTGTGTGGGTGGGGGTTAAAAATAAATAACATAGGGCTAACAGAACTTCTTTCTTTTCTGTTGTGCCTGATAATGACACAACTTATCACCTTAAGCCATGTCATATTACATTTATTTCCACTTGTAGCCTTAGGCAAAGCTACCAAATACCAAAGGCTTATATTACATCTCTGTTCAGATATCTTTCTCCTAGAAAGGATCAAGAGACAAAGACTGCAATGATACTCTCAATTTTCAGACAAAATATCTGTATTAAGAGGTCATGACCATCATTCCTGAAGTTGGATATGATTAGCAAACACTTCCATATGTTGCCCTTTATATATATGGTAACTGTAATTACTCTTGATGTAGTTATGTGACATTTCAAAAACATGATTCCATGAGATGCAAATCATTAAAATAAAAATGAAATATAACCTGAGTTTATGATATTTAAAAAAATTAAGCATCCACGTTGTCATATTTTAAAGCACCTAAGAATACTTGAGTAACCATCAAGATATAGAATCTACTTTTTAAATATCTAAAGATATTTAAATGTTCTGATTAAACCTAACAAGAGATTTCAACTTTTATGCTAGATCAATTAAAGAAATAAAGTATTTCACTTTGTAATAGCTGTTTATTCTTACTATATCATTAAAAGCTATTTTTTTCCTAAGAATTTGGAACATGCAGTATCACTACATCATGGTGAGAAATATTTATTTTGTTGGAAATGTGTGAATTTAGAGACTTAAATGAAAATTATGAGAGGAGTTTGGCTCTTTAATATGACTCCCAAATGCAGACTCAACGTTTTAATCCATTATTTTCAATCAGGCAGGATTAGGGTGAAAAACTTTAATTTTCTTACTCAAATAAGAAAGAGTATAAACTTTGCACAACCATAATTCTATAGGACATCATTTAAATTATATATCTACCATCCAAGGCTAATATCTACATGAAATATTCCAGGTAGATGAAGTTAATGTATGGCAGAACTCCAGAGAAGGTAGAATTCTCTGAATGAGAAAACTAAGCAAGTACTCAGTCTCTTCCAGGGAAGTGCTGCTGTCTCTGAAATTCTCCTTCTTCCACCCTGGTCTCCTTTACCAGAGTATGTCCTTTTGGAACAGTTTTTCCATACATTCCTGGTGGTTTGATGGGTTACAAGCCCTAAATAGTAACAGTTAGTGCTGTTAACAGTTTGTTGTCATGGTTGCAGAAACACTAACTACAGTAGACAATTAAACCAACTTCATGATATGCCTTTCCTGCAAGACTGAAATTCTAATTTTCCAGTTGTACTTGGATCTGAAATTTGGCTTCACAGGAGTTCAATATGTCCCAGGATAAAGAGAAACCAAATTTACACTGTGTTTTAAGTGGTTGGCACTGCTTTTTCAAGCATGGAACACAATTTACAGACTGGAACATAATAGTAGGTAATAAAATCACAGAATTTATTTAGAAGTTTTTTTCATTCTTTTTTTAATCCCAGAGTTTTTTGTCCAACATTAGATTTTCTTAGTTTTTCAATGGCTATTGTTTATCTAACAAAGAAAGCAGAGATAGCTTAAATTCTGGAAAGAAACGGTCAAAGATAAGAACTAATCAATCTCCAGTAATTCTTTCCACCCATTTTGTTTGCTCCCTTTTTAAATTTCTCACCATGAGTCTCTGCAAGTTTACAGTTCAGAGTTCCTTTGACCTTGTACAAAGAACTGCTGTTCCTTAAGCACAGAAGCTCTGGGTGTGAGGTGGACTGTCCGGAAATTGACATAAGAATCTAGAGCTCCAAAAAGATGAGATAGCCATTTCCCATTCCAAGAATTACATACAATTCTTTTCTTGTTTTAGAGGTAACAGGAAAAGTTGATTTAACTTAATTAAAATCTGATTTTAAGGCCTGTTATGAGGTTAACATACAACTGGACAAATTTAGCATATCTGATTATACCCATGAGATATCAGTTTGACTTTGTAAATGATAACAAGGGACCCAAAGTTACTCAAAGAAATTTATAGATATCCCTCACTATCATAATTGGTGACCTTAGAACTTCAGTTGAAGTTATATCTGTACATATGTCTGCTAAGTTAGCTGGTATTTTCAGAAAGAAAATGAAACATAATGCATTTTTTAAAAAAAGAAAAGGAGAAAAGAAGATGCTTTAGACTCAGAATAATGGGTAATGTTTTGACAGGAATAGAATGGTGAGTTTTCCTGAAAGTTTACTTAGTCACACCAGGTTTTATCTGATATTTTTGGGGAGAATGTCTGCACTCATGAATGACAATTAGTTGCATGCCTGTGTATTACATTCAATACTGGAATCTAATTCAAAATGAACCCCACTTCAAAGAGCAGTTGAGATGGACACTATGGTCCCAAACCAAACAAGCTCTGTAGAGTTGAGAAGGGATTGGGTGGTAGTGTTATGGCCAGAATGGGGAAGAGCAAGGGAGCCATGGTCACTCCTACACATTCTCATTAGCTCTGTAAACACTGGTTAAATTGAACATAGGTTGGTAACTTAAAATTCAACATATCATCACTGCAATGCAGAAGAATCCACACAAGCACCTACCTAGCAAGTTTCGGCCAGCAGTGCAGGGTGGGACAGGGGAACAGAAGCACTGGCAATGATCCCAGGGACAAGTAGGGGGCTGGTGGCACTGCAGTTACATGGAGAGAGCCACTTTGAAGCAGCTGCGGAAATAGACACGTCTAATACCATGAAAGCTAGAACAACTTCCCAAAGGCATGCTGAAGCCGTAGACACTCCAAAACCTACTACTGGACACTGCACTGCCCTTCAGAGAGAGGAGATCTAGCTCCATCAATCAGAACACAGGCACAAGCTCCATGAACCAGAAAACATCACAGGACACTAACTCAGCCCCATCCACAAGGGCAGACTCCACAACCAAGAACTACGGCCTTGAAAACCCTTTAAAAATTTTTTTTTCCTTTTTCATTTTTCTTCTCTTATAAATCACACTGTTTGTTCCCTCAACATATCTCCACCTTCACACTAGCATTTAGTGGTGCTGTGGAGTTTTCCTTTTTAATTTTCTTTGTTAAAAAAAAATTCATTTTAAGATATTTTTTCTTATAAATCACACGGTTTATTCCCCCTACATATTTCCATCTCCATATTAACCTTTTGCAGTGCTGTGGAGTTTTCCTCTTTGTGTTTCTTGTCAAAAAAAAAAGCAAAAGAAAAATTCATTTTAGGTGTTTTTTTTTCTTTTTTTCTCTTTCTCACTTTTTTTTCCTTGAATTTTTTTGGATTTTATTTTGGATGTATTCAATTGCTTTTCCTACTGTTCTTTACCGGCTGTAAATATTCTTGAATATATATAAATCTTTTCCATACATGTCTATTCATCTTTGCTTTTCTATTTTTTCTTTTCTCTCTCTTTTTATTTTTTAAATCCTCTTCTCCACCCCTTCCTTTTCTCTTTTCTCTCCTTCTCTTTCTCTCTCTCTCTTTTTTTATTCTCCTTTTTTTCCCTTCACTCTTTCTTATTTCACCAGTTAAGCTAAATTGTTGAGCTCTCTATGCTATATTCCCAGGTTGTCCTGCTCATGCTCAGATTTCCAGATTGAGCATTAGTTAACTCTGCCTTCAATTGGTTGCTATCATCACTGGTTTCCCTTGCTCACCAAGTCAACCTCCTGTACCCTTTTCTTTAGAACACTTTGGTTATAACTATATGTGTGGAAGTGTGTGTATATGTCCCAGTATTTATGTAATTACCTACTTGATCTCCTCCCACTAGAACAAAGGTAACGAGTCACCCCTAACAAGAAATCAACACAAACCACCCAACCAACATTTCCTTCCAAGGGCAAAAATCAAAAGGAAGAAGTAATACAACCCTAAAGCCTGGGAAAAGGAGACTTCAAGTGGAACAAATTAGGGGGGAAAAAAAGATGATGAAAAGACAGAGAAATACAATACAAATGAAAGAGCAAGGTAGAAACTCATAAGACCAAGTAAACAAATAGGAAATAAATAATCTACCTGAAAGAAAATTCAGAATGATGATAGTAAAGATGCTCCCAAGACTTGAAAAGAGAATGGAGAAAATGCAAGGAGCACTTAACACAGTTAATACAATCACCAAGGACATAGAAGAAATAAAGAATAAGCAAACAGAGACGAATAACACATTTACTGAAATTAAAAATACACTAGAAGGAACCAATAGCAGAATAACTGAAGCAGAGGAGTGGATAAGTGAGCTGGAGGCTAGAATGGTGGAAATGACTGCTGAAGAGCACTATAAAGGGAAAGGAATGAAAAGAATTGAGGAAAGCCTCAGAGACCTTTGTAACAATATTAACTGCAACAATATTTGAGTTATAGGGGTCTCAGAGGAAGAAGAAAAAAAGAAAGTCACTGAGAAAATTTTTGAAGGAATTATATTTGAAAACTTCCCCAACATGGGAAAGGAAATAATCAATCAAATTCAAGAAGTGCAGAGTCCCCTACAAGTTAAACCCAAGGAGAAACACATCGAGACACATATTAATCAAGCTAACAGAGATTAAGCACAAAGAAAGGATATTAAAAGCAGCAAGGGAAAGGCAATAAATAACATACAAGGGGAAACCCATACAATTAATGGTGGATCTTTCAGCAGAAACTCTACGGGCCAGAAAGGAATGGCAGGATATATTTAAAGTACTGAAAGAGAAAAACCTACAACCACAATTACTATATCTAGCAAAGATCTCATTCAAAGTTGACAGAGAAATCAAAAGCTTTATAGACAAGCAGAAATTAAGAGAATTCAGCACCATCAAACCTGCCTTGCAACAAATACTAAAGGGACTTACATAGCCAGTAAACACAAAAGAAATGAAAGACCTACAAAAACAAGCCCAAAACAATCAAGAAAATGCCAATAGGAACATATATATCAATAATTACCTTAAATGTAAATGGATTAAATACACCAGCCAAAAGATACAGACTCACTGAATGGATACAAAAACAAGACCCATATATATCCTGCCTACAGGAGACCCACTTCAGACCTAGAGACACATACAGACTGAAAGTAAAAGGACGGAAAACAATATTCCATGTGAATGGAACCAAAAGAAAGATGGAGTGGCAATCCTTATTTCAGACAAAATAGACTTTAAAATAAAGAGTATCATAAAAGACAAATAAGGATGCTAAATAATGATCAAGGGATCAATCCAAGAAGACATAACAATTGTAAATGTCTATGCACCCAACATAGGAGCCCCTCAATGCATAAGGCAAACACTAATGGTCATAACAAACACCCTCTTCCAACAACACAAGAGAAGACTCTACACATGGACATCACCAGATGGTCAACACCAAAATCAGATTGATTATATTCTTTGAAGCCAAAGATGGAGAAGCTCTATACAGTCAGCAAAAACAAGACCAGGAGCTGACTATGGCTCAGACCATGAACTCCATATTGCCAAATTCAGACTTAAATTGAAGAAAGTAGGGAAAACCACTAGACCATTCAGGTATGACCTAAATCAAATCCCTTAAGTGAGAAATAGATTTAAGGGCCTAGATCTGATAGATAGAGTGCCTGACAAACTATGGAATGAGGTTCGTGACATTGTACAGGAGACAGGGATCAAGACCATCCCCATGGAAAAGAAATGCAAAACAGCAAAATGGCTGTCTGGGGAGGCCTTACAAATAGCTGTGAAAAGAAGAGAAGCAAAAAGCAAAGGAGAAAAGGAAAGATATAAACATCTGAATGCAGAGTTCCAAAGAATAGCAAGAAGAGATAAGAAAGACTTCTTCAGCGATCAATGCAAAGAAATAGAGGAAAACAACAGAATGGGAAAGACTAGAGATCTCTTCAAGAAAATTAGAGATACCAAGGGAACATTTCATGCAAAGATGGGTTCAATGAAGGACAGAAATGGTATGGACCTAACAGAAGCAGAAGATATTAAGAAGAGGTGGCAAGAATACACAGAAGAATTATACAAAAAATCTTCACAACCCAGATAATCACGATGGTGTGATCACTAACCTAGAGCCAGACATCCTGGAATGTGAAGTCAAGTGGGCCTTAGAAAGCATCACTATGAACAAAGCTAGTGGAGGTGATGGAATTCCAGTTGAGCTATTTCAAATCCTGAAAGATGATGCTGTGAAAGTGCTGCACTCAATATGCCAGCAAATTTGGAAAACTCAGCAGTGGCCACAGGACTGGAAAAGGTCAGTTTTCATTCCAATCCCAAAGAAAGGCAATGCCAAAGAATGCTCAAACTACCACACAATTGCACTCATCTCACATGCTAGTAAAGTAATGCTCAAAATTCTCCAAGCCAGGTTTCCATAATACGTGAACCATGAATTTCCTAATGTTCAAGCTGGTTTTACAAAAGGCAGAGGAACCAGAGATCAAATTGCCAACATCCACTGGATCATGGAAAAAGCAAGAGAAACATCTGTTTCTGCTTTATTGACTATGCCAAAGCCTTTGACTGTATGGATGACAATAAACTGTGGAAAATTCTTCAAGAGATGGGAATACCAGACCACCTGACCTGCCTCTTGAGAAACCTATATGCAGATCAGGAGGCAACAGTTAGAACTGGACATGGAACAACAGACTGGTTCCAAATAGGAAAAGGAGTTCGTCAAGGCTGGATATTGTCACCCTGCTTATTTAACTTATATGCAGAGTACATCATGAGAAACGCTGGACTGGAAGAAACACAAGCTGGAATCAAGATTGCTGGGAGAAATATTAATAACCTCAGATATGCAGATGACACCACCCTTATGGCAGAAAGTGAAGAGGAACTAAAAAGCTTCTTGATGAAAGTGAAAGAGGAGAGTGAAACATTTGGCTTAAAGTTCAACATTCAGATGGAGAAGGCAATGGCACCCCGCTCCAGTACTTTTGCCCAGAAAATCCCATGGACGGAGGAGCCTGGTAGGCTGCAGTCCATGGGGTCGCTAGAGTCAGACACGACTGAGTGACTTCACTTTCACTTTTCACTTTCATGCATTGGAGAAGGAAATGGCAACCCACTCCAGCGTTCTTGCCTGGAAAATCCCAGGGACAGGGAAGCCTGGTGGGCTGCCATCTATGGGGTCGCACAAAGTCGGACATGACTGAAGCGACTTAGCAGCAGCAGCAGCAGCAACATTCAGAAAACGAAGATCATGGCATCTGGTCCCATCACTTCATGGGAATTAGATGGGGAAACAGTGTCAGACTTTATTTTTTTGGGCTCCAAATCACTGCAGATGGTGATTGCAGCCATGAAATTAAGAGACGCTTACTCCTTGGAGGAAAAGTTATGACCAACCTAGATAGCATATTGAAAAGCAGAGACATTACTTTGCCAACAAAGGTCTGTCTAATCAAGGCTATGGTTTTTCCAGTAGTCATGTATGGATCTGAGAGTTGGACTGTCAAGAAAGCTGAGCGCCAAAGAATTGATACTTTTGAACTGCGATGTTGGAGAAGACTCTTGAGAGTCCCTTGGACTACAAGGAGATCCAACCAGTCCATTCTAAAGGAGATCAGCCCTGGGAGTTCTTTGGACGGAATGATGCTAAAGCTGAAACTCCAGTACTTTGGCTACCTCATGCAAAGAGTTGACTCACTGTAAAAGACTCTGATGTTGGGAGGGATTAGGGGCAGGAGGAGAAGGGGACAACAGAGGATGAGATGGCTGGATGGCATCACCGACTCGATTGACATGAGTTTTTGTGAACTCCAGGAGTTGGTGATGGACAGGGAGGCCTGCCCTGCTACGATTCACAGGGTTGCAAAGAGTCGGTCACAACTGAGCGACTCAACTCAACTGATAAGCACTGATGAAGGAAATCAAAGATGACATAAACAGATGGAGAGATATTCCATGTAGCTGGGTGGGAAGAATCTATATTGTCAAAATGACTATACTACCAAATGCAATCTACAGATTCAATGTGATCCCTATGAAATTACCAATGACTTTTTTCACAAAACTAAAATAAAAAATTTCACAATTCATATGGAAACACAAAAGACCCCAGATAGTCAAAGCAGTGTTGAGAAAGAAGAATGGAACTGGAGGAATCAACCTTCTTGACTTCAGACTGTACTACAAAACTACAGTCATCAAGACAGTATGTTACTGGCACAAAAACAGAAATATAGATCAATGGAACAAGATAGAGAACCTGGAGATATAGCCACGCACCTATGGGTACCTTGTTTTTGACAAAGGAGGCAAGAATATACAGTGGGGCTAAGACAGCCTCTTCAATAAGTGGTGCTGGGAAAACTGGACAGCTATGTGCAAAAGAATGAAATTAGATCACTACCTAATACCATATGCAAAGATAAACTCAAAATGGATTAAAGACCTAAATGTAAGACCAGAAAATATAAAACTCTGAGAGGAAAACATAGGCAGAACACTTGATGACATAAAGCAAGATCTTCTGTGACCCACCTCCTAGAGTAATGTAAATAAACATAAAAATAAACAAGTGGAACCTAATTAAACTTAAAAGCTTTTGCACAGCAAAAGAAAGTACTAACAAGATGAAATGACAACCCTCAGAATGGGAGAAAATAATAGCAAGGGAAACAACTAGTAAATAATTAATTTCTAAAATATACAAGCAGATTATACAACTCAATATCAATAAAGCAAACAACCCAGTCAAAAAGTGGGAAAGGGACTTGAAGAGACATTTCTCCAAAGAAGACATACAGATGGCTAACAAGTACATGCAAAGATACTCAACATTACTCATTATCAGTCAGTCAGTTCAGTTCAGTCACTCAGTCGTGTCCGACTCTTTGCAACCCCATGAACTGCAGCACACCAGGCCTCCCTGGTCCATCACCAACTCCCAGAGTTCACTCACATTCATGTCCATTGAGTCGGTGATGCCATCCAGCCATCTCATCCTCTGTCGTCCCCTTCTCCTCCTGCCCCCAATCTCTCCCAACATCACATTCTTTTCCAATGAGTCAACTCTTCACATGAGGTGGCCAAAGTACTGGAGTTTCAGCTTTAGCATCAGTCCTTCCAATGATCACCCAGGACTGATCTCCTCCAGAATGGACTGGCTGGATCTCCTTGCAGTCCAAGGGTCTTCTCCAACATCACAGTTCAAAAGCATCAATTCTTCGGCGCTCAGCTTTCTTCACAGTCCAACTCTCACATCCCTACATGACCATTGGAAAAACCATAGCCTTGACTAGACAGACCTTTGTTGGCAAAGTAATGTCTCTGCTTTTGAATATGCTATCTTGGTTGGTCATAACTTTCCTTCCAAGGAGTAAGCGTCTTTTAATTTCATGGCTGCAATCACCATCTGCAGTGATTTTGAGAAATGCAAATCAAAACTACAATGAGCTACCACCTCTCACCAGTCAGAATGGCTGTAATCAAAAAGTCTACAAACAACAAATGCTGGAGAGGGTGTGGACAAAAGGAAAACTCTTGCACTGCTGGTGGGAATATAAACTGATACAGCCATTATGGAAGAAGACATGGAGACTCCTTAAAAAGCTAGGAATAAAACCACCATATGACCCAGCAATCCCACTCCTAAGCATATACCCTGAGGAAATAAAAACTGAAAAAGACACATGTACCCCAGTGTTCACTGCAGCTCTATTTACAATAGCTAGAACATGGAAGCATCCTAGATGTCCATTGACAAATGAATGGATAAAGAAGCTGTGGTACATAAATACAATGGAATACTGCTGCTGCTGCTGCTAAGTCGCTTCATTCGCGTCCGACTCTGTGCGACCCCATAGATGGCAGCCCACCAGGCTCCCCCGTCCCTGGGATTTTCCAGGCAAGAACACTGGAGTGGGTTGCCATTTCCTTCTCCAATGCATGAAAGTGAAAAATGAAAGTGAAGTCGCTCAGTCGTGTCGGACTCTTAGCGACCCCATGGACTGCAGCCCACCAGGCTCCCCCATCCCTGGGATTCTCCAGGCAAGAACACTGGAGTGGGTTGCCATTTCCTTCTCCAATGCATGAAAGTGAAAACTCAAAGTGAAGTCGCTCAGTCATGTCCAACTCTTAGCGACCCCATGGACCGCAGCCTACCAGGCGCCTCCAAATGCAATAGTACTTAGCCATTAAAAAGAAACAGATTTGAATCTGTTCTAATGAGGTGGATGAAACTAGAGCCCATTATACAGAATGAAGTAAGTCAGAAATAGAAATGTAAATATCACATATTGACAAATATGTATGGAATCTGAAGAGATGGCACTGATGATTTCATTTTCAGGGAGGCAATGGAGAAACAGAAATAGAGACCAGACCTATGGACAAGGTGGGAGGAAGGAGGGAGAAGGGGAGATGTATGGCAAGAGTAACATAGAAATTTACAATACTATGTGTAAAACAGATAGTCAATGGGAATTTGCTGTATGACTCAGGGAACTCAAACAGAGCTCTACGACAGACTGAAGGGTGGGGTAGGGAGGGAGATGGGAGGGATGTCTTGGAGGGAGGGGACATGGATATACCTATGGCCGATTCTTGGTGATGTATGACAGAAAAGCACAAAATTCTCTAAAGCAATTATCCTTCAGTTAAAAAATTAAAAAGAAATTCAACATATCAGTCAAGCAAGCTCATCCTCTCAAGGAGGCATATTCCTCGTTCGTTCAGTGCTCCTTTTCACTGGTAAGAGGACACCATCCACCCCACCCCACCTTGCTGCTAATCAAACCTAAAACTTGAAAGCAATCCATGAGTTTTCATTCTCTCTCATAGTCCACATCTAGTCATTCATGAAATTGATTTTCTTACCTCAGAAATATGTCTGGACTATTAAAACTTCTTCTTATGTCATCATCATTGAAATTACTGTGGAAGTTTCCTAATCTCTCTCTTCATGTCTAGGTCTGCCCTTTCTAATTCATTTTTGGCCCAGGAACCAGAAGAATCTTCTTTGAAAATACAAATCTAATCTTGTCATTACCTTTGTACAACTGTGTGAAAACTTCACATTGTCTTAAAATATACAAAATTCTGACAAAACAATCCACAGTCTTTATAGCTGTAGCCTTTTATGCTATACATCTTCCAACCCTCTGTCAGATTTCAAGCTTTATTTACAGAGTCTTGGTTCTAGGGTTTCATTGGCGGGGGCTAGGTATGGAATGCTATTACTCCTTCATTTTCACCCTCCT
The DNA here is from genome assembly GCF_029378745.1 of Bos indicus. Classification (NCBI taxonomy): domain Eukaryota; kingdom Metazoa; phylum Chordata; class Mammalia; order Artiodactyla; family Bovidae; genus Bos; species Bos indicus. Next base: position 33,501,832 of record NC_091776.1, on the reverse strand, counting down.
CATGTTCATTCTTTCCTGTCAGTTAAAGAGTTCTTTTAAGAAACCTTCCTCACTCCTAGACAAGTTTAAATCCCCACATTCTGACCCAAAGCCTTTGTGAACTGAACCCCTTCTCCACACTTCAGCTCAGTTTCATACCTAATTTTAAGCTCCATGTTAGGTTAAAGTTAGGTATGAATTTTAACCTAAAGTTAAAGTTTAGGTTTAACTTTAGGTTAACCTAAAGTTAAGCTCAGAGTTCATACCTAACTTTAAGTTCCAGCTTAAAGTTAGGTATGAACACTGTCCATACCTAACACTGTCCAGCTCAGTCTTCATACCTAACTTTAAGCTCCTTCTATCTTGTTTACCCTTGGTCTCCTTATTTCTACTATAAATCCTGAAAACTTAGTGGAAGCATGATAAATATTTATTTATACAAATTGAGAGAAATACATTAGAATAATAAAATCATGTGTATCGGCTTCCTTTCAAATGCTGAAGACTAGCAATTTCAAAGCATTACACCTATATTGTCATAATCCATACTTTACTTCTGCTTTGCACATTTGAATGGTTTGTGAGTGTATATAAGTGTGTGTTTATGTATAGATGTGTGTTAAATGGAGGAGAGTGGAAAGAAATAAAGTATGAATACCAAGGCCCACCCCACCCCTATTTTTTTTGCCAATAGTATGAAAAACACTATGGGGGACAATTGGCCTTCTTTTTATCAAAGTCTTGCCATGTTCTGAAGTCTTTTTTAGGCTTCTTGGTAGAAGAACATATACCAAAACAGAAAGGTTTATAAAATGCAAATAGAAATCCTCTGGAGAATAAATCATAGCATACCCTGATTCCTCTGTCTGCCTTTAAAGATGTGAAGATCTGAGAGAATATATAAAACCCAATCCCTTCCTGTGGTTTTAAGAAAATATTGAGAACAAAACACATGTAACCCTGAGCACATACTTGCAGTCACTCTAAGTAAATGTTTCCTCTGCATTGTGGAGGAAGGAATTTTGTAACTCCCAGCTTTTGAAAATTAGCTAGTTCCTCCCCACCCCCCCCCAAAAAAAAACACGTTATTGAGAAGTCTATATACTTTGGAAGCAGTATATTTCTCAAATCCTCTACATTGGGATAGTATTTCTCTGTAGATGTTTATAAGTTTAATAAAGAAAACCCTACATCTTTGGGGGTTGGATGAATTACATTGCACTATATCATACTATTAAATTTTTTGAGAAGTGTAGTTGTGAAGAAACTTGGGCAACACAGATTAACTTAGATTTTCCAGATATTTTATCATGTAGCCAAACTCTTTATTTATTTGTTTATTAGGTTTGAATGCTTGTTAAAATCCAAGCCACTCTGAAAAAAAAATGATGAATTATTCTAGTGTGATAGGAAAAAAGTAAGTTCCACGCTAGCAACTTTATCGGTCTCTTTTACCCCTCAGATAACCTAGCATAGCCTAGTCTCAGTCATAATTTGTAAAATGACAGTAATCACACCTAGTCCCTAGTTGATGGAATGAGAATTAAAGGATAAACATGTACTAGAATTCCTACTCAAAAGTCTCTTTTATGTCCCAAACCAGAGGAGAAAAACTGTGATAAAGCACTTTATACAAAATATATACTGCAGCATTTATTGTAACATTATAATCATGACATAAGGATTTACATAAAATAAACAGCAATGCTTTTTGCACTGTGGTAACTAAAAATGGAGGTTATATACAAATTCCGGTTGTTGCCATCAGAAGTTGCACAGCTGAATGGCAAGCAGCACCACACATGTGCACAGGGAGAACTCGATGGGCACTGCAATCAAAGTGCAGGGAGATGCACTCTACAGATGAGCAAAGCAACTGCGGAAACAATGGCTCTGAATGTCTTTTTATATTCACGTCACTCTCAGCATGTCTGCAAAACAGACTTCAAGGAATGAAAAGTTGGAAATCGGAGCACACAGCATCTGGGTTTCTAGACAAGTCTAGGTTATGAATTAGAAATGACTGAATTTGAATTCTCTGTCACATTTGTGCCAGCTCAGGAATCTGACTTCTATCCCCTTACCACTTCCTTCCCTGCTCCTAGGACCCATCACTTGTGGTTAAATAAAGGCGAATTCAAGTTAAGAGGAGAACTCAGACACCACAGAGTAAACACTCACAGCATTCTCCACCTAAAAGTTACGCTTCAGAGAAAACAAATGATTTTTTTCCCTCGGTAGAATTGCTGTAAGCGAATATATGACAGTTCACAGACTTTCATTCTGGTGAAGCTAACTAGAAATGGAAATCACTGAATCAGACTTGAAATGAAAATTATCTGCAAGAGTCTCATTTATTTCAAGTTTCAATGATTTCCCCATGTGAATTTTACTAAATTCATGTTAAATAAATAGGAAAGTCAAAGCATGATTTCTCTTTTAAAAGGACAAGAAAGTAATACTAAATCTTAAGGCTTGGAAATCAGGCATTCAGTTCAGTCAGTATCAGTTCAGTCACTCAGTCGTGTCCGACTCTTTGTGGCCTCCAGGGACTGCAGCATAACAGGTTTCCCTGTCTGTCACCAATTCCTGGAGCGTGCTCAAACTCATGTCCATCGAGTCGGTGATACCATCCAACCATCTCAGCCTTTGTCATCTCCTTCTCCTCCTGCCTTCAATCTTTCCCAGCATTAGGATGGGAAATGAGTCAGTTTTTTCAAAGAGTCAGTTCTTCGCATCAGGTGGCCAAAATATTGGAGCTTCAGCTTCAGCTTCAGCATCAGTCCTTCCAGTGAATATTCAGAACTGATTTCCTTCAGGATGGACTTCCGTATTGTACAAGGGACTCTCAAGAGTCTTCTCCAACACCACAGTACAAAAGCATCAATTCTTCAGCGCTCAGCTTTCTTTATAGTCCAACTCTCACATCCATACGCGACTACTGGAAAAACCATAGCTTTGACTAGATGGACCTTTGTTGGCAAAGTAATGTCTCTGCTTTATAATGTGCTGTCTAGGATGGTCATAGCATTTCTTCCAAGGAGTCTTTTAATTTCATGGCAGCAGTCACCATCTGAAGTGGTTTTGGAGGCCCCCAAAATAAAGTCTCTAACCCTTTCCATTGTTTCCCCATCTAATTGCCATGAAATGATAGGACCAGATGCCATGATCTTAGTTTTCTGAATGTTGTCTTTTAAGTCAACTTTTTCACTCTCCTCTTTTACTTTCATCAAGAGGCTCTCTAGTTTGTCTTTGCTTTCTACCATAAGGGTGGTGTCATCTGCATATATGAGGTTATTGATATTTCTCCCAGCAATCTTGATTCCAGTTTGTGCTTCTTCCAGTCTAGCGTTTCTCATGATGTACTCTGCATATAAGTTAAATAAGCAGAATGACAATATACAGCCTTGACGTACTCCTTTTCCTATTTGGAACCAGTCTGTTGTTCCATGTCCAGTTCTAACTGTTGCTTCTTGACCTGCATACAGATTTCTCAGGATGCAGGTCAGGTAGTATGGTATTTCCATCTCTTTAAGAATTTCCATAATATTTTGTGATCCACACAGTCAAAAGCTTTGGCATAATCAATAAAGCAGAAGTAGATGTTTTTTCTGGAACTCTCTTGGTTTTTTGATGATCCAGAAGGTGTTGGCAATTTGATCTCTGGTTCCTCTGCCTTTTCTAAATCCAGCTTGAACATCTGGAAGTTCACGGTTCACATACTGTTGAAGCCTGTGTTGGAGGATTTTGAGTGTTACTTTGCTAGCGTGTGAGATGAGTGCAATTGTGTCGTAATTTGAACATTCTTTGGCATTGCCTTTCTTTGGGATTGGAATCAAAACTGACCTTTTCCAGTCCTGTGGCCACTGCTGTATTGTCCAAATTTGCTGACATATTGAGTGGAGCACTCTCACAGCATCATCTTTTAGGATTTGAAATAACTCAAGTGGTATTCTATCACCTTCACTAGCTTTTGATTAATTTCCAAGGACCAGACAGCAAATTAGCAAATAATGAAGTTGTGTGTAGATGTTTAGACTGGATTAAAAACATTTTATTTGAAATTAAAGTGAGAAGAAACATGAGGCATAGGAAACATACTAGTGGGCCAAGCGTGTTAGAGAAGTTCAGCTGGGCAATGCAATGCTTCAGCTTCCGAGGCCAAGGTTTTTCTTTACAGAAGACTCGCAGGTTCATTTATCTAAATTATGTTTCATTATATATTGATTTTTGTTATTTGACTAATATAGGCAAAAACATGGATGAGTCAGTAAGCAGTAACAGAGAAAACATTCTGTCAGCAAAGATTATATACTCTATGATTCCATGTACATAAGATTCTTGAAATAGCAAAGCTATACAAATGTAGAACAGATCAGCAGTTATCAGCAGTTAGGAATAAGCTTGAGGAGGTGTGGTTATAAAGAAGCAGCAGGAGGGATCCTTTAGATGGATTGCTCTACATCTTGACTATAGTGCTCCATACAGAAACTCTACATGTGATAAAATTACATAGAACACCCACAAAAGTGAGTACAAGTTAAATTTGGGCAGTCTGAATAAGACTGAAGGTTTGTATCAGTGTTAATATCCTTGAAATACTGTGGTATGGTTTTGCAAGATACTACTACTGGGAGAAATACATAAACAGTACAAGATTTCTATTACTTCTTAAAAAATGATATGTGAATCTATAGTTGTCTCAAAATAAAAAGTTTAAATTAAAAATGTAATGTTTGCTTTTAAAGTGTGTTCATACTGTCTTGGGGGACTTTTTCTTTTAGATACTCTCCAATTTATTCTACGTGAGAGGTTAGTACCAAGACATATCTAACCTCTTGCATCCATGCTTCTTTCATTCCTTTTTTCTACTGTTAATATTCCAGTGTGATTATGGCAAAATTCATGTATATACTCTACTAGTGATTTGCATATGTGCTTTTTTCTGTTTTTGTTATTATGGACCGTCTTGCCTTGGTACGCATGGTACTCATTTGCAAGTGTTTCTAGTTCATTGATCTGCTCTTATAGTTCCTTGAAATTTGTAATTTAATCTCTGTTCCTTTTATAACTAAATTTCAACCTTACTTTCCCAGTATAAAGATTTAAGACTGTACATTTCCTTTAAAATACTGTTTCTGCATTTTTCCACAGGATTTGTTGTACAGTGTAGTTAACCTTACTTATGGTGTTAAGCCACTCAGGTGTGTCCGACTGTTTGCAGACCCATGCACTGCAGTCCACGAGGCTCCTCTGTCCATGGAGTTCTCCAGGCAAGAATACTAGAGTGGATTGCTATTTCCTTCTCCAGGGTATCTTCCTGACCCAGGGATGGAATCCATATCTCGTAAGTCTCCTTTACACTAGTGCCCCCTGAGAAGCCCCAAATACATGGGAATTTATTTATTCATCTTTTGTTGTTGTTCTTTTACACATTTAACTAAATTGCATAGTCTTGAGAGAATATGAGCTCCATGATACCTATGCTTTGAAATTTACTGTTACTTGATTCATGACCTAGTAAATAATCAATTTTGGGAATGAGCAATGGTTTTAGCCTTTAAGCAGTGTCCTACTCTTGCAACCCCATGGACTATAACCCGCCAGGCTCCTCTGTTTATGGGATCCTCCAGGCAAGAACACTGGAGTGGGTTGCCATTTCCTTTTTCAGGGGATCTTCCTGACCCAGAAATCAAACCCAGTTCTCCTGCCTTTCAGGCAGATTCTTTACCTACTGAGTTATGAGGGAAGATTACTGCAATATGAGGGCACAGAAATCTGTATAATTCCATTATAATAAAGCTGTTATTGTTACTGTTCAAATAATGCCTTCAATTATTTTTGATTATTTGTCTTTTCAAGGATTAACAGAAGGATGCTGAACTGTCCCTCTATATTATTAGATTTACCTTCAGTTCAGTTGCTCAGTCATGTCCAACTCTTTGCAACCCCATGGACTGCAGCACACCAGGCCTCCCTGTCCATCACCAACTCCTGGAGTTTACTCAAACTCATGTCCATTGAGTCGGTGATGCCATCCAACCATCTCATCCTCTGTTGTCCCCTTCTCCTCTCACCTTCAATCTTTCCCAGCATTAGGGTCTTTTCAAATGAGTCAGTTCTTTGCATCAGGTGGCCAAATTATTGGAGTTTCAGCTTCAGCATCAGTCCTTCCTGTGAATATTCAAGACTGATTTCCTTTAGGATGGACTGGTTTCACCTCCTTATTATCCAAGGGACTCTCAAGAGTCTTCTCCAACACCACAGTACAAAAGCATCAATTCTTCAGCACTTAGCTTTCTTTATAGTCCAACTCTCACATCCATACATCACTACTGGAAAAACTATAGCTTTGACTAGATGGACCTTTGTTGGCAAAGTAATGTCATGTCTCTGCTTTATAATATGCTGTATAGGTTGGTCATAACTTTTCTTCCAAGGAGCAAGCGTCTTTTAATTTCATGGCTGCAGTCAACTTATGCAATGATTTGGGAGCCCCCCAAAGTAAAGTCTCTCACTCTTTCCATTGTTTCCCCATCTAATTGCCATGAAATCATAGGACCAGATGCCATGATCTTAGTTTTCTGAATGTTGACTTTTAAGTCAACTTTTTCACTCTCCTCTTTCACTTTCATCAAGATTCTCTTTAGTTCTTCTTTGCTTTCTGCCATAAGGGTGGTGTCATCTGCATATCTGGGGTTATCGGTATTTCTCCTGGCAATCTTGATTCCAGCTTGTGCTTTATCCAGCCCAGCGTTTCTCGTGATATATTCTGCGTATAAGTTAAATAAGCAGGGTGACAATATACAGCCCTGATGTATTCCTTTCCTGATTTGGAACCAATCTGTTGTTCCATGTCCAGTTGAGGCTACATTATTGGAAGCAAAAGAAGTTAAAATTGTATCTTTTGGATGGATTTAAACCATGATCATTTTTATAGAAATCCTAAAAATGTGCTTTGCTTTAGTGTCTTTTTTTTTTTCTGAAATTGATATAGCTAAATCAGCTTCCTTTTGTTTCTTAACTGGAAAGTGAGCTAGTTACTAAAACTGTAGAATTGTTTCATTTCTTCTGAGAGTAGAAAACAATCAACAATCAGTACCTTATTGGATTATACTGGGATAATAACTTGTGGTTCAAGATGCAATAGGACTTACTAAAGATTTTACAGTAAAGTTACTTTGCATTAAACTTTATAATTTCTGTATATTTTTTTCTAAGGACAGTGCATTGAAAATGCAGTTGGTTTTTATGTATTTCTTCAATAATTTATAAATTATCCATGAACTAGTATAAGTCCCCCTTGTTATTTCCCTCTAAGCAATTTTACTATATGTGTGAAAGCAAACAACTCCCTCTACTAAAAAAATTAAGAAAGAAAATTTATGTCTGCTTTAAAATTTTCAGAGATTTTTGACCCTTATTCTTAAAATGAAGAATCTTCTAAATAGGGAAAGTAAGGTAGATTTATGTGCAGTATCACATTCTACATTTGAATAAGTTTGATAATATCTTTATAATGTCCCTTAAGCAGGCCTTACCATCACCTATGGGGCTTTCCCGGTGGCTCAGTAGTAAAGAATCCACCTGCAATACAAGAGATGCAGGAGATATGGGTTCAATCTCTGGGTCAGGAAGATCCCCTGGAGGAGGGCATGGCAACCCATTCTAATCTTCTTGCCTGGAGTATCCCATGGACAGAGGAGCCTGGTGAGCTACAGTCCACAGGGTCACAAAGAGTCAGACATGACTGAAGAGACTGAGCATGCAGGCATGCTCCCTGTCCTATATTCCTGTGTAGGAAGTATATTTTAGGAAGATAAATATGGAAAAAAAATATGTACTTAAGATCACTAGAAGAGAAACATGGGATAAACATTTAAGCAGATAAATAACCAATGCATTGAAAAATAAGAAAATAAAATGGCTACTTTTCTGTTAAAATAAATCAACTTAGATAGGTTAGAAAGGGTTCAAAACAATGTTTAGGGCACTGTGAAATATTTAGCTGATGTCATTAGGACTTTTCCCAGCTGGAGAATACTGATCCTTTTATGAGTAACAAATTCGGACCTCTTGATGAATGATCAGGATATTCTGAAGCTTTCCACTTTGGCAAGCTTTCAGGAAAGTCTCAGCAGAAAGTAAGGTCATTGTTTTCCCCATTTAGTGAATGTTTAAGGAGTCAATAAAATTTCTGACCTTGTTTTATTTGGGACTTTTTTTTTCACTTGTTTAAATGATTGCATTTTAAAAGAAGTCTAATGGAAAAAGAACAGACATTGACCATGGATATGTCTCCAGTTTAACCTTTCCCAAAGCAAGATATTTTTCAAGGTTGGCAACAACTGCTGGTCACAGCCTTTCAGCTTTGTGTCCCAGACACATAGCTGCCCCATCTATCTTTCCAAAGCATGGTTCTAATCATGTAGCACCTCCCACCTCCCATCTTAAAAAAACTCAATGACTATCTGTTAATTTCGGATCTATGCTGGCAATGTTTGATCTATATCTCCAATTTAGATCACTTCTTAACCAGGTCTGAATTTACATTTACAAATTAACTTCACACTTTTCCTTTTATGTACCTGTGCTCCAGCCAAACTCAGGGATGGAATACCTTCTGTCCATTAATCATGCTATTTTCTTTCCTTGACTATTCCTTTACCGCCTCCTCTGCCAAGTATGTCTAACATCCTATATTTTTCTTCTCAAGATGGGATTTCACCTACTTAATGAACACCACTCTAGAACCCCTCTGAGCTAAAAATAACTCTCCTACTTCTGAATTACCTATTAGAACATTATATGTGGAAAAGGCAATGGCACCCCACTCCAGTACTCTTGCCTGGAAAATCCCATGGACGGAGGAGCCTCGTAGGCTGCAGTCCATGAGGTCGCTAAGAGTCCGACACGACTGAGCGACTTCACTTTCACTTTTCACTTTCATGCATTGGAGAAGGAAATGGCAGCCCACTCCAGTGTTCTTGCCTGGAGAATCCCAGGGACGGGGAGCCTGGTGGGCTACCGTCTATGGGGTTGCACAGAGTCGGACACGACTGAAGCAACTTAGCAGCAGCAGCAGCAGCAGCATGTGGAAAATAGAAAATATGACTTCTATTATCAGTATTATGTATCGACATCAGTTTCCCAGCAACCTTTCAACAGCAATTGATCAAGTGAATACTATGCTAGAAAATGGAATAGAAGTGTGGGCCTAAAAGCATTGCAAGTGGGCAAAAAACTGCATGCAAGAAGTGTGGGAAGACTAAATCTTCTCTAGGACAGTAAAGAATAGTTCAAAATAATGAAAACAGTAGACCGGATCAGTGCAAACTGGGTAATGAAACCTCCAGTACAAAACTGTTAAACCCTGTGGTCCAGGAGGACAAAGAAAGTTAAGGAAGTATATTCCCCAAATACCCTCTGTCCCAGTTAGACTTTGGGTGAAGAATATTACAACGTTGATGAAAAGATTTTTAATGAGCCAAGCTTTCTAAAGAAAAACAATGATGAAGAGTTATATGCATATTTAAGTAACTGGCCTCATGAGTTCAAGAAGTCAAGATCACAAATTTGGACTTCATTTTGTAGACTTATTTATCAAACTGTGAATGGACTGAAACATTCTCAAGTGTTCATGATTCTGAAAAATGTTTTTAAAAATTAATGTTTAAATGTTGCTAATATAAAAGAAATTAATATTCCAGCACATTTGATGGTCACTCTAAGTGCTGACACAGCTGATACCCCCTCCTATCCTATAATTGTTTTTCTTTCATCTTGATAGAGATAAGGAATTTTTCCTGCTTCTTTCATGGATTGAATTCTTCCTGTGTGCCTGGAATATCACCCTCTTTCACTCCCTAGAGACTTCTTTGCTCCCAGTAACATTTTTCTTTCTGATTCATCAGTTTCTTCCTTTTGACTTACTCATCTCTCAGTTCAGTTCAGTTCAGTCGCTCAGTCGTGTCCGAGTCTGTGACCCCATGAATCTCAGCACGCCACGCCTCCCTGCCCATTACCAACTCCTGGAGTTTACTTAAACTCATATCCATCGAGTCAGTGATGGCATCCACCCATCTTATCCTCTGTGGTCCCCTTCTCCTCCTGCCCCCAATCCCTCCCAGCATCACGTCCTTTTCCAATGAGTCAACTCTCCCTATGAAGTGGCCAAAGCATTGGAGTTTCAGCTTTAGCATCAGTCCTTCCAATGAACACCCAGGACTGATCTCCTTTAGAATGAACTCGTTGGATCTCCTTGCAGTCCAAGGGACTCTCAAGAGTCTTCTCCAACACCATAGTTCAAAAGCATCAATTCTTCGGCACTCAGCTTTCTTCATAGTCCAACTCTCACATCCATACATGACCACAGGAAAAACCATAGCCTTGACTAAACGGACCTTTGTTGGCAAAGTAATGTCTCTGCTTTTGAATATGCTATCTAGGTTGGTCATAACTTTCCTTCCAAGGAGTAAGTGTCTTTTAATTTCATGACTGCAATCACCATCTGCAGTGATTTTGGAGCCCAAAAAAATAAAGTCTGACACTGTTTCCACTGTTTCCCCATCTATTTCCCATGAAGTGACGGGACCAGATGCCATGATCTTTGTTTTCCAAATGTTGAGCTTTAAGCCAACTTTTTCACTCTCCACTTTCACTTTCATCAAGAGGCTTTTTAATTCCTCTTCACTTTCTGCCATAAGGGTGGTGTCATCTGCATATCTGAGGTTATTGATATTTCTCCTGGCAATCTTGATTCCAGCTTGTGTTTCTTCCAACCCAACGTTTTTCATGATGTACTCTGCATATAAGTTAAATAAGCAGGGTGACAATATACAGCCTTGACATGCTCCTTTTCCTATTTGGAACCAGTCTGTTGTTCCATGTCCAGTTCTAACTATTGCTTCCTGACGCATATGGGTTTCTCAAGAGGCAGGTCAGGTGGTCTGGTATTCTAATCTCCGGAAGAATTTTCCACAGTTTATTGTGATCCACACAGTCAAAGGCTTTGGCATAGTCAATAAAGCAGAAATAGATGCTTTTCTGGAACTCTCTTGCTTTTTCCATGATCCAGCGGATGTTGGCGATTTATCTCTAGTTCCTCTGCCTTTTCTAAAACCAGCTTGAACATCTGGAAGTTCACGCTTGGCTTGGAGAATTTTGAGCAATACTTTACTAGCATGTGAGATGAGTGTAATTGTGCAGTAGTTTGAACATTCTTTGGCATTGCCTTTCTTTGGGATTGGAATGAAAACTGACCTTTTCCAGTCCTGTGGCCACTGCTGAGTTTTCCAAATTTGCTGGCATATTGAGTGCAGCACTTTCACAGCATCATCTTTCAGGATTTGAAATAGCTCAACTGGAATTCCATCACCTCCACTAGCTTTGTTCATAGTGATGCTTTCTAAGGCCCACTTGACTTCACATTCCAGGATGTCTGGCTCTAGGTTAGTGATCACACCGTCGTGATTATCTGGGTCATGAAGATCTTTTTTGTACAGTTCTTCTATGTATTCTTGCCACCTCTTTGTAATATCTTCTGCTTCTGTTAGGTCCATACCATTTCTGTCCTTTATCGAGCCCATCTTTGCATGAAATATTCCCTTGGTATCTCCAGTTTTCTTGAAGAGATCCTTAGTCTTTCCCATTCTGTTGTTTCCCTCTATTTCTTTGCACTGATCGCTGACGAAGGCTTTCTTATCTCTCCCTGCTATTCTTTGGAACTCTGCATTCAGATGCTTATATCTTTTCTTTTCATCTTTGCTTTTCACTTCTCTTCTTTTCACAGCTATTTGTAAGTCCTCCCCAGACAGCCATTTTGCTTCTTTGCATTTCTTTTCCGTGGGGATGGTCTTGATCCCTGTCTCCTGTACAATGTCACGAACCTCAGTCCATAGTTCATCAGGCACTCTATCTGTCAGATACAGTCCCTTAAATCTATTTCTCACTTGCACTGTATAATCATAAGGGAGTATTAGACTGTTCTAAAGTACTCCTGCCTGGAAAATCCCATGGACGGAGGAGCCTGGTAGGCTGCAGTCCCTGGGGTCTCTGAGGGTTGGACACGACTGAGCGACTTCACTTTCAGTTTTCTCTTTCATGCATTGGAGAAGGAAATAGCAACCCACTCCAGTGTTCTTGCCTGGAGAATCCCAGGTACGGGGGAGCCTGGTGGGCTGCTGTCTATGGGGTCACACAGAGTAGGACACGACTGAAGTGACTTAGCAGAAAGTCAGTCAACTTTGGAGATGGATGCAGAATTCTGAACATACAAAAGCTGTTGAATTATATACTTTAAAAGGATGAATTTATGGCATGTGAATTATATCTGAATAAAGATGTTTAAAAATAAAACAACAAGACAAAGTAGCTGTCACTATTGACTGCTATGTGTGAGAAAATGTTCTGAGATTTTAACCATAGAAGTGGGGTGAGGAGCTGGTTCATTTCAGAGAATAAAAACCTTCCAAGTATTTCTAGTGAAATGGATTTAATACAGGCAGTTAGATGCATATAAATCTGTTGGAAAGACTGGGGAAGCAAATGTGAGGTCACAGATGCCATCATGATCCAGAAAGTCAAGAAGCTGCTGCCACTAGAGGTCAGAAAAATGCAGACAATGGTTGCCAGTGTCTCAGCTGCCCCCACGCCCCCAAAATGAATGACTGGAGGGGAATGGATTTAGACTGCCCTAGTAAGAACTCCAGTGTTCTTGCCTGGAGAATCCCAGGGATAGGGGAGCCTGGTGGTCTGCCGTCTATGGGGTCGCACAGAGTCGGACACGACTGAAGTGACTGAAGCAGCAGCAGCAGCAGCAGTAAGAACTCACATGTGCCAGAGTTATGTAGCTTTCACCTCTGGCAAAGGAAAATTGGGGTTGATGTCCTGTCTTTCAAATTGCGTACAAGCCTGTCTTGTTGGCAGAATCTAAACCATATCCAGAAATACGGAAGCTTGCTGTAGCCACTAAATAAATAAATAAAATAAAGTGTCTTGTCTAAAGGCCAGCATAACACAGATGCCAGCGGAACTGTAAATGGTAATTTAATTCCAAACTGAACTGAGGCTGTATTCATTTGAATTATTCAGAGCCTTGTCAGAGGAGTTTACAGGCTAATTTTTTCTGGGGACACAAAAGGCCCAGCTACAATCTAGGAATGCTTTACCCTTATCTTAGAAGAATAGATTTAAATGTCATTAATTTCCCCTGATGATTCAGAGTGGATTTTTATTTAGGTCTCAGTTAATGCCAAGCAAGCAATCCACACTATTCTCAAATCTGTTAGTCATGATTTGCATTGCTTTAAGTGTTGCTGTTACCTGCAATAAACTATACTTTTTAGTTATGATGCCTGGGGGTGTTTGTGTCCCAGCTGCCATCTGGCAATTATTGCTAAGCAAATGCCCCCGCTTTTTTCCCTAGATTAGTCATCATAGAAAAGTGCAGTGTTCTTATGAATGTCTGTTCTATAAATGAATGAAAAGGAGAAACTATGCTTAAAGTATTAAAATGTATGAAAGTACTTTCAGAATTGGATAGGATTTGAATAAGAGAAGCTCTAGAATTACACAGAGCTTCCCAACTTTTACCTAATCACCAAACATCCGTGTATACTGTTTTATTTTCATTGCTTTTATGTAATTCATGGACTCTGAGTCACTTGATTTTTCTTTCTTTCTTTCTTTCAGTCACTCATCCCTACACCCTCTGACCTTCCGTTTTTACATCTCCTTCCTACTAAGGCCTTTTTGGCTTGTCTGTGTGGTTCTAATCTTAGGTAAGCAGATGATTTTCTCTATAGGATGTCTTTTAGTGTTTCCTCTCCAGAGTGTCAGCTTGCATCCTTGTTGCTCTCACACACAATAGAATATACCCTTGGGTGAGGGGGAAAGGAAACTCTTGTCTGGTAAGCAGAGACAAAAATACCAGGGGAAACTTAAGGGTGCCATGGAAGTTAACTAAGTGATGCAGCCTTTGATCCTACCTGTTTATGCCAGGAGGATATGCAAGACAAAATAGTGAATGAAGCAGAAGGAAAATCAGAGTTAGCTCTGTTTGTGAAGGGGTGTCAATTAATGGCTTCCTGAGTAGAGAACTGGCAGCCAGAGCTTTTGATCTGGGCCGATCCTAGGAGTAGGACTGTGAATTAAAGTTTCAGGTTGTGAGCACCTAAACAAGGGTTACATCTGTGTGACTGGCTTTGTATAGCTCAGAGCCATGCTTGGGTGGTCACTTTGTAATAACCAGTGACTACTGTGGTAAAAGGCTTCCAGTTGACTCTAAGAGTACATCCAATGAGGCCAGAATCTGTGATACTTAAGCAATGCTCTAGGTTTCTTCTCTCAACCTGAGAGCAATGATACAGCCTATATTTATATAAAAATTTATGTATGAGATTAAAAGTGATAAGACTGATGCAAGCTGATGCTAGCACCAGTGAATAAAGATGTTACAGGCAATAAAGAAAGCCAAGAAATCATATTGAGAAGGAATTTGAGCAAAATATTAAGAGGAAAAAAATTTCCCAGTTGCCTATCCTATTCTCCCAACCCTAATTTATTCATCCAGCGCCACATACAAAAAGTACATATTTTATGTACTTGCTGTTCACCCCTGCAAGACTGTAACCAACTTGAGGTTGGAAGAAACTAGATCCATATGCTATGACACTGACTAGAAAATTTTGACTAGGCTAGACAATTTTAAACACAACCTATGGTAACAAGGAGAAGGCAATGGCACCCCAATCCAGTACCCTTGCCTGGAAAATCCAATGGATGGAGGAGCCTGGTGGGCTGCAGTCTGTGGGGTCACTAGGAGTCGGACACAACTGAGTGACTTCACTTTCACTTTTCACTTTCATGCATTGGAGAAGGAAATGGCAACCCACTCCAGTGTTCTTGCCTGGAGAATCCCAGGGACGGGGGAGCCTGGCGGGCTGCCGTCTATGGGGTCACACAGACTCGGACATGACTGAAGCAACTTAGCAGTAGTATGGTAAAAAAAAAAAAATCCACTGCAGTGTGGGAAACCCAGGTTTGATCCCTGGGTTGGGAGGATACCCTGGAGAAAGGAATGGCAACCCCACTCCAGTATTCTTGCCTGGAGAATTTCAAGGGCAGAGGAGCCTGGCAGGCTACAGTTCATAGGATGGCAAAGAGTTGGATGAGACTGAGTGACTAGCATTGCTACTACTACTATACCATGCTAAATGCTAGTCAAAGGGCCACAATAAAGAGCAGAATAGTGACAGGAATTTTGAATAGTAGTATACATAGTTCAGGCAGAGACTTAGCAAAAGATAAATCTATAAGATAACGGTTCCCAACTTCTTCATTTTCTCCTATCTTACTCTCATTTGTTTCACCCTTGCTTCCAACATGCTAAGCTCTTGCAAACAGGTCTTGTAGAATAGATAGAATTTTAACTGGCAGAGAAAAAGGTAGGAAGTGTTTTTGGAGAGGACAAATTATTCAAAATTGTAATGATAGAGCAAGCCATAATGGTGAAGGAAATCAGAATATGTGACCTTAAAATATGCCTCTGACATCACTATTATTTTGAGCTCAAGGCAATTAAGAAGGAGCAAATGCAGAAACAGCTCTCCCTACTCTCTTTTCTGCATAAAGGCAAGATATAAATTCTCTTTTTTACTGGAGATAGACTTTCAGCAGCCCAGAGGCACCAAAGGAGTTTGCAAACAAACCTTACCAACATTGGTAGTGGTTTAGTCATCAAGTCATGTCTGATTCTTGCAACTCCATAGACTGTAGCCTCCCAGGCTCCTCTGTCCATGGGATCCTCCAGACAAGAATCCTTGAATGGGTTGTCATTTCCTTCTCCAGGGGATCTCTCCAACCCAGGAATCGAACACAGGTCCCCTGCAAATTGCAGGCAGATTCTCTACTGACTGAGCTACAAGGGAAGATTTACTGACATTAGACCTCTCCAATATATTTACCTTCCTGCAGTGTGCCATCCTTGGAGGAGTAAAATGCTTTACTTCCTCCTGTCATTTCTCTACAAATGTATTGTTCTTGGTTGAGGATGCTGTAGAAAGCCAGAGTTCTAGCCATCACTTTGAGTTACTTTTGTCAAGATTCCACTCATGTGATGTATGCAGCAGGCATTAATAAACTACTTGTATTTCTTTTGTTAATCTTTCTTTTTTGGTAAAGATATTCAGCTAAAAACCCAAGGTAGGTAAAGTTTTGCTTCCCTTTGGTTAGATTACAGGACATACAATAAGGGAAAGTGGTATAATTTTGGCAAGGTGGTTTTGGACAATGTCCTGGGTGAGGAGGAAGTAGTAGGGTAGACATTGAGGAGTTCCAGCTTAATTTATTGTGCATTGCTGCTGCTGCTGCTACGTCACTTCAGTCGTGTCCGACTGTGCGACCCCATAGACGGCAGCCCACCAGGCTCCCCCGTCCCTGGGATTCTCCAGGCAAGAACACTGCAGTGTGTTGCCATTTCCTTCTCCATGTGCATTGAGGAGGCATTAAATCAAGGTTTTAATTGTAGGAAAACAATCAGGTAAGAGTTGTACTTTAAAAAGTTAACTCTGATAGTGGAATTTACTCATTCACATCTGTTTATTTACCAATTATTTTAATAATAAAGAAAAATACATTAAATGTTGCAAAAAGGAAAAGTATAACATGATCAGTTTATTGCTATGATGAGAGTGAAGTTTAGAGAATCATTATGAAATGTGTGACATAACTATGCCACCTGCTACAAGTAATGAAAGGAATTGAGAGGACAGAGAAACTGCTTCCAGCCATTGGAAAGACCGAGTAGGGCTAAAGACAGAGGCCAAGCATGAGGAATGTAAATCACCAACGTGACTGCAGTTGGAACAGAAAGTATAGAGAGAAGAGATGCTGTAAAGGTAAACCTAAGATACTTGGTCACAATTTTCATTAGTGAGGTAATAGGAAATGAGTCAAATGTCTGCATTTTTCAAACCAAGATAACCAGGATTCATCCATTCATTCTACTATTCATTAATTTGGCACATTTTATATACTGGTGACCCTGTGCCAGGATTATTTAAATTGTTAGAAGAGAGAGGGGTGAACAAACTAATCCTCATGGAACTTACTGCCCAGGTGGGGAAGGGCAGCATAAACAGAGTGATGGTGTTGTATGATCAAAACAGGAAACTAGGGGAAGAGGTTGGTTGTAAAAGAGGATTTCATTTATTTTATAGTATTGAGTTTGAGAAAATGATGAGGTATGTTTCTAGAGAGAAAGGAGAGCCAAGTGGAAATAGTTCAAACCATGAAGATAAATGGGTTCACTAAAGGAGAAGGTATGGAAAAGGGGAAAAAATAGAGTTTTGAATAGAATCTCAAGAAATACCCATATTTTGGAAATGGAATGTTGAATAAGAGTCAGTTAAGGAGACAATGGGAGAGGAATGAAGAATTTGGAAGTGACACAGATGCTGCAAATATCAAAGAAAATATTTTTACAAACGCAATAACCAAGGAATATACCTCGTCTCATTCAAGATAGTGTGGGGATGTAGAGGGACAAATCTGGCAGTTATAGCACTGTGATGGGGGCAGAAGCCCACCTTAGGTGTGAAAGGAAGCAGAGAGACTGGATAAGTATTTGAGAGAAAGGAAAGTTATAAGAAAGTTGTTTTTAACCTAATCATCATATGTGGTCACCAGTGTATAGGAATTTTTAGAGCCAAGAAGGAGAAAGCAAAGTGAGGAAATAGCTAATCAGGGGGAGGAAGTGTGAGAGGGTGAGACTGAACACACACACAGCCTTGGCAGAGGAGATGGGAACCCTTTCCTCAGAAGTGTGTCAAGTATGCAGACAGATGGTAGATCCAAAGAACAGGAAAGCTGAGGAAACTGCTGGCAAATGGTCCCGATACTCTTGGTAACTTAGAGGGAGGATGATGTACGGATTTGGAAAGTGTTGAGTGAAGCTTCTAAGCATGAAGTATGAGAATAACTTGAAAAAACTGTGACAGCAAATGAAATTATGATTCAACAAAAGATGACTCAGATGACTGCTCACCATTCAAAAGGCTCCCCTGACATCAGAGAGCATTATCTGGACTGGACTGATGTATATGATTTTATAATTTCCTCCAATAAGTGTAGGCTGTCTGGTGGTGGCGAAAAAGGTCTGGGTGATCCCAATTCCCCTTTCTCATATTCTACCAAGCTTGCTACTGGCAGGGACTAGGGTGATCCATCTGGTGTCAGATAATATACAAAGGGGTTTTCTCTTCATGTTCTCCATGGTTTGTTTTACCTCTTTGTTGAAAAGAAGCCGTATGCCAAAGCGAAGAAAGCCAAGCCACCAAGACATAAGCTCACTCATCGATCACTGACAGTGTTTCAGACTTATTCAGCCCAGTTGTCGTGCTGACGTGTGGGGCTAGAATTGCCAGAAACCTAAGGAGAAGAGTTCTCAGAAATTTAAACCAAGTGGGAATAATTCATTTTCCCAAACATGGAGTGAAATGTCTCTACGAAAGCAGTAGGAGGTCAGTCAACCTTCAGAAACTCTCTGTGTTGCATGTTGGGAGCCCCAAGTACTTTCTGTCATTTTTGTAACTCCTCCTAAGCAAGCTTGAATGACTTGATGACGGTCAATGTGTGTTGATCCTTATAGATGTTCCTAGCTCCAGATTTTTGTGAATTTATATAATATAAAGGTGTTGCACTTTAATATGTGTGATTGTGACTCAGATCTTAGGCTCAACCTCAGAACTCAACTGGGGACAGGGTCAATATAATCTCTGTCAGGAGTAAATGCATCAAAAACTTGTAATTCATAGAATAATTTAGACAGTAAAATAACCCAACAAAATAGGGTTTAAAAGAAAAAAAAAAACAACTTTAAGGAGATCATTTTGACAAAACTAGCCTGAAGGGAAGTACCTAATCATTGTACTCCAACCACTTGAAATTAGGAGAAATCTCTCACCAAATAATTTTTAAACTACTGTAGTCTCTGCTTTTGCAATTAATTTTGCTAATGGTCAAGTTCCTAAGTTAGGCAGTAGCATTCAAGCCCAGCTCTGTGTTTTCCCAAGCAAAGGGTCTCTTGAAAGGATACTGTAAAATAAAGCAAAGATAGGGCTCCTTTGTGCCTTTTGAGGAAGGGAGACAGCATGGCATCAGATTGGGGATAACTTTAAGCACTATCGCTGCTACATGAGGAGATAAAACAGAAAGCAGTCAGTGTCTCTGAGTTGTTTTGAAGCAAAAGTCTGCACTTGAACAAGGAATATTTGTAACTGGAACCGACTGTAGTCTGAACTAAGAATTGCCATTGGCTGTGAGTAATGAATTCTGTGCCTGAGGTCTGTGTTATTGCTTCTGCTATCTAATATCTTGGTTCCAAGGAGTATGCTGCTGAATTTAAGCACACTTGTTAAGAAGAATAATATGGTATAACTTTCTAGAACTGATAGAGACAAGGAAAAGCAAGGACTGCAGTATGAAGCACTCTCAACCACTTCCTCGGAAGAGTGGAAAAGAAGCAGTCTATTGTGTGCTAGTGACTTTTTGTGTGCTCAGCTTTTCTGAAATATTATATCATCATAACTCTACAACTTAAGTATATTAAACTAATTTTTAAAATAATGAAAGTAAGTATTTAAGAACCTTGTTCAATCACACAGCTGAAGGTAGACAGCTCAGTAATTCAACTCATCAAATTTCTCTTTGCTTAGCTTAGTTTGTCTCAAAATGTGGACTTTGGGCCAGCAGCATTGGCATAAACTGGAGATTTGTTATCAACAAAGATTCTCAGATCCCATCCCAGACCTACTGAATCAGAAACTCGTGAGAGCGGGGCTTAGCCATCTGTGGTTTAACAAACTTTCCACATGATTCTGATAAATACTAAAGTTTGAGAGTCAACTAGTAAAAAGTTCATGTTCCCTCCCAGTTTACCACTCTCTTCCTACTGTATAAGAATATTAAGAATTAGAATATTAAAATGAGGTCATAAACACTTTGCCCATGTTACATGTCCATAATTTCATCATCTACTTAGCCATTTACTTATGCATTTAGTCATTCATTCATTTAGCAAATACTGCATAGTATGTTTATGCTGATAATAAATAGGTAAAAGATTTAGACAAACTCTCTGATGTTAGAGAAACAGAGCAGACACACACAAAGCAATTATATTAGCAATATGCAGCACTATCCAGTAACTGACAGAATGCTAAATCAGAGAATTCCTCAAGATTTTGGATGAGAAGATGAAATTGTCATAGTAGGACCTCATGCAAAATATCAGATTCTAGTATGATCTTGGGAAAATGAGAATATAAAATGGTGATGGTGATGC
Organism: Bos indicus; assembly: GCF_029378745.1. Classification (NCBI taxonomy): domain Eukaryota; kingdom Metazoa; phylum Chordata; class Mammalia; order Artiodactyla; family Bovidae; genus Bos; species Bos indicus. Next base: position 33,481,509 of record NC_091776.1, on the reverse strand, counting down.
TGGGGTGGTGGTAGGGGATTCCAGGTGGACAAAAGCCTAAAAAAATATGTTTGATGATTTCCAGAGCAATGTCCTGTTTTCTTAGATAAGGAAATTGCCATAATAGTTTCAGTGTTCACTGGAGGCAGCTGAGGTATACAGACTCTTGGAATCAGAATGGGGAGACCTGGGTTCCATTCTCTCACAGATGGTGACATTTGGCAAATCATCCATTTCCTTATTTGTAAAACAGAGCTCTCAGTATGATACGTTTAACAAAATTGCTGTAAAGATTAAAGGAAATAATCTCTGTCAGAGTTTCTCAATCTGGTTTTATGTATGTGCTAGAAAAGAAAAGTTCAATTTTCAAGTAAATTTGGGGAACAATGGATTAAATTGTGTTCAAGATATCACAACTCTCTCAGAGGAGAAATCTGTATGTGCTATATCCCAAACTTATTGTGCCAATGAATTCCTTTGTTTGAGAAAATCTTCTAGCATCTTCTAGGACAAACATTTTAGAGAATACAGTCTAAACCATGATGATTTATATGATAGTATCTGGGCACAGAATGGTGCTCTTAAATATTGCTTTAACTGGACTTTATGCAGACCAGTCACAGTTCTTCTTAGATCACAACATATAGCAATGGAAATGACAGAGTAATATGAGTATAAAGCCAACCATTCTAAAGTCTGAGGACTATAGCTCAACATCTATATCTTTAAACTGTTGCCCTTAAATTTTGCACAAAATGCATTAGTTGCTAAAAGTGTTAAGATTTTTGACATTCTGGTGCCTTAGAGATATAATGAAATTAGCAGAAAATGTATTTCATGATTGATGCAGTCAATTGATAAATGTAACCTATTACGGTTTCTTATGTAATAAGCAAATATTTGCATAAAAATTATATACATATATCATTATACACACACACACACATATATATATACTATGTTTTATAGAGAGCTATATGCAAATGAGTATTGTGATTGGTGTACAGAAATAGGACAAAAGTTGCATATCATAATTTTTTAGTCAAGAAAATATTTTTTATCTTCACTCCATGTGTCAGATACTAGGCAGGCGAGCTTGAAAAACATGACAAAGTATTTTCCCACAAGGTATTCATGAGCTATTGGAGGATATCAATACGCATGTGGACTAAAAGACAGCCAAACATCCCATGGAAATCAAAGACAAAGCATTTCTTTGGGGGAGGAGGAACTATGAAATGCTCCATCAACAAGGCAGCTTCCCATCCAGGCCTTGAGGGGTTATTTCAACATGTTCAGAAGGAAAAAGTAGCAGAGGGTTCCAAGGAGAGAAAAAAAAAAAGAAATGGAGGAAGGCAAAAAGATGTCAAAGTGTTGAGTCCTGTTCAGAAAAGTTAAATACATGTGTGTAATGAGAGAATAAAATGCTGTTAAGTAGCAGTGGGAAATCTGAGCTGGATATTGATGTTGAAGCAGGATTGTAAAGCTTGTTAGTGGTACGGCAAGAAACTAGGGCTTTATTCTGAAGAACACAGGGTGTTATCAGCAAGATTCCTGACAAGACACATCTTTATTTTCGGAATCATGTTTCTAATTTCTCATGTGAAAATATATTCTAGGTGAATCAAATATTTAAGTATAAGAGACGAGAATAGTAGGGGCTTCCCAGGCGGCACTAGTGGTAAAGAACTTGCCTGGCAATACAGGAGATATAAGAGACGTGAATTTGGTCCCTGGGTCGGAAAGATCCCCCGGAGAAGGGCATGGCAACCCACTCCAGTATTCTTGCCTGGAGAATCCCATGGACAGCCTAGGGTGCTACAGTCCACAGGTTTGCGAAGAGTTGGCATAGGATACAGAAAACTAGTTCATAAAAGGAGGAATACTATTGGGAATATTTCGGAATAGACAGAGTGTGAAACAAACAAAATTGGTTGGGGTATAACTTTGCACCATCTTTCTCAAGGGAATTTTGACTATACATATCATAATGTTATGATGTGCATTTTTTGACCCAATAATTTCATTTCAAGATAATTTTCTTAAATAATAAGATACAGTTCAAGAAATGGAGGCAAAATAAATTAGTTGGGAGAAAAGGGGCTTTGTAAGAGAAAATAGAAATCTATGGATATGAGATTATCTTCCTCAAATTCTTTTAAATGTCCTGAGCAGACTCTGTGGTCCTTGGCGCTTCTCTGAAATACAACAAATCTCCAGGGAGAGATGATGGATATTACAGAGAGCTATGGGCTTTTGTAAAATTTGTAAAATTTCACTTGGAGATGTGAAGTTCAAAGCCATGGCCGCCTTTTCATACAGGGTATATTCTGCTGACCTAAACCCTAACCCTAACCCTACCCAGGAATACTCAAAAAATTGAAGACTACTTACGATTATAAAACTGAAAGCATTTTAAAAATATCATTTTTGCCTACATTCCAGCATATTAACCCAAGGTCAGAACTTTGAAATTCAGATTTTTGGATGCCTTTTTTTGAGTTTCACAACTTCAGGCATTGTGTCTTCTAGTAAAAACTTGTTTGTTCAACAGGCAAATATTAAGTACTTGGCACCTGGCTTCTTGGTTTCCAATGACCAACCTGCTGCATGAGTACATATCAGTGTAACCACATTGCCTAGATGTCACTATAAAATTTCAAAATCCTGTGGTCTTTTCTCAAAGACACAACTAAATAAAAAATGAAGTCAAGAGGTCAAAAGTATTTGAACTTGAAAGGGACTAGAGTTTACAACCCCTATGGTGAAAGCAGTTAAGAACAAAAGACATTTAAATGACTGGAAATGTTTAATTCTCATAAAGTGCTATTTCAGTTGTTAAAAAATAAACACAAGGGACATTTCTCCTTAATTTAACATCCTCTTACTGAATCTCTTAACATAACTTTCTCACTCATTTGAATTTCTGCCAGTCACTATCTTTGGCTCCTTATTATCTTCTCTATTGAACTAGGAGAAACTTCTAATCTTTGATTTTCTCTGAGAAATATGAATACTGTACACCATAGTTGAGCTTCCTCTGTATGGAGGATAGGAAGCAAGGAGTCTGCAGTCAATACTTCTAATTAGAGCTTTACTCTGACATATAGGAAGTGGCCCTTTCCTAACTGTGCACCCAGGGCTGTTTTTATCCATGTAAAGCAATAACCAAAGTCCCATGAGTAATTAAATACACCTTCTACCTGAATCTGAGATACTGTGCTGGGGTTTGGGTATTTAGATTCAGCCACTATGGGACTGTGTTTGGAAAACAAAATGTGCTAAGACTCAGTAAGACCAATAGATAATATTCTATGCCTTGTTTTAGTCTTGGTTTTTTAATTCTAGGATGTCTCTTTCAAATATAAGAGCTATATTAACCTGGGATTACTTTATATAAATATAATATAAGTACTTCTTTTCACTGACTGTGCCCTGAAGAAGGGAATGGCTACCCACTGCATTATTCTTGTCTGGCTACCACAAGTTTGTTAGTCACTTAGTCATGTCCAACTCTTTATGACCCCATGGACTGTAGCCTGCCAGGCTCCTCTGTTGATGGAATTCTCCAGGCAAGAATATTGGAGTGGGTTGCCATTCTCTTCTCCAGGAAATCTTGACCCAGGGATCGAACATGGGTCTCCAGCATTGCAGGCAGATTACCATCTGAGCCCCTGGGGAAGCTCACAGGACATCAACCCATTTGAGAATCTCAGCAGGTTTGAGGAGTGACAGAGATGGCTCTTAAATGCTCACCAGCGTATCTGGCCAGCATTCATGTAGCTACTCTTGTTTCTTTCCTCTCCTTTTGTCCAAATCATCTTTCATTGAGAGAGTTTGTCATCATCACCTGAATGTCACTACTTTTGCTATCTCTACTGGGTATCTTCTTTTTTTATATAACAGGATCTGCCACCCAGTATTTATTTTCTTCTATACATAGCATCAGTTTGTCTTTGAATCTTTATATCTTCTCTTTGAGCTTTTATTTCAAAGAAAAAACAGCTTCTCTAATTTCGCAAAGAATGTACAGTCAAAAATGTAATCTATTTCATGAAGGAATTCCTCTTGTTTTCTTCATTTCCTGCCTCTCTCATGTTTGTTACTTTTCTTTGCTTCTTGTTATGTTTTTTTCTCAACACATCAGGTCCTGTCAGCAGTGTTTTCTAGCTATTCTGATCATGATGTATAGGGGTTTTATTTATTTCAGGGCCACCTATTGACTGGCAAAGAGATGGTCTGATAGGAAGCTTGAATATAGATCTCTAATCTCAGAATACTTCCTCCCTAACTTTGTGATTTGAAGCAAAGATTTCTTAGTGCAAGCAGATAGATGGATGTCTGGCTTTCAGTAAATCCCAGAATGGTACAAGTCCTTTATAGGGAGATTTAGTGTTTACTTCCTTTCAGAAACTTGGAAATTGTTCTCATGTACAATAACTCCTTTATCTTGCCTCACTAATAGTCTGCTTTTTGCAAAATGCTTGTTTAAATGAATGAATGAAAAATGATCCCATGGAGATGGCAGTTTGATATATTCTTCAGAGACATGTTTCTCCTATTTTATTCCAATCCTTTAATATATATCTGGTTATGTTCTAACCTAAGGATGCACCAAAACCTAAGCCCTACCCAATGTGGAAAGTTTTAAACCTCATGTATGATAAATTTAAAACAAAATCTAAAAGAACAGGGAGTTTCAGCATCATAAACTAAAGGGAAATGCTATTTGCAAAGATTTCAAGGAGATCCAACCAGTCCATCCTAAGGGAGATCAGTCCTGGGTGCTCACTGGAAGAACTGATGTTGAAGCTTTGGCCACCTAATGTGAAGAGCTGACTTATTTAAAAAGACCCTGATGCTGGGAAAGATTGAGGGCAGGAGAAGAAGGAGATGACAGAGGACGAGATGGTTGGATGGCATCACCAACTTGATGGACGTGAGTCTGAGTGAACTCTGAGAGTTGGTGATGGACAGGGAAGCCTGGCATGCTGTGGTTCATGGAGTCGTAAAGAGTCGAACATGACTGAGCGACTGAACTGAGCTGAACTATCTTTTTGATCTTCTGTGATTAAGGTTTTTAAATCAGCTTCATGAGGATTTTCTGGATCCTGTGTTTATATAGTCTAACAGTAAGCATATTGAATATCCTAGATGACTAAACATGAAACTTTGAATTTTAATTCTAATAGTAATTTCTAATATTTATGGAGAGCTTACTATATGCAGGGCACAAGTGTTTCATGTGAATTGTTGTTCATTACCAGCTGTGTCCCACTCTTTGCGACCCCATGGGGTGCAGCATGCCAGGTATCCCTGTGCCTTACTGTCTCCTGGAGTTTACCCACGTTCATATTCATTGTATCAGTGATGCCATCCAGCCATCTCATTCTCTGATGCCCTCTTCTCCTTCTGTTCTCAATCTTTCCCAGGAACTTTTCCAATGAGTCATCTGTTTGCATCAGATGACCAAAATACTGGAGCTTCAGCTTCAGCATCAGTCCTTCAAGTGAATATTCAGTGTTGACTGGTTTGATCTTACTGTTCAAGGGACTTTCAGGAGTCTTCTGCAGCACCAAAGTTCAAAGTCATCAATTCTTTGGCATTCTGCCTTTATAGTCCAGCTCTCACAACTGTACATGACCACTGGGAAGACTATAGCCTTGACTCTATGGACCTTGGTCAGCAGAGTAATGTCTCTGCTTTCCAACACACTGTTTGCCATCACTTTCCTTCCAAGAAGCAATCATCTTCTGATTTCATGGCTGCAGTAACTGTCCTCAGAGACTTTGGAGCCCAAGAAGAAGAAATCTGTCACTCCTTCTACCTTTTCCGCTTCTATCTGCCAAGCAGTAATGGGGCCAGATGCTTTTGAACTGTGGTGTTGGAGAAGGCTCTTGAGAGTCCCTTGGACTGCAAAGAGATCTGACCAGTCCATTCTAAAGGAGATCGGACCTGGGTGTTCTTTGGAAGGAATGATGCTAAAGCCGAAACTCCAGTACTTTGGCCACCTCATGCGAAGAGTTGACTCATTGGAAAAGACCCTGATGCTGGGAGGGATTGGGAGCAGGAGGAGAAGGGGATGACAGAGGATGAGATGGTTGGATGGCATCACCAACTTGATGGACGTGAGTCTGAGTGAACTTCGGGAGTTGGTGATGGACAGGGAGGCCTGGCGTGCTGCGATTCATGGGGTCGCAGAGTTGGACACGACTGAGTGACTGAACTGAACTGAATGGGGCCAGATGCCATGATCTTAGTTTTTTTTAATATTTAGTTTTAAGCCAGCTCTTTAATTCTCCTCCTTCACGCTCATCAAGAGGCTCTTTAGTTCCTTTTTGCTTTTTTTCCATTAGAGTGGTATCACAGAGAGGTTGTTATTTCTCCCACCCATCTTCATTCCAGCTTGTAACTCATCCAGCCTGCATTTCTCATGGTGTGCTCAGCGTATAGGTTAAACAAACAAACAAAGTGACAGCAGATAGCCCTCTCATACTCATTTCTCGATCTTGAACCAATCAGTTGTTCCATACAGGGTTCTAACTGTTGCTTCTTGACCTGAATACAGGTTTCTCACGAGACAGGTAAGATGGTTTGGTATTGCTAACTCTCTGGGAACTTTCCACAGTTTGTTGTGATCCACACAGTCAAAGGCTTTAGCATAGTCAATGAAACAGACATGATAGATGTTTTTCTGAAAATCCCTTGCTTTCTCTATAATCCAGCAAATGTTGGCAATTTGATCTCTAGTTCCTTTTCCTTTTCTAAACCCAGCTTGAACATCTGGAAGTTCTTGGTTCGCATAATGCTGAAGCCTAGCATGCAAGATTTTAAGAATGACCTTACTAGCATGGGAGATGAATGCAAGAGTCTGACAGTTAGCACATTCTTTGGTACTACTCTTCTTGGGAATTGGGATGAGGACTGACCTTTTCCAGTCCTGTGGCCATTGCTGGGAGTTCTGACAAAATGTGACCCACTGGAGGAGGGAATAGTAAACCACCCCAGTATAACTTGCCACGAGAACCTCATGAACTATATAGAAGGCTAAAAAGGCATGACACCAAAAGATGAGTCCCCCAGGTCTGAAGGTGTCCAATAAGCTACTGGGGAAGAGCGGAGGAGAATTACCAGTAGCCCCAGAATGAATGAAGAGACTGGGCCAAAGTGGATGTGATACTCAGTTGGGGATGTATCTGGTGATGAAAGTGAAAGAGGAGAGTGAAAAAACTGGCTTAAAGCTCAACATTCAAAAAACAAAGATCATGAAATCCAGTCCCTCACTTCATGGCAAATAGATGGGGAAACAATGGAAACAGTGACAGACTTTATTTTCTTGGGCTCCAAAATCATTGCAGATGGTGACTTCAGCCATGAAATTAAAAGACACTTGCTCCTTGGAAGAAAAGCTGTGAGAAACCTAGACAGCATATTAAAAATCAGAAGACATTACTTTGCCAACAAAGGTCCATCTAATCAAAGCTCTGTTTTTTCCAGTAGTCAGGTATGGATATGAGAGTTAGACCGTGAAAAAATTTGAGCACTGAAGAACTGATGCTTTTGATCTGTGGTGTTGGAGAAGACTCTTGAGAGTCCCTTGGACTTCAAGGAGATCAAATCAGTAAATCCTGAAGGAAATCAGTCCTGAATATTCATTGGAAGGACTGATGCTGAAGCTGAAACTCCAATACTTTGGCCACTTGATGTGAAGAGCCAACTCATTAGAAAAGACCCTGATGCTGGGAAAGATTGAAGGCAGGAGGAAATGGTTGGATGGCATCACTGGCTCGATGGACATGAGTTTGAGCAAGCTCCAGAAGTTGGTGACAAGACAGGGAAGCCTGGTGTGGTCAAGTCCATGCGGTCACAAAGAGTTGGTCACCCCATGAGTGACTGAACTGAGTGACTGAACTGACTGGTGATGAAAGTTAAATCTGATGCTGCAAGAAATAGTATTATATAGGAACCTAGAATATTAGGTTCATGAATCATGTGAATTACTTTTATTTAATTCTAATGACAACCCTAAAAGTGAGTATAATATGGAAAATAGAAGTAAACGTCTAACCTAGTAAATGGTGAAGAGGATGATTCCAACCCAGGTAGTATGATTATAGTGAGTACCGCATAGACATTTACATTATGGTACTTTGAAATGTTAAAATTAAGGACATTGTCTTTTCAAGTGTTAAGTGAAAAGTTGACTAATGATACCTTGCACAAACCTACACTAGTCTTCCATATCAAAGTCAGCTTTCCCTATTTATCTAGAGTCCTTTGTTTGTGCTTACTTTTATTAAATCATTTATAAAGCTTTATTTTAGGCACACATCTTCCTAGTCGCTAGTTCAATATCCCTCTGCTGTGCTTAGTAGATTAGTTGTGTCTGACTCTTTGTGACCCCATGGAATGTAGCCCACCAGGCTCCTCTGTCCATGGGGATTCTCCAGCAAGAATAATGGAGTGGGTTGCCATGTCCTTCTGCAGGGGATCTTCCAAGGATCGAAGATCTTGGAAGGATCTTCCAGGGATCGAACCCAGGTTTCCCACACTGCAGGCAGATTCTTTACTGTCTGAGCCACCAGGGGAGACCATGCAGGGAAGACAGTGGAACTTCCCGACCTAGGAACCAAGCTGGAGTCTCCTGCATTGCAGGCAGATTCTTTAGCAGCTGAGCTACCTGGGAAGCCCCACAATATCCTACTCAGGAGTAACTGTAATTACTAGGTAATCTTTTATCAATGCTTATTTTTATGTCAAGAAATGTATAGGCAGATAACAGTAATAAAAAATCTTCTTCCTATGTTTACCATTTTAGTTTGGTTATTAGTATAGCAAGGGAATCACAAGTTGGACTCAGAATGCTGGGTACAGTTGGACTCAGAATACTGCTTTTTTCAAATATCCACAGATGTCCAACATTCACTTAGGACTAACTGTGTGGAAAGCAAATGTATTGGGTGCCATGAGAGAAGGGAACTCTAATATGAATCACTGCGTTGGGCTCAAATTCATTCTAGGAAGACAGACACATAGACACAGATACAAATGTGACCCAGTGTGATCCAGCCCTGTGACTCTTGGGTATGCTTTATGTCAGGAAGGTTTAGTCTTTAATGAAAGGATTTGTGCTGCCTGGGAATTGGATCAAAGAAAGTTTTACAGAGGGGGTAACTTCTGAGCCAGAATCTGAAGGATGAGAAAGGGGTTAAAAGGCATAAAGGAAAAGTTTTCTAAGTCCCACTATAAAATGCCTGTAAGTCGCCTGTAAGTCCTAAAATATTATATGACAATGTTCCACAAGGAGCACTGATATATTTGGATTTAAGCATATAAATTTAGTGGCACTTCCCTAATTGTGTGTATTGCTGTTATATTGTCTCTCACTTTGTAAACCTCAGTCACACACACACAAACACACACCTCTCTTAATCATGCTGCACAGAATGTAAAGTGAGACATTTTGTGCTACACCAGACGGAAAGATAGTGGGAAGGTTATTGGCATGAATGCTTGGGAATGAGATTTATACTGAGTACAAAGCTGCTTTTAGGAGGAAGATTAGAGCAGCCATGTGTTCATTTAAGAAAGTAACCAAAATAATTAAAGATTTGTAAAAGTTAAACAAGTTGAAAGAGTGAAGAAATTAGATAAAGAAAGCATATACAGAATAGATGCTGAGCTGAGAATTAATGGAAATAGGTTAGGACTTAGGCGGCTATGGAACAACAACATTATCTGCAATTGCAGGCCATGTAAGGAAGGGTCTAGAATGAGTGTATCTAAAACTCAGGACCAAAAACAAACTTGCCAAAACGAGAGTAGGAAAAAATTGAACTATTAGCATTAAGCTTTACCTGTGGACTTCAGCGACCAAGCCAGACCCATAAAACTTATTTGTATGGAGCATACAGTCTACCATTAATAGTACCTTAGCTGGTTATATTTTCTCACTTGTAGAGCACACAATATGCTGATGACACTTACAACCCTGGGTGATGTGCTGCATAAAAAGCAATGATGAATATTTCTTACCAAGGGTGAATATCCTTCTATGCTTTGTGTTCTTGCATGTCCTCCGCATTACAAACATGTGTGGCAGGAGCTATTATTTCCCCATTTTCCCAACTGAAGTTGAGGAGCTAAGAATTAAACAACCATCCTAGGTGATCTAGGTAGTTATTAATAGTTAGTTATTAATAGTTGGCTGGTTAGTTATTAATAGTTGGCTGGTCCAACTCCATTCTTTGGTACCTTAACCATTAGCACACTGCCTCAGAGAGAGTACCTCCCTAAGACAGCACAACTATCTTTACATTTTTGTAGAATAAGAGACTGGATGTTTGTACATAAGAAGGGCATCTACTAGTGTGCAAATGTGAACTTGGAACTTGTATCTCTGTCTCCTTTCTGAGAGAATGCCATCACCCAATTACTCAGTAAAAGTTAAGTTGCTCAGCCGTGTCTGACTCTTTGCGACCCCGTGGACTGTAGCCCACCAGGCTTCTCCGTCCATGGGATTCTCCAGGCAAGAATACTGGAGTGGGTTGCCCTTTCCTTCTCCAGGGGATCTTCCCAACCCAGGGACTGAACCCAGGTCTCCCACATTGGAGGCAGACGCTTTAACCTCTGAGCCACCAGGGAAGCCCTGGTGTCTGAATTACAATTACTCAGTATCCAAAGCCAAAGAGGGTTTTGCCAGTGGCTCAGTGGTAAAGAATCTGCTTGCAATACAGGAGACGTGGTTTCTATCCCTGGGTTGGGAAGATCCCCTGGAGGAGGAAATGGCAACCCAGTCCAGTATTCGTTCTGGGGAAATCTTATGGATGGAGGAGTCTGGTGGGCCACACACCTGTCTGGTCACAAAGAGTAGGACACGAGTAAGTGACTGGACACACGCAAAGCTAAAGAGGGAACAGTCTTTGTAAATACTTCCTTCTTAGTTTTTCATATTTAGTACATTACCAAATCCTAGCAACATCAGTTTAGATCGACTGAATTCAGCCACTTCTCTGTTTCCACTGCCTCAAATTTTTCTCACATAGACTTCTGTGATAGCCATTTCTGTTTGTTGTTTCCTAATTCTTTCTCACTCATCCCAATATATTCCTGACTTTACGAACAGTAGCTCAAGTGTGCGTGCATCACCTGGCTCATGCTCCTTTATCTCATAGCACTTACTGCCGGGGACCAGCCCCGGCTGATCCAGGGTATTCGAAGGAGAGACGGCGTAGGCGAAGATCAGGAGACAATTGCTTAATTAAATGTTAATTAAGGATATAAAGAGTAATAGAATGAGGATAGCTCAGTAAAATTCAGTGAAGAAAAGAGGCTGAAATAAGGATAGCTCAGTGAGGAAATTCAGTGGAGAAAAGAGGCTGAATAATTCAGCCAGAAGGTAAGAGAAAGAACGACATGGTGAGACCAAGTTTCGGTGAACAAGGCCCGCACTTTATTTTTCAAAGTAGTTTTTATACCTTAAGTTATGCATAGAGGATAATGGGGGAAGGGGTAGAGTCTTGCAGTAAACCAGGCTTTCTTCCTGCAAACTTATCATATGCAAAAGCTTAGGTGATTTGCATCATCTTCTGGCCCGGAGGCCTGTTAACATTTTAAGACCCTTTCTTCAGAAAACTTATTTTTCTCTAAAGGTGATTGGTCAGGAGCCACCCTCCAAAAGCATTAGATAAAGTTGCATTCCTACAGAGCAAAGGTGTGGTGGGCTATAACAAGAAAAAGAATTAACTCAAGGGTCCCAGGTTACAAACATTAAAGCTACTACTTACACCAATTATATTAATCAATACACTGCCAGGGACACAGCAGGTAAGGGATATGGAGACTTAGCAGCAAACATTGGCCCAACAAGTGAAAATCCCTTCACCAATACAATTTCTAATCAATCTTTTAACTACTCAAAAGAATCTGTGTTTAGACAGTTTAGAACATCTCCTGCCTCTCACAGTTGGGAGGCTCTGAGCAATCACATGTTGCCGGAAAAAACCTATTCAGGCAGGCTAGAGGACTTCCAAAGGAGTTTGTAGTTTGAAACACTGTCACACCCAAGAATTATTAACTGGAGCTGTAAGCTAACTCTTTTTTCAGAGAGAGGTAGTGGGGGACAGCCCCACGTAAAGTCAGAGGTGTAGGTGAAAACACAAAGCAGAAAGTAGGCAGACTCTGGTTTTGGGGGTATATGCTCGAGAATTTCCAGGGGGACTCCTGAAGCTCGATCCCGCCTTTGCGTATGTCAAGCCTCCTTCCTCATGACCTTTGCCATGGGCGGAGTTCCTCACTGGCTCCCAGCAGTGATAGAATTCCAGTTGAGCTATTCCAGATCCTGAAAGATGATGCTGTGGAAAGTGCTGCACTCAATATGCAATATGCACTATGCACTCAATATGCAATATGCTGGCTCCCGGCAACTTACCACAGTTTTAATTTTTCCACTTTGTACATGATTGTTTTTAAAATATTGATTTTATCATATATCTCTGTTTGAAAGTTTTTAAATGACTTCTCATTACTTATGGAATAAAGACCACACTCCCTAGCGTTAGTCAGAATAAGCTATCTTAGCAAAGATCCCTCCAGCACTCATAATAACTTAAAGCTGAAGTTTCATCCTCTCCAAGGTGATACTCCAGGGAAGGAGCTCCAGGTTGGCAGAGAATCTCCTGCAAGCAGTCATTCAGGGTCCCAGGCTGAGGGTGGAACAACCATCTTTATCACACAGCTTCCAAAGGTACCCTGCTCTCACCACTGGAGCCCCCAGAATGGGAGGTGAGCAAGGGGAGGAAGCATACCCACTGACTTAAAACTCTGCCTGGGAAGTAGTAACACTACTTTTGCTTGGATTTCCATTGGAGAGAAACACATCATGTGGCCACACAGTGAAAAGCTCACTGGGAAATATAGTCTCTGGTGGGCAGCTCCACAAGCTGCTTTGCAAAAGAGAACAGATTTAGCTCTTTCTGACCCACCTTTGGCCAACTTCATCCTCTACCATCACTCACTTCACTCCAGCAACAACTTGACGTTTGCTTGTGAAAACAGTAGCTGTCCCTAGTTATCCCCTACTCATAATGCAGGTGTCAGAGCAAATATTACTTCCCAGGGAGGCCATTCCTCACCTGTAGATTGGGCCAGGTCCACCTGTCTATCACATAGCTCATATTCCTTTCTTTCATAGCACTTACCACAGTTTTCATCTTTCCATTTTGTGCGTGCTTGTTTATTTAGTATATTTCTCTGTCACTAGACTTTAAATCCCTGAGCAGATACCTTGTTGATTTTACACACCACTCTATCACTGTTTAGCACAGTAAATGAATAGGTACATAGCAACTTCTTGCTTCAATATTGTTTCTGACCTTTCCCTTAGTAGTCTTGTCACATGGCATTGTGTAATTATTTCCCTTATCTTTTACCACAAGCTACATTCACTTGTTTAATAAATATGGATTATACTGCATTAGGCACGTGGATGGTAAGTGGGGTAAGAAATGGAAAAATGTGGTCTTTGACCTGAATGTTTTTATTTTGTATTTCAGAAAAGGCACAAAAGGTCCTTGAGTAGAAGACACCTAAAAAAAAAAAAAAAGGTCTTTCAGAATAGTATAGGGTTAAATGCTGAATTGAATGGGTAATATTGACACAAAATGTTATATAATCTCAGACATTTAGATGAATGAGGACTGCTGTGCTGATTAAAATTTCCAGAAGGAAGTAAAGAAAGTAAAGGAAGGAAGAGCTGCAGATCTTCCCCTGTAGTTGCAAGAGTGGTGCCCACACATTTCAAACACATGTGGGTTTTTAGAGACCCCAGATAAAACGCCAGACCTGGGCTTTCCCCCATAAGTTCCTTAGAAATCAGAAAAGTCCTTAGGGAGGATCCTTTGACTGCTCATGACCTCTTCTAGGAAGCAGCTCAGAGCTTGGACTAGAGCCAGAACCACCAATTGTTCTGGCTTGTGCCCAAGCAATTGTGCGTAGCGTGGTTGGCATTCTGTGCTGTTTAGCCCAGAGGCCCACTCTCTTGTTCTCAGTGGCATGCAAATTCTCCACAGTTTAGTGGATTTGTTATAGCTTGGCCAAAGTCTATAGCGCAACAACTTTCATCCACATAAGCATGTCAGAAAATTTTCAGAGTCTGGGGGAAAATTTGTGTACTTTAGTTGCTAGAGGGCAAGACCAAAAAATGCAACATACAAATGGTGAAAATACAGATAAGCACTTACAAGCATAAAGATACACCCAAAAGATGAGAAGAAATAAAGATCCCACTTGATCAAATCAAGATTTAGCAATGGGTAACTAATAAAGGCAAATTGTGACAGATCTTGGTTGTCCACTCTACATCCATCCTCCTGACTCCACTTTATCTTTCCTGGCAAAGTCCACCTCCCAGTTTAGAGGCTGAAAATGTCAGGCACAGCCCACTGGGAAAGTTTGCAGCTCTGATATGATCAGTGCCAACCAACTGGGGCCTGAGCATAGCGGAGGTGTTGGGAAAAGCTTTCCTTAGTAACAGAAACAGAGACCCATAGAAGGGATCACCTCTTCTTCCTTCACTGGAGAGGTCATGTCTGCCTGTGCCTCGTGGAGTTATCACAGCTACACTGAAAGTGCTGAATCCTAACCACTAGACCACCAGGGAGCACGTTATCACAGCTATATTGAAATTATGGACTGTGACAATGTTGACATGCTGAAGAGGGAATGGAATTCAGGTGAAAACACGGGCATGACATTAATGAGCCATCCTCCCTATCGCTGAGCTGTCCAGCCCTGTCTGGTACCCTGTTTATGTGAGATCATAAATGCCCTCATAACTTATGCCACTTTTTCTTGGGTGTTCCATTACCTGCAGCCCAAAGCTCATATCTGATTCAGTATCTAATCAAATAAAATATGAGTTAGTCATCTGCCTTCTTTATGACAATTTCTTTATAAATGATATCATTTATGCAATATGAAAAGGAATCTAAGTTAGAAATGCCAGAACCAGATGCAGAGCCTTGTAAGCGTCAATTAACCGGATGCAGAGCCTTGTAAGGGTCAATTCAAGTGAGAGACATTGAAGTCTCAGCTTAAATAAATTCACCGTATGTCCAATCAGTTTTGAATTAAATATATATATATATATAAAGATTCAACCTAGTTTTCAAATATTGATATCAAAATTCACATCACAGTTTCCACTCCTGAAAAAACAAAAAAAAGAATAAGCATCATAAACCTCAAAACCTGAGTGGGAAGAAAAGACTGTTGGGTGAACCCAGGCTCAAGGCAATCTTTCTTCTTTTTCTAAAACTCTGTGCCCATAATTTTTCTTCCTAAAATGTCTTCTGTCTGAAGTTTAGTCATAAAATCTGTTCCCGACAGAGGAGAGAGATGAGGACATAATGGTATGATCTATGCTTCCTGCCAAGGCTGCTGCTTCGGTGTCGGAGGCGCTTTGTACCCTGTTGGTTATTGGATTACAGTCTCTGTTCCTGCCCACGTCCACCAGGGAGCCCTGTGCCCTGCCTTGATTTCTTGACCTTTGTGTTTACACTGTTTCCCGCTCTGTGCTCTGTTTTCCTCTGAGCTATCAAATACTTCTAATTCCTACCCGAAGCCTCAGCGCTTCCTGCCAACTCCCAGAGGATATCAGGACACTGCTGGCTTTGCCTCTGCACGCCACACTTCCTGCCCGGCATTTAACTGTTTTTCTACATATATATGTATGCAATTTCTATGTCCCTACCTATGCTGTCTGTTCTAAACTTGAAAAGCTTTGAAGCCATAAAACTTTTATCATGTCTTTTAACTTCCATCCCTCACCTTTTTTAAATGCACGTCTTTTAACTCCTTAAGAGCTGGTAGCCTCAGTGCCTGTACTCGTCCACCTTCGTTCAGGAAGAAAACTGGGCTTCCCCTATTTGTAGATTCAAACCTCACATTTTATTCATTTGGAATGGACTTTTAAAAAATGAGTTACTAATTCTGTAGGCTTTTTGAAAGTGATTTAAATAATTTTATTTTGTTTGCTCCCCTCGGCCCCCAAGTAGTTATCACATTGCACTTGAATTGTTGTTTTCTCATCTCTCTCCCCACTTACAAAGGAAAAAAAAAGTTATTTAATTTCTTTTTAAGTACACTTTTCTTAATTATTAGAGCAATTTATATTATGGAGAATAATTCTTAAAATATGAAAACTTTAAGTATTCTATATAAGCTGAATAATTATTCCCATTTTCCCCATATATCATATCTGAAGCTGTAAGTATATTTTTAAATGTAAGTTTATTTTATTTCACTTACTACCTAAATTGCATGGGCTGCTGGTGGCTCACTTTTACTAAGTTCTGTGATCCTGGCTACTTTTTAAGTAAAATGCCTTTTAAAAAAAATTATATATCATAGAATTGACAATGAATTTATCATTTCAATTTTCTTCTTTGAATGTCACCCATATCTCTTGACACTCAACTAATGCTTCTTTCTTTTCTTTTCTTCTCTCTTTAATTTTTATCACTAGCATTACAGTGTTAAAATAAAAAATATGCATCTCATTTCCAACAGGGTATCACTTGATGTATTTTTAATTGTTAAATTCAAGCCTAAAGAAAAAAGTGTGGACAGTTATATAAATAATGAATCCCTACTGTTTTTACATGCATATCATGAATTTCACTGAGATAGTTAATAAGCAGATCAAGCTAGTAAGTTCTATATGTTGCCCTCTAAGAGAGAGAGGAATTAGAAAATTCTAAACACACCTGACTTCAAATTTAGCTCTGACATTTTGTAGCTGGTGATCTTTAGCAATTACTTAAGTTCTCCGAACCTCAGTTTTCTCATTAGGAAAATGGAAAATGTAGTGCTCTTAGTCTGTTGTTGAGAGGGTTAATTAACTTTAGTACCTAAGACTTGATAGATATGTCAGTATTAATTCTCTACCTTTCATTGTATCTGTTTATAGAGTTTTTAAAAAATCAGACAGGTAACTATAAATACTAGAACTTGATTTTAAAATAAACTGGACAAAAAAAGCTATATTTCCGTAATCTATTCCAAATGCTTTTTTTATAACTAAGAATATTAAAATCATTTTTCACTTCATTCAATTCAGTTCAGTTCAGTCGCTCAGTCGTGTCCAACTCTTTGTGACCCCATGAATCGCAGCGCACCAGGCCTCCCTATCCATCACCAACTCCCAGAGTCCACCCAAACCCATGTCCATCTAGTCGATGATGCCATCCAACCATCTCATCCTCTCTTGTCCCCTTCTCCTCCTGCCCTCAGTCTTTCCCAGTATCAGGGTCTTTTCCAATGAGTCAGTTCTTCAGATCAGGTGGCCAAAGTATTGGAGTTTCAGCTTCAACATCAGTCCTTCCAATGAACACCCAGGACTGATCTCCTTTAGGATGGACTGGTTGGATTTCCTTGCAGTCCAAGGGACTCTCAAGAGTCCTCCAATACCACAGTTCAAAAGCATCAATTCTTCAACACTCAGCTTTCTTTATAGTCCAACTCTCACATCCATACATGACAACTGGAAAAACCATAGCCTTGACTAGATGGACCTTTGTTGGCAAAGTAATGTCTCTGCTTTTTAATATGCTGTCTAGGTTTTGTCATAGCTTTTCTTCCAAGGAGCAAGCGTCTTTTAATTTCATGGCTGCAGTCACCAACTGCAGTGATTTTGGAGCCCAGAAAAATAAAGTCAGCCACTGTTTCCACTGTTTACCCATCTATCTGCCATGAAGTGATGGCACCGGATGCCATGATCTTAGTTTTCTGAATGCTGAGCTTTAAGCCAACTTTTTCACTCTCCTCTTTCACTTTCATCAAGAGGCTCTTTAGTTCTTCTTCACTTTCTGCCATAAGGGTGGTGTCATCTGCATATCTGAGGTTATTGATATTTCTCCCGGCAATCTTGATTCCAGCTTGTGCTTCCTCCAGCCCAGCATTTCTCATGATGTACTCTGCATATAAGTTAAATAAGCAAGGGGAATTGGTGCTTTATGGGTAAAAAGTAACTTACATATGTGACAAAGTATTATTTCTATTTACAAAGGAATTTGTATAACTGAAGAAATTGCATAGGAAAACCAAGGGGGGAAATCTACTTCTACTTATATTGAGTGGATGGTACAAGCACAATGAAACTTCTATACAGTCCAGACAGATAGAATCGGAAGTACAAAGTTTGAAGTTTTAGAAAGCATAGACATTTAAAAAGAATTTGGGCTCTACATTATTGTTTTACATTTAAGCACGGATAAACTTTGTTTTAGTTTATGACATTTCAATTCCATGAGTGTAGCAAATCAGTTTGCAGCCCTTTCCTTATCTTCTGCGCAAAGAGTCAGACACGACTGAAGTGACTAACCATGCACGCACGCAGGCCTGCATGCTATTATAGATGCTCCAGTTCTAGCGCTTCAACATTCATGTTCCTGCATTCACTTCCTGTTAGGGGTGACCGTGTGACCCACTTCTAAACAAAGGATTAAGTTGAGTCACTGGGCTTGTCTGCTGAGAAACTTTGGCTTTTCTCTCTCCACTTCCTGCTTTCACCTGGAAAGCAGATGTAACCCTGCCCAAGCAGCAGATATCTCACAGCCTCATGGAGACAGCATCCGTGAGGACCTAGCTGTACATGCTGAGAATAACTAAACAGAAAAAAAGCAGAAAGTTCCCCAGAGCCCTAGACTACTACCCCCTGACTGCTGGCTGTCTGAGATAAATAACCCTATTTGTCTAAGTCATTGAATAGACTTCTGGTTGCTTAAATATGAATTCAGTCCTCACCGATACAAGGTTCCACTTGAACACAGAAGACAGAAAATGATTTAAAGACCATTTTCTCAATTCTCTCAGAGAAGGCACATAATTACTATTCTAGAGTCATTGAAGTGAAGTGAATTTATTGTACAATATGAATGAATTGGGCAGTAGGACTTGCCTCCCTTAGACATGTGGTTGAAAAAAAACCTGCACTAAATCTTGCTATATAAAATATCGTCTGAAGACAAACATCATAATCATCATAGGATAACTTATTAGAAATCTAGAATCTCAGAACTGTTTACCTACTATGGGATCTACATCTAAACCACGAGCCCCAGGTCATTCATATGTGCATTAAACTACATTTTATTTTATTTATTTTTTAAAATAAACTACATTTTAAAATGCTACATAAATTCTGGACTCCGGGATGAGAAAATCAGTCTCTTTTAAAAAATTTTTTATATCTCTGATTCCTGATGCAATGCCTAGATAGCCCAATCAAATATTTGATAAATGAAACTTCATTATTGGCATCAATCATTAAATTTCATTATCTACTTGATTATCAGAAATCTAACTATTATTTACAAAGTAGAACTTACAGCTATGAGGAAATGAGCAATGGGCCAGACATGCTGTGAAACAGGAAAAGTGGTAGAAAAGTTACAAAGCTTAGAATGGAATTAACAATAGGCTCTAGTTGTGTACTGAAATTAAAAGTTTTCAAGAATGTAGACCCCTTAACAGAGTTCAAGATAGGAAATTGAAGGATAAGTCGTGGAGAAATGCCCTTGCCAACATTTATTATTTTGCCTGATCCAGTCTGATTTATCTGTTCTAGATAAATCAGTGGTTCTTAGACCCACCTAATATTGCTAGATATTCCATTCCTACCATCTCCAGGTATTTAAAGCATGTCCCCAGGGATGTTTCATTGAAACATAAGTAAGTTTCTTAAGCTAATTCATAGGATCAGCCATTTTTTTCTACCCTCCATGTGTGGCCACAGTCTGCTGGTCACAGTGTTTCTGTGGATTCTTGCTTTCACCGGTGCTGGGGGTTCCTCACTGAGCCTCTACTATGCAGATCAGCCCCTCTACATGGCTATTAGCATGTATACTGTTTAGCCTCCTCAGCTAATGCCACTTCCATTCCTGTTGGGAGGCTTTGACAAAAGTGAGATACTAATATTTCCACTGCATCTAATGTGCTGTTTGCAAGATAAGACTGTTCCAGAATGTCGATGTAATCAGCTTGTACCATCTTCTACATTAGAGTGCAGAGTGTGCCTCTATCTCTGTCTTCTCTCTCAAAGGAGAGAATGCTGCAATTAACAAAATAATATTTGATTTAATTCACTTTAAGTGATATTCATATGGCATAAAATACAGCAGGAAGGAGAAATAAATTAATTAAACTTATATGGGGTGTTGACATTTTTTTAAATGTTAGGAATTAGTAGGTAATATGGTAATATCATATTATTTCCCATATTTTTTCCAACATCAAAAAGGACTAAGACAAAGTTTATAGTCAAGTCACAAGCTTTTAATCAATTTGGACCACATTTCAGAATGCCACCGTGAGCTGTCTGGACCAGCTGTTTTGCAGCTGCGATGAATGTGACACGTCCTGAAATCACCATGGAGTGCTCCATATCCTTTGGAAATACAGAGCAAAGCCTAAGGAATAAAAATTGTAGCCTGTCATGCTGGACAGAATTGGGAAAGACAAGTTCTAGAGGGCATGTGTGCATGATTATTTTAAAGAATACTCAAATATGAGTAGCTGTAGTATTTAGAAGATTTAATTTTATATATATATATATATATATATATATATATATATTCTTTGAGTTAGTGAGTGAAAATCACTCACTTGTGTTCGACTCTTTGCAACCCCATGTACTTAGTCCATGGAATTCTCCAGGCCAGAATACTGGAGTGAGTAGCCTTTCCCTTCTCCAGGGGATCTTCCCAACCCAGGGATCGAACCCAGGTCTCCCACATTTCAGGCGGATTCTTTTACCAGCTGAGCCATAAGGGAAGCCCAAGAACACTGGAGTGGGTAGCCTATCCCTTCTCCAGTGGATCTTCCTAACCTAAGAATCGAACCAGGCACTCCTGCATTGCAGGTGGATTATTTACCAACTGAGCTATGAGGGAAACCCCATATATTCTTTTTTTCTTTTTTAATTCCTTACATTTTATTTGTGAGATGCGCTTAATCACTGGGCAGCTTAAAAAAAAAATCACTAATCACTTTCCACCCAAGACCAAAATGCACAAGTTATTTTAAGATGCCTGTATTCAAATACTTGAAATAGGCAACACACTTTGAAGTACTTAAAATACAAAATATATCTTATCAGTTTGAAATAATTGCTATACTTTTAGGCATGATCTGCATACTCTACTTATTTTGAGACTGATTTGCCTTCTTGGGTTGGAAAATACAAAGGAAGCAGGTTTTAAAACAATTTAACAACAACAACAGTAATAATAATTTGGTGAGGATGATATAAAATACCATTTAGGTCTTATTTTGTGCCAGTTAGTCGCACTCAATGTTTTACTTGTATTGTTTAATAACTCCTTGATCCCTCTCTATGAGACAGGAACTTCTATTAAGCCTTTTTACAGGTCGGAAGTTTGAACCTTGAAGCAGTTATATTACTTTTCCAAGATCATACAGCTAGCAATCAGAGGAGTGAGGTTTTTTATTTATTTATTTATTTATTTAATTTTTTGCCATTAAAATAATGAGATTTTAAATACAAAAATTCATAAGATATTACATATAATAGAAATAAGAAGATGGAAAATTTGCTGTAATAAATGCTTTGTTTAAGTTTACACTTTTTTTTGTCTTTTTTTAATCTTTTTTTAATTTAATTTTATTTTTTAACTTTACAATATTGTATTGGTTTTGCCATATATCAAAATGAATATTCTTTAATTATATGTATATATCGATATATATATATATATATATATGTTGGGCTTCTCAGGTGGTGCTAGTGGTAAAGAACCCACCTGCCAATGCAGAAGATGTAAGAGATGTGGGTTTGATCCCTGGGTGGGGATGATCCTCTGGAGGAGGGCATGGCAACCCAATCTAGTATTTTTGCCAAGAGAATCCCATGGACAGAGGAGTCTGGATGGATACAATCCATAGGGTCACAAAGAGTCAGACACGACTGAAGTGACTTAGCGCATGTGCATGTGTGTGTGTGCACACACCCACACACATATCTTGCATACATGCTAATGACATCATTTTTTAAATTTATTGCAAAAATTTTTCACCATAGAGAAAAACTGAATAGATTTTCAGTGAATACCTATACATTTACCACCTACTAATACTGTTTTACCATATTCTCTTTATTACATATCCATCCAACTATTCATCCTTCTATCAACCATCAATTTACCTCGCTTTATATAAATGCTGATACTTTTTTAAACTACCTAATATGGAAGTATACAATTTAAAAGAGCCAAATGTAATCTTTCAGAAAATAACTGTTAGTTTCTAATCTGAGAAATATGGATATTTCACACTGGAAGAGACCTTTAAATCCCTTTATTGGAATCACCATACTGTTTGGTTATAGAAATTGAGGCAGAGTTATTTTAAAGAGCTTGAGTAAGAGTGCCTCACTAATTAGTCACTAAACCCAGATTAGACTTCTTATTTGGTGTCTTACATGAACGTTTACTTGGATAGTAAGAGAAAATTGGAAGTTGCTGGTAAAATGAGGAGAATAGGACAGTATGCTGTTCATTAAAACATTGAAGTGGCTAAGTTAATAAAGCAATATGTAGCCTAATTAGCAGTGAGGTTTCAGAAGGCACTAGAGTTAAGTGAGCTCGGAGCTGAACATCTATGAAAGTCTTCCCACCATGTAATCAAAAGAAAAAAAAAAAATCTGCTAGAAAAGCCCTAATGCTAGCAGAAATCTTGTATGTGTGCCCAGTTTCTAAAATTATGGAATGTCAAGGGGATGAAGAATCTAAGGCTAACTGATTTTTGGAAGAAGGGAATTTGAGTGGGAGAAAAAGAGCATCTGCTACTTAAATCCAGTTTGACAAGTCACAGATAGTCCCAATCAGCACAGTTTACAGAGCATAGAAAGAATAGATAGATAGATAGATAGACAGACAGATAGATACTGAAACTTGCAAATTCTCTTAAATAAGAGATCCATTGCTAGAGGGGTGTTAAAATTAACTTTCATCTTGCCCACAATTAATATGCATTTTTCCAGGCATGTGCTTAGATAAGAGGTGCAACTGTATTCAAAGAATGAATGTCACCATTTAATCTTTGTCACTTTTATGTTTCCATATTATGACACAAGTTTTAAAAGAAATGCATGTTAGAGAACTGTTAAAATTTTAAAAATGCAACATTCTTTACAATTTGATTCATACTTGAAAGCTGGTAAAACAGAAAATGCAGGGTTTTACTCTTTATTTCTTTCTCTCACATCCTGTAAAATCTATCTTCTCCAGGACTGTTTTCTCAGGCATCAGTTGAATGACTAAAATAGTTTCCCTGAGACCATGGTTTTAGTAATTTAGAGTACTTAAGAACTTACTAGGAAGTATTTAAAATGAAACTTCCTCAGCCCTAACATAAGGGTTCAACCTTCTATGTTTTTAACAAACTCTTCCAGTCATTCTTTAGGTGACCAATACATGAGAACTATGGGTATGAAGTAATTCTGCATCAGAAGTCAAAAAGTCTGGTTTCTAATTCTGCTCCTGTAGTGATTATTGATTTATTGAGTGATCCTGTGCAAGTCATTTACCTCTGGAATTTATTCTCTGTGATGTAGTAGATAGCAGACCCATCCAGGAAGATAAATCAGAATTTATTCTTCTCTTAGACAGTCTTCTCTGCACCACAGATAACACAGTAATAATGATTGTAGGGAATTGGCAAGATTCAAAGTCATGTATTTAAGAACCTAATACAATATCTAATACTAAGTCATGCTCAATAAATAATGGATATTATTATAATTATAAAATTATTAATACTATTAAGAGTTGGGCATTAAACTCTTCTGTTATTTTAGACTAGCCCTATAAAATGCTAAATTGATTAAAGTATATTTGAATAGCACTGTCATCCTGTCTAAATGCTCCACTGATCATAGTTTCACCAGATGACTCATTCAGTTTAGGATACCATAAATGAAGGCCATGTGATCTTCTTAGAGAAAGAAAAAGCTAACAAAGAAATGGTTTGGGTCAGTAGACCCTGGTGAGGGACCACAGGAAATGAATACATTTAGCCTCAGAAAGATAAGGTAAAGGGTTTATAACAATCTCTTTGACTCTCAATTTCCTCATCTTTAAAGTTAGACTGATGATG
Organism: Bos indicus; assembly: GCF_029378745.1. Lineage (NCBI taxonomy): Eukaryota > Metazoa > Chordata > Mammalia > Artiodactyla > Bovidae > Bos > Bos indicus. The sequence continues at coordinate 33,457,356 of NC_091776.1, read as the reverse complement.
CCTATTCACAGGCTGATGAATTGAAAATAGTTGTAATCGAATTCTGCTATGTACTAGTTGTGCAGATTAGCCCCAAGTAATGTACTCTCTGAGCCTTAACCTCTTAATCTGTAAAACATAAAAATATTGGGCAATATCTAATAGTCTATGAGAATTCTTGGTTCATGATACCAGCTTAGTAGTTAATGAATATTTGATAGTACTTCACTATGAACAAAGCTAGTGGAGGTGATGGAATTCCAGTTGAGCTATTTCAAATCCTGAAAGATGATGCTGTGAAAGTGCTGCACTCAATATGCCAGCAAATTTGGAAAACTCAGCAGTGGCCACAGGACTGGAAAAGGTCAGTTTTCATTCCAATCCCAAAGAAAGGCAATGCCAAAGAATGCTCAAACTACCACACAATTGCATTCATCTCACATTCGAGTAAAGCAATGTTCAAAATTCTCCAAGCCAGGCTTCAGCAATACGTGAACTGTGAACTTCCTGACGTTCAAGCTGGTTTTAGAAAAGGCAGAGGAACCAGAGATCAAATTGCTAACATCCGCTGCTGCTGCTGCTGCTAAGTCACGTCAGTTGTGTCAGACTCTGTGAGACCCCAGAGACTCAGCAGCCCACCAGGCTCCCCGGTCCCTGGGATTCTACAGGCAAGAACACTGGAGTGGGATGCCATTTCCTTCCCCAATCCATGAAAGTGAAAAGTGAAAGTGAAGTCGCTCAGTCGTGTCCGAGTCTTAGCGACCCCATGGACTGCTGGATCATGGAAAAAGCAAGAGAGTTCCAGAAAAACATCTATTTCTGCTTTACTGACTATGCCAAAGCCTTTGACTGTGTGGATCACAATAAACTGTGGAAAATTCTGAAAGAGATGGGAATACCAGACCACCTGACCTGCCTCTTGAGAAATTTGTATGCAGGTCAGGAAGCAACAGTTAGAACTGGACATGGAACAACAGACTGGTTCCAAATAGGAAAAGGAGTACGTCAAGGCTGGATATTGTCACCCTGCTTATTTAACTTCTATGCAGAGTACATCATGAGAAATGCTGGACTGGAAGAAGCACAGGCTGGAATCAAGATTGCCGGGAGAAATATCAGTAACCTCAGATATGCAGATGATACCACCCATATGGCAGAAAGTGAAGAGGAAGTAAAAAGCCTCTTGATGAAAGTCAAAGTGGAGAGTGGAAAAGTTGGCTTAAAATTCAACATTCAGAAAACGAAGATCATGGTATCGGGTCCCATCACTTCATGGGAAATAGATGGGGAAACAGTGGAATCAGTGTCAGACTTTATTTTTCTGGGCTCCAAAATAACTGCGTATGGTGATTGCAGCCATGAAATTAAAAGACGCTTACTCCTTGGAAGGAAAGTTTTGACCAACCTAGATAGCATATTCAAAAGCAGAGACATTACTTTGCGAACAAAGGTCCGTCTAGTCAAGGCTATGGTTTTTCCTGTGGTCATGTATGGATGTGAGAGTTGGACTGTGAAGAAGGCTGAGCGCTGAAGAATTGACGCTTTTGAACTGTGGTGTTGAAGACTCTTGAGAGTCCCTTGGACTGCAAGGAGATCCAACCAGTCCATTCTGAAGGAGATCAGCCCTGGGATTTCTTTGGAAGGAATGATGCTAAAGCTGAAACTCCAGTACTTTGGCCACCTCATGCGAAGAGTTGACTCATTGGAAAAGCCTCTGATGCTGGGAGGGATTGGGGGCAGGAGGAGAAGGGGATGACAGAGGATGAGATGGCTGGATGGCATCACTGACTCGATGGACGTGAATCTGAGTGAACTCCAGGAGTTGGTGATGGACAGGGAGGCCTGGCGTGCTGTGATTCATGGGGTCGCAAAGAGTCGGACATGACTGACCGACTGAACTGAACTGATGGCCTCTTCTCTTAGTTTCCTAGGATTGCCATAACAAAGTATCACCAACTGGGTGGCTTAAAGCAACGGGTATTATCTCAGTTCTGGAAACTAGACATTCAAAATCAAGGTGTCAACAGGGCCATTTCCCTCTAAAACCTGTGGGAGAATTCTTCCTTGCCTCTTCCTAGCCTCTAGCTGTTTGTCAGCAATCTTTGATGGTCCTTGTCTTGCAGCTGCCCAGCCAGTTTCTGCTTTTACTATCTTGTGATATCTCTCTGTATATCCCCATCTTCTCACAGTCATCGTCTTATAAGGACAACAGTCATGGTGGAATAAAGGTTTACTCCACCATCCAGTATGTCTTTATAGTAACTGGTTATATCTGCAACTACTCTAGTTCCAAATAAGGTCACTTTCTTAGGTACTGGAGGTTAAGACTGCAACAAATATTTTGAAGGGGGAGCACAATTCAATCCATAACAATGCATCACTGTCTACAGAGTTATAGTGACCGTAAGGACAGATGATAAAACTCCATACACAAAAGTTTAAGTGCTGTATACAGTTTTTCCCATAAAAGCCTTCACATAGATGAGGAGAAGTTCTTGGAATGTGGAGAAATAGCAAATGTAAACACATTTAAACCTAACCAAAAACAATTTAAGTGACTTTAGAAAAACATGATAGCAGTGATGTTTCTGAAATGATGGAATATATGCTTTGGGTTTCTTCTTTGGAAAAAAGAAAACATTCTACAACGTGTTTCTTCTACACATTGTAGAGTGCTAGATGCAACTGATTTATTTAGTACTAGGAGATTATGTTAGTCTAGAAAGAGAGTGAGTAAGACTCTAATACTTCAAACTGTAAAATTTATTCAGAGAAGGCAATGGCACCCCACTCCAGTACTCTTGCCTGGAAAATCCCATGGACGGAGGAGCCTGGAAGGCTGCAGTCCATGGGGTCGCTAAGAGTCAGACACGACTGAGCGACTTCACTTTCACTTTTCACTTTCATGCATTGGAGAAGGAAATGGCAACCCACTCCAGTGTTCTTGCCTGGAGAATCCCAGGGACCGGGGAGCCTGGTGGGCTGCCGTCTCTGGGGTCACACAGAGTCAGACACGACTGAAGTGACTTAGCAGCAGTAAAGTTTATTATCTTACCCTACTACATGTAAAAAATAATAAATAATATTTTATAGATATGTGCCAACCACTTCTCTCTTTAGTAACATAAACAGAATTTCCTTTGTGCTACAAAGGATAACTATCAGCACCCTTTTCCTCCTTTATAAAAATGGGGAATCTGATATGAAAAACCTTGCTTACAAGTCCTTGCCAACAAATTTACAAGGTTAGTAAATAAAAAGGTTGGGAATCAAGCCTGTCATTTTGAATAAAAGTCTTATCTGTTTTTCTTTGACTCTTCATCTGTTTTTATTTTTTGTGGTGGTTGTTTTCTTTTACTCATGACACTGATGTGAAGGATGGTCATAGCAATGTCAGTGGGTGTGACCAAGACACTCACTGTAACTCTCCATTGATCAGAAATCCACATGGGAAGATAAGACCATACATTTGTAGTTTTCCTTTCTGAAAATAATGTTTCCCATCATTTTTGTTGTTGTTGTTGTTGTTGTTACTATCTTTCCTCAATTAATATCCAGTTACCTTATAAAAATAGAAATGATTCTGTGATAAAAGTTTGTTCCATTGAAATGATGAACCATATAGCACTAACCATTTCATTTGTGTGCAACAACCAATTATATATGACTTTGGACTAACTGTAATCCAAATATAAACTCAGTGGGATATAAACTGAAATCAGTAAGTGGCAGGTGCAGATAGAGGAAACAGCATGTCAACCTTACTCTGCTTGTTCTACTGCTTCCCTGGAGGGCACTCAACCAGATTTATGCCATAATTTTACTGTTGTGGGTTGACTTAACAATTTTTTTTTCCTTTACCAAAACAAGAAAAATATGTTCACCTTGGGAAAGCATAAAGGTTTGTCTCCAGAAGCTATTTCCAGCTGGCCTTCCCTCACCAAATCCCAGTGATTTGACCAAAGACATGTGTTGTTTGCTAAGATCTAGCCTAAGGTCCAAACTTTCAAAGTAACATCTGCAGAGGAATTACCAGCCAACATAAAAACACGTTCATTGTTATTGAAATTGTGAAGCTTGCATCCTTTTGAATTTTTCTGCTTCATTGGGCATTCTTTATTCATATGCTCTCCAAGGCATTTTCTTTGGAGCACAAAAGGATGGCTCGTATTCTGGTGTGCTTTTTAAAAAAATTCTTATAGATTATTCCTTAGTTGTCCAAGTCTAAAGTTCTACAATGATGCTTTATTTGCTGTTTATACCCACTCACCTAAACCTCTGTTTCCAAAAGAAAGCAGCTGGAAAATTTATTACGCTACACATTTTTTTACATTGATTATGAAAACACTGATTGAATTTCTAAGGTCAATATGATATGCTTGACTCTGTGATTCAGATAGTTCTACATAGCTAAAATGTCAGAGATTAAATGATGTGACCTATACACTTAACCCAGAAGAATCTTCCAGTCCTGTAGATTTAGATGATTAGCCTGTCTTCACAGCGGGTTCAACAAAGTCATTCCATTTGACCTGCTTTAATTTATTCAACAAGCATGGACTTTGTGCTTACTAGGTGGGGGATTCCCAGGTGGCATTACAGGTAAAGACCTGCCTGCCAATGCAAGAAACATAAGAAATTCAGGTTTGATCCCTGGGTCTGAAAGATACCCTAGAGAAGGCCATGGCAACCCACTCCAGTATTCTTGCCTGGAGAATCCCATAGACATAGGAGACTGATGGGCTACAGTCCATGGAGTCATAAAGTGTTGGACAAACTGAAGTGACTTAGCACGCACACAGGAGCTGTGAATACTGAAAAGGAATTAGAAGTCATGATCCTGCTCTTAGGACACTTAAAATTTCTATAATGGATATTTTCTTTTCTAGTCAAGACATGTGCCATATCTTGAAACAAACAAAAACACAATTAAGCCCTTGTGAATATCAAACCCCAATGATGAAATCCCAAAATGCATAGCACAGAAAATAAATGTAAAAGACGATTGATATTTCCTAGTTCTAATGCAAAACTTCAGTGGTGTGAGTCTATTTTTATGTTCTAAAACAATATGTGAGAGGTAATACATTAGTAATCTTTACTCAAAATACTTCCTTTGTTAATATTTGATTTATAAACACTTGTTGGGAAAATTTTCAATATTGAGCAAAAACAAAAAATATTTTAGCTCTACATTGAGAAATGAAAAAGATTTTTTCTCTCCACTTCATTTGTTGTTGTTTAGTCTCTAAGTCATATTTGAATCTTTCATGACCCCATGGACTGTAGCCCACCAGCCTCCTCTCTCCGTGGGATTTCCCAGGTCAGAATACTGGAGTGGGTTGCCATTTCCTTCTCCAGGGGGTCTTCTCAAGCCAGGGATCAAACCTGTGTCTCCTGCTTGGCAAGTGGATTCTTAACACTGAGCCATCTGGGTAGCCCCCTCCACTTCATACTTGTATGCAGTTTATAAGAGAGAAGGGAAAGAACACAGGAAGGTTTAAAGTAGCTCTTTCTGAATCTCTGATATTTATAGTTTTAGGGCTTTCTTCTGAGTTTTCAGTTTTCACTAGAAGGGATGAGTCCAAGATATAAACCATCTATTTCCTCTGATCACATCTCATAATGTTAGTAATTTAGTCTGATTCCTGATATCAGAGAATTTCTAGACACTGATTTGAGAGGTAGCCAGGAAACAAATTGATCTCTGGCTATTTTTTTCATTGAGAGTCTTATATTTCCTTTCAAAAGTATCTGCAAACTTCTGACATTAGTTTTGTCATTCTCAGTGTTCTGTTTTGTTCTGTTTCACTCAAATCCAAAATCAACCTCCTGTATTGTGTTTGGTTCTTGTTAGAAAAGACTGTCAAATAAAGAAGGGTTTATCTCTAGACCTCAAATCTCTTTTTTCCATATACACACACAAATACACACATATGCACACACCACTCATATACCAAGAGATGATTTTAACAATCAGTTTCTTTCCTACACCACTCTTGATACTTTCCCTAAGGAAAATAACTCATACATTTATTTTCAATAGTATATTATTGACTGAAAAATCCAAGTTCCTGTTATTAAATCATTAGATTTGAGTTATGCTTAGGACATAATTCAAATTATAGAACAAGGATCTTATCTACTTTACTCACTGCTGCATCTTCAGTGAATAGGGCAATGACTAGCACATTATATCGGGCTGGCCAAAAGATTTGTTCGGGTTTTTCCATAACATGTTACAGAAAAACCAGTTGAATTGTTTGGCCAACCCAAGTATTTATTAATAAATATTTGTTGAACGAATGCATTCATTGAAGAGAAAGTTTTCAGCCAAAGACACTGAACAACTCTAGGCATCAGGGAATAATGTTTATTTTCCATCTTTTTGTTGTCCTTGAAATGCTGCTGCTGCTGCTGCTAAGTCGCTTTAGTCGTGTCCGACTCCTAGCGACCTCATAGACGGCAGCCCACCAGGCTACCCCATCCCTGGGATTCTCCAGGCAAGAACACTGGAGTGGGTTGCCATTTCCTTCTCCAATGAGTGAAAGTGAAAAGTGAAGGTGAAGTTGCTCATTCGTGTCCGACTCCTAGCGACCCCATGGACTGCAGCCTTCCAGGCTCCTCTGTCCATGGGATTTTCCAGGCAGGAGTACTGGAGTGGGGTGCCATTGCCTTCTCCTGTCCTTGAAATACCTCTCTCAAAACTGCTTCCCATTTAATATAGACTCACACATGTAGTGCCCCTCCTCCCCTACCAGCTGCCCACTCCTGCTTCTCTAACCTGATAGTGAAGAGTAGAAATCCTCTCCTCTACCTGAATCTGTACACAAACATCAGAAATCCCTGTGGGAATACTAGAAATGCAAGGTGTTAGGTGAATGTTGACAGAGACTGGATTGCTGATCCTCTGAGTTCCCCAGCCCCACCAAGCCTTCCAGCTGCTAGGGAGGGGTTAGGCCTGTGGGTAGCACAGGAAAACCTCTGTTGGGTGCATGGGATTGATAAAGGAAAAGCAACTCTGTGGCCCTCCTAGGACTGCCTGTTAGAGTCTTCCAAGTATTTAATCAACTGCACTGCAAAGGGACCACACTGAGGCAGAGAATGTGGGATAAGTATTTGTGTGTGCCACTACCTCCTGAATCAGAGGAACCTAATGCAAGGAAGTATTGAGAAATCTCGCGATATTGACCCAACCAGGATGGATGAGAGGAGCTTTAGCCATTGTGTAAGTAGCAGTAAACAGTCACTGGACTGACATGCACTCACAGACTCACAAAGCAGTCCTTTATCTTCCTGATTTCTGGGACTAAATCTCCCCTCCAAGAGCACTGAGGGACCTCCAAGACACAGAGATACTAACATTCAAGTTCAGTGTTTTCTGGCTCAGATTACAGCCATGTAAGCCAAGTTTTCTTTTCCATAACAAATTCTAATCTTTAGTGTCTATTCATCTTAACACACACAGACACACACACACACACACTTATGAGCCCATGGAGTTAAGCCTTCTGCTCAAGCTCGCTTTCAGTGGGTTACTGACACTCTCCTTCCCCCTCCATTGTCTGAGGATTGACAGCAGGAGCTCTTAAATGAAACCATTTCACGCACACAATAGAAGGCCTTGAAGTCCCTGAGTGTCTGTGTCTACTTTTGTCAAGGGGAACACAGCATGTTTGTAAACATGAGGCTTGGAAAGAAGATTCAGACAAGGACAGCAAGCCTGTGGCCACTGCTTTCCTGTTTGTCTCTGACAGTGTGTTACCCGTAGCAACTGATGGGCAAATAATCTCTGAAGAACAGTCAGCGCTCCTTTTCCTTATCATAAATTCCAAGTTAGGCAAGTCAGGTAAAATAAAACCTTCTAAGTGCATTCTTAACTGCAGGAATTTTGTATACCCTTGTTTTTGTTTTCATTCAGTCACCCCCCTTCATACTCTTTCAAGGAGAGAGAGAGAAAAAGCAGGAGAAAAAGGGAAATGGGGGGAGAGGGAGTAGGAGAGACAGCAAGAGGGGAGGAGGAGAGGGAGAGGGTGTGGAAGGGAGAGAGGAGGGGGAATTCGGCTTTAATATTTAGATCAGCAGAAAACTATACTGCACTGAGTTTACCTGTGAGAAACTTTTGAAAAAGATCACAAAGTACCTGTAGAGTTATTAGTACAAGGAATAGTCTCCACCTCCACATCATAAGTAGATAGATCAGTGTTCCTTGGATGCCTTGTAATTATCATATGGACAGACTGAAACACGTCACACAAGCCCACTCAATGATTCAGTTGGCACTGGCACCATGCCTGCTGGCATGCTAAGTCCCTTCAGCCATGACTTGCAACCCCCATGGACTTGTAGCCTGCCAGGCTTCTCTGTCAGTGGGATTTTCCAGGCAAGAGTACTGGAGTGGGTTGCCATTTCCTTCTCCAGAGGATCTTCCTGACCCAGGGGTGGAATCCACCTCTCTTTATGTCTCCTGCATTGGCAGGTGGGTTCTTTACTTCTAGCACCACCTGTGGCCTCAGACATTATTGTATCCCTTTTGCGGTAGAGTTTAACCCACTTGAAAACAGAACATGACGAGGTGAGGGAACTTGCCCTTGTCACAACATTCTGGAGGATTTGGGACCTGGTCTGCTAGATTCCAAAGCTAGTGTGATCCCCATACCATGAAGCCTTTCCATATTGAGATACCTATTGTCTGAGGTAGGGCACATATTAGATAACACAGATTTTGACGGGAAATAAGCCAACATAAGGAAATTATCATTCAGAAAACAGAACAATTGACTGCTAAACTGTCTTGTTCACTATTCTTCTAATGAGAAGCAAGAAGAAAACTTAGTCAGAGGGTGATGGCTAATAATGACCTTTTGGAGTCTGCTGCTGCTAAGTCACTTCAGTCGTGTCCGACTCTGTATGACCCCATAGACGGCAGCCCACCAGGCTTCCCCATCCCTGGGATATTCCAGGCAATAACACTGGAGTGGGTTGCCATTTCCTTCTCCAATGCATGAAAGTGAAAAGTGAAAGTGAAGTCACTCAGTTGTGTCCTACTCTTCGAGACCCTATGGACTGCAGCCCACCAGGCATCTCCATCCATGGGATTTTCCAGGCAAGAGTGTTGGAGTGGGGCGTTTTGGAGTCTAGCAAATGTATTAGTGTAAAATGGAAAGAGTATTCAGTAAAAATAATCATTTGACTCATTTTTAAAGTTAATATTCATGGTCATACAAACCAATGAGCAAAATCTGATTTTGGAATAATGATTTTCAGTCCACTGTGTCAATAAACATTTTATATTCCCCATCTCACAGCAAATTACTTAACAAATATCAGACAAAAAGATTTTATCTACATGCCAATTTCCTTTTAGTATATATCATCTCTTTGTCAGAACTCCTCAAACAATATTGCCTTATGTATGTGGGCCTTTTATAGCTGCTGTTTTTACATTTTTTTTTTACCATAAAGCTTATCTTCATATTTTCAGATCTCATTATGCTGGTCATGCAAGTAAACATTTTATTAGTTAGTGAACCACTTGTTCCATAACCTCAGTTGTAGGTAGTGCCTTTTAAATTCTTAAAAAAATTATTAAAAATTTAACTTGGGGAACTTATCCTTATATTCAGATCAGATCAGATCAGATCAGTCTCTCAGTCGGGTCTGACTCTTTGCGACCCCATGAATTGCAGCACACCAGGCCTCCCTGTCCATCACCAACTCCCAGAGTTCACTCAGATTCACATCCATCCAGTCCGTGATGCCATCCAGCCATCTCATCCTCTGTCGTCCCCTTCTCCTGTTGCCCCCAACCCCTCCCAGCATCAGAGTCTTTTCCAATGAGTCAACTCTTCGCATGAGGTGGCCAAAGTACTGGAGTTTCAGCTTTAGCATCATTCCCTTCAAAGAAATCCCAGGACTGATCTCCTTCAGAATGGACTGGTTGGATCTCCTTGCAGTCCAAGGGACTCTCAAGAGTCTTCTCCAACACCACAGTTCAAAAGCATCAATTCTTCGGCACTCAGCCTTCTTCACAGTCCAACTCTCACATCCATACATGACCACAGGAAAAACCATAGCCTTGACTAGATGAACCCTTGTTGGCAAAGTAATGTCTCTGCTTTTGAATATGCTATCTAGGTTGGTCAAAACTTTCCTTCCAAGGAGTAAGCGTCTTTTAATTTCATGGCTGCAGTCACCATCTGCAGTGATTTTGGAGTCCAGAAAAATAAAGTCTGACACTGATTCCACTGTTTCCCCATCTATTTCCCATGAAGTGATGGGACCGGATGCCATGATCTTCGTTTTCTGAATGTTGAGCTTTAAGCCAACTTTTTCACTCTCCTCTTTCACTTTCATCAAGAGGCTTTTTAGTTCCTCTTCACTTTCTGCCATAAGGGTGGTGTCATCTGCATATCTGAGGTTACTGATATTTCTCCCGGCAATCTTGATTCCAGCTTGTGTTTCTTCTGGTCAAGCATTTCTCATGATGTACTCTGCATATAAGTTAAATAAACAGGGTGACAATATCCAGCCTTGACGTACTCCTTTTCCTATTTGGAACCAGTCTGTTGTTTCTTGTCCAGTTCTAACTGTTGCTTCCTGACCTGCATACAGATTTCTCAAGAGGTAGGTCAGGTGGTCTGGTATTCCCATCTCTTTCAGAATTTTCCACAGTTTATTGTGATCCATACAGTCAAAGGCTTTGGCATAGTCAATATTAGAATCCATTAAATTAAAAAAAAATCATTCCTCCATAAGGATCTTTACTCACTATTATTAACATTACCATTCCTACTTTATACTGCTATAATACATGTTACTAAAATCAACTTAGGTCATTAATTATTTATTACATAACCAAAGAATTTCTATCAAGCTGTATCTTAATTTCTACCCATATTAGGACCCTAAATTTTACATCAATCTGTAGCTTCATTAATTTGTCAAATTTAGCAGAGACAAACTGACCATGCTTAGCCTTTCACTTATGCAGGCTCCTTCCCAGAAGAATTCCTAGAAACATTCACAAAGTCTTTAACAATTTTTGTGAACAGCACAGACAATTAATTAATAAACTATTATGCTTGGGGGGGAGGGGGTTGGTGCTTATCGTATTTGTAATCTTGGAAAAATTTGGGCCTTATTGTGATGCTTTCCATTACATATAACTAATTTTTCATTTGCTTGTTTGTGTTGTCTTTTTTGAGACATCCCCAATTGTATAATCTTCAATAACTGCAAAACCTGGATTCAACCCTGTGCTGTGTGCTAAGTTGTAGCAGTTGTGTCTGATTCTTTGCGACCCTGTGGATTTTAGCCCACAAGGCTCCTCTGTCCATGGGATTAACCAGGCAAGAATACTAGAGTGGGTTGTCATGCCCTCCTCCAGGGGATCTTCCTGACCCAGGGATTGAACCCACATCTCCTGCTTTGGCCGGTGGGTTCTTTACCACTGGCGCCACCTGGGAAGCCCTGCATGACAGTAAACCAAAATAATTCACCTTATTTTCTCAAGAATACATATTTTTTCAAATTAAATTTAGTTACCAAAAATAAAGTTTTGCAGAAGTTTTTCCCTCTTTATTTTACTAGTATTATCAAGATGAAGGATATTTATACAGCTACTCCTTATATGTTTATTCTGTGATATTGCTTCATAGCCTGCCAAACTAATCCTAGCAAATGGTTTAGAAATTTTCAGAGTCACTTTTGCTGTCTATCAAATGGGTAGTAAATTAGATTGCCTACTTTCATTTCCCTCTGGTTTCTTTGGTTATGCATTTTTCTACATGAGAGAAAAAGGCTAATACTTATCACAAATTATATGCGGTAGCATATTATAATATATATTAACTTAGGACAGCCTTCCAATTTCTCTGTGCTTTAACTTTTCCAAAAATAATGTGGGGCAACTGATACATGCCTCACAGGGAAGCTTAGAGGGTCCGTAACATAATACCAATATAAAAGGCTTAGAGTAAAAGTGGCTCCTAGGAGTGAGGTAGAATTATACATGAAGTGTCCCAAGCAAATTGGATTATTCCAGAATGGCTATAGCCCCTTAGTTTCATGAATAATCCTTTAAAAGCAAAGAGATAAATTGTGGAGGTTAGGTTACAGCTTGAAATGACCGATTTAGAATTCATTCTTTGTTGTACTTAAGAGATATGGAGCAGCTACAACTACCATTTCTTACATTTGTCCAGAATAATGTCTATTATTTTCTCCTCTCTCCATAAATTGGAGTTTACTAGGCTAAGCAACTTTTTACAAAAGTCCTGCAGGCATATACAGTGACTGCCACCCGATAGAAGGGGTGAAGACATTTTCATGCACCACTGATCATGACCTTAAATTGTTAGTCATTTTATTTCTTTCCTACGCATCCAATATCTTTGTTAAAATAACAAAGCACAGAAGTTAACACTTTACACATTTACTCAGATTACTTACATTTTATAAAATGATAATACTGAGGACAAATTTCAAAGAAGTAAAATTTTTTCAGTACATTTTAATTTTTACCAACAATTGCAAATTTATATCTTGCTCTAACTCATTCAAAGCATTTTTCTAAATTCAAAGTCATTCATTGACATTATGGACCCCCAGTGCTAGTACTCTGTTGCTTGAAAGCAGCCTGGCTAGAAATAGCCCTCACAGAAAGCTCTCTTTAAATTTTGGGGGTAGAATGATTTTTTTCTTTTATAAATACCACTCACACCCGATCAAAACAAGGTATTAACATGCCTGTTTTAGAACTTCTGATTAGTTCTTAGTTCATACAGGCCGAGTTTCCAAATTTTTACAGCTTTCTGTTTCCATGTGGGCACAGTAGAAGAAAAATATTCACCTCAGTTTATAAATCTTATCAGAAGACAATGCCTCAGCCCCAGATTTCTCAGATGGTCTCTGTCTTGTTTTTAAGTGTTTTCTCTTATTGTTCTACTTTTCTTTGAGATTCCTATCCTTTAAAATGATCAGCTGGCATAAAAGCTAATATATGCTAAAGTACTTTCTTTTATTAATATAAGTTTTTCAGGCTTCTGCTGTTTCATAACTATTCCTTTCCAGAACCTTCTGGCACCAATTTACTTCTTAAGGGAACCTTAGATTTTTATCACAGACTTTATTTCAAAAGTGACTAGAACAGCAAACTCAAGTTTTGAAGAGTTTATAGAAGTTTCCTCGCTTAACTAAGGCACCCATGGTCTAAACAGAAACTCTGATACAAAGGCTCTCTTGATAACCAGAAAAACGATATTGCTGGAAATTGTTTAATTCTACTGATAATGCAACCCATTCCCAGCAAAACCAAATGAGTGTAGAAATGTATATTCTGTTATGAAAATATGTTTCATTTTATCTTCCCTGCTAAGTATTTATTGTTTTGACAGCAATTGGTGAGAGAAGCACAGCTATGTGTAAGGCTATAATTTTCTTTGATGTAAATTTCTCTGCAGTTATTTCCCTTACCTCCCATTTGCAATTTTGTGTTGCTTTATGGAGCATCTGTGACACCATTAACTTTATTTCTCCAAACAAATAAGGTCATTTTCTCTAGTTCTGCTCCAATAGCTTGAAAAGGCCCTAGTAAACACCCAGGTATTCCTAATTAAAGCAAAAACTGAACTGTTAAAGGGCCATTGGAAAACTCCACTGATTTTGACACTGTGGACAAATCAGCAAAGAGGCCTCGCTTCTGGTTAAGCTTCTTTAAACTACAAAGGTATTTCTTAGAATGGGAGCCAGGTACTTAACTAGTGTAATTTTTCTAAAAAATTCCAGAAGTAACTTTGAGCTTCTTGAACTGATAAATCAAAAGCTATAAATAAAACTTTATCTTAGGAAATTATCTCTGGACACTTACTACACAATATTTTGTTGTATAAACAAACAAATGGTTTCAAAGGGAAAACCATCCTTAATTGGAACAAATCTTAATGTGGGTGCTGAAACTGGTGTATCCTGAAATCCTTAAAGGAGCAACATGTCAAGGGTATATTTTTATGGATTCAAAAATACGTGACCTGTGGCATAAGCCTGGTTATACTCCCATTAGTGGAGACAGCCAATGGCTTTTGAATCACCGCTTCACTTAAGGTAATCAAGAGTAATGCCAGAGAATAATGTTCCTCTTCAGGATGTTAACAAGTTCAATTCAGTTCAGTTGTTTAGTCATGTCTGACTCTTTGCCACCCCATGGACTGCAGCTTGCCAGGCTTCCCTGTCCATCACCAACTCCCAGAGCTTGCTCAAATTCATGTCCATAGAGTCAGTGATGCCATCCAACCATCTCATCTTCTGTCATCCATTTCTCCTGCCTTCAATCTTTTCCAGGACCAGGGTCTTTTCTAATGAGTCAGCTCTTCAAATCAGGTTGCCAAAGTATTGGAGTTTCAGCTTCAGCATCAGTCCTTCCAATGAATATTCAGGACTGATTTCCTTTAGGATTGACTGGTTTGATCTCTTTGCAGTCCAAGGGACTCTTAAGAGTCTTCAACACCACAGTTCAAAAGCATTAATTCTTCAGTGCTCAGCTTTCTTTATGGTCCAACTCTCACATCCATACATGACTACTGGAAAAACCATAGCTTTGACTAGACAGACGTTTGTCAGCAAAGTAATGTCTCTGCTTTTTAATGTGCTGTCTAGGTTGGTCATAGCTTTTCTTCCAAGGAACAAGCATCTTTTAATTTCATGGCTGCAGTCACCATCTGCAGTGATTTTGGAGCCCAAGAAAATAAAGTCTGTCACTGTTTCCATTGTTTCCCCATCTATTTGCCATCCCATCTATTTGGAATGTTAACAAGTTTCCCCCCAAATATAGAAAATCTGATTGCTGCAAATGCATTGTTCTGATATAATTAAATGCCATTTTTCTTCAACTTATGTTTATTTCAAAATAACATTTAAAATAATTGTAACAGGGAATTTCATGGTGGTCCAGTGGTTAGGACTCTGTGCTTTCCCTGCTGAGTGCATGGGTTCAGTCCAATCCTTAGATCCCTAAGATCCCATAAGCTGTGTAGTGTGGCCAAATTAAAAAAAAAAAAAATTATAAAAAAAGTGTGCACACACAATGCCAAAATAGAAAGATATAAGAGAGAGTGGCTATGTCAGTTTGAGCTAGTATGGTGGTGGTTTAGTCTCTAAGTCGTGTCTGACTCTTGCAACCCTATAGACTGTAGCTTGCTAGGCTGCTCTGTCCATGGGATTTTCCAGGCTAGAATACTGGAGTGGGTTGCCATTTCCTCCTCCAGGGGATCTTCCTGACCCAGGGATCTAAACCAGGACTCCTGCACTGCAGGTGGATTCTTTACTGACTTAGCCACCAGGGGAACTAACTACTATAGACCGGGTGGCTTATAAACAACAGAAATGTATTTTACACAGTTCTGGAGACTGGCCGTCCAAAACCAAGGTGCCAGCATTGTTGGGTCTGGGGCTTGGAGTCTCCTGACAGATGGCAGAGTGCCCACTTCTCCTTGTGTCCTCACATGGAGAGCAGAGAAGGGGGGCAGGTTCTCTCATGACTCATACGTTCAGCAGTCCCATTCATGAAGGTTTCATCACCATGCCCTCATCTAATCCTGATTGCTTCTCAAAGGTCCCACCTCCTAACACCGTCACATTAGGGAGTAGAGTTTCAACATAGGAACTGGGGGAGAGGGGCAACACAAACAGTCTGCAACAGATAATAGAGTGGAAATGATGTCTACTCTACTTTGTCCTCCATTCCTCCTTCCTAGAGGCAGTGTTACCAGTTTCTTATAGATACTCACATAGAATTCGTTCTTCCTCTCTGCTCTCTCTCTCTTTGAATTGATCATGATGTTCTGCCTTAAACTTGGAATGCTTGGTTGATTTGAAAGAAATGTTGGTTTTCCTTAGTTTGTGTATCTACCAACAAAATCAGTAACTCCGTCATATATTATCTTCAAAACAAGTAAATTCTCAGAGTGATACTATACATGTTTGACCTCAGTGTTTTAGGTTCACACACATAGTGAGGGTATGTTTGCCCTCTTACAGAATCTCTTTAGCAAATGAAATAACAACAACAAAAAAAATGGAATTATCTCTTGAGTTACTCCAAAGTAGCCAGTATAGCACTATATCAGGCAATCTCTATATGTTATTTCATCCTCACAACAAAGATAGAAATTACTGCCTCTCATCTGTAAATGCAAACTGAGGTTTAAGATTGAAAGACTGGACAGTAACTGGAATGCAGTTCAACATAGGTTTATCAGACTCCAATTTCAAGTAGAATCATGAATTGTGGGGATTATATGACTATTATTTGACTTTATTGCTTTCTAACTTCCTTCTTTCTGTCCTTTTCTTGCAGTTAATCAGTATCATTGTCATTTGTATGTCGTTTAGGTTGCTACAGAATTGTTATAAAAAATACAATTCACAGAATATTTCTAAGTAGTTTGGGAAGGAAGAAACCTAAAAATGTTCTGGGTGAAATTATCCTTAATATCTCACCTCTCAATTTCAAAATCTTTTGGCTTTTCACAAAAGTATTATGAGAGTTGATTCCTTATGAATAACCAAAAATTGATAAAAAATCAATAAACATGCTCAGAAAAGAAAGACTACAGTGCAATATAGTTGATCTTTTGACTTGCCTGAGAAATTGACCCTTTTTCTCTGTATTCCTTTAGTCTGCTAATTTATTCATTGTATACATAGGCTAAATCTATTTAAAGTGGCATTGCTGTTTTTGTCGTTTAGTTGCTAAGTCATGTCTGACTCTTTTACAACCCCATGGACTGTATAGCCCACTAGGCTCTTCTGCCATGAGATTTCCCAGGCAAGAATACTGGCAT
Organism: Bos indicus; assembly: GCF_029378745.1. Taxonomy (NCBI): domain Eukaryota; kingdom Metazoa; phylum Chordata; class Mammalia; order Artiodactyla; family Bovidae; genus Bos; species Bos indicus. The sequence continues at coordinate 33,440,536 of NC_091776.1, read as the reverse complement.
ATGTTGCCATTTCCTTCTCCGGGGTATCTTCCCAATCCAGGGGTCTAACCAACATGTCCTACCTTGGCAGGCGGATTCTTTACCACTGAACCATCAGGGAAGCCCCTTAGAATGACAAAGAATAAGTCATTAGGTATCGTTGCCACTTTTACTCTTTTGCACCTTGCTCTCTTTATCCACAGTGAGCACTGAGCCAGCCAAGCAATCTCCGGGGTCATTTCAAGGACTAATAATCCATCCTATTTTTGTTTGCGAACGTATGTTTCTAGTCTGTGAAAGTTGGGATGTCTGGGAAGAAGGAGGATTTTATCAAAGGTGCACAGGGTTCTCCCTAGAGGATAGACTTAGCTTTACAACTTCCCTGAGTTCTTAAATTGTGCTGCTCACTGAGTCCTCCATACTGCCTGGTCTCTAATTAAAATAAGCTCTCTGATATCAGAGGAAATGAGAAATAGAGAGCTCTGGCATGAAAAGCATTTTGCACTCCTTTTGGACATTGGGACTTGGAGTGAGTTGTGGGGCTTCACCTCTGGTGATGCGATGACACCATCCATTTTTACACAATATCCTCTCCTCTCTTCGTAACACAGAATTACAGTTTAGGACATCATTATCACAGTTTAGGACATCATTATCTCATCTGAGAGATTGCTGTGACTACCAACATTAGCTCTGCTTCGGTATAGACTTTATATGAAAAGTGCTAAATGTATAAGTTCAGATATAATGGAAGGTTTCCTATACCACCACATCTGGTTACTAATCAACTAAGATATGTTGATGGCAAAATATGTGAATCTATTACTACTGTAAGAGTTTGTTCTAAATAGTGTGCGTAAGAACACTTAATAGGAAGCAATCAAGACATTAGTTTGAAAGACTAAAAAAAGGTTTGACCTTGTTTCTCTGAGCTGGAAAAACAGGTCTAGGTATATGCTTACTCAGAAGAAATAGAACATGCATGCAGAAATCAATTCCTTGAGGATGAGATTAATTTGCTACACGTCAAACTCTATCACTGCAAATTTGCCGCCGGCGTGGGATCCTTCTTCACGTGTTTTATACTGTCTTTTATGCATAGTATGAATGTCCTGCCAAGCATTTATTTGGTATCATTAAATTGATAAATGGTCTTCAAGATATTTTCCACAATCATTCTGTAAACTCTGTTTCAATAGCCTTTCCCAGAATGGAGATCTATGATAGGCATCAGAATACCAATCAAATATTAAGATTTGGTCCGAAAGAGCTACAGACATTTAAAGCAATAAATTCTACCCCAAGCAATTTCTTTTCACTTTTCCTTTGGAGTTTTTAGTTGCCTTTGCTGAAAGATGCATATATGAAAGCTGTACAAACATAACAAACTTAAGTCAGTGTGGGGGTATAACGGAACTATGCTTTAAATTTAATAATTGACTGTCCTTCATGCAGTCACCATGACAAACAACAGAGGCTAGAAAGCTGTGTTTTTTTCTATTGTGTTTCACTATGTTTCCTCTAGTGTGGTTTGATTTTTATCAATAGGGTGTTGACATCATTTCCTTTCTAAGTGGCCATTGTTTAGCTCTGGTGGAGAGGGACAGGAAGACGGCAATATATTTATTTATATAAAAGGTTCTTGTCATGAAAATGTTTTCTTGGGTACCTTATTTCCTCTTTGTCATATGCAAGGTTCTTATAAAAAAGATATTGGCCGTGTTTTGCATTTAACACAGAGGCACGGTAGACTCTCTTCATGCAGTTTTTCCTCAACTTCGTATCACTTTTGATAGACATGTTTTATTTTGGATATTACTTTTTAACCTGTCATAAATTGCAGAAAAATATTTTGACACTAGAATCCCCTGAAATTAAAAAAGAGAGAGAGAAAAGACAAAAAATCAAATACAGTCATGTTGAGTGAAGATTGAGTTGTCTTCCATAATTCAATAGTCTGTTCTTAGAGCAAATCCAGCTAAAATGGAAAGGATTAAACTCTGAGTTGATCAAAAGATTGGAGGAGGGTTGGGGTTTTGCTTTGACTTAGAGGCTGAGTTAGAGAGCAGCGAGAGTGGAATAATAATGAAAAAGTATATGATTCCCTGAAGTATGCTTTAATCCCTATTTTTCCTTCTCATTGCCATGGTTTCTTTTTCAGAAATGGAGTTCAGAAAACAAGGACAAAATGTGATCTTTTGATCAGCTTTGAGGTCATTTTTGTCTATATTTTTAATGATAGTGTAGGAGATATTTCCTTATCTAAGGAAATTGATTGTTGCTAATAATAATGTTAATTGTTGCTAATAATAATATTAAACTTTTACTGATGCCTGGAGTGTTTTCATCACTCAACCAGGTATTTTGCTAGTATCAGTCGGTTTATTCTCACAACAACACTGGCACATGTTGGTTCAATTGTCAACTGATTTCAGAGGACAAGGAAAACTCAGGCTTGACTAAGATGAAGCTGGTAAATTGCAGGGCTGGGACTTAACTCAGGCAGCCTGGCTTCAGATCCTTTACTCTTAAAACTGTTATGAAAGTGAATGTGGAAGTGTTAGTCACTCAGTTGTGTCTGACTCTTTATGACCCCATGGATTATAACCTTCTAGGCTCCTCTGTCCATGGAATTCTCCAGGCAAGAATACTGGAGTGCATTGCCATTCCCCTCTCCAGGGAATCTTCCTGACCCAGGGATTGAACCTGGGTCTCTTGCACTGCAGACAGACTCTTTACCATCTGCGCCACCAGGGAAGCCCCTGCTGCTTAACTAATGTGAGATACTAGTCACCAAGCAAACATGTTCTCCATGAACATTACTTTAAATATATTGAAGAGACCATAATGTAAAAATATATGTACTTTCATCTTCACCAGCTCCTCTACCTTTAAGAAAACTAAATATTTATCACCAGGGATCCTGGAATTCTGCTAAGCCTTAAAGACACAGAGATGAATCACACAGAGATTTTTCTCTCTTACATCTTGAAGTCTAGTGATGGAGGAAACTACTCTATATACTTATTTGTTGGATTGTGTGTGTGTGTTTTTAAATAATAGCTGCAGGTTCATCTAAGATAACAAATACATTCAAGAATAGTTCTTAAATAACTTTACATGTGACCAACGTGAAAATCTTATTTTCATGCAATGGACATAAGTGATGTCTATGCATGACTGCATAATGGTAAATTATTCATATTGTTGCATAAAGAAAATATCTGTGCCATTTCATCAAGCAAACTATAATATCTGACTGACAGGCACACAATCATTTTAGTCCTAATGAACTTTTCCTTCATTTCATAGTCTCGGTGACACCGCAGGAACTGACAAAGAAGCCTTATGATATGGAAAGCATTGTAATGGAATGGGGAAAAAAGCAAATAAACATATGCTCAACGATCAGAGAGTAGTATTTTCATACCATTTCTGACCTTTTACAAGTACTGGGACTTTAGACTGTGTTTATTTGTCAAAATGTGGAATCATGTCTCCTGTCTCAAGCAGTAGGTAGTTTTAAGATGACATGAAATGAAAGTAAAGCACCTTATTGTGTAGGGGGCTAGCGCAGGGCTGTCATAACTTGGGCTCTCAGTAAACACCACTCTTTTTTGCTAAGCCCCCAAGTCTTTTAATATTCATGGCAACAACTAGGCAGACTAAGTAGAGTTTCTACAAGGAATACTGTTGTTACTAGCATAGTGGAAATGTATTGGATGGGAGTAATATTACAAAGCTAGAATAATGCAGACTAGTCATCTCTCTTGTGTTCTCTCCAGATACCTCGAGGAGAGGCTGCCCTCTGCCCTCCTGCCATTGTGTCTTCCTACTGGAATTACATAATGAGAAATGGATATTCAGCTATTTATTCCTAGCTTCCAGGGCACATGGACAAAGACACTATTTGGATATTTCCTGCGCTGATATTGTGTCTAGAAGGAGAGCGTTTCAAAAGATTAAAGATCACACACACTAGAGAAGCTCTGGCTTAAGCCTTCACCAGTTCATTCTCTCTCCGTGTCTATGACCACAGAAATCTTCAGAGGTTTTAAAATCGAGCTTCTTATGAAAGTACAAACCCAGAAGTAAGAAAATGTCTTGCTTAGAGCCTGGTGTGCAACTCAGGTATCCTCTTCCAAATCAGCGTTCTTCCCAGGCAACACAGTATCAGCAATGTCGACACAACTGCATTCAGCTAAGCAGAGCTGTGATCTAATCTCTGTACTGTTCATATTTAACAAGCTATCAGCCCGAGGACTTTGAACAATCATATCTATCTCTACAGTGGTTTTCCCTTTGGGAGAATTTCAGATGATTTACAGGGCATTTAAATCAACATGTCTTCTTAAATATCATCTGGAGACATTTCTCCCATCTCCAAAGTTTAATTTTTATGACAGGAGCTAAAATTGTGCACAACCCCTAACCGCAATCCCCACGTTTATGGTGCCTCGCCGCTATTCTCCCTTCCCTTCCATTTATTTCTCTTAACTTGTCCCACTCCCTCTAATGGAAAAGGTCAGTATTCTCCGAATCTTTATACCAAGGAACGCCTACTCTATAATTAAGAGAATAATGCCCTTCATCATTTTGTTATGGTGACATAAGTAGTACTTATTTCAACTCTCTTCTATAAACTCTTAAATATTAACATGGAAAATAAAAACCAGTCAAATAACTATTTTCTCAGGCAACGGTCAGGACAATGTAGATTGTTTCAAGAAAACTCCCTCCACTGACCTAGAGCCACTAAAACCTCATTCTGAATCATTCTTGACAAAAAAATAAAACAAAACACAGGTTAAAAGAATGTAGTCAGAGCTGCTGACGTGAGCTGGGAAAGCTGCTGACTTTCCCAGCTGGTGCTAGTAGTAAAGAATCCATCTGCCAATGACAGAGATGCAGAAGATGTGAGTTTGATCCCTGAGTCAGGAAGATCCCCTGGAGTAGGAAATGGCAACCCATTCCAGGATTCTTGCCTGGAAATTTTCCATGGACAGAGGAGCCTGGCAGACTCCATGGGGCCGCAAAGAGTCAAACACGATTGAGCACTAAAGCGTATCTGGTTTGGAGTCAATACAACTTGCTGTGTTTTCTCCTTATTTTTTTGAATGTCTTTCTGTGTGTTTGTTTCTTCTACTAGACTGTGAGATCCTTGGGGAAGAACTGTATTTTATTGTTTAGACCCACAGGCTTGGTATTTTACCTATAATAAATAGGCCACTCACTAAATGTTCAGAAAAGAATATGTGAAAGAACAAATAAAAATCACTGTGGAAACTCAAGTTTTGGAGGTATTGAATAAAGGAGAGAGCGAAAGGAGAAAGGATTGCTCTTGCAACTTCCTAATTCAAGCTGACAGCAGAGATCTGAAATGAGCTGTATGAAAGATATCCATTCCTCCCAGATGCAACCCACTCCTCTTCCTTTAACAATCCATACAGGCACTGGAGCAGGGCCATCTCATTCACTGTCTGGGCACATCAAGGCAGCTTTCCTTTGTGGTCTGTGGTTGGCGTCGGCAGCGGCTAACAGATCCCATCTGCCTGGCTCAGGGCTGTAATCCCCTTTGCTGGCCTCTGGACTGTGATGACACTGCCCAGCAAGGCCAGTGGGGAGCCTTCATACCTTCTATCTGTTACTCATTTCCTGAAAAGCATGACAGGTCTCTATCACTTCCCTGCATAAATAGCTAGTTAGATTTTATGCCTCATGCAGTATCAAAAGTAGCATAAATCTGAGGCTCCCACACCTAATCTCCCCCCTCTTCCACCTCCACCATTACTAACTAACACAGGGTCTTTATTTACACTGAGAGCTGCCAGCTGGGCAAAGGCAGATAAATTAGCCACTCTCACAGCCAAAGAGCTCAGTAAGGGTGAGAGCATATTGATGAGATGGACTGTGGCTGGAGCACCTAGATTACAAATCCAGTTTGGAGATTGCAAAGGTGCCTTAATACCATAAACAAACACTGTAAACATGAAAAAAAAAAAATTCCATCTCCCTTATCTGATTGAGACTGATCCAGGTTATCTCAGCAGCTAAATGTGGCAATGCATTTTAAATGAAACAAGAGGCAAATCCAGGTACTTTGTATAAGCACAAGAACAGAAATTGGGGTTGGAGGGAGGACACGCTTGTGCCTTATCTCATGTACAGAGCTCCTAGGAAAATCTATTATTCTCAAAGAAAAACTTTAGCTGATAAGAGTGGCCAGTTGATAATTCTATGGCCTTTAATAATTTATGTACCTAATTTCATCTTTAAAAATGCAATGAGATACATTTGATTTAGAATTTGAGTGTAGTTTGAGTTACATTAACTGATAAAACACAGCAAAATAACTCCCGGTGCTCTCAAAATTGCTTTCCACAGATATCAAAATAAAAGTGAGAGTGAATGTTGGATAAACTAATTTGAATTTATAAAATTTTACTCCCAAAGAAGCATTCTTTTATAGATGAAGGACTAACAGCTGCATATTTACATTGTCATATGCACTGCTGTGTTTTCAACAGTTTCTCACCTGAATGAATAGCAGACATACCTGGCCCATGGAAATTCCCAAGAAAGAAGTCTTCTGTCTCCTATTTTTTTCTCTCTCTCTCTTTTTTTTTTTCTCTAAAATGAACAATGCTGCATTTTATACAATGAATTCAATGTACTAGCAATGAATAGTAATTACCTATTTAACACAGTACAGCACAATATTTAACACAAAATATTAGGGATGGTGGTAATGGTTTAGTCGCTAACTTGTGTCTGACTCTTGCGACCCCACAGAGTGTAGTCTGCCAGGCTCCTCTGTTCATAGGATTTTCCAGGCAGGAATACTGGAGTGAGTTGCCATTTCCTTTTCCACCATATCTTCCCAACCCAGGGATCAAACCTGGGTCTCCTGCACTGCAGGCAGATTTTTTACTGACTGCACTACCAGGGAAGGCCAGACAATAGGGATATGATTTGGCAAATCCGTCTTAAAAGAAATTAGCATAGATAGAAGAGAGATAAATAGACCTGAAGATGAGAGCTAAGAACTAAGTTAATATGAAAAGTAAAAGTAATTAGTTCAATGAATTAGAAGTTACCTACGTTCAAAGAAAACTGTTACTGAAGAATTAAATGTATCATTATGGAAGAGACAGAATCCAAAAGTCAATCATTTTTGATACTAACACACTTGTGCTCTAATTTAGATTGGTTTAAAATCATCTGCTGCAATTCACTATGGTTTAGATAACATATCACATGACCAATAAATTTATAAATCATCAAATGTACAGCATAAAGAGAATCTATCTAATTAAAAATAGAATTAATAAAAAGCAGAGGTATTTTTAAATGTTGTTTCAAAGAAATTGTGACTATTTTATGTTACTGAAAAAGTCACTGGAAGCAGAGGTCATTTGTAAGAGCAATTTGTACCATACTCAGTGAACATGAATAAAAAGAAAGACATTTGATTTGCATGCAGTATAGATCACTGAGTAATTTTAGAGAACTGCTGGTCTCTGGGGCAAAAGAAAAATGAACATTAGAGTCTTGAATAAAAATTCACAGAAATAATCTGAGGACAGTAAATTGCCTATAAACTCTTGCCTAGGAGAAAGCACTCTGAAATGCTGAATAACATCAAAGAAATGTGTACATATCATGGGTTCTCCATCCAAGAGTCTAAAATTGAGCTACCTAATCAGTTCCATAACTCTTTCACTTGATGCTAATTACTTTTCACATTAACTTAATTCTTACCTCTCATCTTCAGGTCTTTTCCTCTCTCCTCTATCCGTTAAAATTCCTTTTAAGACAATTTTGCCAAATCATATCCCTGTGGCATTGTGTTAAATAACTATTCACCATCCAGCTGTTTGACATTAAACGATGTGGTAACTATCTGGACCAATGTTTCTTTAGTTACTCCCATCCCTAAAACATTATTTGGCAATTCTACAGCTTTTCCATATTATTCTTCATAATGATACTATTTATTTATTTGGCTGTGCTGGGTTTTAGTTGCCACATACACAATCTTCAATCTTTGTCATGGCATGCAGGATCCTTAGCTGGGACATGTGGAATCCAGTCACCAAACAGGGATCAAACCCAAGCTCCCTGCATTGGGAGCATGGAGTCTTAGCCACCGGACCACTAGGGAAGTCCCCATGATGATACCCTTTGAGTGGTACAGGATTCTCAAATGTTTATTCCCTTTGCAGTAAACATTTGTCAAATCCTGGTGTTTTGTTGTTCTTCAGTTGCTAAGTTGTGTCCGAATCTGCGACCCCATGGACTGCAGCACACCAGGCTCCTCTGTCCTCCACTGTCTCCTGGAGTTTGCTCAAATTCACATCCACTGAGTCGGTGATGCTTTCTAACCATCTCATCCTCTGTCATCTCCTCCTCCTGCCCTCAATCTTTCCCAAGATCAGGGTCTTTTTCAATGAGTCGGCTCTTTTCATCAGGTAGCCAAAGTTTTGGAGCCTCAGCTTCAGCATCAGTCCTTCCAATGAATATTTAGGGTTGCTTTCCTTTATGATTAGACTGGTTGGATCTCCTTTCTGTACAAGGGACTCTCAGGAGTCTGCTCCAGCACCATAGTTTAAAAGCATCAATTCTTTGGCACTCAGCCTTCTTTATGGTCCAACTCTCACATTCATACATGACTACCAGAAAATCCATAGTTTTGATTATATGGACCTTATTGGCAAAGTGATGTCTCTGCTTTTTAATATGTTAAGTTTATCATAACTTTCCTTCCAAGGAACAAATGTCTTTTAATTTCATGATTGCGGTCACCATCTGCAGTGATTTTGGAGCCCAAGAAAATAAAATCTATCACTGCTTCCACTTTTTCCCTTTCTACTTGCCATGAAATGATGGGGCCAGATGCCATGATTTTAGTTTTTTTAAAGTTGAGTTCCAAGACAGCTTTTTCACTTTCCTCTTTCACCCTCATCAAGAGGCTCTTTAGTTCCTGTTGGTTTTCTGCCATTAGAGTGGTATCATTTGCTTATCTGAGGTTGTTAATATTTCTCCAGCAATCTTGATTCCAGCTTGTGATTCATCCAGCCACACATTTTGCATGAGGTACTCTACACATAAGTTAAGTCAGCAGGGTGACACTATACAGGCTTATCTTACTCTTTTCTCAATTTTGAACCACTCGATTGTTCCACATCCAGCTCTAACTGTTGCTTCTTGACCTGCATAAAGGTCTCAGGAGTCAGATAAGGTGGTGTGGTACTCCCATGTCTTTAAGAATTTTCCACAGTTTGTTGTGATACACATAGTCAAAGACTTTAGCATAGTCAGTTAAACAGAAACAGATATTTTTCTGGAATCCCCTTGCTTTCTCCATGACCAGCAAATGTTCAGTGTTTGGAGCATAGGCTTGTATTACTGTCATGTTGAATGATTTGCCTTGAAAGCAAACAGTTCATTCTGTCATTTTTGAGGCTGTGCCCAAGTACTGCATTATGGACTCTTTTGTTGCTTATCGAGGGCTACCCCATTTCTTCTAAGGGATTCTTTCCCAAGGTAGTAGATATAATGGTCATCTGAATTAAATTCTCCCATTCCCGTCCAATTTACTTCACTGATTCCTAAGATGTCGATGTTCACTCTTTCTATCTCCTGCTTGACCACATCCAATTTACCTTGATTCATGAGCCTAACATTCCAGGTTCCTATGCAGTACTGTTCTTTACAGCATCAGACTTTACTTTCACCACCAGACACATCCATTATTAAGAATTGTTTCTGTTTTGGCCCAGCTGCTTCATTCCTTCTGGAGCTATTATTAATTGTCCTTGGCTCTTCCCCAGGAACATATTGGACATCTTCTGAACTGGGGCCTCATTTTCCAGTGTCATATCTTTTTGCCTTTTCATATTGTTCATGGGGTTCTCTGGCAAGAATACTGGAGTGGGTTGCCATTTCCTTCTCCAGTGGACAACATTTTGTCAGGACTCTTCACTGTAACCCATCCATCTTGGGTGGCCCTGCCACAATGGCTCATAGCCTTGTTGAGCTATACAAGCCTCTTTGCCATGACAAGGCTGTGATCTATGAGGGGGACCTGGTCAGCAAAGGCCTAATATTGATATCATCACAGAAAGATTAAATTACTTTTAAATTAATAAATAAATCATATTTGTGGAAAATGCAAAAATATGGAGAAAGTATCTTCAATTTTGATATTATTAAATAATTACAAATTTTAAAAATGAGTTAACACTATTTGAATATCTCCAATGAATAAACAAAATGTTGCGTTTAGGAGTATTTGATATTATTATAATTGGCCCAGCATTCTTGCAGAAGCATTTGGTTTTATATTTTAAAGGCACTAAAATATGTGCTAGCCTAATCCACAGATCCCATATCTAGGAATATTTTCTAAGGCAGTATTAACAGGTATGCAAATATACATTTCTAAGAATTTCATTAAAGTTTTATAGAGTATAAACATGATATATATATATATCATGCTTCATTCAAATGATAAAGTGAAATGATGACAAAATGACAATCTGGAAATATATACATTTACTTGTAAGGAAAGATAAGAGTAGCTAATAGCAGTTGGCAAATTATAAGCAATTTCTATAAAAATTCTTATACAAATAAGGGGAAGTGTCTAAAATGTATACATTAAAATATTTACAGTGGTTTTCTCTGGTAATTGAATTATAGCTGATCCTGTTGTTTTCATTTCTGTTTAACAATATTTTCAGATTTTCTATAGTAACAATGGGTGTTATGATTTTTTGTGCTTAGTCGCTCAGTAATGTCCAACTCTTTGCAAAACCATGGACTGTAGCCTGCCAGGTTCCTCTGTCCATGGGGATTCTCCAGGCAAGAATACTGGAGTGGGTTGCCATGCCCTCCTCCAGGGGATCTTCCAGACCCAGGGATCAAACCCAGGTCTCCCACATTGTAGGCAGATTCTTTACCATCTGAGCCACCAGAGAAGCCCAAGAATACTGGAGTGGATATCCTATCTCTTCTCCAGGGGATTTTCCCGTCCCAGGAATTGAGCCAGGGTCTCCTGCATTGCAGACGGATTCTTTACCAGCTGAGCCACCAATGACTAGAGAGCCTCAACTGGCCTGAGGTATTTTCTTCAAAGTGGAATTAGGTGTCAAATTTGTAAACAGAAAGCTCCCCACATTAGCAGATGCAAGCTAGTATATATAGAATGGATAAACAAGGTCTTACTGTATAGCACAGGGACCTATATTCAATATCCTGGGATAAACCACGATGAAAAGAATATGAAAAAATGTATGTATATGTATAACTGAATCACTTTGCTGATTTAAATCATTCTAAAATAAAAATTCACTCAGAATGGGAAATTATTACTGGGATATTCATACTTGTTCATTATCTGCTCATTAAAGATGATGAGCAAAAATAGATCATGCCTCAGCTAAGCTTGAAAAAAAAGTCTGTATATATACTCTAGGCGTGGTATCATTCCACCTGTGTGACAATCACATCCCTTACTTCTAATGTTCATCCTTAAATTCTCTTCTTTCAAGTGGTCCATGTGGAACCATTTGTAGAAACTGCCAATTGTAATTGGAAGAGTAGGCAGCAGTAAAAGTAGATCAATCCTAAGGAATTATGAGTATTTTGAAGGAATTAGCACGGTGAAGAGAAAACATATTTGTAGGGCTGTGAGGGAACCCTTCATGGCTGCCATCAGTGCTCTGGGGACTCTTCAAAATATTTCAGTAGGAAGGGGGCCACTGCCACTGAGGGATGTGTTAAAGAAAAGCAGTCCAGTCACCTTAGAAATAAGAGTCCTTGATTGATTAGTCCAAATCCATTATCTTTATTAGGTAAAATGAAAGTGCATCTTCTGCATGTTGTCAGCTTAACCTGTAAAGTAGAGCATATCATTTTTTGTTGTTACATCCACTGAAGCTAGACATTTGCTTGTGATGTTTCTCAACACGTTTTGTTTTTCTATGGAGAAATTTATACGTAAATGCTGAGCACTCCTTGCTTCTATGTCACAGCACTCTTTGTCCAAGACCATTCCCCTGTGAACTACTGCAATCTACATAGTTAAATTATTCATCAGAAAATATGCAAATTCTACAAGAACTGGAACCATATCCTATCTACCACTTTATATCTAGCACTAGATACAAAAAAGACATTCAATTAATGCTTGTTGAATGCATGAAGAGTGAGTAATGAATGAGCACATGAATTAAACAATAGCAATTGCAAATGAAGTGTTCATAAATGAACAGTCATGAAGAATTATGAAAATTATGAAACACCAGGTGGACTCAATTATATGTGACCATTTAAAGTATGATGGATATGATGTCAGTAAATAACAAGAAGAAATGCTCAACTAAATAATCAGCATTCAGTGATATAAAAATTCTAAGCTACTAAAAAATTTTTTAAATGATAAAATCGTGTGTTTACATGCAAATTGACTATAAAATTGGGGAAAAAATACCCCAATGACTATGTATAAAATATGATTAATGAAGTCCCTCAAGAGAAAGTACACTTAGTAAACTAACATATTGAAAAGTCTGAAATCTCAATAATCAAGAATAAATAGAATTAAAAAAAAGTAGCATGGCACCATTTTTCACTTACTGAATCAGACATTAAAACCTGTTGACAGCTCGTAATTTTCCAGAGCATACTAAAAAATGGTAAAGTCAGTCATACTTTGGCCGTAGCAAGTCAATGATCACTATTCCTTTTGGAAAACAATTTTGCAATATGTTTCAAGTATTGTAAACATGTTTGCATTCTTTGGTCTCATGTCCCGTTTTGTAAAGATTCACCCATTTGAAAATAGCTCACGAGAAATTACCTGTCTGTATTCACTGCATTTTTTTTCTAATAAATTTTTATTTATTTATTTATTTATATATATTTTGCATTTTATCTATAGAAGTGAAAACAGAGCTAAAAATGTCCAAGAATAGGGGAAAAGTTAAGTAATTTTGGAACATCCATTCAAAAGAGTATGAAGGAGCAATTTCAGTGAGAGTTATGGGCATGAAAAAATTATGGATAAGAAAAAAAGTACGTTATATACAGAGTATGATTGCGGCTATGTTAAAATGTCTGGGAAAAGTGGGATAGAATTATTTTTATTAGAGGAAGAGAGGACACCATTATATCTTTCTTCTTCCACCCCATAGTCTGGAGTAGAGATTTATGAGTCCCTGAGGCTCTTTCACCTTGATGTGGACGGTGGCAATGAGGGAGAGTGAAGCCTTGAGTTTGAAGTCTGAGGCCCTGGCAGACACAGTGAAGCTGCCCTGGGAGGAATATGTCAGATTACTTGTCTTGGATTTTATTATTTAAGCCTCAGCTGTTTGAGATTTTCTGTTACTGTTCATTAGTTTTTGTTTTTGCTAAATGCATCTGAATCTAATCCCAACCCATATGTAATAAAAAAAAAAAAATCTAGGATTCATTCTATATTTAGCATGAATAAGCAATTTGAAGTTCTAATTAAAATTTTAAACTGGATATTAATATTTCTATTCAGAACATAGTCTGCTATACTGCATCACTGAATATCACATATTATTTTTAAAGTGTCCTATTTATCAAGGTGTTTACCAAAATAAAAAATGGTACCCTGCAGTGTTTTGTCATTATTCAGTTCAGTTCAGTCACTCAGTCGTGTCCGACTCTTTGAGACGCCATGAATCACAGCACGCCAGGCCTCTCTGTCCATCACCAACTCCCGGAGTCCACCCAAACTCATGTCCATTGAATCGGTGATGCCATCCAGCCATCTCATCCTCTGTCGTCCCCTTCTCCTCCTGCCCCCAATCCCTCCCAGAATCAGTCTTTTCCAATGAGTCAACTCTTTGCATGAGGTGGCCAAAGTATTGGAGTTTCAGCTTTTGCATCAGTCCTTCCAATGAACACCCAGGACTGATCTCCTTTAGAATGGACTGGTTGGATCTCCTTGCAGTCCAACAGACTCTCAAGAGTCTTTTCCAACACCACAGTTCAAAAGCATCATTAGTAGTCGTTAAATTCCAAAGTTTTGTGAGTAGCTAATCTGACCTGATTCATATTTTTTCTTGCTTCTAGTTCATTCTAACAATGAGAGCAGCCCTCTGTTTTCAGTTTATTTCTCTTTGTTTCAGAACCATCATGTTCCTCTCACGGGAACTGGCTAACTGTTTAGTTTTGGCAGCCACAAAATATGTTCCCAGGACAAAGAGCCCATGTACACTGTGAAGTATACACAATTCCCAGCTCAGAATAATGCTACATGCTAACAAGCAGATGCATACAGCTGGCTTTTTAGAAAACTTGGCAAAGTTCACTCTTTGTTCAGCTTTCTTACAACTAATCCTTCTAAGATTTTTCTGAATATTTTACACTGGATTTACTTTATACAAGAACATCTAAACTGAGAAGAAAATTGAATACATACACTTGATACTTATACAATGATTATGTTTCAGGGCTTTTTTTTTTTTCACTTAGGGCATCAAAACCTCAGTGTTATTAATCTTTAGAATTAAATATTGTGGATGATAATTATAACAAATCAGGTATAATAAGGCATTAAGAAAAGTCAGAAATGTTTATTAAAACAAGTGTTAACTTGATGAAATAAAAAGCAAAAAGATTTTATTTTGGCAGATCAGCTAGGTCTGTGAACATAAAGAAAAGCAAATTTTGCAAAGTTTCCATTTGACTATACACAAAAAGAATAGTATGAAATTTAAAATATTTTTCTGCACCAATTCTATGCTACATGGTCAAAGAACATAGTTTCTACTTAAGTATTTATAATCCAATCGGTCAGAGCTCAAAGATACAGAGAAAGGAGAGAAAAAAAATAAGTACGGAGGAAGAAAGGAAAGAAGGAGGGAGAAAAGAAAATAGACAATACTATGTTTAACAAATATTACAGTTAATTTCTCTAGGAAATCTATGTGAATATCCAGTAAATGGTAAAGAAAACCACATTTTACATCTGTATGTACACATACATGCATCCCAATACACATGTATATATATTTATTTTGAAGAGCCATATATGTATTCCTCATCATTTTAAGTTACATATATGTATATATATGAGCAACTTAAAAAATAAGCTCAATTCAAAAATGGTCAATGAAATATTTTTCATTAGGGTAAATGTCAAAAATTGTACACAAAAGTCTGAGTCAATTGATTTTGCATAAGTTTTCCTGATAGACTAGTTGAGAAACTATTCAGTAGGAAGATAGATAACTCAGTAGTCACTATTTTTATCAAGCTACAGTTAGGCATTTTTCAAAACTGCAATCAGGAATATAGTCAGAAAAAAGTAACATATTGGATAGTAAATTAAGAGTTAAAAAGTCACAGATTCAGCTCAAATGACCTCTCCCCTAAGCAGCCTATTTTAACAGATGACCTGCTTCCCTTGAGCAAACATGGCAGTTGGTCATGCCTCTGATATGACACCCTCTAGCTCCCATTGTAATTTTTTGTGTAATCTTATATAGGTTATTGACCCAACCTGCATGGTTCCTCTTCCTCCAGTCTTTTCTTGTTTCTCTCTGATCTGTGTGTGTGTGTGTGTGTGTGTGTGTGTGTGTGTGTGTATGTATGTGCTCAGTCTGGACCATAGCCCACCAGGCTCCTCTGTCCATGGAATTTTCCAGGCAAGAATACTGCAGTGGGTAGTCATTTCCTACTCCAGGAGATCTTCCCTACCCAGGCATCAAGCTCACATCTCTTGTGTCTCCTCCATTTCCAGGCAGATTTTTTTTTAACCGTTGTGACACCTGGACACTAGATCTCTCTGATCTAGTGGTTCTCAAAATAAGTGTGCAGTGGAATCGACTGAAAGGCACAAAAAACCGTGAATCAGTGAGTCTCCATCTCACCGTTTTGATTCAGTAGCTCTGGGTTGAAGCCCAGGAATTTCCATTTTTGAACAAATTCTTAGGCAGTTCCTATTCTGCTGGTTCTAAGAACATTTGGAGAACCACTGACTGGTCTAATCACTTCTCTACCAAGGAAACAGAGAGCTTTAAAAACAAACACCCAAGGATGTGTAAAGAGTTATCTTAAATATTCTATACTACAAAATGCTCTCATTTACATGGCACCTACATAGTGGGGCCTATTTCTCACCAATCCCTCCCTTCACAGCCAGAAACAGTCATTTTAAACTGTGTTTGGAATTCTCTAATAAGCTTTCTTTCTCTTCAGGGCTTTTATCTCTCTTCTTCCTAGCACACTTGTTTCTTTTACATTTTAGGTAACAGATTTTTCTTCTTTCTGGAAGCCTTTCTGCCTTCATTAGAGGTGTGGCTCCTATGTATTCTCTTGAGTGCATGTGGGCTCAGTGGCTCAGTTATGTCCGATTCTTTGCAACCCCATGGACTGTAGCCTACCAGGCTCCTCTCTCTATGGGATTCTCCAGGCAAGAATACTGAAGAGGGTTACCATTTCCTCCTCCATGAGATCTTCCCAATCCAGGGCTCGAACCACTATCTCCAGTGTCTACTGCGTTGGCAGGCAGATTCTTTACCACTGAGCCACTTGGGAAGCCCCATTCCCTGAGTACTCAGCTACTATTTTAGTGTGGCGATAATACAATAGCTCTTCACTCAATTAAACAGTCTATAATGGGCAGTGGCAGCATCTTTTTGGTTCACTACTATTTTGCATGGATTAAACATGTGCCAGCTGCTCCATAAAGATCTGTGGAATGGGGGAATGATTTAATGAATGAATTAAACGATAGGTCCTGGTTTATGTACTGGGCTTTAAGCTTATGGGATAAGAACTTAGTGCATGGATCTTTGTCTTCTTCTGTGGCATCCAGAATAGTCCCCTGCACATGGTAAGTGCTATATAGGGATGATTTGGCTAAAAGAAGAGATGAACGGATATAGTGATGGATGAAAGGAAAGGGGGAAGCATGGAAACAAGACACACAGACAGATACCTAGAAATAGGCATGGTATTTGGAAAGACAAAGTAGGAATCTTCTTATATTAATCAAAACAAACAAACTCTCTGACATGGATTCAGGGAAGCTAGCCCATATAAGGAAAGTAATGGCAACTATCTATAATAGAAAATTGAAAAATACCTTTTTTGAGGGGGTGTTCCATCATGTGAAAGTATAGTAATACAAGATGTTAAGTCTTATTAGAAAAGCATTCCTGGAAGATGTATAGGGAGAGATGTTCCCACCAGAAACAGAATTCATATTAATAGAGGAAGTGGCAATATCACATTACATTTATGTTAAATAAAGAGCCATAACACAAGAATATTCAGACATTGGCTTCAGCTGTGGCTGCCATCTGGTAGGTAACAGTGTGGGAAAAATGAGAGCAGTGACATAGGAAAATAAATCATAGGCCTGGGAACTGGAAAATCAGGGTTCTGCTCATGATTTTAGCTGCTGAATTGCTACATGAACTTGAATGTGCTGAGTGCTGTAGTTTCCTCATCTATGAAGTGGGGCTGATAAAATTTCCAGTAAGACTATGCATGAATGAACGAATATCTGTCAATTGGGAAAGCCCTCTGGAGGTATAACCTCGGATACTATTTTTTCCTACTCTTAGTTTTCCTTGTATTCAAGTATTCAAGTATGGATAAACTTCCTGTTATTTTGCACTTTTATGAAGTCTGTGTTTTATAGAGAGCTACATTTTTCAAGCTGCTGACTAGAGTGATTATTCTTGCCTTCAGTGAGAAATTCTGCAGATAACAGAAATAATTGGAATGGAGCAGCTGCTAGCATTCCCATTTTTTAAAAAACAATTATGAATGGTTTCATTTTGTGTATTATTTGCTGCTCTTACATTCGCTTTTCTTGCAGCCTCAAACTAAAGGCTTTCTGTTATCAGCCTATAGAGATTAAGAATATAATTAAGAAGCTGCAGAACTTGTAGTTGGCACAACCTCCAGTAAATATGGCAGAAAAAAACACCATTGAGCAGGAAAGACAGCTTGAACCAGCAATCATCTACAGAAAAGTGATGCAAACATAGGGGGAAAGGATATCCAGGGAAAAATATTTGACACACAAAGAAGACTGTCCAACCTCTCAGGGGGAACTCAGCAAGAGAAACAGGCAAATGCAGCTGGTATATAACTTGGGAAGATAAATTTGGGCTTTTTCATATACCTCTAGTAACTGCTATATTGATCGTCTCTGGCTTCATGGCTATTCAGGAGGGTGAGTCTTGCAAAGCATTAACTGTGTACCAAGTAGAACTTTTCAATAGTAGCCTTGTTTACATGATTCCCCTAGCCATGTCTTTTCCTTTCCTTTCCCTTATTCTTCAGCACTTCAGTGGAGACAACTCAAACCTTTCTCAGGTATAAGTATCTATTCTGTCCTCATGTCTATAATAGAACAAGAATATTATGTCAAGATTATCTTATCTCTCCAGCATCACATGAACTTCTTAAGAACAGAGATCTTGCTGGTGCCTCACTCAATGTTCCCATCACATAGTAGAAGCTATCGCTGTATGAATGTCAAGTGGCATCTCAACCTTTGGATAAAAAGGGAGAAATGCATGACTCAGTGCCAGCTGACATCATTAAGTGCTGCTATCATTTCCTTACATAAGATGAAGAACATTTCCGTTTTATCAGGAGTGTCATCTGTGTTTATGGAAACCTGCATACTGCCTCTTTTAGAATTCATAAGTAGCTGTTCTCTCCTCATATTCCTACAAAGTCAAAGCAATAAAGCATCTTACATCACAGACTTGGCATTAGATTAACTCCATGAGAGCATTTTCCATATAAAGATCAATGTAGAAAAATCCAGGGCAATTACTAATTAAATAGAAAAATGTTTTCCTGACTCAGAGCCAATAGATCAGGTTCATTGGCAAGATACTCAGCATCTCCCTCCAGCAAAGTGCCCTGGTTTTCAGGGAACTAAGGTTATTGAATTTTTAGAAAGACTTGGGCCCCCTAATTTGAGAGATGAACCTGGGGCAGATGGATGTCCAGTTTTGGATCTCTACAGGGCTATTCTTCTTATAGCAGGCACTCAACAGATCCTTAACAAATAAATATAAAATCTGGAGGATACAGATGTTTTTGGGGAAAAAAATCTGTTTGAGCTTGTGATCTGGATAATTCCAAATTGAAGCTACCAGATACACTGCAGTCTTCGCCAAGTCACCAAGAGCTGTCACTGTGCCAAATGCTGAACTGTAGAAATTATGACTTCATTTATGTAATGATGCCCACTAATAATGCCCTGGTTTTCAAGAACGACTAAATAAGTAACAACACTGGTAACTTTACCAAATTTGCATCCTACCCGATTTGTGAGTGTGAAGGGAAACAAACCTATAGACATAAACGGAAGATTTTGTTTTTTCTACATTTTTATACCTTTATCACATCTTAAAAATGCTTTTTGTCCTATGTCCTATGCTATTTGGACCTGATTACTCTCTTTTAAGTAATGATGAGCAGTAGCTTAGATGGATTTTAGACATTTAAACTAATCTTTGTCCAGGCGATTGAACCCACAGCATCTCTGAGTTATGCTCATATAGCTATGACATTAGGGACAGTCTGCTTAGAATCACATCATCTTTTTTGTGATTATATTCTCCAAGCATTAAAACAAACAAAAGTCTTTGGTGGATGGTGAAGTGCTGAAGAAACCAGAACTTGGATCATATTCTCTGAATTTTTCACTGGATAAAACAAGTTTTAGGCAGCAGCTGTTTCCTGTTTGTCTCATTGTTTTGGCTTCAGGGCTTCCCTGGTGGCTCAGTGGTAAAGAATCTGCCTACAATGCAGGAGATGCAGGCGACAGGAGTTTGATACCCGGGTCCGGGAGATCCCCTGGAGAAGGAAAATGGCACCCCACTCCAGTATTCTTGCCTGGAGAATCCCATGGACAGAGGAACCTTGTAGACTCAGTCCATCGAGTCATATAGAGTCGGACATGACCAAAGCTACTGGGCCTGCACGCTGAGGACTATTTATGTCATAGAAATCCTCCCTCAAATCTCCATTCTTATGGCCAAGTCTATGATTAATTTAAATAAGTAAACTGTTTGAATTGGAATTGATGTTTTCCATCCTAAATACATATATACCCACAACCACACATAAATTCTATAATCCTAAACTTTACATTAAAAAATTATGCTTTCTTGAAGTAGCAGTTGATCCTTAAAATAAATACCAAATAATCATTTGTGTCAATTCTGATAAATGTTTTCTGACTCAGATTTTTTTCAAGTGAATCTTTCCTTCTGCACTTTTACTGCCAAGCATGTTCTTGTTCTGGCCAAGGAGGGGAAACAAACCTCTGTGAAAACTGTAGATGTGTAAGTCACAATAAATATACCCTCAAAAAGAAAGAAACTTAAAAAAAAAATCCTTCAGTGTATAATGTATTGACTTTTCTCTAAAAAGAAGGAAAACCTCCAAGAATATCTGTTTTTCAAACACCTTCCCCCATTTGTACAGTAAACTCAGCACATACATGATATGACAGAGTCTAAAAGAGTATGCTGCCTAATTCCTCACCCTAAAACAATCCTAAAACCCTTGTGAATTTTGATTTAGCTTTCTTTCTCTCTCATGTGGCTAAATTAAAAACAAAATAATACTCTGCCCTGCAAACCACTTTTTTATAAAATATAATTCCTTTCCTTGTCGCCTCAGTTCCCATTTTCTTAATCTTTGCCAGCATACACACACACTCACACACACACACACACAAGCATGATGGAAATGCAAGGGGACACAAGATAGAAAAAATAAGGAGGATCTGATTTCCTTCTTCAGAGACTGCACAACAGGATACGTTAGGAAATTAATTTTAGTCAACTCATGTGACTGTAGCTTTGGGGAAACTGAAGCCTAGGAATAAATCACTTTCCCTAAAAGTAATGTGAGAAGATTCCACCCAGAGACAAAATGCCACTATTAGAATGGCAAAGAGCACAAGGGTGTCTGGACAGAACCTGTCCTGAATCCCTAATGTGCCTGAAAACTCCAAGTGTTGTTCAGCAGCCCAAGTGAGTGGCTATCCTGTAAGAAGGATTAAAGCCTGCATTTGAAGCTTCCAGAATTCACCTTGTAGATGTATCACTGCTGAAAACCTTTTCTCTTTTCCATGCTGTAGTTTTAAAAATAGCTGGCAAACAATAAGTAATACATCATAAATCAAAGCTACAAGCAGGGCATGAGTTAGAGTCAGACAATTGTGATAAGAATCTCCACAGCAAAAACCCAGTTCATCATTATTCAAACAGATGAATATAATCATTAACGTGAGTGCTTAAAAACAAAATTCTCCTGATTTTTTCAATTAGTGCTTCCACTCGCAATTAGAGCAATTGTGGGAGTAAACATCATACTTCCAGACTCCATTCAGTAGGAAAAAGAGGTGGGAACTTTGCATCTCAGTAAACAAAAATTCTTGTCTGTTTAATCTAAACTCTGTCACTTATTGAAGGAAATTAGGAGAAGCAATTTTCTTCATGTCTTTCTACCCCAAAATATAAGGACACACACTGTGGGCAGAGTGTCACACCAAGGTGAAATACTACCAATTTAGAGAATTAGGAAATGCTTATTCTATTTTTTAATTTTTTTTTCATCTTTTTTGTCTATACCGTGTGGCATGTGGGATCTGATTTAAAACGTAGAAGTAGCAAAATCCGCATCATCTCCCAAATCTATTGAAAAACTGCCACATGTCAGTTTCAGGGTGTAGTTCGTATCAAGAGCCATCAGAACTCTTGGGGCAGCCAGGGGGTCAGCACCAGTGATTTCAGCAACCCTTGGCCTCTGGAAGAAGATGGTTATAGCATTGAAGGCGGCAGGTCATGTAGGGTAAGAAAGAGAAGCCCTCTGGGGACTACATTTCTGTCTGTACACTACAGTCACCTCTGAAGAGGAACTAATGGAGCCTTCCATTATTAGTCCTGAGATAGAAACACAATGCTACTCTAAACCAGAAGTCAGAAAATTCTGCAAAGGACCAGTGAGTTTAGGCTTTGCAGCCCACATGATTGATGTCACAGCTCTTCACCTATTCCATCAGTGATACATAAAGCAATGAAAGCACTGTGATCCAATATAATTTTGTTTAGAAGAGCAGGTGGCATGTTAGATTTAGCCTGTGGATTTTGGTTTGCTGATGCCTGTTCTAGATTGTCTGGTCTGGAACATATTTCTCAGTGCTACTGAAGAAGATTCTTGATGCATTTTCTCCATGTATCATAAAGAACAGAAGAGTGGAGATTCTACAGAACAAATAATGGGGCCAATGAAAGCCTGGATGCATACAGAGATCAGAAAGCAGAGACACAGAGAGCTACAGCACCTCACAGCCATTTCCAAGCTTTTGAACTGAGAATAAGAACAGTCTGTAGTGATTAATAAGGTCTTTAAAGCAAGAAGCTGCCATCTTAGACCACATGTAACAACATGGGCTGTATGGTAGACTCCACGCTGTCTCATACCCATTCCCTTAAGTTCACTGTTTGAAGTTTATCAACAGTTTATTTTTATTTATTTATTTATTTATTTATTTTAATAATTTGTGGTTATATTTTATTTTATTTTTTTTTCTTTAATATAAAATTATTTAATTAGTATACATGTGTTCCCCATCCTGAACCCTCCTCCCTCCTCCCTCCCCACACCATCCCTCTGGGTCGTCCCAGTGCACCAGCCCCAAGCATCCAGCATCGTGCATTGAACCTGGACTGGCATCTCGTTTCATACATGATGGTTCACATGTTTCAATGCCATTCTCCCAAATCTTCCCACCCTCTCCCTCTCCCACAGAGTCCATAAGACTGTTCTATACATCAGTGTCTCTTTTGCTGTCTCGTATACAGGGTTATCGTTACCATCTTTCTAAATTCCATATATATGCGTTAGTATACTGTATTGGTGTTTTTCTTTCTGGCTTACTTCACTCTGTATAATAGGCTCCAGTTTCATCCACCTCATTAGAACTGATTCAAATGGATTCTTTTTAATGGCTGAGTAATACTCCATTGTGTATATGTACCACTGCTTTCTTATCCATTCATCTGCTGATGGGCATCTAGGTTGCTTCCATGTCCTCCGCTATTATAAACAGTGCTGCGATGAACATTGGGGTACACGTGTCTCTTTCCCTTCTGGTTTCCTCAGTGTGTATGCCCAGCAGTGGGATTGCTGGATCATAAGGCAGTTCTATTTCCAGTTTTTTAAGGAATCTCCACACTGTTCTCCATAGTGGCTGTACTAGTTTGCATTCCCACCAACAGTGTAAGAGGGTTCCCTTTTCTCCACACCCTCTCCAGCATTTATTATTTGTAGACTTTTGGATCGCAGCCATTCTGACTGGTGTGAAATGGTACCTCATAGTGGTTTTGATTTGCATTTCTCTGATAATGAGTGATGCTGAGCATCTTTTCATGTGTTTGTTAGCCATCTGTATGTCTTCTTTGGAGAAATGTCTATTTAGATCTTTGGCCCATTTTCTGATTGGGTCATTTATTTTAGACTCAGAAAGAGAGGCAAATCAAAATGCATTATCCATTATTTTTATTTCATTGTGTGTGAGTTATAGTAAAATACAGGTCTTATTAGAATATTTCTATTTGGCCATTCTTACGTTATTTCTTTTTAAATTCTGAGTTAAATATCCCTGTCAGATATTGTTAAATGTACTCTTTCAATAAGCCATATCCTACCCACCTAATACAGAAAAGGCTTCCCTGGTAGCTCAGACAGTAAATAGTCTGCTGGCAATGCAGGAGACCCGGGTTTGATTCCTGGGACAGGAAGAGCCCCTGGAGAGGAGAAGGAAATGGCAACCCACTTCAGTATTCTTCCCTGGAAAATCCCATGGACGAAGGAGCCTGGTGGGTTACAATCCATGGGGTCACAAAGAGTTGGACACGACTAAGCAACCAGCACTTTAGTACAGAAAAGATTTTGAAATCCAAAATTGAGAAGCATGTTTTAAATTGTTCACTAATGTTTGTTTCCTTTTATTTAGCTCATAATTCACAATCTACCACTATAGCTACCTTAATGAAAGCATCTTTATTTACCCATCTTTCTAATGCACTCATTTTTAGAAAACCCTATAGGAATTAAATCCAACTAATTTGCTTAGTCTATAGCTACACATATTAAGAATGAGACTTGGCTAGAGAAATTTTTGCATTTTAACTCTACTCCCTCTAAATTTAAGAGCAGAATTTCAAAAAAACAAAACTAAGACCATCCACATGCCCAGTGCTCTCTAAAACAATAAATTTTTTACCTTTGCTGTTTGATAGATTAGGAAACCTATGAAACCAACATATAAGTCTATATACAAGATTAGACCAAAAGCTGAGGCAGTACCTAGAAGGAGATAGATTTGTGGATGAACACATATTTGAGTAATGCTGAAGTATGCAAGCTGCCTTTTAAAAAAATCTCTGTATAAACTCTGTTCTTCTTCCAGGGAAGTGTGTGAATTACTAGAGAAGCAGCTGTAGTTTTAAGGACTGTGCCCAGCAACTGGGCTTAATACAAGCATGAAAAATAAACCACATCATCTTGTAATGGAAGCAATTTGATAGTTTTAATTTCATACATGAGCAATATATTCTCTAAAAATGACCACAATACTTGAGGAATATTGTTGTGGGTATATTGTTCTTTTTATAAGATTGCATTTGCAATTAAGCAGTCTCTTGTATCCTGCTTTTCTTCTTGCTTCCTGCTCCTTCATTTTTCTAATGCAGTCCATCGGGTAGAGAAAAGCAGAGTTCTGAGTTTCTACTTTACAGATATGCTAAGATCCATCAAGGGCTTCCCAGATGGCTAGTGGTAAAGAATCTGTCTGCCAAGCAGGAGACCCAGGTTTCATCCCTGGGTCAGGAAGATTCCCTAGAGTAGGGAATGGCAACCCACTCCAGTATTCTTGCCAGGAGAATCCCATGAACACAGGAGCCTAGCAGGCTACAGTCCATAGGGTGGCAAAGAGTTTAACACGACTGAAGTGACTTAGCATGCAAGATAATTGGAAGTTCACTCAGCATAGCCTCTTGTGATTACAAGCAGGGGCTCTGGAGCTAGGCTTCTTGTGTTTGAATTCTGGCTCTGGCACGTTTTCTGTGACCTTAGTCAAGTTAGTTTTTCTTCTTTGGCCTCAATTTTCTCTAATAATAGGGCTTCTTTCTTAACATGTTATCAAGATTAAATGACCCAATATTTGTAAATTTCTTAGAACAGTAAGTAGTATGTACCACTTCCTGCGTGTGTGCTAAGTCACTTTAGTCGTGTCCAACTCTTTGTGACCCCACATACTGTAGCCTTCCAGGCTCCTCTGTTCATGGGATTCTCCAGGCAAGGATACTGCAGTGGGTTGCCATGCTCACCTCTGGGGGATCTTCCCAACCCAGGCATCAAACCTGTCTCATGTCTCCTGCATTGGCAGGCAGGTTATTTAACACTAGCACCCCCTAGGAAGCCTAGGTACCTCTTCAGTGTTTGTTAAATAAAGCACATTTTTTTTTTTAGAAGTACAAAGTGCAGGCTACTGTGAATATTATACAGTATAATATAACCCCTTATACAAAAGGTAGACAAGAAGATAAGATTCAGTCAAAGTGTGTTAGTCGCTCAGTCATGTCTGATTCTTTGCAACCCCATGGACTGTAGCTTGCCAAGCTCCTCTGTCCATGGAGTTCTCCAAGCAAGAATACTGGAATGGGTCACTACTTCCTTCTCCAGAGGAACGTCCTGACCCAGAGATCGAACCCAGGTCTCCTGCATTGCAGGCAGATTCTTTATCATCTGAGCCACCAGGGAAACCCAAGTTTCAGTCAAGGTCCTGCCCAAATTAGGATCAGTTATAAACAATAAACATTCCTTATCCTTGGATCCTAGATTAGTACCTTGTAGATAGTAGGTGATTATTTGTTGCAAGGGTGAGCGTGATCTCAAGGCTTGGATTTGGGCCAAGTATCTACCATTCAGTCTGAAACCAAAATGATGTATGATTATTCAGATAAAGTAATTGAAATGCTATTGCATCTAGGAGCAAAGTCCTGTAGACAGATGGTAGGACTGGAGGATGAGAATTTGTGCTCTGTTCTTGTGTCACAGGAAATTACCACAAACCCAGAAAGGCCCAGGAGTAGGAATAGATGAGAATTAAAGCTGGAAATGAGACAGAACAAAATGAAGACTAGTGTTTGATGAGTTGTAGTCAGCAACTGACACAAAATATTAGTAATACACTCTTGGCATTTATAGGGACTTGAAAGATCATTTAAGTGTGTTTCTCCTTGTTCTCCAGGTAATGTTTATATATTCAAAAAAGTAGATATGCTTCCTTGTTTTGATTCTTTCCAAGTATGGGAAAAACTCTTTCCCAAACATGCTTTGTTTTCAGATCATTTGAATGAGTAAGATATTATTTATTTAAACATGCTAAACTCTAACTCTGCCCATATTTTCACATCATAGTAACTCAACAAAAGGATGTTAATTTTTCTTTCTCTGTAGCTTAGTATTATCTCAGTAGCCACGTATGCAAGTTTTTCAGTTTTTCCCAGCTATCTATGGTAAGACTAAGTGCACTGTTTAAAATTTAAAGAAGTCAAATTGCAGCTTATACAGTGAACAAGTTTCTAAACGTATCAATATTTAGCATTGAAATGGATTGTTTCATAAGGAAATGGGGTTTCCAGTCATTGAATGTATTCAGAAGATGAAAGGTAAAATTTGAGGATAACTCAGAAATATTTATATATCAAATAAATAGTGTAATAAATGACAAATGAAACCTCTACCTCTGAGAGTCTGAATCTGAAAGTATGTTCAGCCAAATAATTATCAAGGATTTAGCAAAGAAACAGCCTCTTGACTCTCTGCTGATATCTTCTAGTGGGAAGGGAGGTTAAATACACAGCAAATAGCTTCATTTGCTTTCATTATCAATCCCTTGTTATCTGTAGCTGCCATGATTGTACTGGCCCCAAAAGACAGGATATAGAATGAGACTGAATTTCTGACAATCTGAAAGTCATGAGATATTTATTTCTTCAGAGGAAAAGAGGAAGTGCAACAATTCTTTTACTCCCTTTATTATAACTATAGCCATTTAAATTATGATTTTAGCCTAAATAGGATCATTCCACAAAAGACACCAAACATTCCCATCTCTACTTCATTTAGAATATTTCCCTGATGACTGTTTGTTTCAAGGATATTGTACTATTTTAAATAACAGCACTATTGTCTGAATTGTATGTAATATTTTGAGCTAAGAGAATGGACTGAGATAAATCTTTCATTAAGATGTAAAAGTTAGGCTTATGATTATGTATAAGACAATTACTTCTGAAAGTTATTTTCATCAAAACCCATTCATTGGGTGAAAATAACTTTTTCTAAAAGCAAAATAAACAAAAAATACATATATGCTTTTATCTACACCCTGAAATTACAACATTCAATAGCAACATAGTAACATGATTAAAATGCAGTCACGAATATAGTTTTATCAGAATTTCCAATCAAAAAAATTCTTTTTGATTGCTTTTTTTTAAATTCATGTAATAAGACAGACACATGGCAACATATCTTCTGCAATGATTTTCACCATCCATGAAAAATCACGGTGTACATTTCCTGATAGGTAAAAAATGTTTTTCACTTTAGTATTTCCTCCTCCTTCTATCTTCTACCTGGAATTCTTATACCAAATTCTTCATCTTTAGGGTTACTACACATCAGAGAGGTCATCATTCATGAAGTTCATGTGCAGGTTTGGAGTTTGAAGCTTGTTGTAATAACAATCATGGAGTGTAGAACAAGAAAGAAATCAAAGCAGAATAAGAAGGGTATATAACCTACTGACTTTGCCATTTCTTGAATAACCAGAATATCATAATTCCTTTTTAAATGATAAATCTGATTCTGTGAGTTCTAGGAGAACCTGATTTTGATTCCATTTATCATTCACGGTATGTTCAGAAAAACACTGCTCTATTTGGGAAAACTGTTCCTCCCTGACTAATTAAGAGGCCCAGGTGGAGGTTACCAGGCAGTTTCACTCCTACTTCCATCTGACCACAACCAAAGGACCACACTATCTTACCCTAGAGATTGTATAGGGCGTGGTTAGATGATCCAGGTTCTGTTCATCTAAATTTATTGCAGGATTTTATAAACTAGGAGCTATGTCTTCAAGATGAGATCTGAGATCAGAACTGGGAGCCATGAATTATACTGAGCAGAGAAGGGCTTCAGTTAAGAGGCTCTTGATTGTAATCTAGAGGAACAAAATAAACTCAAATTCTTATATGTGAGGTGACAAATGGGAGGTGACATCAGTGGGAAGGGCAGAGGAAAAACCTTCAAATATTCTCTGCTCAATCAAAGCAATAAGAACACTGGCAAAAAAATTTTTTAAATCAACTTTTTTAGAACTGTGGAAATTAACCAAAATCTTGCAACAATCTGGGGAGTGTTTACTTGGGAAAAATGCCTGAATTTCAGGAAGAGCAGAGAGCCTTGTGGCATTCTAGTCTGCCCTGTTCCCAGTTTCCTTTCCCAAATTTGATGGTAGCCTTAAAAACCAACAATCCCACTATCATGGTGATAACTAGCAATCTAGCAGCTACTGAAAGGGGTGGGATGGAGCTAGAGTGCCTTTAAAGGCCTATACCCAGATAACTCTCATTATTTGATTTATCTGGAAGTTCCCTGGAAAATCCCATCCCAAATATTGTCTTTATTTAATCAGAATCAGAGTTCATCTAGTGTGAACAGTGTTTTTTCCTGGGTGCATTTGATGAAGATAATCCGCAGCATTTGTTCTAATGTGGCAGAACAACTGGGACAAACAACAAGCTGTTGGAAAAACTTGAAAGAAAAAGCTGGAGAATGAACGTGTATAGGAAGGCCTAGAAACAGACGGGGAAACAGTGGAAACAGTGTCAGACTTTATTTTGAGGGGCTCCAAAATCACTACAGATGGTGACTGCAGCCATGAAATTAAAAGACGCTTACTCCTTGGAAGGAAAGTTATGACCAACCTAGACAGCATATTAAAAAGCAGAGACATTACTTTGCCAACAAAGGTCCATCTAGTCAAGGCTATGGTTTTTCCAGTGGTCATGTATGGATGTGAGAGTTGGACTGTGAAGAAGGCTGAGTGCTGAAGAATTGATGCTTTTAAACTGTGGTGCTGAAGAAGACTCTTGAGAGTCCCTTGGACTGCAAGGAGATCCAACCAGTCCATCCTAAAGAAGACCAGTCCTGGGTGTTCTTTGGAAGGACTGATGCTGAAGCTGAAACTCCAATACTTTGGCTGCCTCATGCAAAGAGCTGACTCACTGGAAAACACCTTGATCCTGGGAGGGATTGGGGGCAGGAGGAGAAGGGTACAACAGAGAATGAGATGGCTGGATGTCATCACCGACTCGATGGATATGAGTTTGAGTGAACTCCAGGAGTTGGTGATGGACAGGGAGGTCTGGCTTGCTGCAATTTATGGGGTCGCAAAGAGTCAGACACGACTGAGTGACTGAACTGAACTGAACCCTAGAAATGAACACTGTGTACATGCTCAGTCGTTCAATTGTGTCTGACTCTGTGTGACTCCATGGGCTGTCACTCACCAGGCTCCTCTGTCCACGGGATTTTTCAAGCAAGAATGCTGAAGTGGGTTGCCACCTCCTCCTCCAGGGGATCTTCCTGACCCAGGAATCAAACCTATATCTCCTGCGTTGGCAGGTGGAGTCTTTACCACTGAGTCAGCTGGGAAGGGCTTTTAAAAGCTCCAACATGTTCCTGGGAATTAGAAGTCTATGTGTATGCCTAAGTCTGTGTGCATGCCTGGAGAAGATAAAGAAGGCTCTGACTGACTTTGAGGTTCTAGGTGAGCAGTAAATAAAGGTTAAGGCAAAATTATAAACTGCCTGTATGTATGTTAAAGTCATACCATCACATGCATACAGAGCCACTCAGCAAAATGGGAGATATACTGACTTGAGTCACTTAAGGCAATCTCTGTCTAGTCATTATCTGACCATTAAATTAACCATTCAAAAATTCTGGAGACTAAGTGCAACAAAGAATATCAATATTAAAGAGTTAGTTTAGGAAAGTCACTGAACAAAGAATAACAACAAGCAGCCACAACAACAATCTCTGCAGATGGGAGGGAATCTAATTCTAGAGTTGCAACATTGTATTCTGTTAAATATCCAAATTGCAAAGAAAAATCATAAGACATGGGGAAAAACCGAGGATGGACTCTATAAAGGAAAAATAAATGACAAGTCAATAGAAACTGTACCTAAGGAAACCAAGACATTGGCTCTACTGAGCGAAGATTTTAAGTCATAATTTTAACCATGCTTAATGAACCAAGGAAAACTATGTCTAAAAAACTACAGAAAATATAGGAAGGCTATCTCATCAAATAGAAAATATCAACAGAAATCTCAAAGATAGGTCCAGTGAGATTATGTAGTGTGAGTGTTATGGTACATTTGGGTTGCTGTTTAAAACAGCAGGGCTTCCCTCATAGCTCCATTGATAAAGAATCTGCCTGCAATGCAGGACCCTGGTTCGATTCCTGGGTTGGGAAGATCTGCTGGAGAAGAAGTAGGCTACCCTAGTTTTCTTGGGCTTCTCTTGTGGCTCAGCTGGTAAATGATCTGCTTGCAATGCAGGAGACCTGGGTTTGATCCCTGGGCTGGTAAGATCCCCTGGAGAAGGGAAAGACTACCTACTCCAGTATTCTAACCTGGAGAATTCCATGGACTGTGTAGTCCAGGGGTCACAATGAGTCAGACACAACTGAGTGACTTTCACTTTCACTTTAAAACAACAACAACAACATATATTGAGTAGCTTATAAACAACAAAGATTTATTTTGCACAGTGCTGGAGGCTGAAAGTCTAAGAAGAAGGTACTAGCTTGGTGAAGACCCTATTCTAATTGCAGACTTCTTGTTGTATCCTCACAGGGCAGAAGGGGCCTGGCAGATTTGTGGAGGTGCTTTTGTAAGAGTACTAATCCCATTCACTCTGATAGACAGAGTGCCTGATGAACTACAGATGGAGGTCATGACATTGTACAGGAGACAGGGAGCAAGACCCCCAAGAAAAAGAAATGCAGAACGGCAAAATGGCTGTCTGAGGAGGCCTTATGATTAGCTGTGAAAAGAAGGGAAGCAAAAAACAAAGGAGAAAAGGAAAGATATACCCATTTGAATGCAGAGTTCCAAAAAATAGCAAGAAAGCCTTCCTCAATGATCAGTGCAAAGAAATAGAGGAAAACAATAGAATGGGAAAGACTAGAGATCTCTTCAAGACAATTAGAGGTACCAAGGGAACATTTCATGCAATGATGGGCTCAATAAAGGACAGAAATGGTATGGACCTAAGAGAAGCAGAATATATTAAGAAGAGGTGGCAAGAATACACAGAAGAAATATACAAAAAAGATCTCCACGACCCAGATAATCACGATGGTATGATCACTCACCTAGAGCCAGACACCTTGGAATGTGAAATCAACTGGGCCTTAGAAAGCATTGCTACGAACAAAGCTAGTGGAGGTGATGGAATTCCAGTTGAGCTCTTTCAAATCCTGAAAGATGATGCTGTGAAAGTGCTGCACTCAATATGCCAGCAAATTTGGAAAACTCAGCAGTGGCCACAGGACTGGAAAAGGTCAGTTTTCATTCCAATCCCAAAGAAAGGCAATGCCAAAGAATGCTCAAACTACCACACAATTCCACTCATCTTACACACTAGCAAAGTACTGCTCAAAATTCTCCAAGTCAGGCTTCAACAGTACATGAACCATGAACTTCTAGATATTCAAACTGGATTTAGAAAAGACAGAGGAACCAGAGATCAAATTGCCAACATCTGTTGGATCATCAAAAAAGCAAGAGAGTTCCAGAAAAACACCTACTTCTGCTTTATTGAATATGCCAGAGCCTTTGACTGTGTGGATCACAGCAAACTGTGGAAAATTCTTCAAGAGATGGAAATACCAGACCAACTGACCTGCCTCTTGAGAAATATGTATGTAGGTCAAGAAGCAACAGTTAGAATTGGACATGGAACAGCAGACTGGTTCCAAAGAGGAAAAGGAGGATGTCGAGGCTGTATATTGTCACCCTGCTTATTTAACTTATATGCAGAGTACATCATGAGAATCACTGGGCTGGATGAAACACAAGGTGGAATCAAGATTGCCAGGAGAAATATCAATAACCTCAGATATGGAGATGATACCACCCTTATGGCAGAAAGTGAAGAAGAACTAAAGAGCTTCTTGATGAAAGTGAAAGAGGAGAGTGAAAAAGTTGGCTTAAAAGTCAACATTCAGGAAACTAAGATCATGGCATCTGGTCCCATCACTTCACGGCAAATAGATGGGGAAACAGTGGGAACAATGGCTGACTTTATTTGTTGGACTCCAAAATCACTGCAGATGGTGACTGCAGCCATGAAATTAAAAGACGCTTCCTCCTTGGAAGGAAAGTTATGACCAACCTAGACAACATAGTAAAATGCAGACACATTACTTTGCCAGCAAAGGTCTGTCCAGTCAAGGCTATGGTTTTTGTAGTAGTCATGTATGGATGTGAGAGTTGGACTATAAATAAAGCTGATCACTGATGAATTGATGCTTTGAACTGTGGTGTTGGAAAAGACTTTTGAGAGTCCCTTGAACTTCAAGGAGATCCAACCAGTCTATCCTAAAGGAGATCAGTCCTGGGTGTTCATTGGAAAGACTGATGTTGAAGCTGAAACGCCAATACTTTGGCCACCTGATGTGAAGAACTGACTCATTTGAAAAGACCCTGATGCTGGGAAATATTGAAGGAGGAAGGAGAAGGGGACAAGAGAGGATGAGATGGTTGGATGGCATCACTGACTTGATGGACATGAATTTGAGTAAACTCCAGGAGCTGATGATCAGGGAGGCCTGGTGTGCTGCAAGTCCATGGGGTCACAAAGAGTTGCACACGACTGAGCAACTGAACTGAACTGAACTGAATCCCATTCATTGGGTCTCTACTCTCATGGCCTAGGCACTTCCCAAAGACCCCAGCTGCTAATATGATCACACTGGACTTGAGGATTTAAGCATGAATTTTGAAGATATACAGATATTTAGCCATAGCACAGAGAAACAACATAATCAAAACTATACACTAGAAAAATATATTTAACACAATAGAATATAGTTAAGGAAGAATATGGGATTAAAAAACATGTATAAACTAATAGCAAAATGGCACATATAAACTCTATCTTATCAGTAATGATATGACATGTAAACATATTAAAATCTCTAATCAAAAGTCAGACATTGCCAGAATAAAGTAAAAAATATTGCTTAATTATATACTGTCTATGAGAGATGCATTATCAATTCAAATAAACAAATAGGTGGGCTTCCCAAGTGGTAATAGTGTTAAAGAATCTGCCTGCGAATGCAGGAGACACAAGATGTGGTTTCGTTCCCTGGTTCAGGAAGATCCCCTGGAGGAGGGCATGGCAACCTATTCCAGTATTCTTGCTTGGGAAATCCCATGGCAGAGGAGTCTGGTGGGCTACAGTCCAGGGGGATTGCAAAGAGTCAGATACGACTGAGTGAATTATTCAAATAAGTATGAAAATAAAAGGACAGAAAAAGATACCATATAAACAGTAACTAAATGAGAGATGGAGCAGCTATACTAATCTCAGATAAAACAAACTTCATGATAAATTGTTATTAGAGGCAAAGATTGGTGTTTTATAACACTAAAATAGTCTGTCCATCAAAAAGACAGAACTATTATAAATACAAACACACCTGACAAGAGAGGCCCTAAAAGCATGAAAACAAAAGCTGACAGAATTGAGCAGAGAAACAGACAGTTCAGCAATAGCAGTTGGAAACATCAATACTGTGTACTTTCATAATTGATAGAATACCTAGACAGAAAGATAGCAAAGAAAGAAGAGATTTTAACAACACAATAAACCAGCTAGGCCTACATAGCCATGTCCAGAACAGTCTACCCAACAATAGCAGAATACCTGCTTTTCTCAAGTGCACATGGAGCATTTACAAACCACCTATCTGATATGGGACTCTTCTCATACTTGACTATTCATATAACACAATAATAAAAATACAAATAAACCAATAAAGAATGTGCAAAGGGTTAGAACAGACATCTCTCCAAAGAGGTATAATAGTCAGTAAGCACATGAAAAAAGCTCTACATCATTAATTGCAAAGCAATGCAATCAAACCCAAACCACAGTGAGATACCATTTCACACCCAGATGGGGGAGCCTGGTGGGCTGCTGTCTCTGGCATCACACAGAGTCGGACACGACTAAAGCGACTTAGCAGCAGCAGCAGCAGCAGGAACCAAAATAAAAAAGATGGACAGAAACAGATGTTAGTGAGATGTGAAGAAATTAGAACTCTCATGTATTGCCAATGGGAATATAAAATAGTGTAGCAGATTTGGAAAACACAGGAGATTCCTTAACCTGAGCATGGAGTTGCTATGTGATCCAGCAATTTGACTTCTTGATATGCACTCAAAAGAAACGAAAACATGTCTACTCAAAAGCTGCTACAAAGATATCCATAGCAATATTATACTTTGGCCACCTGACACAGAGAACCGACTCATTGGAAAAGATTCTGATACTGGGAAAGACTGAGGACAGGAGGAAAAAGGGGTGACAGAGAATGAGATGGTTGGATGGCATCACTGACTCAATGGATATGAGTTTGAGCAAACTCTGGGAGATGGTGAAGGACAGGGAAGCCTGGCCTGCTGCAGTCCATGGGGTCGCAGAGTCAGACATGACTTAGTGACTGAATAACAACAAAAAGAAAAAAACTCAAATGTTAATCAATTAATGAATGGATAAGCAAAAGGACATATGTTGTTTAGTTATAAAAAGAAATGAAGTATTAATGCATGTGGCAATGTGGATGTAAACATTATCCTAACTTGAAGATACCAGATACAAAAGAGCTCATGTTATATGATTCCATTTATATGAAAGTTCCAGAACAGACAAATCCATAGAGACAGAAAGTACACTAGTGATTTCCAGGACCTGAAGAAATTAGGGAAATGGTGAATGACTGCTAAATTATAAACGGTATCTTTTCAAGCAATCTAACGTTCTGAGATTATCAATGGTAATCATGAACAACTTTCTGAGTATACTAAAAAGCTTCACATTGTACAGGTAAAAAGGTGTACATTTTTTGGTCATGTGGATTGTATCTCAATTTAAAAAAGGAAAAACAATCTTAAACATAAAAGGTCCATAATAAGAGAGGCTAATTGCACAGTCTAAGGCTCCCCACATTGTCAAGTACATAAATTTGAACCTGGGGAAGAGTTAGCATCTCCAGAACCACACAGATTGTCAAGCAAATTT
This sequence comes from Bos indicus, assembly GCF_029378745.1. NCBI lineage: Eukaryota > Metazoa > Chordata > Mammalia > Artiodactyla > Bovidae > Bos > Bos indicus. The sequence goes on along the minus strand of NC_091776.1, from coordinate 33,405,067 downwards.
GGAAGAAGGTGACATGCTCGTGAAAACAAGGCTCTAAGAGACTGAACAGAACTTGCAGTTAGAAATAGAGAAAGGGACCTAAGGAGGAAATCTGAGACCAACACTGGGTTCACCTATTGCATTCTTTTTCATGGCTTAGTTATCAGAGCCAATTAAATTTCCTTTTTTCCACTTAAGCCATTGGGTTGGATTTCTGTCACTTGCTAGTAAAACTCTGGAATAATAGCTGTGTTTAAAGAAAAACACTACTCAAAATGACTTAAACCATTATAACACTAAAAATAGGAGTATATTACATGGTGATGAGTGAAAGTGAAGATACAAGAGGGTTGTATTTCAATATCATTGGTCAGAAAGTTGCTAATGGATAATTTAAGCTCAAATCTTTAATATGATGATTCTGAAATGTGAATAAAATATCTTGATAAGATCAAAGCTCAAAATGTTCAGGAAACATATGATTGTGAATTATCAAGCCTGATTGCTATAAGCAACCTGTGCTTGACTAATCTCAATGTTTTAATGCCATGAGCAAGCTCTTATATTACTGCTATGGAATTATTTTCTAGGCCACAGAATAAAGTAGCTCAAACAGTGGATTTCTTTCCACATGTAAATATGTCTTATATTTCAGTTTTTTGAGAAATGAAAACTATTTCCCACTATTCCTTTCTTTACTAAATTATTTTGCTTAGCAGAATTTTAAAAAATCTTCAGATATTTTTGCTATTAGTAAAATCAATTAATCTAGTGAAATAATGCTAGTGATTTTCATTATGTTTCCTCAGAGTGTACTTAAGGGGTCATTGTTACCAAATTCACTATTTCAGAATGTATTAAATGTACCCAAGGAATGAAATGATAAATTATTTACTTATGGAATAATCTCTTTTTTACTATTAAAGAATAAAATAGTTGAATTTTATGCCCCAACCCTCCAGGAGGAATCCATAATATCCTAAATTAGCTTGATTAATTTTCTAGTAATAAATGGGTATCTGATAACTTCCTGTCCCCAAACAAATAACAAATGAAATACAAGAAATGACTGAATTATCTTAGTTGATAAAAGAAAATGCACAACACACACAAATACTAACCCGATTCTAAATGATATCTAGAATAAGCAACCACTGATAAGTGAACAGATTGATGCACAGATACACACAGACACACAAAACAGAAGCAGATCTGTAAATCAACTATACTTCAATAAAAACATTTTAAAAAAAAGCTGTGTTGGTAAAATTTTAATGAATTATGGAAGTTCTATAAAAGAAGATGATCTTCCAAAATTATCTGGATTAACTGAAGACCAAAACATAACTTCTTATAAAGATACATATGTGAGTGTTTGAAAGACAAAGACATAAAGAGAAAGAGAGAGAGAAAGAGAAAAGATAGACAAAAGATTAGTTATCCCTCCTATCTGCAGCTTCTATTTTCTTGGATTTAACCAACCATTCTGGATGGAAAATATTTGGAAAAGAATTCCAGCAAGTTCTGAACAGCAAAACTTGAATTTAATGTGTGCTGGCAGCTATTTATATAGCATTAACATTGTATTTACAACTATCTACATAGTATTTCCGTAATTTAGGTATTATAGATAAACCTAGAGATGACTTAACATACACAGGAGGACATGTGTAGGTTACATATAAACATTGCCATTTTATATAAAAGACTTGAGCATCCATGAATTTTGGCCCTGGGACAAATTCTCCACAGATACCAAGGGTGAGTGTATTTTGAGAAATACGGTTTTCACCCTGGAAGTTCCTAATAACAATGTGACAATACTTGCTTGACTAACAGCACAAAAAAATCCTTTACTTTTTGTAGGCAGAATATACTGCAATTTGGGGTAAACACACTTTTATTTTTTAAAGCACATTTCAACAATTCTTCCTGAAGTAAAGTCACAGAGAAAATGCAACAATTTATCCAATATATGTGTAGGAATTGCTGTGTGCCATATAAAGTAATTTGTTGATATAGCAGGAGTTCTGTTTCTATGTAATCTATGTCTATTGACCAATTCATACTGATTATTTAGCCTTTGGACAATTTTTATAAAATTGATGGCCCAGTCTTCTGGTCAGTTAGATTCAGTCTTTAACACATAGAATATTTCTATATAGCTGGATTTTTGTCAGGAAATAGGTTTAATTTTTATATTGTGTATATTTTGGTTCCTCTACGAGCCTGCTTATCCAGGATTTCCCCTAGTTAGGCTGGATTCTGTGTGGTAGGTCCATGATAAATCTAATACAGAATTAAAAAAAAAAAAAATGAACAGCTTCTGTAGCATAGAAAGAATTGCTTTACATGTTATTAAAAAGAGAGCTGAATGCTAAGATGGCCCCTGTCCCAATCTAATGGATGAAACAACTTTATTTGTTGGCTATTATCACTAGGCAGGATTCTCAATACCTATGGGCTGCCAACTCCTAAACTATGAGCATGTCTCCCTAAGAAATGGAGGATGGCCTTTCAGAGCCATTGCTAATCAATTATTTGTATCCTCATTTCATACAAACTTTGAACTATTGTTTGCTAGTTCAGTGATAAACTGAAATGACATACTACTGAGGCCAGCCAGTAACAGTCTTCAAATCCAATCCAGCAATCTGTGGTCTAACTCAGCTCATTTGTCATTCCACAAAGTAAGTAGGCTTGATTAAAATCATTTTGTGATCCCACTGCATTTGTCACAGTTTAAATAAGTAATCACAGGCTATATTAAGGATAATCATATAAATCTAAATATATACTTTAATGGAACAAATGATAAAAGACATATAGGGAAACAAAAATGTCCATCTAAGAAGTCTTCAGCATGCTAGATGCATCTACGAGTGAAAAACAATTCAGCAGCTTTAACGTCAACAAAATGATTTAATGAATGACAACAAAAGAAGGTCAATATTCTCAATTTTGCCCCTATGATTCAATAAGCATGAAAATAATCATAGGAAATATTTCTCAGCTTCCTGAGATAATCAACTACCTACCTAATGCATAAGAGATAGAGATGGCTAATGACTCCTACTATGTGGATGTTATACATAGGTATAGGAAGATTCTCTGTATCCTCCCACTCCAGTATTCTTACCTGAGAAATACCATGGACTGAAGGAACCTGGTGGCCTACAGTCCATAGGGTCGCAAAGAGTAGGACATAACTTAGCGACTAAACAATAGGCTATTTATACATTAGTTCAGTTCAGTTCAGTTGCTCAGTCGTGTCCGACTCTTTGAGACCCCATGAATTTACTCATAGATATAGGATATTTATAGGGTTTCCCAGGTGGTACTAGTGGTAAAGAACCAGCCTGCCAATGCAGGAGAGATGTGAGATGCAGGTTCAATCCTTGGGTTGGGAAGTTCCCTTGGAGGAGGGCATAACAATTCACTCCAGTATTCTTGCCTGGAGAATCCCATGGACAGAGGAGCCTGGTGAGCGAAAGTCCATGGGGTAGCAAACAGTTGGACACACCTGAGTGAATTTCACTTCACATACGATATTTATACATAAGTGCCTAGAGTAAGCCACAAAACAAATCTTAGGTATCCCCCTGAACCGTTAATTTCAATCAAGTAGTTGGTAATAAGTTAAGTATTTTCCACAAAGCAAATCTTAGGTATCCCCCTGAAGCATTAATTTTAATCAAGTAGTTGGTAATAAGTTAAATATTTTAACTCCTCTAATATGCTATATATATAATATTTTCTCATCAAAATCAGCATAGGTATATGTGAAGTAGAAGATAAAATTTATTTGAATTTTGGAGATAAAAAAAGAAATGCCAAAATTCAAAGAAATGCCAGATGTTCAGGGAACAGTTTGCCTATACTTCCCAATATCTACTCCCTGTGACATTAGAGATACAACAGTGAAATGTTTGAGAAGCATTGATACAGGATTTTAAAAGTATTATTAAAGAATAATTAGTAAATACCTCTGCTACTAATTAGAGACCAGAGAAGAATGCATCACATTTAATAAATAGCACATAGTAGATCCGATTGGTATCCCACCCAGATGTTCTTTACCTCACAGTAACCACCCCGCCCAGTTCTTATAATTATTGGTTGCTGCTAAGTCGTGTCCAACTCTTCAGACTGTATGGACTATAGCCTGCCAGGCTCCTCTGTCCATGGGATTCTCCAGGCAAGAATATTGGATGGAGCTGCCATTTCCTTGCTAAGGGATCTTCCTGACTCAGGATCCAATCCATGTCTCCTGCATTGCAAGCAGATATTTTAGCTGAGCAACCAGGGAAGCTTTTATTGGTTGCTAGTAGCTCAGAGATGGTCCCTATTGTGGTCAACTGCTCTTAGCCAACCAAATCCATCTTATCTGTACTGTTACAATAGCTCCCAGGCAATGGCTAAAGGCTAAGGAAAGGCCATCTCTAAGGTGGGATTCCTGTTCCAGAACTTCTTCTGAAGGGGTCATACTGGACTGGGTAGCCTATCCCTCCCTTCTCCAGTGGATTTTCCCAACCCAGGAATCGAATCTTGTTCTGCATTGCAGGTATATTCTTTACCAGCTGAGCTACTAGAAAAGCCCGAAGCTAGATTACAGCCAAGACCAAATCCTTGCCATTTCCTTCTACCCTCAATCTCTGTCTCCTGAGAAGATTCCCTCAATGAGTCGCTTGCACAAGAATCCTGTTCAAGCTGTGCTTCTAAAGAACCAATCACAGGCATCATGTTTCTGCTTGTCTCCACACAGCCTCTCCTAATAATAGTGTGAGATGCCTAAACTTTCCATAGTGTGTCCTAACTGTGCCCAGACAGTGGCTTCTGGGCTTTTGCTTTTCTCCTTGGTTACATCTTTGTGAACCCTTCCCTCAAGGAAATTGCCTGGATTTTTATAGTTTCTTTATCACTCCATCTTTGACTTGGTTTTTCCGTTCTCTTTGGATTGGGATTCATGGCTTCCCTGGTGGCTCAAATGGTAAAGATCTGCCTGCAGTGCAGGAGACCTGGGTTCTATCCCTGGGTTGGGAAGATCCCCTGGAGAAATGAATGGAAGTCCACTCCAGTATTCTTGCCTGGAGAATCCCATGGACAGAGGAGCCTGGCAGCCTAGAGTCCTTGGGGTGGCAGAGAATCGGACATGACTGAGGGACTAACACTTCCATTTTGCATTGGGATTGGGAGGAACTTTATCCTCATGAGTCTGGAAGGGAACTTCAAAGATAGCTTCGAGCAGAAGAGTGTATAATATATGGAAAATCAACCCACTTCAATTTTTTTTAAATTATTAGTTCTTTTATCTTACATCCAATTAAAATATGTACTTCTTTACTTTATACCCATTTCGTGGTTTTGGACCTGGTCTTTTGTGGATGTAAAGAATAGCTCCTTAAATACTTCATAAACAAAGACGGCTCACATAATGTAAGATGGTCAAAAATGACCCATTAGATCGTGTTTAGGTCATTTTGCCCAGAGCCAGTTCTTTAAAAGCCATTTCACCAGACAATGTTCTAAATGACCAGTTTACCTAAATACTTGTATCTTTAACTATTTAGTTTTAATTCAATGGAAGTTCTCATTTGGTTTTCAAAACAGGCCAAGGGGCTGAAACAAATAGAATATTTCTTATATTATTATAATAAGGCAAAATGCAAAACAGTCAAATGATTTAAATGCTTAAAAGAAGCAAGTAAATTCTGCAAGTTGATCATTCCAAGGATTTTATTTTGCTTCTGGGAAGTTGTTGTCTGCTTGGCTTGCATCTGTTAAATATCTAGGCTACATATACTTAATTTTTTTCATGCCCCCATATTTTAGAACAGAATTCCATTCATTTATGTTCATTTAAATGTCCTTAGTGTTGTGGGAGTTAGTCTATCCTCAAATAGGTTCAGTTTCCTGTAATTCATGTCACTTATTAATATAAAAATCACTTCCAACTTAAATTGTAGTTCAGTTCAATTCAGTCTCTGAATCCTGTCTGACTCTTTGGGACCCCATGGACTGCAGCATGCCAGGCTTCCCTGTCCATCACCAACTCCTGGCGCTTGCTCAAACTCATGTCCATTGAGTCGGTGATGCCATCCAACCATCTCATCTTCTGTCATCCCATTCTCCTCCTGCCTTCAATCTTTCCCAGCATAAGGGTCTATTCCAATGAGTCAGTTTTTTACATCAGGTTGCCAAAGTATTGGAGCTTCAGTTTCAGCATCAGTTCTTCGAAAGAATATTCAGAATTGACTGGTTTGATCTCCTTGCAGTCCAAGGGACTCTCAAGAGTCTTCTCCAACACCACAGTTCAAAAGCATCAATTCTTTGTCACTCAGCTTTCTTCACAGTCCAACTCTCACATCCATACATGACCACTGGAAAAACCATAGCCTTGACTAGACAGACCTTTGTTGGCAAAGTAATGTCTCTGTTTTTTAATATGCTGTCTAGGTTTGTCATAGATTTTCTTCCAAGGAGTAAACGTCGTTTAATTTCATGGCTGCAGTCACCATCTGTAGTGATTTTGGAGCCCAAGAAAATATAGTCACAGTTTCCATTGTTTCCCCATCTATTTGCCAGGAAGTGATGCGCCTGGATGCCATGATCTTCGTTTTCTGAATGTTGAGTTTTAAGCCAAATTTTTCACTCTCCTCTTTCACTTTCATCAAGAGGCTCTTCAGTTCCTCTTAACTTTCTGCCATAAGGGTGGTGTCATCTGCATATCTGAGGTTATTGATATTTCTCCCAGGAATCTTGATTCCAGCTTGTGCTTCATCCAGCCTAGCATTTCACATGATGTACTCTGCATATAAGTTAAATAGGCAGGGTGACAATATACAGCCTTGACATACTTCTTTCGCAATTTGGAACCAGTCCGTTGTTCCATGTCCAGTTTTAATTGTGGCTTACTGACCAGCATACAGATTTCTCAGGAGGCACGTAAGGTGCTCTGGTATTCCCATCTCTTTCAGAATTTTCCACACTTTGTTGTGATCCACACAGTCAACACAGATTCACACAGGGGGCTTCCCCGTGGCTCAGTTGGTAAACAATCTGCCTGCAATATGGGAGACATGGATTCAATCCCTGAGTTGAGATGATATCCTGGAAAAGGGAAAGGCTACACTCCAGTATTCTGGCCTGGAGAATTCTGTGGACTGTATAGTTCATGGGGTCACAAAGAGTTGGACATGACTGAGTGACTTTCACTCACACAGTCAAAGGCTTTGGTGTAGTCAAGGAAGCAGAAATAGATGTTTTTCTGGAACTCTCTTGCTTTTCCTATGATCCAAAGGATGCTGGCAATTCAATCTCTGGTTCCTCTGCCTTTTCTACATCCAGCTTAAACATCTGGAATTTCAAGGTTCATGTACTGCTGAAGCCTGGCTTAGAGAATTTTGAGCATTACTTTGCTAGCATGTGAGATGGGTGAATTGTGTGATAGTTTGAGCATTCTTTGGCATTGCCATTCTTTCAGATTGGAATGAAAACTGACCTTTTCCAGTCCTGTGGCCACTCTTGAGTTTTCCAAATTTGCTGACATATTGAGTATGTCAATATGTCAAATTGTGAATATGTCAATCCTAAAAGCATCATCTTTTAGGATTTGAAATAGCTCAACTGGAATTCCATCACCTCCACTAACTTTGTTCACAGTGATGCTTCCTAAGGCCCACTTGACATCAGACTCCAGGATGTATGGCTCTAGGTGAGTGGTCATACCATTGTGGTTATCTGGGTCATTATGATCTTTTTTGTATAGTTCTTCTGTGTATTGTTGCTACCTCTTCTTAATATCTTCTGCTTCTGTTAGATCTATACCATTTATATCCTTTATTATGCCCATCTTTACATGAAATGTTCCCTTGGTATCTCTAATTTTCTTGAAGAGATATCTAGTCTTTCCCATTCTATTGTTTTCCTCTATTTCTTTGCATTGATCACTGAGGAAGTCTTTCTTATCTCTCCTTGCTCTTCTTTGTAACTGCATTCAGGTGGGTATATATGTCCTTTTCTCCTTTGCCTTTAGCTTGTCTTCTCAGCTATTTGTAAGACCTCCTCAGACCACCTTTTTGCCTTTGTGCATTTCTATTTCTTGGGGATGGTCTTGATCACTGCTTTCTGTACAATGTCACAAACCTCTGTCCATAGTTCTTCAGGCACTCTGTCTATCAGATCTAATCCCTAGAATCTATCTGTCCCTTCTACTGTATAATTGTAAGGGATTTGATTTAGGTCATACCTGAATGGTTTAGTGGTTTTCTCAACTTTCTTCAATTTAAGTCTGAATTTTGCAATCGTTATCTGAGCCACAGTCAGCTCCCAGTCTTGTTTTTGTTGACTGCATAGAGCTTCTTCATCTTTGGCTGCAAAATAATATAATCAATCTGATTTCAATATTGACCATCTGATGATGTCCATGTGTAGTGTCATCTCTTGTGTTGTTGGAAGAGGGTGTTTGCTATGACCAGTGCATTCTCTTGGCAAAGCTCCGTTAGCCTTTGCCCTGCTTCATTTTGTACTCCAAGGCCAAACTTGCCTGTTACTCCAGGTTTCTCTTGACTTCCTACTTTTACATTTGTGTCCCCTATGATGAAAGGGACATCTTTTTTTGGTGTTAGTTCTAGAAGGTCTTGTAGATCTTCATAGAACCGTTCAACTTCAGCTTCTTCAGCATTACTGGTTGGGGCATAGACTTGGATTACTGTGATATTGAATGGTTTGCCATGGAAATGAACAGAGATCATTCTGTCATTTTTGAGATTTCACCCAAATACTGCATTTCAGACTCTTTTGTTGACTATGAGGGCTACTCCACTTCTTCTAAGGGATTCTTGCCCACAGTAGTAAATATAATGGTCACCTGAATTAAATTCAGCCATTCCAGCCCATTTTAGTTCACTGATCCCTAAAATATCAGTGTTTACTCTTGCCATCTCCTGTTTGACCACTTCCAATCTTGATTCATGGACCTAACATTCTAGGTTCCTATGCAATATTGCTCTTTACAGCATCGGACTTTACTACCAACACCAGTCACATCCACAGCTGGTCACTGTTTCCGCTTTGTCTCCATCTCCTCATTCTTTCTGGAGTTATTTCTCTACTCTTCTCCAGTAACATATTGGGCACCTACCGCCCTGGGGAGTTCATATTTCAGTGTCATATCTTTTTTTTTTCCTTTTCATACTGTTCATAAATTGTAGTAGTATCTTCTATAAGTGACTACTTGAGAAGTCCAACATAAAGATTTTGTTTTCACCTTTAGGATTTTCTTTCTTTCTTTTTTTTTGAGTTGTGAGTGGCACTCAACCATTGATGGTGGAAATTAAAAGTACTATCAGCAGTCTTGAAAGCAGCTTGGAAGCACATATCAAAGATTTTTAAAATGACCTTTCTCTTTGAAATACGAAGTCAGTTTTTAAAGAAATAATCAGATATATTAGAAATACCCTGGCTGGTCCATCTCCTGTGCCTTTCTTTATGTGTGTCTCCTTTATTCCCACTGTGCTACCACACTCACCACACTTCTGACACCAGATGTGTGGAGGTTTTCCCCACAACGAGAAGTTCTCTGACACCAGCTGGGTGTCCTACAACTTAACTCTGTTCTATCTCCGTGTACCTGGAGATAGTGTCAGATCCCATAAGTTAAAGGATCAGTCCTATAAGACTCCTGCCACCTTTTGTTTGATGCTGATCTTAAGTAGTAAGTTTGCAGGGTAACCACAGCTTCCATTTACCTGACTACAAATCAGAGGTCCCAACCACTTCCTCTTTCTTTGGATTTGATTAATTTGCTAGAGCACCTCACAGCACTCAGGGAAACACTTATGTTTACCAGTTTCTCAAAGGATTTGATAAAGTATACAGATGAACAGCCAGATGAAAAGATGCATAGAGCACACAGGGTGAGGACTGGGAGGGTCCCAAATACCGGAGCTTCTGTCCTTGTGGAGTTGGGGTGTGTCACTCTCCTGGTATGTAGATGTGTTTACCAGCTTGGCAGCACTTTAAACCCCATACTATTGGGAATTTTATGGAAGCTTCATCACATAGGCATGATAAATCATTAGCTCCATTTTTAGCCCTCCTCCCTTCTCAAGAGAATGGGTGGGAAGTGTTAAAAACTCTAAGCTTCTAATCATGGCTTGGGAAACCCTGATTGCTCAGCAGGTAAAGAATCTGCTTGCAATGCAAGAGATGCAGGAGATGTGAGTTCAGTCCCTGGGTCAGGAAGATGCCCTGGAGGAGGGTCTGGCAACCTACTCCAGTATTCTTGCCTGGAGAATCCCAAGGGCAAAGGATACTGGAGGGCTACAGTCCATGGGGTCACAAAGAGTCAGACATGACAGAGCGACTAAGCATGCATGCACACATGCAATCATGGCTTGGTATTTCTGGTCACCAGTTTCCATCCAGTAGCTCACTTCATTAGGAGTCACTTCATTAGAATAAAAGACACTCTTGTTATCCAGGAAATTGAAAGATTTCAGGAGCCCTGTGTCAGGAATTGGGGTCAAAGACCAAATATTAAAAGTACAGTTATCACCTAGGGAATTAGAGGGGTTTTTGAAGCACTGTGCTAGAAATCAGGAGCAGAGAATATACATTTTCTTTAATCTCACATCAGACATGAGGACAAAATTAATTTCTGAGATATTAATTGCAGCATTTTTTATTGAAAATTTAAATGAAGAGGACAGAACTACAACTAGTTTTGGAAATGAATTGACACAGAATCCAAAAACTTTTGTTAAGAATTCAACCTTTCTTTGCCTCTTGATTCTGTTCTTTATTTTTTATATGGTGATCCCTAGGACAGTATTTCTGTGTCTACCATTTATTAACCCAAAATGTTAATATGTCCCCCCTTGAACAATTTTGTGTCCAGAAAGCAGAGATTTTTTGATTAGTTTATAAGCTTATAACAGTTTATAACAATATGTTTATAGTTTATAACAATAAGCTCTACCTCTGGCCCTTAGAGTAGAAGCAGCCCCACCCAGATTGTGAGTTGTAAGTAAAGGAAAATTAATAAAAGTAAAGGAAATTTATCATAAGAAGAGAGAATATTTTCTAGGTGACAGAAACTAAGGATACCCCCTCAATGATGATTTGAAAATGTGATATATTGCTATGTATATATTAAAAGTCATGTTGTTAAAGCATATTTAGTTATATAAGAAAATGCTTAAGGTGAAATGTCACATTAAAAAAGTGGAGGAATAGCAAGTGTGAACATCTGAGGCAGAATCAATTTTGACCTGTGAAAAATGAAGAATTATATAAGCTCAAGCATAATAAAGAAGAGGAAAAAAATCTTTGTAAACAAGACTGGAGAAATAAGCAGAGTCCAGATCATGAAGCATCTTATTGACCATAGCATTGATTTTAGTCTTTTTCCCAAGTTCAAAGAAAGACATCATAGAATATTTTAGCAAGAAGTTTTCATGACACAAATATCTTTAAAGAACAATGTAACTGGGATATAGAAAATGGATTAGAGAAGGGCAAGTGTAGAAGCAGGAACTAACAGGATTTCCCTGGGAAAATCAACACTCCTGTATCTGTTTGGGTCTGTATTTAATCCACATCCAGTGATCTCATCACCCATTTATTACCTATGTTTTGCCATTTGGCACTCCACCACACACACACCAATTCCAGGAGGGCAGGGATACCCACACTTTACCCCTCTTTTTGGATCTAAGCTATACCAGGAGACACTTCCTTGTAAAGTCTTTCTGTGTGTGAGCTTCAAGAAAAAGTTCAAGATTTCAAAGACTTTATAACAGTTCTTTAAGTTGTATTAAAACATTGTATTTAAATGTTAAAATGTATTTAAAATGTTAAATACAATATGTTTATCTTTTTTCTACTAGCAAATATTAAATAACAAAATTATTCCATCTTACTAAGCAGAAAGAAATTCTCTTTGGACCCTAAACTATATTCTGTAATTTTTGAGAAATTACTGAACCCAGAGTGTATTTATGAGAATACCATCATGATTAGTTTAAAAATAATAGCATCCATGTAAAATTGACTTGAATTATACTGTTATCCCTGGTGTTTTCTGTGATTTGTGAGATTTTTACTGACAATCTAAAATCGCTAAAAGATAAATAAAACAGTTTAGAACAATTTTGTGCTCTAGGCTTTTTTTAATTGGTTCTCATAATGTTTATGTTGTTTTCCTGATATTTAAGCATATATGTTCAGTTAATTTTATTAGTTCTATATACATGTAAATTTGGAATAAAAAATTTTGAGTTTCTTCTAACCAAAAGGCCTCAGCACTTAATATTTAGCAAAATCCTTTGTGGTAGATAGTAGTGTTCCTACTTGAAAAGCAAAAATATAAATATGAGAAAATTTCTCCAAGTTATCTAGTGAGTTGGGGAATTTAAAAGAATTTATTTTTCCATAGTAGTAGATAGAAACAGCGAAGCCTTGTTAGTTATAGAAAGTCTTCACTGACCTAGAATAATATAATTTGCTAGTATTACTCCCTGGAAAGACGAATTTAGAGTACATTAAAAACACACATGTATATACAATATATGGCATGTAGTTTTTTGAAACATGACTCTTATGGAACTACTTTAAGGAAACCCCCTTGGGGCTGATCTCAAGTACATGGTCTTCAAAAAAAGCTGAGACTATGGGGATGAAGTACATATAGGCAAATTGGCATCATTTGTCTTTGGATAGAATTTCAGCCAAAGGAGACTCAAGACTATTTTGACATGGCAAAGTATCATTTAATGCCACTTCTGGGCATTTCAAAAATTTCATGGAAAATACAGTTCTCAGGTTTCTTATTTAATAACATGAGCAGTTGCCAGTGATGGGAAAATGCCAAACCTATTTCAATTTTGAGGTTACCAGATCTAATTCACTCAAAACCAAATCTTATCTCCTAAAAACAATTGCTACTGAAGACTTATGGAAGAGTATTACTTACAAACACATTTATGCCAACAGAAATAATGCTAAAAACTTACTTCAATTTCTGTATTGTTTCATTTATGCCATCAAATTTAGTTTAAATGGGTTTTGATTCCTTAGCAAAAATATGGTATGTATTATAGAAAAAGGAATGGTGGATTTTCCCATGAGACCCTAGAAAACTCAGGTTTTAACTTAAAAAGCACACATAATTAATTTAATCCATTCAATATATACTGAAAAGTAGTTTATTTAATGAACTACTTTTGAATGAAATGTTAAAGTTGAATGAAGTTATTTAAGTTGACTAGTAAAGTGTTGCAGTTCTAATGTAGTCAACATATGCCTTTTAAATACTCACCTCCTACTTTGAGTAGTCAACTAAAGAGATGATATTATAGAACTATCTTGTCCTAGTTTATCACTGATCTAATGGTGAATTTGATTAGATTTGGGTTTGATCTGTTATAGTAAGATTGAATAGCTGGTTGTGTATATGGATGTGATATTTTTCTCATAAAATAACAATGAATCTCATTTATTTCTCAAACTGCTCCAATCCAGGAAAAAACCTCATTGGCAGTTTCCAAGAAGCCTCTGAGGAAGCAATGTGATGACATCCATCTCCACCTAGCATTCAAATTACTTTATTATTTTCTATTTTTGTTTTATTTCCCCTTTCTTCTCCCTTTTTCTCTGGCTTTCAAAGGTCTTATGTTTTGTTTTGTCTTCACATTTTAGCTGCGCTGCACAGCATGTGAGATCTTAGTTCCCTGACCAGAGATCTAACCTATGTTCCCCTGCAGTGGAAGCAAGGAGTCTTAACCATTGGACCACAGGGAAGGCCCTCAGAGGTCTTTTGATTGTTCATTTTCTTTACCTTTTCTCCTCCTCTATATGTTATGACTTCTGGAGAATCTTGGATTAGCATAAATTAGTACTTTCCATAAAATACTATGCTCAGCATGGACTGACCAAAATCATAGAGTCATTCAACAAGCAAAGTCTATAGTTGTCATGTTTGGTTTCCTCAATGTTTCCAGAAGCTGCCAATCATGGGTGGGGCCCATAATTCTCATGTTTTCTGTCTTTTGTCATTCCTCAGAGTTTCTCAAAACTAATGCTACTTAACAGAGCTTACAGACTAAATTTCAGAACAGACCTCTTCAGAGCTGACTGACGGGAGCAAAAGTTAACAAGAAGAAAACAACAGACAGTAAAGCTAATGGCACTGCTCTTGTTTCCCTCTCGTTCTTGCTCTTCATGGTGCACACACACTCCCTTCACCTTCTGTGCAGAGGTGGCTGCAAATTTTCCCTAGCCTCATCCAAAAATGGCATCTGGTTCCATCACTTCATGGCAAATGGATGGGGAAACAATGGAAACAGTGACGACTTTATTTTATTGGGTTCCAAAAGCTCTTCAGATGGTGACTGCAGCCATGAAATTGGAAGACTTGCTCCTTGAAAGAAAAACTATGACAAATCTAGACAACATATTAAAAAGCAGAGACATTACTTTGCCAACAAAGGTCTAGTCAAAGCTATGATTTTTCCAGTAGTCATGTATGGATGTGGGAGTTGAACCATAAAGAAAACTGAGCACCAAAGAATTGATGCTTTTGAGCTGTGGTGTTGGAGAAGACTGTTGAGAGTCACTTGGACTATAAGGAGATCAAATCAGTCCATCCTAAAGGAAATCAGTCCTGAATGTTCATTAGAAAGATGATGCTGGAGCTGAAACTCCAAAAATTTGGTCAGCTGATGTGAAAAACTGACTCATTTTAAAAGACTCTGATGCTCCAGGAGTTGGTGATGTACAGGGAAGCCTGGCATGCTGCAGTCCATGGGGTCGCAAACAGTTGGACATGACTGAGTGACTGAACTGAACTGAACTGATGCAAAGAGCTGATTCATTAGAAAAGACCTTGATGCTAGGAAGGATTGAAGGCAGGAAGATAAGGGGACAACAGATGATGAGATGGTTGGATGGCATCATGACTCGATGGACATGAGTTTGAGTAAGCTCTGGGAGTTGGTGATGGACCGGGAAGCCAGGCATGCTGCAGTCCATGGGGTTGCAAAGAGTCATACATGACTGAGCAACTGAAATGAACCGAACTGAACTGCTTAGAGTCTACTGCTCTAAGCACCTTAGAGATGGTCTTTCCCTCTATTATTTTCCTCTATTCTTTGCATTGGTCACTGAGGAAGGCTTTCTTATCTCTCCTTGCTATTCTTCAGGAACTCTGCATTCAGATGGGCATATCTTTCCTTTTCTCCTTTGCCTTAGCTTCTCTTCTTTTCTCAGCTATTTTTAAGGAGGAGAGTTCTGACAAAAACATGGTCCACTGAAGAAGGGAATGGCAAACCACTTCAGTATTCTTGCCTTGAGAACCCCATGAACAGTATGAAAAGGCAAAAAGATAGGACACTGAAAGATGAACTCCCCAGGTCAGTAGATGCCAAATATGCTACTGGAGATCAGTGGAGAAATAACTCCAGAAAGAATGAAGAGACAGAACCAAAGCAAAAACAACACCCAGTTGTGGATTTGACTAGTGATGGAAGTAAAGTCCAATGCTGTAAAGAGCAAAATTGCATAGGGACCTGGAATGTCAGCTCCATGAATCAGGGCACATTGGAAGTGGTCAACCAGGAGATGGCAAGAGTGAACTTTGACATTTTAGGAATCAGTGAACTAAAATGGACTGGAATGGGTTAATTTAACTCAGATGACCATTATATCTAATGGTCAAGAATCCCTTAGAAGAAATGGAGTAGCCATCATGGTCAACAAAAGAGTCCGAAATGCAGTATTTGGATGCAATCTCAAAAACGACAGGATGATCTCTGCAAACCATTCAATATCACAATAATCTAAGTCTATGCCCTGACCAGTTATGCTGAAGAAGCTGAAGTTGAACGGTTCTATGAAGACCTACAGACCTTCTAGAACTAACACCAGAGAAAGATGTCCTTTTCATTGTAGGGGACTGGAATGCAAAAGTAGGAAGTCAAGTGATACCTGGAGTAACAGGCAAATTACTCCTTTTGACAAAAAGAGTTTTGCCAAGAGAATGCACTTGTCATAGCAAACACTGTCTTCCAACAACACAAGAGAAGACTCTACACATGGACATCACCAGATGGTCAATACCGAAATCAGATTGATTATATTCTTTGCAACCAAAGATGGAGTGGCTCTATACACTCAGCAAAAACAAGACTGGGACTTGACTGTGGCTCAGATCATGAACTCCTTATTGCCAAATTCAGACTTAAATTGAAGAAAGTAGGGAAAACCACTAGACCATTCAGGTATGACCTAAATCAAATCCCTTACGATTATACAGTGGAAGTGACAAATAGGTTCAATGGATTAGATCTGATAGACAGAGTGCCTGAAGAACTAGATGAAGGTTCATGGCATTGTACAAGAGACAGTGATCAAAACCATCCCCAAGAAATAGAAATGCACAAAGGCAAGATTGTTGTCTGAGGAGGCCTTACAAATAGCTGAGAAAAGACTCTTATCGGCTTTTAAAATTAAACCATTTGTCTTCCCAGAGTCTCAGTTTCCTCAACTGTAAAAGGAGGATAAAAAGGAGGATAAAAGTTCTGAAGATTAAAAGAAATAATTTTTATTAAAGGCCCCGAGAAAACACACATAGAAACTGTTGTTATTTGGCAAATGTTTAAATGACCTCGCACACACAGAGCACAGTGTTCGCCTTACTAGCAAATAGAATAGTAGAAATGAATCAAACCGCTCCTCTATACAAATACTGTCCTCACTCTAGTGGAAGAGACGGAGTATGAGATTTCTCAGTGCACTACAGTGGTATATACACAGACACATGATAGAAATACCTCTTACGAAGGTTCCACAAGCTGCTGTGGGAACCGAGGCTTGGAGAGTGCTATTTCTTGGGCTCCTGGGAAATTTCATAAAGGAACTAATTTTCTATCTGAGCCTTAGAAGGGAAGGAGGTATAGAGTGGAACATTTATTGACATAATAACAATTACAACCAGCACTCCAGTAACATCAAGATGATGAAAGTCAGCTAGAAGACTGGCTTGAGACAGCCAACATGCTGTCTTTATTATTTTCAGGATAAAGAGCCAAGGCTAGTATATGGGAAAAAGACAACTGAAAAAAGAAGTATCCACTCATAGTAAATATACACATGGCATTGTTAAAGGATTGAGCCATTCTGTTAGAGTTGGTAGAAATTAGGTTGCCAAACTAAAAGAATATTCTTACAGCAATTATCTGCCATATTTAGTCACACCATTAACTTATACAGTAGAATAATTAAATAAAAATGTTGAATAGGTGTATGTGTGGTTTTATACTCATGTGTTTATAATGAATCTATTTCCAGGTCTTGCTCTGTGTCCACAGACATACCTTAGACTACTATGTCCTAACCGCCAACTGAATAAATTTGCTTAAAATTGATTTAATTACTTAAGCTGATTTTCCAACTCAGTGTGTATAATTTCCTTTTCCTTCATGCTAAACTTTTCTCCAGGCAGTTTTCTAAGAAGCAACCTTTTTTTTCCCGATTCTCAGAAAGTCCTGTGCTGGCTTACACATCCCTCCTAACAGTCCTTGAGTTTAGACAATTTGAATTCCTCATGTGGAGAAAACATTTCTAAGTGAAAAGTGATCTGCCCCTAAACAAACCAGGCAGCACAGGCAAGGAGGAAGCACAGAGAGGAGGCCGGGTGACAGAAAAGTTGTGCTCTAGGATGCTGTTCTTGGCCTATTGATTCCAGAATGAGCCTGTGTACACTGATGTTTACTATTGTCTTAGGTCCATGTGGCTATCATGTATCTGAGCTGCTGCTGCTGCTGCTAAGTCCCTTCAGTCATGTCCAACTCTGTGCGACCCCATGGACTGTAGCCTACCAGGATTCTCCATCCATGAGATTCTCCAGGCAAGAACACTGGAGTGGGTTGCCATTTCCTTCTCCAATGCATGAAAGTGGAAACTGAAAGTGAAGTCGCTCAGTCGTGTCCGACTCTTAGCGACCCCATGGACTGCAGCCTACCAGACTCCTCCATCCTTGGGATTTTCCAGGCAACAGTACTGGAGTGGGGTGCCATTGCCTTCTCCGATGTGTCTGTGCAGAAGACATCAACAGACAAATGCATGGGTCATGCTCAGTTGTTAAGTTGTGTCCGACTTTGCAACCCCATGGATGGTAGCCCTGCCAGGCTCCTCTGTCCATGGAATTTCCCAAGCAAGAATACTGAAGTGGCTTGCTATTTCCTTCTCCAGGGAAACTTCTGGACCCCAGAATTGAACCCGAGTCTCCTGCCACTGAGCCACCAGGGAAACCCCATGCATGCATTCAGCAGGCCAAATTTGACATCGAAAAAGACTATCCTGAACCAGTTAACACCTTTGCTTTGAGGGGAAAGGAAATGCTGCAATATAAACTTACACCATTGTCCCTGCTGGGGTGGGGGTGCGTACATGGAATAAACATCTAGGTGCATGCAAACGTTTCTTCTTCCCTTTGTGATATTGGTCAAACAATATAAAATGTTCACATCTCAGTGTTCTTATGTCATTATGGGGATGATATTTACACCAGCCTAATAGGGCTGTTATGAATACAAAATGTATCCAAACCACTTAGCACTGCTGCTGCTACTGCTGCTAAGTAGCTTCAGTCGTGTCCAACTCTGTGCGACCCCATAGACAGCAGCCCACCCAGGCTTCTCTGTCCCTGGGATTCTCCAGGCAACAGTACTGAAGTGGGTTGCCATTGCCTTCTCCAATGCATGAAAGTGAAAAGTGAAAGTGAAGTCACTCAGTTGTGCCCGACTCTTAGCGACCCCATGGACTGCAGCCTGCCAGGCTCCTCCGTCCATGGGATTTTCCAGGCAAGAGTACTGGAGTGGGGTGCTATTGCCGTGTCCGACCACTTAGCACAGCTCCTGATAAAATATAAATCAACTGGCATCATAAAGATTAATTACTTAATTGAAGTTTCCTTTTAATGACAGTGCATAAAGGCAGGACCTAAATGTCAGAAAGATAGGATAACAGATATAATTTGGGGGAAGTTATTTGATGAATGATATTATGGGGGAGATATCCACTCATGCTACTATTGAAGTGGAGAGTATATATCAGTAATGTACCCACAAGTCAATATCACAACATTGCAATGAGCACTGGGGTGCACGAATCATTTCGAACCATGTTTTTCTCCAAGTCAATTATCTTTAATTTTGCTTTTCTCACTACAGAAATCATTTAAATTTTTACTGCTATAAACTAATGTATTTGCAAAGCCTTTGTAAAGTAAATTCCAGGGAAATAAGAGCATCTCTAGGT
The DNA here is from genome assembly GCF_029378745.1 of Bos indicus. NCBI lineage: Eukaryota > Metazoa > Chordata > Mammalia > Artiodactyla > Bovidae > Bos > Bos indicus. The sequence continues at coordinate 33,385,768 of NC_091776.1, read as the reverse complement.
GTGAGCAAAAGAAAGCCAATAACTTTCTTTTTGAGAAAATAACAGTCTTCCAATTTCTTTTTTTTTTAATTTTTATATCGGCACATAGTTAACTAACAATGTCATTAATTTCAGATGTACAGCAAAGCGATTCTGTTATACATATCCATGTAACTATTCTTTTTCAATTTTTTTGCCCATTTAGGTTATTACAGAATATTGAGCTGCATTCCCTGTGTTATAAGTAGGTCCTTATTGGTTATCTATTTTAAATGTAGCAGTGTGTACTTGTCAATACCAAACTTCCAGTCTATCCCTAACAAGTTCATTTGTATCATTTTTCTTAGATTCTGCATATAAGTAATATCATATGATATTTGTCTTTCTCTATCTGACTTACTTCACTTAGTATGATTATCTTCAATCCCATCTATACTGCTGCAAATGGTATTATTTCATTTTTTAAATTGCTTAGTAATATTTCTTTGTGTATATGTACTGTATCTTCTTTATCTGTCAATGGACATTTAGGTTGCTTCCGTGTCCTCCTGGTATTGTAAACAACATTGCAATGAGCACTGGGGTGCACGAATTGTTTCGAACCATGTTTTTCTCCAGATATATGCTGAGCAGTGGGATTGCTGGATCATATTGTAGTTCTATTTTCTGTTTCTTAAGTAACTTCCATATTGTTCTCCACAGTGGCTGTATCAGTTTATATTCCCACCGGTAGTGTAGGAGGGTTCTCTTTTCTTCATATCCTCTCCAGCATTCATCATTCGGAGATCTTTTGATGCTGCAACTCTGACTGGTGTGAGGTGCTATCTCATTGTACATAGATTCTAATTCTAATAACTAACAATAATTGCAATATTTCAACAATTTTTCTCATTGTTCTGAGTTAAAATTACAGTGTCTTCAAAAAGTTATAACTACTTAAAGGATTTAGACTTCCCATTGTATTTTCTCCAAAAAAAGAAACTGCTCAGAATGAAAATGTTAATGCAATCATCATAACATCCGAGATTCTTTTTGAAAATTAGGAGAGACCATATGTTGAAAGTACATTCACCAGGTACATCTCACTCACTGCTGCTTAGCAGACAGCTCAGGAAAAAATTGTGGCAAGAGACCTAGCTGACTGAAACATGGAGAGAAATCACACACAGAGGAAGTAGCCTATTTCCTTTGTTCTTTATGTGTTCTATAAATATTTCATGTATTTATTGAAGCTGTGTTATTGCTGGAAGTCAGCCTTCTCCCTTGTTGAAATCTTCCCCCATCCTTGAAGGCTAGAAGTGTTTGAAATATAGGGAGTCTGCATTCCATGCGCGTGTTTTCTTAATAGACAACACATGAAAATTAAGAGATGAAAATTTCTTAAAAGGAAGAGAAGGGGAAATATTTAGGACACCTGGAAAGAAAAATCTCACAATACCCTGGAGCCAACCTTGGAGTGATGGCATTTATCAAAACTCTATGAGTTGAAAATACATGCAAGTTCCAATAGAAATGAGAGTCAGCGTTTTCTTCTCACAGCTCTGTTTGTCTTCCTCGGTCCATGTGGAAGGGAAGTCTTGGTTTGAGGGGCTTTATTAGAAAGCTGCCTGTGGGTGGTTCATAACCAGTTGTACTTATTTCAGTGCTAAAAGGGCAAAGTTCCTGTTTTTATAGCATGCATCTTTGAGGGTGAGGGACTACTATTGGAAGTGTCAACAAAATCATTCCATTCACTAACATGGAAACCCAAAAGCTGGAATAATGGAGGGAATCAATAAATCAGGAGTCAACATGGAGTCTTTTTCCTTTGGAGACCCTGATGATCCTGTTGTTTCAGTCTTGTCTGGGCTGGAAAATGAATAGAAACAAGTGGGAGCATTCCATCTGGTCTTTGGTGAACACAGGTTCAGCTTATCTCTTTCACTCATGAACATCACTGTGGGACTAAGCACTGTTCTATTTAATCTCAATGTTTCCTAAAACAAAGCATTGATAAGTTCAAAAGCATTGCTTCAAATCAGGGAAGAATAGTGCAATGCAAAAGTAGAGACTAAAATCAATTCACACAAATTAAAAAGGGCCAAAATCTATGACAGACGATGAAATGGTTGGATGGCATCATCGACTCAATGGACATGAGTTTGAGCGAACTCTAGGAGATAGTGAAGGACAGGGAAGCCTAGTGTGCTTCAGTCCCTGAGGCTGCAAAAAGTCAGACATGACTTAGCAACTGAACAACAACAAAAAAAAATCAGTGACAATTCCATGCTGTGTTATGTCTTCTGAAGAAAGTATCTATGCTACTCAATATGTGCTGGACAACGTGATAAGCGTTGGATGTACATTATCTTGTTTTCATTTAACAATTTTGAGTCTCAGCTTTACTGAGAAGGAATCTGAGACTTAGGTTGAGTTTCTGTCTGAGTTCCAGAGCTACTACATCAGAAAGCTGAATTCCAACATTTGCTTGTCAGGTTCGGCACCTGAGCACCCAACCACTACATCATCTAATTAGAAGTTATGTGGCTGTAGTTGTTTAAGAACGAGGCTGGTTTAACCATTATTACTGAAGTTCTACTAAAGACATTTGTCCTCACTGATTGACACGACTATATGCTGCATTCACAGAAGTTCAAAGGTATTTAATACTAGTGTTATCATATAATCCCCAGTCTTCCAAACTGGGACACTTTTGTGAAGTGAAGAATGTGCTAATAATACTTGGCTGAGAAAACAGGTATAAACCAGGACTGATCAAGTAAACTTGGAATGTTTGTTTAGTCTACTCAAAGACAGTCTTAACCAATCATCTTATGATTAATGAATTTTCTAGCATGGGGCTTCCCTGGTGGCTCAGATGGTAAAGAATCTGCCTGAGATGCAAGAGACCGGGGTTTGAACCCTGGGTCGGGAAGATCCCCTGGAGAAGGGAATGCTACCCACTCCAGTATTCTTGCCTGAAGAATTCCATAGACAGCGGAGCCTGATAAGCTATTGTCTATGGGTTGCATAAAATCAGACACAACTGAGTGATTAACACTTCCACTTTTCATCCTAATAATAAGAGCTACAGTGTAATGCTTGCTGCTAAGATCAAAATCTAGTTATATACATTGTCTTCATCATTTGCACAAATTTTTCAGATGGGTTTATTACCTCCATTTTACAAATGAGAGAACAGGGATTCAGAGGAGACAGAAGAGCTGCAAAAGGGCATTTAATTGTTAACAAGCAAAACTGGGATTTAGGACCAGGTCTACAACATTAACCCTTACTGCTTTCCTTTGGTTTCCTCTTGTTTCCTACACCCATAGGAAAATTTTAGTTATGGAAATTTCATCCCTTCTCAAGGGGGAACTTTGGTATATGATAATCCTTTTAATAAAACATCGTGTCAAAATGGCAGAATAAGTAAATGTGACTGTCTTCCTTCCCTCTCCAAATGCTTAGAAGTGACAGAATTTAGTTTTTTTAAAAAGAATAGACCAATATTCTCCCAGGAAAACTGCAAATTGTGCCACCAGCAGACTAAACATTTTGAGCAATTTTGAAAATAATATAGAGTAAATGGGATGAGACTGTCATAAGATCTACAGCACAAACCATTTTGCGGGAAGAGCTGCTGCAGAGACGGGAGTGGATCTAGGGCACAATGTGCTCAGAGACAAAGGATACAGACAGAGGGTTCTTTTTGGCAATTGTCAGGATGAATCACTGGGGCTCTGATCCAGAAAAGTTAATAGGCTGGCACCTGTGATTTTGCAGATTAATAGGCAGCTGAGATACCCTTCCAAGTTACAGCAGTGAGCATGTGGACACCTGGGAGCAAGGACAGTGCAGGACTGATGTGTAGCTGCTATAGACCAGCTAGACCAGTTGTTTAAATATTTTAAGACTTTTCTTCCAGTTATTTAATCAATGCTACTCTCAGTCCCCTCAATTCCTCTACTGCCCAGCCTCCCAAGCATTTCTTCCAAGATTCATCTTTCCCTTTATGACTCAGCACCCAAGGGGTAAGTCTCCAAGGGACTGAAAAAACCCCAGTCTGGTGCTCTGGTCAATGTCTATTCCAATTGCTTAGTAGCTATGCTGTGTAAGGGAGCATAGATAGTCATAGACATCTCAGATGATTGCTTACTCCTTTCTCAGTACCCACTCCTTGGTGGCTGGAAGTGGCTCTATAAGTTGCTTGAAGTCAATAAAATATGTATGGAAGTGACACATATCACTCCAGGATAAAAGCATTTAGAAAATGCACACCTCACCTTCCACTGTGAAACCTGAAACTTTATGTAGAGATGTTAGACTCACAACTTGATGGAGGGCCTGTTAGTCTGGGTCCCAAGGGACTGTGATAAATATTTGTCATTTGATGTCATTGAGATCTAGGGATTGACTACTAAAACACCAGAACAGAGCCTGACTTAAACCTAATAACAGTTAAATATTTGTAGCATCCAGTAAGAAAGGGGTTGCTACTTACCAAGAAGCTAAGCTCAGTGCCATCAACAGCCTACTCTGCCTTTCCTCTGAAATAACCTTCAGAAGTGGCAGCCACCAGTCATCAGGGGTCCTCTAGTGTAAACATAGCCAAAGAATAAACGGTGACAAAAAGAGATGCAAAAGATAAGGCAGGTTTCATAGACTGTGACCCTGAAGGAGGAAAAGACAATCCACTCCAGTATTCTTCCTGGGATAATTCCATGGACAGAGGAGCCTAGCAGGCTTCATTCCATGGGATCGTGAAGAGTTGGATGCAAAAGAAGTGACTGAGCACACAGACTGAAGATAGATTTGAAAATTCCAACATCCACTTGAGAGACATCCGGAGGGTTGGATAAAGGATATGAAGCAACAGAAATAATTCTCAGGGCTTAGATAAAATTCAAATCTTTGATATAAAATGACCCTCTAAGGGCTACACAATACGAATAAAGACAAACTCACTTATACATTCTTAAATTACAAGACAATGATAAAGAGAAAATTCTGAATGCTGTTGAGGAGCCTGAGTAAAACTACAGGCTCAACAAAAAAAATAAGCTGGTGTTATCGTAGTTTTATTGGCAGCTCTGGAATCTAAAGGTCAATGATTTAAATTTCAAATTTTGATAAAGTATTTTGATCCTAGAGATCAGTCCGTAATGGTGAGTGCTATACAGTCCAGTTCTGTTCAGTCGCTCAGTCGTGTTCCACTCTTTGCAACCCCATGAATCCCAGCATGCCAGGCCTTCCTTTCCATCACCAACTCCCGGAGTTCACTCAGACTCACGTCCATTGAGTCAGTGATGCCATCCAGCCATCTCATCCTCTGGTGTCCCCTTCTCCTCCTGCCCCCAATCCCTCCCAGCATCAGAGTCTTTTCCAATGAGTCAACCCTTCACATGAGGTGGCCAAAGTACTGGAATTTCAGCTTTAGCATCATTCCCTCCAAAGAAATCCCAGGGCTGATCCCCTTCAGAATGGACTGGTTGCATCTCCTTGCAGTCCAAGGGACTCTCAAGAGTCTTCTCCAACACCACAGTTCAAAAGCATCAATTCTTCGGTGCTCAGCCTTCTTCACAGTCCAACTCTCACATCCATACATGACCACAGGAAAAACCATAGCCTTGACTAGACGAACCTGTGTTGGCAAAGTAATGTCTCTGCTTTTGAATATGCTATCTAGGTGGACATAACTTTCCTTCCAAGGAGTAAGCGTCTTTTAATTTCATGGCTGCAGTCACCATCTGCAGTGATTTTGGAGCCCAAAAAGTAAAGTCTGACAATGTTTCCACTGTTTCCCCATTGATTTCCCATGAGGTGATGGGACCAGATGCCATGATCTTCGTTTTCTGAATGTTGAGCTTTAAGCCAACTTTTTCACTCTCCACTTTCACTTTCATCAAGAGGCTTTTTAGTTCCTCTTCACTTTCTGCCATAAGGGTGGTGTCATCTGCATATCTGAGGTTATTGAAATTTCTCCCAGCAATCTTGATTCCAGCTTGTGTTTCTTCCAGTCCAGCGTTTCTCATGATGTACTCTGCATATAAGTTAAATAAACAGAGTGACAATATACAGCCTTGACGTACTCCTTTTCCTATTTGGTGAGTGCTATAGATCCACTGTAAGGAGCAATGGCTGCGCTTTGCTGGAGCAGCCCTGAAGAGATACCCCACGCCAAAGGTAAGAGAAACCCAAGTAAGACAGTAAGTGTTGCAAGAGGGCATCAGAGGGCAGACACACTGAAACCATACTCACAGAAAACTAGTCAATCTAATCACACTAGGACCACAGCCTTGTCTAACTCAATGAAACTAAGCCATGCCCGTGGGGCAACCCAAGACGGGCAGGTCATGGTGGAGAGATCTGACAGAATGTGGTCCACTGGAGAAGGGAATGGCAAACCACTTCAGTAGTTTTGCCTTGAGGACCCCATGAACAGTATGAAAAGGCAAAACGATAGGATACTGAAAGAGGAACTCCCCAGGTCAGTAGGTGCCCAATATGCTACTGGAGATCAGTGGAGAAATAACTCCAGAAAGAATGAAGGGATGGAGCCAAAGCAAAAACAATACCCAGCTGTGGATGTGACTGGTGATAGAAGCAAGGTCCGATGCTGTAAAGAGCAATATTGCATAGGAACCTGGAATGTCAGGTCCATGAATCAAGGCAAATTGGAAGTGGTCAAACAAGAGATGGCAAGAGTGAATGTCGACATTCTAGGAATCAGTGAACTAAAATGGACTGGAATGGGTGAATTTAACTCAAATGACCATTATTTCTACTACTGTGGGCGGGAATCCCTCAGAAGAAATGGAGTAGCCATCATGGTCAACAAAAGAGTCCAAAATGCAGTACTTGGATGCAACCTCAAAAATGACAGAATGATCTCTGTTTGTTTCCAAGGCAAACCATTCAATATCACAGTAATCCAAGTCTATGCCCCAACCAGTAATGCTGAAGAAGCTGAAGTTAAATGGTTTTACGAAGACCTACAAGACCTTTTAGAACTAACACCCAAAAAACATGTCCTTTTCATTATAGGGGACTGGAATGCAGAAGTAGGAAGTCAAGAAACACCTGGAGTAACAGGCAAATTTGGCCTTGAAATACGGAATGAAGCAGGGCTAAGACTAATAGAGTTTTGCCAAGAAAATGCACTGGTCATAGCAAACACCCTCTTCCAACAACACAAGAGAAGACTCTATATATGGACATCACCAGATGGTCAACACCGAAATCAGATTGATTATATTCTTTGCAGCCAAAGATGGAGAAGCCTCTATACAGTCAGCAAAAACAAGACCAGGAGCTGACTGTGGCTCAGATCATGAACTCTGTATTGCCAAATTCAGACTTAAATTGAAGAAAGTAGGGAAAACCACTAGACCATTCAGGTATGACCTAAATCAAATCCCTTATGATTATACAATGGAAGTGAGAAATAGATTTAAGGGCCTAGATCTGATAGATAGAGTGCCTGATGAACTATGGAACGAGGTTCGTGACATTGTACAGGAGACAGGGATCAAGACCATCCCCATGGAAAGAAAAGCAAAAAAGCAAAATGGCTGTCTGGGGAGGCCTTACAAATAGCTGTGAAAAGAAGAGAAGGGAAAGCAAAGGAGAATAGGAAAGGTATAAGCATCTGAATTCAGAGTTCCAAAGAATAGCAAGAAGAGATAAGAAAGCCTTCTTCAGTGATCAATGCAAAGAAATAGAGGAAAACAACAGAATGGGAAAGACTAGAGATCTCTTCAAGAAAATCAGAGATACCAAGGGAACATTTCATGCAAAGATGGGCTCGATAAAGGACAGAAATGGTATGGACCTAACAGAAGCAGAAGATATTAAGAAGAGATGGCAAGAATACACAGAAGAACTGTACAAAAAAGATCTTCACCTCCCAGATAATCACCATGGTATGATCACTCACCTAGAGCCAGACATACTGGAATGTGAAGTCAAGTGGGCTTTAGAAAACATCACTACGAACAAAGCTAGTGGAGGTGATAGAATTCCAGTTGAGCTATTCCAAATCCTGAAAGATGATGCTGTGAAAGTGCTGCACTCCATATGCCAGCAAATTTGGAAAACTCAGCAGTGGCCACAGGACTGGAAAAGGTCAGTTTTCATTCCAGTCCCAAAGAATGTTCAAACTACTGCACAATTGCACTCATCTCACACGCTAGTAAAGTAATGCTCAAAATTCTCCAAGCCAGGTTTCAGCAATATGTGAACCGTGAACTTCCTGACGTTCAAACTGGTTTTATAAAAGGCAGAAGAACCAGAGATCAAATTGCCAACATTCGTTGGTTCATGGAAAAAGCAAGAGAGTTCCAGAAAAACATCTATTTATGCTTTATTGACTATGTCAAAGCCTTTGACTATGTGGATCACAATAAACTGTGGAAAATTCTGAAAGAGATGGGAATACCAGACCACCTGATCTGCCTCTTGAGAAATTTGTATGCAGGTCAGGAAGCAACAGTTAGAACTGGACATGGAACAGCAGACTGGTTCCAAATAGGAAAAAGAGTACGTCAAGGCTGTATATTGTCACCCTGCTTATTTAACTTATATGCAGAGTACATCATGAGAAATGCTTGACTGGAAGAAACACAAGCTGGAATCAAGATTGCCGGGAGAAATTTCAATAACCTCAGATATGCAGATGACACCACCCTTATGGCAGAAAGTGAAGAGGAACTAAAAAGCCTCTTGATGAAAGTGAAAGAGGAGAGTGAAAAAGTTGGCTTAAAGCTCAATATTCAGAAAACGAAGATCATGGCATCCGGTCCCATCACTTCATGGGAAATAGATGGGGAAACAGTGGAAACATTGTCAGACTTTATTTTTTTGGGCTCCAAAATCACTGCAGATGGTGACTGCAGCCATGAAATTAAAAGACGCTTACTCCTTGGAAGGAAAGTTATGACCAACCTAGATAGTATATTCAAAAGCAGAGACATTACTTTGCCAACAAAGGTTCGTCTAGTCAAGGCTATGGTTTTTCCAGTGGTCATGTATGGATGTGAGAGTTGGACTGTGAAGAAGGCTGAGCACCGAAGAATTGATGCTTTTGAACTGTGGTATTGGAGAAGACTCTTGAGAGTCCCTTGGACTGCAAGAAGATGCAACCAGTCCATTCTGAAGGAGATCAGCCCTGGGATTTCTTTGGAGGGAATGATGCTAAAGCTGAAATTCCAGTACTTTGGCCACCTCATGCGAAGAGTTGACTCATTGATAAAGACTCTGATGTTGGGAGGGATTGGGGGCAGGAGGAGAAGGGGACGCCAGAGGATGAGATGGCTGGATGACATCACTGACTCAATGGACGTGAGTCTGAGTGAACTCCAGGAGTTGGTGATGGACAGGGAGGCCTGGCGTGCTGCGATTCATGGGGTCACAAAGAGTCGGACACGACTGAGCGACTGAACTGAACTGATAGATCCACTGAATTCAGCAGCGACTTGAATAAAAGTTTCACTTAACAAGATGTATCATTGTAATGTAACAATTTCTCCACACTGTTGATATCCCAAGCTCCTTCTGTCTAAAGATCATTTTTCTTTTGGATGTGATTTTTTCACTGTAGTAAGTATCTCATAATAGTAACATGGCTAATTATTATGGTTTCACATCTGGCAGTCCAGAAAAGAAGAACAAAGTAACAAAGAGGGAAAAAGCCTATCTTACACAGGAAACTACTCAATCTGCTGCCTACACTGAAAAGGAAACTGTCCTAGATGTGCCCAGAATTTTACCTACAACTCTGTGGAAAGAGGGCTTTCCAGGTGGCTCAGTGGTAAAGAATCTGCCTGCCAGAGTAGGATTCAAAAGGAGTCGATCCCTGGGTCAGGTTTGATCCTTGGGTCAGGAAGATCCCTTGAAGGAGGATACAGCAACCCACTCCAGTATTCTTGCTTGGGATAATACCCTGGACAGAGGAACCTGACAGGCTATCGTCCACAGGATCGTGAGAAGTCTGAAATGAGAGACTGAGCACACACTCGCACACTGTGGCAAGATCTGTATCTCTAGTTTCATAAAAGGCTGGAAGTTAACCTCTTTTAAGAAGACACATTCTACAGTAACCACAGTTGGGGTTACAACAGTAAGGAGAAACGAGAAGGTGGATTTGGGGCAGGAAATGAGCAGAGTATGCTTGTGATTTTCCTTACCATGCCTCAGTAGTTTCAAGCTTCCTCTCCTTGAGGGCACACATTATCAACAAATGTGAAGATGATGACCTGCCCACTTGGAAATAAAGTTATACGACAGTCTCACAAAAAATATTTTAAAAATTCCTTTTGAATCATAGAACAAAACATAAAATTATGAAAGTATTATAATTTTAATGTTAGGTAGTTAGAATAGGAAAAAGGACTCCAAAATGGTGGTGGCTAAAAGACAAAGAAAGGGGAAAGCCCAAGAAAATGGAACAAAAGAAAATCCAAAATCCATGGACCAGAGTGAGAAATTCAGGTGAAACAACCACCATCTTCTTGGCTACCCCATTTTGCATGGGGCAGGCTCAGCGGGAAAGAGACAAAATGTATAAAAAGAGGAAATCAAAACAGATTGAGGCCTCTCCTTTGGGGTCGGCCTGCCCTCATGCCTTGAGGGTGTACAATCCTTTGTTCACCGAATAAAACTCTGAGCTGTAACTGAGCTATAACACTGGTCATTTCAAACATTTCAAATCTTTGCTGAGGCGAGAAAGAACCAAGGAAATTACACATTCCCTCTACATTTAACATTAAGGATTTTAGTAAAAAAAAAAAAAAACCAAACTCAGAAAGCTTAAGTTAAAGGATTAACATTATTAACATTTACAAATACAAAACTTCTCTACAGCAAAAGAAACCAGAAAGAAAACGTAACTTGAAATGCTGAAGAAGGGTTCTCATAATTTTTCTTGTACCTATTATGTTTGAGTATTTTATTAAAGAGGATATATTCTTGTATTCTTTGTGTAATTATTTGACATACAAAACAACAACAAACACACAAGCATTTTATTTTAGTTAGGTATGAACCAACATCTTTTTCTACAATCTTATCTATTTTAATTATGCAATCTAGCACCAGGTCAAAACAAATCTAATGTATCCTCTAAACTGACGACTATATTTCAAATATTAGATGAATACAATCATAATGTCATTCCTGTTTTCCCCTTGTCCAAACCAAATCTTTTTAATCTCCTCAGTCATGGCTAAGGTGAATGGTATTGAATTGCTTTTTCTCCCCTCAGTGTAGCAATGCTACCTTTTAAACCACAGAGGTTCAAACTCACATATCAAGTGTGGGTTTTTTTCAGGGGTAGAATAGGTCAGGAGTATCACTCTTCTAATTATAGGTATAACGTTTCCACTAACGAGGACTAATCGTGCATTTACTTTTCAGAGCAACTCCACAGTGTAGTTAGTACATATAGACTTTACTGGTTTTGCCTTAAAGTTCATTTTCTTCGTACTGGCTCATTAGCTATTCCTTTTCCTTGTATTCTTCTTTATGGAGAGTGTGCTTTTGTGTCTTTCCCCCACTACTCGATGAAGAACCACAGCTGTCTTCTATTTTTGAAGGAACTTAAAGGCCAAGTTCCTTAGAATTAGGGTTGGGCTGGCCGTACCCTCTGGAGACTGTGCTTTGGTGTTTTGACTGCTCTTTTGAAGTCCATCTGGGTCACTTGTGATGCCTCCACGGTCATCATGTTAGATTCTAGACCCCTGACTTTTGTTCGATACTTCATGTTATTGTGTGACAGATCTCCATTGTATCCAAAATTGGCTAAGCTATGATTTGCATATTATGTACTTATGGAATTGGACTTTTACTTATAAATATGAGTTTTTATTTATCCCCATTTTCAATTTTTGTGTTGAATACTTACAGTAGGTAGAGTTTCTTCTTCATTTGTCTGCATTGTATCAGGCCTGCTCTTGATAAAAATTGTCAAAGTACGTCCAAGTTACTGGCACAAGCAATGAGCAAAGGCAAGGCCTAGGACAGAGCCCAGTAGAGCACCATCAGAAGATTTCTCCAGGGAGGGATGTGTCGATTCAAGCACTTACGTTTACTTACAAGATTTGTAAGAATAATTGCATATTGGATTTACAGTTTTGTGCTTCTTTTTCCTGTTATAGGAGAGCAACTCAAAAAGCTTAAACTTCTGGATTATGTTCTTACTTCTATCACTCCCAGGATACTAATGTGTGTTAGGTTTTATTAGGCAAGATGGTTTGAGAGAGTACACAGCTCCAAATTGAATAGTAACATCCAGACCTAAATTTACCTATTTTATGATCATATTTTGCTTCTTTAAACTATTGATTAAAAATGTATATAAAGTTTCAATGTAATTTTCCCAATTGTTTGAAAAAAAAAAAACTGATTGGAGCTTTGCACTTAACCTGAATAAGAGAAATTCTGTCAACTGGTAAAAAAACTAATCAGCATATTAGTTTTCTTTTTTTAAAACTAACCAGTTATTTTAACATTGCATAGATATGGCTAGATTTACTTTATATGTTCATTTGGAATACTTAATATGATTAATTTGTTACATGCTTTATTTTTAATCCTCACAAATACTTACAATGAAGCAAATAACTCAGTGAGGTAGTGTCATTTATCTAAAGTTATACAACTTGTAATGGAAAAAGTAGGACTTGAGGTGAGCTGACACAAGAACAGGCACAATTATTTACTAGACTGTTGGCTTTTTATATACATTATTTCTGTTAATCTTTAGAACAGTTAAAGTGGGATTTTGTTATTGGTTTTGCTTTTCCAGTGTTTAAGAGACTTAAAGAGACTGTTGAAAGAGTTCCTCACCCTGAGACCTTTCGAAAATGAGACAGCATTCTTGTTCTAGAGGAGCTTAACAAGCAGAAGCTGCCTGTCTAGCCTTCCCTACAGCCTCCCTCCCTATTCACATCCAACATCATCAGAGCCTGACCCAGAATGAGGAGCTCTGTCCCTCGTCCTTGGGATGGTAGCACCAACAGGGGCCACCAATAACGCTACCAGGGTCAGAGTGGAAGTTGTATGTAAGTTACAATAATAGAACTTTGGTGCTCAGTCATTAAGTCGTGGCTAACTCTTTTTCAACCCCATGGACTTGCCAGGCTTCTCTGTCCATTGGATTTCCTCAAGCAAGAATACTGGAGTGAGTTGCCATTTCCTTCTCCAGAGGATCTTCCTGACCCAGGGATTGAACCCACATCTCCTATATTGGTAGGTGGATTCTTTGCCACTGAGCCACCAAGGAAGCTCTAAAGGCTCAGTTGAGAGTATTAGTTAAGAGCACAGGCCCAGATCTGACACTTCTTAGCTGTGTGAGACCTTGGGTAAGTAACTTAATCCCTGTGTGCTTCAATTACTCCTCTGCGACAGGGAATAATAGAAATGTGGAAAGTCAATGAATGTAACACTTTAAAGGCTCTGAGGCAGGTAGAAGGCACTCCATAACTATTCACTCTACTACTAGATTAATTTTCTCATTAACCAGGCAAAGTCCATTTCTTACAACTAAGAACTATGACTGATAATTATTAATATTTGTGGTTTTGATGAGGATAAAGGCTCAGAAGAGTTACTTAAGGTTATAAATTTGTTTAAAATATGGATGCAAGAATTCTAGAATAAAATTTAGCTCCATCTGAATTCAAAACTTAGTTTAGTTCTTTGCCTTTTCCTACTTAATAAAGTATGGCTTAAAATATCCTTATGTCAAACAAATAGAAATGTCCTCATTCAAATGCATCTGACTGGAAAAGAGAAAAGAGTTTTGACTAGAAAATTTTTCTTTCTGTATTGTAATTACATTTAGGAGACCTTCTACCAGCTTGAAATTCCAATCCTCAATTAAACCACATGAAAAATGTGTCTGTGTATATAAGATACAGCATGAACTCAATAACTTAATAATTCTGTTTATTAAAACTGTCTTGAAGTTAATCCTATTATAGCTATCTAGTGCCCTGGGAGCAGGCAAGATTACGAAAACAGAGCGTGTGTAGTTTTACTTTAACAATTTTTTCCCTTCCATCTCATTTTCTTGGCTTCAAAATTCAGTAAGCTGCAAATCTCCACTTTCTTTCTGATGGTAAATGTAGCAAGGTTAGCAAAAACTCTTGATATAAGGGCTTATCTTTCTCCTTTACACTCACCAGGCAGAATTGCATCTCTCTCGCTGTGGCTGCAAAATACAAAAGTGTGTTCCAAACAAAACAGTCAAGCATTTTACTGTTTGAGCTAAGTTTCTTTTGCTGTAGTAGAAAATTCTTTGTACTTTCATCAAGGAAATCATCAGAAAAAGGACAATCATTTTCAACCTGATGTTTTCCTTTGTACAAACCCAGCCTCAAATGAATGCATTTATCTTTATAAAATAAATGTGGTTCATGTCTCCGCAGCTAAATGTGATGATTTGATGGAAAACCCAGGGAATAGCTTTTGATAGTACACATTATAATTGCATCATTTACATACTTGTAGGCAGAACTAGTCAATCATCAAACATCATATATCAAATTTTTTTAAAAATTATTTCTTTTAGAAATTGGAACATCATTCTATTATTTTTCTATTCTAAGTTCATGTTTTAATTTTAACAGAATACCAAAATATAGCATTTCCATTTCTAATTGTGTGTATATTTGAGTATGTTTTAAATGAGTATGCATGTTATTATGTGCAGTTTCTCTGTGTCATGTGGTATTATTTTTCATGTATTCTTATAATTTTCAGTATGGTATACATTTGATGCCCAAAGGTGGTAAATTCTCAACTTATTAAACCAAACAATATAAATTATTTAAAATATTAATTTTCATAAGGCAACTGTGAAATATTTTTGCAATATTAATATTCCTGGAATAGATTTATTGTCTCTTTTATGACCTTAAAGAACAACTTTGTTCTTTGCAGTGTGTTTAAAAATATATGAAGTGCTTTTACATTGATTTTCTCATTTAATTCTAACAACTGTATAATCTATATATAGAGAGTTTTATTGTTGCATTATCAGTTGAGAAGATTCTGAGATGAGAGCTAAGTTGTCTTGCACAACAGGAGGGGGTGGGTGGGAGACAGGGAGGAAGGAGCCTGGCCATAAACACTGGGACTTGAATCCATTATTCTAAAGTGCAGATCCAGTGTCCTTCCTATTACAGCCATTTCTCTCATTCTTCAAATGCATTGATTTATCTCAGGAAACTTGCTCTGACTGCTTGCCTTGCAGCAGAATATGCAGTGCTAAGTCTCAAGTCCCGCTGGAGACAAATCCCTGATTCAGGATTCCTGGAGATAATGCAAAAAGCCAGCTTACTGGAAAAGACCCTGATTCTAGGGAAGATTGAGGGCAGGAGCAGAAGGGGACAACAGAGGACGAGATAGTTGGAGGGCATCACGGACTCGATGGACATGAGTTTGAGCAAGCTCAAGGACACAGTGAAGGACAGGGAAGCCTGACATGCTGCAGTCCATGGGGTCACAAAGAGTCAGACACCACTTAGCAACTGAGCAACAACAAGAGCTGAATGGAAGGATGCATGTGTGTGTGTTTCCCGGCTACTCTAGCTGGGCCTGAGAGGTGCATGGCACAGAGCTGGCACCAAGGGCCTCTCCAGTATCTGGTTGTTAAATGAGTGAAGCCTAGATATGGTTGTGATTTCCTGGAAAGAACATTTCACTAAGATTGAGAATGTTTACCAGAGGCTTAAGGAACCCTTCAGAGCCTGAATGGCAGTTTGCTCATACATAAATGAGGGTCTTGATAGAGATACTTGAATATGTTCTGATGTTTGTGATTGTTGTATAGCAGTTAGGGAGTGATAGTCAGGGTCTCATTTTGCCCTAGAGGTGAGCAACTTTTAAGCTTCATTTATAGATAGTCTTGCTTGTTTTACATAAAGTTTTACCACCTCACCTCAGTGGTGTGGAAATTACTTTGGTGATTGTTTCTGTGTTTGTGGTGTGTGTGTGTGTATATGTGTGCACGTGCGCGTGCTCAGTCGCTCAGTTGTGTATGACTCTTTGTGACCCCATAGTTTGTAGCCCACCAGGCTCCTCTGGCCATGGAATTTTTCAGGCAAGAATACTGGAGTGGGTTGCCATTTCCTCCTCCAGGGGTCTTCCGAACCCAAGGATTGTACCCAGGTCTCTTGCATCTCTTGCATTAGCAGGCGGATTCTTTACCTCTGTGCTACCTGGAAAGCCCTATGTTTGTGGACTTCTGGGAAAGTAAAAGCTTCCTACCTGTTAAGATCAGCTGTTACTACTTTTGTAAAAGGATCACTGCACTCAGGTTGTAAGGCTGGGTTTACCTGGCTCAGTGAATAATTTCTGCATCAGAAAACTGGTATTTTATTAAAAGGTAGTATTTAAAAAAAGGACTTACAGATCTTCCTATTGCTTTTGTGTTAAAACACATACACATACAAAACAGAAGAACTTTCTCTGAGTTTAAGTTTTGGATGAGCGATACAATTTTTGCCATAGTTTAAGAAAAGTCCACATTAATGCCTGTAGTGTAAAAATATTAGTGAGAATTATTCTATTAGGTCTTTAAGGTATTAAATTGCTTCTGTGTTTTGAATGGCTTAAGTATATAGATTGAACAATAGTACAGGAGTTGAATAGGATTTCAAGTTTGTAATGAATTTGGTACTCTGTTGTATAGCAGATAAATGTAGAGATAACATGGACAGATTTCTTATTCCTCAGAACAATGGTTTTCTTTACATGCCTCTTTATTCCTATAAACCAGCCAGGATTATATATCCTCAACCTATTTTCCCTTCTGGTTCAAAAGTGAATCTCACATGACAACATAGAATACCACATTTAAAGTTATAATTACAGTATCTTTCTACAAAATCTTCAGAAACAAGATGTGCACACCTTTGTCAGAAGGAAAACAGAATCAGAAGTCATTTTCCTCCTTAAGAAGGAAAATAGCTCATCGTCAACAATTGTCTCAATTTTGGTTTATGACAACCAAGGAGGAAAAGATAAGGGACTTCTAATGACATATAGAATCATATATATATATTATGAAGTGCCCATTAAAATCATTTGTGCTTATTTGAAAATTTGCTTTAAATGATTACATAGTCATAAAATGGCAGTTGTCTAATAGGAAAATGAATGATGGTTTATATATTGATTCTGTGCATCTATACTCAGTCGTGTCTGACTCTTTGGGGCCCCATGGACTATAGCCCACCACGGTCCTCTGTCCATGAGATTTCCCAGGCAAGAATATTGGAGTGGGTTGCTGTTTCCTTCTCCAGGGGATCTTCAGAACCCAGGGACTGAGCCCATGTCTTTTGCATCTCCTGCACTGGCAGACAGATTCTTTACACTGTGCCACCTGAGGAGCCCATATTAATTCTAGTTGATACACAAAACCTTCCTAGGCTCCAGTTTTCTTATCTGTAACGGAAAACCTTAAACTAAATGATTTGTTTATCCCTTTCCAATTCCAAACTACAGTAATTTATGTATCTTTCAGAAGGGACAAGTAAGTTATTTTCTTGTATTGTTTCTTAAATACTTCCAAGTGAGTGTCTTCTGTACTCATTGAAAATCTCATGAAACTTGCCATTCACATAAAAATCAACACATATTCATTGTAAGCTATAAAATACCCAAAGAAAAATAGTAAGTTGCTAATAACCCTAAGGAACATACAATCAAATTTTAGAGACAAAAATACAAGAAAAGTCAAATAATACCATACAGTCATTAGATAAATGATGTCACAAGGGAATTAATGAATATTGTCTGATTTAATTGTATGTGTAAGAGATGCTGAGTTCAGTCATTGGGGCTGAATGGAACTAGGGATTCTTATGAAAAAGTAATTTGATCTGCATCTTGAAGGATGAGGAGAACTTGAATAGGTAAGGGGAAGAACCATGGCCATTAGGGCTATACTACTCTTAGAGTAGTGTATATGCATGCATGTGTGCTAAGTTACTTCAAGTGTGTCCAATTCTTTGTAACGCTATGGACTGTGTAGCCTGCCAGGCTCTTCTGTCCACAGGATTTCCCAGGCAAAGATACTGGAGTGGGTTGCACATCTTCCTCCTCCAGGGGATCTTCCTGACCCAGGGATCGAATCTGCTTCTCTTAGGTCTCCTGCATTGGCAGGTGGGTTCTTTACCCCCAGTGTCACTAGGGAAGCCCTTAAATTAAGAAAACAGAACTCTAAGAACTTTACCTCTGGTCTTTAGATGTCCAATGTTCTTACCTCTACTTTTACTGTAATCTTGAATATGTATTATTTCTTAATTCTACTATTATTTTGCTTTGTTTTAGTTTTGTTTAGAAAGGGATTAGAGAATTAAGATTTGAATTGGAAACACTTATTCTTTTTTTTTCTTTTATTTTTTAAAAATTTTATTTTATTTTTAAACTTTACAATATTGTATTGGTTTTGCCAAACATCGGAATGAATCTGCCACAGGTATACATGTGTTCCCCATCCTGAAGCCTCCTCCCTCTTCCCTCCCCATACCATCCCTCTGGGTCGTCCCAGTGCACCAGCCCCAAGCATCCAGTATCGTGCATCGAACCTGGACTGGCGACTCATTCCATATATGATATTATACATATTTCATGCCATTCTCCCAAATCATCCCACCCTCTCCCTCTCCCACAGAGTCCAAAAGACTGTTCTATACATCAGTGTCTCTTTTGCTGTCTTGTATACAGGGTTATTGTTACCATCTTTCTAAATTCCATATATATGCGTTAGTATACTGTATTGGTGTTTTTCTTTTTGGCTTACTTCACTCTGTATAATAGGCTCCAGTTTCATCCACCTCATTAGAACTGATTCAAATGTATTCTTTTTAATGGCTGAGTAATACTCCATTGTGTATATGTACCACTGCTTTCTTATCCATTCATCTGCTGATGGACATCTAGGTTGCTTCCATGCCCTGGCTATTATAAACAGTGCTGCGATGAACATTGGGGTACACGTGTCTCTTTCAATTCTGGTTTCCTCAGTGTGTATGCCCAGCAGTGGGATTCCTGGATCATAAGGCAGTTCTATTTCCAGTTTTTTAAGGAATCTCCACACTGTTCTCCATAGTGGCTGTACTAGTTTGCATTCCCACCAACAGTGTAAGAGGGTTCCCTTTTCTCCACACCCTCTCCAGCATTTATTGCTTGTAGACTTTTGGATCGCAGCCATTCTGACTGGCATGAAATGGTACCTCATAGTGGTTTTGATTTGCATTTCTCTGATAATGAGTGATGCTGAGCATCTTTTCATGTGTTTGTTAGCCATCTGTATGTCTTCTTTGGAGAAATGTCTATTTAGTTCTTTGGCCCATTTTTTGATTGGGTCATTTATTTTTCTGGAATTGAGCTGCAGGAGTTGCTTGTATATTTTTGAGATTAGTTGTTTGTCAGTTGCTTCATTTGCTATTATTTTCTCCCATTCTGAAGGCTGTCTTTTCACCTTGCTTATAGTTTCCTTTGTTGTGCAGAAGCTTTTAAGTTTAATTAGGTCCCATTTGCTTATTTATTTCCAATATTCTGGGAGGTGGGTCATAGAGGATCCTGCTGTGATGTATGTCAGAGAGTGTTTTGCCTATGTTCTCCTCTAGGAGTTTTATAGTTTCTGGTCTTACGTTTAGATCTTTAATCCATTTTGAGTTTATTTTTGTGTATGGTGTTAGGAAGTGCTCTAGTTTCATTCTTTTAGAAGTGGTTGACCAGTTTTCCCAGCACCACTTGTTAAAGAGATTGTGTTTAATCCATTGTATATTCTTGCCTCCTTTGTCAAAGATAAGGTGTCCATATGTGCGTGGATTTATCTCTGGGCTTTCTATTTTGTTCCATTGATCTATGGCAACACTTATTCTGCACTATCTTTTTAATATAGGTGACTGTGGTATTGTTATTCTTATTTAACAGAAGAGGAAGCTGAACTAAAGAAATTAGGGATCAAAATCAGGAATGTAGAAAATGGCAAGGCATTATACTGTGATTTTTGTCTTAAACGGTTTACAAGAGGAAAAACTTCCAGAAAAGTTGATTGTACAGCTTTTCTTTCAAAAATGGCTAATTGTTATCCTTTTGACCTCAAAGAGTTCATGAACCTTTATAAATCCTTAACATACACACAGGAACCAATGTAACTAACTAGGCTCTCTAATTGCTATTATTATTTAGAAATCAAGAAGTAGTTTTGAAGTGCTAGCCTTGTGCCATATGTCAAACTCGTTGCCCTCCCATCATTAAGAAAAATCAAGAGTTGAATGATTTTTAGAATTATGTATCCATATGTTTTATAATTACTTGGAAATTTTAGTTTCCAGGTAATTAGCTATATAGTGGGAGAAAACATATTGAAATAACAAACAGTTCTCTTACATCATCTAGGAGATCTAAAGGTCAGATTGCTAGTTGAGTGTCTGATTTTCCCCGGGAAAACAGTGTGTCCCGGAGGAGGCTGTGTTAGCAGCTATTGTATACATTTATAGAAAAATACAGGAAAGGCATTTTATGAAATCAATAGTGGACTCCTTGAAAACCCTAATGAGGGACTAATGAAATTTCCAGGCCTCTCTTCAATCAAAAGAAACAAGGGAAGTGTCAATCTGACATCAAAAAACTAGCTTCTACATCCTTGATGTAGTTTTCTTAACAAAGAACACAAAGCAGGAAGTGGAGGAGAAACTGGGGAAATGGATAACAAAATTTCTGCAGACTGAGGTCATCAATTTTAACCCTTCCAGTTATTCCCGGTACAAAAATTTCACAATCTGTCATTTCCCTGGTGCTAAAAAGTCCACAATGTACTTTTATGATTTCACTTTGAAGAATTCATTCATGCTGTGAATTTTCTTTTTTAAACCAACTGTTTCTTTCTTTTCTCTAATAGAAAGCATGTTTTGGTTTGTCTGTCCTCAGGTCTACATATCAATGAAAGCTTTCTTCATATGTTTAATCAAATGATTAAAAAGAGACCCTGTACGAAGCAGGTAAGCCAATGAGAACAGCTCTTGTAACCAAGGCTCTTCTAAACCCTCCACTTTTTTCAGCAGCACAGAATTTGGTACACAGCACCTGAGCTTTAATACCTTTCCTTAACAGGCAAAGATAAGAACAGTGTCCCCTTTCATGTAGTTGTATCCCAATTATGGGGCAGTATTTACACACTTGTGCTAGCTTGGAAAGAGAACTTTTCACTAAAGAACCTTTTATAGTAGGTCTATTACCTCCCTTTGCAGAACATATTTGGGTGGGAATAGGAACTTTCAAACAGCCAAAAGGCTTCTCCCTTTGTATGCTTCAGCAATACTGCCTCAACTGTTTGTATGTGGGGGTAATTCTCAAGCATACATTCAGGACTCTTTTAATAATACTCAAAAATTATTGAGGATCCGCAAAGAGCTTTCTTGTATGTAGATATTTAGCATAGTATAAGTTAATGAAAAATTTTAGTTAAAAATAATGGCATTAAAACATGTATAATATCATATAAGAAACGAATCACCAGTCCAGGTTCGATGCAGGATACAGGAAGCTTGGGGTGGTGCACTGGGATGGCCCAGAGGGATGGTATGGGGAGGGAGGAGGGAGGAGGGTTCAGGATGGGGAACACGTGTATACTTGTGGCGGATTTATGTTGATATATGGCGAAACCAATACAATATTGTAAATAAAAACAAAAAAAAGGAAAAAAATAATGATAATAAACCCACTATAGGTGAATATAAGTATTTTGTGGAAGATATCAATAATTTCCAAAACAAGAAAAAATTAATATTTGACAAGAATAGTGACTTTTTAACATTCTTATGTGCTTTTATATGTTTATAAAATTTTTTATACCTGTATTTATAGAGGACAGCTGGTTTCTTATATCTGCTTTTGTGTTCCATCTATTGAAATATAGTTTGGGTTGAAGTAAATGAGAAAATATGACTTCATACACATTTTAGTTGGCAAAATGAAGTATATTTTAACAGCCTTTAAGATGATTGCATATATTCTGTGCTACTTAGCCAAGAAGTGGTAGTTTCTCAAAGGTTAGTTCAACTATGAAGTATGTTGTCATATCAGTCAACACTTGAAACTCTGTTGTAGTAAAATCCATTAGTTTAATTTGTACTTTGAATGAATATTTTGCCATGCATGATTTTGTGAAATTATACTTTGATTGTACAGGAAATTTACTGAGGCATACAGATCTTCCTGATGTTGACACATTTCATTATATAATATAAAAAAATATTATCACCAACCTTATAAGAAAAGTGTGTAAGTATTGGAAGCTGTGGAGATCGTATGAATACCAGTTTTCCAAACTTGGAATTTTGCTTAATAACTTGAATCTATTCACTTGTAACAAATGCTCTCAGTATTTTCTTTGAAGGGACGGGCTCATTTCATTAATTTTTGAGAAAATATCTGCCAGATACAGATGTATATGTCTGAATAATAAAAATTTGTCTTCCTGTTGTTTATTCAAGAAAAAACAGTGTTTATGAAAAAAAAAAACAGCCCGTTCAACTCAAGCAGTTATACTGGTGCTTTTGCTTGTCTGTTTCTTTGTATATGTTCAACAGAAGTGTGCTGTATGCATACTTTAATTTTATCACACAAATATTAAAAAATCATGTGTTCTTATGATGGAAGATTTGATAAAAATCAATCCTATTTACTCTTTTAAAAAGGATATCCTTGGTGAAACCAGGCATTTTTTGAAATTGTGATTGTATGGTGATAAAGAATATAATGACTGTTGTACAAATAGATGCCGCTGCTTTGATTCATCCTAAGGTACAGCATTTGACATATCATTGCTTTTGCATCATCAGTGGAAATGTCATCTCATCACAATAAAATGGGACAATAATGTCATCATATTACTGTGAAAATAGTTTGAACTCACTCTTAAAAGTACCTGATATGAAAATATAACCTCAGACCTTTTCATTCTATCTTCATTCAAGGAAGGGAATGAATTATGCATGAGTAAGAAGTTTTCTATTTATTTCTACACATAGATATATAATACCCACATTAATAACAGCTCACAAAATTGCACAAGGATTGAAAATTTAATGAGCCTAAATGTAGCTAGACTTAAGTTCAAATATATCCATCTACTATTTTGTTAGAATAATTTCCATCCAACAGTAATACTTTCTCATTTTCCCCACAAATTCTGAAAAATACACAGAGCAAGAACCTATTTACTAAGATCTCCATGGTTGTTCACATTAGAGAGTTAAATTCCTTACTGTCTGAGCTACCACAGAAGCCCAAAATATTATTCACAACTAGTTAAATATGCAATGCAGGAGACCCGAGTTCGATCCCTGGGTTGGGAAGGTCACCTGGATAAGGAAATGGCAACCCACTACAGCATCCTTGCCTGGAAAATCCCATGGACAGAAGAGCCTGGCGGTCTGTACATCCATGGGGTCACAAAGAGTTGGACATGACTGAATGACTAACACACACACACAGGTAAATATGAGTGCTTTGAATACTAACTGAATATCTGGAAGACCTAGATTATTCCATATTAATGACATTACATTTATTTTTCAGTTATCAACAAGGACTAGTTGCATTTTGATTCATTCACTCAATGATTTTTTGAGACCATGAGCTGGTGAGAGGGAGTGTATTAGTGTACAAAAATAAGGTACAACCTTTATTTACTGCCACACACTGCTGGATATAATTTAAGGTCATAGGTGCTGTAATAAAACTAAAATATAAGGAACTATGGAATTACAGAAGTAGAAGAACTAACTTAACTCCATGTGGAGAATCAGACACAGTGGCCTAGAAAGAGGATAAACTTGGAGTTGATTCATGAAAGACAAGTAATTAAAATAATAATAATAACTACCATTCCACTTATGTCCTAGGCCCTGTTCTAAGCAGTCATTTACTTAGGGACTTAGTCCTCATAATAATGGCTTCCCTGGTGGTTCAGCAGTATAGAATCTGCCTGTGATACAGGAGCCTCAGGAGATGCAGGTTTGATTCCTGGGCTGGGAAGATCCCCTGGAGGAGGGCATGGCAACCCACTCCAGTATTCTTGCCTGGGGAATCCCATCGACAGAGGAGCCTGGTGGGTTACAGTCCATAGGGTCACAAAGATTCGGACACGAGTGACCCAACTTAGCAGGCATATCCTCATAATAACCCAATGAATAGGAGCAATCATTATCCCAATTTTACAGATGCTGAGTCTGAGTCACCAGTGGTTACAAAAAAAAAAAAAAAAAAAAAAAACCTGCCCATGGTCAAACAGAAAACAAATATTTGGAACCATATTTGAATCCAAGATGTCCAGCTTCAGAGTTTGTGCTTTTGATCACTACACTGGTTTTCAATCTCAAACTATGTGAAATGTTTACTCAGTAAAGGTATCTAGGATTTCTGCGTTAGCATTCATTGTATGTGCAGTAAGAAAGGGCATGCTAAGCAAGAAATAGGAAGAGTCTGGTGAAAGGATGTCATATTCTGCTCTGTTTCTACTCTGAAGTAGGAAGCAAGGTAATCTTCCTCAGGAGGGCAAAGTGGGGAGATAGCTTATCTTGAATTTGAGTAGATACTAAATATTGAGAATAGCTACTACATTATATGCAGAAAGGAAATAGCTATTCATTGTTGTCATTCAGTCACCCAGTCGTGTTGGACTCTTTGCAACCCCAAGGACTGCATCATGCCAAGCATCCCTGTCCCTCGCCTTCTTCTGAAGTTTGCCCAAGTTCATGTCCTTTGCATTGGTGATGCCATCCAGCCATCTCATCCTCTGATGCCCTCTTATCCTCTGCCCTCAATCTTTCCCACCATCAGGGACTTTTCCAATGAGTCGACTCTTCACATCAAGTGGCCAAAATACTGGAGCTTCAGCTCCTTCCAACGAGTATTCAGTGTTGATGTCCCTTACGATTGACTGGTTTGATCTCCTTGTTGTCCAAGGAACTTTCAGGAGTCTTCTCCAGCACCACAGTTTGAAGGCATCAATCCTTTGGCATTCTGCCTTCTTTATGGTCCAGCTCTCACAACCAAACGTGACCACTGAGAAATCATAGCCTTGACTATACAGACTTTTGTCAACAGAGTAATGTCTATGCTTTTCAACACACTGTCTAGGTTTGTCATTGCTTTCCTGCCAAGAAGCAGTCATCTTCTCATTTCATGGCTGCAGTCACCATTCGCAGTGATTTTAGAGCCCAAGAAGAGGAAATCTGTCACAGCTTCCACCTTTTCCTCTTCTATTTGCCATGAAGTATTGGGACCAGATGCCATGATCTTAGATTTTTTTTTTTTTTTAAATATTTAGTTTTAAGCCGGCTTTTTCACTCTCCTCCTTCACACTCCTCAAGAAGTTCTTTAGTTCCTCTTCGCTTTCTGCCATTAGAGTGGTATGATCTGCATATCTGAGGTTGTTGGTATTTCTCCCGCCTATCTTCATTCCAGCTTGTAACTCATCCAGCCTGGCGTTTCTCATGATGTGCTCAGCATATAGGTTAAAAAAACAGGATGACAGCAGACAGCCCTGTCATACTGTTCCCAGTCTATTGTATGTAACTATTCATAAGAATTGATGCTTTTGAACTGTGGTGTTGAAGAAGACTCTTGAGAGTCTCTTGGACTGCAAGGAGATCCAATCAGTCACTCTTAAAGGAAATCAGTCCTGAATACTCATTGGAAGGACTGATGCTGAAGCTAAAACTCCAATACTTTGGCCACCTGATGCGAAGAACTGACTCAATGGAAAAACCCTGATGCTGGGACAGATTGAAGACAGGAGGAGCAGGGGACGACAGAGGATGAGATGGTTGGATAGCATCACCGATGTAATGGACATGAGTTTGAGCAAGCTCTGGGAGTTGGTGACAGACAGGGAAACCTGGGGTGCTGCTGTCCATGGGGTCGCAAAGAGCCAGACATGACTGAGTGACTGAACTAACTAATTCATACATATAGCTAATGTTTACAATCTTATATTTTTAGTGGTCCAAGTCTTCATTGTTGTTGATTTTTCCCAGCAGATCTCAGAAATTTCAGTAGAAGAAAATATTTGGATTGGCTCCAGGGTTATCAATAAAATATGGTTTGAGGATATTTTTGAAGGAGTAGGTAAAAATCATGGACTTGGAGGTTTAGATTGAATAGAAAAATTCCTGACAGAGAAAATGCAGAGCTCTGCTATTTTATTTTTGACTTTTCTACATGTGAGAAGGACATCCAGTCTGGAAACAGCAGAATACTACTGAAGCCCAAGATAAAAGGAAAGATTTTTATGAGCACACAGAGTTTTCAAGTGAATGTATGTTGCCTGTTCCAGAAAAGAAAATAATTTAGGATTGGTTCATATTTGGAGTCTTACTGCCTGTATTGAAATGCCAGTTTTTGTGACAGTAACCAAATTATTTAAACTCTCTGTACTGTGCTTTCCTTTCTATAAAGTGAGGATAATAGCTGCAATTTACCCCAGAGTGTTATGATAAGGATTAACTGAGTTAAATCATGAAATGCACAGATCGATGCTTGCCCAGAATAAGTACTTAGTAAGTGCTCATTTTTATTACTAATATTGATTTGTTATTATCATAGACTAGAGGAATAAAGAATTTCCAAATGAAGAGTTCACTATACTAACAAAAACTGTGATTTTGTTTCTTAAAATATCCATTCAGAGTCTGAATACTTCAAAAAATTTTTAAGTACATCACTCAGGGTTCCTCATTTCTCAGATCTCACTCTCTGAGTGAGTTTGTGTCAGCAAACGTTAATCTTATATATAATTTACTGTCAATTCCCTCAAATAGAAATACCAGTTTATACTGCAGTAATTCTTCCAAGTATATAAAGTTTTATTCCCTGAAATAAAAATAATCAAAAAGCAGCATGGTTTACAGGTACCAAGAAAGTCTAATCCCAGTATTTTGGAATCTCTGTCCCATAATAATGAAACTGTGCTACATCCTTAGAATTTAAGCTAAGTAAAAGTCGGACACGACTAAGCGACTTCACTTTCACTTTTCACTTTCACACGTTGGAGAAGGAAATGGCAACCCACTCCAGTGTTCTTGCCTGGAGAATCCCAGGGACAGAGGAGCCTGGTGGGCTGCCGTCTATGGGGTCGCAGAGTCGGACACGACTGAAGCGACTTAGCAGCAGTAGCAATCCCTCCTTATTCTGGCCTTAACTAAAATCTGGTTTTTCTCAGACTTGTCAGAAACTATTAATTATCCTCCAGGATAATTATGAATACATGGATTAATGTGTCATCTAATAATGCTTGTGTTTAGTCATCTGACTCATGTAACATCAATAAAATAGGTAAGGATTCTTTATCTTTCAATTGACTTTTTAAAAGTTATGCAAAATAGCTAATGACTATAGTTGCAAAGTGAGGCTGAAAACTGGTATAAAATAAGGAAAAACAACAAAACAGCTACTCTTTATTGAAGTAGTATTGAAGTATTCAATATTCATTACAGAATACTCATTATTTACAGTGTACCAGGTATTATTCTAAGTAATTCTACATGTGTTAATCTCTATTACTAAGTGGGCATTACTGATTTTTCTCAACTAAAAATGACAAAACTGAGTCTGGGAAAGATTATACAACCACCTAAAGGCAGACATCTAGAGAAGGCAATGGCACCCCACTCCAGTACTCTTGCCTGGAAAATCCCATGGACGGAGGAGCCTGGTAGGCTGCAGTCCAGGGGGTCTCTAAGAGTCAGACACGACTGAGGGCCTTCCCTTTCACTTTTCACTTTCATGCATTGGAGAAGGAAATGGCAACCCACTCCAGTATTCTTGCCTGGAGAATCCCAGGGATGGGGGAGCCTGGTGGGCTGCCGTCTATGGGGTCACACAGAGTCGGACACAACTGAAGTGACTTAGCAAGGGGAGACATCTAGGTTTTATAGGAAAGGAACTATCTGGATTTTAGAATATGATTATACTTATATCTTTTGGCTATAATCTCTGTGTAGTATACATTTCTACTTTAATGGGACCAAGGTTATGACATGGGCTTCCCCAATGGCTAGTAGTAAAGAATCTGCCTGAAATGCAGGAGATGCATGTTTGATCCCTGGGTCAGGAAGATCGCCTGGAAGAGGAAATGATAACCCACTCCAGTACTCTTGCCAGGAAAATCCCAAGGACAGAGGAGCCTGGTGGGCTACAGTCCCTAGGGTTGCAAAGAGTTGCACAAGACTGAGCACACACACAGAAGGTTATAACATACTTTTTGTTTTACATAAAAATAGAGGTGATATAAAAATCTGAACAAAATTAACAACTTCTATTTTTTAATGGTTTCACAGTGTCCTAACATGGAACTTTCACTGCCATTTGCTTTAGACAGAATTCTTACTACCACCATCAGTGACTTGAAGTTTCTCTTCTTTGATCAGATCATCAGGGCACATTCTACATGGAGTCTTCAAGACATGCTCAATTACCAAGACCTATCCATTTGCAAACTGTGTCCAAAGAGATAGTTTGTAGATAAACATAAAACTTCATCACTGTATCAGTTTATCACTCTTGCAGAATTCTGTTCTATATATTCTCCAATGAATAGGCTACCTTCCCTCTCACCTGGAAGAATTTTCTACATATTCCTTGTTAGAGTTGAGTTGGTCCATCCTCAGTAGGAGGTAAAACTGTGTTCTCAGCAGTTTTCTTACTGCATGCTGCATAGCTTCCACTGTGATAAAATCAGACATACTTTCTCAAATCTAGGCTTCCATACCAAAGCACCCCCCTCAACCCCTGGAAAATGGAGTTGCCAGTAAAATTAGCTAAGCTAAATATCTTTATATCTGCGGTTGTTTGTAGACAAGGTTCATGACCAGGAAGTTTCTTATTCTGTCTCTTATGTAAATTTGATACTTTAAATAGTAATTAGTAATTTCCTAAATGTGATAAGATAAACCTGTGACTATTTAGGAGTTTCTCATGAATATCTAAACTTTAAACACAGAAGTTGAATTAAATAAATTGATTATTCACACTTCAAAAATCTTTCTTATGGCTACTATTTGATAATTTATGGGGAAACTGTTGATTCATGTATATCATCTTTATTCCTTTAAATCATAATTAGAAACTTTAAAATTTCCGTTTCTTGAGTTTTTATTAGTTAATATCATAAGTAAGTAAGGGAGTATCCTCACTACAATACTAATTACTGACTAAAATATAAAATGTATGAAAATGTAATTAAAGTTTAGATTTGCTGTCTTCTACATTAACAAATGTTGATTCATGTATATCATCTTTATTCCTTTAAATCATAATTAGAAACTTTAAAATTTCCATTTCTTGAGTTTTTATTAGTTAATATCATAAGAAAGTAAGGGAGAATCCTCACTACAATATTAATTAGTGACTAAAATATAAAATGTATGAAAATGTAATTAAAGTTTAGATTTGCTGTCTTCTACATTAACAAAACTATCTTCTCTGCCTTTTGACAAAATATAAATTGTCTTATATGTGAAGTTTCTATGGGAAAATATATTGAAAAGGAGCCCAAAAAAATGCAGTCAAAACTCTTTATGTCCCTTTATTTATTTTTGAAGAGAATTGAACTTGAACCTAGAAAATATAATTACATGAACAGCTAATGGTTTGCAAGTTAGCAAATGTTAGCAGAAGAGTTAGACAGTATAAAATCATTATTCCGATTACGGCTCTATAAAATGAGGAATCCAGGGATCCATACAGGAAAAAATTGATAAATTGAACTTAATCAAAAAGAATTTTGCTATTTGAAAGACTCTGTTAAGACAATAAAAAGACAAGCAACAGAGTGAAAGAAAATATATATAGGCCATATATCTGATAAAGGATTTGTGTCCAGAATATATAAAGAGCTCTCAAACCTAATGATATGGAACATATATACACACATACATACATACATATATGATGGGTATAGGATTTGAAAGACACTTCACCAATGACAATTTGTCAATGGCAAAAGAGCACATGAAAAGACACTCAACATTATTAATTCTTGGGGAATGCAAATGAAATCCACAAGAACATATCACTACACACCTATTAGGAAGGCTAAAAAAAGGAGGAAAAAAAGAAAGACAATAACAATACTAAGTGTACTGAAAAGGATGAAGAGTATTATATTGCTCTGTTTGGAATGCAGAATGGTATAGCCAGTTCAGCAGTTTCTTTTAAAATTAAATATACCATTATCCTATGACCCAATAATATTATTCTTAGATATTCACCCACTGAAATCAAAACTTATATTCCCATGAAAATCTTTATTCATAATTGCCCCAAACTGGGAACAACCCAAATCTCCTTCATCGTGTGAGCTGATAAACCACCTATGGTACAATGCAACACCACTCAGCAATAAAAGGGACAATCTGTTAGTATGTTCAACAATGTGGATGAATATCAAATATCAAATTGATTTTCTTAATCAAATATTAAGAAAAATAAGCTAGATTCAAAAGGCTACATACTGTTTGATAGCAGTTTATAGGCATTCTGGGAAAGGCAAACTTTTGATGACATATAACTAATCAGTGATTGCCAGGGTGTGAAGGTGGGTGGGGAAGCAAAACAGATACTGAGTGGAGTGAATGGAATCTTTTTCTATCTTGATTTTGGTAATGGTTACATGAGGGTACACCTTTATCAAAACTCATAGAACTAAATTTTACTGTATATAAATTATATCTCAATTTTAGGAAACCAGAATCATGACTGCCAAATTCTAATATCTTCTTGTTGTTCAGTTGCGAAGTTATGTCCGACTCTTTGCAACCCCACAGATGGCAGCATGCAAGGCTTCCCCGCATTTATATATACAACTTTAATAAAAAATTTAAAAAGTGATAAAATTTAAAACATTGAACTGTGGTGCTGGAGAAGACTCTTGAGAGTCCCTTGGACTGCAAGGAGATCAAAGCAGTCAATCCTAAAGGAAATCAACCTTGAATATTCATTGGAAGTACTGATGCTGAAGCTGATGCTCCAGTCCTTTGGCTGGCTACCTGATGCGAAGAGCCGACTGATTGGAAAAGACCCCAAACCTGGGAAAGATTGAAGGCAGGAGGAGAAGGGGACGACAGAGGATGAGATAGTTGGATGGCATCATCAACTCAATGGACATGAATTTGAGCAAACTCTGGGAGATAGTGAAGGACAGGGAAGCCTGGGGGACTGCAACCCATGGGGTTACGAAGAGTTGGACATGACTTAGCACCTGAACAACAGACCTACTCACTCAAAAATCTCTTGAAAAAGCAACGGTTTGAAAAGCACCTTGATCATAATTAAGGGAAACCCACTTACTAATCCTAAAGTGGGTGCTGAAGAGGGAGAAACCTGCAATAACTTTCTCTGGAGACCAAAACGCAGGTGCCTACCGGCACCAGTGGGTGTGCTCTGCATGCCGTACACCTCGCACAATGCCACAGCTGGGACGGCGAGGGCACCAAAGGCTGAAGTCCCTACACAGCAGCCTGGGTTCTGCCACATCTGCTGAGGGCACACAGTTCACCTAAGGAATACCCCTTGAGCACCAGGCTCTGGAGACCAGGGGAGATGGCATTTGTGGGACTTTTGGGTCCCCTGGATCCTCTCCTACACAAAACCACACCTCTGAGGCTGGTTAGAATGAACTATTTTGCCTAATTCATACAGACAAAACCAGAGGTAGAAAAAATGAGGAGATAAAGGAACATGTGTTAAACCAAAGAACCAGACAAATTCCCAGATAAAGACCTTAATGAATTAAGATAAACTTTCCTGCTAAAGAGATCAAAGCATGGTCATAAAGATGCTCTCTGATCTCTGGAGAAGAATGGATGAACATGGTAAGAACTCCAATGACGTTTTTTAGTTATTTCAGGCAGAAGGGTAAACTGGATCTCTGCTACTCCACCTTGACAAGAAGTGGAAGTTCAGGAGATCTTGACGTTTTAATTTATAAACAAAATTGTTGTTGTTTTTCAATAAATATATAACTGTTTGAAATCATAGCTATATTTCTTAAGCTTGTAAAAATTAACTGACTGATAACATCTTGAAGTTTATTATTTTTACCCCGTGTCTTGCTTTTCTTTGGTCAGAGTCCTCTAGAGCCTTGTTACTCAGTATAGTCCTCTGACTAAAAGCTTTGAGATCACAAGACAGCATGTTCAAAAGTCAGAACCTTGGGCTCCACTCAGAACTACTGAGTAAAATCTTCATTTTAACAAGATCCCAACATTCAACATATTAAATTTCAAGAAACACTGCATCCTGGGATATTTCTTCCAAAGGTCCTTAGGTCTCATTTTTAGTTCCTTGACTGGAAGTCCTAGCCAAGGTGGAGGATTTTAACCTTGTACACCAGAGCATGGAATCCAGCCATTATGCATTTGGGTTTCAGTCCTGAAAATTTGTAGATGTCTGACTTTGTGTAAGGTAATTTTTAGTCTCAGTTTCTTCATCCGCCAAGCAGAGCTAATAAAGCTGACTTCGTGAAGTGAAGTGAAAGTCGCTCAGTCGTGTCTAACTCTTTGTGACCCTGTACTATACAGTCCATAGAATTCTCCAGGCCAGAATACTGGAGTGGGTAGCCTTTCCCTTCTGCAGGGGATCTTCCCAACCTAGAGACTGAACCCAGGTCTCCCGTACTGCAGGCAGATTCTTTACCAGCTGAGCCACAAGGGAAGCCCAAGAATACTGGTACTGGAGTGGGTAGCCTATCCCTTCTCCAGTGGATCTTCCTGACCCAGGAATTGAACCGGGGTCTCTTGGATTGCAAGCAGATTCTTTACCAACTGAGGTATCAGGGAAGCCCCGCTGACTTTGTAAGAATGTTATAAAATCAAATTAGAGATTACATCTAGTATTTGGCACATAATAACTTCTAAACAAAAGGTAATTATAATTATTATAAAATTATTAGATTGTAAGTTTCTGGAAGGAAAGAAACTTGACATGACATCAAGTTTCTCTGCATTTCCCACAACACCTAAGAGAGAAAATATTTATTCACTGATTGATTGATTGATTGTGATGACATTTGAATATCTCTCTAGGTAATTAAGAAAAGAAATAGAAGTTAATGAAAATACTTCCAGTGAGTAGAGTATGTGACTCACCATAGTCATAATCATTGAAGGAAAAAATTGACAATCTGTACTTCATTCATATTTACACATAGAATATGTTTAGCCCATTGATGTTCAATGTTCATCAAGACAATTAATTTTGCCTATTTCTTATTCAATTTTAATCTCACCTATTTCTTGTTCCATTTTAAGCAGCAGAGTCACTTGATTTAGTGAAATTATTCCTCAAATACTCCTGTCAAACTTTAATTGAATGAGCAATGACCTGTGTTGTAGTGTCACAATTCATCTGGATTTTCTTATCCAAATGATTTTTCTGAGAAAGTGAAAATCAAGAAAAGAGAGAAAGGAAATTCACCCCAACACATCATGATTCAGTGTGTTGCTCTTTAAATTCAAAGATGATATGACTGCAGTGATTTCTATGATGCTTATTTAAAGATTTTGTTTATAGCCTCCTCTTCATCACAATTTTGATGAAATGTTGAAGCTAATCTTCCATAGTCTTTCAGACTGTTACACTTTTATGATATTGGGGAGGCACTTTTGAGAGATTAATGAAAACCACATATAAAATTGGACCATAGTGGACTGGAACAATGATTACAGCCACATTAAGAGAAAAATCTTCATCACTGGATCATAGGAAAAAGCAAGAGAATTCCAGAAAAACATCTACTTTTGCTTCATTGACTATGCAAAAGGCTTTAACTGTGTGGATCACAACAAACTGAAGAAATTCTAAAAAGATGGGAATACAGGACCACCTTACCTGTCTCCTAAGGAACCTGTATGCAGGTCAAGCAGCAAGGATTATAAGTGGACATTGAATAACAGACTTGTTCAAAATCAAGAAAGGAGAATTCCAGGACTACATATTGTCACCCTGCTTATTTAACTTATATGCAGAGTATATCATGTGAAATGCTGGGCTGGGTGAACCACAAGCTGGAATCAAGATTGTCAGGAGAAATATAAATAACCTCAGATATGCAGATGACGACACCCTTATGGCAAAAAGCGAAGAAGAACTAAAGAGCCTCTTGATGAAAGTGAAAGAGGAGAATGAAAATGTTGGCTTAAAACTCAACATTCAAAAACTAAGATCATAGCATCTGGTGCCATCACATCATGGCCAATAGATGGGGAAACAATGGAAATAGTGACATACTTTATTTCCATGGGCTACAAAATCAATGCATATGGTGACTGCAGCCATGAAATTAAAAGAAGCTTGCTCCTTAGAAGAAAAGCCATGACCCACATAGACTGCATGTTAAAAAGCAGAGACATTACTTTGCTGACAAAGGTCTGTCTAGTCAAAGCTACAGTTTTTCCTATAGTCACATATGGATGTGAATGTTGGACTAAAGAAGGCTGAGCGCCAAAGAATTGATGCTTTCACAACTGTACTGTTGGAGAAGATTCTTGAGAGTCCCTTGGACTGTAAGGAGATCAAACCAGTGAATCCTAGAGGAAATCAGCCCTGAATATGCATTGGAAGGACTGATGCAGAAACTGAAACTCCAATCCTTTGGCTGCCTGATGCAAAGAGCCAAATCTTTGGAAGAGACCCTGAAGCTGGGAAAGATTGAGGGCAATTGGAGAAGGGGGAAAGAGAGGATGAGATGGTTAGATGGCATCAGTGACTCAGTGGACATGAGTTTGAGCATACTCAGGGAGATAGTGAAGGACAAGGAAGGCTGCCGTGCTGCAGTCCACGGGGTCGCAAAGAATTAGACACGACTGAGCAACTGAACAACACAAGAAAATGATCTAAGAAATGGCCATTTTAGGTAAGAAGCAAACTTTTTTTTTTTTTTTTTTGATCCCTGGGTAAGGGCTATTTTAAAATTTTTATTGTTTTATTGAAGGATAATTGCTTCACAGAATTTTGTTGCTTTCTATCAAACCTCAACATGAATCAGCCATAGGTATACATATATGCCTTCCCTGTTGAAACTCCCTCTCGTCTCTCACCCCATCACAACCCTCTAGATAGATTCAGAGTCCCTGTTTGAGTTTCCTGAGCCATACAGCAAATTTCCATTGGCTATCTATTTTACATATGGTAATAGGAACCTGGAATGTTAGGTCCATGAATAAAGCACATTGGAAGTGGTCAAACAGGAGATGGCAAGAGTGAACGTCGACATTTTAGGAATCAGTGAACTAAAATGGACTGGAATGGGTGAATTTAACTCAGATGACCATTATATCTACTACTGTGGGCAAGAATCCCTTAGAGGAAATGGACTAGCCATAATAGTCAACAAAAGAGTCCAAAATGCAGTACTTGGATGCAATCTCAAAAACAACAGAATGACCTCTGTTCGTTTCCAAGGCAAACCATTCAATATCACGGTAATCCAAGTCTATGCCCTGACCAGTAATGCTGATGAAACTGAAGTTGAATGGTTCTATAAAGACCTACTAGACTTTTAGAACTAACACCCAAAAAAGATATCCTTTTCATTATAGGGGACTGGAATACAAATGTAGCAAGTCAAGAAACACCTGGAGTAACAGGCAAATTTGGCCTTGGAGTACGGAATGAAGCAGGGCAAAGGCTAATAGAGTTTTGCCAGGAGAACACACTGGTCATAGCAAACACCCTCTTCCAACAACACAAGAGAAGACTCTACACATGGACATCATCAGATGGTCAACACTGAAATCAGATTGATTATATTCTTTCCAGCCAAAGATGGAGAAGCTCTATACAGTCAGCAAAAACAAGACCAGGAGCTGACTGTGGCTTAGACCATGAACTCCTCATTGCGAGATTCAGACTTAAATTGAAGAAAGTAGGGAAAACCACTAGACCATTTAGATATGACCTAAATCAAATCCATTACAATTATACAGTGGAAGTGGGAAATAGATTTAAGGGCCTAGATCTGATAGACAGAGTGCCTGATGAACTATGGAAGGAGGTTCATGACATTGTACAGGAGACAGGGTAGCAAGACCATCCCCAAGAAACGGAAATGCAAAACAGCAAAATGGCTGTCTGAGGAGGCCTTACAAATAGCTGTGAAAAGAAGAGAAGCAAAAAAGCAAAGGGGAAAAGGAAAAATATACCCATTTGAATGCAGAGTTCCAAAGAATAGCAAGGAGAGATAGGAAAGCCTTCCTCAATGATCAATGCAAAGAAATAGAGGAAAACAATAGGACAGGAAAGACTAGAGATCTCTTCAAGAAAATTAGTGATACCAAGGGGACATTTCACGCAACAGTGGGTTCAACAAAGGACAGAAATGGTATGGACCTAACAGAAGCAGAAGATATTAAGAAGAGGTGGCAAGAATACACAGAAGAACTGTACCAAAAAGATCTTCATGACCCAGATCATCACGATGGTGTGATCACTCACCTAGAACCAGACATCCTGGAATGTGAAATCAAGTGGGCCTTAGAAAGCATCACTACCAACAAAGCTAGTGGAGGTGATGGAATTCCAGTGGAGGTATTTCAAATCCTAAAAGGTGATGCTGTGAAAGTGTTGCACTCAATGTGTCAGCAAATTTGGAAAACTCAGCAGTGGCCACGGAACAGGAAAAGGTCAGTTTTCATCCAATCCCAAAGAAAGGCAATGCCAAAGAATGTTCAAACTACTGCACAGTTGCACTCATCTCACACGCTAGTAAAGAAATGCTCAAAATTCTCCAAGCCAGGCTTCAGCAATATGTGAACCGTGAATTTCAAGATGTTCAAGCTGGATTGAGAAAAGGCAGAGGAACCAGAGATCAAATTGCCAACATCTGCTGGATCATGGAAAAAGCAAGAGAGTTCCAGAAAAACATCTATTTCTGCTTTATTGACTATGCCAAAGCCTTTGACTGTGTGGATCACAATAAACTGTGGAAAATTTTGAAAGAGATGGGAATACCAGATCACCTGACCTGCCTCTTGATATATCTGCATGTAGGTCAGGAAGCAACACTTAGAACTGGACATGGAACCACAGACTGGTTCCAAATTGGAAAAGTAGTACGTCAAGGCTATATACTGTCACCCTGCTTATTTAACTTCTATGCAGAGTACATCATGAGAAACGCTGGGTTGGATGAAGCACAAGCTGGAATCCAGATTGCCAGGGAAAATATCAATAACCTCAGATATGCATATGATACCACCCTTATGGCAGAAAGTGAAGAAGAACTAAACAGCCTCTTGATGAAAGTGAAAGAGGAGCATGAAAAAGTTGGCTTCAAGATCAACATTCAGGAAACTAAGATCATGGCATCTGGTCCCATCACTTAATGTCAAATAGATGGGGAAGCAGTGGAAACAGTGGCAGACCTTATTTTGGGGGGCTCAAAAATCACTGCAGATGGTGACTGCAACCATGAAATTAAAAGATGCTTACTCCATGGAAGGAAATTCATGACCAATCCAGACAGCATATTCAAAAGCAGAGACATTACTTTGCCAACAAATACCCATCTAGTCAAGGCTATAGTTTTTCCAGTGGTCATGTATGGATGTGAGATCTGGACTATAAGGAAAGCTGAGCACAGAAGAATTGATGCTTTTGAACTGTGGTGTTGGAGAAGACTTTTGCCAGTCCCTCAGACAAAGAGATCCAATCAGTCCATCCTAAAGATCAGTCCTGAGTGTTCATTTGAAGGACTGATGTTGAAGCTCAAACTCCAATACTTTGGCCACCTCATGCAAAGAACTTACTCTTGGGAAAACCCTGATAATGGGAAAGATGGAAGGCTGGGTGAGAAGGGGAAGACAGAGGATAAGATGGTTGGATGGCATCCCTGACTCAGTGGACATGAGTTTGGGTGAACTCCAGGAGTTGGTGATGGACAGGGAGGCCTGGCATGCTGCAACATGCGGTCACAAAGAGTCAGACTAGACTAAGAGACTGAACTGAACTGAACTGCATGTAAGTTTCCATGTTACCCTTTCCATATATTTTACCCTCTCCTCCCCTCTCCCAATGTCCATAAGTCTGTTCTCTATATCTGTTTTTCCATTGCTGCCCTATAATTATTTCTTCAGTACCATTTTTCTGGATTCCATATATATGTGTTAGAATACAATATTTATCTTTCTGTTTCTGACTCGCTTTGCTCTGTATAATAAGTTCTAGGTTCATCCACCTCAACAGAACTGACTCAAATGTGTTCCTTTTTTAATGTCTGAGTAATATTCCATTGTGTATATGTACCACAACTTCTTTATCCATTCATCTGTTGATAGACATCTAGGTTGCTTCCATGTTCTAGCTATTGTAAATAGTGCTGCAAGGAACAATGGGATACAAATGTCTTTTTCAATTTTGGTTTCCTCGGGGTATATGCTTAGGAGTGGGATTGCTGGGTCATATGGCAGTTTTATTTCTAGTCTTTTAAGGAATCTCCATACTGTCTTCCATAGTGGCTATATCAATTTACATTCCCACCAACAGTGGAAGAGCATTCCTTTTTCTCCACACCCTCTCCAGCATTTATTGTTTGTAGACTTTTTTATGATAGTCATTCTGACATGTGTGAGGTGGTATCTCTGTAGTTTTGATTTTCATTTCACTTATTAGTGAAATTAGTGAAATTGCTCATTATTATGAGCAATGTTGAGCATCTTTTCATGTTTTTTTAGCCATCTGTATGTCTTCTGCGGAGAGATGTCTGTTTAGGTCTTTTCCCACTTTTTGATTGAGTTATTTGTTTTTCTGGCATTGAGTTGGATGAACTGCTTGTATATTTTGGAAATTAATCCTTTGTCAGTTGTTTCATTTGCTATTATTTTCTCCCATTCTGAGGGTTTTCTTTTCACCTTGCTTATAGTTTCCTTTGCTGTGCTTTTAAATTTAATGAGGTCCTACTTGTTTATTTTTATTTTTGTTTCCATTACTCTAGGAGGGGGGTCATAGAGGATCTTGCTCTGATTTATGTCATCGAGTGTTCTGCCTGTGTTTTCTTCTAAGAGTTTTATAGTTTCTGGTCTTACATTTAGGTCTTTAATCCATTTTCCATTTTTCTTTTTGTATGGTGTTAGGAAGTGTTCTAATTTCATTCTTTTACATGTAGCTGTCCAGTTTTCCCAGCACCATTTATTGAAGAGGCTGTCTTTGTCCCATTGTATATTCTTGCCTCCTTTGTCAAAAATAAGGTAGCCATAGGTGTATAGATTTATTTCTGAGCTTTCTATCTTGTTCGATTGTTCTATATTTCTGTTTTTTGCCAGTACCATACTGTCTTGATGACTGTAGCTTTGTAGTATAATCTGAAGTCAGGAAGGTTGATTGCTCTAGCTTCATTCTTCTTTCTCAAGACTGCTTTAGCTATTCTGGGTCTTTTGTGTTTCCACATGAATTGTGAAATTTTTTATTCTAGTTCTGTGGAAAATGCCTTTGGTAATTTGATAGGTGTCACATTGAATCTGTAGATTACATTTGGTAGTATAGTTATTTCACAATATTGATTCTTCCTACCCAGGAACATGGGCTATCTCTCCATCTGTTTATGTCATCTTTGATTTCTTTCATTAGTGTTTAATAATTTTCTGTGTACAGTTCTTTTGTCTCTTTCCTTACGTAAGTTTATTCCTAGATATTTAATTGTTTTTGTTGCAATGCTGAATGGGATTGATTCCTTAATTTCTCTTTCTGATTTTTCATTGTTAGTATATAGAAATGCAAGTGATTTCTGTGTATTGATTTTATATCCTGCAACCCTGCTAAATTCACTGATTAGTTCTAGTAACCTTTGATACTATCTTTAGGGTTTTCTATGTATAGTGTCATGACATCTGCAAACAGGGAGAGTTTTACTTCTTTTCTGATCTGGATTCTTTTTATTTCTTTTTCTTCTCTAATTGCTGTAGCTAGAACTTCCAGAACTATGTTGAATAGTAGTGGTGAAAGTGGACACCCTTGTGTTGTTCCTGATCTTAGGCGGAATGATTTCAGTTTTTCATCATTGGGAATAATGTTTGCTGTAAGCTTATTATATATGGCCTTTACTATGTTGAGGTAGGTTCCTTCTATGGCCATTTTTTGAAGAGTTTTAAAAATTAAAAAAAATAAACATTAAAAATATAAAAAACAGAAACAAAATAGAAGAAGAAAGAAAAGAGGAAATAAAAGAGGAAAACTTCATAGAACTGCAAAAGCCCAATGTAGAGGCAGAGATTTATAACAATAAAAAGTGTGGCTGAATATACACATATATATATACGCCCATAAGCAAAATAAAAACATCCAACAAAAATAAAGTACAATAGATTGACCCAGCAAACAAAGGAAACCAAAAATTATATCTACCAGAACAAAATTAACTAAAGCACAAACTGGAAAACTAAACTAAAGCAAGGTGCCAAAAGAGATGAAAATAAAACTAACACATATGTTGGGAGGAAAGGAAAGAAAGAAAAGCATAGATATGCCAAGTTAAATAAAGGTAGATTAAGAAGATTTATATACATTAAAGATTAACTGCAAGGGGAAAATAACAGTAGGAAAAGCAAACAAAGGAATAAATATAGAAAACAATAATAGGTTTAAAAACTTAAAAATTGAAATTTAAAAAAAAAAAGGAAAAAAGAAACAAAAAAAAGTAAAACTCCACAGAACTGCAAAAGCCCAACCTAGAGGCAGAGGTGTATCAGTTCGGTTCAGTCGCTCAGTTGTGTCAGACTCTTTGCGACCCCATGAATCGCAGCACGCCAGGCCTCCCTGTCCATCACCAACTCCCAGAGTTCACTCAGACTCACGTCCATCGAGTCAGTGATGCCATCCAGCCATCTCATCCTCTGTCGTCCCCTTCTCCTCCTGCCCCCAATCCCTCCCAGCATCAGAGTCTTTTCCAATGAGTCAACTCTCCGCATGAGGTGGCCAAAGTATTGGAGTTTCAGCTTTAGCATCATTCCTTCCAAAGAAATCCCAGGGCTGATCTCCTTCAGAATGGACTGGTTGGATCTCCTTGCAGTCCAAGGGACTCTCAAGAGTCTTCTCCAACACCACAGTTCAAAAGCATCAATTCTTCGGTGCTCAGCCTTCTTCACAGTCCAACTCTCACATCCATACATGACCACAGGAAAAACCATAGCCTTGACTAGACGAACCTTTGTTGGCAAAGTAATGTCTCTGCTTTTCAATATGCTATCTAGGTGGACATAACTTTCCTTCCAAGGAGTAAGTGTCTTTTAATTTCATGGCTGCAGTCACCATCTGCAGTGATTTTGGAGCCCAAAAAGTAAAGTCTGACACTGTTTCCACTGTTTCCCCATCGATTTCCCATGAAGTGACGGGACCAGATGCCATGATCTTTGTTTTCTGAATGTTGAGCTTTAAGCCAACTTTTTCACTCTCCTCTTTCACTTTCATCAAGAGGCTTTTTAGTTCCTCTTCACTTTCTGCCATAAGGGTGGTGTCATCTGCATATCTGAGGTTATTGAAATTTCTCCCGGCAATCTTGATTCCAGCTTGTGTTTCTTCCAGTCCAGCGTTTCTCATGATGTACTCTGCATATAAGTTAAATAAACAGGGTGACAATATACAGCCTTGACATACTCCATTTCCTATTTGAAACCAGTCTGTTGTTCCATGTCCAGTTCTAACTGTTGCTTCCTGACCTGCATACAAATTTCTCAAGAGGCAGATCAGGTGGTCTGGTATTCCCATCTCTTTCAGAATTTTCCACAGTTTATTGTGATCCACACAGTCAGAGGCTTTGGCATAGTCAATAAAGCAGAAATAGATGCTTTTCTGGAACTCTCTTGCTTTTTCCATGAACCAACAGATGTTGGCAATTTGATCTCTGGTTCCTCTGCCTTTTCTAAAACCAGCTTGAACATCAGGAAGTTCATGGTTCACATATTGCTGAAGCCTGGCTTGGAGAATTTTGAGCATTACTTTACTAGCATGTGAGATGAGTGCAACTGTGTGGTAGTTTGAGCCTTCTTTGGCATTGCCTTTCTTTGGGATTGGAATGAAAACTGACCTTTTCCAGTCCTGTGGCCACTGCTGAGTTTTCCAAATTTCCTGGGGTATTGAGTGCAGCACTTTCATAGCATCATCTTTCAGGATTTGGAATAGCTCCACTGGAATTCCGTCACCTTCACTAGCTTTGTTCGTAGTGATGCTTTCTAAGGCCCACTTGACTTCACATTCCAGGATGTCTGGCTCTAGGTGAGTGATCACACCAGCGTAATTACCTGGGTCATGAAGATCTTTTTGGTACAGTTCTTCTGTGTATTCTTGCCATCTCTTCTTAATATCTTCTGCTTCTGTTAGGTCCATACCATTTCTGTCCTTTATCGAGCCCATCTTTGCATGAAGTGTTCCCTTGGTATCTCTGATTTTCTTGAAGAGATCTCTAGTCTTTCCCATTCTGTTGTTTTCCTCTATTTCTTTGCATTGATCGCTGAAGAAGGCTTTCTTATCTCTTCTTGCTATTCTTTGGAACTCTGCATTCAGATGCTTATATCTTTCCTTTTCTCCTTTGCTTTTCACCTCTCTTCTTTTCACAGCAATTTGTAAGGCCTCCCCAGACAGCCATTTTGCTTTTGTTGCATTTCTTTTCCATGGGGATGATCTTGATCCCTGTTTCCTGTACAGTGTCACGAACCTCATTTGTGACTGTGTTGAAAAAAAAGCTAAAAGCTTAATTAGATTTCATAGTGCCAATAAAATTGACCAGTACAACAGAGGGGTAAAAAAAGTGGGGAAAATCCAAAAGAATCTACAGAACAAATCAAAACATAAGAATAATAAATGTTATTCTTGAGTCACTGCTGTCAGAGTCCTTTCCCTCGCTGGGAGTCACAGTCCACCTAACCTCCCTAGAATTACTTCCAACACTGTGCTGGTATCTGGACCCGCTGCACCTTCCAGGGGACCCATGTCCCTGTCCGGGGTATGTATGGCTGCGGCAAGGACTGTCTCATTCTATTTAAGCTGCCACAGATCAGCTGTTTCACTCTCAGCCTTAAATGTTTCTCCTCTGACTCAGACAGTTGCCCCGATGTGAGAATGAGACCCCTGCTTCTATTCTCTCACCTGCTAAGGGTAGGTCCAGTCCTCCTAACACCCCTGTTTTTCCCTAGTTCCTTTGTCCTACTGAGTTTTGTGTGGTTCTATACATTCTTTTCCTCTGCTCAGGTACTCCTGTCCACTCTCAGCTGGGGTTCTGCATGCACTTCTGTGTCTGAAGGTGTATTCCTCATGTATCCTTGTGGAGAGATGTACTTCATGTCCACCTGCTCCTCCACCATCCTGTTCTCTTCCAGGTAAGAAGAAAAACTCTTACACATTATTCAAAAATCTATATACAAAATAACATGAAAAATGCAAAAATGATTTTTAAAATTAATTTAATTTTCAAAGTTATTTTCTATAAGCAAACACTAGTATAAAATTATTTTAAGATTAATTTATTTGTTTAATTGTAATATATCAGAACTTCTAATTGATGTTGGGAATTATTTCTTTTATCTGAGATTTTAACTTTGGACAAAAAGATCAAATAACATTTATTGTCTTTAAAAGAGTCACTTGGCAAAATAATTAGTAACTATCATGTTTTTATTTGAAGACTTGGTCTCCTCAAAATGTCAAAAATATGCAGAGCCCTTTGCCTGTATTCTCACTTTATTTGCATCTCCCAAGTCAAATTGCTGTTAGGACTATGAAAAACAAGGCTCTGAATTTGAAGATCTTCTCCAGATGATGACTAATAACTGACAAGGTGCTTTATCTTTTATGGGACTGACTGAGACCCGGGGGACTAGCTTTACAAGGATCCTAGACAGATATCAGAAAGAAGCACATCCTGGAAAGATCCAGTCCTTCCTGTCCTTCGCACTGAGACAGCATTGAGCATTTGAGGGGCAGAGATCCTTCTTCTAAGTACCCTAGCAGCAGCACCGGCAAATTGCTTGCCCATACACTTCCAGCCCACAAGGGAGTGTTTTCAGCTATCTGTGCATCATTTAGAGTCTTCCAACCCCAGCTCTCATACTCTGTGGATTAACAATGGAAAAAAAACTCAACCATTTAAGGAACCCCAACAAACAGAATGATTAGTCAGTATCTCAGCCCAAGTCCAGTTAGGAGACAGAAATCATACCAATTTTTTTTAACAGAGAGAATGTGAAATAAAGAATGCTTAATGATATGCAAAAAATGTAAATTAGGTAACTGAAAACCAAAAGGAGAATGCTGGGGTCTCATGGGCTTCCTGGGTGGCAACAGTGGTAAAGAACCTGCCTGCCAATCCTGGAGACATAAGAGACATAGGTTCGATCCCAGGGACAGGAAGATCCTCTGGAGGAGGGCAGGGCAACCCACTCCATTATTCTTGCCTGGAGAATCCCATGAGCAGAGGAACCTGGCAGTCTACAGTCCATAGGGTTGCAAAGAGTTGAATATGACTGAAGTGACTTAGCATGCACTTACACTAGGGTCTCATGGAGGGAGAAATTTCAAGTAAACATAAATAAAACCCTTATG
Source organism: Bos indicus (assembly GCF_029378745.1). Lineage (NCBI taxonomy): Eukaryota > Metazoa > Chordata > Mammalia > Artiodactyla > Bovidae > Bos > Bos indicus. The sequence continues at coordinate 33,341,200 of NC_091776.1, read as the reverse complement.
TGTATTTCCTACCCATAAGGCTGGGGTTAAAAGGAAAACACTTAGAAATATTAAAACTTGGGGGAGAGGCCCCACAGAACTAAATTTCAGACCTCTTAGGAAGGGATCTTATTCCACCAGTCATGGTATATTTGAGCTGAGGCAGGGGGTCCCATGGGACTGGGACCCAGACTTCTAAGGAGGGGTGTCAGCCATCTATCTGGTGATGGTATAAATGGTGATAAAGCTGGTCTTGTCATACTTGGAAAGACTACCAACAAGATTCAACTGCTACTGTGGATGAACACAGCTGCTACCATGGTGATGAAGCCTTACTAGGGTAACAAAAACTCAGAAAGAAATAAAAGCTGTGGTACATATACACAATGGAGTATTACTCAGCCATTAAAAAGAATACATTTGAATCAGTTCTAATGAGGTGGATGAAACTGGAGCCTATTATACAGAGTGAAGTAAGCCAGAAAGAAAAACACCAATACAGTATACTAACGTGTATATATGGAATTTAGAAAGATGGTAACAATAACCCTGTATACGAGACAGCAAAAGAGACACTGATGTATAGAACAGTCTTTTGGACTCTGTGGGAGAGGGAGAGGGTGGGATGATTTGGGAGAATGGCATTGAAACATGTATAATATCATATATGAAATGAGTCGCCAGTCCAGGTTCGATGCACGATACTGGATGCTTGGGACTGGTGCACTGGGACGACCCAGAGGGATGGTACGGGGAGAGAGGAAGGAGGAGGGTTCAGGATGGGGAATACCTGTGGTGGATTCATTTTGATATATGGCAAAACCAATACAATATTGTAAAGTTAAAAAATAAAAGAAAAGAAAAGAAATAGGAAGTTGGCAAGAAGAAAACAGAAAATAAGAAGTCCCTTCTTTCTTCTGTGTACAATCTCTCTCTCTCTCTTTCTCTCTCTCTCTCTCACACCCCCTATTGACAAAGCTTTAAGGGGAACAGCTGACAAAGCAGAATGAAGTTAGTTGAATTGCAGTCTCAGCATCAAAAGCCATATACAGAAGGGTAGTTTGAGAGCTGAAGTGCCTTATCTTCATAACTGAAGCAGAAAGAAGTAGAACGCATACACGCAAATAGAGTAACCAGGAGAGATAAATGGAAATGGAAAAAAATTGAAAAAATAAGGTAATTCAAATAAAGGAAAAAATAGTCTTTCTATAGATTAAAGAAATAGTAATTTAAAAAACTACCTTCTAAACAAATCACCTGATGAATTGAAAGAAAGGTTTCCACTGAGATCTAAACCAGTGGTCTGGAAAATCAAGTTAAATAAGTAACACAAAGCATAGGACAAAGTATAAGTAGATTACCCCATTCCCTGCAGCCTATACAGGTATCTGTTGACCATGAAAATAAAAGTATATTGAAATACTGACCAAAGGGGGAGAAATGCAAGACAAATGGAATCAAGATCCCAGAGAGTTAATGTGAAAACTAGGAATTCTAGAAGAAGTTAAATGAACAAATAAAGGGGAAGAAATAATCAGACAAATAGTAGAAGAAAATGTATTTGATTTGAAGTACTCAGGTTGTCAGATTAAGTTTCATTGTGTTTGGTAAATAAAACTTTTTTTTTTCATTTACTAATGGTAAGCCTAGGAATAAAAGTCCTAAACTGAAGATAAAGAGACATTTACAAATTTCCAGGCATATAGAAAAAATACCATCAAGAGAAAAATATTTTTAAAAAAAGGAGACAGAGAGAGACAAAAATCATTAAGCTTGCACTAGAATTCTCACCCAAAATCTAGGAAGAGAAAAGCTAAAAGAAAAATTTTGTCAGTTGACTATGAAGAAAAAAGACTCTAACTCAAAAAGTCAAATAATTGAAAAGTAAATACAAACTCAATTCTTCATAAAGAATGCAATGATAAATAAAATTTTCAGCATCAGTCAAGTAAATAAACAAGATAGAATTAACAGTGAACAGTCGGTGGCTTCACTGATGGCTCAATGGGTAAAGAATCTTCCTGCAACGCAGGAGACACAGAAAATGTGGGTTTGATCCCTGAGTTGGAAAGATACCCTGGAGAAGGAAATGGCAACCCACTCCAGTGTTCTTGCCTGAGAAATCCCAAGTACAGAGGAGCCCGGCGGGCTATAGTCCAAAGGAGTCGGACACGACTGAGTGACTAAGCACACACTAACTATTTTAATCAAGCTGATAGTGACTGCACTGACTCTGTAGATTGCCTTGGGTAGTATGGACATCTTATCAATATTAAGTCTTCTAGTCCATGAGCACTATATATCTTTCCATCTGTTTGTGTCATCTTCAATTTCTTTCATAAGTGTCCTATGGTTTTCTGAGGATGTCTTTCACCTCTTTAGTAGGTGTATTCCTAGGTATCTCCTTTTATTTATTTATTTTTATTTTTTAAATTTTATTTTCTTTTTAAAATTTACAATATTGTATTGGTTCTGCCATACATCGAAATGAATCCACCACAGGCATACCTGTGTTCCCCATCCTGAACCCTCCTCCCTACTCCCTCCCCATACCATCCCTCTGGGTCATTCCAGTGCACCAGTCCCAAGCATCCAGTATCGTGCATCGAACCTGGACTGGCGACTCATTTCATATATGATATTATACGTATTTCAATGCCATTCTCCCAAATCATCCCACCCTCTCCCTCTCCCACAGAGTCCAAAAGACTGTTCTATACATCAGTGTCTCTTGTTGTCTCCTATACAGGGTTATTGTTACCATCTTTCTAAATTCCATATGTATGCGTTAGTATACTGTATTGGTGTTTTTCTTTCTGGCTTACTTCACTCTGTATAATAGGCTCCAGTTTCATCCACCTCATTAGAACTGATTCAAATGTATTCTTTTTAATGGCTGAGTAATACTCCATTGTGTATATGTACCACTGCTTTCTTATCCATTCATCTGCTGATGGGCATCTAGGTTGCTTCCATGTCCTGGCTATTATAAACAGTGCTGCGATGAACATTGGGGTATACGTGTCTCTTTCCCTTCTGGTTTCCTCAGTGTGTATGCCCAGCAGTGGGATTGCTGGATCATAAGGCAATTCTATTTCCAGTTTTTTAAGGAATCTCCACACTGTTCTCCATAGTGGCTGTGCTAGTTTGCATGCCCACCAACAGTGTAAGAGGGTTCCCTTTTCTCCACATCCTCTCCAGCATTTATTACTTGTAGACTTTTGGATCGCAGCCATTCTGACTGGTGTGAAATGGTACCTCATAGTGGTTTTGGTTTGCATTTCTCTGATAATGAGTGATGTTGAGCATCTTTTCATGTGTTTGTTAGCCATCTGTATGTCTTCTTTGGAGAAATGTCTATTTAGTTCTTTGGCCCATTTTTTGATTGGGTCATTTATTTTTCTGGAATTGAGCTGTAGGAGTTGCTTGTATATTTTTGAGATTAGTTGTTTGTCAGTTGCTTCATTTGCTATTATTTTCTCCCATTCTGAAGGCTGCCTCTTCACCTTGCTAATAGTTTCCTTTGATGTGCAGAAGCTTTTAAGTTTAATTAGGTCCCATTTGTTTATTTTTGCTTTTATTTCCAATATTCTGGGAGGTGGGTCATAGAGGATCCTGCTGTGATGTATGTCGGAGAGTGTTTTGCCTATGTTCTCCTCTAGGAGTTTTATAGTTTCTGGTCTTACGTTTAGATCTTTAATCCATTTTGAGTTTATTTTTGTGTATGGTGTTAGAAAGTGCTCTAGTTTCATTCTTTTACAAGTGGTTGACCAGATTTCCCAGCACCACTTGTTAAAGAGATTGTCTTTAATCCATTGTATATTCTTGCCTCCTTTGTCAAAGATAAGGTGTCCATATGTGCGAGGATTTATCTCTGGGATTTCTATTTTGTTCCATTGATCTATATTTCTGTCTTTGTGCCAGTATCATACTGTCTTGATAACTGTGGCTTTGTAGTAGAGCCTGAAGTCAGGCAGGTTGATTCCTCCAGTTCCATTCTTCTTTCTCAAGATCGCTTTGGCTATTCGAGGTTTTTTGTATTTCCATACAAATTGTGAAATTATTTGTTCTAGCTCTGTGAAGAATACCGTTGGTAGCTTTCTCCTTTTATTTTATTGTTCTCTTCCTATGTCTGAAAATTTTTAATTTTGTTATCATTCTGCTTTACATCTTCCAATGTCTTTCTAATTTTATTCACCACTGTTTAGTTTCTTAAAGATTTGTAGAAATAGGACTTTGGGAACTAGCTTTCCCTGGTATATTCAGGGACATAAATACTTGAATTGGAGGGAAGAGACTATTCACTCACAGGTGGTCACTGCTGAGTCCAATAGGCTAAGGAAAGCATTCTCATTTTGTTTTTAGAAAGATTTTTATATGAGGTTTGTTTTGCTATAAATGGTAAGGGATGCCTGCTTATTTAGAAGGATTGCACAAGAAAAGAGTAATTCACAATTTTATGAATACAAAGTTCAAAAAATTAGATTGCTTTTAAATTGTATGCAGTACATAATGGGGAATAAATGAAAGTCTAGGGGGCAAACGGCTCTACTGGGAAAGCCACACTTAATGATCAGCTAAGCTGCCTGTGTTATTTATGAGGTGCTGAGGGCAAAATTATGAAAAGGAATTTTTCCGTTTCCATTCTCTTTTCATCTGTTTCTTTTTTTGTGAAGTATGTGTACTTAAATGCTGCTGGAACAGACCAAAGCTGTCAATAAAGCTATATTAATTACTAGATAATCCACCACTATAGTCTGCCTCTTATCTCACTTTGTCTTTAGTACTGACCTTCTCTTTATAGCTCTAAATGAATAGAGGATTCAGGACCATAGAATATATGTTCACTAGGCTTTTACTTTAACTTTTGCATGTATTGCCTTAATTTTTAAGAGAGATCAGTCCTCAGTGTTCATTGGAAGGACTAATGTTGAAGCTGAAACTCCAATACTTTGGCCACCTGATGTGAAGAGCTGACTCATTTGAAAAGACCCTGATGCTGGGAAAGATTGAGGGCAGGCAGAGAAGGGGATGACAGAGGATGAGATGGTTGGATGGCATCACTGACTCGATGGACATGGGTTTGGGAGGACTCCGGGAGGCCTGGAGTGCTGCAGTTCATGGGGTCACGAAAAGTCAGACACAACTGAGCGACTGAACTGAACTGAATGTCAACAATAATCAAACTTCATTAACATTGCAAAAATATGTCATTTCAGACTTGTTTCTAAACATGTGAGAAAAAGTGAAAATGTTAGTCGCTCTGTCCTGTCCTACCCTTTGTGATCCCATGCCCTATAGCCTGCCAGGCTCCTCTGTCCATGGGATTCTCCAAGCCAGAATACTGGAGCAGGTAGCTATTCCATTCTCCAGGGGATTTTCCTGACCCAGGGATTGTATGCACGTCTCTTATATTGCAGGTGGATTCTTTACCATCTGAGCCACCAGGGAAGCTAAACATATGTGTATACATAAATGAATGAGGTATGAATAAATGAGAAGTAAATGAATGAATGAATAAATGAATAATTTGGCCAAATGAGAAATTATATATGTTTGTGTATATGTGCGTGTGTGTGTATCGGTTCAGTTTAGTCGCTCAGTCGTGTCCAACTCTGTGTGACTCCCAAGGACTGCAGCATGCCAGACTTCCCTGTCCATCATCAACTCCCAGAGCTTGCTCAAACTCATGTCCATTGAGTTGATGATGCCATCCAACCATCTCATCCTCTGTCCTCCCCTTCTCCGCCTGCCTTCAATCTTTCCCAGCATCAGGGTCTTTTCTAATGAGTCAGTTCTTCACATCATGTGGCCAAAGTATTGGAGCTTCAGCTTCAGCATCAGTCCTTCTAATGAATATTCAGGACTGATTTCTTTTAGGATTGACTGGTTTGATCTCTTTGTAGTCCAAAGGGACTCTCAAGAGTCTTCTCCAACACCACAGTTCAAAAGCATCAATTCTTAGGCGCTCAGCTTTCTTTATGGTCTAACTCTGACATTCATACATGACTACTGGAAAAACCGTAGCTTTGAGTACATGGACTTTTGACAGCAAAGTAATATCTCTGCATTTTAAGGTGCTGTCTAGGTTTGTCATAGCTTTTCTTCCAAGGAGCAAGCATGTTTTAATTTCATGGCTGCAGTCCCCATCTGCAGTGATTTTGAAGCCCAAGAAAATAAAGTCTAACACTATTTCCATTTTATATATACATATATATATAAAACTGTTTTTTTCATTTGACCACAAAATCTGATTATCTCAATCTCAGTAAATGTAGAAATAGATTATTATTATGATACACTATTTAACGGTAAAGAATCATACATCTTTTCTGAACTTCAGCCTAGCAACCTCTTACTCATGATTTGTTTTTACTTGATTAATTGTATATGAAATATGCAGCCTTTATAGGCCTTTTTGCAATATTAATTACAAAGACTAATTAAAAGCCCCAATATTTTCATTCTCTCTTCATTGAATTCATAGAGCAGAGATTTTTATTATCCAGTCCGAGAATCAGAAAACTTCTGTAAAGGACCACATAGTAAATATTTTAGGCTTGCAAGCTATACCGTCTCCGTGCAACTTCTTGACTCTGCTGCTGTAATGCAAAAGCAGCCAATAACAACACATTAACAACTAAGCATGGATTTGTTTCAATAAAATGTGTATACAAAAATCCTCACTGGCATCCCTTATATGTGGAATCTACAAAGAAATGATACAAATGAACTTACTTAAAAAACAGAAAGAGACTCACAGACTTAGAAAACAAACTCATGGTTGCCGGGGAGAAGGGATAGTTAAGGATTTGGGGAAGATCATGTACACACTGCTATACTTAAAATGGGTAACCAATAAAAACCTATTGTATAGCACATAGAACTCTGCTCAATGTTATGTGCCAGCCTGGATGGGAGGGGATGTTGAGGGAGGGTGCATAAATGTATATGTATGACTGAGTCTCTTCACTGTTCATCTGAAACTATCACATTGTTAATTGGCTATACCCCAATATAAAATGTTTTTGGTGTTAAAAAAAAATAAAAAATTAAAAGAAAAAAAAGACAAGAATGTGTGCTCTAACCAGATGTGCATGTGTAGGGGTATGTAAAAAAAAAAAAAAAAAAATATATATATATATATATATATATATATATATATATATACACACACTGTCAGTAGTATGAATTGACCAGTTTTAACCTAACCCTATTTCGCTGGTAAAACCAGGGCTTTGAAAGCTTAAAGAATTTTGCTGATGGTCTTGAAGCTAGTACATGTGTCTGTAAAACCATCTATATCCTGAAATACCAACTTTTATTTTTTTCTCCTTCAATTCTATTGGTATATCACCCCCCCAAAAATATACATTTTCATTCCTAATATTTGATTTATCAATTTTAATTTCAGAATATGCTTAGAATTATTTCTAAACACCTTCTCTGCTCCCATCATTTTGCCACACCACCATTTATCACTTGGGTAACTGCAATATCCTTGCACTTCTGTCTCTGCTGCAAACTTTGCCTCACTTAAATCTCATTTCACAGGGACACAAAAGTGATCCCTTAACAGAGGGGTCAGGGCACTCCTAAACTGAATAACTCTTTATCACTGCATTAGTCCCTTCATGATCTGGCCCTCTATTGCCTCTGATTTTATCTCCCACCACAGCCTCCTTAATTCTGTCTCCGCAACCCCAGTGACCTGGCTTTTCCTTCAAACACTCCACGCCTCAGGAACAGGTATCCCACATTCCGCATTTTCTCACCTATCCCAGTGTTTACTCAAATGCCACATTCTTAGTGAGGTTTCCCCTGGTTGCTGTGTCTAAGTCGTGATAGCTCTTAGGCACATTTAACACACACACAAGATTCCTTCTTGCTTTATTTTTCCACTTCGCATTTATATCAGTATTTTTTTTAGGTGTATAACCCCCACCCACCAGATTACAAGCTTCATAAGTGCAAGGATTTTTATCTGTTTTATTCACCACTTCATTCCAACACTTAAATCAATATTTGATTGTTCAGTAAATAATTGTATAATAAATGAATGAATATAAAAGTCTGGCTGACTCACAACTAACATTGAATGCTGAGCATACTGAGTTTAAAGTTCAAAGTAATTTGGGGTTTGCCTCTTTTAATGCTCCAAGAAAGAGATCTGAAGCAAGTGTTTATTTATATATTGGAAAGGTGAAGAAATGAGGGGTGTGAATATCTGCCCCTGAGACAGAGGCACCTGAAGGTTTGAGGAAATAGCTGGGTGACCTGAGGGTTGCTGAGGCAGAGTTAAAAAGGTTGTGGTAGGAGATGAAGTGAAAAAATGATAGACATCCAGGTGATAAAGGGCCTTAATGCAGTGATAAACATTTACAGGGTATATATGTGATATTTTTAATAGTCTCCAATGTCAAGTATCTTTTCCTAAAAAATATTTAAAATGATAAGCATGGAAGAATGGCAAGTTCATTCTGAATCTCCAATAAACTTGAATTCATGAAGACAAGTACATATTCCTTAAGACTGTTATCTGAGAAGTAAAGAAACTTACTCAACCTTTGAAGCTACGTTTCTGCAGATCTAAACATTAAGATTAATTTAAGGAGTATATAAATCTTGAATTTAGATTTGGAAAGTAGTGTCCTGAAGTGTGCACTAAAAACACTGCAAACAAAATTTGGCTTTAGGGGTGAAGGAGGGGGAGGAGTGCTATAGAAATCACCCCACAATCTTATGCCCTTGGTACTTTGCCACGTTTAATTTCGAAGGCATTTTCTGGCATCCTTCTTAGATTCTTCCACACACCATATTTACATTAATTACACTAAGACACATAATTATAACTCATGGCTAATTTGTTTTTAAAAAGAAGAAAAAGAACCCACAACAAGAAGCATGTTAAAAATAAGACTGAGAATATAATTTAAGTATTAACCTTAAACCATTTAGTGTCAAAATACAGGTTTCTATCCTAAACTGCTTTAAGTCTACATCAATTGCAACATGACTTGATTTGCCTGAACAATAAAAGACTAAACTTTTACAGGAAGTGACTTTAAAAAATGTACCTATGTTTTCACATGTATTTTAAGAAAAATAGCTTCATCTGAGTGTTTCTATGTGCATACAATGGCACTATTGAAAAAGGTTTGTCATTATTATGCTTATTCTTAAGTCAGTTAATAGCGTACCTGAAATTAATGAATGAATTTTCAGATATTGTAATGGAATTGTTTTGCTCTAGACATACAGTACAAAAAATACCCTAACCATTGATGTTTTTAAAAGGTATTTGAAGTTTTACAGTGTTTTTTTAATTTCATAATATATTCAATATATAACACATTTTTAACTTTAAACTTATTGCATAATAAATTTTTAAATCTTGATATAAGTGTCATTGTGCTGTTTATGAAGACTATAATGTTCAGTTTATTTTTTCATATGTGGAGGTTTTAAATTATATATTTTCACCTTTAAAAATTTAGTAATAATGTTTCTCATTAGATTTATTTTTCCAACACAATACCCTTAATATATATTACTCATACAAATTGAAAAGAAAAAAACTGCAATTCAGCTAGGCAAAAGCACAGAAAATTCATGGAAAAAGTACAACTAACCAATGGATTTAATGTACAATAATTTTAGCCATAATCATCTTAAGGACATTTAGCTATAAATATAAATATATATAAATGTTATTTTGTGAAAACTTGTTCTAAAATGAACTAACAGTCTTGATTACCTAATTTAAAGGTTGCCATTCATCTGACCACTGTGAGTTGGAATTATTCTTTTGCCAGCAGAACCATTAGAAATTACTGCTTACTGCTGCCAGATAGCTCTTTTATATTTATCACTAAGTGGGTAAAGACACAAGAGACACATCATTCCTTCATTCTAGAAACTAAATTCTAAAAACAGTTTGCTGTCCTTAAGTATGTGTGCTGTGCTCCATCATGTCTGAATCTTTGTGACCCCAGGGACCGTAGCCCACGAGGTTCCCCCGTCCATGGGATTTTACATGCAAGATTACTGGAGTGGGTTACCATTTCCTACTCCAGGGGATTTTTCCAACCCAGGGTTCCAACCTGTGTCTCCTGGGTCACCTGCACTGCAGGTGGATTCTTTACTGCTGAGCCATGGTCCTTAAGTATCAGTTCAGTTCAGTTCAGTTCAGTAGCTCAGTCATGTCCGACTCTTTGCGACCCCATGAATCGCAACTCGCCAGGCCTCCCTGTCCATCACCAACTCCTGGAGTTCACTCAGATTCATGTCCATCGAGTCAGTAATGCCATCCAGCCATCTCATCCCCTGTCGTCCCCTTCTCCTCCTGCCCCCAATCCCTCCCAGCATCAGAGTCTTTTCCAATGAGTCAACTCTTCGCATGAGGTGGCCAAAGTACTGGAGTTTCAGCTTTAGCATCATTCCTTCCAAAGGAATCCCAGGGCTGATCTCCTTTAGAATGGACTGGTTGGATCTCCTTGCAGTCCAAGGGACTCTCAAGAGTCTTCTCCAACACCACAGTTCAAAAGCACCAATTCTTCGGCGCTTAACTAAGTATGCTGCTGCTGCTAAGTCGCTTCAGTCGTGTCCAACTCTGTGTGACCCCATAGACGGCAGCCCACCAGGCTCCCCCATCCCTGGGATTCTCCAGGCAAGAACACTGGAGTGGGTTGCCATTTCCTTCTCTAAGTGTAGCTTCCTCTAAAACATAGTGATATCCGTATTGCACACTTAACAGGATTCCTGACAAGTCTAGTTAATTTAAAATTCACTAGTTTCAAAATGGGTAGATTTTTCATACAATACGATATTATGGGTTTTGATAAGAAATACATAATGCTGTATATATGAAGACATATGTAGTAGATAGTGACAAAATAATAGAAATTATATTGATAAAGTATGTTTTTCCCTTGAGAAAAATTAAAGAGTTGAGTTTCAAGTTTTTATGATAAAATAAATAACCTAGTAGCTTAATATTTATCATTTAAAAAGAATTTAACTAGGTTCATTTTCTAGTGTTTCAGATCCAGAATTAGGAACTCAGGTTACCAACTGATCAGTGATGATGAGGATTACATCAACTGAAAGTAGTAGGTATATGTTAAAAATTATAGAAAATATGGGGAAAATGTTTAAGACAAACTTGAAAACATTCTTGAAAGCAAAGTAGTGACCATAAGTCACATGATTTAAATTCAAAATTATCTGGTTAAAAGAAAAAGAAAATTCAACCAAATAAAAGCCAAAGGGCTCTTACCATGCCCCAACCCTGAAAAGTGGGTGAGACCATTTTGTGTAAAAGCAAATATTCTTTAAGCTGGAAGAGAGCTCTGGATGGATGTTGGGGGCGTGAAAGGGCCAAGCAGTCATGTACACTGAGACTGCTCCCTCCAATCCATTCTGCATATCATCCACTGAGAAGCTGATATGGTATTTAAAGAAGTAATGGCATATCGCTCCTCTTTTTGGATTTCCTATCCATTTAGGTCACCACAAAGCCAAGTTCTCTGAGCTTAAGTATATTCTCATTAGATAACTATTTAATAAGTATCAGTAGTGTATATATGTCAATCCCAAACTTCCAATTCACTTTGCTGCACAATTGAAACTAACACAACACTGTAAAGCAACTATTTTCCAATGAAAATTAACTTAAAAAAGAGAATATCAGCTTGGGAGATCAACTTGATTGATCTAAGGATGAATATATCCCCCCAGCACATCTGTCATTGATTCATTGATACTTATGTACATATGAGCATGTGTTCCAATCCTGACCAAAGGGATATGAGAAAACCCCAGCCAGTTCTGTGATACTAAATCCAGGTCTGCATTGGCCCAGGGCATGAGTATTAACACCATCTGTGTCCCTGGGACAGTAAATGTAAATGCATTCCATTAAATGTAAATGCTTGTACATTTAGTTTCTTAACCAGTGTGCTAAAAGGCACCCTGTCACTTCTGGTAGGGGTGTGTGTGTGTCTCAGTGGGGAGTAGAGGGTGAGGAGGGTCCTCTGCCATCTGATCCCATGTGATCCATCACTGATTACCTTTGATCAGTAATGTATTCATTGGAGTCCACACCAGGCATGGATGTGGACTCTGAATGTTTCATCATATTCCTTCAGTTCCATGGATTTGAAATGAACGCATCATCGGTGTGGAGGCTTCCCAGGTGGGACCATGGCAAAGGACCCATATGCTAATGCAGGAGACCTGAGATGCAGGTTCAATCCCTGGGTTGGGAAGATCCCCTTGAGGAGGGCATGACAACCCACCGCAGTATCCTTGCCTGGAGAATCGCATGGACAGAGGAGCCTGGAAGGCTGCAGTCCATGGGGTCGCAAAACGTCAGACACAACTGAAGCAACTGAGCACACATCCTTGCTGAGAGCATCAGAATCCTTGAAGCGCTTGTTCACAATTAGGAAACATTTGCAATGTCACCCCAGAGTTACAGTCAGCTTTATTCTGTTTCACCTCCACATGGGAGTTAAGTTTCAGAGCAAGCAAAGAGCTCTCTATTTTTAGAAGGAATACATTACATTCCGAAATGGTGAGATTTCTGGAAACATTTTTCCTCAAAGACAACATTGGGAAGCCATGCCCTTTTCCTCACTATACACAAAGAGTGAAGAATGAAGCTCAGACCCTAATGCCACTGGCAGCAATAACCGAAGTTACTCAGCCTTAGGATAAAGCCAACTTTTATATTTGAACTAAAAAACCACCTAATCCTAAAATGAAGCCTAATTCTGGAGTGCTAGTCATATGAGTTAAGATTTAATGTCTTTACTCTTTAAGTCAGTTTGATTTGTGTATTATTTGCAGCTTCAGACATTGTAACTGATACAGAACTTGGTAGACATTTGGCTCAAGATGAGGATTAAGCATGAGTTTGACAAAGCTATGACCCATAAAAGAAAAAGCCATAGTAACAATTTAAAAACATTTAGAACCTATAAAATAAAGCATGAAGTGAAGGCACATGTTCTGTTCTTCTCTGTAGAGAGTACTGGAAAGCTAAAGCAACAGCTGCCATTTGATCCTTAAATGATCACCAACTCTCTGATTACCTCCTACCTGAGATTTAGTGTGCAGATTCAACCTTTAATCGGGATTGTAGGGAGAATTTCATGGTTTACATTTTGAACTCTGCTTGGAAACCTCTTTGAAGATCAGCCAGAAGATTGTGCAAATAACCTGCAGAAGCTTACAGCTGTCCTCCTATTCTTCATGATGAGCAAGCCGTCATTTTCCCAATGTGATAAAAATCTGATTACACTTGAACATCACCTTCTACAGGTTATTATATTCTCGTCACCAAAATATACTGATCTCTTCTCTAGTTTTTTCTGATTTTCATAGCAGGGGAGTGCTAAAAGTCTGTTTTCCTCTTAACAATTAAGTGTTCTTTTTCATTTGGGATAGCAACTGACATGCATGGTTCTACAACACTCAACATTTGCTATTTTGTTTTGCCTTATATACAGATGGTTGGCCACAGTATATTATGTGTGTGTGTGTGTATGTGGGTTAGTTGCTCAGTCATGTCCAACTCTTTGTGATCCCATGGACTGCAGCCTGCCAGGCTCCTCTGTTCATGGAATTCTCCAGGCAAGAATACTGGAGTAGGTAACCATTTCCTTCTCTAGGGTATCTTCCCAATGCAGAGATCAAACCTGGGTCTCCTAAATTGCAGGCGGATTCTTTACTGTCTGAGCCACCAAGGAAGCCCTACAATAACATTTCTATTAAATTGAGCCATATAATGTAGGCCTTATAATGGTTTTCTTTACAAAAGTATTATAAATTTTATTCTTGGTTCCATTTTGTAATTTTTTTTATTTTCAAATTGAATGAAAATACATTTTTATTAATACATATTTGAATATTTTTGTGAATACTATTTTCTTCAAAAATTGCTCCATTTTTAAAGTCTAGATTATGAGAGCACGGAAAACTATGAGTAGTCACAGTGGAACATGTTTAGTAAGTATAAATATAGAGTAATTTAAGTCTAATTGGGTGTGTGCATGCGTGCCCAATCATGTCTGAATCTTTACAACCCCTTGGACTGTAGCTCACCAGGCTCCCCTGTCCGTGGGATTTTCCAGGCAAGAATATTGGAATGGGTTGTCATTTCCTGCTCCAGGGAATCTACCTCACTCGGGGATCAAACCGGCATCTCTGGTGTTTTCTGCATTGGAAGGTGGGTTCTTTACCACCGTGCCACCTGGGCAAATCATAACTAAAGGCAATAAGTCAAATTAAACTTCCAAGAAATTTCAGTTACCAAGAGGAATGTGCCTTTATCATGTGTTTCATATCAAATTCCAAATTTTTCAATTCTATTTATGTCATAACAAAGGTAACAATTTAAAGCTTAATTATTTCTGTTCTTAATAATACAGGCATCAGGATAACAAATAATAAACAAAAATGAAAAAATAAACTATTTTTATAAATAAAAACACTGATTTTGCACACACATTTGGGTTTCAGTGACAGAAAAATGAACATATCTCTGTATTTTATTTTAAAATAGATTATTAAAGACTAAATTTATAAAAATTACTGTGAATAGGAAGTTAAACAAAGGATATAATTACATTTGTCCCTATTATATGACTCCTAGTTTTGCATTTTTTTCCTTACAGTACTGAACATGGGATTTCATTAAATCAGAGCATTTATGTATTACTCATGTAAATAATTTCTCATTATAAGTTATCAGTTCATACTAAAATCTTTTGGGAGGGAAGTTAGCATTTTGTAAAATACCTGGGCATTATATCTCTTCCATTAAACTAAATTAAAAAATTTAAAATTCTACAGAAATAGTACTATTTTCTACAATTCCCTTAAACATTGGGGAAAAATTACCTGAAAATTTATTTTGTATTTTAATATTTACCTCTAATGCATAGAAATACACACTCTATAAATATGAAAAATAAATATTAGCAGTGAATAATTTTATGTTGGCTCTTTATTGTCAATTAAAAGTAGTATTTGTTATATCAGAAATTAATTTATATTAGGAAAACATTTAGATAAAAATATAATGCAGCAATACAAATTTTATAGGGTATTATTCATACTATTGCTAAAACTTGCAAAAATAAAAGCAGTGATTTGCTTTAGTATATGAGGCTGACGTCACTTACTCAACCTCGTGTTCTGTGTCTTGTTCCACTATCGGTTGAGGGTTTCATCCACTCTGTCCCATAGGGACTCTACACACATCTGTGTCAGAACAGGGCTGGAAGTGGTTATATATTCTCTAGCTAGTTTCTCCAGGTGAAACAAATGACTTCATACTGTTATTAAATAAATACTTGATAATGTAGATTATGAAATACTACCACACATTAATCCAAATACCTGGTGCAGTTTAGAGTTACACACACACACACACACACATATTTCCAACCATATCAACAAATAGGGTGTGCTACTTAATCATTAGATATATGTTAAAATCAAAAGCATCTGGGTTCTAAGAAGAAAATATGCATAATCGAAAACACGAGAAAACATCAGTTTGTTGTGGGACATTAAAGGGATGGAAAGAGACATTTTGGGAAAGCAAACTAGATGCCTAATGAAAAGATGCTCGATCTCATTCTGTTAAAAAATAAAATACCTCCATATTAGCAAAAAATTTTAAACTTTGTAATATACAGTATTTGTCAGGATATAGGTAGCAGTCATTAATATACACTTTAGTGGGACTAGTAATTGGTGCCATATCAAGATCAAACTTATTTTGACTCTTTTTTTAAATTTTTATTTTATTTTTAAACTTTACAAAATTGTATTAGTTTTGCCAAATATCAAAATGAATCCGCCACAGGTATACATGTGTTCCCCATCCTGAACCCTCCTCCCTCCTCCCTCCCCATACCATCCCTCTGGGTCGTCCCAGTGCATTTGCCCCAAGCATCCAGTATCATGCATCGAACCTGGACTGGCAACTCGTTTCATACATGATATTATACATGTTTCAATGCCCTTCTCCCAAATCTTCTCAACCTCTCCCTCTCCAACAGAGTCCATAAGACTGTTCTATACATCAGTGTCTCTTTTGCTGTCTCATACACAGGGTTATTGTTACCATCTTTCTAAATTCCATATATATGCGTTAGTATACTGTATTGGTGTTTTTCTTTTTGGCTTACTTCACTCTGTATAATAGGCTCCAGTTTCATCCACCTCATTAGAACTGATTCAAATGTATTCTTTTTAATGGCTGAGTAATACTCCATTGTGTATATGTACCACTGCTTTCTTATCCATTCATCTGCTGATGGGCATCTAGGTTGCTTCCATGTCCTGGCTATTATAAACAGTGCTGTGATGAACATTGGGGTACACGTGTCTCTTTCCCTTCTGGTTTCCTCAGTGTGTATGCCCAGCAGTGGGATTGCTGGATCATAAGGCAGTTCTATTTCCAGTTTTGTAAGGAATCTCCACACTGTTCTCCATAGTGGCTGTACTAGTTTGCATTCCCACCAACAGTGTAAGAGGGTTCCCTTTTCTCCACACCCTCTCCAGCATTTATTGCTTGTAGACTTTTGGATCGCAGCCATTCTGACTGGCG
The DNA here is from genome assembly GCF_029378745.1 of Bos indicus. Lineage (NCBI taxonomy): Eukaryota > Metazoa > Chordata > Mammalia > Artiodactyla > Bovidae > Bos > Bos indicus. The sequence continues at coordinate 33,324,594 of NC_091776.1, read as the reverse complement.
TGAAATGGTACCTCATAGTGGTTTTGATTTGCATTTCTCTGATAATGAGTGATGTTGAGCATCTTTTCATGTGTTTGTTAACCATCTGTATGTCTTCTTTGGAGAAATGTCTATTTAGTTCTTTGGCCCATTTTTTGATTGGGTTATTTATTTTTCTGGAATTGAGCTGCAGGAGTTGCTTGTATATTTTTGAGATTAGTTGTTTGTCAGTTGCTTCATTTGCTATTATTTTCTCCCATTCTGAAGGCTGCCTTTTCACCTTGCTAATAGTTTCCTTTGTTGTGCAGAAGCTTTTAAGTTTAATTAGGTCCCATTTGTTTATTTTTGCTTTTATTTCCAATATTCTGGGAGATGGGTCATAGAGAATCCTGCTGTGATGTATGTCAGAGAGTGTTTTGCCTATGTTCTCCTCTATTTTGACTCTTTAGGCCAACTTCCAATAGTGGAGATTCCTTTATCATGTATCTTTGCAAATAAATCTTTGCAAAATTATGCCTAAACATATATAGTAAGTATACTCACTCAAAATAGTTTAAAAATCGTAAAAAATGAAAATGCATGTAGTTAGATTTTTCCTTCTCTTTCATTTCCTCCTTTTTTCCCTCCTTAGTGTAAGGCTCTATTTTTCTTTCATTCATCAAATATTAAGCAGAAAGTTTACTCTGTAAAAACTCATAAGGAATTATTACTGTATGTTACATAGTGCCCTGCTTTTTTAAAATTAATTTTTTAAAAAAATTGTAAAAGATCACTTCAGCAGCAGTAGGAATAACAGATTTGAGAAGGCTGGTAATGGCAAGGGGACAGAAATAATGGATATGGGCAGAGTAGTTGTACAAAATCAAAACTTAGGATACTGTGTTGATAATAAAAAAAAAAACTACAATAGATCTGTACATGTTGTTTTGGGCAAAAGACCATTTTATATTAAGATTATAAAATCAAAGAATATACATACATGCATGTGGAAATACACAAGCATTTCTTTGCAGATAGGCTAACAAAATTTAATATTAATTACCTTTTGTGAGTGGAAGTAAAAAGTAAAGAAATTGAAGATAAGTAGACATTTTATTTATTTTAATTTCCAACAGTTTCTCTTTTGCTCACATTCTTACAATGCTTTTTGTATAACTTTTATGGTTTTGTTACAGAATTAACTGGTTTACAATTATACCATTTTTATGTTATAAATTAAAAGCAAATGTAATTACCATTTAGAAATTTTCTCCAGTTTACATTGCTCTAACAATTTGTCTCAAAGTATTTTATAATGTTTTTAAATGTTGTGGCAATATTTTATTAGGTTTCTTCTTTCTCCTTAACTTTTCTTTTCCTAATAAATAAGGAATTGACAACAGCTAAGAAAATATAACAAACTAAAAAATAAAGGAATAAGCCAAAAAGCAGGAATTTTTATTTCAGATCCTTTTAAAGTTTATTCAGTTACCAAAGTGTGTGGCATATATATCCTCAAAATGGAGCACAACATTTTTGCAAAAATTAGATTTTTACATAGTCCCTATAGTCCTACATTTCAGACATACATTTGGAGTTACTTTTGCAAGACAACACAGTAAATAGTCCTCTCTCTTACACTAGAACAGAGGGGCTTGAAACAAGATAGATTGGCTGAGAAAGACTTTCATGTTTGAAAACAGAAAAATTCCTAAAACAAAAAATAAAATCATTTATGGTATAATTTTTGACTGTTTTAAAATTAATTTTCTACAATACTTGTCCTCTTGTGATTGGCTTATTTAACTTAGTATAATGTCTTCAAGTTTGTTTCATCCATGTTATTGCACATGTCAGAATTTCCTTCCTTCTTAAGACTAAATAATATTCCATTGTATTATATGCCATTTTGTGTATGCATTCATCCATGGATAGACATTTAGGTTGCTTCCACTTTTTGGTCATTGTGAATAAGGCTGCTATGAATATATAAATATTCAAGAATTCAGGTGTACAAATACCTGAGTCTCTTCCTTCATTGCTTTCAGGTACGTATCAGCAGTAGAATTGCTAGATGATATGCCCAAAGAAAGGCAATGCCAAAAATGCTCAAACTACCGCACAATTGCACTCACCTCACATGCTAGTAAAGTAATGCTCAAAATTCTCCAAGCCAGACTTCAGCAATACTTGAACCGTGAACTTCCAGATGTTCAAGCTGGTTTTAGAAAAGGCAGAGGAACCAGAGATCAAATTGCCAACATCTGCTGGATCATGGAAAAAGCAAGAGAGTTCCAGAAAAACATCTATTTCTGCTTTATTGACTATGTCAAAGCCTTTGAATGTGTGGATCACAATAAACTGTGGAAAATTCTGAAAGAGATGGGAATACCAGACCACCTGATCTGCCTCTTGAGAAATTTGTATGCAGGTCAGGAAGCAACAGTTAGAACTGGACATGGAACAACAGACTGGTTCCAAATAGGAAAAGGAGTACATCAAGGCTGTATATTGTCACCCTGTTTATTTAATTTATATGCAGAGTACATCATGAGAAATGCTGGACTGGAAGAAACACAAGCTGGAATCAAGATTGCCAGGAGAAATATCAATAACCTCAGATATGCAGATGACACCACCCTTATGGCAGAAAGTGAAGAGGAACTAAAAAGCCTCTTGATGAAAGTGAAAGAGGAGAGTGAAAAGGTTGGCTTAAAGCTCAACATTCAGAAAACAAAGACCATGGCATCTGGTCCCATCACTTCATGGGAAATAGATGTGGAAACAGTGGAAACAGTGTCAGACTTTATTTTTCTGGGCTCCAAAATCACTGCAGATGGTGACTGCAGCCATGAAATTAAAAGACACTTACTCCTTGGAAGGAGAAAGTTATGACCAACCTAGATAGCATATTCAAAAGCAGAGACATTACTTTGCCAACAAAGGTCCGTCTAGTCAAGGCTATGGTTTTTCCAGTGGTCATGTATGGATGTGAGAGTTGGACTGTGAAGAAAGCTGAGCACCGAAGAATTGATGCTTTTGAACTGTGGTTTTGGAGAAGACTCTTGAGAGTCCCTTGGACTGCAAGGAGATCCAACCAGTCCATTCTAAAGGAGATCAGTCCTGGATGTTCTTTGGAAGGAATGATGCTAAAGCTGAAACTCCAGTACTTTGGCCACCTCATGCGAAGAGTTGACTCATTGGACAAGACTCCGATGCTGGGAGAGATTGGGGGCAGGAGGAGAAGGGGATGACAGAGGATGAGATGGCTGGATGGCATCACCGACTTGATGGACGTGAGTCTGAGTGAACTCCGGGAGTTGGTGATGGACAGGGAGGCCTGGCGTGCTGCAGTTCATGGGGTCGCAAAGAGTTGGACATGACTGAGTGACTGAACTGAACTGAACTGATGACCACTTTTTAATTTTTTGAGGAAACAGCAAAAAAAAAAAGGTAAATTTGGATTTACATATACTTTACCACAGAAACAGGAACTATTAATTTCTGATGAAGATTCTTATCTCTCTAAAAGTCACGGAAATCTGATTGTGTGTCAAAGAATCTCTGACAAGTCAACCAGTCTACCTTGGCACTTCACACAGTCTCGATTATTCTCTGTCCTGACTGTACTTTCAGTTCCATAATCTTTGCACTATTCTAGCCTTCCACATCCCAACGGAATGTGTCTTAATGCATATATAGATTTTTTGACATAGAGAGGGTTCTACCTCCTCGGTTTCAGGAAGTTTGCTACTATTTATTGTGTTTTCTTAAATTCAAAATAGCTTAGAAGTCAGGAAGCCTGGGTCCAATTTCTATCTCTGCCTTTTACTAAAACTATGAATTTTCAAAAGTTACTTATTTTTTCTTGATTCACTGCTTGCTCATTTATTCATTTTTTTAAAAAATGCGTTGAGTACCAGCAATTTTCCAGGAGCTATGCCAGGTGCTAAAAATGCAAAGAGATCATGACGTACCCCTTCTGTCAAGAAGTTTACAGTGACTGAGGCAAAAATAGCTCTCTAATACCCTTCAGAGGCATAAAGTAGGGAATTTTGAAAGAGTGATCCCTAAGAAAGGGCTTTGTATATTTTAAACATTAAATGCATGCAGTGTGATTAATATCACCCTGGTTCCCTGCCACACTTCGGGTACTCTCAAATCCACATAAATTGGAGAAAGAGGTTATAACTTACAACTATGAAGTAGAATAGCATTCCTTATCAGTACTGTAGAAACAGCACCAACAACAAAGAGTTATGACCATTTATATTTTTAATATTAAAACATCTAAACCCAATTTAAAATATTTGACTTCTCCAAACTCCTGTTTCCTTTCCATGAACCACATGCTTAAATCTACTGATGACTCTTAAGATATATGTTGACATAAAGGGAGGGACTTTCTCTCCCTTTAATTAAAAATGGAAAGAGTAATTAGAAAAGATAATAGAGAAGATGATCCCTGCCTTAGGAGGATGTTTGACATGTCAGAAGAGGTCCCAACTGTCTATGGCTATTACCTTCACTGAGCTCATACATAAAGAGCTAAATAAAAAGAGTGGCAATCAGCCAACATTTTTTATTCTTTATTAATTTCTAATAAATACATTTTCTTTTTTTTCTATGCAGTTAAATCAAAATATCAGTTGCATGGTTAATGTCCATTATCAAAAAGCAATTAACTCTCCCCATTGTCTTAGTCTTAGGTGTTCTATTAAACAATGCCAAAATAACATATCACTGGCCTCTATTAAAATGCAGTAAAACAATTAAAATATTTTATCCTCCTTACTACATTGCTAACAAATAACAGTGCCTTGCCACTGAGAAACTGAGGAGCCATGGTAAAACAATGCAACTTGAATTGATCAAATATTCAATCAGCTAGTACAATAAGGGGGTAATGGGAAAACAAAATGTTCGTTTTATTATTCAATGGAGAAATGTAGAGAGAAATTTGCTACTTGGTTTCAGTTTCAGGAATTAGATTATTTTGGAAGGATCATCAGTGTGTCTTATTAAACAATAAAATATACATTGATTATTATCAGTGTTAAAATTTATCCACGTTAATTGAAAGCATGTTTCCTGACCACTACCTCTGTACCAGAATGAGTGTCACGTAGGCTGCCATGGAAGCACAAGACTAGGCATTCAGTCCAATCTTGGAAATTCAAGGAAGGCTTTGTGGAGAAAGGAACACCCATACTGTGACAAAAAGGAGAAATTATACTATTAATAGCAAAGTCAGAAGAGTGAGAAAATGCTTCAAGTATATACATAACAGCAGATACAATGCACAAGATGGAAGCAGGAAGGGACGCGTCTTAAAATCAGGGATAGAAACCTTCCAGGTCGTGCTGGTGGGAAAGAAGCCAGTGGAAGAGACATAAGAGATGCAGGTTCAATTCCTGGGTCAGGAAGATCCCCTGGAGGAGGGTGTGGCAACCCACTCCAGCATTCTTGCCTAGAGAATCTCTAGGGTCACAAAGAGTCGGACGAAACTGAAGTTACTCAGCATGCACCGTATTTGAATATTGAAGGCAAAGAGGGAATATTTGATAGATAAAACTGGGGTTAGCAGAAAACAGATAAAAAATGAACCTGCAGTCCATTTAAGGAGTTTTGATTTTTTCCTTAAGCGATGAAAATGTTCCAAAACATATAGCCAAGAGGGACATTTGACCTTGTATTATAAAAAGAGTAAGATGATGATTGTGTTTTTTCCAACCATTTTTGAAGTGCATCCACTTACCTAAAATCAAAAAAACCTAAATTGTGAGAACATTTCAGTGTCCTGTGGAGATGGCTGTGTCAGATGTATTGTGCTTGGAAACTGAGTGTGTCTTTCCCTCCAAAATAATAGAATTTGTATCAGAAAATTGATCCTCCTCCCACCACACAAAGAGACAGTCAGGAAGAAATTGCAGGATAGAACAACCAAAGGGAGCCAGATATGCACTTATTAAAAGAGAAACCACAGAATGGCAAAGATGTCTTTTCAGACATACACGTCTGACATGTGGTAGGTGTTTAATGAGTACTTGCTCACTGAAGAGCACGTTGGTACAGCCTGTGGAAAAGAGAAATTACAGAGGAGACAATGAATGCTGTGTCATGGGGTGAAGATACAAAGACTGGAGTAAAGGGATGGTTTGAAAAGGAGGAAAAAGTAGAGAAGAGAAAGGAGTACTACCAAAAAAAAAAAAGCTGGAGGGGAAGGAAATGTGTAATTGCAATTTATTCTTAGAGCAGCTAACTCTTACCAAAAGAAGAGAGCATTGAGTCAGTTTCAGAGAGCTATAAGTCAGTTGCAGCAAACACAAGAAGGCCTGAAATAAACACAGAGAGCTCACAAGAGCCCTGAAGAGAAGACACACTTACCTGAAAACTTACAGCACGGAGGCATTTGTGCTCAAGATGAAGCAAACCTAAATAATGTAAAACTATTTGGGTTTAACATAAGTGCATAGAAAGTCTGTTTTTCAATATTTCCATAAGGAAATTAAATTTATGTCAAATCCCCAACTTTGGTTAAAAGCCCCAATTTTAGAACTCTAATCAAATTTTGTCTCACATAGAAACACTTCAATCTGGATGGATTTTGTAGGTAAACTGACCTCAGGTTTTATGATGAAGCACCCTAACTCTACCACCCAAAAAGCCCACAGAGACAGCTCAAATAGTTCATTTTGACCCTGAAAATAGGGCACTCCATCTCTTCCGATCTTGTGTAGATTTAATAACTGTAGATAGGCGATAGCACTAACAGGAAGCATGGGAGAGAGAAAAAAACATTTTCTAAATAAGGGCAAGTACTGGAGAACTATAGAAACTCACCCTCCTTTTTTATGTGGAAGCTAATTTTATATCCAGAATAAGTCAACCAGAATCCAGATGACCTGTCAAATTCTTTCCCAAGAATTAACTGTTTATTTTTTTCAGGGAAATTCTGTTATTATTTTTGTTTCTATTATCATCCATTTATCCACTAAGATTCATCAAATACATACTATTAATGTATATAATAAGTTGTGATAATTTTTGTTATCTCATTTAATCTTTACACTCTTCATATTAAGTAAATATTAGTATTATCTCCATTTCAGATGAAAGAAAACCTAACTCTGCTTCCGTTTAACTTCAACACTCCTGTCGTTAAAGCTTCTAATGCTCTACTTTCTTTCTTCTACTTGTTGTTCAGTCACTCAGTTGTGTCCAACTCTTTGTGACCCCATGGACTGTAGCATGCTGGGCTTCCCTGTCCTTCACCATCTCCTGGAGTTTGCTCAAACTCACGTCCATTGAGTCAGTGATGTCATCCAATCATCTTCTCATCCTCTATCATCCCCTTCTCCTTATTTGCATTTTAAAGAAATACACTTAACTTTTTTTATTGAAAGAGGAATTGGATTGGATTTCATTGTTATAATCATAGAGGAGGAGAGGCAAGGTTGGAGCGGGGGCTGGTGGTAAAGAAACCACCTGCCAATGCAGGAGACATCAGAGACCTGGGTTCAATCCCTCAGTTGGGAAGATCCCTGAAGGAGGGCACGACAACCCACTACAGTATTCTTGCCTGGAGAATCCCATGGACAGAGGAGCCTGGCAGGTTGCAAAGAGTTGGACACCATGGAAGCTTCCTAGCACTCAGGCACACACACACAGAGCATCAGCTTTGCATCAGACATCATTTGGATGCTTTCCTACTGTGTCTCACTTGTCAACAACAATCCAAAGAAATTTTGGGAACTTACGACATTGCACAAATAAGGAAACTGATTTTAAGAGTGTCATCTTTTAAAGATGCTTCAGTGACTAACAATGAAGCTAAAATTTGAGGGAATATTTTACTTCAGATTCCATTGGTAGAACTATTAGTTTATCTATTTCCTCCCAAATAAGTCTTATCACATACATTTTTCTAGAGCATTACAATAAAATTGCACTTCTTTATATCCCAACTCCATATCTATTGATTAGTTTTGTCTGTTTTAAATATTTTTCTCTATCAAGATTAGTAGATTTCATCCACACTCTGAGGCCATCTCATTCTCCATAGTTACCAGATGTATTTATTTATTTCACATCCCATCTTGTGTCATAAAAAAGTGACCAGAGAAAGAAGCTTCTATATCTTTTTAAACAAAGAAACAGTAAGTTTGTGAAGAACGTACAAGATAAAGGGGTTTAGGCTAGGGGTAGTAAGTGTTGGTCACTCAGTCGTGTCTGACTCTTTGCGACCCCACCCCATGGACTGTAGCCTGCCAGGTTCCTCTTTCCATGGGATTCTCCAGGCAAGAATACTGGAGTGGGTTGCCATTCCCTTCTCCACTGGATCTTCCCAACCCAGGACTGAGCCCTGGTCTCCTGCATTGCAGGCAGATTCTTTACCATATGAGGCACCAGGGAAGCCCAGAGGTAGTGAAGGATGAGATAATAACTAGTAGATAAGGTTGACTTGTTTCTTTGTACTAATTTCTGATGAACGTCTTCCATCCTCCTGGTACAGGGAGGGTACCTCTCACATGACCTGTTTTGGGAAGAAGAGCAAGTGTGTAGGGGGATGTGGAAGGAGGGGATCATAGTGATCTTCCTGCTTCTGCCATCTTCTCAAACTCCTTCAGCATGAGCTATTTTCTATCCCAGGGTGTCACATTTTGGGAAGTTGTATCCGGAACCCCACCCCCAGCTTACCCCGCCTCACCTGTTCCTTCTCCCAGAAACCACAGCAAAGGGGCCTGCACAGTTCTGCTTCCTCTGTCTGGTGGCCCCACCCAGGCTGTCTTCTCAGTGGCCCTGTGTGAACTGCGAGTGCAACAGATTTGCAAACTCTTTCTGGTTTCTCTCTTTTGACCTGCATCCATCCTCACCAAGCCTCACACAAGGGAGTAAGGTTATATGGTTAAAATGTTGTTGTTGTTGTTGTTGTTGTTGTTGTTCAGTCGCTAAGTCATGTCTGACTCTGCCATCCCATTGACTGCAGCACGCCCGGCTTCCCTGTACATCACCAACTCCCGGAGTTCACTCAAACTCATGTCCATTGAGTCAGTGATGCCATCCAACCACCTCATCCTCTGCCATCCCCTTCTTCTCCTGCCCTCAAACTGTCCTAGCATCAGGGTCTGGACTCTACTCATTAGAGGCAGGAGTGACCCTCCCCAATCCCCGTCATGACAATTAAATATGACTCAAGACTAAGGGATTAAAATCACCCTCAGTGGAGAACCACTGGTTTCAAATATTCACTGTTGACCTCTGACCCTCAGCAGTGCTTTCCTGACATCTCTATTCCAGCCCTGCTAACAGTAGCATAAGCACTTAATCTTAAATTAAGCTCTTTATTTCCGGTTTACATTAGCTTCTATATTCTAACCAAATCTTACTGAAGGGGAGGACATAACTGATTAATTCTTTTCTGCATGTGAGTAGTCCAAAATATTTTAAGTTTAGCTATATAAAATATTTAAGTAGAAGTTAAACATTCTCATGGTTTATGTTTCTTTCCCACAGATAATTTTTCAATATAAAAGAATCCTTATTTTCTAAAAGAATGCTATTTTAATTTTTGGAAAAATATCCATCTCCTACAATCGACTTTTTTTTTTTTTAATGTGACCGATTTGGCAAGGTTATATCTTGGGAGATAGCTGCTGGCTTATATTTTTAGACCGTGTTTATGCAAAAGTTAGATTATAATATACTAAAATGTTCAGTATAAAAAGGGCAACCAAAAATAAAAGTATTTGATGTGGTTGTGGTGCAGATTAGTTTGTACCATGCATGCCTATGTAAGACACATGAGAGAGAAAGTGGTATTTTCCCTTAATTGTCAATGGCCTAACTGGACTAGAGCCAAGAAGAAATAAAGGGAAAAATTGAAGGCTTTGATGCTTCCTAAAAAGGGTTAGATCTAGTTGACGTTAGATTGTATTAACAAAGCAAACAAACAAACAAATGAAAAGAGCCCCTTTTTGGCTATTACAATGTCACTTTCAATGCATTTTGATTAATCTTCTCACAAATAACAGTTTTAAAAATTGTGAAACTGCACGGGCTTTTGAAATTCTCCAATGAAGGGTATTATAGAGGCGCCAGGTAACTAGAGATACAATATAAATCTTGACTGAATGTTTCAAAGTATAGAATTTCATGCCTTTCTTCTCCCATCTGTGCTCTGATCCTGCCTCTGAGAAACAAAGCATCGGGGGCACTTCACAGTGTGGTGCAGAAAACATAAATAAAGCTTAAAAAAAAATCTCTTCTTCAGTAAGTTAGCATCCACTGAAGTCATGCCAACCTGTGAATTACAGTTTGCAGAAGCTTTAGAAATAAAGATAAAATTGCAGCATATCATATCCCATGTGAAATGAAGAAATGTTTTTTCTTGTATATGCCATATAACAAAACAATACTCTGACCTAAATTGATTCACTTTCTAAAACACTGTGTTTCTTGGCTTCTGAAATCATTCAACCACATTCTGCAGTCTGCTACACACATTTTGTAACACTCAAGCCACCGACTGAAGGTGGCAAATACAGTTCTGGCTGTGGTTACCGCCTGACCCAGGAGCATATGCATTTTAAGCTTAAGAAGGAGAAACAATTGCAGCATGTTGAAATGTATATATTTATTGTGTCCTTGGAATCGGTTAATATACTAGTTGCTAAATGTTGTAGGTCTTATAGACTTTGAACTTGTATAAGGATAGAAAAACACCACAGCATGAAATTTCTACTAAAGATATCATAAACAGTTTCTTGACCTTTAATAAATCCTCACCATAAAAAGCTTACACTTCAGTGTAGGGTATGAAGAGTTGGCATGATAATATTTTGACATATCAGCCATGGCATTTTTTCCCCCTTCATATAGATCTCTGGCTTCATAAAATCCAGATTTCATTCATTCCATGAATGATGTTATGACAGAATCCAAGAAAATTACTTTAATGTCAAATACCTACTCCTTGAGAGGGATTAGCATATAAAGAGCATGAAAGGAATAAGGGAAGAAATTCTCTTTTCTCCCAGCCTAGCTAAAGTTTTCTAGGAGGGAATCTAAGAGGAAGGAAACCTTATGAATTCCCATGGAGGGCATCACCATTGTCTGCCCTGGAGCTGAGCCATCCATCTCTCATGTCAGGGTTCACTCAGATTTCTGGGAGGAAAAGTGAGAAAAAGAAACCCTGTTACCCTGATTTAAATAAGACCCAGTGAGGAGCAACAGTCAGATTATCCTCCCATACTGTAGTAGATGGTAAAGTATTAATATAAATGTTCCACCTGGAACAGTCTCTTAAATTTTCCCTCACCCGCAACCCCTCCCCCCCACACACACACCCAGGACATAGAAAGAACCACTAAAAAGTATATTGTGTTAAAGTCTAAATAAATCCAAGTGGACATAAATGGAAACAATACAATTCATTGATTAACCTAAGAGAAAAGAGAAAGAGGTAAAAGAAGCAAAGAACAGACAGAGCAAATAGAAAATGGCTAGCAAGTTAGTAGATTTTAATCCAACTATATCCATAAATTACACTAATTGTGAATGGTCTAATGACAGCAATTAAATAAATGAAAGTGGAAGAGGAGAGTGAAAAAGTTGGCTTGAAACGCAACATTCAGAAAAGTAAGATCATGGCATCTGGTCCCATCACTTTATGGCAAATAGATAGGGAAACAATAGAAATTAATTTTAATCAATTTTCTCGGGCTCCAAAAGCACTTCAGATGGTGACTGCAGCCTTGAAATTAAAAGACACTTGCTCCTTCAAAGAAAAGCTACGGCTAACCTGGACAGCATATTAAAAAGCAGAGACGTTACTCTGCCAACAAAGGTCCATCTAGTCAAAGCTAGGGTTTTCCAGTAGTAATGTACGGATGTGAGATTTGGACTATAAAGAAAGCTGAGCACTGAAGAATTGATGCTTTTGATCTGTTGTGTTGGAGAAGACTCTTGAGAGTCCTTTGCAAGAGAGATCCAAACAGTCAATCCTAAAGGACATCAGTCCTAAATATTCATCGGAAGGACTGATGCTGAAGCTGAAACTCCAATACTTTGGCCACTAATGCAAAGAACTGACTCATTGGAAAAGACCCTCATGCTGGAAAAGATTGAAGGCAGGAAGAGAAGGGGAGGATAGAAGATGAGATGGTTGGATGTCATCACCGACTCGATGGACATGAGTGTGAGTAAACTCCAGGAGTAGGTGATAAACAGGGAAGCCTGGCGTGCTATACTCCATGGGGTTGCAAAGAGTCAGGCACAACTGAACAAATATACTGAATTTATAATATCCATAAATTACACTAACTGTGAATAGTCTAATGACATCAATTATAATAGAAGAAACAAATTTTTAAATAGAATTTAAAAATTAAGACCCAAATATAGGTTTTCTACAGAAAACCCAATTTAAATATAAAATATAAAGATGTTAAAATTTAAAAATTTAAATACTAAAAGAAGGCAGAGTAGTAATATAAATATTAAAATAGACTTTAGAACAAAGCATGTTACTATCTATAAAGAAGTATATTCCATAATGGAAAGCTGGTCAATTAACCAAGAAAAGTATATCCATCCTAAATGTACACGCATCCAACAACAAAATTTTAAAAAACAAAAAGATTTAACTGAAAGAATTGAGAAAAGAAATGTACAACTAACAGTTGTAGTTGGAGATTTCTACCTTTCTCTCTCTGATCAGTTAAATTGCTAAATAGAAATTCTGCAGGGATGTAGGGCACCTGAACACCACTCAACCAAACTGAACTAATTGACAATTATAACACTATACTCAGTATCATCAGAGTGAATGTTCATTTAAACTGCAAATGTAAATTAACATGCACAAAGAGATATTATGATCTGGACCCAAAAAAATTCATATAATTCACTATTTAGCAGACTAATTAAGAGGAAAAAGATATGAAATTCTCAATTCAGAAATTATCTTTTACAAAATTCAGCGTCCATTCATTCTCAGGACTCAGGAAATATGTTTTTATATATATATCAACCAGTCTATTCTGAAGGAGATCAGCCCTGGGATTTCTTGGGAAGGAATGATGCTAAAGCTGAAACTCCAGTACTTTGGCCACCTCATGCAAAGAGTTGACTCATTGGAAAAGACTCTGATGCTGGGAGAGATTGGGGGCAAGAGGAGAAGGGGACGACAGAGGATGAGATGGCTGGATGGCATCACTGACTCGATGGACATGAGTCTGAGTGAACTCCGGGAGTTGGTGATGGACAGGGAGGCCTGGCGTGCTGCAATTCATGGGGTCGCAAAGAGTCAGACACGACTGAGCGACTGATCTGATCTGATATATATATGTATATCTATATATGCATATATAATAGAATTATCAAAACTTAATAAGGAAATAATATAATAGATAAATGGGCAAGAGATTTGGGTGCTTTCCCAAAGAAGATATAGGAATAAAAAATAAGTAAACTATAGTTATTGGTTTAGTTGCTAAGTGGTGTCTGACTCTTGCGACCCCATTGCTGTAACCTGGCAAGCTCCTTTGTCCGTGGGATTTCCCAGGCAAGAATACTGGAGTGGCTTGCCATTTCCTTCTCCAGGGGATCTTCCCAACTCAGGAATCGAACCCAGGTCTTCTGCATGGCAGGCTGATTCTTCACCAACTGAGCTAAATAATTAGGACAACACAAAGATTAAAAATCACAAAGAGATATTACTATACACTTATAACAATGGTTAACATAAAAAAATGTGGTGTGTAATACCAAGTGCTCATCAAGGTGCGAAGAACTCTGTCACATAATGCTGATAGATTAACGAATTGGCACAGTTACTGTAGAGAACAATTTGCAATTTCTTATATATTAAACACATGAGCCACATAACCCAGGAATTGCATCCCTAGATGTTCACCATGTAAATTGAAATCCTATGTCCACATCAAAAACTGTACATAAATGTATGTAGCAGTTTTATTCATAATATCCTAAAATGTAAAACAACCCAAATGTGTCTCAGCAGGAAAATAAATAAACCATGGAATGTCTGTATAATGAATACTACTCAATAATAATAATAGTAATAAACTACTAATGTGGTCAGCAATGTAGATGAATAATCAGTGTGTTTTGCTAAGTGAAAAGCATTGTGTTAGTTGCTCAGTGGTGTCCAACTTTTTGTGACCCATGAACTGTAGGCTGCCAGGTTCCTCTGTCCATGAAATTCTCCAGGCAAGAATACTAGAGTGGGTTGCCATTTCCTTCTCCAGGAGACCTTCCCATCCCAGGAATTGAAGCCAGGTGTCCTCACTGAAGGTGAATTCTTTACCATGTGAGCCACCAGGGAAGTCCAAGAATACTGGAGTGGATTACCTATACCTTCTCCAGGGGATCTTCCCAACTTGGGAATTCAACGTGGACAGGTAGATTCTTTACCATCGGAGCCACCTGGGAAGCTAAGTGAAAAGGTCAGACACAAAATGTTATATATATACTTCTAAGATTTTACCCTAGAAGACATTCTGGAAAAGATTCAGCTATAAAAGCAGTTCTCCTAATTTGTTGCTAGGGACTCTGTATGTGTGTGTGTGTGTGTGTGTGTGTGTGCTGTTTAGTGGGGTTGGGGTGGTGTGGGTGACCACACAGAAGAATAAAAGAATTGAGGAATGGGGTTCAGTTAAGTTCAGTTCAGTTCAGTCGCTCAGTCGTGTCCAACTCTTTGCGACCCTGTGAATTGCAGCATGCCAGGCCTCCCTGTCCATCACCAACTCCTGGAGTTCACCCAAACTCCTGTCCATCGAGTCAGTGATGCCATCCAGCCATCTCATCCTCTGTCGTCCCCTTCTCCTCCTGCCCCCAATCCCTCCCAGCATCAGAGTCTTTTCCATTGAGTCAACCCTTCGCATGAGGTGGCCAAAGTACTGGAGTTTCAGCTTTAGCATCATTCCTTCCAAAGAACACCCAGGGCTGATCTTTAGAATGGACTGATTGGATCTCCTTGCAGTCCAAGGGACTCTCAAGAGTCTTCTCCAACACCACAGTTCAAAAGCATCAATTCTTCGGCGCTCAGATTTCTTCACAGTCCAACTCTCACATCCATACATGACTACTGGAAAAACCATAGCCTTGACTAAAGTAATGTCTCTGCTTTTGAATATGCTATCTAGGTTGGTCATAACTTTTCTTCCAAGGAGTAAGCGTCTTTTAATTTAATGGATGCAATCACCATCTGCAGTGATTTTGAAGCCAAGAAAAATAAAGTCTGACACTGTTTCATTGTTTCCCCATCTATTTCCCATGAAGTGATGGGACCAGATGCCATGATCTTCGTTTTCTGAATGTTGAGCTTTAAGCCAACTTTTTCACTCTCCTCTCTCACTTTCATCAAGAGGCTTTTGAGTTCCTCTTCACTTTCTGTCGTAAGGGTGGTGTCATCTGCATATCTGAGGTTACTGATATTTCTCCCAGCAATCTTGATTCCAGCTTGTGCTTCATCCAGCCCAGAATTTCTCATGATGTACTCTGCTTAGAAGTGAAATAAGCAGAGTGACAAGATACAGCCTTGACGTACTCCTTTTCCTATTTGGAACCAATCTGTTGTTCTAATGTTGCTTCCTGACCTGCATATATGTTTCTCAAGAGGCAGGTCAGGTGGCCTGGTATTCCCATCTCTTTCAGAATGGCGAATGTGGTGGAACTCCTTAAACCATTGTGACTGTGGTGATGGTGGTTACTCAAATGTATGCATTTGCCAAAATTCACAAAAATGTACACTAAAAACAAAACTTAAGTTTTCTGTAAATTATATAATAATTTTTTAATTAAAAATAAACTATTGAAACATATAGAATGGACATCCAAATTAGTCCTGTTTGAAAAGAACTATCCGAGTGAATAGTTAATGTATTAACTTGACTTTTCTACTAAATGCTAAGTTACCAGAAAGTAAAGGTTTTGTTTCATCTGTCTCTGTACCCCAGCACCCAGTATTATGTCTGGCAAAAACAAAGTTCTCAGTAAAAGCTTGTCTTGTATAAAAGTCCAGTGGCTCAGTTAAGGGTTTTAAAGCTCAGGCAACAGATCTGATTGACTAATTCTATATAATCAATATCAGAAAAAAAAATTAATCTTGATACAAAATGAAGAGATGTACCACACATGGGTAAATTTAGAGTCCCAAATGGCCCTTGATGAAAGTTTTATTACAGGCACAGAGTATTTATTTTAAGAAAATTCTGGATCTGTCATATAAGATTGATGTGATTAACAGTAAGAAGTTACATGGCTACAACTCAAGTTGGGACCTGGGAGAAGTGAAATAGTGTATCTTAACATAAATTATATAGATCCTCTGCATGCGTGCCTTAGTCACTCAGTGGTGTCCGTCTCCTTGCAACCCCATGGACTTTAGCCCACCAGGCTCCTCTGTCCATGGGATTTCTCAGGCAAGAATACTAGAGCGGGTAGCCATTCCCTTCTCCAGAGGATGTTCCTGACCCAGGGATCGAACCCAAGTTTCCTGCATTACAGGCAAATTCTTTACTGTCTGAGCCACCAGGGAAGCCCCTATCAAGATCCTAAAAGGTCTAAATGAGTTTTGTACAAGCACTCAGACACAGAAAGAAGAAGTTGTTCTCCTGGGAAGGTGATAAGCAAGAGTCTGAAAAGTTCATGCATAGTTGAAACGATGAAAACATTTTTATTTGAACCAACTTAAGCACCATGGGGCCCTGGGAGAGTCTCACCACGCAGCTGTCCTCTCCCTTCACAGCGTGTTTGATGCACAAAGTTGTGTGGGAAGCCCAGAGCTTTCCGATGCCCATTCAGGACCACGTGCACTTTTCCAGGCTCATTTGCTAACAGAAATAAAAGTACTGTGAGTCAATGAGATCGACAAGAAGCACTTTAGTGAGTGTCTTTCTATGGGACCACAGATCAGAGGGAAAGAAATGATCCTGCTTGCTTTAGACATTCAATAAATTATTTGGTGAAAGAATAAATGGGTGAATGAACGAATCAATGAGAGAAGGCATAAATGAACAGGGCTATAATTTGTGTTATTTGGTCCTGAAAATAACAGAAGATAGGAGATTAACAGTAATGATGATGAACTTGTATGAAACAGTCTTTTAGAATTCAAACCTGCTTTTCACTAATCCCCCTCATTTACACTCAGATTTGCTGGTGGCATGGTCCATTAGCCTCCTCTGTTTTTAGTTTCCAAATTCTAGATAGAGTTATCCCTTAGGAATGCTCTTCTGATTCTCTCTCATTCTCTGCATTTCTCTTTGTCTTTCTCTCCTGTAAATATATTCTCTGCACATGGCTTTTCAGAAAGAAATCTCAAGCCCTTATGGACCCATAAACTTTTTTTGTGTTCTATTCTTACCATACAAGAAAAGCAATAAAACCCACTTGTTTTCTTGATATTTAATTAGCAATTATATCCACTGTCTATGTCACAGCCTTGTTATTCTTACAGTTTCAAAATAAAATATAAAGAAAAAAATCTTATTTTTACAAATTTACCAATTTAGACTCCTTTTTTATTATCAAGACAATTAATGATAACAGAATAGATGTATTTGGAACTATCGCCCAAAGAGAATTCCATTTACCACATTATGAGCCAAAGGTCAGCCCGTGTTACCTTGGCATTAAAACACAAATCATGAACTGAAATAAATTCAATGCATACCTGAACAAGCAGTAGAAATACATGGTAAGCTACATAAACTGGCTTTGATAACATTTAAACTGCAGCAAGTTAGAACTTCCAAGAATAGTGTTTTGTGTTATTCACTGTTGAAAACCAAGGGAGTAGGAATATGGTCATCAGGGAAGTGATTTAGAAAGCATTTAGTTCTACTTTAATTTTCTGGTTTTCTAGTTGTACTAATTTAAAAAGGAAGAACCATCAGATTCCTCTAGTACAACTGAAGAAATATGGTAATATTTCATTCAATTAATGATTCACCAGAGTGACTCACAACTTTCTCTCATCAATTTCCTTCCACTGGAAAGTAGATAATAAGCGTTGTAATGTACTGACCATGCAGAATTATCAAGAAGATTTAATGAAAAAATGAGAAACACTTCAAATTCACTAATATGTGCTACAGGTGAAGGAAATATTGTGCACACCATTTAGAAGATTTTAATCTCCAGATATTTTAAGTTCTGGTTAAATGTTAGGTAGTTGAATCAGTTGACATTTGTAACTGATGACTTGTATTATATGTAGATATTGATATCCTTAATTTTAACCTTGATGCATTATTTTTCCTCTTCGAATTCTCACAACAACCTAAAGAACTAAGTTATTAGGTTAAAAAGAAAAAGTGAGACTCAGAGACAATGGTTTTTCAGGTCACACAATTGACAACTGGCAATTACAACTATTTCTTCCAATTGTATCGATCTTAAAAAGTAGTAAGTGAACAGAATTATCAGTAGAATCTGAGGAACTATCTTAACTTTAACATTGTCTTGCTTTTTATATGGTATTTTTGTTCCTAAGAAGTGGCATGGTGATTGGTGTTCATAGTGGAGTGGAGCGATGATTCAATACACGAGTATGGGCATGAAAGATTACCCTTAGATCTGATTCTTTTTTGTTTGTTTCTTTGTTTGTTTTCTTCTTGTTATAGCATGCTTCCACTTTTACAGTATTGATTAAAGAAGAATGCTGGAAGATTTTTTTGTTTGTGGGTTTGGGTAGTACAAGAAATCATTTTCTTTCCTCTAGTATTTGTCCCCACTGAACCTTTGACCTGTTTTCCTGAAAACCTAGGAATTTTCTTCCAATACAACTCTTCGAACAGTGGAGAACTAAGCCCATAATTTCTTTAAAAATGTCACCTACAAGTCAGAAAAGAATTTTAGTTAATAGAGTGTTGTGTCTGACTCTGCAACCCCACGGACTGCAGCACCCCAGGCTTCCCTGTTCTTCACTGTCTCCTGGAGTTTGCTCAAATTCATGTCCATTGAGTCAGTGATGTCATCCAACCATCTCATCTTCTGTGCCTCCTTCTTCTCCTGCCCTCAGTCTTTCCCAGGATCAGGGTCTTTTCCAATGAATCGGCTCTTCACATCAGGTGGCCAAAGTATTGGAGCTTCAGCTTCAGTTTGCAAAACTGAGGTAGTCCAATTCCCAAAGAGAGGAAGTATTTCTGAATCTGAGTCTCTTGTGACTTCCCCAAAGTGATACACATGCCTCCTGCTACATATTAAACTAAAATGATAAAAACAGTGTCCAGGATTTTTAATGTGTACATCCGACAAAAGCTAATACTACCTTGTTTTGCTAAATATGGACAGCACAACGATTTAAAAGGCTTAAAGAGAACTTCGTGACCCCATTATCAAGCTCTCTGCCAGTGAAAGATCCTTATTGTGTCCATTACGCTTTGGATAGTGTTCTGCCACTTCCTCTATCCTTTTATTACCTCACATTTTCAACATTGGCTATTGGAATAATTGCTTGCTTTTAACACTGCAAAGTTAGGATTTTTTTTCACCTTGTCTTTTCACAGTGGTTCACCTCCAGAAAGATTAGGCATATTCTAGCATTAGAGCTTGTATTAAAAAGGGGTCCTTTAAAAATATATTGTCAAAGGGCACAGGGTCAACTGAAAGAGCTCCCAGTGGCCAAAGCTGCAACAATTAGAGCAATAAAGTATTATTGTATTATAATGAGAAATATAAATATTTATAAGTTCATACTGATGAATAAATTAATACATGAGGGAGACAAGTCAAATCTCCTGTGCAGAAGAAAGCCAAATAAATTATACAGATACTTCTTCACTGTAGAGAAGGTAGAGCCTTACTCTACACTCCCTAAATATGGGCTTGTATCCAAGGAAAGTCACAGCCTGTCACATTCTAAGGAGAACCTATCACAGCCAAAGCACAATCCTAAAGAGACATGATAACTAAACATAAGGTGGAATCTTAGATAGGATCCTGAATAGAAAACTATGTTAAGTAAAAACTAAGGGACTCTGAATAGACTCTAGACTTTAGTTAATAATAATATTTGGATATTGATTCAATAATTGTTACAAAGGGGCCTTGTTGCTGTTGTTCAGTTACCCAGTTATGTCTGATTCTTTGTGACCCCGTGGACTGCAGCACACCAAGCCTCCCTGTTCCTCACCATTTCCCAAAGTTTGCCCAAGTTCAAGTCCGTTGCGTCAGTGGTGCCATCCTGCCATCTCATCCTCTGATGTTTTCTTCTCCTTCTGCGCTCAATCTTTTCTGGCATCAAGGTCTTTTCCAGTGAGTTGGCTGTTCATATCAGGTGACTGGAGCTTCAGCATCAGTCCTTCCAATGAGTATTCAGGATTGATTTTCTTTAAGATTGACTGGTTTGATCTCATCACTGTCCAAAGGATCTCAGGAGTCTTCTCCAGTTCCACAGTTTGAAGGCATCAGTTCTTTGATGCTCTGCTTTTTTTACAGTCCAGCTCTCACAGCCATATGTGACTACTGGGAAGCCATAACCTTGACTATATGGACCTTTGTTGGTAGAGTGATGTCTCTGCTTTTCAACACACTGTCTAGGTTTGTCGTAGCTTTCCTGCCAAGAAGCAATCCTTTTCTGACTTCATGTCTACAATCACCACCCACAATGATTTTAGAGCCCAAGAAGAGGAAATCTGTCATAGCTTCCTCCTTTCCCCCTTCTATTTGCAATGAAGTCATGGGGCCAGATACCATGATCTTAGTTTTTTAATATTTAGTTTTAAACCAGCCTTTTAACTCTCCTCCTTCACCCTCATCAAGAGGTTCTTTAGTTCCTCTTTGCTTTCTGCCATTAGAGTGGTGTGATCTGCATATCTGAGGTTGTGGAAGTTTCTCCTGCCTATCTTGATTCCAGCTTGTAACTTATCCAGCCTGGCATTTCTCATGATGTGTTCAGCATATAAGTTAAACAAACAGGATGACAACAGACAGGACTGTCATACTTATTTCTCAATCCTGAACCAATTAGCTGTTCCATGTGTGTGTTAGTTGCTCAGTCACGTGTGACTCTTTGCTGCTGCATGGACTGTAGCCTACCAGGTTTATCTGTCCATGGGATTCTCTGGGCAAGAATATTGGATCAGGTTGCCATTTCCACACAGGATTCTTCCTGTTGCTTCTTGACCTGCATACAGGTTTCTCAGGAGACAGGTAATATGCTGTGGTATTCCTATCTCTTTAAGAATTTTCTGCAGTTTATGTGATGCACACAGTCAAAGGCGTTAGCATAGTCAATGAAACAGAGGTAGATGCTTTTCTGGAATTCCCTTGCTTTCTCTGTGATCCAGCAAATGTTGGCAATTTGATCTTTGGTTCCTCTGCCATTTGTAAACCCAGCTTGGACAATTTGGAAGTTCTTGGTTCATGTAATGCTGAAGCCTAGCATGTAAGATTTTAAGCATGACCTTACTAGCATGGGAGATGAGTGCAATTGTCTGATGGTTTGAATGTTCTTTAGTACTGCCTTCTTGGGAACTGGTACCATGGTTCATTCATTGAGATCTTTTCTGTACAGTTCTTCCATGTATTCCTTCCATCTCCTTGATATCTTCAGCTTCTACTCAGCCTCTACCATTTCTGTCCTTTATTGTGCCCATCTTTGTGCAAAATGTTCCCTTGATATTTCCAATGTTCCTGAAGAGATCTCTAGTCTTTCCCCTTCTGTTGTTTATCTCTATTTTTAGGCATTGTTCATTGAAGAAGGCCTTCTTGTCTCTCCTTGCTCTTCTTTGGAACTCTGTATGTAACTGGGTATAACTTTCCCTTTCTCCCTGGCTTTTCACTTCTCTTCTTTCTTCAGCTATTTGTAACCACTCCTCAGATAACCACGTTGGCTTCTTGCTTTTCTTTTTCTTTGGGATGGTTTTGTTCACTGCTTCCTGTGCAATATTATGTACCTCTATCCATACGTCTTTGGACACACTGTTTACTACACACTGTTTACTAGATCTAATCCTCTGACTCTATTTGTCACCTTCACTGCATATTCATAAGGGATTTGATTTAAGTCATACCTGACTTGCCTGGTGGTTTTCTCTGATTTCTTTAATTTAAGCCTGAATTTTGCTATGAGAAGCTGATAATCTGAGCCATAGTCAGCTCCAGGTCTTGCTTTTTCTGACTGTATATAGCTTCTCCATCTTCAGCTACAAAGAATGTAATCAATTTGATTTTGGTTTTGACCATTTGTGATCTCCATGTAAAGTGTGTTAGCTATGACCAGTGCATTCTCTTGTCAGAATTCAGTTAACCTTTGCCCTGCTTCTTGCATAAAGGAAAGGAAAGTGAAGTCGCTCAGTCATGTCCGACTCTTTGTGACCCCATGGACTGTAGCCTACCAGGCTCCTCTGTCCATGGAATTTTCCAGGCAATAGTACTGGAGTGGATTGTCATTTCCTTCTCCAGCAGATCTTCCCGACCCAGGGATGGAATCCAGGTCTCCCGCATTGTAGACAGACACTTTACCGTCTGAGCCACCAGGGAAGTCCTTACATTTCACCAAATGTCTGACCCTTCTCTTTACTGTCTGAACTCCTCTTTGTGACTTCACTTTCTAAGCTTTTTCCTGTGGTCCATCTCCTCAATTATGTTTGCAAACACATGGAGTTTCCTTTCCCTTTTGTCTTTCTTCCGCACTTCCCGTGCACACAACTTCAGCTTCAATCAATTCTAATACCTTGCAGAACTCTTGAAATTGAGTACCACAGAACATAAATTGGTCTGGAGGCAGTTTATTATGATAGAACTATGATATTGTTTCTTGATCATAGCAAAGATGGAGCAAACTCTGAACTAAATTAATGATACTCAGGTTTTACAGAGACAAAACACACACTTAGATTTCATTATATCACCTCATATGATTTAAGCTGAATATTCACACATACATGCAAACCAAATTTTATTATTGTTCTTATTTATTTATTTTTTTAGAAAAGAGGAATGTTGTCTCATTGATCGACTTGAAGTTGTTTGAAGGTGTTGAAGTTGTTTGAAGGTGTTGAAGTTGTTTGAAGGTGTGTAGCTGGACTTGGATGGACCGATTTTGTAACCAATAGAATGTATACTGCTTAGCCAGGTGAGCTACTTCTAAAGCAAGTGTCCTGAGCTAGTAAAAAAAAAAAAGCTACTTTTCCTTGTTAAAAAAAAAAAAAAGCATAATGACTTTTTAAATATGGTGGGGGGAGGTAGAAGGAATGTCTCAATATCAAATCTTTTCACTTATTTTCATATTTAGCACTATATGACCCAGCACATTTATTTTTATACCAAAGCTGCTGAGAGATTTGGAGAAGGCAATGGCAGCTCACTCCAGTACTCTTGCCTGGAAAATCCCATGGATGGAGGAGCCTGGTAGGCTGCAGTCCATGGGGTCGCCCAGAGTCGGACACGACTGAGCGACTTCACTTTCACTTTTCACTTTCATGTATTGGAGAAGGAAATGGCCACCCACTCCAGTGTTCTTGCCTGGAGAATCACAGGGACGGGGGAGCCTGGTGGGCTGCTGTCTGTGGGGTTGCACAGAGTCAGACACGACTGAAGAGATTTAGCAGCAGCAGCGGCAGCTGAGAGATGAAAGAATGAAACCATGTACAGCATGGTATCTAGAGTTAACAATACTGTATTATACACGTGAAAGTTGTTACAAGGGTAGATCTTAAAACTGAGAAAAAAATTATAACTATGTGAGGTGACTGATATTGGAAAAGCCTACTGTAATTGTTTTTAACATATACATTGATTAAATCATTATATTATACACCTAAAACTAATACAGTGTTATGTCAATTATATCTCGATAAAACTGAAAAAGAATCCTAAAAGCACTGATGATTTTACCTGTGCGTACCCATAAAATAATAATTCACTGCTTCAGAAGAAAAGCAACTCTTCAGTCTTCTTCCTTTTATTCAATTCTACATTGTTTCAAAGTTTAAAATTGAAATTATTATCTATAAATATTATTTATCACCTTTTATTAGATTATCACACTTTTATGTATACTGATGATGTAGTGCTGAAAACTGGAGGTATAGGAAATCCTGAAAGCAAATAAGAACTAAAAGCATCCTCAAATGCAAATGTTTCTTAGCATATTTCCTAGAGTCTGAGACATATTTTTATAATTTCAACTTTAAGGAATCAATGTCGTGCAATTCACATGTATATATTTGATATAATAATGTTTCAATTTTTCCAACAAATCTGCTTTCAAATTGATGGTGAATCCTAAACTAAATTAGTGGCCTACTACCTCAGACAGTAAAGAAAGCACCTGCAATGTGGGAGGCCTGAGTTTGATTCTTGGGTTGGGAAGATTCCCCTGGAGGAGGTCATGGCAACCCACTCCAGTATTCTTGCCTGGAGAATTCCATGGACAGGCTGGCAGGCTACAGTCCACGGGGTCACAAAGAGTCAGACAGGAGTGAGCACATATACATGCTAATGATATAGAAAATTGTATATGTGAGAACTAAAGCTTAAAGTCTGGGAGGTCACAGTTCAGTTCAGTTCAGTTCAGTCGCTCAGTCGTGTCCGACTTTTTGTGACCCCATGAATCGCAGCACGCCAGGCCTCCCTGTCCATCACCAACTCCCGGAGTTCACTCAGACTCACGCCCATCGAGTCAGTGATGCCATCCAGCCATCTCATCCTCTGTCGTCCCCTTCTCCTCCTGCCCCCAATCCCTCCCAGCATCAGAGTCTTTTCCAATGAGTCAACTCTTCACATGAGGTGGCCAAAGTACTGGAGTTTCAGCTTTAGGGCATCATTCCTTCCAAAGAACACCCAGGACTGATCTCCTTCAGAATGGACTGGTTGGATCTCCTTGCAGTCCAAGGGACTCTCAAGAGTCTTCTCCAACACCACGGTTCAAAAGCATCAATTCTTTGGCGCTCAGCCTTCTTCACAGTCCAACTTTCACATCCATCCATGATCACTGGAAAAACCATAGCCTTGACTAGACGGACCTTTGTTGGCAAAGTAATGTCTCTGCTTTTGAATATGCTATCTAGGTTGGTTATAACTTTCCTTCCAAGGAGTAAGCGTCTTTTAATTTCATGGCTGAAGTCACCATCTGCAGTGATTTTGGAGCCCAAAAAAATAAAGTCTGACACTGTTTCCACTGTTTCCCCATCTATCTGCCATGAAGTGATGGGACCAGATGCCACGATCTTCGTTTTCTGAATGTTGAGCTTTAAGCCAACTTTTTCACTCTCCACTTTCACTTTCATCAAGAGGCTTTTTAGTTCCTCTTCACTTTCTGCCATGAGGGTGGTGTCATCTGCACATCTGAGGTTATTGATATTTCTCCCGGCAACTTGATTCCAGCTTCTGTTTCTTCCAGTCCAGTGTTTCTCATGATGTAATCTGCATATAAATTAAATAAGCAGGGTGACAATATACAGCCTTGACGTACTCCTTTTCCTATTTGGAACCAGTCTGCTGTTCCATGTCCAGTTTTAAGTGTTGCTTCCTGACCTGCATACAGATTTCTCAAGAGTGGGGGGTCACAAAGTGTGACCAAACTAAAGCTTAAAGTCTGGGGGGACATGACTGAGTGGCTGAACTGAACCAAAAGTTTAAAGAAGTTAATTTGTTTTCATGAGATATTAAAATCAGTTAATATTAAAGCCAAAAATTTATCAAGGTCTTTCTGACAAGTCTGTGCTCTCAGCCGTCATGTGATCTAAGGCTTTTTCCCTTTTAGTACAGCCAATGTTTACTGCCCAACTTTAGTCTCCAATAATTTCAACTTTATTGTATTAACTTACATGATTCTTTGACATAATATAGATCAAATACTTTAGATGGGAACCATTTCCTATTTAGTGCTATGAATTGTATTGCACTATTGTTAACAATTTTGTTTTAACCATAAAGAGTTACCGTGATTTCATGTTACTGAACTATGCTGAAATTTGTTGGGTGCCTTTGTTTAAGTTTGTGATTTGGGGATGCACATGAGACATAATAATAGAACAATAAAGTTTTCTCAAAGTTCTCAGCCAATACAGTTTTAGGCAGTCAATCCAAGAGATTATAGATAGCATAGCTCAAATTCTAATTTAACAGCAGAAATTGTCCTATGTTTACATTTTTATTACCTAGCATTTATCTTCTAATTACAGTCACCAGTTATAATACTTACGGTAATTTCAAAGTCATGAGGCTTTCATACCCTCTAGCTCAAATCTTCCACATCATTTAATGGAAAAATTGCAACCCAAGGCATACAGAAAGAAGTGGGTATATTTATAGTGGAGTTTTTCTCTTCATCTAGATTTTTAATTATGGGGTTGTAAATGGAATTGTGGGAATAGCCTCAAATGGTTACTAAGAATAAGCATGAGAAACTTATTGGTTATTCAAATTTATCAAGCCCTTTCATCTAGAAATACAGATGAGAACTAGGAGCCAGATTATTCAATAGTTAATCTTTCCACAATTTTTTTTTTAGAAATAGTCCATAGATAGCTAGAAAAGTTTTTCCTTTTCCCTCTCAAATTTAATTATTTTAAAACACTGTAATATTTTTACCTTAAAATGTGGTTGCTAAGCTGACATCTTTTTTTTTATTTAATTTTTTAATTTAAATTTATTTAATTAGAGGCTAATTACTTTACAATATTGTACTGGTTTTGCCATATCAACATCTTTCTACTTTAAGAGAACTGTTATGAATGAGCTAAATGAATTTTTAATGACCTTTAATCTTTGGACTCAAAAGTTCAGAGATAATTGAAAAGAAAAAATTAGATGGAATCTCCTTAGAAACAGGAAAGTAAACATAATTGACTATTAGTGTGCCAGTATGCATCTAAGAAAGCGTATTTACACTTTGAATGTACGCTCACTTAAGAAGATACTAATTACCAAGCTGGAATTCATAATGTAGAGCCCCAAACCCTTTAGTCACTAGAAATGGTATTTTACAGTCAACCACAACTGGTTATAAAGTTTTCTGGGATGATGACTGACGAATCAGCATCCAGTTTTATCAGAATACTTTATACTACAGTTCTTTTTAACTTACACTAAAGAGTCTATCATTGATCTATATTGAATTTTTTATTTTACAGGAAGCATTTTATTTTACAAAATTGGAATCTTTTAAGATTTCACAGAATAGACCAAACTCAATTTAAAATATTAAAAGAATAGTCAGTCCTAAGACTATTCCATGGAAAATTTTAATTCTTTTACGTGGCAGTCTATATCAGGTAATATTAGATTCAGCTACAAGGGATATAAAGTTCAAAATAGCAGCAGCTTGAACAAAATGAAGGTTGAAAGAGAAAGCTAGTCACTTAGTCGTGTCTGACTGTTTGTGACCCCATGGACTGTAGCCCACCAGGTTCCTCTGTCCATAGAATTCTTCCTCTGTCCATAGAATTCTCCAGGCAAGAATACTGGAGTGGGTTGCCATTTCCTTCTTCAGGGGGATCTTTCTGATTCAGGGATCGAACCCAGGCCTTCTGCATTGCGGGCCGACTCTTTTTAACGACTGAGCCACCAGGGGAAGCCAAGATAGAAAACAGAAGTCCCATTTTGGAGGTAAGCAGTCCTGGCCCACAATTACCAGTACATAAGGCTCTTTATCAGAGAAGGCAATGGCAGCCCACTCCAGTACTCTTGCCTGGAAAATCCCATGGATGGAGGAGTCTGGTAGGCTGCAGTCCATGGGGTCACTAAGAGTCAGAAACGACTGAGTGACTTCACTTTCACTTTTCACTTTCATGCATTGGAGAAGGAAATGGCAACCCACTTCGGTGTTCTTGCCTGGAGAATCCAAGGGACGGGGGAGCCTGGTGGGCTGCCGTCTATGGGGTCACAGAGTCAGACACGACTGAAGTGACCTAGCGGCAGCAAGGCTCTTTATGGGCTTCCCAGGTGGTGCTAGTGTTAACCAGTCTGCCTCTTTGCTTCTTGTTGCTTCCTGTTCTCAACAAGTGGCTTCCATTTTATGGCTTGAAATAGCTACTCAAGCTCCAGCAGTCACATTTAGTTTCGGCCAGCAGGAAAGAAAAAACCACAATGAAAGACACTTTGCTTTCTTTAAGGGCATTTTTCAGAAGTTGCTCACAATTTCTGTTTACATGCCATATTAAAAAAAAAAGTAAGTCCCATATTGATATTTAACTGTAGCTGAGGGTGAAAAATATTCTTTATTTCAGACAATCATGTGTTCAGCTAAAAATCAGTTCTATAACCAAGGAAGAGAAGGGCAAATATTAGGTTTGCGTTAGCCAGATTACTTTTTGTCATTCACTCTAGGTCTGTTGCGTAACTCTGTCAAACTCTCTCTCTCTCTCATTTCAATTGTGTTTAGTCTCTCAGTCGTGTCCGAATCTTTGTGACCCCATGGACTGTAGCCTGCCAGGCTCCTCTGTCCATGTGGATTCTCCAGGCCAAATGCTGGAGTGGGTTGCCATGCCCTCCTCCAGGGGATCGTCCCAACCCAGGGATCGAATCCAGGTCTCCCACATTGCAGGTGCATTCTTTACTATCTGAGCCACCAGGTTGGGTTAGGTATAGTCCTTGGGATCGCAAGGGTCACTAATGATGCGATCTCATTTCAATAGTGATTTATTATACAGAAGTAAGGGCTTCCCTGATGGCTCAGAGGTAAAGAATCTGCCTGCCAATGCAAGAGATCCCTGGATCAGGAAGATCCCCGAGAAGGGAATGGCAACCCACTCCAGTATTCTTGCCTGGGAAATTCCATGGACGTAGGAGCCTGGTGGGCTACGGTCCACATGGTTGCAAAAGAATTTGACATGACTTAGTGACTAAACAACAACAACAAAATACAGAAGTAAATGTTAATTGCATGACATCATCTACATTTTTATTCCTTCCAAAATAGGTCCAGTTCGATGAGTGGAAATGATCTTTTCCATACAGAAATTATATGGAGTTTCTCTTAATAACATTACTGTGATGTGTCTCTACATTGAAAACACGATGAATAGTGTTACTCTAGAGAATAACAATAGTTTGTATAAATGGGTGAGTGTATGTTTCTGCCATGTCCCCCTGATGTTCTACTTATGACTAGCTCTGTGTCTGCTTAAATAGTCAGTGATCTTATATTTAACTATACATCCATCAAATTGCATGATATTGAGTTAAAATTCAATAATAAAGTAATTTCAGAACTTTCCCATTGGAGATTTCATATGATTGCCTAACACCTGGTAGATTTGCTTTCTCTGATTTCACTAGTCTTCTTCTAAACCAGTCAGTTGCTCCACATAACATCCAGAATAAGTATATCAGAATCCAGTCACTTCTCAAAGATCTCCACTGATAGCCATCATCACCCACCTAGATTGTGGCAAATCTTCTAACTGATCTCCCTGTTTCAGTTTACTTTTAAACACTGAGAGATATTTCAACAAAGAGAGTTATTCTTTTAACACATAAATCAAATCATGTCCCTCTTGACTCAAAACCATTCAAAAAGAGCAAGTGATCAAGCCCTTACTTGGACCTCCAAGACCCTACATGACCTGTTGCTACAATCCCATCCACTGATGCATGAACTTTGAAGTTAATCTTTTGCTTCTTTTTCTCTGACTTTCTGTACCATTACCTAGAAAGACCTCTTGTATGTCAAACATAGCAAGCATACTCCTATCTCAAGGCCTTTACATCTTTTTTCCATCTGACCAGTATGCTTTTTTTTTAAAATTATTTATGTGTCTCAAACCATTACTTCTTTTTCAATTCTTTACTCAAATATCACTTTACATGAGATGTCTTTCCTTACCATCCTAAATAAACATCCTACCAAGACACGATACTCCCCTCACCTTTCTTCACTGTTCCTTATAGTATATATCATTATACTGTGCTTTTTATTGCTTTGTTGAGTGATTTGTTTATTGCTGTGCCTCTGCAGGAATATATACTCTATGAGGGCAGGGAGTTTGTTTCATTTACTTCTGTTTCCAATAATTAGAATAGTACCTAGAGTGCACTGGTGCTTAAAAGCAGTGAATTATTAAATGAGAAAAAAAATGAATGCATATCCGCATGTTTTTTCAAAGTCCTTAAAAGTACATTGCCTGATTCTATTTTTCAGCATCTGCAGTGAAAGGGTATAAACTTTCTATATTTTCCTCAGCATTTGTTTTAGGAGCATTAGCCAAATGCTTCAAAAGAAAAGAAACAAGAAATCTCCAGACTCATCAGTTTGTGTCCATTAAATAAGTACACCTTTTCGTATGTCAATCATACATCAGTAAAATGGTTTTTAAAAAATTACAATATACTATACTGTTTTATATAGAAAGCCTGGAAGTGAAAGTGTTAGTTGCTCAGTTGTGTCTGGTTCTTTGAGATGCCATGGACTGTAGCCCACCAGCCTCCTCTGTCCATGGGATTTCCCAGGCAAGAATACTGGAGTGGGCTGCCATTTCCTTCTCGAGGGGATCTTCCTGACAAAGGGATTGAAACCAGGTCTCCTATATCGCAGGCAGATTCTTTACTACCAGGAAAGCCCCCAATAAAGCCTGCTGCTGCTGCTGCTGCTGCTGCTGCTGCTGCTAAGGCACTTCAGTCGTGTCCGACTCTGAAAGTGAAGTCGCTCAGTCGTGTCCGACTCTTAGCGACCCCATGGACTGCAGCCCACCAGGCTCCTCCATCCGTGGGATTTTCCAGGCAAGAGTGCTGGAGTGGGGTGCCATCGCCTTCTCCGCCAATAAAGTCTAGGAAAGCTTAATTCTATAATAAGAATTTCCTCCATATGTGATTACTGAAAAGTATTTAGCTAGGTAAGGGCCTTCCCTGGTGGCTCAGCAGTAAAGAATCTGCCTGCAATATAGCAGAAGTGGGTTCTATCCCTGGGTCAGGAAGATCCCTGGGTGAAGGATATGGCAACCCACTCCACTTTTTGCCTGGAGAATCCCATGGACAGAGGAGCCTAATGGGCTATGGTCCATGGGGTCGCAATGAGTTGGACATGACTAAAGTGAGCACAACACAGCGTATCACATAGCTGTGTAAATTTCCCAGTTGGATCTGTATAAAGGTTTTTACTGGACACTTTACTTGTATACAAAAAACTAAATAGATAATCTAAAAATTATTTTAGTGAAATAAAAATGAAAGTGGAATAAATATCATTGAAATTATTTTTTGTCTATTTTCTGTGATTTATGCTCTAAAATATAATTTAAATTTTTGACAACAGTAATGAATTCTGGATTTTTGTTGCTTTTGTTCTATATATTACACTAGATTTTATTGGCATTCAGATAACAATATCTTAGTGCCAGCTACTGTATGTCACTTAAGCAAAAATAAGCTTCCCAGGTAGCATTAGTGGTAAAGAATCCACCTGCCAATGCAGGAGACACAAGAGATACAGGTTTGATCCCTGGGTCAGGAAGATCCCCTGGAGAAGGAAATGGCAACCCACTCCAGTGTAGTTGCCTAGGAAATCCCATGGACAGAGGAGTCTGGTTACAGTCCATGAGGTCTCAAAGAGTCCAACACAACTGAGCCCACCTACAGACGAATTGATAAAACAGTTAAATGGCATAATTATGGAAAAGATTTTGTGAGTTATGATGGCTAGGTATAGTCACATTAGTCCTTCTATGTTAAATAGAAAGGAGTGTTTTACTGAAAACTGTAATCACAAGCTGGAGTTAAGACTGCTAGGAGAAATAACAACAACCTCTGATATACAGATGATACCACTTTAATGGCAGAAAGTGAAGAGGAGCTAAAGAGCCTCTTGATGAAAGTGGAAGAGGAGAATGAAAAAGTTGACTTAAAACTCAATGTTCAAAAAGCTAAGATTTTGGCATCTAGTCCTATCACTTCATGGCAAATATTTGGGGAAATAATGGAAACAGGGACAGATTATTTTCTTGGGCCCCAAAATCAATGTGGATGGTGACTGCAGCCATGAAATTAAAACATGCCTGCTCCTTGGAAGAATAGCTATGACAAACCTAAACAGTGTATTAAAAAGCAGAGACATAACTTGGCTGGCAAAGATCCATCTAGTCAAAGCTCTGGTTTTCCCAGTAGTCATGTATGGATGTGAGAGTTGGACCATAAAGAAGACTGAGGACTGAAGAAATGATGCTTTTGAACTGTGGTGCTGGAGAATACTCTGGAGGGTCACTTGGACTGCAAGATCAAACCAGTCAATCTTAAAGAAAATCAAATCTGCATATTCATTCCAACACTTTGGCCACCTGATGGGAAGAGTTGACTCATTGGAAAAGACCCTAGTGCTGGGAAAAATTGAGGGCAAGAGGAGAAAGAAATGAAATGACAGAGGATGAGGTGGTTGGATGGCATCACTGACACAAGGAACATGAATTTGAGCAAACTCAGGGAGATAGTGATGGACAGTGAAGCCTAGCATGCTACAGTTCATGGGGCTGCAGAGTCAGACACAACTTAGCAACTAAACAACAGCAACAATAATCATGGGCCCCTTGTTTTATCTTATTCAACAGAACTTAGATGAGTTTGTGGTTGAAATGTTCACTAAACTTGGAGATGATGCATATAATAATGGCTAACATTGAATTGTTCTCTGTATATTAGGTGCGGTACTTTATTTCAATTGATCTCTGTAAAAGTCATATTAGATGTCTTACTATGTTGTAGTAAAAAAAAAATAATAAACCAGCTAAGTTAACTGGGATACCCAGCATCATACAACCAGCAAATGGCAAAGTTGAAATCTATTTGATTTGACTCCACAGCCCATGGCTGTAACCACTATTCCAGAATGCTTCTTACGGAAACTGGTACCTCTCCCTGAAAGCAGACACTGAGAGAGAAAGTGGAAGCAAGTTTCAAAGTCTGCTGCTGCTGCTGCTAAGTCGCTTCAGTCATGTCTGACTCTGTCCGACCCCATAGACAGCAGCCCACCAGGCTCCCCTGTCCCTGGGATTCTCCAGGCAAGAACACTGGAGTGGGTTGCCATTTCCTTCTCCATTGCCTAAAAGTGAAAAGTGAAAGTAAAGTCATTCAGTCACGTCCGACTCATAGCGACCCCACGGACTGCAGCCTACCAGGCTCCTCCATCCATGGGATTTTCTAGGCAAGAGTACTGGAGTGCTACATACTCCATAAAGTACATTAAGTTAGAAAACTAGATTTTAACTAAGGCTCCATCAATAACAAAGTATGATCTTAGTTCACTGAGATTTATAGGCTAATAAAATGGAATGATAGCATTAAATGAGTTCAGTTAAATATTATTTATTAATATTCCCTGTCACAATAGTTCTATAAATTATCATTTTTAAAAAATTATGTACAATACTTATACTGGCAAAAAGAAATTTGGATGTTTATATAATCACAAATTTAATATGAGTCAATGGTATAATCTTACTGCTCAAAATTAGCAAATTTATAGTTAATTTGGAGTGTGTCCACAAAATAGAAGTGGTAGTGAAACAGAAGGGAAGGGGCAGGGCACAACCTTTGAAAGAATGACATAGCCCAAGGACACAACATAAACATTAGAATCAAATGGGTCCAAGACGGCAGACAAGTCAACTTTGACTAGACACTGATCCTCACCATAGGCTCATTGTAACAAATCAGGAAGCTAATGACACACTCAGGGGTGCCATGACAGTTCCAAGTGCTTGTGTGCTCAGTTCAGTTCAGTTCAGTCGCTCAGTTGTGTCTGACTCTTTGCGACCCCATGAATCGAAGCACGCCAGGCCTCCCTGTCCATCACCAACTCCCAGAGTTCACTCAAACTCACGTCCATCGAGTCAGTGATGTCATCCAGCCATCTCATCCTCTGGCGTCCCCTCCTCCTCCTGCCCCCAATCCCTCCCAGCATCACAGTCTTTTCCAATGAGTCAACTCTTTGCCTGAGGTGGCCAAAGTATTGGAGTTTCACCTTTAGCATCATTCCTTCCAAAGAACACCCAGGGCTGATCTCCTTCAGAATGGACTGGTTGGATCTCCTTGCAGTCCAAGGGACTCTCAAGAGTCTTCTCCAACACCACAGTTCAAAAGCATCAATTCTTCGGCGCTCAGCCTTCTTCACAGTCCAACTCTCACATCCATACATGACCACAGGAAAAACCATAGCCTTGACTAGACGAACCTTTGTTGGCAAAGTAATGTCTCTGCTTTTGAATATTCTATCTAGGTTGGTCATAACTTTCCTTCCAAGGAGTAAGCGTCTCTTAATTTCATGGCTGCAGTCACCGTCTGTAGTGATTTTGGAGCCCCAGAAAATAAAGTCTGACACTGTTTCCACTGTTTCCCCATCTATTTCCCATGAAGTGATGGGACCAGATGCCATGATCTTCGTTTTCTGAATGTTGAGCTTTAAGCCAACTTTTTCACTCTCCACTTTCACTTTCATCAAGAGGCTTTTTAGTTCCTCTTCACTTTCTGCCATAAGGGTGGTGTCATCTGCATATCTGTGGTTATTGATATTTCTCCTGGCAATCTTGATTCCAGCTTGTGTTTCTTCCAGCCCAGTGTTTCTCATGATGTATTCTGCATATAAGTTAAATTAACAGGGTGACAATATACAGCCTTGACGTACTCCTTTTCCTATTTGGAACCAGTCTGTTGTTCCATGTCCAGTTCTAACTATTGCTTCCTGACCTGCATACAGATTTCTCAAGAGGCAGATCAGGTGGTCTGGTATTCCCATCCCTTTCAGAATTGTCCACAGTTTATTGTGATCCACACAGTCAAAGGCTTTGACATAGTCAATAAAGCAGAAATAGATGCTTTTCTGGAACCCTCTTGCTTTTTCCATGATCCAGCAGATGTTGGCAATTTGATCTCTGGTTCCTCTGCCTTTTCTAAAACCAGCTTGAACATCAGGAAGTTCACGGTTCACATATTGCTGAAGCCTGGCTTGGAGAATTTTGAGCATTACTTTACTAGCGTGTGAGATGAGTGCAATTGTGCGGTAGTTTGAGCATTCTTTGAAAACTGACCTTTTCCAGTCCTGTGGCCACTGCTGAGTTTTCCAAATTTGCTGGCATATTGAGTGCAGCACTTTCACAGCATCATCTTTCAGGGTTTGGAATAGCTCAACTGGAATTCCATCACCTCCACTAGCTTTGTTCGTAGTGACGTTTTCTAAGGCCCACTTGACTTCACATTCCAGGATGTCTGGCTCTAGGTCACTGATCACACCATCATGATTATCTGGGTTGTGAAAATCTTTTTTGTACAGTTCTTCTGTGTATTCTTGCCATCTCTTCTTAATATCTTCTGCTTCTGTTAGGTCCATACCATTTCTGTCCTTTACTGAGCCCATGTTTGCATGAAATGTTCCTTTGGTATCTCTGATTTTCTTGAAGAGATCCCTAGTCTTTCCCATTCTGTTGTTTTCCTCTATTTCTTTGCATTGATTGCTGAAGAAGGCTTTCTTATCTCTTCTTGCTATTCTTTGGAACTCTGCATTCAGATGTTTATAGCTTTCCTTTTCTCCTTTGCTTTTCGCTTCTCTTCTTTTCACAGCTATTTGTAAAGCCTCCCCAGACAGCCATTTTGCTTTTTTGCATTTCTTTTCCATGGGGATGGTCTTGATCCCTGTCTCCTGTACAATGTCACGAACCTCATTCCATAGTTCATCAGGCACTCTATCAGATCTAGGCTCTTAAATCTATTTCTCACTTCCACTGTATAATCATAAGGGATTTTATTTAGGTCATACCTGAATGGTCTAGTGGTTTTCCCTACTTTCAATTTAAGTCTGAATTTGGCAATAAGGAGTTCATGGTCTGAGCCACAGTCAGCTCCTGGTCTTGTTTTTGCTGACTGTATAGAGCTTCTCCATCTTTGGCTGCAAAGAATATAATCAATCTGATTTCGGTCAGTGTCCTTTAAATTCTGGACCCAGGAAAATGGGAGAACTAATTACAACTATGTTGGGTTGGAATTTTAGGAGCCAAGTCAGCAGGCAGGATTTGTGTGGGACTGACCCAGAACTAGGAAAGTGTTAATTTTATATATCAACTTGATTGGGCCATTGGGTGCCCAGATATTCAGTTAAATATTTAGAGGTGTATCTGTGAGGGTGTCTCCAGATGAGATGAGCATTTGAATCAGTAGGCTGAGTAAAGTGAATGGCCCTTCCTTCTATGGGTTGGCACCACCCAATCCATTGAGGGCTTAAATAAAATAAAAGAGGAAGGGAGAATTTGCCTCTCTGCCTTCCTGCTTAAGATGTGACCTCGGTCTTTGTCTTCTGTTCCAGGACTGAGACTTCAAACTGTCAGCTCCCCCAGTTTTCAAGCCTTCAGGTTTGGACTGGAACCATACCCCTGGCTTTTCTGTATCTCCAGCTTGCAGACAGCAAATCTTGAGACTTTTTAGCCTCCAAAATTGAGTGAGTTGGTTCGTCATAATAAATCTTTAGATAAAATGAAATATCTCCTATTTGTTTTGTTTCTCTGCAGAAACAAAAGCATCAGTTAAAGTGGAAATATATCAATAGATCAAGCTGAGTATCCGAAAAAGGTTTAATTCAAAAGGACCAAAGCCTTACAAACCCGGAGTCAGACTTGTCTGTCTCCCACTAGAGCCACGTGTGCAGCAGGAAAGTGCAAAATTGCAAGACTGAATAATTTGTAAGGAAAAGGGAAGAAGGGAGAGAGTGGGAGGCAGGGAGGGAAGGAGGAAGAGAAAGAAAAAAAAAGAGAGATAAGACAAAGAAAAGGTAGTAGGCTTGGCAGATACCTGGCACTGTAGCATGCTTTGGCTATGGAAGAACACTTGCCAGGGAGCACCTTGCCTACAGAGAAATGCTGAGTAAAGGCAGATGATCTGGGAGAAAGGAAACCTTTTCATTAGTCTCAGTGCAGGTTATTCCACATCTTCTATAGACGTTTTGCTAATAGCAAACTTAATCACCAGTAAAAGAATATTTTCTATGTGCAAGAAATAGCTGAAGACACAATTTGCACACTCTTCTTTAAAAACATTTCAGCAGCTTCATTGGACTAGGAGGCTTCCCAGACTTTGGTTTCTCCCTTTTGGAGAAAAGAAAAAAAAAAATTGACAGTACTCATGCTATCTTGTGTGGTCTAACACAGGGAACAACTGGCATCTGTAAGCACTTGCACTAGGCAAGTGGGCAGCATCATCCACTGTAGTTACCCTAGGGCTGAGCCCAGATGGTGTTCCCTGGGAAGAGCTTGGCAAGTGCTTCACAAACAGCAGGCTCATTGATTGCCTCTCTCTAGGTCAGCAACACACCTTGAAAGGCCGTCTACCAACTGTATCTTCTCTAGCTCCCCGGTCACATCACTTCTTTGACTCTGTCTCTATCTCTGTCTCTCTCTCATTACTTCTCTTTTCCTGCAAACAAATCTGCTTAAGTTCCCATACATTTCATCTTTCCCCCAAAAATCCTGTTTGCAAATCCCTCTCTCAAGCCATATCATTCTCCCTCTTTTTTTTTTTAAAGATATATTTGATTTTCATTTTTGACTGTGGTGGGTCTTCATTGCTGCACATGGATTTCTCTACTTGTGGTGTGCAGGCTTCTCATTGCAGCGGCTTCTTTTGTTGTGGAGCACAGGCTGTAGGGCACACAGGTTTCAGCAGCTGCAGCACTGGGCTCAGTACTTACAGCTTCCGGGCTCTAGAGTGCTGACTTAGTAGCTGTGGTGCACAAGCTGTTGCTCACAACATGTGGGAACTTTCCAGAGCAGGAATTGAACTGGTGACCCTTGCATTGCAAGGTGGATCATCCTCCCTCTTCTAGGCTCATTAAGCGTTTATTTTCTCCAGAAGAGTTTGCTGACTGATTGCACAAGACCTATATCATCTCAATCTCTATTACTGGATAAGAGACTCTAGCTATTACATGCACACAATGTGATTAATATCACATAAAATGAGTAAAGCAAGTAAGTTTTCTAAATTCACTGTATATAATGAGAAAAAAAAATTTAAGGAACACTTCCACATCATGGATATTTTTGAATGGCTAACTTCTTCAATAGCTGTCAAGAATATTTTGCCACTTTTCTTTTCCAAGTGATCAGTTCAGTTCAGTCGCTCAGTCGTGTCCGACTCTGTGACCCCATGAATTGCAGCATGCCAGCCCTCCCTGTCCATCACCAACTCCCGGAGTTTACCCAAACTCGTGTCCATCGAGTTGGTGATGCCATCCAGCCATCTCATCCTCTGTCATCCCCTTCTCCTGCCCTCAATCGTTCCCAGGGTATTTTCAAATGAGTCAGCTCTTCGCATCAGGTGGCCAAAGTATAAAAACAAGTTACAAAATGTCCCACACTCATGCCAATGGTAGTAATAAGAACTGAGATTCAAGCCTGTACTTTTTACTCCAGGCTCAAACTTCTCCATAATAATCACAGCTGCCTCAAGAGAAAACAGAGATATATTTTTATGACACAGCTTAGACAAACAGTATGCTTTAGACTTTGTTGCTTAAACACGGATGTGGTAAGATGATTAGATAGGAGTCTTATATAGGTAGTCAGACCTTAAAAAGAAAAAAAAGAAATGTAGAGGAAGTCAAAGGCAAAAATTAAATGAAAAAAATTAAAAGCAAAAATTAATTAATTGAAAAAGAAAAGCAAAAATTAAACAAAAGTTGTAGATCAGGAAAACCCAAACTTGGAAAAGAAGTTAAAACGGTGTTTTCACATTAGTCTGAAGGGTGATGCCATCTATTCCTCATTAAGAACTAAGAAGGACGAGAGGATTAAAAGCAAAAGACCTTGTTTCCTACCATAGTCTGCTTCAGTTTGCTGGCTTTGAAGAGTGTTGATGAAATGCTCTCTGGGAAATCTACATTCTCTGTCCTAAGAGATGGCAGAAATGACTCCCAGAGTAATCCCACATTTCTCACTTTTCCAGAGCCTTCATGAACTGGGCCTTCTCATATCATTCACTAGGAGATTAGTGAATTAGAGAATATAGAGATTAGGAATTAGTGAATATCTGATTTTCACTGGGAACTCAATTTAAGTACTTTTCAGAGAGAATGACCTAGAGGGAGACAACATAAACCAGAAACATTGTTGGTATAAAACAAATGTTGACAAGACTGAGGATGCGAGCCAGCATAGAATTTTTCGTCGTTGTTGTTGAGTCGCTCAGTCCTGTCCGACACTTTGTGACCCCATGGACTGCAGCATGCCAGGCTTCCCTGTCCTTCACTATCTCCCAGGGTTTGCTCAGATTCATGTCCATTGAATTGGTGATGTCATCCAACCAGCTCATCCTCTGTTTTTGGTGATCCTTAAAACTAATCATTTTAAACACCAGAAGGGGTCAGAGTTTATGGGCACATTCATCCTTTCCTCTATTTTTTCTGAAGAAATCTTGACCCCAACCTTGGATACCTCCTTCAGCAAAATGTAGTTAAATTGATCTAACTCCCTCTGGAGGTATCAATAGATTGCTGACTGTTTACCAGCTGATTATAATAGATTACCAGCACATAGCCTCTCAGGAGACAGGAGGCTGGGAGAACCTCTTCCCACTGCCTTGCCTCCCGAGAAGTGTTACAGTTAATAGGAAATCCTTAACCCCCTTACATGCCCAATGATTAGTGTTCCAACAATGATTTAGCAACTTTTATAGGTTAAAACCTGGCAAGCTGCCAAGCTGGCCTATCCCTTATCGCTCTGGATGCGTGGATGTGTACATATGCCCTTCTTTATGTTAGGGAGGCTGGTGTAAACCCAAGTAAGCACTTAAGTATCTTGAGAACAGTTTAATATGAGGTGATTTTGAAGTTTTCTCATTCATCATTCTTCACTCTTCCCAGTTTCCTGAGGTACATGTGATCCCATTTTGATCTTATCCTCACCTCTAATTGTTCCACTTCCCAAGCCCCTCAGTCAAACAAGCCCAATCAGATCACCCCTTTCCTACCTCCACGCGCAGGTCCCACCATGAGCACTGGAAGTGAATTAAGTCCTCCAGCTTTCTGATTCCTTTACTCTTTCCCAAACTGTGTCCCAAAGGCCTTATTCCCTTCGGATTCCATGATCCATCATTTCAGCAATACTCTCGACAGTATCCTGCTGCTGCTACTGCTAAGTCATTTCAGTCGTGTCTGACTCTGGGTGATCCCATAGACGGCAGCCCACCAGGCTCCCCTGTCCCTGGGATTCTCCAGGCAAGAGTACTGGAGTGGGGTGCCATTGCCTCCTCCGTGACAGTATCCTAAAGGTCCTTTAATTCATGTGCTCAGGGCCAGAGGTTGTGGACACCCAGGTTGAGCATCCATTGCCTAGATGACCTTTTGTTGTTCTTCTTGGCACCTATCTCAGAGTTAACAGTTATTAAACTGAACTCTGTTTAGTTATTAAACTAAAATTCCATTATTAAAGCTGAAATTTAATAAAAAGAAATGTTCTGTAAATGGATTATTCCAGATTAATTCAGTGTTCTCATTAACTGCAAATAAGAGAATTCTTGATATTCTTTTTTTTTCATATTGAAGATTGGTTTACTTTGTTGCCTTAGGAAGTAGGTTATATTAAATATGACAGATTTTTTTAAAGTTTACATATTTAGGGCATATATAAAATTGTATGGTAAAGAGACTAGTAGGTTGGAAAGTTATTTTCTGAATAGGTGCAGATGTGAAAATATTCCAGAAAGTTCTTACTGGAAGCTTTTAAAGTAAAGTTTTGTTATAAGCTTATTTTTTGTATGCTGCCTTTTTTTTTTTTTCCAGCTTTTTGAGGGAAAAAAAAAAAAGTTAATTAAGGGTTCCTGTTAGATGGGTTAAAGTTAATCAAGACTGACTATACTGGAATGAAATTTTTGAAATGACCAACAAACTTGGTTAACTTGTTTCTTTTGAGGCCACATATTGCTTTAAAGTCAGTAGTTATATAACCCATCCATGATAAATGGCAGTTTTCTTTTGCCAGCATCATTTTAATTGTAAGTTCCAATTTCTTCAACATTTTTTGTTTGTGGGTATGAGGCCAACTCACCCAGCACCTTGGTTTGCTGTCCCAGGTAATACATTGGTTTTCTTTCTTTCCCATAATTTAATTCAAGTAAATATAACCCCCAGCCTACAATTTATAATTACTAGCTAAGTATATGAAATTCTTCATTAGTTATATTTCTATATTTTAAAAATCTTAATATAAAAATTTTGTTAGCAGTCTATTTCTTAAAAACCTAATTTGTTATTTTAAATAATAATAGACTTTTAATTATTTTATCACTTAATGTAAACTCAAATCCTTTTACCAATAGTTATAACTTTTATTTTATGCCATGTAAGTAACTTCAGTTTTTGGGACAGAAATTCCAATCCTAGTATTATTTTACAGAAATACAACTTATATCTTCCAATTTTTCTTTTTCTTTGTATCTTATGCTAAATGTAGACACATTCCTATTTATTTAAACAAACAGTGGTTAAGAAGACAGTCTTGAGTTTCTCTTTGATTCTGCTGTGTATTTCTTTAGTATAAAATATGCTTTACTAAGGAAAAATAGTTTTCCTTTCCTGCAAGTGAAATAAATCACTCATCCAGCAATGACATAAAAATATGAAGTAAATTTTTAGTCCGTATATGTGACAAAGTTACACAAGCCCACCATGGCTGAGGCCAGTGAGACAAGGATGGCTCCCTGAAAAAGATCTATCATCTTACTGCTGCTGGCTCAGGTAGCTAATTCATTACAACATCCCCAAATGAAAACTTTTAAGAGGGGGTTAGTATATGGGCAGGATAACCAATCATCTGGCATGCTGGCTTTAAATATTAATACAAATTCACAGACCTCACTTCTAGAGTTTCTGGTCAGAAAGTTTGGAGTAGGGTGCAGTTAACACCACTTTAATAAATTTATTACTCCCCATGGCATCTACCACATGTTATTCTAAAGCAGATGGTACATGAACCAGACCTTGAGAAAAAATATCCTAAACATCATACTTCTGTGTTGAGATTTTCTTCTGCTTTTCTAGTCAAAATGGTCAACTAGTAGCAATTTCCTATGACTAAAACTAATATTTTTCCTGCCATATTTATTACATTAAAACATAAAGTTGGCTTGCCCACGGGTTGGAGAACTCAGTGTTGTGATGGAATAATATTTTGAAGTATTAACCAACATATATCCCCTATATTTATGGTACCTTGTGGACCTTTGGCATTAGGGCAGCTAACACACAGCAACAGTTGACTTCTGGAAGTGCACTTGTAGAATCAAAGAACAGCCTGTTGAGGATCAAAAGCTTATGGACATATTTTTATGGGTAAAATCTACCCAACAAGTAAACTCAAGGCACAAAGAAACTAGATAACTCAAGGGAAATTTTACTTCTCTGTTCCCTTTAGTCTCCACTTTCCCCACCCCAAGATGAAAAGTTACCTCCAAAAGATGGAGGGAAGAAAAGAATGCAAAAGAGATGTAGGAGTGAGTGGACATAGTGGGGTCTGAGGTGAAGATATCCATGCTCTGCTGAGCAAAGTCTTAAGGGACTTCTGTTTTGAGGGACAGAAGGACTCCAGATATTTTGTAGAAAACAAGTGGAGGGGAACCTTTGCCTCATTTTTCCTGATAGAGGTGAAGAAAGGGGAAATTTCTGAGTCAGACTGGGTTCAAATAAATCCATGAAGCCTTCTCCATTTCTTTACTTTAGGTGTGGATAAAAACTCAACAGTGGCCACAGGACTGGAAATTGTCAGTTTTCATTCCAATCCCAAAGAAAGGCAATGCCGAAGAATGTTCAAGCTACCACACAATTGCACTCATCTCACATGCTAGCAAAGTGCTCAGAATTCTCAAAATTCACATGCTCAAAATTCTCCAAGCTAGGCTTCAACAGTATGTGAATGAAGAACTTCCAGATGCTCAAACTGGATTTAGAAAAGGCAGAGGAACCAGAGATCAAATTGCCAATGTCCATTGGATCATAGAAAAAGCAAAGAGAATTCCAGGAAAACATCTACTTCTGCTTCATTTACTACGCTAAAGCCTTTGACTGTGTGGATCACAATAAACTGTGGAAAATTCTGAAAGAGATGGGATAACAGACCACCTGACCTGCCTCTTGGGAAATCTGTATGCAGGTCAGGAAGCAACAGTTAGAACTGGACATGGAACAACAGACTGGTTCAAAATTGGGAAAGAAGTACAAGGCTGTATACTGTCACCTTGCTTATTTAACTTATATGCAGAATACATCATGAGAAGTGCTGGACTGGATGAAGCACAAGCTGGAATCAAGATTGCTGGGAGAAATATAAATAACCTCAGATATGCAGATGACAACACCTGTATGGCAGAAAGCAAAGAGGAACTAAAGAGCCTCTTGATGAAAGTGAAAGAGGAGAGTGAAAAAGCTGGCTTAAAACTCAACATTCAGAAAATGAAGATCATGGCATCCAGTCCCATAACTTCATGGCGAATAGTTGGGGAAACAATGGCAACAGTGATGGACTTTATTTTCTTGGGCTCCAAAATCACTGCAGATGGGGACTGCAGCCATGAAATTAAAAGATGCTTGCTCCTTGGAAGAAAAGCTGTGACCAACCTAGACAGCATATTCAAAAGCAGAGACATTACTTTGCCAACGAATGTTGATCTAGTCAAAGCTATGGTTTTTCCAGTAGTCATGTATGGATGTGAGATTTGGACCATAAAGAAAGCTAAGTGCCGGAATATTCATGGTTTCGAATTAAGGTGTTGGAGAAGACTCCATACTCTTGAGAATCCCTTGGACAACAAGGAGATCAAACCAATCAATTCTAAAGAAATCAGTCCTGAATATTCATTGGAAGGACTGATGCTGAAGCTGAAGCTACAATACTCTGGCCACCTCATGCAAAGGATGACTCATTGGAAAAGACCCTGATGCTGGGAAAGATTGAAGACAGGAGGAGAAGGGGAGGACAGAGGATGAGATGGTTGGATGGCACCGTTGACGCGGTGGACATGAATTTGAGCAAACTCTGGGAGTTGGTGATGGACAGGGAAGCCTGGTGTGCTGCAGTCCATCGGGTTGCAAAGAGTCAGAAACAACTGAGTGGCTGAACTGAACTGAATGGAGGCATGGATGACTTCC
Source organism: Bos indicus (assembly GCF_029378745.1). Classification (NCBI taxonomy): domain Eukaryota; kingdom Metazoa; phylum Chordata; class Mammalia; order Artiodactyla; family Bovidae; genus Bos; species Bos indicus. Next base: position 33,280,550 of record NC_091776.1, on the reverse strand, counting down.
TTTTCCTTGGTAATTAGGAAGGGGTAAAGAGCTATATGAATGAAGCCTCACTGAGCTTCTGTGATCTCAACACAGACAAGAATAGCAGAATGACTGTGTGCACTCAAGAGGGGCCCATGCTCTGAGTCATCACATGATCCATGGAGCCTCTGGACAAGATTAAAGGGTGTCACAGCAGCCATCTGCATGGCCAAACACACAAAAACCAGACTAAACAAGGCGGCTGCGGGGGAGTCTGGGGTGGAGAGAGGTTGGCCACCTGGAACAGATGTCCTCCAGAACTACATGGCACAATGTAAGCTCCTTGAAATAGTATAGCTGCAAGCCCAGGGAAGGGGGAGTGGGTGATTTTTGCAAGTTGGTGAAGGGATGGCTACGTTGTAGTGTGATAAGAGCTCATGTTAGATAGATCAGTTGGAGGAAAAAAATTTGATCTCCTTTTTAAACATCTGAATTTTGTGGATTAAATTTTGTGGATAGAATGACAGCTTATTATGAGAATCCAAACTGTATACAGTAGCAATACATTTCAAACCAAAGCAGATGATTAAAGCCTTTAACTATCCCTTTAACACTGGATTGGCAGTGCTTTGAGTCCATAGCCATTTTAAGTCTTTCCAGAAAGTAGTTGTCCTTGCTGTGTCATCCTTTTAGTCTCTTCCAGTCCCAACTGTACTTTACTATGTCTTAGCCACATCGGGTGCTCAGTAGCTCAGTCATGTCTGACTCTTTTGCGACTCTATGGACTGCAATCCACCAGGCTCCTTGGTCCATGGAATTTTCCAGGCAAGCATAGTGGAATGGGTTCCCATTTCCTACTCCAGGGGATCTTCCTGACTCAGGGATCAAACTTCCTTATCCTGTGTCTCCTGCATTGGCAGGCGATTCTTTACTATGACGCCACCTGGGAAGCCCCTTAGCCACATTAGAAGCCACCAAAATAGGTTCTTTTTTTGGCTTTTGAGGAACTTACTGCTTCTATTTCTACTTTAGTGAGTGCTGTTGCTCAAGAATATATTTTTTTGCCTCATTTCCTCCTATATTAATGTATGTGTATATTTACACATGTTTTTACTTGTGTTTTTATTTTTTGTGTTTCTTCATCCTGCTTTACTAGATCTAAGCCCATTTATATTAAAGTTGTATAAACATGAGGATGAGAAGTTCTGACTTTCAGAAACTACAATACAAAAATTCAGTTTACACTAGTGTTACGAAGAAATTCTTTATGCTTGTGATATTTTAACAGCCAGCTTCTTTGTAATATACCGTGAAAGCAACAATTCTTGCCATTCCACTGAAAGCACGGCTCTACATAGCAGATTACTGCCTCTGTGCTAAGAGAAAGGAATCCTTCATATTTGCAACAGAACTTTCTTTTCTGCTGAGGAGACACACAAAAGGGTTTTGCTTGTATTATTGTTGCTGTCGTTGTTTCCTTGATTTTAGAGGAGTGGAAAGAACAGGTGTTAGCTGTACTGAATGCTTGAAGCAACTGGAATTCAAAAAAGTTAAAGGACTTCTCTGATCTGTTGTCACAGAATAAAAATCAGAGACATGAAGCCACCTCCTGGAAAACTTGCTTGCCCTGTGTCCTGTGCTTAGTCACTCATTTGTGTCCGACTCATTGCAACCTCGTGGAATGTAGCCCACCAGGCTCCTCTGTTCGTGGGATTTCCCAGGCAAGAATACTGAAGTGGGTTGTCATTTCCTTCTCCAGAGGATCTTCCCTACCCAGGGATTGAACCCGCATGACAGGTGGGTTCTTCACCAGTTGAACTACCGGGGAAACTTGTGTTACATCCAGTATTAAATTTCACCTCTCTATAAGACTTAGACCACCTCAATTTCATGTAGCATTAAGTATTCTAACAGGATGTCCTAACTTCTCAGTCTAGAAAGTGACAACCATGTAGTTGATGTTTCTCCATATCCTAGTATAAGAGGGTCCATGTGAAAGCTTGACTATAACTTCACTTTTCCAAAACCAGTGTCTTTTGCAATTTAGATTTATTGTAAGAACTTTGTTAACTGGTTGTGATAGAGACATAGAAAAAAGAATCAAAGAGGAAAAAATCAAAATTTCAAGCAGATAATCATCTTTCTCACATAAAACTATTTTTCACATGTCTTCATAGGTATATAATTGTCCTTGCATGTACTTAAATATTTTTATCAGGTCTTGCCTAGGGGCAAATAAACACTTGCCTGTGAGGAGGGTTCAGGATGGGGAACACATGTATACCTGTGGCGGATTCATTTTGATATTTGGCAAAACTAATACAATTATGTAAAGTTTAAAAATAAAATTAAATTAAAAAAAAAAAAAAAAGAAGATCATGGGCCAATAACTGCAGGGTCACTAGACTCAGTTGCTGAGTTGCCTGATGGCAGCTGTGGCCATTTTGAGACTACAGAAGGAAAAGAAAATGCAAGACCTTTAAGAGGATATAAAACCTTTCCCTATTCCTGAGCAAGGGGGACACAGTTCTTGAGGAGCTAGCCGACTGTGTTTCCCTTTTGCCTGGCAAAAATAATAAAGCTACTCTTTTCTGTTTACCCCCCCCCCCAAAAAAAAAAGAAAACAGAAATAACTGAACAAGCCTAGGGGGAAAGTGAATTGCATTTTCAACATAATTAGCTCTTTAATTGTCAGGCCCAGCTTACTCAATGTATCTAGAAACAAAATTAATTATGATTTATTTAAACGCTGTTTAAAGTGCATTATTCTTCATTTTCTAAAAGCTGAATTACAGAATTTACAAAAATTCAGTCTTAGAATCAGTAGTGTTTACAAACATCTTATTATGATTTTTTAATGCTAATACAGTAATTATAGTTATCAGCATTGCCTAAATGTAACTTTAAACAGAAAATAGCATACACTATAAGGCTCTACAAATTACAAGAAAAAAAATCAACGTGTTTATATCAAATCATCTCATAACAGAAATATTTCTAGTTAGATAAATAACCCAAACATGTGTATACCAACACACTCTAATCATAATTAATATACTTATTGTGGTTGAAAAACAAGTAACATAAAATTTACCATGTTAACCATTTTTAAGTGTACAGTTCATGTTGAGTATGCTTACATGTTTATATCTGGAGTTTACAAATTCCAGAACATTTTCTTTTTGCAAAATCAAAGCTTTCTAACTATTCAACAAATCCTCATTTCTGCATCAACTCCCAAGCCCCTGGCAACCATCATTTTATTTTCTGTTTATATAAATTTGACTATGCAAGACCCCTCATCTAAGTGGAATCATATAGAGTTGTGCTTTTTATGATTGGCTTTGCCACTGGGACACATTCATTCATGGTCTGACTTCTGTAAGAATTCCCTTCCTTTGTAAGACTGAATAATATCCCATTGTACGTTTATACCACCTTTTGTTTATCCATTCATCCGTTAATGGACACTTGGTTTGCTTCTACCTCTTGGCTATTGTGAATAGTCCTGTGATGCCATGAACATAGGAGTACAATATCTCTTCAACTCCTGATTTCAGTTCTTTTGGATATACCCAGAAGTGAGATTGCTAAATCATATGATAATTTTACGTTTAATTATTTGAGGAATGACCATACTGTTTTCCATAGTAACTGCATCACTTTACATTCCTATCAACAATATACAAAGGTTCCAATTTCTCTGCATCTTTGACAAAGTTTGTTATTTTCTTTTCTTTATAGTAGCTGTCCTAATGTGTGTGAGGTCATTGTCATTGTTATCTTGATTTGCATTTCCCTAATGATTAGTGCGGAGAAGGTAATGGCACCCCACTCCCGTATTCTTGCCTGGAAAATCCCATGGACAGAGGAGCCTGGTAGGCTGCAGTCCATGGGGTCGCTAAGAGTCGGACACGACTGAGCGACTTCACTTTCACTTTTCACTTTCATGCATTGGAGAAGGAAATGGCAACCCACTCCAGTGTTCTTGCCTGGAGAATCCCAGGGACCGAGGAGCCTGGTGGGCTGCTGTCTATGGGGTCTCACAGAGTCGGACACGACTGAAGCGACTTAGCAGCAGCAGCAGCAATGATTAGTGATGTTGGGCATCTTTTCACATGCCTGTTGGCCATCTGTATATCATCTTCGGAGAAATATCTATTCAGATCCTTTGCCTAAATATGAGTTTGTTTGTTTGTTTTTTAATCATCCTCATATATTCATTAAATTTTCTAAACAAAAGACAGAAGAAATTCTTTTTCAAAAACTCAGGATTGGGCTTCGCTGTTGGTCCAGTGGTTAAGAATCTGCCTTGCGATGCAAAGGACACTGGTTCAATCCCTGGTCTGGGAAGATCCCACAAGCTACAGAGCAACTGAGCCCGTGGGCCACAACCATCCAGCCCCTGTGCTGCAGTTGCCGAAGCCCACGTTCTTAGAGCCCACGCTTCCCAACAAGAGAAGCCACCACAGTCAGTTGGTGCTAGTTGGTAACCAGAGAGTAGATCCTGCCCGCTGCAACTAGTCAAAGTCCACGTGCAGCAATGAAGACTCAACACAGCCAAAAAATAAAAATAAATAATAAAAAGTCTTTACAAAATCAGGGGTAATTAGGTTCAATATCAGAATAGAAGGGATTTGTGAAATTTTATTCTGTTTTACCTTTCATGTTGTCTTCAGATCCCTTAGAAAAGGAAATGGCAACCCAGGCAAGTATTCGTGCCTAGGAAATCCCATCAACAGTGGAGCCTGGTGGGCTGCAGTCCATTGGGTCACAAAGAGTCGGACATGACTAAAACAACAACAACTAACTGATTAAAAAGAGGAAAGGAAAAGAATTGTGTATTGATCATTCAATTGGGTTTGCAGAAAATAAAACCTGGCCTAGGCTTGATTTGATAAGGTGATTATAGCTCCCTTAGGTAGAAGTAAACCACAGTCTTTAGTTCTTCTAAGATCCCCAGAATGTCCTGCCAGCCCTGAGGCTGTGGTCCTTTGAAGAACTCTTGGAGTTTCAGGGAAGTTTGAATCACTCACTGGCCTTAACTTTATTTCGAAAGAGTCTACAACCCAGGGGCTTTAAGCTGCTCCTTTCACAGAGCTCTAGCCTCCCTGCCTAGCCCACGCCCTTGTTCTGATGGAAGGAGATAGTTTGAATATTCTGTGAGAAATACAACTCTGTACATGTTGAGAAAATCCTTTGTATTCTTTGCTCCCATTAAGGATAATCCAAAACAGACCAAAAAAATCCCAGGGCAACACTTCTAGTCATGAACTAATCATTATTTTACACCTCAGTATGTTCATGCCTGCTTCAGGCAAATTTCCATGAGAATCTAAATGTTTTGATTTCTCAATAACCACTGACAAAATGCAAGGGGCCTGAGCACCCATAGCAGGCCTCCCCACGTGTGAATTCCCAAAACCTACTTATTTGTCAACAGCTGCAACAGTCTTCTGATCTCCAAAGGTACATTTGCTTGGAGCCCAGACTTTGTTTAGATCAATTAAAGTGCCTTGGGCAAAATGTATGTCTTTTCCTTTAATGTTCTTTTACGTCTGAGTTGCCTGCAATGCATTTACTGTAAAGAAAACTTAACAATATGAAAAAGCTTATGGGGGGCAGGGATGCAAAGCAATACTGAATTCTAGAATGTCATTAGAACCTTCTACAGAGGGAATTTGTTCTTGAATCCTGTGTCAGTTACTAAATGAAATAGACTATTTCACAGTAAAGGAGGTACAAGCATATTCTGGGTAGGGGGGAAATATATGTCTAAAGCTTTGGCTTTTCTATTTTGATTGAGCATCTTTAGGGAACATATGCCTTTTCCAGGCTGAACAAAATTAAGGAACACTTTGAAACTATTTATTAGAACCTAGTGAATGTGAAGGGTGAGTGTGGTCCTCAAGTTTAAGCTGGAAGAAAAGAAAGAAGTGACAAGTTAACTATAGGGATCCAAATGATCAGGGCTCCCCAAAATCAATAAAAGACTGAGTTACAGGATGGAAAACACAAAGCAATATTGTCACACCCCAAGGTTATAGGAAGGCTGACCTGAACAAAATGGAAACAGGCTATAAACTGCTGTCATAAAATTGAATTCTCTTTCAATATTTGAATATAGTTTAAAATTTTTCTCTCTTCATTTTGCGTGATTGTTTTCTTCTTTATAAATGTTTGAGAGTTCATGTCACCTGATGGTTGGGAATATAATGAAATCCGTGTGTTCAGGCTAAGTGACTTCAGTCGTGCCTGACTGTGCAACCCTGTCCACGGGATTCTCTAGGCAAGAATACTGGAGTGAGTTGCCATGCCCTCCTCCAGAGGATCTCCTCGGATTGAACCCAGGTCTTTTCTGTCACCTACATTGGCAAGTGGGTTCTTTACCACTAGCACCACCTTGGAAGCCCACCATTAATCCTTAAGTGTCACTGAAAGGCAATTAACAACACCTTATTTATTGTTGCTAATTGGTGGATTCCTGTGAAAAGGCAGGAACACATATTTTGGTTGTAGTTTTAATGAACGAAAACACTTTCAATTGTGTTTTGGTTTTTTAGTTGGTGTTTTGTTTGTTTTGCTTTGTCTTGGTAAATGACATTGAGTGTGTATCAAGGCCCTGTTCCAAAATCAGTTTATATATAATAGCTTATGATTTTTTCATCTTAGTTCTTGCCTATATTCAAAGACAACCTAATGCCTACTGGTAACTCTTCCTCTCCCTCCACATTCAAAGCCCTGTTGACAGCCAGCCAGATTCTCACTTTGCAAAACTTGCTGGGTATCCTTCTGGAGCTTTCCTTGAGGACTGAAGGTCTCTGCCTACATACCTGAGAAAGCAAGAAGAAAATCATGTGATCATCTGGCCCATGGTTCACTTTCACCACTTTTCCAACCTCATAATTGAAAGTGGAGTAGGTCAAGGCTGTATATTGTCACCCTGCTTATTTAACTTATATGCAGAGTACATCATGAGAAACGCTGGACTGGAAGAAGCACAATCTGGAATCAAGATTGCCAGGAGAAATATCAATAACCTCAGATGTGCACCACCCTTATGGCAGAAAGTGAAGAGGAACTAAAAGCCTCTTGATGAAAGTGAAAGTGGAGAGTGAAAAAGTTGGCTTAAAGCTCAACATTCAGAAAACGAAGATCATGGCATCCGGTCTCATCACTTCATGGGAAATAGATGGGGAAACAGTGGAAACAGTGTCAGACTTTATTTTCTGGGGCTCCAAAATCACTGCAGATGGTGACTGAAGCCATGAAATTAAAAGACGCTTACTCCTTGGAAGGAAAGTTATGACCAACCTAGATAGCATATTGAAAAGCAGAGACATTACTTTGCCAGCAAAGGTCCATCTAGTCAAGGCTATGGTTTTTCCAGTGGTCATGTATGGATGTGAGAGTTGGACTGTGAAGAAGGCTGAGCGCAGAAGAATTGATGCTTTTGAACTGTGGTGTTGGAGAAGACTCTTGAGAGTCCCTTGGACTGCAAGGAGATCCAACCAGTCCATTCTGAAGGAGATCAGCCCTGGGATGTCTTTGGAAGGAATGATGCTAAAGCTGAAACTCCAGTACTTTGGCCACCTCATTCGAAGAGTTGACTTACTGGAAAAGACTCTGATGCTGGGAGGGATTGGGGGCAGAAGGAGAAGGGGAGGACAGAGGATGAGATGGCTGGATGGCATCACTGACTCGATGGGTGTGAGTCTGAGTGAACTCCCGGAGTTGGTGATGGACCGGGAGGCCTGGCGTGCTGTGATTCATGGGGTCGCAAAGAGTCAGACATGACTGAGTAACTGAACTGAAGTGAATTGAATTGAAAGTGAAAGTGGAAGTGACTCAGTCGTGTCCAACTATTTGCAACCCCATGGACTATACAGTCCATGGAATTCTCCAGGCCAGAATATTGGAGTGGGTAGCCTTTCCCTTCTCCAAGGGATCTTCCCAACCCGGGGATCGAACCCAGGTGTCCCACATTATAGGTGGATTCTTTACCAGCTGAGCCACAAGGCAAGACTAAAAATACTGGAATGAGTAGACTACCCCTTCTCCAGTGGATCTTTCCCACCCAGGAATCAAACTGGGGACCCCTGCATTGTAGGGGGATTGTTTACCAAATGAGCTAACAGGAAAGCCCATCTCATAATTAAAAGATAATAATTAAGAGATCATTTCTTCTCAAATCCTCCTTACAGGCAGATCTTTCGCAGCAAAATAATATATTTTCATTTTTTAAAAATTTTCTAAGGATTATCAGCCTTAAATTCTCCTACTACAAAAATCATTTATTAATACTAAACATGTTTAATGCATTTTGTACCCATTTTTCTTCTTCTCTATGTGAAGTTATGGTATAACTACAGAACATTTCCTTGTGGATTTTATGAATTTGGAGATACTGTGCATTGCAGGTAGATTCTTCACCATCTGAGCCACTGGGGGAGACTACAGTTAAGTCACCCTGTACTTTTTCCCCCCACATTTTACAATCTTGGTTCGCTTGACTTTTGTCCATAGACACTAAATTCTCACCTATTTCTTCAGCTTTTCCTTCAATTTAAATTTAATATTCGATAGTGACATACAAACTCTTGGCTCTGTGTTTTTACTTATTTTGTTGACAATGAACAAGTTACTGCTGCTGCTGCTGTTGCTAAGTCGCTTCAGTCGTGTCCGACTCTGTGCGACCCCATAGACGGCAGCCCACCAGGCTCCCCCGTCCCTGGGATTCTCCGGGCAAGAACACTGGAGTGGGTTGCCATTTCCTCCTCCAATGCATGAAAGTGAAAAGTCAAAGTGAAATCGCTCAGTCATGTCCGACTCCTAGTGACCCCATGGACTGCAGCCTACCAGGCTCCTCCGTCCATGGGATTTTCCAGGCAAGAGTACTGGAGTGGGGTGCCATTGCCTTCTCCAGAACAAGTTACTAAACCTTTCTAAAACTACTTCCTTAATTCATAAAATGTGGGTAGTGAAATGTATTTCATAAAATTTTGTAAGGATTAAATGCAAAGTTAACTGCATCCAATCCACTTAGCACAAAGCCAGACATAAACAGTATACTCTCCATAGCTCCTACGCTGAGGAAGAGAGTACCCGGAGACTCCATAACTTACAAGATATTTCTTTTTTTAAAGAAGAAAGAAAACCACTAAATTAGCCTTTAACCAAAATTCATGAATTCCCAAGGAAAAACTCTTCTCTTCATTCTGGTCACTTCCCAAGTGTTGACTGTCTTCTAACTATCCACTTTGAATCTGATGGTCACTGGGCAGAGGCTGTGTTTCAGGCTTTGACTACTGGCCTTGTCCTAAGCAGGCTATTTCTTTGCAAATTCATCCTCTGATTGCTTTAACATCCATGTGTTCTGCCTGCTGTTCTCATTCCCCCAACTCCTGAACTGATGTTACTATTCTTCAAATTGAGAGCATCATGAGGATGGAAACCTACAGGGCAGAAGAATGAATTTAATCCCATTGTTAGTTTCTATTCTAAACTGCTCAGCAAGCAAAGAGCAACTCCTTATAGAATGTGTTGCTCCTGGGAGTGAAAGCGTAATGAACTGTAAAACCAGATGGTTCCATCCCCTGAAGCCTTTACAGGGTTAACTCCCCACAATCATGGGAGCAGCAAGGGTGCCATCTCCTGCCAGTTAGCTCCTCAAATTCCTGGGATAACCAACTCACTCTGTGTCTTCAAAAGCACTCTCCTTTGATTGGGAAAAATATTAAAATTTGTTGCAATGAAGAATGAAATGAAAAATGCTCAGTCCCTTGCTGTAGAAAACTGATAGGTAGTGTTTAATTCTCCTTTCAATGATTCCAAAGGGTTAACATTTTAATCTGTGAAGATAGATGGTTTTTGCTTTCAGATCGAAAGAGAGTACAAATACAAGTGACGCTTACAACTATCTACTCTGTAAGAGACTTCATGCCTCTTACATGATTTTTACTGTGACTTTTTTTCCCCTCTTTTACTCTGGCTTTTCTGTTTGTAATCTGATTTAAAGAATTCACCTTCACTGCAGGCACAAGTTCCCTATAAAAGGCTAATAAGAATGGTAAATGCACATCAAGGGAAGTCTCTTTTAACAGAAAAATAAAGCTTTTACTGCAAATAAAATTGAAAATAATAACCCTGGGTCCTTTCTGCTTTCTGTATATCTTATTTTTAAATAATTTTTTTAGGGACAATAACTGGGACATTTATGATCTTATCATCAGTCAATATGGTTCTAAAGACATTTTTTTTTTCTCGGAACTTGGTAAAAAGTGCCTTCATCCAACAAATGCAAGATGAGGAAAAGAAAGAGAAATCTTAAGTTTGTTCATTTGGTCTATATTACAACCTGCATTGTCCTTTGGCTTTTTCAAATTGTGGTACTGTGCTAAACCAAACACAAATCTTGCAATACTATTTTCCTTAGAGATTGTTCTCAAAGATAACTATTCACTTATGACTTGAAATTTCAAAATACTTCAGAAATTTAATTGGGGGAGCAAGTGCTATCACTTTGAAGCAGTGTGTACCTATGTCTCATCTGCAAATCTCAACAGCTGTAAGTTTCATCACTAGTTTCTACAAGTCTCAGCAATCTGTTCATGGGGATTCCCAAATAAATCACAGGTTCCCACTGAAGGACCTAACCTGTGGTTTTATTTTCCTAAGTAGAATATTTCAGAATATTTATTAGTCTTTGAAGAGAAAGCTTATTGCTAATGCCACTTTGGCTTTTAATCTGCTTTTATCTATTTCTTATTTATCTCTACTTCACATTCATTATTAACATGACATTTATGAGGTACAACATTTTGTGCTGCCCTAGTCACTAAATGAAAGTCTATAGTTGTATACACTACAATTAATTCTGATTAGTCAGGGGGAAAAAGAGTCTGCACACACAAGTCCATTTAGCTATTTTCATGGAATTAACTTGTCCTGCGAAATCCATAAACTAGCAATCAGTCAGCATTTCATGAAGGAATATGCTGTTTATTTCAATTAGTTACCAGGATTGAACATGCATAGGCCGTATCTCTAGTCTTAGTCACAATACCAGAAAAAGCAAAAATCTGATATGGCTAAGGGTTAAATCAGAACTATTCACACTCAGTCATCATCAGTCACAATAAAAGTTTTTAATGAATGAGTTAGGGACAGTTATTTGATTCAAGCCAGTTAATTTAGAATATCATTTGTTAAATTTGGCAAGTCCTATGGGGGAAAAAAATGAAAAAGCAACTCACATTTGTTTTGTACCTTAGCAAGGATTTTACATATTAACTCCTTTAATCTTTCCAACATTCTAGTGAAGGTATTATATATATATATATATATTTTTTTTTTTTTTTTGAAAAGGAAATGGAAACTAAGAGAGGTTAAGTAATTTGCCTACAGTCATACTGCTAGGAAATAGTAGATTCTGGATTTGAAATTAAGGCCAACTTGAAAAGTTCTCACCTTTCTCCAGGCCTGAAGCCCAGGCAGGAAACAGTTTTACACCCTTAGTTAATTCATAGGGTTGCAAGCAGGGTACACTGAAGTGATGTCCTAATGAGTCATCATGGCATGGTTCCTTCTGATGTACAAATTGGCAAATGGAGCCACTTACTTGCAGGAAAGAGAAGAGATGGTTTTATGATGAATGAATAATATTTTAAAATATTGACCTAAAGGGTAAGTTAAACATATTTTTTATTTCCTTGGCTTTTCTTTTTGAATTGGGAATAAGCTCACTTAGTAAATAACTAAAAGGTAAAGTAAATAACTAAAAGTAAGTAACTAAAAGGGCTTCCCAGATGTCACAGTGGTTAAGAATCCGCCTGCCAAGCGGGAAGTGCCAGTTTGATCCCTGAGTTGGGAAGATCCCCTGGAGAAGAAATGGCAACCCACTCCAGTATTGTTGCCTGGGAAATCCCATGGACAGAGGAGCCTGGCGCGTGACAGTCCCTGGGGTTGCAAAAAAGTTGGACATGACTTAGGGACCAAACACGAGCAACAAAGCAGGCACATTGTTCAGCACTAAGTTTTTTCCTCACAGGACAAAATATCTTGGCGATTCCTTAGTGTTATGTTAGTACATAGAACTGCCTCATTCTTAGTTTCAGTGTTCATTGTATGGATAGGCAATAATTTATTATTTATTTTACCATGGACATGTTGTCCAAACTTCTTTTTCATTTCAATTTTCATTTCTTTGCTTTGCTTTCATTTTTGTCTGCCAACTCTCTATCATTCAAACCATGCTTCTTCAATGAATAAACATGTACCTTCATCATTTCAAACATGTAGAGGCATATCTGCAGATAGAAGTGGGATTGTTGGATCAAAGAATCAAAGAGTTTACAGTTTCTTATCTAGGAAACTGCTTTCTGTAGGGACTGCCACAGTTTTATTGCCTATCTGTGATACAGGAGCATGCCTACTTTCTCATGGACTTAAAAAGATTTTTAAAATATCAAATTGGGGAATTTCAGCCATTCTGAAAGACAAAAAAAAAATGCCATTTTAGTGTACTTCTTTCATTATTTGTCCCTCTGGGTTATTTTTTGTATATGTGAAAGCTACTGAAAGTATGTATTACTTGTGTCCCTCATTGCTTTATTAAAATCTCTAATTGTGGTAGTTTTTCAGTTGATTCCCTTGAATATTTCCAAGCATGTGACATTGTCTGCACACAGTGATAGCTTTACCTTCTTTACAAACTCAACCTTTTCTTTTTTCTTTTTCTAATTGTGTTGGTACTAACATCAGAATAACTTTTATAATGGTGGTGACAGTGAATTTTATTGACTTATTCTGACTTTAGTGGCAAAGTGACTCATATTTATTAAGTATAAAGCTGACTTGTATATTAAGAAACAAATTTCATTCTATTTCTGTAGTGTTCTTCTTAAGAACTATTGTTGTCATGAGTCATCTGCCTTTTCAGTAGCCATGAAATATACATGCTTTTCTTTTTAGACATGTAATGAAAAGAACTAAATTAATAGCTTTCTGGATATTAAGTCTTGCTCGAATTTCTGGAATAACCCTGCTGGTTATAATAAAATATTTTTTAATTTGGTGCAGGCTTCTGATTGCTAATATTTAATTAAAATCTTTCGCACCAAAAATTCATAAGTGAGATCAGTCTATTGGTCTGTTAATTTCTTTTTCACATAAGCTTTTCCGTGATTTGGGAAGGTTTACACAGGCAGTCCTCATTTTATGCTGCAGTGTGAAACTGTAAAAATTACCATGCATACTGAAACCTTACACAGTGTTTTTTTTTTTTTTTTCCTGAATATTCACTGGAAGGACCGATGCTGAAGGTGAAACCTTACACAGTGATCTTAATAATTCTTGGAATCTGGGTGCAAATTTCACAGCAGTGTAAATATTTGTGTTAACAGTTTCACCAGATAATTTCACACAAGTCAACTCACACTGACTGCTGAGATGACCAAAACAAGCCTTTATTGACTGTGAAAGGTCTTTTTTCAGTCTCCTCATGATCCCTGTTTTCTTTCAATGCAGCAACTAATTCTAGCTTTTTAGCCTGAATCCTAGTTAAACTGGTTGGGATTTTCTATACAGTCTCCACTTAAAAGTAGATGCAAATGCTATGTTTAAATCATAGTGGCTTTCTGTGTGCTTAGTACATTTTATTCCTTTTTTTTTTTTTTTTTTGGTATCCAGGAGTAGAATATGGAATCTTAGTTCCAAACTAGGGATCGAACCCATGCCCCCTACAGTGGAAGACAGAATCTTAACCACTGGACCACCAGGGAAGTCCCTAGTACATTTTAGACCAAAGGATGTTCAAGAAAGTTTAGCTTGGTTTGTACAGTTATCAAACTTTTTCAACATGGTATGTTCCATAACATCATGCAGATCTAGATCTCATCCTATCTTTGCTTTAATGTTGCCATTTTCACATTTTCTAATTACATCCAATCCACTTTAACATCATCAATTCCCATGGTGTGACTTTGCCACACTTAAATCTTTATTCACCAATTTCTTCTTTTCATAATCCAGTTTTGAAAAATGTCTTATAGGTTTATCACTGGGAGATAAGGAAGCAACACAATTGCATGAGTTGCTGTCTGTGTATGAAATGAGTAACAGATAGTAACCAATTGACCAACTACCAATAGACTTTGAAAGAGACGATATGATGGTCACTGATCACAATGCATATCTGTTATGTACATGTTGATTTGTGGACTAAAGTCCTGTCCATGAAGTTTGCGACCCTATGGACTGCAGCCTACCAGGCTCCTCTGCCCGTGGGATTTTCCAGGCAAGAGTACTAGAGTGGGTTGCCATTGCCTTCTCCACCTATATAATTACTCATAGTTAATACATCATGGTGACTGAAAGTTTAACCCTGCTGTTGAGGAACTTGTGTTATTTAACTAAAATGTAATAACTGAAATTCATGTATATTGGAAACATGTAGTGTGAAGACTACATGTAAAGTATCTGGAAGTAGTTTTAGATAGCATTTTAGAACAGTTTTAAAAACATTAGACTTTCTGCTTAGTATCAGATAGAATTCCTCTGTAAAACGATTTATTCTTGCCTCCTTTTTGTTTTCCTTCCCAAGATAGCTATATTTATTCTATGGAAATCAGATGCTTAGATTTCTTTCTGGGGTCATTAAAGAAAGCTGAAGCACCAAAGAATTGATGCTTTCAAATTGTGGTGCTGTAGAAGATTCTTGAGAGTCCCTTGGACTGCCAGGAAATCAAGCCAGTCAATTCTAAAGGAAATCAACCCTGAGTATTCATTGGAAGGACTGATGCTGCAGCTGAAGCTCCAATACTTTGGCCACCTGATGGAAAGAGCCAACTCATGGGAAAAGACCCTGATGCTGGGAAAGAGGAGAAGCGGGCAACAGAGTATGAGATGGTTGGATGGTATCACTGACTCAATGGACATGAATTTGAGCAAACTCCGGGAGATAGTGAAGGACAGGAAGTCTGGTGTGCTGCAGTGCATGGGGTCACAAAGAATCGGAGATGAATTAGCAAGTGAACAAAAACAACAAAGGAAATGACTAATTGCATCCAGGTTTCTAAATTTTTTAAAATAACGTTAAACATTAGCTCTCCGGGTATACAGCAGATATACGTTGATTGTCTCAGTTTGATCCCTTACCCTAAGAAAGTGCACTTTTGCTGTTTTTTGTTATTATTGTTGTTGTTATCTGGGATCTGTTGTCACTGGATCATCCTTTCTACTTTCCCTGAAACAGTATTTGCTGCTGTTCATTGCAAAAAAATTGGAGGCACTCTTACTTGTCATGGCAGACCTTACCTTTTTAAAGGAGTCTGAATTACCTGTCTTCTAATGTCACTGAAAATGAAGCATGCAGATTTTGTTAGTGTTCATCTTGTCACTTTTACATAATATTCAGACGAGAAAAGGGAAATTGCTGCCTTACATTTCATGATTACACTAAAAGTAGTCACTGGCTTTTTTCAATACAAAGCCAGATAATTTCACTCATTAATATATATATATCTAATCAATGACATTGAGTTTTTAAATTTAAATTGTTTATGAATTCTTTTGTCATTGTAGCAACTGGGGCCTTGGTTTGTGGGGAAAGTGTGGTTATAAAAGGAGAGTAGGTGACAGTTTTAGGTGGGGGAGTGATGAGGGGGTGATGAAACAGTTCTGTATGCTGACTGTGGTGGCGGTTATATGAATCTATGTGTGTGATAAAGTTTCATAGAACTATTAAAACATGAGTGTATGAAAAACTTGTGAAATACAAAGATGATCTATAGCTTTTTATAACTGTCCCAATATCAACTTCCTGGTTTTAGTAAGTATACTATGGCTATGTAACATGTTATCATTGGAAGAATCCAGATAAAGAATACACAGGAACTCTGAACCATTTTTGCAAGCAAAATAGAAAGCTTGCTTGCATTGGAGCAAATTCTTGTTCTAATTCTTTGATCGATTTCTTAATACTGAAACATAAACTTTTTAGATAGATATGACTGTAGATAGTAGGAAACTCAATAATATTGTTTAGTCTATGCTCATTCAAGGTTAATAATGTGTTTCATATGTGTCATGGTTGTATTTTCATGTAGCATGGTTGTCTCTCTTCACTTGAAAAATTGGATTAAAAAAAGAAAGACTGCGAACAACTGGGTTATACGCTGCTGTTTTCTATGCTGATCCCTGACAGGAAAACAGGAGCGTCTCTGTTCATAGCATAGCAGGTTGAGAAAGGAAATATGATCCACTGTCCTTTGGAATTATCCAAGTTCCCAGTGGATTCCCTTGTGGAAATGGAAGTATGTCAGAACAATCAATGTGAAAAGGGGAACAAAAACATCTTAGAGGTTGGGGTGGGGATGGGAAACTATTCAGTTTGGCTTAGGAAGATCTGTCATATGACTGAGACCAAGTTTTCTGAGTCATTTTGTTAAAGGAGGAAGCTGAACTAGATGACCCAAGGCAGTGCTTCACAAGCACGCCTGAAATCCAGAAAATACTGTTGCTAAAGTGATTCTGATGGCCAGCTGGGTTTGGAAGGTCTTTGATCCAAGATAAATCATACATTAAAAAGTATTGTTTTAAGCAGGACTATAACAACTTTTCGGAGAAGGCGATGGCACCGCACTCCAGTACTCTTGCCTGGAAAATCCCATGGACAGAGGAGCCTGGTAGGCTGCAGTCCATGGGGTCTCGAAGAGTCAGACACAACTGAGCGACTTCACTTTCACGTTTCACTTTCATGCATTGGAGAAAGAAATGGCAACCCACTCCAGTGTTCTTGCCTGGAGAATCCCAGGGACGGTGAGGGGGGCCTCGTGGGCTGCCGTCTCTGGGGTCTCACAGAGTCGGACACGACTGAAGTGACTTAGCAGCAGCAGCAGCAGCATAACAACTTTTATTGCAGAGATAATGTTCCCAACTAACAACCAATTAATTGAAAAAACGTGACAGTTTTTAAATCAATCCACATGTGCATTTCCAGACTTATTTAAAAATTGTTTTTTATCCATTGGAAATTTTGGATCACCTTCGAATCTTCATTCTTAAATGAAGAGTGTATTTGACTGAAATATAAATAGCACCTTTATTGCAAGGAAGTCAAATTCTTTTTGATATATTATAAAGTACTGTGAGTAACTCATTACTCAAGATTTGAATAGGGTCACTACCAAAAAAGGAGAAAATACTTTGATAAAGCTTCTATATGACTTTATGAGTGATTACACATTTCTTGCTTAACATAAGTTTTATTTTATATTCTCGTTAACTCTTCATTGCCTCATTTTCAACATTGACTGAGAAGTTTTTTTTTTTTTTCCCTAAAAATATATGTTTTATATTGTTCGTTGTGTTGTTGTGTTACTAGCTCTGTTACATCTGACTCTTTGTAACCCCATGGACTTGCCAGGCTCCTCAGTCCATGGAATTCTCCAGGCAAGAATACTGGAGTGGGTTGCATTCCCTTCTTCAGGGGATCTTCCCAACCCAGGAATCGAACCCTCATCTCCTGCATTGCAAGCAGATTCTTTACCATCTGAGCCACTAGGGAAGCCCTTTATACCATTTAACTAGAACAGTTTTAAATAGTTTAGGTAGAAGAATCTACCTAACTGCTTTAAATCCTGACTCTTTACTTCAATCTATATTACTGCTCGTTTCAGTTTAAAAAAGTCTACCTTCAAATTATTTTTCCTTTAATACTATATTTTACCCTTAAGCCATTGACATATTTTAAAAATAGAAACCAATAAATGTTTCTTCAAATATTCCTAAGGGGCACAGTACAAGAGAGATGGGCAGGATAACAAGAGCTGTTGCCCACACTTGTCCATCTTCTCCCATTAAGGTTCTAGGGTGTCACTCCTGGCTCAAGTCCCACACTTGTACTCTCATCACTGCCCGTGGGAAGGACTGAGATCTGCACTGACGGAGAATGGCTTTTTTCCTCCCAGGAACCTGTAAGCCTGGGCAGAGAAGACATCTGCATCATATACAGTTAGGCTCCATGAGGAAAACATTTCAAAGCACAATGACCACAGTCTTCTTCTTTCTTAGGAAATTATGAAAGGCCCAAATGTTACTCTGGGAATTAATACCAAAGAACAGTTCATTCAGTGCAGCATCACGGGCAAGTGATCTGTCATTAGGCAATGGCAGAAAGCTGCTCTCTTGCTTGAATCCCAGCTGAGCTCTGGCTGATCTCAACATGTTCCTGTATATTCTTCACCTGTGCTGTGCTTAGTCGTTCAGTCATGTCTGACTCTTTGTGACCCCATGGACTGTAGCCCGCCAGGCTCCTCAGTCCATGGAATTCTCCAGGCAAGAAATCTGGAGTGGGTTGCCATGCCCTCCTCCAGGGGACCTTCCCAACCCAGAAATTGAACTGGAGTCTCCTGCATTGCAGGTGGATTCTTTACCAGCTGAGCTATTAGGGAAGCCCTTATATTCTTCATAAATACATGTGTATGTATAATTCTTCAAGTACTACCAAATAGGTGGAGGCACAAACTGACAAAATGTCCACCAAGGATATGAATAGACATGACTCCCAGCATCTCCCTTCCCTCTTACAAAAGCAAGATTGATGAGGTTTGTGAAGCTCACAGGGAGGAGGGTGTTTTGCACTATCAGTGGTGCCCAGAGCCACACAAGCTTCACAACATTGGTCTAGGAGAGAGTCACACCCACAGCCAGTGATCTACCTTAGAATAATGAGCTTCTTGCTGCGCCATTTATTTCCATGTGATAATTCTTATAATGTCTGGACATGGCTTATCTTTACTACAGAGTGGTGATAATAGTCAAAATCTAAGAATCTTCTAATGTTATATGCACCTCTAACTCTTCATAACTGTTATCACAAATGGGATTTTGACTAAGTCTATAAACACTCCTTGAGCTTCCCTGGTGGCTCAGATGGTAAAGTGTCTGCCTGCAACAAGGGAGACCCGGGTTCGATCCCTGGGTTGGGAATATCTCCTGGAGAAGGAAATGGCAATCCACCCCAGTATTCCTGCCTGGAGAATCCCAGGGATGGAGGAGCCTCGTAGGCTACAGTCCATGGGGTCGCAAAGAGTCAGACACAACTGAGAGACTTCACTTTACTTCATAAACACTCCTTAAACTTTCCCCCCACAAAGTATGTTATTGTCTTTAACATAGTACATTATTAAATAGCAGATTTAAATATAAGTATTTTCATAGAAGTTAAAATTAGACTCATTATGTTAAGATAATTGGATAACTGAATGGAATCTTTAGGACATTTAAATAGATTGCAGCATGCAAGTTATTAAACAATTATTTATTAAGAATTTTAGCCTAATACACTGAGAAAACCTAACTAAAATATTCCATTTGCTATAATGATGCATTTATCAAGTGTTTTTGGTAGCTGCTAAAAATCCTAGGTCTAGAGTGTCCTTTGAGTTAGCATTTGGACATTTCATAATACATAAGGATAGAGCTACTTTTCAGTCACAGCAAGATAGTCACAGTGATTAGTCATATAGGTACTAAAGCTAGACTGCTGAGGTTCACGCCTAGCTTTTTGACTCATCTACTATATGCTCTTAGGCAAAGTACTTAAACTTCAGTACAAACCTTGAGTGTCTCACTCGTAAAATGATGATGATATTAATGCTTACCTTTGTTGTGAAACTAAATGAGTATATAATATAAAATATCCAAGCCAAGCAACAAGTTGAAAATTTCACATTTAATATTTAAAAACCTATAAGATCCTCCTGAAATAAAAACTAATTAGAAATGAACAATTCTTTCAATAGGATTATCAGTGGACTGTACACTGTACAAGAAAGTCAATGAACTTGAAGCTAGTTCAATAGAAATTATCCAAACTATAAACATACAGGAAAAAAAATTAGTGAAAATAAACTCACAGAATAGAGGATCCAGCTCTGGGACAATATCAAACAGTCTAATATGTATATAAAATGGAAGCCTCAAAAGGAGAAGAGAGAAGGCGGAACCAAGTAATTTGAAGGTGCTATAGTCTTTTCCAAAAGTAATGAAGAAAATCAAATCATATATGCAAAAATCTCAGAAGGTTCCAAGTAACAAGAAAGGAAAACACATCTAGAGACATTCTCCCAGGCAATCTTCCCAACCTAGAGATCGAAGCCACGTGTCTTATGTCTTCTGCACTGGCAAGCAGGGTCTTTACCGTTAGTGCCACCCGGAAAGCCCACTAAAAGTAATACATAAAAAGGAAATCTTGACAGCAGCCAGAGGATGTGGTGGGTGGGGGAGCACAGTAGGGGAGGTCAGAGGAGGGATTAGATGCAGACAAAGAATGATGGTGTTTATCTCACTAGAAACTTTGGAATCCAGAGAACAACGGAGGAACATAAACAAACAACAACACAGATGTATATACTCAGAAAAAATGTTTAAAAAAAATAAAAGTGAAATAATAACTTTCAAGCAAACAAAAGGTGAAAGAAATCACTGCCAGAAGATACGGGCTATAAGAATTGTTAAAGGACTTCTTGATCAGAAGAGAGATGACAATAGATAGGAAACTGGATCTGAAAACAGAGAAATGAAGTTTTTCACTTTCATGCATTGGAGAAGGAAATGGCAACCCACTCCAGTGTCCTTGCCTGGAGAATCCCAGGGACGGGGGAGCCTGGTGGGCTGCCGTCTCTGGGGTCGCACAGAGTCGGACACGACTGAAGCGACTTAGCAGCAGCAGCAGCAGATATGAAAAAGGGCTTCCCTGGTGACTCAGATGATAAAGAATCTGCCTGAAATGTGGGAGACCTGAATTCGATCCATGAGTCGGAAAGATCCCCTGGAGAAAGGAATGGCTACCCACTTCAGTATTCTTGCCTGGAGAATTCTATCAACAGAGGAGCCTGGTGGACTACAGTCCACGGGGTCTCAAAGAGTTGGACATGACTGAGTGACTAACACCACCACCAGAAATGAAATAAAGGGGAGGGGGGAAGTAAATATAAAGGCTTCGTTTTAAAATGATACTGGATGCTTGGGACTAGTGCACTGGGACGACCCAGAGGGATGGTATGGGGAGGGAGGAGGGAGGAGGGTTCAGGATGGGGAACACATGTATACCTATGGCGGATTCATTTTGATATTTGGCAAAACTAATACAATTATGTAAAGTTTAAAAATAAAATAAAATAAAAAAAATAAAGCCTTTAAAAATAATTGAATGTCTAGAGGGAAAATATTTAGGAATACGTTGTGAGATTTACGTCGTGTTTAGATATAAAAATATGATAACAATAAGAGTATGGGAAAGAGAAAGTGGAAATACGTTATATGTAAAGTGTAATCTTATCTGAAGAAACACAGTGATAAGGTAAGGATGTGTACAGTAGACCCTAGAGCAATCATTAACAAAATTAAGAGCTATAAATAATAGCCAGTAGTTGGAATAACATGGAACCATAAAATGATACTCCAAAATTTATTTAGCTCTAGTCTAGATAAAATTTCCATTGAGAGGCACAGGCCCTAGAAAAGCTGAAAAAGGTAATACGGGAGGAATCATGCTATTTCATACTAAGGTTTAGTGTAAATCTACCATAATCAAGATTGAGCAGTATTGGCAGAGTAAGATTAACACAGATCAAAAGACAGAGAACCCACAGATAGACCCATACAAAGATGCAGAACTGATTTTTGACAAAGGTGCAAAAGTGGTGAAGAAAGAATAAACTTTTCAACAAAACTGCTGAAGTAATTGGATTTCATAGGCCAAAAAAATAAAAGAACCTAACCTAAACCTGAATATCAAATGTGAACATTGTAAAACATTTAGAAAAAAAGGACAAAAATCTTTAGGGTCTCAGACTAAGAAAAGGGTTCTTAGATTTGACAGAAAAAGCACAATCTATAATTTTTTAAAAAAAACTGATAAACTGAAATGCATCAAAATTTACAACTTTTGCTCTGCAAGAGAGCATATGAATAAAATGCATACAAGCTACAGACAGAAAATATTTGCAAACCATGTACCTGACAAAGGACTAGTATCTAGAACAAATGAAAAGCTCAAAAAGCTACATTAAAAGCAAATCCAATTGGAAAATAGGCAATCAACACAAACATTTCACTGAACAGAATATACAGATGGCAAATAGACACATGAAGAGATGTTATTAGGGAAATTCAAATTAAAACATGGGTTACTCCTATATACGTATCAGAATGGTTGAAAGAGAAAAACAGTGACAGCATCAAAGGCTGGCAAGGATGTGAGGAACTGAAGCACTCATATTGCTGATGAAAATGTAAAATGATATAGTTACTTTGGGGGCTTCCCTGGTACCTCCATTGGTAAAGAAATTGCCTGCAATGCAGGAGACCAGGGTTTGAGCCTTGGGTCAGGAAGATCCCCTGGAGAAGGAAATTGCTACCCACTCCAGTATTCTTGTCTGGAAAATCCCATGGACAGAGGAGCCTGATGCGCTATAGTTCACGAAGTCACAAGAATCGAACATGACTTAGTGACTAAACCATCACCACTAGTTACTCTGGAAGTTTGGCTGTTTCTTATAATAGCAAACATGCAATTACCATGTGACCCAACAATGGAAGTCTGGGCATTTATTCCAGAGAAGTGATACTCTATCTTTACAAAGAATCTATACACAAATATTAATAGCAGATTTATTACAACTCAAAACTAGAAGAAACAGCCCACATGCCAAATTGTGAGATATAGATACCATGAAATATTATTCAGTAGTAAAAAGAAAATCTACTGACATACACAACTTAGATAAAACTCAAGGGAATTCTGCTGAGTGAAAAAAAGCCAATCCCTAAACATATATTCTGATTCTATTTATATAACAATTTTAAAATAATAAAATTATGAAAATGGAGCTTAGATTAGTGGTTGCCAGGAATTAAGAATGGAGGGGCTTAAAAGAAAGCAGGTCACACAAGGGAGGCATGGAGCTGTTTTGTATTTTGACTGTTATACAGGATACAAGAACCTATGAAAATTAGTTGCTTAGTCGTATCCGACTCTTTGAAACTCCATGGACTGTAACACGCCAGGCTCCTCTGTCCACGGGATTCTCCAGGAGAGAATACTGGAGTGAGTAGCCATTCCATTATCCAGAGGATCTTCCAGACACAGGGAACTAACCTGGGTCTCCTCCATTGCAGGCAGACTCTTTACCATCTGAGCCACCAGGGAACCTATTATGTATGACTGATAAAACTGAATAGAACTAAATGTCCACATGCCTGGGCTTATGGGCAAACACATGGGAACATGAAAACCTGGGTAAATCAAGTGAGTACAAGTAAAATGGGAGAAATTAGAATGATTAGTCGATATCACTATCAATGACAATATCTTGCTTGTGATACTAGTCTACAGTTTCTCAAGATTCTACAGTGGGAGGAAATTAGAGAACGGGTACATAGGATATCTATTATTTTTTTTACAATTGCATATGACTCTACAATCATCTCAATAAAAATTTTAGTCAAAAAAATTGACAATTCCAAGTGTGGGTGAAAATGTGCAGAAACTAGAAATCTCATCCATTGCTGATGAGAATGTAAATGGCACAACCAACTTGTAAAGATTTTATTAGTTTATTATAAATGCAAAGGTATACTTACCTTGCAATTCAGCAATACCACTCTTAGATATTTACCCAAGACCAATTAAATCATATGTTGACACAAATATCTAAATGAAGATACTCATAAGAGCATTATTCATAATAGCTAACAGGTGGAAACAACTCAAAAGTCTGTCAACTATTGAATGAATTAAAAAAAAAAATGTGGTATAGCCTTACAGTGGAATAAATACTGTTCAGCATTAAAAGCCATGCTACTCAACATTAAGAGCCAGGCTACATACTACAATATGGATGAATTGCAAACCATTATGCTAAGTGAAATAAGCCAGGCATAATTGCACCTATGTGATTTTATTTATATTTCTAAAAAGGCAAAACTTAAGAAATCAGGCCAGTGGTTGTCAGAGGCTGGTGGGTGAACGGAGAAAATTGGTTTCCAAAGGGCATGTAAAAAGGAAATTTTTGAGATGATGAACATATTCTATATCTCAATTATGGTGGTACTGATATTGTGTATGTATGTCAAAACTCATCAAACTATCCTTAAGGATCAATTTTATTGTATGTAAGTTACACCCCACATAAAAAAAAAATTCAGCAAGACTTACGAATACAACTATTTCTATATATAACAACACATAGAAAATAAAATAAAAATACGATTCGCGGCAGGATCAAGAAGCAACAAATTACCTAAGAATAATAGATTCACATACGTCTACAAGAAAACTGAGAGATATTACTGCAAATAATGATCAAAACAAGTGAAAGATATACAGGTTCGTTGATTGGAAGACTAAATGTATAAACAAATCAATTCATCCAACTCCAAATTGATCTGCAGTTCAGTTCAATGGCTCAGTCGTATCCGACTCTTTGCAACCCCATGAATCGCAGCACGCCAGGCCTCCCTGCCCATCACCATCTCCCGGAGTTCACTCAAACTCACGTCCATCGAGTCGGTGATGCCATCCAGCCATCTCACCCTCTTTCGTCCCCTTCTCCTCCTGCCCCCAATCCCTCCCAGCATCAGAGTCTTTTCCAATGAGTCAACTCTTCGCATCAGGTGGCCAAAGTACTGGAGTTTCAGCTTTAGCATCATTCCTTCCAAAGACATCCCAGGGCTGATCTCCTTCAGAATGGACTGGTTGGATCTCCTTGCAGTCCAAGGGACTCTCAAGAGTCTTCTCCAACACCACAGTTCAAAAGCATCAATTCTTTGGTGCTCAGCTTTCTTCACAGTCCAACTCTCACATCCGTACATGACCACAGGAAAAACCACAGCCTTAACTAGACAGACCTTTGTTGGCAAAGTAATGTCTCTGCTTTTCAATATGCTATCTAGGTTGGTCATAACTTTCCTTCCAAGGAGTAAACGTCTTTTAATTTCATGGCTGCAATACCATCTGCAGTGATTTTGGACCCCCCAAAAATAAAGTCAGACACTGTTTCCACTGTTTCCCCATCTATTTCCTATGAAGTGATGGGACCAGATGCCATGATTTTGTCTTCTGAATGCTGAGCTTTAAGCCAACTTTTTCACTCTCCACTTTCACTTTCATCAAGAGGCTGTTTAGTTCCTCTTCACTTTCTGCCATAAGGGTGGTGTCATCTGCATATCTGAGGTTATTGATATTTCTCAGATTCAATGCAATCTCAGTCAAAATCTCAGCAAGTTTCTTTTTAAAATGACAATTGAGAAGCCAATTTTAAAAGTTCTATGGAAATGCAAAACACTGCGAAGAGTCAAGGCAGTCTTGAAGAAATGAGTGTGAAGATTCACACTGCTGTATATTAAAACTTATAAAGTCATAGTAAGTAAGTGTGTCTGATACTGGCTTGAGGATGAACAGAAAGATCCAGCCATGTAAGAATATCTGATTTATGATGAAGAGATATTAAAATATAGGGAGAGAAATAGATGATGCTGCATTAATTTGCTATTTCATCAAGATATAACAAAAACCGATTAGAAGAAAACATAGGAGACTATCATCATGACTTTGAACCAGGCAAATACTTACATAACAGGACACAAAAAGCATAACTTCTTAAAAAATATTAAATAAGAACCTCTATTAAATTGTGCCATTTTGAGTGAAAGGGCAAAGCACAGAATCAGATATTTGCATTGTGTATATTATAAAAAGAATTTACATCCAAAATACAAAAAATTTCTAGGAACCAAGAAAACCAAGGAGGAAAAACAGCAAAGTTCTTCATGAGAAACCTGTATGCAGGTCAAGAAGCAACATTTAGAATGGTACATTGAACAACAGATTGTTTCAAAATTGGGAAAGGAGTATCTTGTTTGTAATTGTCACCCTGCTTATTTAACTTATAAGCACAGTACATCATGAGAAATGCCGGTTTGGATGAAGCACAAGCTAGAATCAAAATTGCCAGAAGAAATACCAATAACCTAAGATATGCAGATGACACCACCCATAGGCAGAACGCAAAAAGGAACTAAAGAGCCTCTGGATGAAGGCGAAAAGTGGAGAGTGAAAAAGGTGGCTTAAAACTCAACATTCAAAAAACTGATTGTGGTACCCAGTCTCATCAATTCATGGTAAATAGACGGTGGTAAAATGGAAACAAAGACATTATATTCTTGGGCTCCAAAATCACTGCAGATGATGACTGCAGCTGTGAAATTAAAAGACACTTGCTCCTTGGAAGAAAAGCTACGACAAACCTAGACAGTGTATTAAAAAGCAGAGACATCAGTTTGCCATCAAAGGTCCGTCTAGTCGAAGCTACGGTTTTTCCAGTAGTCATGTATGGATGCAACAGTTGGACCATAAAGAAGGCTGAGCACTGAAGAACTGATGCTTTCAAACTGTGGTGCTGGAAAAGACTTTTGAGAGTCCCATGGACAGCAAGATCAAACCAGTCAATCCTAAAGGACATCAGTCCTGAATATTCGTTGGAAGGACTGATGCTGAAACTGAAGCTCCAATGTTTTGGCCACCTGATGTGAAGAGTTGACTCACTGGAAAAGATCCTAATGCTGGGAAAGATTGAGTGCAGGAGGAGAAGGTGGCAACAGAGGGTGAGATGGCTGGATAGCATTATTGACTCAAGGATGAGTTTGAGCAAACTCCGGGAGATAGTGAGGGACAGGGAGGTCTGGTATGCTGCAGTCCACGGAGTCACAGAGTCGGACACAACTGAGTGACTGAATGACAACTTCACAAGACAACATATACAAATAAATGAAATTCATATGTAAAAGTGTCTACTTTCTTTAATCACCTGAGGAATGCAAATTCAAATCTCAAATGCAATACTAGTATATAACCAAACACAATGAGCAAAAAAGAAAACAACTAAACACCAAGGTTGACAAAGATGAAGAGCAATAAGAGACTATTGTATATGGTTGGAGTGCATAAAAATGGATACAACCACTTAGGAAAATTGGGTGACATTATCTATTAAAGCTAATCATACACATAAGACCCAGTAATTTCACTCATCATGAAAACAATGCTTATAGATGGACATCAAAAATATCCACAAAAATATTACTGCCTGCAGAATTTCTAAGAGCCCAAAGCAAAAACAATCCTAATGCCTATTAGTAATAAAATGGATTTTTGATAGTAAATTCGCACAATGCATGCTATATAAGTTTGACAAGACAGTAATATACAGCATTGAAAAGGGGCAAACCACTATTATATATACAGTGTGTTTAAGTTTTAGAAATATAACATTAAGGGGAAGAAAACAGCACAAAAAAAGACATTGTTTGATTCTATTTCTATGAAATTTAAACAAGCAATCAACACCAATATATGGCGAAGAATAGTGGTTTTCTTTGTTGGAGGTTATGTCTAGGAAGTGGTCAACTTCTTGATCAGGGTGATGGTTCAACAGGTATGTTCAGTTTTTATAAAAATGTATAGGACAGTTACTTAGAACCTGTGCATTTTCCTGTATACGTTATAGTTCATCCTAAGTTTACAAACAAAATAGGAGTAACAGACACTCATTAAAAATGTAGCATCAGTTCTTTTGGGACATATTTTAGGATGCTTTACTGTATTAGCAGGACAGGCAGAGACTCTATCTTTTTGCGTGTGTGTGTGTGTGCACACGCGTTGTGCTCCTTGTTTAATTGGAAGATAACTGCTTTACAATGTCATGTTCGTTTCTGCCGTACAACAATGCAGAGATCCTATCTTAAAGATGAGTTAGTGGTAGTATTTGCATGATGAATAAAATTTTCCCAGAAATTCGGGAATCTATGCCTTTGGTGTGCATCTCACTACTATTAGCTGGATTCCCTCCAACTCTTAGGCAAAGGAGCGAAAACATTAGTCACTGCCAAGTTCCCAGGGTATTTCCTTGGACCACCAGCTAGAAAACTCCATGTACGTTTATTTAGTCAGACAGCTTAAAATTATTCTATGTACAGTACCACCTCTGTTAAAAATTATGAAAAATTTTTAGAGTAAGACTTTTACTATTCTAACAACTTTATAAAGAATGTAAGATAATTACAATAGAACCCTGTCATTACTGTAGAATTACCTATCAGAACATGCCTTGCTGACTTTACAAGCTATTTGGAGTATACACACACACACACACACACACACACTGTGTTTTGCTAGAGGAAGCAGAAAGTCATGAAGTGACCTAAGTTTACTGAGTGAAGAATAGAAACTTATTTTGAAAATGAATGACAAGTTTTGCAACAAAACCCCCAATATATCAAATTTAAGATGCCCACAGTGTTCTGAGGATCAGGGAGCATACATGCATACAATTTACTGGATTACTGCAATTTCAGAGGTGGGAAACCTGACATAGTGAGAGATACGGTGTTACTGGGGAAGGGTAGAGAATATTAAGTCCTTATAAAAGCTTTAGGAAGATACTAAGGCTAGATCTTTTTAATTTCTACCTTCCTTTGAAAGTTTTTCTATCTCATTTTTTTCTTTGTAAAATGTTTCCAAATTCATCTCCTCAGTACTTAAAAGAAGTTAACAGACAGTTGTTTCTACTGTAAGCATGCCATGCACCTTCTGCGGATTCAACGATAAAATTAAAACAAGGTATTCTCTGTAAAGCAAATATATTTATTATGCACTTTCATTTACATAGGGATTTTTGCTTAATATAATACAAGGAATAAAATAAAACTTTTACAATGTGAAATTCAATGTACATTTTTCGGCTATTTACATACCCCCAAACCAAGGGAAAAATTCAAAAAGAAAAAGCATTTGTCTGCAACTACATTTGCTGCAAAGTGTAAATGGAGGACATTTAAAGTAAAACAAGTATTTGCATAGGCAAACAATATTGGAAAAAGTACTTACTCCTGTTTTTCGAGCAGTGAACTACTTTTGGTGAGGATTCTGGTAGGTGTGGGGGGTGAGGGGGAGGGACGCAACATAACTGGCTGTATTCTGCAGAACACACTGGGTTCTGGTCCATTTTCCTTCCAAAACCTTTCCTACACACATGGAGACTTTATTTTTCATTACTGTATTTTTTTTTTTAATCACCTCCTCTGCTATCAACTCATGACTTTTAGGAAAGGAACACAAATGGAAGGGTATAAAACTGTTTAAAAGCATATGGCATCACAGTTGTATTGTGGCAGCAGGTGATTTACAAAATTTAATGTTTTTTATTTAAAAAAGTTACTTAGGAGTTTTCTATTTATGGGACTATTTTTAGTCTCAATGGAACAGAAGTTATTTTCAGTCATGGTATTAAATAAATCCCCACAGAAACCAATCAGCAAAGCAGGGCTTCTTCCACCCCCATATTAGCCTTATCCTTACTGAAAGCCATTGCTGTTCTATTCCAAAACTTAGTTCATATACAAACATCCAGAGGAATATTTACTTTTGAAAAGTGTATTTCTCCAACAGGTTCTCTTCCTACCAACTGTTTCAAGTGAATATAGTATGGATGTGAAAACACTGAGCTCTTCAGAAAACAGAAATCCCTTGTGTCACGAGTCATATCTTTGCCCGTTGGCCACAAGGTGCATTTTTGTAAAAACAATAAAATTAAATAAATACAATTCCAATAATTCAAGGTTTAATAGAAAAACTGGCAGCTTTCAAGATTCTCTTTCTAAAGAAAAATACACCTAATAAGAAATTAGAGCTTCCTCTTCTAAATTAAGTAAATGTACTGTATTTGAGATATGAGTAGAGTTGGTTCTAATAATAGGATGTGTTCATAGTTATTAACAGAATCATTAACACTTTTAAGGCTACTTTGCAAGAGTCCTATTAAGTGTATTTAATAAATGTCCCATAGGGACAAAAATTCAACACTTGAAACATTCACATTTGAGTTATAAATATTGCCATGTCACCTTAATATTGATTGAATTTATCTCCTATTCTGATTATGACTTACCGATGATACAAACACCCAAGTTTCGCTGACTTTAAAAAACAGAAGCAAAAACAAAAGCCTTACAGGAAGATCAAGTGAAACATTTGTCACGACCAACTACATATTTCTTCCTGTTTCTGTGAACAATGCGTCATGTATGTGTCCTTCATATATGAAGATGACATTACTGACCTCAGATACTAAGACATTTTCTAAAGATTTTTGTCCAGTAGTTGCAATGGTTTTGTGCTGAATCTCCAAATTCTCTTTCCTATTCCTCTTCATCAACAGCACATGGAAAGAATAGAATTTCTGGGTTTTGTAGGATCCCAGGGCTTTTGCAAAGATCAAACCTGCAACCTTGGTTTCTAAACAATAAATTTGACCCTCTCCAGACATGCATAAAACCCACCAAGCTAGCTCAACTGGTTAAAGTGTCCATCCAGGAGGTCAAGGTGGTGAGTCACATGCTCATCTAAACAGTTGACTTTAGTTTCCTTGGTTACAGACTTCACCTCTAATCCTGGCATCTATCATTCTAGAAGTGATTGTCCAAAGAGTAAAACAGGAAAGAGTATGTGGACAGAAAAGTGCAAATCCATTACTACTATTTAGCAAATAGCAATTAAAAAATACACCTGTGCTATGGCAGATAGGTTAGTAGTGTCATCTCTGAAGGACAACACATATTCATCAAGAATACTCATCCAACTAATCATTAAAATTGATCCAACTGATTCTGAGTAGGGGCTATTTTGGACATGCAGTGATTTACAAAACAGAAACGACTGAGAGAGAAGCCGGCATCACAGTTCAAGGTGGCAGATGTTTTACATAACTGGATGGAAGAAGAAAGAAGGGTAGTCAGTGAATTGTTCAGGGATCAAAAATCTACCCTCAGATAGACAGCTACATCTCCCTCTACACACGTGCCACTGAGGCCTGGCTCTGTCCCTGAGAATTTTCACGCCTCAGGAATGATCGTCTGTCTTCTTGGATGTGGAATGACAAGTGACAGGAAGGTGAAACTGCATCCCAGTCAATGAAACAGAACTTTGTTCTGCCTATAGTCTGTGTGTGGGTTTTCTTTTTCTTTTTTTTCACACCTTTAGCTGAAGATTAGGAGGATTCCACTGAGAAATCCAAATTTAAACTACTTAGAGCAACTCCCTAAAATACTAGACTTTTAAAAAATCTTTCACGAAACTATTTTTTCACCTTGATGTAGCATTAAATAGAAACACATTTTTAACCAATGCTGAAGGTGTAATGAACATAAAAGAGTTGCATGATTTATTTTATTGAGTGACATTTTTAAGGATACAGGAGACAAACCATACACTACAACAAGGTAAATGTGACTGAAACAGTATGCTTAAGTTTCGTTTGCCACAGAAAGAAAAAAATAAATACAAGGAACACTGCCTTTTCATATATATTTGACCATGGCACATGCACACTTATCAAATATTAACTTAAAATACTCAAAATATTTTTCATCTTTTATCAGGGAACTGCAGTATATATCTGCATTAAAAAAAAAAAAAAAAGTGCTTACTCTTGGGTAGTGAATACAAAGCACACAAAATGAAATTTTTTAAGCACAGAGGGTTACATTGAGAAGGCAGCCTTACTACTTAGGCACATGACAGTATTTAAGGTAACTGTACTGCAGGTATCACATTCTTCTTTTTTTTTTTTCAGCAAATCAACAGGCATTTTATATTTTCATCCAGTAGCTGAAGAATCACTCCAATCACAATGTCTTCTGTTTCACAGAATAGGAAACTAATACAAAAGTTAAAAAAAAATTAATTTCTATGTTACATTTATTAAATATAACTACATATAGTTTTAAAATCTACATAAGAAAGGGTTCAATCCCTAGGTTGTGAAGATCCCCTGGAGAAGGGAAAGGCTACCCACTCCAGTATTCTGGCCTGGAGAATTCCATGGACTGTATAGTCCATGGGGTTGCAAAGAGTCGGACACAATTGAGTGACTCTCACTTTCACATAAGAATATATATATATATATATATATATATATATATTTACTATGTAAAGCACAAAAGTAGACCTATTAGAGATTCACTAAGTATAAATTACTTAAATATTCTACAAGTGTTCACCTTAATTCATATGTTTTATTGTAAAATATATACCCACACTTAATATTTACAAAAGATATCATGAGAGTTAGAGGGCTGTACCATCAGAACTAAATATTTTAAAAATAAATCACATTGGAGAATGAATTAACTACTTTTATACGACTTATGTTTGAATGATATTTCACCAGTCCTCCACAGATTCACATTGAAGGATGTTTATTATTAGAATGTATAGGAAATACTTGTCTATAATTATACACATGTATAAACATTCATGTGTATAATTTAGCACATGTACAAACTACAAACATACATGTGTATAATTATACACATGTATATACACATGTACAAACATATTTGTGTATAATTTAGCAAAAATGCCTAATGAAATCTTGAATTTATCTCAAATATGAGAAATGTATTTCTGAAAAAGTATCCATAATATAAAATTATAATTCAATTTTCCCATTAACCTCCCCTCTATAATTAGAATAGCATCCACAGTAGTAGAAAGGAGAAAAAAGTTTTTATTTAATAAATATAACTTTGAGGTTTAAAACAATTCTGACACTTAAATATTGGTCCTTGAATACCCTAAATATCTACTTTTGATATGTGTAAATTTCACTTGAAAGATTCTTAAGAGATCTGTCATAATAAAAGTTACCTTTTATGATTAATTTTTTAATTTCTTCCAGGGTGAAAAAAGGAAGGAAATTAACATTCACTACCTACCTACTAAGCATTACATACACGACTTTATTCAAACCTAAAAGGGGAACAGCCCCACCTCTGTTATCATAAAAGAACTTTTAAGGGGGAGTATGATTGTATAGGAAGGAATCTTTGATTTGAGATCCATAAATAGCATATTCATTCATTCACTCGTACAAAACATTTTTACTGAGAAACTGCTATGTGTCCAAGCAGTATTCCAAGTACATGGAATAAAGTGGTAAATAAGAGAGATTAAAAATCCCTACCCTCACAAGGCTGACATTTCAGATGAGAGGGGACAAATAATAAACATAATAAAGTATATAAACCATGTTAAGAAATAAGTACCATGGCTAATGTGAAGCAGAAAAGGGGGAAAGGGAGTGGTGGAGGTGGTAGAATTCAAATTCCAAAGAGTAAGGAGGGAGGATCTTGCTGAGAAGAGGACACAGATAGTGATGAGGTGAAGGAGCTGGCCATGTGGATTAGGGAAAAGAGCATTCTAAGGGAACAATATATGGAGGGAACCATACTTTGGATATTTATTCTTTATGTTGATGAAATGTTACCTTTTATAATGGTGTTTCCTTTTTATAGTTGAAGCTAGGGTCAGAACCCTCAATCTGAAGCTTCAGAGCTTGTTTAAGGCTTAATTCCGTCTCCGAGGAAGGGTATCCTTCTAACACTTCCTGATGCCCTCTGTCTTGTATTGTCCGTGGGACTGAAACCCTACCGAGAAAAACCTGGTTGCTCTGCAGATGATAATTTGGATTTGTCATTATACCGTTTCTCTTCTTCTGTTCCCCACTTTGTTGGTGAATAAGGAACTGCTGTTGAGATCGACCTATTTCTGGCTGAGCTGAAGGAATCATGATTTTACACTGTGAATCTGCTGGCATCTGCTTAGATGGTGCACTGGTCCCAGATTTGGCTGTGGGTCCTCTTTTATCAAACTGAGTCATTTCATATTCTAGGACCTTCGGCTGTGAAGAATTATTTTGTTTAGCTTTTTTTCCAGCTGACCCAGATTTGTTGGAATTTTCTGATTTCCCCCCTTTATTCGTTTTTGTTGACTTCAAGCTGGGCTTGACTTGACTCCACTCAAACTCACTACTCGGTGAATGATGGCTCTGGCCCAAGGACTGTGTTGTGGAAGACGGGGAGACAATCGACTGGCGACTTCTACTGCGCGGCAACGAGTGCTGCTGAATTTGTTCTGTAAATGACAAGCTGTGGAAACTGTCGATTGGCACTGTTTGAGCCGTTGCTGTAGATGAAGTAGTTCTCAAAGATGAATTTTTTGAGCTTTTCAAGGAATTATTTGACAATGATGACTTTTGCCGATCAACTGTCGAATCAGGCGATTCTGAAGGAGAACTGAATGCATGAGCTGGCCCGTTTGGCAAACTGCGCAACGAAGGCTGCGCTTCCCCACCACCAGTGCTGCCTGAGCTGTTTGATTTAATTGTTAGGGACTGCATCTTCGATGACACTGACTGTAGAGGCTTTTGCTCCATCGTGTGAACAGGAGATGGAGAACAGCCATTCAAGCTGGATGCACCATATTTTTCTAATAATTTAATTATTTGAGAGTGTCCGTTTTTGGCTGCAACTCGCATAGCAGTACGTCCAAATTGATCAGCGTGGTTTGGATCAGCACCGTGCTCTAATAAAACCTGCACGACGTCAATGTGTCCTTCCTGGGCTGCAATGCAGAGCGCGGTGGCGCCCTGATTACACGTGTGGTCCACCACGGCGCCATGTTCAATGAGAAGCTGCACCACTTTGACGTGGCCCTGCCAGGCTGCAGACTGCAGTGCAGAGCGCTTTTCATTGTCAGCAGCATTGACATCAGCATGATAGGTGATCAGAACCTGCACCATTTCCAAGTGGCCTTGCCAGCACGAGACATGAAGTGCTGTCCTGCCTTCAGCATCACTTGCTTCCACATTTGCACCATTTTCCAAAAAATACTCAGCCATTGTAAGCTGATTTTCTAAGGCCAAAATATAAAGTGTTGGCCTACCATCAGCATCTTTGTAGTTAACATCAGCTCCATGGCTAAAAAGCAATTCAACAATGTCCCGGTGTCCTTCTAATGCAGCGACCCGCAGAGCATTTCTTCCATCATAACCTCTCTGATCAATGTTGGATTTATTCTCCAGTAATATTTGAACACAGTCATAATGACCCTCTTGTGAAGCTAATATGAAAGGTATCCGCCCATCGTTGTCGATCTCATTTGTTCTAGCACCTTGTTCAATAAGTGCTTCACATATTAATCTGTGGCCTTCAAAAGCTGCCATGTGCAAAGGTGTCCATCCAGCATCATCTCTGTGATTTTCATCTAAGCCCCGGTCCAGCAGAGTACGGACTACTTCAACGTTTCCTTGGGCTGAAGCTATGCTAAGCACTGTTCTCCCTTCACTGTCAATGCTGTCCACAGCAGCACCCCAAAACAAAAGCGTGTTTACAACTGAGGCATGACCCATAGACGCGGCAGCTAGGAGGGGTGTACGCCCATTGTTATCCGTGTGGTCGACATCAGCTCCCCCCTCTAGAAGCAAGTCAACCACATCGACATGTCCTTCATAGGCAGCCACCAGTAGGGGCGTCATGCCATCTTTATCGCAGTGATCAACTTCAGCACCTCGATCAATCAGAAGGCTAACGACCGATGCATGTCCTTTACTTGCAGGAACACAAAGTGCAGCCACAGAGAGTGCAGTCCTGCCGTCGACATCCTCATGATTGACTTCTGCTCCGTGATCCAGCAGGTGTTCCACAATCTCTCTATGTCCCATGTAGGCAGCCGCTATCAAAGCAGTTCGGCCTTCATTGTCAGCTTTGTTGACTTCAGCACCATGCTGGAGCAAGTTCAGCACAATATCCTCATGTCCTCCCCAGGCTGCTGCTCTCAGAGCTGTTCGGCTGTCGGCATCTGCACAGTCCACTTTTACGCCAGCATAAAGCAGTGCAGACACAACCTCGGTGTGACCACCCCAAGCCGCGGATCTCAATGCTGTCCAGCCATCCTGATCGGTGTGATTAATATTTGCTCCACAACCAATCAGACAATTAACCACCTTGGTATGTCCTTGTCGAGCAGCCAGGGTAAGCGGTGTGTGTCCGTGAGCATCTTCTATTTCTAAATCTGCTCCCCTAGAGACCAGTAAATTCACCACATCGAGGTTGCCACTGTAAGCCGCATTAGCCAGTAACGTTCTCCCATTCGAATCACACTGATTTACTGAAGCTCCATTGTCTAATAATGTCCGAATGGAATCCTCTCTTTCTAAGGCCTGCCGGACGATGCATGATGTGCGATCATCTTCGCTGTTGACATGAGCGCCAGCTTTCACCAACAGCTGCAGCACTTCTTGTTCCTTGGGTATTAAAGTAGATAGGGAGTCTCTGACAGGTGTGCCATTCCATATCATCCACAGAGCTAACTCAGCTGTCTCTAACTGTAAGTTCGAATTAATTAAGTGCAACGCAAATTCTTGTGCTTCCAATGGTGTTAAATTCTTGGCTTGACAGGTATAACTCATAGCCAACATTCGGTGTCCTTCTGCTGCATTGCATAAATACTTCTGAGTGCAGTGTTTCACATCCAGGAGCCACTCTGCAAAACTGTAGTGAAACAGTATTTTAGTATTTCCAAGTCCATCAACAAGAAGTTTGGAAAGGACATCTAGCTTGCGTTGAAAGTCTTCCAAGGTTAATGACATATTTTTTGTCCATACTGCATGATATAATTCTGTTATGGTCAGAGGCCGGCAGGCTGCAAGAATCACATTCAAGATAGGCTGAACCTTTGCAAACTGTTTTCTTACGAAAAGTCTTTGACACAGCCAGAGATACAGACCATTTAGAGTTCCTGGGATGTCACGAATCTCTCTCAACATAATAAAATTTTCTACAACTCCATCAAGAACTCGTTCTAGATAAAGAAAGCACCCGCTACTTTTAATGTGCAGTTGATTTAACATCTCTGCAGTTTCTTTCGTGAGGTGTTGTCGCAAAGCTTCTTCTTGATCTAAACGATGAAGGATGTACTGCTGAACATCCTTAACGATATATGCCTTCCGAAGGTCATCTAAACTTATTTTTCGAAAACCTAAGGACAAAAAAGTAGGTGTCAATTGAAAATGATTATCAAAGTTGCCATATTTCAAAGAGAATGTGTTCAACATGTGACAAACTAATAATCAAATAAATTAATAGCAAGTCAATTAATACTAATAAACAAGTCAATCAATACCTAGAAATATAATAAACAGGTTTTTTTTTTCTTCTGGAAAAACACGCTGATGACAGATAAATTATTTCATTTTACTGTCCACAAAGCGAACTATTTATTTGTTTAGTGGTTCAGTGCTCCTCTCAACTTCAACTAAACGCTTATCATTAGAGCATTAGAAATCTTTAGCTATATCCAAGCACTTTGGGAAGTTTTTTTGATCCCTCTCAAATGATTAGGGAAAAAAGCTGCAGAAGACATAAATAAGATTTGTTTTTATAAGCTGATCTTTTCCATGTGAAAAATTTACATATGTCTCTGCATATAACCGAATGTACACTAGTCTTAATTATGGAATTGAATATTTGCATACAATTAGAATAGCACTTGTCACCACCTTTAAATTACATTATTTTACATGTCACTAAATTTAAATAATTAAATCTTAGATTGTCAAAAACAGCTCCAATCTGAAGATACAACTTGGTTAAACCATGTTAACAAAACTTTAGCACATAAAAATAAAGCAGCTTAATAAAATTCAAACCAACCTAAAAGCATACTAGTTAACAGCTATTCAAAACTCACTTTAAATTCTTTGAAAGGAATCATAATTTCATTTTTGGAAGGGAGATGATATCCTGTTTTATAGATATGGATTTATTAGACAATTGTGTAATTCATCTTCCAGAAGAAAAAAATGCTGAGTGAATGAACTCTTTCTTAAGAGGAATAAATCTAGAAATGCAGCAAAGATCAGTGATGGTCAATTAGTACTGAGTAAAATACTCTCACTCAACTGAATTAAACAAATATGAATACACACACACACACACACATATATATATATATAACCTACTATATTCCAGGTACTATGTGAAGAAATGAGACTTGGATTTTGTTATCAGAAGTCAGTAAGAACCAAGACAATAATGTGAGCGGATTTGTATTCTGAAAGACTATTCTAACATCACTAAAGACAAACAGCTCGAGTGAGTCAACACTTGGGGCAAAACTTTTTAGAGTCTTTATTAAAGTCTACATAAGAATCACTAAAAGCTGCAACAACCAAAGCAGTGGCAGCAGCAGATAAATAAAAGCTGGATTTGGGAATCAGGAGAAGATCATTCCAGTCAGAGGGAAAATCAAGCACAAGCCCCTACAGCAGAAAAAAGAGATCTGAAAATAACAAATGTTAACCGACAGAAATATAGAGAAAAGGGAAATTTCATGTTTTGCCGGCAGGAACATAAATTATTTCAAGCACACTAGATAGCAGTTCGTCAAAATTAAAGCTCAAAATGTACATACTCTATTCTCTAGTAATTCCACATGTTTTTATCATATAAACTTATAGCACATGTGCACAAGAAGGTGTGTTTAAGCACATTCATGAAGCATTTCTTGTAATAATGAAAAACTGAAATAATGTCCATAAACAGAATAATGGAAAAACTAGAGATTTATTCATGGGAAGGAATAATATACAGCAGTTAAAAGCAATGAACTGGATTTAAAAGTAGTAATAGAAACAAGGCTCAAAAACATTGTTTTTGTTGTTTTTTTTTTTCATTTAGTGAAATGATAACAATAGTAGTGATACATTTATGAAGCACTTATTATGTACTAGGCATTGTTCTAAGTCGCATAATAAGACTTGTCATTTAGACTCACACACAAAAATACTCTATGGGGAAAGTAATAGAAACATGTAATAACCATCGATTCATAGATGAAGGCACTGAGGCACAGACTGTATTGGAAGTTGCATAAGGTCACACAGCCAGTGAATGGGAAGAGCTAGGATGGTGTATGCAGCGTTTCATTTACGTAAAATATAAAAATAGACAAAATGAAAAATATGAGCTAAAAGGACAAAAATAAACCAATAACACTGGTTGTCTCAAATGAAGAAGGGAAAGAAATGAGATGAAATAAACCAAAAGGGGCTTCAACTTTACCTGTACCTGACATACTAAGAGATATCCAAGTTCATCCTGTTAATTCCCTGACTTTTATCAACTCAATTTCCAATAACAACAAAACAGAATAGCATAATGGAAACCAAATCAAAAGGTATTATTAGTAAGGCAATTGAAAAGAGAGGGAATAAATCTGGTTAAAGGAAGCCGTTTTAGCAAATTAGTAAGATTTCACCCTTATGTAAGATGTACAGAACTATTTTAAAGTGATATAGCTAATTAACCAATAACTTAATTATTATCTCCCCAATTACACTATAAATCCTGTGAGTGGTCCTTGTTTTATGCTCCTTTTCATTCCCACAGCACAAAAAAAAAAAAAAGCACTTTACATAATCTAATAGGAGTAAGCACTTTACTGTGGGAGTTAAAAAAAAAAAGTAAAGTCAGGAAACAAGAAAAGAAAAAAAAAAAAAAAAAAACCTGATCACGTACTTTTAAACATTACATAGATTACTTTCTCACACATAGGAAAAGGGTTTAAAAAAATAAAGGATCTACTTCAAGAGGTACCCTCAAAGGCTGTCGACTCTGTCTCTCCTCTAAAACCAGGAAAAACATCTTAGACAAACTGCCATTGATTTTTAAGGAGGTATATTCCGTACCCTCAGGATGCTCAGTCTAATTAGAAGAAATATAAGCCGATCAGGAAACATCAGCATAAAATATGTAGCCCTCACCTTTGCTAAGGAAGTTATTAGGTAAAGAATCTTGAAAAAAAAAGTTACTATTAAATTAACTTAAAATATTTTATGGCCTGTTTTTAATACCACTTTAAAAAGTTGAAAATCGCTAACAGAACAGAACAGCTGAGAGAACAGCAGAAACAAGGACCAAATTTTCAACTGAGTACTCTCCTCTGAGAAAGAAATACAAGTCTTAAGTTCAGCAGTGAAAACATTTGCAGATGGCAGGAATTACACTTACCAGTAAACATTTTAGTAACAGCTTTGCTCTGTTTTCGGGCAGAACAGAGAAGCAATAGCCACGGTGGAAAGAACTCGTGGTGACCAGCCAAAAGCTCTGCCACAGTCCCAGATAAGCTGGTGGACGTCTGTTCACCTTCAGTAATGTTACACCCTTCGTCCACAGAATCCACAAGAAGATAGAGGCTTTGCTGGGGTGGCTTCATTCCCAAAAGAGGGAGCAGGACGCACCTGTAAACCACATCCATGTGAGCACTTGCAGTGTTATTGGCTATGATATTAAGATTTATTATCCCAACACTAGAACTACAGGTTATAAATACTGTTTGAAGAAAG
This sequence comes from Bos indicus, assembly GCF_029378745.1. Taxonomy (NCBI): domain Eukaryota; kingdom Metazoa; phylum Chordata; class Mammalia; order Artiodactyla; family Bovidae; genus Bos; species Bos indicus. The sequence goes on along the minus strand of NC_091776.1, from coordinate 33,240,282 downwards.
ATAAAGTTTTAGAATAAAAATACTGTACACGTTTCAATTCCTTACCTTAATATGAATACTAGTCCTAAATAGTTCACTTTTTCAAAAACAACATTTTCCACAATAAAGTGTATGAAGGTGTGGGTGAATCAGTGATTCAGTATACTTCAGAAAGGCAGTAAGAACTGGAGAAAACAAGACTTCAATATTCCTTTTCTGATTTTTTTATCAATAATAAAAGCTTGAAATGTTTATAACAAAGCTAAAATGTAAAGGAAAAAAAAACTGGGGATCACTTCCATAATATAAAAAAATATCACTTTCTTTATACAGGATTTTATCATGTCTTTCACAAATAGACTGCACTTGATCTAGTTTGTCACACACAAATTTTATTTTAAAAGACTTTTCAAAGATAAGCTGCAGTCTAGGTCTCATTTGATGTATGGTCAAATTTCAGTGTAAAGAATAAATTATTAGGTCTAATTCTACAGCAGAACACATCTCCTACTCAGACTGTTTATATTGAAGTTGAATGCAACTTTTTCATAACTAAAATAATACTCATTCATTTTCAACAAATATGTATAGGAACATTCCATGTGCTCCATGAAGTACTAAAAGATACAATGGTGAAGAGGACAAACTCCATCTAATTATGAACACCAGAAATTTACAGATGATCCTTTCTACAACTCTCTTAATCTTTCAATTCCAGTAGCAACCAAGATCCAATTTATCACTAAGTTTTGTCAATATTTCTTTATAAAATATCTCAATCCCACCTTGGTCTGTATTATCACTGTATTCCAAAAGCTACCGTCCTGTCTTTCACCCGGGAACCATAGCAACGTATGTCTTCACCCACTGCCTCCAGAGTTCCTACGGTGGCAGAGTTAAAATTTTACAAGGTTGCTCCAGCCATACTAGCTTTCTTTTGCAGACCCCTTCTCCCTACTGTTTTTGAGATATATTTGTATATATCTTGTGACAGCTCTTCAATAAGAGAACTTCTTTCCTTTGCAGGCTAGTGTATCCAGTGTTTAGGTTTCTAAGAAATCTCCTTATGACCAAGAGTTATGGGCATGAACAAGTTCTTTGTGCTTTAACTTCTCTCCAGCCAATTAAGATGAGAAGCTGTGGGTATGTACATAAGGCAGCCTTTCTCCCCACAATCCCCTCCCCACAATCCTCAAATGTCTGATCCTCACATATAGCTCATGTGTGCGACTCACTCTTCCCTGCCCTCTTTCTTCTTCCTTTCTGCTTAACTGGGTGCAGGGAAACTTCCAGCGTAAGTCTCCTGTCTCCAGTTCCAAATGAGAGCCTTTGTGTTTGTGATAATGTTCATGGTATGCATATAAAAATGTTCTGTCAGTTTTGTCTGCATCGCCATTTGACATTAAGTTCTACATTTATCTTGAGGTTGGGGTTTACAGGTCTCTGGTAGTTTTACTTTCTTTCTATTTGACTGTTTCCAAGGACTCACTCAATCATGTTAAAACCAGAAATCAATCTATGGCATTAAAAATGTTGAGCAATTTTTCCTAGCCTTGCCCTCACCCCTAAACTCAAAGCTGCCATCTCCTTGTGGATGTCCTACAGGTATCTCAGATTTAATATGTTTTAAAAAGTATTCTTTCTCAATTTCAAACAAGTTCCTCCCCACTCATCTCTCCATGTCAATTAGTGGTATCCCATTTTCCCCCCTAGTTTCTTTAGTTAAAATCCTAGGACTCGTTCCTGAGATCTCCCTTTGGTTCCAGCCACACTGCTCTCCTTTCACTTCTAACACCAAGCTTTTCTCCAGTCAGGGTCTATGTACTTGGTACTCCTTCTGCCTAGAAAGCTCCCCCAGGCAGAACTGCTCTTCCTTCAGGTTTCAACACAAAGTTTATTCCTGAAGATGCTTTCCCTGATCTGTTGCTGCTGCTGCTAAGTTGCTTCAGTCGTGTCCGACTCTGTGCGACCCCATAGACGGCAGCCCACCAGGCTCCCCTGTTCCTGGGATTCTCCAGGCAAGAACACTGGAGAGGGCTGCCATTGCCTTCTCCATTTCCCTGATCACGATGTCTTAAATCGTCTTCGTCACGTACTGCCGTCGCCCTAACACCTGATCCTGCTTTGCACGCACTGCTGATCGTATTCTCAAAGGAACTTACTGTATTACTGTGTACTGGTTTCACTGTAAGGCTGGAGTGAAGCTCCTCCACTTCCATGCTGCCCCCTGCCCCGGACAACGCCTCTCTTGTGCTGCCAGATGCCCAGCACTCAAAACCATTATTAGCACATCACAAACACTCAATAAAGTTTGCTTCATGAGTGAATGGCAATTAATAGGAAAACTGCTACTTCAAAACACTAGATAAAAATGTTACTAGACTCAGAACTCCCATCTTCAGTTTCCTTTCATTTATTTCAACAAAAGCACCATATGGGGATACCTACACCACGAAGTGACACACAGATCCACTTTTTCTACCAGGTTCCGTTTCATCATTTCATAAAATGACAATCCCATCAAAGTATGTAGGCACAAAGCCCACAGTACTTTAGGTAGTCTAAAACAGATTTTTCTGTTTGTGAATATATATGTATATATTTAAAATCTTCAAAATGAGATAATGTTATGGTACTAGTTTATCACATTCATCCAAAGAAACCATCTTTAAAAGCACCAGCAGGCTACAGGGCTTTTACTTTGTATATGTATGTGATTAAATGTCCTATATTTCTTAGCTACATTATTAAAATTTAGAAAATATATATTACATTCTTAATATTGTTGAGTTTAATTTAAAGTCCTGAGCAGCTTTCCCATTTGCAATTCTATCTTGAGAGTAAGCACTGGCAGCACCATGCTTCTGCAGCTGGCCTTCTCATTTCCAGGTCAAAAGGCAGCTGAAAGACTATCAGGGCAATTCTGAAATGAAGTTCACTCTTTTTTGTTTTCAATACAGTGAATTTACCTACTGCCCCTTTCTCAGGAAGCTAATTAACTTTTAAAAGCTGCTACATGTATTATAAGGAATATACTAATAGATACCACATGTACAATAATTTCTTAAGGTTTTCACTGTTGAACATGGGGTTTCTTCTCCTTCTCTGGCTTTCTCTCTCAGATGTAGACAACTAGCCACACCTTTCAGTCTTACAATAAAACTCTTTCTTTCACCCTTACAACAAAGTAAGCCCAACAAGCTGCAAGTTCAAGACTTTTCTTGAACCCATGAGAACTTAGGTCAGAGGGCAACCAACTAGCCTCACATCGAAGGTGACACAGAGGCATAGAAAACACATCTGCTTACCTGGGCAGACGCTCCTAGACACTGGAAAACAACCGGAATTAAAAATAGGCAAAACACCCGAACTGACACCTCACCAAAGCTATACAGGTGGCAAGTAAGCATATGAAAAGAAGTCCAGCATCATGTCATTAAGGAATTGCAAATTAAAACAAAAAAGCACTGCTACATATATTTTAGAGTGGCCAAAATCCAAACACTGACAACACCAAATACTGGCAAGGATGTGGAGCAATAAGAACTCTCATTCATTGCTGGTGGGAATGCAAAATGGTACAGCAAGTCTGGAAGACAGAGTGGCAGCTTCACAGAAAATGAAACATACTCTCATACAAACCAGCAATTGTGTCTCCTGATATTTACCCAAATGAACTGAAAATTTATGTCCATGTAAACCCCTGCACACAGATGTATATTACAGCTTTATTCCTAATTGCCAAAATTTGGAAGTAACCAAGGTGTCCTTCGGTGAATGTTAATAATCTGTTAAGAAACATTGGTTAATAAACATCCAGACAATGGGATATCATCAGCTCCAAAAAAGAAATGAGCTATCAGGCCATGATGAGGCAAAAAGATAAGACACTGAAAGATGAACTCCCCAGGTTGGTACGTGCTCAATATGCTAATGGAGATCAGTGGAGAAATAACTCTGGAAAGAATGAAGAGACAAAGCCAAAGCAAAAACACCAAGCAGTTGTGGATGTGACTGGTGATAGAAGCAAGGTCAGATGCAGTAAAGAACAATATTGCATAGGAACCTGGAATGTTAGGTCCATTCAGTTCAGTTCAGTTGTTCAGTTGTATCCGACTCTTTGCAACCCCATGAATCGCAGCATGCCAGGCCTCCCTGTCCCTCATTAACTCCCAGAGTTCACTCAAACTCATGTGCATCGAGTCAGTGATGCCATCCAGTCATCTCTGTCATCCCCTTCTCCTGCCCTCAATCCCTCCCAGCATCAGGGTCTTTTCCAATGAATCAACTCTTCGCATGAGGTGGCCAAAGTATTGGAGTTTCAGCCTCAGCATCAGTCCTTCTAATGAACACCCAGGACTGGTCTCCTTTAGGATGGACTGGTTGGATCTCCTTGCAGTCCAAGGGACTTGCAAGTCTTCTCCAACACCACAGTTCAAAAGCATCAATTCTTCGGAGCTCAGCTTTTTTCACAGTCCAACTCTCACATCATACATGGTCACTGAAAAAACCATAGCCTTGACTAGACGGACCTTTGTTGGCAAAATAATATCTCTGCTTTTCAATATGCTGTCTAGGTTGGTCATAACTTTCCTTCCAAGGAGTAAGCATCTTTTAATTTCATGGCTGCAGTCACCATCTGCAGTGATTTTGGAGCCCCAAAAATAAAGTCAGCCACTGTTTCCACTGTTTCCCCATCTATTTCCCATGAAGTGATGGGACCAGATGCCATGATCTTAGTTTTCTGAATGCTGAGTTTTAAGCCAACTTTTTCACTCTCCTCTTTCACTTTCATCAAGAGGCTTTGTAGTATCTCTTCACTTTCTGCCATAAGGGTGGTGTCATTATGTTAGGTTCATGAATCAAGGCAAATTTGAAGAAATTTGAAGTGGTCAAAGAGGAGATGGCAAGAGTGATCATCAACATTTTAGGAATCAGCAAACTAAAATGGACTGGAATGGGTGTATTTAACTCAGATGACCATCCTATCTACTACTGTGGGCAAGTATCCCTTAGAAAAAATGGAGTAGCCATCACAGTCAACAAAAGTGTCAGAAATGCAGTACTTGGAGGTAGTCTCAAAAATGACAGAATGATCTCTGTTCGTTTCCAAGGCAAACCATTCAATATGACGGTAATCCAAGTCTATGTCCTGAACAGTAACACTGAAGAAGCATAAGCTGAACGGTTTATAACTAACACCCCCAAAAGATGCCCTTTTCATTATAGGGGACTGGAATGCAAAAGTAAGGTCACGAAACACCTGGAATAACAGGCAATTTGACCTTGGAGCACAGAATGAAGCAGGGAAAAGGCTAAGAGAGTTTGGCCAAGAGAACGCACTGGTCATAGCAAACACCCTCTCTTCCAACAACACAAGAGAAGACTCTATACATGACATCACCAGATGGCCAACATCGAAATCATATTGATTATATTCTTTGCAGCCAAAGATGGAGAAGCTCTATACAGTCAGCAAAATCAAGATCGAGAGCTAACTGTGGCTCAGATCATAAACTCCTTATTGCAAAATTCAGACTTAAATTGAAAAAAGCAGAGAAAATCACGAGACCATTCAGGTATGACTTAAATCAAATCCCTTATGATTATACAGTAGAAGTGACAAATAGACTTACAGGACTGCATCTGATAGACAGAGTGCCTGATGAACTGTGGACGGAGGTTTGTGACACTGTACAGGAGACAGGGATCAAGACCATCCCCAAGAAACAGAAATGTAAAAAATCAAAATGGCTGTCTGAGGAGGCCTTCCAAATATCTGTAAAAGGAAGGAAGTGAAAAGCAAAGGAGAAAAGGAAAGATATACCTATTTGAATGCAGAGTTCCAAAGAAGAGCAAGGAGACATAAGAAAGCCTTCCTCAGTGATCAATGCAAAGAAATAGAGGAAAACAACAGAATGGGAAAGACTAGAGATCTCTTCAATAAAATTAGAGATACCTTGGGAACCTTTCATGCAAAGATGAGCTCAGTAAAGGACAGAAATGGTATGAACCTATCAGAAGCAGAAGATATTAAGAACAGGTGGCAAGAATATACAGAAGAACTGTACAAAAAAGATCTTCATTACCCAGATAATCACGATGGTGTGATCACTCACCTAGAGCCAGACATACTGGAAAGTGAAGTCAACTGGGCCTTAGAAAGCATCACAAAGCTAGTGGAGGTGATGGAATTCCAGTTGAGCTATTCCAAATCCTGAAAGATGATGCTGTGAAAGTGTTGCACTCAATATGCCAGCAAATTTGGAAAACTCAGCAGTGGCCACAGGGCTGGAAAAGGTCAGTTTTCATTCCAATCCCAAAAAAGGAAATGCCAAAGAATGCTCAAACTACCGCACAATTGCACTCATCTCACACACTAGTAAAATAATGCTCAAAATTCTCCAAGCCAAGCTTCAGCAATACGTGAACCGTGAACTTCCAGATGTTCAAGCTGGTTTTAGAAAAGGCAGAGGAACCAGAGATCAAATTGCCAACATCCGCTTGATCATCGAAAAAGCAAGAGAGTTCCAGAAAAACATCTACTTCTGCTTTATTGACTATGCCAAAGCCTTTGACTGTGTGGATCACAATAAACTGTGGGAAATTCTGAAAGAGATGGGAATACCAGACCACCTGACCTGCCTCTTGAGAAACCTGTATGCAGGTCAGAAAGCAACAATTACAACTGGACATGGAACAATAGACTGGTTCCAAATAGGAAAAGGAGTACGTGTATTGTCCCCCTGTTTATTTAACTTACATTCAGAGTATATCATGAGAAATGCTGGGCCGGGAGAAATAACAATAACCTCAGATATGCAGATGACACCACCCTTAGGGCAGAAAGTGAAGAACTAAAGAGCCTCTTGATGAATGTGAAAGAGAAGAATGAAAAAGTTGACTTAAAGCTCAACATTCAGAAACGTAAGAACATGGCATCTGGTCCCATTACCTCATGGCAAATAGATGGGGAAACAGTGGAAACAGTAGCTGACTTTATTTTTGGGGCTCCAAAATCACTGCAGATGGTGAGTGCAACCTTGAAATTAAAAGACTCTTACTCCTTGGAAGGAAAGCTATGACAAACCTAGACAGCGTATTAAAAAGCAGAGACGTTACTTTGCCAACAAAGGTCCATCTAGTCAAGGCTATGATTTTTCCAGTAGTCAAGTATGGATGTGAGAGTTGGACTATAAAGAAAGCAGAGTGCCGAAGAATTGATGTTTTGAACTGTGATGTTGGAGAAGACTCTTGAGAGTCCCTTGGACTGCAAGGAGATCCAACCAGTCCATCCTAAAGGAGATCAGTCCTGCGTGTTCATTGGAAGGACTGATGTTGAAGCTGAAACTCCAATACTTTGGCCACACAATGTGAAGAGCTGACTCATTTGAAAAGACCCTGATGCTGGGAAAGATTGAAGGTGGGAGAAGAAGGGGACAATAGAGGATGAGATGGTTGGATGGCATCACCAACTAATGGACATGAGTTTGTGTGAATTCCAGGAGTTGGTGATGGACAGGGAGGCCTGGCGTGCTGTGGTCCATGAGGTCACGAAAAGTTGGACAGGAACTGAATCTTAAAATTTATTACCGAGTGAAAAAAGTCAATATAATTTCTGACTGTCAAATATTCTGGAAATGGCAAAACTGGAAAAAGTTGAAGGCTCACAGGTTGCCAGAGAACAGGGAAGCAGTGATGAGTAGACGGAGCACAGAGGATTTTTAGAGCAGTAAAATATTGTGTAGTTTTACCATAGAAAACTATACAGTAATGGTAAATACATGTCATTATACATTTCTTAAAACCAACTGGATATACAATACCAAGAGTGAACCCTAATGTCAACTGTGGACTTTGGATGACAATAATATGTCGATGCAGATTCATCAGTAATAACAAACAGACCACTGTGATGCAGGATGTGTCTGTGAAGGTATGGGGATAAACAGAAACTCTCTGCACTTTCCACTTAAGAAGAAAGCAGTGAACCTAAAAATGCTCTAAAAAATGAAATTTACAAGTTAAAAAAAAAAACAAAAATAGTATGGTATTTGCAGAATACCATAATGACACATTAAGTTAAATACAGACCAGTGTAAATATAGGAAGCTGGTTTTCCAGTGTTGCAAAGATAATTCAATTGAGAAAGGAAAGTTTTTTTCAACCTAAAAAATTATACACAATATTACTAAATTACTCATTTTGAATTCTGAAGTCTAAGATCTTACTACTAGGCTTCTCTCATGATCCCTTGGTTAAGCATCCACCTGCCAATGCAGGGGAGACCAGTTTGATCCCTGGTCCGGGAAGATCCCACATGCCACGAGGCAACTAGGCCTGTGCACCACAACTACTGAGCCCGTGCTCTAGAGCCCTCAAGCCACAAGTACTGAAGCCCACACACCCTGGAGCCTCTTGTCCACAACAGAAGCCACTACAAAGAGAAGCTGGAACACTGCAACCAAGAGTAGCCCCACTCGCTGCAACTGGAGAAAGCTCGCATGCAACAACGAAGACCCAACATAGCCAAATCTAAAAAAATAAAAATAAATAAAATTTTAGTACCACCTGGTGAAATTGTCATCAAAATATTATACATTTTAAGTTTACCTAGATGGTTAATCCTATATGCCTAGCACCTTTCCAAAATCATCTGGAAGTACAATGCTGACATACCAGCCTGTCATTTTATTAATGAAATATTAAATTCTTTCAAAAGGCTATGCTTTAAAATAAATGTTTTAAAAGCATGTGAAGTAGAAAAACTAAATCACTAATAATTCTTACTTAATATATCTTGCCTTAAGAAAACAGACCCACATTCTTTCTTTTCTTTTTCTCCAGTTTCATTAAGATATATACTTGACATACTACATTTTATAAGTTTAAGGACTATAACACATGTACGTACATACTGCAAAATGTTACCACAGTAAGATCAGTTAACACCCATTATCTCACAGTTATAATTTTTTTTTTTGCCTTGTGATGAGAACTTTAAAATCTATCCTCTTAGCATCTTTCAAATATACATTATTGCTAACTGCAGTCACCATGCTGCATGTACACTCCCAGGACCTATCTATCTTATAACGGGAAGTTTTTATCTTCTGACCACTTTCATCTAATGCCCCCAACTCCTAATCCCTGCTTCTGGGAACTACAAATCTGATTATTTGTATTTCAATGAGTTTGGTTTTTAGATTCTGAATATAAGTGAAAACATACAATATTTGTCTTTCTGTGTCTGAGTTATTTCATTCAGCATAATGTCCTCAGGATCCATTCATGTTGCCACAAATATTTTCTATGGCTGAATTATGTATATGTGTGTGTATCACAATTTCTTTATCCATTCATCTAAATCAATGCACACTTAGGTTGTTCCCTATCTTCTTTTAGAAATGAAATTACCCTCCAAAAAATTAAAGCATGTGAAAATGTGGAATTCGGTATAATTGATATCTCAAACCAGTTAGGGATCACATGTTATATATTATTAAAAAATCTCACGAGTATAATTGATAATTAAAATCAGGTCAGGACTTTAGCCAAAATATAGGGTGAAATTTCTCTCTAACATTGACCAGGATATTGTAGGGACTTCATGAACTGTTTCTCCATTAGCTAAAATACAGCAGGGAATTATGAAATATTAAAACAAAAATAAAAAAGGAAAATACCAGAGTCAAAAATAAACATTTCAAAGTATCAGACACAGAAAAGAAGCAAAATGCTGTGAGCCTAAATGAGCCTAAAACTTCAACCTGTCAAACAAGTCTGCAATGGCAGCCCGGAGATTAGATGGTGGAAGTAAAAACTGTGACAAGTTCTCCTGCCTCTACTGATAGGACTCGGACTCACTGAAACTAGGGGCTGGAAGAGGGGCTCTTCCCATGAATAATGAAAGAAGGAAACAAAAAGCACAGACTACCGCCTAGGGCTATGGCTTTTAAGAAGCAGCAGGGAGGGCAAAAAATCAGCCTCCACGGAGACAGGAATTGAACCTAAAAAGATCATGGGTCAGTGACTAAATCTACGAAATCACTTGAACAGGCTTGGAGTAGGAGCTTCATATCTCAATTATTGACCATCATCCTAGACTGCACTGATGGTAGGGAGTGGTGGGGGCAATCAGCAATTACAGCAAGGAGAACAGAGGTAGAAATGGTGATTCAAAAAGGAGAGTGAAAAAATTACAAAATTCTTAGCACTTTGAAAGAAAGCAGCAAATGGAACAATCAGAATATGGGTTCATGTCCAAATGAAAGTAACTTACAAAACTAACAAAGAATTTAAAGAAAACCAATCTGTGATGTTCAGATAAATAAAAGATTATTTTATTTGTTTTAAAAAGAAGTTACTTAACAAGCAAAGGCACAAATCAAGTAAAACAGGAGAGAACCAGAGAAATTTTCCTCATAGGGACTTTCACTGCCAGATAAAATGCAGTAGGTGGCAGCAGCCCAAAATTCCCACTGCAACAGCTAGAAAATAATGTTATCCATTACAAAATTTACATTTGTAAAGACATGAGAAGGTTGTTGAAGCAAGAGAGCAAAATGAATTAGAGCTCCAGAGGACAGGATTCATCCAAAAGGAACAAAACAAAAAGAAGCCACCTGCTGATTTCCTCTAAGGGGTCACTTACTGATTTGGGGCATGTAGCGATTTTAGGTATGGACCAAGAATCAGACTTGGGCCACCCTGAGGGACTCTGCCAAAGAAACAACATCACCCCAACTTTTATAGGGACCAGACATTTCTCTTTTAGAGAGCAGAGTCAAATCTGAAGTGTCCCTAACAACAGGCTGTTTTCTCCAAGGTATCTCTGCTAAATTCTGGGTTGGGGAACTAGGATGACTGTGTCTAAAAGTCCCCCACAGTCTGTAGCTGAAGACAAAATTCTACCAAAGGGAGGGAATTTGCTTTAAACACAAAACTCACCTTCTTCAAGACGTTTGTTAGAATTTGAAGGTATAAAGGGCAGGAAGTCAAAAAACTAAATGGATACTTCTTGGGGAAGAAGTGAATTATCAACAGTCCTTTTGGAGCTCTCAATCAAAAGCTGAGAAGGTCCACACCAAAATGACAGAAATAAACTAGCTGTCTCAGTAAGACTTCAAAGGAGCCTCAGCCCAGCTCAAGCTCTATTTACAGCAGCCCCTCACTCTCTGCCCAAATGAGAAAAAAGCAAATCTTCTCTGATGAAAGATACTGTCTGGAACTCTACAGCATTTGACACACTATCTGACATACAATCAAAAATTATCAGACAGAAAAAGGGCAGAAATATGTGATTGGGAATTCAGAGGAAAAAGAAACAATAAATACAGATTCAAATAGATACTATTGTTAGCATAGACTAAACTAACCATAATTAAAATATTAAAGAAAACAGATTAGGAAAAAAGTGGATAAAAGATGAAGAATTTCAACCAAAAAAACTCAGAATCTATAAAAACAAAGAACTAAAATTCCACTTTAGAACAAAAAACTGTATGTATTTGATGTCAGAAATTCTTTGGGTATATTCAACACCATCATGAAAACAATGGAAGATGAAATTAACAAATTCAAAATAAAGGCCAAAAGAAAATACCCAAACCTGAGAAAAGAAGGCTAGAACAGAGTAGTGTGGAAAATACATGAGGAATGCATTTGAAAGGTACAACTTACACACAACTGTGGTCTGCAAAGAAAAAGAATCAGCTCGAAGTAAATAGATGAGACTTTTCTAAAACTAATGAAAAAAATCAATCCACAGATTTAGGAAACTCAGTAAATCCAAAAACAGAAAAACTACCAAGAAACCACACTTACGCAAGACAAAGTCTACCAAAAAACAAAGAAAAAATCACAGATACAGAAAATCTTAAAAGGAAACAAAAAAAGAGAGAAGGCATTATCAAAGAAGCAAAAACAAGTCTTCAAGAAACTTTTCAACAGAAATGAAGATGTATAAGACATATGGCCACAGGACTGGAAAAGGTCAGTTTTCATTCCAATCCCAAAGAAAGGCAATGCCAAAGAATGCTCAAACTACCGCACAATTGCACTCATCTCACATGCTAGAAAAGGAATGCTCAAAATTCTCCAAGCCAGGCTTCAGCAATATGTGAACCGTGAACTTCCTGATGTTTAAGCTGGTTTTAGAAAAGGAAGAGGAACCAGAGATCAAATTGTCAACATCCGCTGGATCATGGAAAAAGCAAGAGAGTTCCAGAAAAACATCTATTTCTGCTTTATTGACTATGCCAAAGCCTTTGACTGTGTGGATCATGATAAACTGTGGATCATGATAAACTGTGGAAAGTTGTGAAAGAGATGGGAATAGCAGACCACCTGACCTGACTCTTGAGAAATCTATACGCAGGTCAGGAAGCAACAGTTAGAACTGGACATGGAACAACAGACTGGTTCCAAATAGGAAAAGGAGTTGGTTAGGGCTGTATATTGTCACCCTGTTTATTTAACTTATATGCAGAGTACATCATGAGAAACGCTGGGCTGGAAGAAATGCAAGCTGGAATCAAGATTGCCAGGAGAAATATCAATAACCTCAGATATGCAGATGACACCACCCTTATGGCAGAAAGTGAAGAGGAACTAAAAAGCCTCTTGATGAAAGTGAAAGTGGAGAGTGAAAAAGTTGGCTTAAAGCTCAACATTCAGAAAATGAAGATCATGGCATCCGGTCCCATCACTTCATGGGAAATAGACGGGGAAACAGTGTCAGATTTTATTTTTTTGGGCTCCAAAATCACTGCAGATAGCATATTCAAAAGCAGAGACATTACTTTGCCAACAAAGGTCTGTCTAGTTAAGGCTATGGTTTTTCCTGTGGTCATGTATGGATGTGAGAGTTGGACTGTGAAGAAGGCTGAGCGCCAAAGAATTGATGCTTTTGAACTGTGGTGTTGGAGAAGACTCTTGAAAGTCCCTTGGACTGCAAGGAGATCCAACCAGTCCATTCTGAAGGAGATCAGTCCTGGGATTTTTTTGGAAGGAATGATGCTAAAGGTGAAACTCCGGTACTTTGGCCACCTCATGCGAAGAGTTGACCCACTGGAAAAGACTCTGATGCTGGGAGGGATTGGGGACAGGAGGAGAAGGGGACGACAGAGGGTGAGATGGCTGGATGGCATCACTGACCCAATGGACGTGAGTCTGAGTGAACTCCGGGAGTTGGTGATGAACAGGGAGGCCTGGCATGCTTCGATTCATGGGGTCGCAAAGAGTCGGACACAACTGAGCGACTGAACTGACTGAACTGAAAGGTATCTTTAAAATGCTGAAGGAAATACGTGCATGTGCACGCACGCACACACACACACACACACACACACACCCCCACACACCTTCTAAACCTCTAACTCTGTACCAATTGGAAATATACTTCTAAAGTGAAAGTCATTAGAGAATAACAATTAATGAGTGGACTGCACAAGACTACTTTGTGACAATGTCAATATATAAAAATCATTTGAATCCCTACACACTAACGTTTTAAAAAACACATAAAATAGTATTTACAAATAATATTATTTACAATAGTACAAAAAAAAATCAAACAGTTGAAAATAAATCCAATCCAAGATGTACTAGACCTATATACTGGAAACTATAATACACTGCTGAGGAAAATTGGAAAAAAAAAAAAATCTAAGTAAGTTGAGATGTACCATATTCATAGATTAGGGGATTCAACATTGCAAACAGGTCAATTTCCACAAATTAATCTAAAATTCAATGTGATCCTAATAAAAATCTCAGTCAGAATATTTATGCACTCAGTCTCTCATGTGGCCCTCACCATACCCTCAGAGAATGAGAGTGAAAAAACAAATATAGCATTGTGTGTTAGTATTGTTTTTTTAAAGAAGTTGACCTTGCAGGGGCCTACACCACACTTGGAGAAGCACTAAGCCATCCATACCCCACTTGCCTAGAGGACTATTTTACACTTTCCTCTTCTCAAAGTTCACTCCCAACTACTGACCTTGCTTCTTAGATAAAAATTATTTAAACACTGCTCACTACCTCCACCACTTCACCAAAGTCCAAGTATTATCTCTCAGCCTTAACTGCTGCACTAGTCACTTACTGGTTTCCTTGCCTGCGTGTTTACCACCCCAGTTCTTAACACGGTAGCTAGTGTGACCCTTTAAAACCATAAATCATATGATGTTTTACTACTCTGTTTAAAAGACTTAATGTCTTCTCATCTCCTCAAAGTAAAAGTGACTATCCTTATAATGGCCTCCAAGTCCATGTATTATGTGGCTTCTAACTACGCCTCTACTTGTCTCTTGGTTTCCCTTTGTTTTTCTTGGATAATACCAAGCCAGTTCCCACCGAAGGACTTTGCACTTGGAATCTTCCTCAGTCTGGATACTTCCTACAGAATGCCCTAACTTTCCCTATATAAAAAGCAACTCTTTGGCCCCAACCTACTCAGCATATCACTCCTATCATCCTTACTTTGTTTTGATTTTCCACATACCACCTATTATCTAGTGATATGCTGTATATTATATACTGTCTTCTTAACTTTCCACTTTTCTGCCAACTACTCACGCCAACCCTCAAAATAAAAGCTCAATAAATACAAATGATACTTGCCACATTTTAACTAATATAACCCAGTATTAAGAACGCACCTGGTACATTCCTGCTATCTAATACATATTTGATAAAACAACAAAGGAATGAATAAACCAAAGTTGAATAGGGAACTCAGAAATACAGGAATGTGTGTGTATCTGACTGCAGTAGTATTAAAATCAATAGTGAAAGATGAGCCATTCAACAAATACTACTAGAACAATCAAGTAGAAAACAAGTTTTTAAATTTTAAGACCCCAAAAGGCCAAACTATAAAGGAAATCATGAAAAGACTGATATTATATTCATTTTGTACATTTCAAAACAAAAATTACACAAGCAGAATGACAAGGCACGGGATCAAGGATATTTAAAATAATAAGATATTGTTTCACATTCACCTTCCAACACATAAAGAACTCTGAAAATATGGCAAGTGTTGGAGATCTGGTAGAGTAATGGAAACTCAAATTATACACTCTTAGAAGAGTATAAACTGATGTAATTTTAAAGAGTAGTTGGTACTATCTCCAAATTGAAGATGGGTATACACACCTTAAGACCCAAAATTTCACTTAATACTTGAGTATTTAATTCAACTTGGAATTACCCTTCATTTCTTTATTCTTAATCTATGCACGCTAGAATACCCAAGAATGTTCTTAACTGTTTTGCAAAGTTAAAAAGTTGAATACATCTTAAACGAGTATCAACATGACAATAAATGAATTATAGTATAAAAAATGAAATTATATACTGGAGAGTGGATTTGCCAGGTAGTGCTAGTGGTAAAGAACCTGCCTGCCAACTCAGGAGACCTAAAAGACATGGGTTCCATTCCTGGGTGGGAAAGATCCCCTGGAGGAGGGCACAGCAACCCACTCCAATGTTCTTGCCTGGAGAATCTCATAGACAGAGGAGCCTGTTGGGCTACAGTCCAAAAGGTCACAAAGAGTTGGACAAAACTGAAGTGACTTGGCATGCATGGTCATGTACTGTAAAGTGAACCATGTAGATCCACATGTAACAACATGGCTAAACAAACAAACAAAAAACAATATTACAGAGAAAATATTGCAGGTTAGTACTAGCAACACAATACTATTTATACAGAACAAAGTTTTTCAAAGTATAGTATGGGATCCCTAGAAGTCCCTACAGAGAAGGCAATGGCACCCCACTCCAGTACTCTTGCCTGGAAAATCCCATGGACAGAGGAGCTCGGTAGGCTACAGTCCATGGGGTCGCTCAGAGTGGGACAGGACTGAGCAACTTCACTTTCACTTTTCACCTTCATGCATTGGAGAAGAAAATGGCAACCCACTCAAGTATTCTTGCCGGGAGAATCCCAGGGACAGGGGAGCCTGGTGGGCTGCCGTCTATGGGGTCGCACAGAGTCGGATACGACTGAAACGACTTAGCAGCAGCAGCAGCAGAAGTCCCTAATCAGGGTCATCATAAAACTAAAATGTTATTTGCCTTTTTCACTCTTGTTTTTTCTCAAGGATAAATGGACTTTTCCAGAAGCTGCATGCAGAAACATAACCATGATAGTCCAGCTGTCTTTTATTAAGCCTAATATTAAAAAGATTTGCAAAACTATGTAAAACAATGCTGCTATGTGTATTGTTTCCTTTTGTCATGGGCAATTCAGTTATTCTTTCATTAAAATATTATGTTAATGTATAAGATTCATTACTATTAAATATGTTAATATATATTAAATATTAGTTTAAATTTCAAATAAACAAATATTGATACACAGACATAATCCACATAAACAAATTCTTTGTGGTACTCAATAATTTTTAAGAGTATAGAGAGGACCTAGAATAAAAATGTTTGAGAATTGCCGATGTGGAACTACAAATGTACAGAACTAAAGCAGGTAACAAGTATGTATAAATACATATATATCTCCCCATGTATATAAACTAGTCAAACTACATATGCATAACAAGTAAATTCACAGATGGGACACCTGGGGGTCACCTAAATTAGAATTAGAATGGGATACTTCAGTGGCTTTAAATGTGGATTATCTTTTTTTAAAAGAAACAGAAAACTCAGATTTAGAGTAAATGTGGCAAAATGAATAGGTACATGCATGTTTGTCTCTCTATTTTATTAATTTTCCTGTATAACTGAAGCTTTGGGGATAGGAGCAATGTATCATTTCCTCTATAATTTACTTTCTACAACGATTTCTTCCTTTTTAGTACCATTATTGTTTACCTTTCAATTCCTGTGAAGTCCACCATTTTGCAAGTTGCTTCTCTCCCTAAAGTAGCAACTTAACAAACATATTAACTGAGATTTAAATTGCAAAAGTTTTTTTCTCCTTTCTAAGTGAATATGAATTTTAAATGACAATGTCTGAAAGAATGATAAGAGTTTCAAGTTGAAACTATGGATTTATAGAAGAGAGGCAAGAGGTGACATCACATCACTCACATGACGTAACATAAATCTGATGTTATTAAAAAGTTTCCATTTGATAAAAATTAATTTCAACATGAATTGTAAAAGACACTAATATAAAGTCATCAAAATGCTGGTTTTAAATACTTTTCATCTATAACTATTTTATCTATATGTACAGATGATTCCACAGGAAAACAGAATATTTCAAAGCTGAATATGTTCAGAGCAAATTATCAATGTGACAAGATTATTAATTCAGGAAGTAATGAGTCTTTACTATATTCTAAGCCCTAGACATATAAAGGCACAAGACAAACAAGTACTCTGCTCATTCCAGAAGCTAGCTAGAAAGTCAAAGTATGCACAAAATAATTCCCAACCATGATAGACACTGAAAATTAAGACAAAAAGAAAGCAAAGTGGGATGATGTAATTTAAGAAAATGACTGGCTGGGGCGACTCACTGGACAAAGGTAACTCTGCAAGGAGGAAACATTAAAACTGGTACACCTAAGTGATATCAGAGTAAGTGGCCATACAGACATCTGTTGGCCAGAATGTGACCTATTATAGAATAATAATAAGGTCAATGCGGATGATGAACAAATAACAAGGCTGAGAACAGTACAGGTCAAAGTCAATGGCTAGGCAAGGACCAGACCATGTAAAGCTTAGAATTTATTATAAATAAATAATTTTATTTATTTATGAAAAGCAATAGCTATCTGCAAGTTTTAAGCAGAGAAATAACAAGATTTGATACCCTTAATTAATCTGTGAAGATAAGAGGGATAACAGCAGCAAGGAGCAGACCAGTTAGGACATCACTGCAAGGGATATGGGAGTAGCAGCAATGGCGATGAAGAAAAATTGAGTTATTTATCTTGGAAACAGAACAAAAGTAGCTGACAGAATCGGGGAAGGGGAGGAGTGAAATTGGGGGATCAATGAGGATGCTCAGATTTTTTATGAAAATTAATGATTTCCTATTTGAAATATCATTTCCTTAATTTTTGGATTGTTAGTTTTTTCCACAAGAGAGGTATACCACAACCACCTCAGAACTCAGGAGCTTAAAATAACAATCATTTATACTTTGTCCTGTGTCTGTATATTTGTTGTATTCCAGACTTAAGAGTCAAGCTTTGAGTTGGGTCAGGTTTGTACCACATCCCTCTCATCCTCTTGGGACCAACTAGCTGGCCAGAACATATCCTCCTCAAGGTGCTGAGCCTCAAAGAGGAGCAGCCCAATCACATGTGCACGTGCTAAGTCTCTGTTTGGATCACGTCTACTAACATCCCCCATATCACATGGCTGACCCAAAATTAAAAGGCAGAGAAGGACCCAGAAGCACTGCAATATCATGTGGGAAAGACCAAGGATACCTAGAGAGAAGAACAAAAGCAAATAATTCAATCCACGGCAATATCTACGTATTCACTTCTGGAGTCACAACTGTTAAAAGGTTACAAGTTCTTGAAACATTCCAAATTGTTTTTCAAGATAACCACAAATAAGATATAATTCTCTTAATTAATTCTTATTTTCATTAAGTAATTATATGAACATTTTCAAATTTTACATTATTATCAAAGATTATTTAGCTACACCGGGCTTCCTGGGTGCCACCTGTGGTAAAGAATCCACCTGCCAATGCAGGAGACGTAAGAGAAGTGGGTTCAACCCTTGGGTCAGGAAGATCCCTGGAAATGGCAACCCACTCCTGTATTCTTGCCTGGAGAATCCAGTGACAGAGGAGCATGGTAGGCTACAGTCCATCAGGTCGCAAAGAGTTGGATACGACCAAGCATCTGAGGACAGCATTTAGTTACATTACATATGTTGTAGAAAAGAAAATGATAGAGATATTTCTGAAATTAAGATAACATGAAAGAGAAGTTGGTTTGAAATTTAAAACAATTATATATAGTATAGTCAAAGACAGGACTTTCCTGGTGGCTCAGAAGCTAAAGAATCTGCCTGCAACGCAGGAGACCACGGTTTGATCCCTGAGTGGGGAAGATCCCCTGGAGAAGGAAATTGCAACCTATTCCAGCATCCTTGCCTGGGAAATGCCATTGACAGAGGAGCCTCGTGGGCCACAGTCCATGGGGTTGCAAAGAGTCAGACACAACTGAGAGACTAACACACTAACACAAAGAAAGTAGTAAAATAACTAGAGAATAAAGACAGGCAACCAATCAGAATACACTTCAAAGATTTTTTTAAGGCAAGAAGAGTGTTTACTTATTTTACTTTATAAAATCAAACCATTTCATTGTATAGAATTCATTTAAGCAAAATTGCTAAAATCAAAGTTAAAACTAAAAAAATCTGCAACATATAACAAACAAAAGGTCCATATTCTTACTAAGTACATTAAGATCTCATTAAACAATAAGAAAAATGAGAATATTCTTATTCATATCTCTTATCAACTTTAACATTGTCTCATAAGCTTAAAAATATTTCCTGAAAGAATAAATAGCTTAATGTGTTCTGGTGAAGTCTGGAAACATAATACATACTTTAGATGGAACAGAACCAAATCGTAAAGAACTTTTAAAGTCAAGTAGACAAATTTAAATTTGTTGTTTACATTATCACAGGCTCAGAGGAATGACCTAAAGAAAGCACTGTTTTACTTTGGTTAATTGGCCATTACCAAAAGGAATCACAATACAGAGATGCTAAGATTAAGTGGAGCACCTAGGAGGTGATGAACAAAAATTCTAGATTAGGGTAAAAGAATTTAAGAACCATTCCAAGAAAAAGATGACATACCATGGAATAAAAAAAGATAACAGAAAAGTCAAAAGAAAACTCTAGTATCTACCCTGAACAGTGCTTCTCAAACTTCAATGTGCACAGAATTCACCTAGAAATCTTTTTAAAAGGCAGATCACTTCAGTAATTTAAGATTCTGCTTTTATAATAACCTCCCAGGTTATGCCAATATTGTTGATCTCATGATCATACTTTTAAATAGAAAGGGTTTAGAAAATAAGCGTAACTATGGAGCAACTTAGATAACAATCAAGCCTTATATTTTATGTTTTCTTACTGGCCTGTGTCCCTCCTTCTCAGCACTTAGCAAAGCTGCATTTTTTTGTGATTATTTGTTCAATGTATGTCTCCCCACTTTTCAGTGTCCTGTTTAATTCACCACTTCAGTCCTGTTATCTGCACATTAGCACACATCTGGCACACAGCAGGTGCTGACTTTTTGTTTAAGAAATAAATTAGTGTCAATGAATAGAAATGCTAAAAGAGATGACGGGTTGAACAGAGGAAGGTAGATGAGGGACACTCCAGTGAAAAGATATGTTGATCAGAATGAACAGAAAGGTTGTTGATGTAGACTGGATTGCTATTATGTTAGACATAAGCATTGGTAGCCATGTAAGTAAATTATTGAAGGAGTGTATAAACAAATGGAGATGACATAAAGAGGCTTTGTTGGACAGCCAGAGAGAACCTAGAGAAAGCCCCATCAAAGAACACAGTCAGACAGAGGATTCTGAATAGAAGAAAGCACTAATAATGAAAAAAAATTACTAACATATATGATCTAAGGCTAAAGATAGATTAAAAGTGGATTCAGAAACTCTTAGGCTTAAACATCTTTCTGTAAATATGTAGAGATCAGACTTAATAGTTAACAGTGTTAGTTAAGAGTATAAGTAGTCTTAGATATAAAAAACAGATAATGGAAAGGAACTATTTTGCCCTGAAAATACCCTACAACTGAGGGTAAGAAGGAAGACCACACTCCAGTCCCATTCTGTCCTTTGCCCCTTTGTTGAGTTTGCCAAAAATACTTGGAGTCACTTGAGACAGAAGATAGACATCTGGCCATGTAAAACTATCTGGACCAATGCCATAGTCACACATGCTAAAGAGCAGACATCAGGTTAATAAATTAATAATCACTATACCAGCCTTCACAACCCAGATAACCACGATGGTGTGATCACTGACCTAGAGCCAGACATCCTGGAATGTGAAGTCAAGTGGGCCTTTGACAGCATCACTACGAACAAAGCTTGTGGAGGTGACAGAATTCCAGTTGAGCTATTCCAAATCCTGAAAGATGATGCTGAGAAAGTGCTGCACTCAATATGCCAGCAAATTTGGAAAACTCAGCAGTGGCCACAGGACTGGAAAAGGTCAGTTTTCATTCCAATCCCAAAGAAAGGCAATGCCAAAGAATGCTCAAACTACCACACAATTGCACTCATCTCACACGCTAGTAATGTTCAAAATTCTCCAAGCCAGCCTTCAGCAATATGTGAACCGTGAACTTCCTGATATTCAAGCTGGTTTTAGAAAAGGAAGAGGAACCAGAGATCAAATTGCCAACATCCGCTGGATCATGGAAAAAGCAAGAGAGTTCCAGAAAAACATCTATTTCTGCTTTATTGACTATGCCAAAGCCTTTGACTGTGTGGATCACAATAAACTGTGGAAAATTCTTCAAGAGATGGAATACCAGACCACCTGAGCTGCCTGAGCTGACAACAGACTGATTCCAAATAGGAAAAGGAGTACGTCAGGCTGTATATTGTCACCCTGCTTATTTAACTTATATGCAGAGTACATCATGAGAAATGCTGGACTGGAAGAAACACAAGCTGGAATCAAGATTGCCGGGAGAAATATCAATAACCTCAGATGTGCAGGTGACACCACCCTTATGGCAGAAAGTGAAGAGGAACTCAAAAGCCTCTTGATGAAAGTGAAAGTGGAGAGTGAAAAAGTTGGCTTAAAGCTCAACATTCAGAAAACGAAGATTATGGCATCCGGTCCCATCACTTCATGGGAAATAGATGGGGAAACAGTGGAAACAGTGTCAGACTTTATTTTTTTGGGCTCCAAAATCACTGCAGATGGTGACTGCAGCCATGAAATTAAAAGACGCTTACTCCTTGGAAGGAAAGTTATGACCAACCTAGATAGCATATTCAAAAGCAGAGACATTACTTTGCCAACAAAGGTTCGTCTAGTCAAGGCTATGGTTTTTCCTGTGGTCATGTATGGATGTGAGAGCTGGACTGTGAAGAAGGCTGAGCACCGAAGAATTGATGCTTTGGAACTGTGGTGTTGGAGAAGACTCTTGAGAGTCCCTTGGACTGCAAGGAGATCCAACCAGTCCATTCTGAAGGAGATCAGCCCTGGGATTTCTTTGGAAGGAATGATGCTAAAGCTGAAACTCCAGTACTTTGGCCACCTCATGCGAAGAGTTGACTCATTGGAAAAGACTCTGATGCTGGGAGGGATTGGGGGCAGGAGGAGAAGGGGACGACAGAGGATGAGATGGCTGGATGGCATCACTGACTCGATGGATGTGAGTCTGAGTGAACTCTGGGAGTTGGTGATGGACAGGGAGGCCTGGCGTGGTACAATTCATGGGGTCGCAAAGAGTGAGACATGACTGAGTGACTGATCTGATCTGATACCAGTCTGGTCTGCATTTAACACTCACCTAAATGATGTAACATTTCAATTTCCTTTCTTATGCAAGAGCTTCAGCTGTCCTTCAATCAGGTTCAAACATATTCTAGATAGGTAAGTAGCAATATTCACTCACTCAAACAACACTCATATAGCACTTACAATATGCAAAATGCTGTTCAAAGTGCTGTCATAAACATAAGATATTAATCAGCCATGAATAATGTTATGAAAAAACATGCCTAATAGAGGAGATAACAAACCATGTATGCATAAGTAATTACAAAAGAAGTTAAGAATCTGAAGACCAATAAGGGAAGAAGTATAAAATGTTTAAGGAGGAGATAAAAAAAAATTAGAAAGAAAATTCCACTATTCAAGGATTCCTATTCAACATAAGGAACAAATGTCAGAGTCCAGTCTTCTAGCTCCCAATCTTTTTCTAACAAGCCATTGTTACCTTTCACCACTTTTCATAAAATTTTTCTGCTAAACTCTCAAAGTTTAGAGTTGTTCATCCTTAATTCTTCATCACAACTTTATTCCATTTATACTTAATCTGAGGTTACCACTGAAGATGTTTAATAATTCCTATCAACATTACCTGTAGCTCAGATGGTAAAGAATCTGCCTGTGATGCAGGAGACCCAGATTTGAGACCCAGATTTGACCCCTGGGTTGGGAAGATCCCCCAGAGAAGGGAATGGCAACCCACTCCAGTATTCTTGCCTGGAGAATCCCATGGACAGAGGAGCCTGGTGGGCTACAGTCCATGGGGTTGCAAAGAGTCGGACACCACTGAGCGACGAACACTACTACTACTATCAACATTACAAAGAACAAAATCTTTTTACCCAACTTGGAAAACTGACATCACACAGAAAGTTCACATCTGGCCTTGCCTATTGTTAATCAGAAATAAAAGAAAATAATATCCACTAGGAACACAGTTTTGTACTTCCACTCCACATCCATCTATCTCTCCAAAAAGACCCTAGCCTTGGGCGAGGGGCGGGGAGGGAGCGGGGTGGGAGGGAGGGGTGTCAAGGACCATGACAGTAAGGTTCAGAAAGAAGTTTTCTGGTTGAAACAATAACCATCTTTCATTGTGCTTCTGAACCAATCACAAGATCTAAAGCCACTAACCCCTCCCTCATTCCTTAACTTGATCCTTTGGTCAAAAACAACTGGAATATGTTTTACGGTTAAAGGACTACTAGGAAACTCTACCGCTAACTCTAGAGAAGTCAGTTCAACAGAAAATGCCAAGTTTTCCCATATAAGCCTGAAACGGGAGGCAGAATGAAATAAATCAGCGTTTGGTTCTCTAAACAAGTAAAAACCTAACGGTTGTCATCTTAGTTCCATCAATAGAAATAGAAGAAATATATATATTCTAAGAGTAGTAACAACAGCTTTGCACTTTAACCTGTGAAGAAAGAAAAATGGAAAAGAACAAAAATAAGAAATTAATGTGCCTTCATTCATCATTCCCTTTAATGGATGATCCGGTTCCATCAGTGTTAAAATGTGTGCTGCATCTATACAACAGCAAGTATTTACCCAAAGTGTTATTTTTTATAGAAATAAATGTTAGCATTAACAACTTAAAACTCCACGAAGACAGTGTATTTTGTCTGTTCTATTCATTAATTTATCTATAGCTGAATTCTACCTAACACAGAGACAGTTCTCAATAAATATCTGTAGCTGAACTGTGCTTAAAATACAAAAAGCTCTCAATAAACATTTGCTATAAGAACGAATGAATGGATGTCAGAAGAAATTTCTTGACAACTAAATATCAGAATCAACTGAGTATACTCTACTATGTCAGAAAAAAAAGAAAGTAGCAGTATTTAACTAAACATGAAGTTACTTTCAGTTTTTTAATCATGAAGAAAATGTGATTTCAAAAAACTGATTATTAACAAGTTACTTCTTGGCTATGTGACTCCATGTAAGAAGTTAGTTTGCAGCATTGCATATTGTATCCAGTATCATTAAGGGTAAAAAAATAGGGATAAAAAATTAGGAAGTAAAACTGAAGAAAAGAGGATAAAAAGCATCCATTACCGAATCACTCTGAAATTTCCCCAGTTTTATGGATCTGTGAAGAACTATATCAAATTTCTATTTCTATTTAAATTATTTCACACATAAATATATGAAGTCATCAATATTAATTATCAAGTGTTAGATGTTAGAAAGTAACAATACACAACCTGGTTTGGGAGATTGTTTTTGTCAAAAATGAAAAAAATAATTACTTTTCTTTGTTTATATTTTATATCCCATAATGTTATGATTAACTACATCCATCTCTGTCTCCCCCAAAATATTGTTTTACTCTTTGAAAATAATGACCTTTTGCTCCATTGTCTACTTGTTGAATTACATCTATCCCTGCCTAAATAAAATATATGCCTATTAAAATTCTCCAAAGGATTTATTTAACAAGTCAACCAAACACCAGTAAAACCCACAATAAAATCTTAACTATTTGTCCAAAAGCAGAGGTCTAGATCATCTAATGTCATAGACTATGTAAAACTATCTTTTTAACTTTTAAGTGTGTTCTCATGTCTGCATTTGACGATGGTTATATTACTGCTTCACAGTCTCAAAGAAACATGCAGCTCTACCAATTATCGAAAACAGCTTTTCCAATATCAAGGGGTTACCTAGTTTATTTAATGACTCAATCATCATTGTGCAAGCTCAGTCTCAGTCATGTCTAACTCTTTGCAACTGCATGGACTGCAGCCTGCCAGGCTCCTCAGTCCATGGGACTCTCCAGGCAACAATACTGGAGTAGGTTGCCATTTCCTCTTCCAGGGTATTTTCCTGGCCCAGGGATTGAACCTGTGTCTCCTGTGTTTTCTACATTGGCAGGCAGATTCTTTACCACTGAGCCACTTGGAAGCCCACTGATTCATTACTTAAGTGAAAAAGAAAGTGACCCAAGTTTTTGAAAGACCCAGTAGAAAACTTTAAGAGTACCAGAATGGTACAAGTAGAAATACTAGACTTTCCCTCACCAAGTATAGACTGGAAATACAAAATGATTAGATCCTTCTGTCAATCAGAAAATCAATACTGATGTGGTTTTATACACAGCTGTATCTGCTCCTTATTCACCTTCAATTAGTAACTAAAATTCACCCAGTGGGGTAAAAATATAGAAAAACAATCTGAGTAGAAGGATCTTTTTAAAGAAAATCTCTGCTACTATAGAGAAAGATTTGCTCATGATCAGAATATATCAAAAATATACAGTTATCAGACTTGATTTTAAATATTTTAAAGTATTAAAAATTTACATAACTTATTTAACTAATTTCAATCAAACTACATAATTACATACTTTAGTTAGACTAAGTTCAACTTAGATTAAGCTTTTTGAAACAGTTTCTAAGATTTCAATAAATCCACAGTTTATGAAATTACTTATTGGAAATGAAAATTCAGCTCTTCAATGAGTGACAGTATCTCCAGAAAAAGTAGTAAGAGGAAAAGATTTGTTTATGCACACTTAAAACTCTTAAAAAGTAGAGTTTAATATTCAGGTTTGCATTATTGATTATTCCATACTGAACACTGTCCATCAAGCTTGGCATCTCAAATTTGTGATACAGGTATTGCCTAACAGATCGGCTCATTAATTTCAAAATGATCTAACAGTTCTGACCCTGATTTTGATGGCTGACAGCAGAAGAAAACAGATTTGCCCTGAGTTTTACTGGATGGCACTCACATGTTAAAAAGTCTGCAAGAATATCATACCTCTCTGTTTCTTCAGTGCTTCACACTCTGTTATTAAACAAGTAAAAGATATACTTTTAATTAATATCCCTACAATCCAAAGCTTAAATTCTGTTTCCTTCAACACTCAAAGTATACAAGTGTTTCACAACCACAGATTATCCCCAAATACACAATTAGAGTCAAAGTACTGGCAAAGTTAAGAAACAATACAAAACACCAAAGAAAAAAAAAAAAAAAACCTTTAATTTTTTCAAAGAAACAGAACACCATGACCATGACTTATTTGTTACCTTTTAAATGCTTCCGCTGGGTTTCTCTCACATTCCCCGGGCTGTAGGAGGCTTTGAACTGCTGGATCCCTTAGTTTGTCCTCATATCCTTGGAGTAGTCCGCTACGGCAGATCTGAGCAACCAGACCTCTAATAAACCCTCCAACACACAAAGTATCAGAGTCCTGCGCTTTGCAGAAATGAAAGGCCAACGCCTGGCGATGTAAACCTCTCTGCAAGCTTGTAGGTGAACTTGGCCACAAGAGTTCAGTGCATAAGGCTGTCTTGCCACTGCCAGGCCCTCCTACCAATAATACACCCCAGGCAGCTCCTTTCCCAGAGACAACACTAGCATTATTCCCAGAATTTATTACAAGGGGTGGTGTGTTGACAGCACTGTTACAGCAGTTAGTCTTCTCCTGGAGGCAATGCTGAAGCTTGTGGAAAACCCACTCCCTACAGTAAAACTGCTTCCCCTGCAGTAAACTCGTTTGAGCCATTTTGCAGACTTTCTCTTCCCAAGGATTAGTCATAATAGGTTTCTTACCATCAACATTTGCTAGCATCTGGGTACATCAACACAGGTCTTTACATCCTTTTGGACGGAACTTGCATATTAAGTTGAGTTTGAATGGCAGAGTAACCAGTTACAGTAAAATTCAACAGCCACAGAGTCCATCTGCCAACAGAATGTGCGTGACTTTATTTGGCTCTTTATTCCTGATAATCAGCAGAGAATATATGTTTATATTAATTGTTGAACTGGTGGAAAACTGCCTGGTTCCGAACCTTGACCACACTTTTCCTATATCTTGACGGGTCGCGTAACTCCATGGTTACATCTGGAGTTTATGTGATTGTGGATATTTCAAGTATGCAGATGAGACAATACATCTGGAAAACTGAAGAGAAAGCCCAATCTTTCAATTTGTATAAAATGCTTCTCCAGATTTCCAGCGTTAACTCTGTATCTGAAAATTAGATGCAGAAAAACGTGTCCATTACAGTTAAATGCTATCAAAGGGATTACATTTACACAGTAGATTGTTAGTGCTATACTTCTTGTTGAAGGATAGTCAAAGTACTAGACCCTACAGGTTTTAGGTATCTGGACAACTGCCAGAGAGGGAACTGTTTCAGATTACTGTCTCTTATGTGGCAAAAATGGCAAACCACTGTTAACATCTTCTTAATTCAAAGCATTCATAAAATGCATTTTTCAAGATAGATCCTTAATGAACCTGTTCACAAGTTTCTGCGTTTAAGATGTCTAGGTAATCAATAATTCCCACTAGCAACTAAAATAAAACAAAAATACCTTCGTGCAAAATATCACATGATAAAAAGCTTATTTGTCAAAAAATACAATTATCCAGTTACAGTAATCTCAAAAACTCATACACTTCATCTCTGGCACTTTCAAAAAGTTGGATAACTACACCAAAATCATAATTACATTTTCCTTTCTCTATAGTTAGGCTTCCCAAACAGCTACATTTGAATCAAGTTACCCTGGATTTTTAAAACCTCACTATAGAAAGGAGAAATAAAGACTTTAGGCACATGCAGTACCATCCTTAACTCTAGCCAAAAAGGTCTTTCCGACAAGCTTGGCAAAATAGCGCCAGGTAGGGAAGCTCTATGAACTTGCACAGACCAGCCAGTCAAAGGGCTCTGTTGACTTGACTGGCCACAGTCCTTTGTTGATAGTTTGCAAAATCTAGCGGGTGATTATCAGGGTTGCGGCTGGATGGGAACGGGTTAAAAAGAAAAAGGGGAAGGGGGTGAGCTTACATGAATGATAAAATCCAAACACAAGTACTACGCGAATCCTTCTTTCCTCTGCGCCAAAGAGGATGGTTTCGGAGAGGGGGTGAGGCATGAAATCTACTACTGTGGCCAGAGAAAAGGCTGCCGGGGAGAATTCCTTCCAGGCAGGAAAGGGATAAGGAATAGATGGCTTGGGCTGGTGGGTGTTTGCCTACAGTTCCGGCCTCTAGTTTCAGCTGATAGACAAAAGGAACTCCGGGATTCCCAGCGACAGGAACCTCCTTCGGGTTCAGTGGCCCCAAGGAGCCACAGGAGGGCCACCTCGGAGAGGCCACGGACAGAGGTGCAGCCTCCACACTGAGGTCTTCCTTCCAGAAGGCTGGGAACGCCTAGACACCCGCCCCGCCCCGAGATCGGGGTGTGTCCTCTGAAGGGGGAAGGGGTGCCCGACGTCCTCGCCAATCCTAGATGTGGGGTCGCTTCGGGTCGGTGTCCAGCTCCGCGCCCCCAACCCCGAGCGCTGCTCCCGCCCCCGCCCGGCCCGCGGCGGAACGACGCTAGAAGTCGGGTCTGGAGCCCAGGGCTGAAAAGGGTGGGTGGGTGGGTGAGGTCCGAGCCCAGCCACAGCCCCCGAGATTCCGACCTGAGGGTGGGGCCTCGTTTCCACCGCCGCTGCAGCCGCCGCCCCTCGGTTACCTCGGTCCGGGCTGCTGCCGCCGCCGCCGCCGCTGCGGAGTCTCAGTCTCAGACACTTGCTTTGCTGAGAAGCCACCGCCGCCAGCGCTCCCTGAACTCTCACTGCAGCCGCCTCCTCCGCCCGGCCCGGAGAACGCTCCCGGCTCCAGATCCTCCTCTTGGCCCCCGGCAACTGCCAGTTCCAGCTGCCCCAGCAGCTCCGCCGTGCTCCTCCCAACCCCCACTGGCCAACCGCCGCCGCTGCCGCCGCCGCCGTCAGGATAGTGACTGTCTCAGGCAGCCCGGGACCGGCTGGCTCCGCCCCGCCCCGCGGCCCCGCCCTCTCTGCACAGGCCACGCCCCTCCCGGCCGCCCGGCCTTTCTTCGGCCGCCGGCTCCGCCCCCCTGCCTCGCCCCTCCCCCACTGTACCGTCCCGTCGCCGCCCGTGCCTGGATGTGTGCAGCCGCTTGGGGCCGGCTGCTTTGCACCGCGGGGAGACCTCTCTGAGGGCTGCCTGGCGGCTCCGCCTTTCTCGAGGATGGGGGCGGAGAAGGGGGCGGGGGCTACGTTCTCACGTCCCCGAGCTCACGCGAGTCGCTGCCCCCACCCACCCCGTCACCACTCGGCCCTGAGCCTTCCTTTGTCTTCCTGTCTGAGGGACTCGCTGGCTTTTGGGGCCGCTGCTAGGAGGGGCACTTGAGCTGGGAGAGTTGCCCCATGCCACTCCCTTAACCTTTTTGTCCCCAAAGGGCACTCCAGGCCGGTCCTTTTCTTCAGTCATCGGGGTCCCCATTCAATCTATTAAATTCCGGGGATGGTTTAACTTTCTCGATTTGGGACTAAAAGAAACAAGTAAGGACCGGGAAGGAGGTTGTGAAAACTAAAAATAGTAGGGATATGGGTCTGTGTTCCCACTTGCCTCATGAAAAGGACATGGCCTCCATCAGATCTAGTTGAAAGCTATCACTCTTGGATCTCAGGCAGCTTCCCTTCTGGACAGATTGATTACTCGCAGAGGCCACTATGGGGGGAAAAGACCGCGATCGAGGTCAGAATGCAGAATAAGATGAACTGCCCTGGAGGACCTGACCACAAGCAGTTACTTTTGAACTCAATGAGCCAGTTTGCATTCACGTGAACCTGGATTAGATTCCAAATTTCTTCTGGGAAAGTACTGTCAACTGATAGATTAAGAAATGCAGTATCTTTTTATTATTTATGCTAAAACCATCAGCTCTCCTCCCAGCCTCCATTAATTTAAATATTCTTCTATCTTAAATGCTGAACCAGTCTCCCATCTGTTTTTAGGAATTTCGAAGTATAGCTGTCACTCTTAACTAGAAAAATGGACTGTACTTATGCTTACTCTTCCATTCTGTTTATTCTCAGGCTATCTATGGCAGTTGAGGTTTGTTGACCTTTAATTTTAATGTATTTGTTGCAAATTCTGAGGTTTTTCCCAGAACAAAACAGAGTATAAATTCACCAGAATTGTGATAAAAAATTGATTTTTAAAGAGATACAACTTTGATATGCCTTTTGCTTAAGCCGTTTTAATTAC
The DNA here is from genome assembly GCF_029378745.1 of Bos indicus. Lineage (NCBI taxonomy): Eukaryota > Metazoa > Chordata > Mammalia > Artiodactyla > Bovidae > Bos > Bos indicus. Next base: position 33,209,768 of record NC_091776.1, on the reverse strand, counting down.
CACTTAACTTGTCATACATTATTGCCACTGGAAAAGTTGACTCCAGTTTCATGGTTGTAAAACTATATGAGGAAATTTTAAATATGAAATATGTACACTGTAAAATAATTTCCATTAAACTATTTGTTAATATATTAATTAAAATAATTTCTGTCCAATAGAGAAGTTACACAAACTTTTGGTTTACTGAGCCTATTTTTTTCAGATAACTAACCATCATGGAATGCTGTTTTAAATACTTCAGCAATAACTAAGCTATAATCTTCAGACTCATTTAGAATTTTTTCCTTTAAACTGTATTGCACATTTCATTTTTATGACTTTTTGCTTCCCCTAATAGAAAACGGAGAAGGCAATGGCACCCCACTCCAGTACTCTTGCCTGGAAAATCCCATGGATGGAGGATCCTCGTAGGCTGCAGTCCATGGGGTCGCTAAGAGTCCGATATGACTGAGCGACTTCACTTTCACTTTTCACTTTCATGCATTGGAGAAGGAAATGGCAACCCACTCTAGTGTTCTTGCCTGGAGAATCCCAGGGACGGGGGAGCCTGGTGGGCTGCCGTCTATGGGGTCACACAGAGTTGGACACGACTGAAGTGACTTAGCAGCTAATAGAAAAACTTCTGAAAAATAAGGGAATGCCTCCATACCCTTTGTAGCAAGTTTCCCTGTATGTAAAGCCTGTCTGTTCTTTTATTCCACACTCAACTTACATAGAGACTTTCTACACACACGGTATTGTGTTGGCTGCTGCTAAGTCTCTTCAGTCGTGTCCGACTCTGTACGAGCCCATAGACAACAACCCACCAGGCTCCTCTGTCCCTGGGATTCTCCAGGCAAGAATACAGGAGTGGGTTGCCATTTCCTTCTCCAACGCATGCAGGCATACTAAGTCGCTTCAGTTGTGTCTGACTTTGTGCGACCCCATGGACAGCAGCCCACCAGGCTCCTCTGTCCATGGGATTCTCTAGGCAAGAATACTGGAATGGGTTGCCATTTCCTTCTCCCATTGTGTCTGGCATAATGATAACTTATAAACATGGACAGACACAGTTTCTTCAAGTCTGGGAGGCTGTTGCAAGGCAAAGGTAACTTGGGACTACTATAACCATTCTTTCTTTTCAGAACATCCATTTATTTTACCAGTTTTTATACGAAGCAATGATGTTTTTTAAGCTCTTTCAAACTCCTTGTGGCCAAATTACTGTCTTGGTCACCCAAAGCTGGAAGTCTCCACTGTTGAAAAAAAGTCATATGGTGGCTCACACAGTAAAGAGTCCACTTGCAATGCAAGAGACTCAGGTTTGATCCCTGAGTCCAGAAGATCCCCTGGAGAAGGGAATGGCAACTCACTCCAGTATTCTTGCAGAATTCCTGCAGAATTCCATGGACAGAGGAGCCTGGCAGGCTACCGTCCATGGGGTCACCAAGAGTCAAATACAACTGAGCAACTAACACTTTCACTTTTCATGTATGGCTTAGTAGGCCTATTAATTAACCCAACTGGGACATTTTTTGAGAACAAAGGAACTAATAAAATTATATAGTTCTTAGGTATACTTATCTATTGACCAAAACTTTGGCTCAATTATATCTGGTAGAGTTACTAAATAGTTCTATTTAAACATTATTTTTCAAAAAATAACAATAAAATATATATTAAAACATAAATATGTATTTACCCTCCAGATTTTACAAAATGTCTTTTTATCAATTACCTGAATGCTATTTTTACCATTTGTACTTACTTTCAGTACATTTTCACATACTTTAATCAATTTCTTAGCATACTTTCTCCACCACCAAATACTGGTATTTTTCTAAAAAATACATTTTCTTAAATACAATTTTCCTTTTTCTAAATTTATTCATAAAATTGCCTGAAATCTTCTTCATGGTTACGTAAACAATATATTGTTGCCATCTTCAACGAATGCTTCTCTGTAGAACATACTTTTTTAACTTTTTCTTTTGTATTGGAGTGTAGCTGATTGACAATGTGATAGTGTCAGGTGGATAGCAAAGGGAGTCAGCCATACATATACATGTGTCCATTCTCCTCCAAACCCCCTCCCTTCCAGGCTGCCACATAACATTGAGCAGAGTTACCAGTGCTATACAGTAGGTCCTTGTCGGTTATCCATTTTAAATATAGCAATATGTACCTGTCCATCCCAAACTCCCTAACTAACCCTTCCCCCATCCTTCCCCACCCCTAACCATAAGCTCGTTCTCTAAGTCTGTGGATCTGTTTCCGTTTTGTAAGTTCATTTGTATCATGTCTTTTTAGATTCTGCACATAACGGATGTCATACAATGATTCTGCTTCTCTGTCTGACTTCACTCAGAATGATAATCTCTACACCATAATGTTTTTAGTTGAAAATTTTCTCTATAAGTACTGAAGTACCTAGTAAGTTCAAAGCAAACTCTGTTTTTAAAAAATATATTATTATTTATATTCTTTATATTGAAATGTACAAATTTTAAGGCTCAAATCTTTTTACAGGTGTGTCTTTTTTAAAACTGACAGTAGCATCTCTCAACAAATGTTTTTTCAAAACAAAGCTCCTTATATAAATTTTCTTTATGTTGATGGTTTCAATTAAATTTAGATATCTCAAAATTATAGGTCTTCTGGTTTTTAGCCCATTTGGATACAAAACATAATTTTATCCAGTTAAAAACAGCAGCTTTTTAACTGAATCAAAAGATTCTCCCACAAGTTGAGATATTCCAAAGCCCAATTATGAATGTAAAAACTAGGTCTTTTGCAATATTTGTACAGTCATGTAATACATTTAATTTCTTCTTTGATTGGTAGACAAAAATTTCAGTAACTTCCTATTTGAAACCTTTGTAATTACAATTCTTTAAAAAGCTGCAGAAGACAAATACTTTGATTTTAAAATTTCAGTGATTTTAAATGAAATGCTGTGAAAATTTAGAGGACTCTAATTAGTGTAGGTCACTCAGGTTGTTTTACAGAGTAATTCATTTTATTAAACTGAAATAGAGTTGCTATGCAATGTTATATTAAATATAATAATGTAATTTTAGTTTAGGTGTACAACAATCAACATTTTTATAGATTATATTTCACTTAAAGTTATTACATAAAAATGGCTATAGTTTCCTGTGCTGTACAATATATTCTTGTTGTTTATCTATTTTATACATAGTAGTTTGTGACAAAGTAATTAAGAACATCCTGGGCAGTCTTTCAGATTCTATCGCAAATTTAAAGAACTCTTTCATTGTACAGGAGCATTCAGTCTTGATATATGCTCTATTACAGGGTGACTCAGTCTCTGTTTCACATGTTTCAGATATACCTTACCTTTACTTTTCTACATTTACCACTGATTCTCAGAAGTGGCAGCCTGGTGGGTTCATGAACGTCTAAGGTGGCAGCAGCAGGCTAGGAGACACCTGACTAGCACACCAAGTACCTGGTAGGATCAGCAGGCTTGAAAGCTTCACTGATTACTCCCAAGACCAGGAGTTAGACCACTCTCCTGGTGGCTCAGATGGCAAAGAATCTTGTCTGTAATGCGGGAGACCCAGGTTCAATCCCTGTGTCAGGAAGATCCACTGACAGAGAAGGGGATGGCTATCCACTACAGTATTCTTACCTGGGAAATCCCATGGCCAGAGGAGCCTGGCGGGCTACAGTCCATGGGGTCACAAAGAGTTGGACACAATTAAAGCAACTGAGCACACATGCAGTCTCTCCTATCAAGCTGAGTTTTGTTTTTTCAGCTAGTATCCTGCTCACTATCCCTGAAAGGAAGGGGTGAGTTACTTTGCATCTGGAAAGATTCCGGAAAAAGTTATTGCTGGCCGTCTTTCAGGTTTCCCCACACATTTAAAGAACTCTGTTCATTGCTAATGTATCTCACACACTATTAAACATAACCATGGCAGAAGCTGGAAATAAATATGAAGGTCTACCAAACCCATGCCAGGTTATTTTAATACTGCTATTAATAACAGTGCTTGGTTTACACAAACATGCACAAGTTATGTTAGTTATGTTAATTGGACTTGATGTGGTGCTAGATTATAGAAAGTCTTTGATTGACAGAGTAAGCATAATGATAGGAATATCCGGCTGTGGCTGCCCTCTTAAATACCCTTCTTAAAAGAATGCTTATTTAAGTCTTACATGTTCAAATTACTATTGCCAGCTGTATTTGTTCCTGTTCTTGAAGACAAGCCTAAAAATTGTTTTGTGCTTATAAAATGTGTAAGGTAGAGGCCTTTCCTTCAAAGAATTAAACAAACTCCAAAATAAGATGTATTTTGCAGAATTCCCAGCCAAAGGAAATCCAGACTCACTAGGCGTGGTTACAGTGCTCCACCTTATCCTACAGGTTTTTAGAACAAAAACTCTCAGTAGGCTCCAAAATTACACCTGCAGTCCACATGCTAGAATGAATCCAAAATTCATCATCTTGTGCACGTCTCCAATACAAGGAATTTAAAGAAGCAAATTAAGATCCTCTAAAATACGTCCCTCCAATGGATTCTCATAATTGCATTTTCCTACTTTTTCTTCCAGAAGCCCACACCCAAACACAGAGTCACCATCACCTTTTTATCAAATATTTCTTTCTGACAAAGATCATTCATGAAGTATTCTCTGAACATCATTTTGAATATCTGAAGACAGTGGAAACTGATATAGCAATATTACCTTCCTGACTCCTATGTTACATCCTTATATGTAAAAATAGCAATTGTTCAGTTGTTTAGTCACTAAGTTGTATCCAACTCTCTGCAACCCCAGGGACTGTAGCCCACCAGGCTTCTCTGTCCATGGGATTTCCCAGGCAAGAATACTGAAGTGGGCTGCCCTTTCTTTGTCTTCCTTCTCATTTCTTCTGAGAAGGTCCTTCTCAGGGGATCTTCCCGACACAGGAATTGAACCTGTGTCTCCTGCTTTGCAGGTGGATTTGTACCACTGAGCCACGAGGGAAGCCCCCCAAATACCAATAATTAGATATAACAACAGTAATCTGAAGCTAATGCTAAATGTCATTTTAAAAAGTTGACTTCTGTAACTTTATTATGTCCACTATACATTCTTTGACCAAATTACAGTGAAATACTAAGTGCAATTAATTTCTTTATTTGCTGCACATAGTTATCGACTTAGGTTCCTAGGTAAATGAGAGAGATTATTTTACTTATTGTCCTTAGTCTTTCTGGTCGTCTAGAAGCATACCTTGTTTTTCTTTTTTCCAGGTCTTGTCACTCACTAGGCCAACATGCCTTGGTGTTTGCAACCTCTGGGAGGTAGGTTGTATTAATTTGAAAGATAAATATTATATACTTGAAAGCATAAAAAGAAACTGAACGAAGTGTCTGTGGGAGTACCTCATCTTGGAAGGCATTTTTTCTAAGGTCACGGAGGCTCCTAGGAATGCCACACTTCCCATCCCATGCACATTGCCAGGGAACTCATTTATATTGATGATGAAGATGGAAGCAGTGCAAGAGGCCTATGGCAGGGAAGTCTCGGAAGTTCGTTTTGTTTTGTTTTTCTCTCTGGTGGGCTAGATGTCAAATAACCTCCATAAGGTATTGATAATTTTCTTACTGGTCAATTTTACCTGGGTGTCTATATTTCTTATTTTTCCTTTTTGTAGGCAAAAGTGCTGAAGAATGTTCAAACTACCGGATGGATGTGCTCACTTCCCATGCTAGCAAGGTTATGCTTAAAATCCTTCAAGCTAGGCTTCAGTAGTACTTGAATCAAGAACTTCCAGATGTACAAACTGGGTTTAGAAAAGGCAGAGGAACCAGAGATCAAATTGCCTACACTTGTTGGTTCATAGAGAAAGCAAGGAAATTCCAGGAAAGCATCTACTTCTGCTTCATTGACTATGCTAAAGCCTTTGACTGTGTGGATCACAACAAACTGAAAAATTCTTAAAGAGATGGGAATACCAGAACATTTTACCTGACCCTCAAGAAACCTGTATGTGGATCAAGAAGCAACAATTAGAACCTTACATGGAACAACTGACTGGTTCAAAATTGGGAAAGGAATATGACAAGGCTGTATATTGTCACTCTGTTTATTTAACTTACATCCAGAGTGAGTGCATGCATGTTAAGTTGCTTCAGTCATATTCAACTTTTTGTGACCCTATGGACCATAGCCTGTCAGACTCCTTTGTCCATGGGATTTACCAGGCAAGAATACTGGAATGGGTTGCCACTTCCTCCTCCAGGGGATCTTCCCAACCCAGGGATCAAACCCACGTTTCCTGTGGCTCCTGCATTGCAGGTGGATTCTTTACCACTGAGCCACTGGGGAAGCCCCTATATGCAGAGTACCTAGTGCGAAATGCCAGGCTGGGTAAGTTACAAGCTGGAATCAAGATCGCAGGGAGAAAAAAAAAAACAATAATAAAAAAGATTGCCGGGAGAAACATCACACCCTCAGACATGCAGATGATACCACTCTAATGGAAGAATATGAAGAGAAATTAAAGAGCCTCTTGATGAGGGTAAAAGAGGAGAGTGAAAAAGCTGACTTAAAACTCAGTATTTAAAAAACTAAGATCATGGCCTCCAGTCCCATCATTTTATGGCAAATAGATGGGGGAAAAGTGAAAGCAGTGACAGATTTTTCTATTCTTGGGCTCCAAAATCATTATGGATGGTGACTGTAGCCATAAAATTAGAAGACGCTTGCCCCTTGGAAGAAAAGCTATGACAAACCTAAACAGACATAGACATCACTTTGCCGACAAACGTCCATAGAGTCAAAGCTATGGTTTTTCCAGTAGTCATGTATGGATGTGAGAGTTGGACCATAAAGAAGGCTGAGCACCAAAGGATTGATGCTTTCAAACTGTGATGCTGGAGAAGACTATTGAGTGTCCTTTGGATGGCAAGGAGATCAAGCCTAAAGGAAATCAGTCCTGAATATTCATTGGAAGGACTGATGCTGAAGCTGAAGCTCTAATACTTTGGCCACTTGATGTAAATAGTTGATCTTTTCATTGGAAAAGACCCTGATGCTGGGAAAGATTGAAGGCAAAAGGAGAAGAGGGCAGCAGCAGATGAGATGGTTGAATAGCATCACCAACTCAATGAACATGAACTTGGGCAAACTCAGGGAGACAGTTAAGGACAGGGAAGCCTGGAGTGCTACAGTTCATGGGGTCACAAAGAGTCAGGCATGACTTAGCAACTGAACAAGAACAACATAATTCTTATTAGCACTTGTCAGTTAGCCTAAAATGTGGTCATTCCTTTATATTATTCCTTATATTTTCATTTAATTTTGAGTAATCCCCCCCTGTTTTTAAGAATTCTTGACAGAAAAATGTAACTAACATCCTAAGTCTGGAATTGAATTGGTTGAGGTGTACCATATACCAAGTCTTTTAACCATGAAAGATAGCAAATACCCTACCAGAGATATTGCTATACTAGAAATATACTGAAATTACCATCACATTATTTTCTGAAAGCCACATGTATAGATCCCCACTCTACTGAAAAAAAAGCAATGTTTTTATGTCTTTTTCCAAGTATGAATGCTACCAGTGCAAACTAGATATGACAGAGATGCCCCCAAGGAACCATACCTGATGACATTTATGCCCTTAAACAGGTGTCTCACATTGTATCTGGTTTGACCTGTGACTTGCATTAACCAATAAAATGTGGCAGGAGTGATGTTATATTCATTCCAGACCTTGATCTGAAAAGAACTGGCAGCTTCTATGTCACACTTTGGAACACTCACCTTTAGGAATCACTGTTGAAGAAGTTTGGCTACCCTACTGAAGGAACCATGTGGAGAAACCATACAAGAAGGCCAAGAGGGAAGACCTTGAGGTCAAATGGAAAGACAAAGAGACTCAGACAGGCTAGCATCTAGTTGGTCCTCCTGATGGCTCCAGCCCCAGCCACCATTAACTGCAACCTCACAAAGAACCCCAAGTGAGCCCCATGGAAGCATTGTCTAGTTGAACCCAGTCAAACCACAGAACCATAAGAAATGTCTAAATGATTGCTGTTTTAAGCCTCTAAATTGTGGAGTCATTTGTTGTTGATTAGTGACTAAGTTGCACCCAAGTCTTTGCAAACCCCATGGACTGTAGCTTGCTAGGCTCCTCTGACCTTGGGCTTCTCCAGGCAAGAATATTGGAGTGAGTTGCCACTTCCTCCTCCAGGGGATCTTCCCGACCCAGGGGTGGAATCCACTCTCCTGCATAGCAGGTAGATTCTTTACTGCTGAGCCACTGGGAAGTCCCAGAGTCATTTGCTATATAGTAATACACAGTCAAAACACTATCCAATGAAAATATGGAATATCCTATTGTTCTGCCATTATTACATTACTTTTCTGTCTCTTCATCTTGTCTCTTGGGCAATTGAAATAGTTCTGAAGAACTGAAACATTATTCATACCATCCCAGTTTTCTATGCACTATCCTTTTGAGAAATAATTAAAGAAGTGAGATAGAAGTTAAGTGGACTTTTAAAATTATGTAGACTGAATGAGAATTTGTATTTATTTCCAGGTGTCTTTTCTCTCCACTGCATATTTCTTATCACATTAGAGGCCTTTGCTCAATAAGAACATCTCTGATTCTAGCCTGCCAGACAGTCATATAATACTTTCAAACAAAAAACATCTGGTTCCAGACAAGTGCTTTATAATAAATGAGAATCAGAAGCTGTGCTCTCAATTTACCAGCATAGTTTTACATAAAATTGGGCTGGTGTGTCAGGGGGTGATCTGAATCAGAAGCACATTCTCTCAATAATGTTGATTTAATTTCTGAATGCCTAGACATTGACTACTTCAAAATTTAAAAAGAGTAAAACATTTTGGTTTAGACTTGGCCTTAAGTAGTAAAAGCTTTTGTTTCATTTCTGTTTCTTTTTTCTTAGGAGATCCTATACTTTGCAAAGAACACATTATTAAGAAATTTAGGCAGATGAAAGATATATCTAAGTTTGGGATGAACAAGCTCATTAATTATTCAAAATTGTAATAAAATTTTTAATTTAAAATTTTAAAATTTAATAGTAAAACTGAATATTTTTCAGTCAAATCAGGTGAATTAAGAGCCCAGAGGAGGTGGAAAGAGAAGTGACCAATTTTATCCTGAGACTATGGTTTGGAGATATTTTAAGAAGTGTATCAGCATTGTCTGTAAGGTTGAATTGTGGTTGGAACATTAGGAGGGTCACAGCTTTAGTGAAGTATAGTTTGGGTCGGGGTCACCATATACAGTTGCGTAGGCTGTTCACTGCACAACTGGAGGTGACACCATTCAAATGGACTGTGATCCAATTCAAACCAACCAGATTGTATCAAGGTAGTGAGTGCAGTTAGAGATCGTGTTTGAGCACATGTAACAGAACCCACATTCAATGGTTTGATACATAAGGGCTTATTTCTCTTGTGTAATAAAAAGCCTGATGGCATGGCTTATAGTAAGTAGCTCAGCACTCCTCAACCCTTTTATCTTTCTCTCTTCTATCCTAAGTATCTTTTACTTCATTGTCACCTCATGGTAAGATGACCAATTTGTCTTGGTTTTAAAACTGAAAGTTACATAGCTGAGAAACCTCCTTACTCGCTGGTAAACCAGGACTGTTGGTCAGCCTACCTGGGCTCAAGATGGCATTCTACCTCCAGCTTCTCATATCCACTGGGGCCAGGAAGAAAATGAGGGAAGAATTAAGGAATAAGAAATGGGTGGCACCTGTATCAGAAAGGTAAAACGTTTCCAGTAATTCTCAGCACACATCTAATTTACCAGAACTGTAGAAAGTAGGCTGGGAAATTGTGTTAGCTAGACACATTGCTGCCCTGAAGAAAATCAGGGTTCTGTTGTAAGAAGTAGAGACAGTTCATTAGGAGGACGATTAGTAGTATCTGCTTAGTTTTGTGACTTTTTCTAGGAATGCTCAGCATTCTTGGAGCAGGAATGAAAAAACAGACAAGGAGGGCAAACCAAAGTTGGTGATTGTCAAAGAAAAATATCAGATGGCAAAGGAAACACATTATTTTGGCATATGCATGTCATTATTGAAATGGCTCATTATGCAGTGCAGATTGGGGAAGAAATTCAATAAAGCTAGGAAGGATGTCACCTCCTAAGAAAAATGATGGAAGACTAGTAATTTGGAATAAAATATCATGATTTGTTTTTTAAATCCTAGGGAAAAAAATTTGACATGGGTCAATAATTTCTTTCATTTTATTGGCATCAAATTATTTTGCTTCAACTTAATATTCATCAAGTAGTTCTATTTTATTTATTTTAAGATTCTGAACTCTAGGGAGGAAATTTAACTTAAATTTATCTTAAAATTATAATAGTTCTGTTATACTGATAATAAATTAATAGAGACATTAACAATGAAAATTGAATATAAACCCAGGTGGTGAGTTCATAACTGAAAGGCTTTTTAACTTTATTTTAATGAAAATACATGTGAAAAGCTAAGTTAAGTATTTTGATGTCACTGGACAATTGAATAAATGATAGATTGAAAAGCAGCTCCATTTATCTGTAAGTCATCAGCGACAACTGAATTGAGATCACCTTCTATTTAAGTTAGACCAATTTGAATTCATATTATATGCATGTATTATCAGGAATAAACAGGTCAAAGAAGATATAGAACAGATGGTCTAAATATATGATTATTTTTAGTCAGTTCAGTGCAGTGCAGTTCAGTCGCTCAGTCGTGTCCGACTCTTTGCAACCCCATGAATTGCAGCACACCAGGCCTCCCTGTCCATCACCATCTCCCAGAGTTCACTCAAACTCACGTCCATCGAGTCAGTGATGCCATCCAGCCATCTCACCCTCTGTCGTCCCCTTCTCCTCCTGCCCCCAATCCCTCCCAACATCAGAGCCTTTTCCAATGAGTCAAATCTTCACATGAGGTGGCCAAAGTACTGGAGGTTCAGCTTTAGCATCATTCCTTCCAAAGAAATCCCAGGGCTGATCTCCTTCAGAATGGACTGGTTGCATCTCCTTGCAGTCCAAGGGACTCTCAAGAGTCTTCTCCAACACCACAGTTCAAAAGCATCAATTCTTCTGCGCTCAGCCTTCTTCACAGTTCAACTCTCACATCCATACATGACCATAGGAAAAACCATAGCCTTGACCAGATGGACCTTTGTTGGCAAAGTAATGTCTCTGCTTTTGAATATGCTATCTAGGTTGGTCATAACTTTCCTTCCAAGGAGTAAGCGTCTTTTAATTTCATGGCTGCAGTCACCATCTGCAGTGATTTTGGAGCCCAGAAAAATAAAGTCTGACACTGTTTCCACTGTTTCCCCATCTATTTCCCATGAAGTGATGGGACCGGATGCCACAATCTTCATTTTCTGAATGTTGAGCTTTAAGCCAACTTTTTCACTCTCCACTTTCACTTTCATCAAGAAGCTTTTTAGTTCCTTTTCACTTTCTGCAATAAGGGTGGTGTCATCTGCATATCTGAGGTTATTGCTATTTCTCCCGGCAATCTTGATTCCAGCTTGTGTTTCTTCCAGTCCAGTGTTTCTCATGATGTACTCTGAATATAAGTTAAATAAGCAGGGTGACAATATACAGCCTTGTACTCCTTTTCCTATTTGGTCAAGGCACAGTGAATATAAAATGATAAATTTTTCAGAGGGAGAATCGTTGCCTAAGAGACTTTTTAAAAGTTCAGATTGGAGATTCTATATGTTTGCTTAAAGAAGGGCAGGAAATTCCACTAACAATGTTGCAAGTATTTGAGATGAAGAAAAATGATAAGACATGCTTCCTAGGTACCTAAAGAAAGCAACATCATAGGTGTATCCTGGTTTTCAATCTGCAGAAGGAGAAGGGGACGACAGAAGATGAGATGGTTGGATGGCATCACTGACCCAATGGACATGAGTTTGAGTAAACTCCAGGAGTTGGTGATGGACCGGAAGGCCTGGCATACTGCGGTCCATGGGGTCACAAAGAGTCAGACAAGACTCAGCAACTGAACTGAACTGAACTGAGGCAAGTGGATTGCTTCTCCATCTAGAAAACAAGATTTCCTAGATTGGTGTAGATCAGTTGGACCCCAAAGGATTTTTTACTTCTCTATGCCAAGGAGGAAAAAACAAGAAAAAAAGAGAAATCAGGCAATAATGGGGCAGAGCAAATATTCAGAGAAGCTGAATATGGTTTAGGTCTGTGAACTTTAAAAAAAAATTGTATTAATTTACTGATTTATTTTTAATTGGGTGCACTGGTTCTTCATTGCTACGTGATGGCTTTCTCTAGTTTCAAGGAGTGGGGGCTACTCTTCATTGCGGTGCATGTGCTTCTCATTGCAGTGGCTTCTCTTATTGCAGAGCACAGGCTTCAGTAGAGCAGCTCTCGGGTACCATAGCTGTGGCTCAAGGTCTCTAGAGGATGGGATCAGTAGTTGTGGTGCATGGGTTTTAGTTGCTCTGAGGCTTGTGGAATCTTCCCGTACGAAAGATCAAACCCATGTCCCCTGCATTGGCAGGCGGATTCTTAATCACTGGATCCCCAGAGAAGTCCAGGTCTGTGAATGCTTGTATTGGTAAAATAATCCTGGAAACCTTTGACTTCTTCAAAGGAAATTAAATCTACATCTAAGTTTTATTTAATAAAATTTAATTTTAAAATATTTTATTACAAAAGTTTTGTAAGGTAATGCGTTTTTATGAAAGTCATGCTAAGTCCTTTTGACTTAGAGAGTAGAAGAGAAATATTATCATCAAATGTTGATTAAAAGTCTCCTTTTTTAGCACTTGTCAAAAAGTCTCTGTAGTAAAGTGGAAAGATTTGTAGATGAACTTGCTTTTTACCTCTAAACAATTTTTTGTGGAGTGTTAGATTTTCTGTGTATCAGTCATCTGTTGCTACATCACATACCCTAACCTAAACGGTGGCTTAAAATCACACTGATTTATTGTTCTCACAATTCTGTGGATCTAACAGGTGGATCCTCTGCTGATCTCTGGTGTGCCGTATGTGCTATGTCACTTCAGCCGTGCCAACTCTGAGACCCCATGGACTGTAGCCCACCAGGCTCCTCTGTCCATGGGATTCTCCAGGCAAGAGAACTGAAGTAAATTGCCATCACTCCCTCATTTAGGTGCATTCAGCTGATTTCACTCTCATGTTTGAGTCACCACCTAGGTTGGCTGCAAAATGAAGTGACTTTCTCCGTTGCTTCTTCATGGCAAAATGTCCATGGAGTTCTGTGAGAGCTGAGGTAGGATCTGGAATACCTCTGCAGCCATGCTCTGGAAAATACCCAGTGTCCCTTCTGCCATATTTTATAGGTCGAAGAAATTCACAAGGACAGACTCAGGGGGGTGGGGAAAGACTCTATTTATGGGATGGTCATGTTAAGTACGGCAAACAAAAATCTTTAAGAATTTGACAAATAACATAAGCTCTTCACCAGAAGAAAAAAAAATGTACATATACACAAAGTCTGCATTAATTTTAAAGGAATGATGCCATTCCATGTCCAAGGACTCAAGATTAAGAAACTAAGAAACTCTGATTTAAACATCTTCCTCTAAATTCAGTGTTCCACTTAAAAGGAATAAACAGGAATACAGTCAAAAGATAAAAAGCATATGTCCATCTACACTGACATTTTTTCAGTGTTAATTTTTGTAGTTATAAAAAGTGATATTTTTACTCCACACAACAGGAATTTGAGGAGCTAATCCTCAGAAAATGTGAATATCAGAGTTGAACAGTGATGGATGATTTGTTTGACTTTGAATGGAACATTACTTATATAAATTAATGTATAACAAAAGACAATATTCTCTTTCTAATTCTATAAATATTCTTATTTTAATCAACTTATTCTATCTCTAATTAAATTCTTTTAAACTAAGGAGGTTAGAAGGAACTATTTATATCTTCCTTAGTTATGGTGGTTGAAGGAAATTCCCTCTAACAGGAAAGTGAAGTAGAATTTTTGCTTAATTTTAGTCTTTGTTTAGCTTTAGTTAATTATTAAAAAATTAACTGATATATGTTGAAAGATACATCATTGTGAACATTTTTCAAAAATAATTACTGAACAGTTACTGAGTATGTCATTATTCAGTGGTAAAGAATTTGTCTGCCAATACAAGAGACATAGAGATTCAGGTTTAATCCCTGGGTTGGGAAGATCCTCTAGAGGAGGAAATAGTAACCCACTCCAGTGTTCTTGCCCAGAAAATCCCATGGATGAGGAGCCTGTGGGCTACAGCCCATGGGGTCACAAAGAGTTGAACATGACTAAGCATGAATGGGTGTGAATTGACATCAGCAATGTCTTCTCAAGATATATTTTTTATTTAGTATAACCTTTGTAAGGTTAACAGATACTGTAATACATGGTAGTTTAATTTGGCTAACTTCCAATTAAAATGAATATGACATTTTTTTTTCCCTTGTATTTGTTTATATACATTCACTATTTGCTTCCAGAATAATTTAGAAATGTTACGTAAGTAAGAACCTGGCATTTCAGTCTATAATCTGTAATTGATTAGATGAAAGCAAGACTTTCAGATAGGTACACAGGTTACATAAAGGAAATTCTCACACAGTTCCTGAAATTCAAGTGGAACAAGGTGCTGTTATTTGATAATAAGAGCAAGAGCCAGGAGAGAAGAAAATATTTAATCAAGGTTTGCTCTCAGATGAAGGAGAAATGATTATTGAAAAGCTCAAGGGGGGAAGTTATAATAGAACCAATGTCCACAAATTATCCACTAACTAGAAATGAAATACCACAGTTGAAGCCTCACAATATAACTAAACAATATTGCCAACAATAGATGGAAATTTTCAGATAGAGTCTGTTTTTTTTTTTTTTTTTTACAGAGAGCTTGGAGTCAAAAGGATTTAATGTATCACTGTTACCTCCACCATTGTGGAGAAGGACAGGGTCTTATGCCAGGACTAGAGAGTGACTGCAAGGAGCTAAAACTTCCCCAAAATACTCATCTCACATGCTAACAAAGTAATGCTCAAAATTCTCCAAGCCAGGCTTCAATAGTACGTGAACTATGAACTTCCAGCTGTTCAAACTGGATTTAGAAAAGGCAGAGGAACCAGAGATCAAATTGCCAACATCCGTTGGATCATCGAAAAAGCGAGAGAGTTCCAGGAAAACATCTATTTCTGCTTTATTGATTATGCCAAAGCCTTTGACTGTGTGGATCACAATAAACTGTAGAAAACTCTGAAAGAGATGAGAATACCAGACCACCTGACCTGCCTCTTGAGAAGTCTGTGTGCAGGTCAGGAAGCAACAGTTAGAACTGGACATGGAACAACAGACTGGTTTCAAATTGGTAAAGGATTATGTCAAGGCTGTATATTGTCACCCTGTTTATTTAACTTATATGCAGAGTACATCATGAGAAATGCTGGACTGGATGAAGCACAAGCTGGAATCAAGATTTCCAGGAGAAATATCAATAACTTCAGATATGCAGATGACACCACTCTTATGGCAGAAAGCAAAGAACTAAACAGCCCCTTGATGAAAGTGAAAGAGAAGAGTGAAAAAGTCGACTTAAAACTCAACATTCAGAAAACTAAGATCACAGTATCCAGTCCTATCACTTCATGGCAAATAAATGGGGAAACAATGGAAACAGTGACAGACTTTATCTTCTTGGGCTCCAAAATCACTGCAGGTGGTGACCACAGCCATGAAATTAAAAAACACTTGCTCCTTGGAAGAAAAACTATGACCAACCTAGACAGCATATTAAAAAACAGAGACATTACTTTGCCAACAAAGGTCCATCTAGTCAAAGCTGTGGTTTTTCCAGTAGTCATGTATGGATGTGAGAGTTGGACTACAAAGAAAGCTGAGTGCTGAAGAATTGATGCTTTTGAACTGTGGTGTTGGAGAAGACTCTTGCGAGTCCCTTGGACTGCAAGGAGATCCAACCTGTCAATCCTATAGGAAATCAGTCCTGACTATTCGTTGGAAGGACTGATGCTGAAGCTGAAACTCCAAGACTTTGGCCACCTGATGTGAAGAATTGACTCATTTGAAAAGACCCTAATGTTGGGAAAGATTGAAGGCTGGAGGAGAAGGGGATGATGGAGGATGAGATGGTAGGATGGCATCGCTGACTCTATGGACATGAGTTTGAGTAAGCTCCTGGAGTTGGTGATGGACAGGGAAGCCTAGCGTGCTGTAGTCCATGGAGTTGCAAAGAGCTGGACATGACTGAACGACTGAACTGAACCGAACGTGGGACCTGCTCGAGCCTATCTGGACTTCTGATATGTAGAAATTGTGAGATACTAAGTGGATGCTTTTTAAACTCCTAAGTTTGTGATCATGTATTTTGCAGCAAAAGGAAACTAATATAGATTTTGCTACCAAGGGGGCCTCCATAACAAATGCCCAAGGGGCTTCCCTGATGGTTCAGTGGTTAAGAATTCTCCTTCCAAGCAGGGGCCCTGAGTTCGATCCCTGGTGGTGGTAGAGGGTGGGGGATGGGGGGGGGAAACAAAGATTTCACATGCCTCAGGGCAACTAAGTCTGTGTGCCACAACTAGAGAAGCCTCCATACTGCGATGGAGACCCAGTAGAGCCAATAAATCAATAAAATGTAACAATAATAAATGCCCCAAAATTTGGAGGGGATTTTGAAAGGAGGCAGTGAACAGAGGCTCTTAGAATTGGGAAGAACATGATAGAAAAAGTCTAGATTGCTTGAAAAGAAAGATAACAAGTGACATCCGTCTCTTATGATCCCATGAACTGTAACCTGCCAGGCTTCTCTCTCCATGGGATTCTCCAGGTAAAAATACTGGAGTGAGTTGCCATTTCCTTCTCCAGGGGAACTTCCCTACCCAGGAATTGAGCCCAGGTCTCGTCACTGCAGGCAGAAGCTTTACTGACTGAGCTATGCTGGATAAGAGACTGTTAGTAGAAATATGGACACTAAAAATGCTACTGGTAAGAACTCAGAAGGGAGTGAGGAACACATTACTAGAAATTTAGAGGAAAGGAGATCCTTGTTATGTAGCAGTGAGAAGTTTAGGAAAATTGTTTCCTGCAGTTATATAGAAAGTATAATTTGTAAATAATAAACTTGGATATTGAATTGAAATTGTTTGGCAAACAGGAACCAAGGCATGCTGATTTAAGGTGTTCTCAAGCCTATAGAAGGCTTCCCAGGTCGTGCAGTGGTAAAGAATCTGCCGGCCAATACAGGAGATGTGGGTCAGATCCCTGGGTTGTGAAGATCCCCTGGAGAAGGAAATGACAACCCACTCCAGTATTCTTGCCTGGGAAATCCCATGGACAGAGGAGCCAGGCAGGCTATAGTCTACAGAGTCACAGAGAGTCAGACACAACTGAAGGACTGAGTACTCATTCACACAGCCAACAGAGATGGCAAAAGATGCTAAAATTAAAAGATTACTCCTGAAAGGGTGGATAGAGTAAAAACTGTACAATCTTTTGCTGCAACCCTGGGAAGATCAACAGTTCAGGGTATTCAATCACCAGAGGATAAATGTGTGCTTCACAGATCACAATCAAACCAGAAAACCTCTAAGAAGCTTATTGGCAGTGTCCTTCAGCCATCTCAGATGAAGCCCAAAATAGAAAAGGAATTATTTCAGAAAAAAAAAAAAAATCTGTGGATGAGCCTTTTGTCCAATGGATTGATCCCCCAGAAATCCACATAAAGCCATAAGGTACTTGGGAATACTTAATCAGCAGGATCACTGCCAGATGAGTTTGTAGGGGACAGGAAAAATATAAAATAAAAGGAGACTGTCCACATCCCCAAGTTCTCCTGGCAGGAAGCAGAGTTACTATTCAAATACAAATAGGATCTATCTTTCATGAAAAGGGGTCTTTCAGACCCCCGAAGTAAGAGAGGGAAGACACAGTTAGGATATTTCCAGGCCTGGAAAGCTAATGGAGTCTTCCAAACAAAATTTAAAGCCGATTCCATTAGGTTTGGGGGCCAGTGTTTATAACCGTATTAGTTTTCTATAGCCATGCAACAGATTACCTTGAACATAGTAACTCAAAACAACACACATTTATTGTCTCCCAGTTCTCTAAGTCAGAAGTAGGCTCTGAGGAAGAATCTGTTTTCAAGCTCCTTCAGATAGTTGGCCAAATTCAGTCCCTTGAAGGTCCTCATTTCCTTGGAGCAGCCAGCTGAGGCCCTGTCTTATCTCCTAAAGACCACCCACATTCCTTTTTGTATGACCACCTCCCACCTCCTTCAGAGCCAGCAAAGAAATCAAAACCTCCATATGCTTTGAATCTCTCTGCCTTTCTATCCTTGATTTCAGATTTTTATCCTGTTATTTGAATGTGTATATATGCGTGTGTGTGCTCAGTTGCTCGGTCATATCCTACTCTTTGCGACCCCATGGACTATAACCTGCCAGGCTCCTCTGTCCATGGAATTCTCCAGGCAAGAATACTGGAGTGGGTTGCCGTTTCCTCCTCCACAGGATCTTCTCAACCCAAGGACTGAACCCGGGTCTCTTGCATCTCCTGCATTGGCAGGCGGATTCTTTACCATGGCGCCAGCTGGGAAGCCCCTTTGTGTATTTATGTGTATATGTACTAATCGCTCAGTTATGTCCAACACTTTGCGACCCCATGGACTATAGCCTGCCAGGCTCCTCTGTCCATGGGATTCTCCAGGCAAGAATACTGGATTGAGTTTCCAGTTCCTTTGTAAGCCATCAGAAGCATTTAATACCACAATGACACAAACAAATCTGTCCCCTCAGTTGACATCAGGAGACAAAATATCTCTGCAGGAGCCACTCTTTGATTGTGTGTGTCCTTTCCTACAGACACACCCTCTTCACTGAATGTTATCTGAAGAGCCTTGATGAAATAAAATGACATAGTGAGTTGTAATTTGTTGTGAAATAAGATGACACAGTAAATTGTAGTCTCGTCTGTGAAAGAGTAGAAGAGTAAGTTAGAAACCTAGAGAGCAGGTTTCTAATTCTAATCTTGGGCAAATTAAATAAATTATTGGATTCAGTTTTCATCATAGTAATGTTTTTGTAGTAATAACCATGAGAAACTTATTACTAAATAAAGGCAAAGCAATATGTTATTACTAAATACTATTTCTGTAACACTGCTGCTGCTATTGCCATTACTGATACAAAAATAGTTTCCACATTTTTTAAAGATCTCGTTCATGATGACCCCAACTGTATTTCCCTGGACAGTCCATTTGCTCTCATACTTTCTGAATTTTTACTCTGCCCTATCCTGCAATTTCTGGAGTAGGAAATGCAACCCACTCTAGGATTCTTGCCTGGAGAATTCCATGGATAGAGGAGCCTGGCAGGCTGCAGTCCATGGGATTGCAAAGAGTCAGACACAACTGAAGTGACTCAGCACTTCCTCACCTATGCTTTATATACACTAATTATGTCTCCCCTTCCTCCCCAAGTTCATATGTTGGAGTTTTCATCCCCAGTCTGACTTTATTTGATAATAAGGCCTTTAAAAAGATAATTAAGGTTAGATGCGGTCATAAGGGTGAAGCCTTAATCCAATACGATTCCCATACCTATCAGAAGAGGAAGAAACACCAGGTATATGTGTATGAACAGAAAGAAGGCCTGTGAGGACGTAGCTAGAAGGCAGCTGTCAACAAGGCAAGGAGCGAGATCTCACTAGGAACCAATTCTGTCTGCACCTTGATCTTGGACTTCAAGCCTCCACAGTTGTGAGCAAGTCAATCTCTGTTTTGTGGTAGTCATTTATAGTGGTTGTAGCATACTGATACAGGCTTCCCTGGTGACTCAGATGGTAAAATATCAGCCTGCAATGCAGGATACCTGGGTTCAATCCTTGGGTCTGGAAGATCTCCTGAAGGGCATGGCAACCCATTCCAGTATTCTTGCCTGGAGAATCCCCATGGACAGAGGAGCCTGGCAGGCTATAGTCCCTGGGGTCACAAAGAGTCAGACACGACCGAGTAGCTAATACACACGTGCTCAGCTTACTGATACAGCCTGTGTAGCTTCTTGTGCAGAGCTGACAGTTTTCTTTTTTCCAAATAGTAAAACCGAAACTATACAACAGCAACACTATTCACTTGTAAGCCCAACTAGGTGGAATTGTTAGCTTTTGTCTTTAATTTCAAGCTTTTGGAAATGTTAGGCCAGGTTCAATGTTTCCAATTTCCTACCTTACATTTTCTCTGAAATTTCTAGTCATTTAGCTTTTACTTTCACAACCCTGCCAGAACTGCTTCTGATTATGCCCTTAATGACTTCCTCGAGAGTCCCTTGGACTGCAAGGAGATCCAACCAGTCCATTCTGAAGGAGATCAGCCCTGGGTTTCTTTGGGAGGAATGATGCTAAAGCTGAAACTCCAGTACTTTGGCCACCTCATGCGAAGAACTGGCTCATTGGAAAAGACTCTGATGCTGGGGGTGATTGGGGGCAGGAGGAGAAGGGGATGACAGAGGATGAGATGGCTGGATGGCGTCACTGACTCAATGGACGTGAGTCTGAGTTAACTCTGGGAGTTGGTGATGGACAGGGAGGCCTGGCGTCCTGCGATTCATGGGGTCGCAAAGAGTTGGACACGACTGAGTGACTAAACTGAACTGAACTGAACTGAATGAGCCATTCCTTACTCCTTATTTAGTCAATCCTATCTTGTCAGAGCAACACAGTTGAACATTCCCTTATTTCTAAGTTATAGCTCTGTTGTTTTTTCTCATAAACTTTTGCTCGTATGTTTTCATCTGTGTTTCCTTTAAACATGGACATTCTGCAGGGTTCTATTCACTGTCCTCTTCTTTCTTTGTTGTTGTTGTTTTTGTTGTTTAGTCATTAAGTCACGTTCAGCTATTTGGACCCCATGGACTGTAGCCCACAGGCTCCTGTCCTTAGGACTCTACAGGTAAGAGTACTGGAGTGGATTGTGATTTCCTTCTCCAAGGGGTCTTCCTGACCCAGGGATCAAACTGCATCTCCGTGCAGGAGATGTCTTGCATCTCCTGCATGGGCAGGTAGATTCTTCACCATTGAATCACCAAAAAAGCCCTTCTCTCTTTACATGTTCCCATTCAGACCTTCAACTCTGCTGCTGTCTGTATGTGAAGGATCATCCTAACAGATACATCCATGCATATCTGACCATACTCTCTACTGCACATTTCTACTTGGATTTCACATAGGATTTCAAATTCAGTATATTCAAAATGGAATGCCAATAATAATTTTAAAATACAGGAAATTTCTCACTGAGAACATAGAAGGGAGATAATGTGTAGATCTTAGAGTAAATATTTTTCCCATGCAACTTTGCTAGAGACAAAGTGAGCTACAGCAAAAGGCAGCAAATCCAAGTCTGCAGTTCTGAAGGAGAAGTGGGAGGGTTGGTTGACTGTCAAAGCGATCTCTAGATTTTGTTATGCTCTTGTTATCAGGGGCAGAACTAAAATTATAACACTTTATATTATGGAGACAGGTCAGACAGACACTCTTGAGTGTTTCCAAGTAAACTGTAGTGTAGATTGTTTTGATCAGTCACTTACATGTGTTTTTTTCCTCTAAAACATTTGTGTCAGTTCTTAGGAATTTTGTTTGTTTGTTTGTTTAAGGATACCTTTGCACTTTTAATAGCTTCTGAGTCAGCTAAAGGACTGTGTTTGTGTAGATTATATCTACAGATGTTGTTGTTGTTCAGTTGCTAAGTTGTGTCTGACTCTTTGAGACCCCATGCACTGCAGCATGCCAGGCTTCCCTGTCCTTCACGATCTCCTGGAGTTTGCTCAAACTCATTCTCAT
The DNA here is from genome assembly GCF_029378745.1 of Bos indicus. Lineage (NCBI taxonomy): Eukaryota > Metazoa > Chordata > Mammalia > Artiodactyla > Bovidae > Bos > Bos indicus. The sequence goes on along the minus strand of NC_091776.1, from coordinate 33,187,923 downwards.
TGAGGCAGTGATGCTATCTCACCATTTTGTCCTCTGTCATTCCCTTGTCCTCCTGACCTCAATCTTCCCCAGCATCAGGTCTTTTCCAAGAAGTCCACTCTTGGCATCAGCTCGTCAAAGTATTGGAGCTTCAGCTTCAACATCAGTCCTTCCAATGAATATTCAGAGTTGGTTTCCTTTAGGAGTGACTGACTTGATCTCCTTGCTGTCCAAATATCTCTAAAGAGTCTTCTCCAGCACAACAATTCAAAGGCATCCATTCTTTGGTGCTCAGCCTTCTTTATGGTCCAACTCTCACATCCATACGTGACTGTTGGAAAAACCATAGCTTTGACTATACAGAACTTTGTTGGCAAAATGATGTCTCTGCTTTTTAATATGCTATCTAATTTGTGATAGCTTCCCTTCCAAGAAGTAAGCATCTTTTTTTTTTTAAGCTTTCTTTTTTTTGCATTTAAAAAAATTTTTTTTATTTTTAAACTTTATTTAAACTTTACATAATTGTATTAGTTTTGCCAATATCATTTTGATATTTGGCATATTTTTATTAGAAGTTGAAATGAAACATGTAAATATGCTATGTTTAAAGAATGCAGTGTAAACCCATTAATTGAAATAGAAATAACATAACTATAAAAATAAGTATATTTTCAAAAAAAATGGTGGTGGAGGTCAGTGTTTACATTTTGCAAGTATCTTTAATAAAAGCAGCTGGACTCTCCTGTCTGCCTGTGCCCACATTCTATTGTGATACATTGTTTTGGCTGAAATATGTAAAAAAATCTAGCCTCCCATAAATAAGTGATGGGGGAAAAGGAGGTATTTTAATAGCCTTTTCAGATGTTTCATGTTCTTTTTATACTATACCAAAACTTGGCAAGTGGTGACAATTTAAAACTTTAGTTTCAATATGGCATCTGAATCCATATCAACAAAATTTTCATATCTTGTTATAATAAATTTAACTGGCATCTTAGTCTGTTTGGGCTGCAATAATCACAGCATAGAACACCAGACTGGGTGGCTTAGAAACAACAGAAATTCACTTGTTGTAGTTTTGGAGTCTGTGAAGTCCAGGATCAAAGCACCTACAGATTTGGTGTCTGGTGAGAGCCTACTTCCTGGTGCAACAGTCTTTTCTCTGTGTCCTTATCTATCATAAGGGGTAAGAGATCTCTCTGGGGTCTCTTTTCAGTTCAGTTCAGTCGCTCAGTCGTGTCCGACTCTTTGCAACCTCATGTATTGCAGCACTCCAGGCCTCCCTGTCCATCACCAACTCCCGAAGTTCACTCAAACTCACATCCATTGAGTCGGTGATGCCATCCAGCCATCTCATCCTCTGTCGTCCCCTTCTCCTCCTGCCCCCAATCCCTCCCAGCATCAGAGTCTTTTCCCATGAGTCAACTCTTCGCATGAGGTGGCCAAAGTACTGGAGTTTCAGCTTTAGCATCAGTCCTTCCAAAGAACACCCAGGGCTGATCTCCTTTAGAATGGACTGGTTGGATCTCCTTGCAGTCCAAGGGACTCTCAAGAGTCTTCTCCAACACCACAGTTCAAAAGCATCAATTCTTCAGCGGGCACAAATCCATAAAGATAATCTAATCATCTTCCAAAGGCCTCACTTCCACACCCCAACACAATGGAAGTTAGGTTTCAACATATCAGTTTTAGGGGACACAAACATTCAGTCTATAGAAATTGGTCTGTTTTGAACTTTGAATTAATGTTTTATTCATACATGATTTTATAACATCATAGACTGATCATTTGGAAAATATTAACTCACTGAGTTATGCAAACACATTTTTTTATACAACATAAAAAAAAACAATTTGTTAATGTCAACACAAGTGACATCACAAAAGTTGACCAAGTTTACAGAGGTGGAAACTAGTATTCTAAAAATCCTGATTTCAGTCTGAAAGCTTAAATTTTCTCAGTGGCAATGAATACTGTCACCTAGTTTCTTTGGACTTCCCTGGTGGCTCAGATGGTAAAGCATCTGTCTACAATGCAGGAGACCTGGGTTCAATCCCTGCGTTGGGAAGATCCCCTGGAGAAGGAAATGGCAATCCACTCCAGTACTCTTGCCTGGAAAATCCCAGGGACCAAGGAGCCTGGTAGGCTACAGTCCATGGGGTCGCAAAGAGTCGGACATGACTGAGCAACTTCACTTTTCAGTTTCCTTAAAGTGACAGGCTCACTTCATTCATTTGTGAAAAAATATTTGCCAGATATCCAAGTCTAAATAACCCTGTCAGTTGTTCTTGTCTGCCAGTCATTCTTTCAATTAAAAATGGTGTTCCATGAAAAAAAGTGGCTGGTTCAACTTACAGCTCACACCACACACAAGTGTTTTTCTTTGAGTTAACGACCGTAGCTTGGTATGCAGTAGAGCATGTACTCAGCCATGAGATTTAATGAAAAATATTATTTTTACTGCTCAGTAAAAAATATTCTCAGGTGAAGCTGGCTGTGTGTGTGTGTGTTTAAACTCTACGTTGCAGCAGTAAAAATGCAGAGATTTCTAAAACCATTTGGTGCCATGGCCTTTAAATCACATTAAGATGCCAGCAGTTTTACTAACTATCACTTTTGGAACTACCAGTGCAAATATCAACACAGTGAAAAGTTCAAGAGATTCTTAGTATTTTTATAAAAGTAATTTTGACCAAGACAATCCCCTGAAAGCATCTTAGGGACACTTAACAGTTCAAAGACTATATTTGAGAATGGCTAAACTATATGACTCTTGTGTCTTCAGAGATTAGATGATACTAGAAAATAGGAATAGACACTATATTCATTATATTTTTATCTAAACTGCTTCCTCTGTCCATAATCCCTGTCTTAGTTCATGGTGAAAAAAATGAAATGTTAGTTGCTCAGTCGTGTCTGACTCTGCGACTCCATGGACTGGGGCTCAGCAGGCTCTTCTGTCCATGGAATTCTCCAGGCAAGAATACTGGGATTAAACTCAGGTCTCCTGCATTACAGGCAGACTTTTTACCTTCTGAGCCACCAGGAAAGCTACCACTTATCAATTAAGGTCCTGGCAGGAAAAAAAGATGACACATCAAACTGTCATCCATAAAGATCATAAAAGAGGCTAACCAGAAATGTGTAGGCAAGATATAGGGAAGCAAAGAAAATATAATACGGTACCCTGAGGCTTCCCTGGTGGTTCAGTGGTATAGAATCCTCCTGCCAATGCAGAAGATGTAGATTTGATCCCTGGGTTGGGAAGATCTCTTGGAGAAGGAAATGGCAACCCATTCCTGTATTCTTGCCTGGGAAATCCCATGGACAGAGGAGCCTGACAGTGCTCCTCTCTATGGGGTTTCAAAAAAGTCAGTAAGGACTTAGTGACTAAACAACAACAACCCTGAGGTTGACAATGGCATAGTGTTATCTCCCTAGGCTGAAAGGGACAGGTGGAGAGAGTAGTTACCGGAACCTGGAGTTAGCGACATAGGAAGAGGGCTGCCTCAAACTGGCTTTGAGGACAGAGCCAGCCTGTGGGGAACCCAAAGGAAAAGAACTATAAGAATATCCTAAGCTCCTATTATTCCTTTCTCCCATCTTCTCTCCCTTCCTCTCCCTTGGCTAACTCAGCATGAAACAGAGGGCAAGGGTGGAGTTCAGATGGATTATCAATGGATGTATCTTTTGTTCTCTTTTTTTTAATCTATGTAATTTCTTTTATCTATGAAGCCTATTTTCTATTCAAAGTAGACAGTGAATATCCATTGCCTCCAGGAAGGAATGATCCCACCAGAAAGGAAAAAAAAAGTTTTTATTTTTGAAATGAAAGCTTTTGATGTATAACATCTATATATAATATCTTAGGTATCAAAGCTTCGGAAACTAACACTCGAAAAATGCAGATCATCAATTTTATGCCCCTAGGCTTGGAAAAATGTATGATGACATAAAAGGAAAATTTCCCATTCTAGAGGAAAGAAATATTCTATGAACTGGGGAGAAATGAGAGAATAATAATGGAAGTGGAGAATATGAGTTGCTGGGTGCATCCTGAATGCGAATCCTAAGCCCTATATTTTTGGCCTCATTTCATAGGAAAATACAACGGAAAGCCTAGACAGCTTGTGGAGGATGGAGCATAAGAGCAGAGAGGGCATGTGGCTGCCAGAGTGGAGCTCTGAGGGGTGAGAGTAGCAGAGACAAGATGAATTAATGAGTGTTGAGCAGAAGTGTCTGAGACCGACTCCAGAGTTTGCTTGAACTCACTGTGGTGTGGAAAAGACCCTGATGCTGGGAAAGATTGAGGGTGGGAGGACAAGGGAGTAACAGAGGACAAGATGGTTGGATGGCATCACTGATTCAGTGGGCGTGAGTTTGGGCAGCTCCAGGAGATGGTAAGGACTGGGAAGCCTGGTGTGCCGCAGTCCATGGGGTTGCAAAGAGTCAGACACGACTGAGTGAACGAACAGTGTAGTGTGAGTAAAAACCAGTTGCTTGTTATATGCCTCACAAGGGTTCATAAATAAATAGATAACTGGTCTTCTGAATTAGGGTTCAAGTAAGATTAAAAAAGAAGCAGAAACACGCATGCACCATTAACTAGACAACCAATGAGAATATGAAGATTTTAGCAAAGACCTATATGAATAGAAGATGACAGTTATTCATCAGATTGTCCCCTTTCTCTTCCCCACTGCCTCTTATTCCACGGTATCCGGGCCCTGAGAGATCCCTTAAAACATAGCTGTAATCTTAAAGATCAATGAGAAGGTGGACTCGGAACTGACCAAGATAATTCTGAAATGACTAAGGGAATTCAAAAGGTTTCCTGAGGCTATCCCAAATTCACTGACATTCTGAGCTTGAACTTCTTGGTTGTCGAGTGGTGAAGAATCTGCCTGCAACGCAGGGGACACGGGTTTGATCCCTCGTCGGGGAAGGTTCCGCATGCCGCAGGACAACTAAGCCCATGTGACACAACTGAGCCCGAGGGCACTTGAGCCCCTGCTGTGCAGCCAGAGAAGCACCCACTGTCTGCTCTCTGCAACTAGAGAAGGCCCCAGTGGGGCCAAAAATAAATACATAAAATCATAAAGCGAAAAGAAAAAAAAAAGCTTAATTTCTTTAGAAAACAAACAGTTCTGTTAACCAGCAGTGTGCTGTCCTTAGTTGCTCAGTCATGGCCAACTCTTTGTGACCCAGTGAACCTCCTCTGTCCATGGAATTCTCCAGGCAAGAATATTGGAGTGGGTTGCCATTCCCTTCTCCAGGGGAATCTTCCCAACCCAGGGACCTTCTGAACCCAGGTCTCCCACATTGCAGGTGAATTCTTTACTGTCTGAGCCACCAGGGAAGCCAACAGAATGAGAGTCAAAATACAAATAAGTTGAATTACAGAAAAAACACAATCACATGTCATGCATGTTGAATTTGAAGACAAAGATTTTTTTCCATAGTGAACTTCTAATATGGTTTTTTAACACTTTATTTCATTTATCTGTTTGCAAGTCTGTCTTCCTCACCTAGAATATAAACCTTTAAAAGTCATCAGCTTTGTCTGTTTTTCTTTTTTTATAACCAGTGCCATTGCCTACACAGAATGCTTGTCCATTCTTATATGCTAGTTCTTATATGTGTGGAGCTAATATAAGAATTTTGATTGTTTCATGAATAAAAAGAGCTATTTCGGAGTGGTCATTATAATGATTTAAAAATGTAATGTTTATCTCCTTTGTTCATTCATTTCACTATTTTTTGGACTATTACTGCTAACATGAAGAAAAGTGAAAGAATAAGAAAAAGCAATTATGTTTAATGGTACAAAAATTGGGTTCTGATACTGAAGATTACTTCAGTATCCATATATACATATTGAAAGTAGACAGTGAAACTCTGGCTCTTTTTATGAGAATACTATTAGTCTTTGAGTGTTAATTAATAGAGACATAAATCAATTCCACATAAATGAAAAAATGATAATGACCAATATAGTTAGATTCCTTCATACTATATTTATATATCTTCACATTTTTATAAGTATTAATTAAACATTTTTATAAGTATTATAATTTATAAGTATTAAACATTAGAGTCTCTTGGACTGCAAGGAGATCCAACCAGTCAATCCTAAAGGAAATCAGCCCTGAATATTCATTGGAAAGACTGATGTTGAAGCTGAAACTCCAATACTGTGGCCACCTGATGAGATGAACTGACTCATTGGAAAAGCCCCTGTGCTGGGAAAGATTGAAGGTGGGAGGAGAAGGGGACGACAGAGGATGAGATGGTTGGATGGCATCACCAACTGGATCAATATGAGTTTTAGTAAGCTCCTAGAGTTGGTAGTGCACGGGGAAGCCTGCTGTGCTGCAGTCCATAGGGTTGCAGAGTCGGACATGACTGAGTAACTGATCTGAACTGAACATTTTTAAATAAGTATTTGAAAAAAGCATCAAATGCCCAATAGTACAAGATAGGGAAAGGACTTCCCAGGTAGCACAGTGGTACAGAATCTGCCTGACAATGCAGGAGACGTGAGTTAGATCCCTGGGTCGGGAAGATCTCCTGGAGAAGGGAATGGCAACCCACTCCAGTATTCTTGCCTAGAGAATCCCATGGACAGAGGGGCCTGGTGGGCTACAGTCTATGGGGTTGCAAAAGAGTCAGGCATGATTGAGCATGCATGCACAAGATAGGGAAGAATGGGTCACATATATGCGCTTGCTTGTGAAATTTCCTCACAGAAATTCCTTTATCACTTAAGTAAGCTTGGGGGCAAGAAACATTAATTAGTTATATTATATAGGCATTTAATAACATCTGCATGAATGTGTGTGTGCCTGCTTGTGCATGCCCAAACATACAATATGTATGTACATAAATGAACATAAATATCAAACCTCTTAAATCTAAATTGAAAACTCTGAATTCATAAAATCTGAAATAGATTAGCCATCCAGTAATAGTCCTTTAATTGTCTACTTGAAATTATGTTAAACTTTGTGGGAGAATTCAATATTAATTGAAAACACTGCTTGACTTCAAGTAGTTTGGTAAATGAAAAAAGAAAACATGTACTAATAAAATAATAAAAGAATATCTGTAGAATATGACATGAAATAAAGTAACTTCCACAGTTAAGACTTTTCTATGATTTACAATTTGAAATCAAATGAGTACTTCACTACCATTTGCATTCAATTTAACTTTATAAATTCAATATGATCATAGCAGTTTCTTAACAATAAACAGTTCATTATACTAATTTTCTAAAAGTTCAAGTGTATTCAATTAAGAATGTTTTGCTTTAATTCATTTAACCTCCATAGTATTAATATTTAATATAATTGTGGTTTTATGTACCTATGTTGCTTTTACAGAAATGCTATTTATATGTCATCTTGGATTAAAAATATGAACTACTAACAATTGATGTCTAATGGGAAAATTGTGTTTGTGGTGACACTTCAATGACACTCAGAGCTTGTAATGAACAGATTGCACCAGGTGGCCACATTTTCCACACGAGACACCCGGATCCCCGGATGATCTTAGCTAACAGGACCAAGAACGAGCAGCTAACTCAAGTCAGGAAATTCATCGATTAGCCAGGATGCCTAAAAGGTGACTAAGCCTTAAAAGCTCTGCAAAAACTGGGATAATTGGGCCAATAACACTGAATATTCTGGAGCAGATATTAAGATCTACAGATAAAATCAGGCAGATAAGCAAGAGCTAGAAACAAAAGGATGCAGGGAGCCTGAGAACTCAAATAAGGATCATAGTGCATTATGTTGAAGCAAATGTATAAGAATTCAAAAATTATCAAAAAGCATAAAATATAAAGAGAACTATAAAATCAGTTTGTTGTAGAGACAAAAAATGATTCTAAAAGGAAAAATGGATAAGAAGGTAGTGGGTTCATATTCATCACCTGTCTCTAAAGGAAAGAGCCATAAGTTCTTACTTCTGAGGTTCCCACTGCTGCCTCGAATTGAGTCCAGTTCCCATATGTCCTGATTCCAGTCTGGATCTTTCTTACCTATTTCATCGTAAGCCTCAGCTCTCTTACTGAGCCTGATATTAAACTTCCATTTCTGGAGGATGTTTAAATGACTTGTTCATTGAAACAAAGAGTCTGACCAAACAGTCAACAATGACGCCTATTAATACTGTGGTTCTAGGTGCTTGGGGCTTCCCTGGTGGTTTGGATGGTAAAGAAGTTGCCTGCAGTGTGGGAGACCCGGGTTCAATTCCTGGGTTGGGAAGATCCCTTGGAGTAGGAAATGACAACCCACTCCAGTATGTTTGCCTGGAGAATTCTGTGGACAGAGGAGCCTGATGGGCTACAGTCCTTGGGGTCACAAAGAGTCAGACACCACTGAGCAACTAACACTTTCACTTTCTAGGTGCTTGAGATGTAAAGATAGTTCTGCACCTACAGGGTTCAGTCACCTGAAGTAAGATGAACATAAATAGGTGATTAAAAATATTTTGGAAAGAGAAAATCATTATTTTTACACTGGAGATCATATATTATTGATTTTCATCACTCTGCAAATCTATAAATCCAGGCTTTAACTCTTCCTTTGAGTTTTTGTTTGCAAAAGGTGGCTAAACATCATTTGAATGCTTCCAGGCATTCATCCTTGGCTTTTTATTGTTTTCTCCTAAAATATGTATATATTTCTTTACTCTCAATGTTAGTTAATGTCTCTATGATACATCGAGTAAGGTTAGTTGATGATATTCTCAGTTCAGTTCAGTTCAGTTCAGTTTAGTCACTCAGTCGTGTCCGACTCTTTGCGACCCCATGAATCGCAGCACACCAGGCCTCCCTGTCCATCACCAACTCCCGGAGTCTACCCAAACCCATGTCCATCGAGTCGGTGATGCCATCCAGCCATCTCATCCTCTGTCGTCCCCTTCTCCTCCTGCCCCCAATCCCTCCCAGCATCAGAGTCTTTTCCAATGAGTCAACTCTTCGCATGAGGTGGCCAAAGTATTGGAGTTTCAGCTTTAGTATCAATCCTTCCGATGAACACCCAGGACTGATCTCCTTTAGAACAGACCGGTTGGATCTCCTTGCAGTCCAAGGGACTCTCAAGAGTCTTCTCCAACACCACAGTTCCAAAGCATCAATTCTTTGGCACTCAGCTTTCTTCACCGTCCAACTCTCACATCCATACGTCACTACTGGAAAAACCATAACCTTGACTAGATGGACCTTTGTTGGCAAAGTAATGTCTCTGCTTTTGAATATGCTATCTAGGTTGGTCATAACTTTCCTTCCAAGGAGTAAGCGTCTTTTAATTGCATGGCTGCAGTCACCATCTGCAGTGATTTTGGAGCCCAGAAAAATAAAGTCTGACACTGTTTCCACTGTTTCCCCATCTATTTCCCATGAAGTGATAGGACCAGATGCCATGATCTTAGTTTTCTGAATGTGAGCTTTAAGCCAACTTTTTCACTCTTCTCCTTCACTTTCATCAAGAGGCTTTTTAGTTCCTCTTCAGTTTCTGCCATAAGGGTGATACTCTAGTATTATCATTTATTTCGGTTCTTCACCTCAAACAATCAGACAAGTTCCATGGATTGGTCTTCCTCTTTCTTCTTTTCTCTGTAATAGCTACTCTTTCTAGGTAAGCCCTGATGACAATTTAACAGCCTTCCCGCTAAGCCAGCTTCAAAATTACTCTCAATAAGAACAGTTCTAGTAGGTCATTTATTGCCTTTCTCAGAAATTCTCAGTAGACTCCATTGTTACTAAGTCCTAATTCCCTGGTCTCTTTCAAGGGCAAATTGTAGTTTTCCCAAATTACTGCTCACTGCTACTTTAATTTCCACATCAGTCAAGCTTGGTAACCACAGGATGTTTCCATGTGGTTTTTCACTCCTTGCTCATTCTCTTCTGTCTACTTAGAAACTCCTCCCCGAATTTTCTATCAAACTTCTTTTCCTTCTTTTAAATATAATTTAAATCTCCTCTTCTTTTTTTCAAGTATACTTACTGGAACTGGCCATTAAATATTATCTCTTTCTTAGCTGAATTCTCGTGATAATCCTTTTGAACATCTCTGAAGGCACAAACTGATCATTTGCACAATTTATTGCCACTCTCCTACTCAGCTATAAGTTTTTTAAGGATTGGGGCCATGCATATTTATTATTGCACTATCCACCCCCACCCATCACCCTATCTTGACATTGTTATTCCTCTGCAATGTTGTTGAATAAATAAATGTACAATGACTAATGCAGAAAGCCACGGAGCTACTTTTATAAAAAAAAAAAAAAAAACAACCTCATTTAACATACCCACAACATGGTATTTTCATTTTAATTCAAATGAACATATCTTCTCATCCCACACAAATCTGTTCCTCCTCCTGGATCCCCTCTTACTGTTTGGCTACATAATCCACTTGGTTGCCCAAGTCAAAATGTAGGAATCGCCCTACCCAGCTTTCCTTTCTTTACTCTTCATATTAAATTCTATTTTTTCTCCTGTTTATCTCTTATATCTGTCCTTACTTCTCCTCATTGCTCATTAGTTCAGATTCTTTCTCTCTCTTCTGTTCTTTCTACTTCAAGTCTCAACCTTCTGCAACCCACCTTCTACACTATTGAAAAAGTAACCTCTTGAATACAGACGAAATCTGATCATCATGCTTTGTTAAAAATGTTTTTCTTCCCCATTGACTGCCTTTAAATTATGTAAGAACTGAGCTCCTTTGTATAACTCTTCATAATATGGCATCTCACTAGCATTCTTAATTATCTCTTAGCTTTTTCCCCTGGACACACTTTATACATTCTAGGTTACTTGAGCTCTTTATATTGATACTCTCAGACCTTTGGAAGCATTCTATCAATATACCTTTGACTCAACAGAAACACTCCTGCATAACCTTCAGTTTTAAGTTTCTTTGTGAAGCCTTTCCTGAACTCCTTCAGCAGTCTCAGCTATTCCTTGCTCTGTGTTTACACTGAACGTGTTATGCTCGTTCCATTAAAGCTGTCATGTTGTGTTTGTCCTTTGCCATTAGATTACTCCTTGGGGACACAGTGGTTGGGTTTTTTTTTAACATGTACCTTTAGAATCTACTGGAAGAGATTTCATACAGTCATTCAATAGTCATATACTAAATTCTTGTGAAAAACTTGAATACATTAATGTAAATTATAGGAAATTAAACCTCTGCATTTGTTAACTTTCAGTTTATACATTGTATTGTCAGTTATTGTTAAATCATTTTTTGGCTTGTAAAAGGAGCAATAGGCATAATCTGTTCATAGCAAGCAAACAGCCATGAATAATAATTATAACATTAATCAACAATAATATAGCCAGAAATTTTATTTCCTTTAGTAATAAAAAGTAAAAGAGTAATCAACACTAAATATAAAATACTAGATTGTGTCTAAATTTAGTGTCATGAAATTGAGAAACATATACGTACAACATTTTACATGATCTTAAAGGACACCCTGAAACACCTATATGTTCACTTTCAATGGTGAGGATAATTGAATTGGCTTTTCCAATAATGATTAGCATCATCTTTGTCATGCCAAGGTCCTTAAAATCTATAAAAGTTAAAGAGAGAGGATGAGGAATGTGTGTCCCTAGGGTGATGCACAAGTTTTTTAGCCCTTAGCAAAAACTATAATGTAATAATAATAAACATTTTACTTCAATAAAAAGTGAATACATTTCATACCACAACGGTTGAATTGGGCAACATCCTATCTATGGATCCCACTTTATAAATACTCAAGTATTCTAAAGAATTAATCAGCTCCATAATCTTACTATCATAAAGTTGTAACCTTTATTTCTCCATTGTAGCTAAAATTATATTCATTTTACATTCTGTTTTAGAGATGTAAGTCAGAATTTTAAATACCATTAATACAATTAACTTTCAAGGATATGTTAATGTGTTAATTATCCAGAGTTAAGACAGGTTCTTTGGCATACAAGTACATATCCCAGTGTCAACAATTTATGCCAAGGACACAGTAATACAAAAATGAACAGATGTTTTTTTAATGAAAGAAAAGACCTTGGTTTTAATGTTTGAAAAGAAATATTCCAATAAAATACACTGTAAAATATTCACTTTCTCTTAAAATGATCATGAAAGACTATGATACTAAAATGATTCAGATGTTTGTTTTATAGCTTTATAAATCAAACTTCATTATCTATTGGTATAAAAATCTAATTCTTGAGCTCTTACTACAATAATGTGTGCTGAATCCTAAAAAGACATTATCTTAGTTAATTATCACAATTATCTGAAGTAGGTAGTACTACTACTATGTTACCAATGAGGAAACCGAGCATAGGTGAATAAATTTTCCCACGGTCAAGCAAAGTGATAGTGGATTTGAAACCAAATAGTCTGAATCCAGTCTGTGTGCTTTATTGCTCAGTTATACTAGCATACATATGATTTTGTTTTAGATCAATATTGGAAGGTGTTCAAGAGGAGAGGTATATAGCAACCTGGTAGCGATTGCAGAGAAGAGTTAAACATTAGGTTGGAAGTGGGATTAAACACTGTAAGGATGATTCTCTCCTTGTATTGAATAATTCCATGGGGCTGTGTCTACCTTCATTGTCTCCATAGTCTCTCAGCTCGACAATGGCTTTCTTACTGTCTCTGACTTTACTCTGTTCCAACTCCACTATATTTGCCACACTGCAGTTAGAACCATTTTCTAAATCTGTTTGACTTAATAATTTAAAGTTCTGGAATGTTCAAGAGCTCTTAAAAATGATTTTTAAACCCAACATAGGTCTACCTTTGTCTGTCCATTTCCAACATTTCCTTGCAGTCCTCTTGTTCTTCTGGGTCATACCTGCAGAACCACTGCTGTCAGCTATGAAACGTGGCCACCGGTCACCATTTGTAGAACCTGCAGGAGTGGGGAGCATCAGTCAAGGTGAGCACTGCAATTGTTTCTGTCAAAAAGTCTTTGCAAAGATTGTTTCCTCCGCATGGACTGTTGTTCCCTCCACTCTTGTTTACCCCTTATTTCCCAGTTCTTTTGTTGTCTTCCAAGGTCAACCTTGCTTGAGGCAGCAGTTTAGATCAGGCTTCTTTTCTCCAGTTCAAAAAATATAGAATTGATAACGTAATCATTTGAATTACATCATTCTTCCAAATTGGACTCATGAGAACATATTGGCATTTGCTACCACTGTGTCCTCTATACCTAGGAATTGGGCTTCCCAGGTGGTGCTAGTGGTAAAGACTACGCCTGCTAATGCAGGAGATGTAAGAGATACAGGTTCTATCTCTGGGTCAGGAGGATCCCTGGAGAAGGGAATAGACTTCACTCCAGTATTCTTGCCTGGAAAATTCCATATCTAGCAATGCAAGGCAGAGTAAATGCTCAAAATGTATGTTGAATAAATGACAATATAACATGAATTTACGTCTCCTCCTCTATGAGTTATGGAGAACATATCAAGGCATTCTTTGAAGAATTTTTAAAAATGTAGCAGAAAGGATAAATTGTCTAGAATAACATATATCTTGATTAATATATATCTTGAATATTTCTAAATGTAAATGGTTTTATAAAAATATCTCTCAAATTTATGTATATATGATCCTTACTTTTATTTAAAATTTGTATTTCAAAATTAAAAAATAATCTTTTCTGAAGATTGGGAATGAGCAGTTTATAATGAGCAATATTCAAAAACATTAAATATCACTATCACTATAGAAATCAATGTATAACAAATTTGATAATTCATGTTAATAAAAAATTCAGATATTGATGACAAAAAGGTGACATTTTTCCCTCTAAGTTTAACTTCCCCCTTAAACCCTTCCCCAGGAGAACAGTGTCAAATATTTACTAACCTCCAGAATACAGGCATTGGCCAATCAGAACAGATGCTGTCATACCTGTAATGAAAGGCAACTGAAAGTAATTGCTTCAACTATACCCACCCATCTCTGTTGATTACCAGCACTGTATTTCCCATCTCCTTGGTCAAAGTGGGCATCTTGAAATAGCTATTTTGACACTGGTGTATTTTTTTTTTTCATTCATTCAGTGAATAGTCATTGTGTCAGGTATTGATTTGGGTAAACAAAACTATGTGTAATTCTCGTCTTCCGGAAGCTGTTAGTCCTCTGGTACAACTTCCATGATTGCCAGGCTTCTAGATGCCAGCCCTGACCATTCGTTAAGTCCTTTCAGTCAGCCTGTTTGGTAAGAGGTAGTTTTGGAGGTCCAGGGACTCCTTCTCTGTCTCTCTCTTCGCTTCTCTGGCTGGTTCTCATTTTATCATGGTCACTTACTCTAACCCTCTGCACCTCCCCTCTCCCATCCTCAGTGTACTGCGGAACATGCAGGTCCTTAAACAAACATTCAGTGTAAGGAAAGGAGGCCTCATTTGACCTGAGGTCAAATCATGTTCTCCTGCTGAGCTTTTACCAGGCAGTCCCACGTCGTCCATCATATTATGCTTGCACAGATTAATAAAGTTGGTTTTCTTTTTCCATTTGGCTAATGATCTTCCTGAGTGTACGCCACAGGTTTGGACCTGAATGGGGAGATTAAAGGAGAGGTACACCAAATTCTCAAAGATTTCAGGTTATATCCCCAGAGTGGAAATTCTACATCAAGCAGTTTTGCATAGATTTAGGCCTCGTTTCCTGAATTCACCTTATTTTTTTTTTCATTCTATTATTTCTCAATCTATTACAACTTAACTTTCACCCATATTAAAATGGTTGTCGAGATCATCAGTGATTTATTAATTGCAAATCTCACAGTTGATATTCAGGTCTCAAGTGAAATGACTCATTCTTGGTTATAGAAACTCAAAGTCTTTATACTGTTATTCATAATACTTGAAAATCATGCCCCAATCTATTTTTAGTCTGTTTAAAGTATTTTCCACTATTCTTAAGTAATTGTATCACTTCATCTTTCTTCATTATCAGTTGTTAAGAATGTGAAGAAAAAGCAACCTTAGTATGCTATGGTGGCAATGTAAATTGGTATAGCCATTATAGAAAACAGTATGGAAGTTTCTCAAAAAATTAAAAACAGAACTACCATATGATCCAATAATCCCACTTCTGGGTATATATCCAAAGGAAGTGAAGTAACTATCCCAGAGAGTGCATTCCCATGGGAACTGCATTCCCATATTCACTGCAGCATTTTTCAAATAGTCAAAATACAGAAACATTTAAAGTGTTTGTTCATAGATGAATGAGTAAGGAAAATGTGATACATATATGTGTATCTATATGTGTGTGTACACACACTCACACATGTACACACACAATGGAATATTATTCAACCTTAAAAAAGAAGGAAATCCTGCCATTTGTGACAATGACAGCATGGATGAACATGCAGAACAGTATGATAAGTGCAAGAAGCCAGACAAAGACAAATACTGCATGATCTTATTTATATAAGGAGTCAAAAACAGTAAACTCACAGAAACAAAGAGTATATGGGTGGTTGCCAGGGGATAGGAAGGTTAGAGGTTAATGGAGAGAGATATTAGTCAAAGAGTACAAACTTTCAGTTTTAAATTGACTAAAGTTCTGGACACTTAATGCATAGCATGGTGACTACAGTAAATAATAGTATATTGTATACTCAAAATCTGGTGAGGAGTAGATCTTAAGTATTTTTACCACACACACACACACACACACACACAATGGTGACTGTATGAGATGATAAATAAGTTGGCTCGATTGTAGTAATCATTGTATATATATATGAGGTTTGATGTATATATGTATATATATATATATATCACAGTATACACTTTAAGCATATACAATTTTGTCAATTATGCATCAAGAAAGGAGGACTGCAGGGAGATCAAATCAGTCAATCCAAAAGAAAATCAACCCTGAATGTTCATTAGAAGGAATGATACCAAAGCTGAAGTTTCAATACTTTGGTCACTTGATGTGAACTGTTGATTCACTGAAAAAGACCCTGATGCTAGGAAAGATTGAGGGCAGGAGGAGAAAGGGGTGACAGAGGATGATTTTTGGGTGGCATCACCGGCTCACTGAACATGAGTTTGAGCAAACTCCAGGAGATAGTGAAGCACAGGGAAGCCTGGTGTGCTGCAGTTCATGGGGTCACAAAGAGTTGGACATGACTTAGCAACTGAACAACAACAAAGCTAAACAATTTTTTAGAAGAATGAGCTAGCTTTATACGTCACAGGTAAAAATTATCAGCTGGATCCCACTTCAACTCTCTTTCTTTTCTGCATTGTCCCTTCCCCCAACAAAACTCACCAATAGGTCAAGGTTTACCTCCATCCAACTACCCAGTGGAAATAGGTGTTCCTCCTTCTGTTTAAAGCCAGTTCTTACACCATCTTTTCAGGAACTTCACTACATCATCTCCCAACTTTTTCTCATGAACTTCAACATTTCTCTCACTTGTGCATTTAACATCACTTAACATATCAAAACAAGAGGTGTCTAAGACCCATCCCAGATCTCTTACGATTGCTCCCAGATATGACACATGAAGAAGGCATAGGGTGGGGAAATCCTTGGATTATTCATATCCTGAACACATGTTAAGTTGACTATCATCTATGCAGGAGGCACTGTTCTTGGGTTTGACTTGAGATAAACTGGAGAAACCAATCAAAGGAAACTTGGGATTCACTGCCCTAGATGAGGTGTGATGATCAAATCTTTCTGGTGAAATATTTTAGTGTAGATTTCTAAACTTACAAGGCAGAGTTGTAGCAACAACACTTTCCTACTTCTGTGTCAAAACCCGTTAATTCTTATTTTGCTTGTATGTGAGTCAGCTAAGGAGGAGGAGTTCCTAGATAATAATCCAAAGTACCTTAAAAGTTGTCACTGAAGGAAAAAAAATGTCTGCAAAAAAACCGTTTATGACTATAATTTCATAGGGTGAGTCTGATTGATAAGGTTCTTTATATGCTTTAAAAATGTATGAATAAACTAGTTTTGAAGGAAATCATATTAAATAACCTATTTTAAAGAATCTGTGTTCTTGTTTATTGTAAAGAGAAATCCATTCATTTATTTCTCAAGGACACACCTTATAGAATTTGGTACTTCATTTTTCATAATTACTATTATCTAAGGAATCAGGTTTTGCATGAACAATGAGACAATACTTTTGGAGTTTTTTAGTGATACTTAATATTTGATTCACCCAATACTGAGAACCCCATGAACAGTATGAAAAGGCAAAATGATAGGATACTGAAAGAGGAACTCCTCGGGTCGGTAGGTGCCCAATATGCTACTGGAGATCAGTGGAGAAATAACTCCAGAAAGAATGAAGGGATGGAGCCAAAGAAAAAAGAATACCCAGCTGTGGATGTGACTGGTGATAGAAGCAAGCTCTGATGCTGTAAAGAGCAATATTGCATAGGAACCTGGAATGTCAGGTCCATGAATCAAGGCAAATCGGAAGTGGTCAAACAGGAGATGACAAGAGTGAATGTTGACATTTGAAGAATCAGCAAACTAAAATGGACTGGAATGGGTGAATTTAACTCAGATGACCATTATATCTACTACTGCAGGCAGGAATCCCTCAGAAGAAATGGAGTCGCCACCATGGTCAACAAAAGAGTCTGAAATGCAGTACTTGGATGCAATCTCAAAAACGACAGAATGATCTCTGTTCGTTTCCAAGGCAAACCATTCAATATCACAGTAATCCAAGCCTATGCCCCAACCAGTAATGCCAAAGAAGCTGAAGTTGAACGGTTCTATGAAGACCTACAAGAGTTTTTAGAACTAACACCCCAAAAAGATGTCCTTTTCATTATAGGGACTGGAATGCAAAAGTAGGAAGTCAAGAAACACCTGGAATAACAGGCAAGTTTGGCCTTCAAATACGGAATTAAGCAGGGCAAAGACTAATAGAGTTTTGCCAAGAAAATGCACTGGTCATAACAAACACCCTTTTCCGACAACACAAGAGAAGACTCTATACATGGACATCACCAGATGGTCAACACCGAAATCAGATTGATTATATTCTTTGCAGCCAAAGATGGAGAAGCTCTATACAGTCAGCAAAAACAAGACCGGGAGCTGACTGTGGCTCAGATCGTGAACTCCTTATTGTCAAATTCAGACTTAAATTGAAGAAAGTGGAGAAAACCAAGAGACCATTCAGGTATGACCTAAATCAAATCCCTTATGATTATACAGTGGAAGTGAGAAATAGATTTAAGGGACTAGATCTGATAGACAGAGTCCCTGATGAACTATGGACGGAGGTTTGTGACATTGTACAGGAGACAGGGATCAAGACCATCCCCATGGAAAAGAAATGCAAAAAAGCAAAATGGCTGTCTAGGGAGGTCTTACAAATAGCTGTGAAAAGAAGAGAAGCGAAAAGCAAAGGAGAAAAGGAAAGATATTAGCATCTGAATGCAGAGTTCCAAAGAGTAGCAAGGAGAGATAAGAAAGCCTTCCTCCATGATCAATGCAAAGAAATAGAGGAAAACAATAGAATGGGAAAGACTAGAGATCTCTTCAAGAAAATTAGAGATATCAAGGGAATATTTCATGTAGAGATGGGCTTGATAAAGGACAGAAATGGTATGGACCTAACAGAAGCAGAAGATATTAAGAAGAGATGGCAAGAATAAAAAGAAGAACTATACAAAAAAAAATCTTCATGACCCAGATAATCATGATGGTGTGATCACTCACCTAGAGCCAGACATCCTGGAATGTGAAGTCAAGTGGGCCTTAGAAAGCATCACTATGAACAAAGCTAGTGGAGGTGATGGAATTTCAGTGGAGCTATTTTAAATCCTGAAAGATGATGCTGTGAAAGTGCTGCACTCAATATGCCAGCAAATTTGGAAAACTCAGAAGTGGCCACAGGACTGGAAAAGGTCAGTTTTCATTCCAATCCTAAAGAAAGGCAATGCCAAAGAATGCTCAAACTACTGCACAGTTGCACTCATCTCACACGCTAGTAAAGTAATGCTCAAAATTCTCCAAGCCAGGCTTCAGCAATACGTGAACTGTGACCTTCCAGATGTTCAAGCTGGTTTTAGAAAAGATGAGGAATCAGAGATCAAATTGCCAACATCTGCTGGATCATCAAAAAAGCAAGAGAGTTCCAGAAAAACATCTACTTCTGCTTTATTGACTATGCCAAAGCCTTTGACTGTGTGGATCACAATAAACTGTGGAAAATTCTTCAAGAGATGGGAATACCAGACCACCTGACCTGCCTCTTGAGAAACCTGTATGCAGGTCAGGAAGCAACAGTTAGAACTGGACATGGAACAACAGACTGGTTCCAAGTAGGAAAAGGAGTATGCCAAGGTTGAATATTTTCACCCTGGTTATTTAACTTATATGCAGAGTACATCATGAGAAACGCTGGGCTGGATGAAGCACAAGCTGGAATCAAGATTGCAGGGAGAAATAGCAATAACCTCAGATATGCAGATGACACCTCCCTTATGGCAGAAAGTGAAGAGGAACTAAAACGCCTCTTGATGAAAGTGAAAGTGGAGAGTGAAAAAGTTGGCTTAAAGTTCAGCATTCAGAAAACTAAGATCATGGCATCTGGTCCCATCACTTCATGGGAAGCAGTGGAAACAGTGTCAGACTTTATTTTTTGGGGCTCCAAAATCACTGCAGATGGTGATTGCAGCCATGAAATTAAAGGACTCTTACTCCTTGAAAGGAAAGTTATGAACAACCTAGATAGCATATTGAAAAGCAAAGATATTACTTTGCCAACAAAGATCCGTCTAGTCAAGACAATGGTTTTTCCAGTGGTCATGTATGGTTGTGAGAGTTGGACTGTGAAGAAAGCTAAGAGCCGAAGAATTGATGGTTTTGAACTGTGGTGTTGGAGAAGACTTTTGAGAGTCCCTTGGACTGCAAGGACATCCAACCAGTCCATCCTAAAGGAGATCAGTCCTGTGTGTTCATTGGAAGGACTGATGCTGAAGCTGAAACTCCAGTACTTTGGCCACCTCTTGCGAAGAGTTGACTCATTGGAAAAGACTCTGATGCTGGGAGGGATTGGGGGCAGGAGGAGAAGGGGACGACAGAGGATGAGGTGGCTGGATGGCATCACCAACTCGATGGACATGAGTTTGAGTGAACTCCAGGAGTTGGTGATGGACTGGGAGGCCTGGCGTGGTGTGATTCATGGGATCGCAAAGAGTTGAACACGACTGAGTGACTGAACTGAACTGAATACTGGATCTGTGATGACTAGCTTATAATTTCTACTGCATAAATTTTCCATCCTGCTTGACTGTATCTTGCAGAAGATGGTTGTACAACATGGGTCAAGAATGGCCTGTTCAGGACCACTGATACATTGCTATGAGTGAAAAAAAAAATTTAAAAAGGCCTTTCAATCTTTAAAGAAAATCTCATTTAGCTAATGAAAGAAGCTGGGGTCAGTGAACTATGTTGACTCAGGATAAATTAAAGTCTAGTCATTTTGATGGGTTTCAGATCACCAGGGCAGCTTGTAAGCACTGTTCCAGCGACCTGTTTCACAAGATACTAAGCTTCGTTGTGACAGCTTTGCACAAAGTACCTGGCAAAATATATTCTGTACATATTTTAAGAAATGTGTGTTTGTATTGTGCAAAAGGAAGAAAAGGTAATTTCTCAATAAGACTTTAGAAGATGAATCATCCAGTTTTTTCATAAAGCCTGTATATGGGGAAAATAATAAAGTACACCTGATAAAAAACTGAGGTTTTCAACCTTGTCTGTATTTACAATTTTAAAGTTCTCTTTAGCTTGGCAGATGCATTTAATTAAATAAGTGGTTTAGAAAATAAAATAATGAAAGCAACTCTTCACAGTAAAGGCTGTGATAAAGACATGTACTAAAGGTTCAGTTTGCTTTTAGTTACAACCGTATTTTAAAAATATTGCGCCTAAATCTATATTACCTATTCTTGACTCCTTTGGAAGGTTTCCAATTTTTGGCTTCTTAAATAGGAAAATATAAATTTAGTATTTTTTTTTAATTCTTGCATTTTAACTCTCTTTTCAATGTAGTCAATAAGTATTCTTTTTTTTCTAAAGAAAAAGATAAGTGTAATATGGTCCACACACTATGGTGGTGGTTTAGTCGCTAAGTTGTGTCTGACTCTTTTGTGACTCCATGGACTGCAGCCCTCCAGGCCCCTCTGTCCATGGGATTTCCCAGGCAGGAATACTGGAGTGTGTTGTTATTTCCTTCTCTAGGGGATCTTCCTGACCCAGGGATCGAACCCATGTCTCCTGCATTTCAGGCAGTCTCCTGCATCACAGGTGGTACTTTTTACCACTGAGCCACCAGGGGAGCCCTCACACACAATAAACGCTGCTAAAATTCAAAAACACGTTTAAAGTGATGTCATTCATAACCACTTAGCACAGGCACTCAGAGTAAAGACATGACCTGGTTTCGTTTGGTCTTCCTGACTCATCTTCCTCTTGGTCTGAGAAACTTTTCAGGGTGCTCTGATGCCTACAATCTTATCTTTCTATTTTAGGTCAGAAGTACTTTTCAACTAGGCTTGTAAACTATTTGCTTTATAATTAATAACTTTAAGGTCTGGATGTCAGTGGTCAGAATAACATTGGAATTACTAAATATGTTACTGTCAACGTGCTAAAAATTAAGAGGCATACAATATCCTCAAGGTTTCCATACTATATTTCTCTTTATCTCAGTGAAAGGTGTTAATTTTGTATAGTGGTGTTTTAGGAAACAAAAAGGTGCAAAAAACTTTTATTTGTGGTTGTGTGCTAACTTCTGTTCAAATACATCCATGTTGACAATCCAATACAGTCATCTAGGTTGTTTGGAGTGAATCAGAAAGATAATTGAAAATAGTATGAGGTAGGTGGGAACTCTCTAAGATCAAGATGTGGCTTAACAACTACTTTGCCAAGAGAAGGATTAGCTTACTGTAGTTTTAAAGTTTAGTAGTAATGGCTTGAAATGCAGATGCACAATCAATGATCCTTTGTTGCCAGTTGTATACAGAATACTCAATACAGTTTAGCATTTTAAAGATCATAAAACACCAGTTCATATCTTAAACTTATCAACACTCAGTTCTTGGTTTCCAACAGCTTATTTGACTTATTTATAAAAGACATGGTGCTGAAACCCCTTTTTACTCTTTCTTTTCCTTTTTCTTCTTCAGTTGACTTGAACACATAGGGGAGAAAAAGCCAGAGAAGCTAAAACAGTGTTCTGTTCATATTCTCTTATTTTTCTCAACCTCCCACTTCATTGCATGCAATTTCCATGTCACCAGGGAATTGTCTTAACATTGGGATGATTCTGTTGTGCAAAATGTGCTTATATTTATCTTACTATATTGAGAATGTCATTGAAAATATTTCAAATACGTCATTGTTAAAGAACTTTCCTTCTCTAGATTAGAAAAGAGAAACCCAAAGTCTTTTGTGCAGCACATCAAGAAAAAACTTCAAATAGGATTAGTAATGGAGTTAAATGAATGAGGCAATGTGTTTGGAAAAGGGGGAAAAAAAATCACAAACCAGTTTCCATTGATTTCTCATTGTAACTCTCAGGCCACAATACTGCCAATGTGATTGAGCAAACTTTTCCTTTCTTCCTTCCTTTAACTCCCATTTTTGTTTGCAAATAAAATTAAACTTAAAATCATTATTTAAAACAATTCTCACTGGACAACAAATAAAGCCATAGACAAATTTTAAATAAAACTAAACTTGATGGGTTTTATTAAATGAGATTTCATGGGATATAACTTTGTGGAATTTGAATTTCAAGCCATAAGAAATGTAAATACCAGGTGGATATAAAATGAAGCTGATGAATCTTTGGCTTCAGGACTCCTCACTAGCTCAGTCCCCTTGTAAGTCAGTCATCATTTATTTCTGAGTAATATTGTCTATTTCTATGAGAAGAGCTATCACATGGTTGGTTCCAGGGGAAAATGTCCTGCTTTTTCACCAGCTCCTATACTTTCAGTTCAGTTCAGTTCAGTCACTCAGTCATGTCCGACTCTTTGCAACCCCATGAATCGCAGCACGCCAGGCCTCCCTGTCCATCACCAACTCCCGGAGTTAACCCAAACTCATGTCCATCAAGTTGGTGATGCTATCCAGCTATCTCATCCTCTGTCATCCCCTTCCTCCCCTGCCCCCAATCCCTCCCAGCATCAGAGTCTTTTCCAGTAAGTCAACTCTTCACATGAGGTGGCCAAAGTACTGGAGTTTCACCTTCAGCATCATTCCTTCTAAAGAAATCCCAGGGCTGATCTCCTTCAGAATGGACTGGTTGGATCTCCTTGCCGTCCAAGGGACTCTCAAGAGTCTTCTCAAACACCACAGTTCCAAAGCATCAATTCTTCTGCGTTCAGCCTTCTTCACAGTCCAGCTCTCACATCCATATATGACCACTGGAAAAACCATAGCCTTGACTAGATGGACCTTTGTTGGCAAAGTAATGTCTCTGCTTTTGAATATGCTATCTAGGTTGGTCATAACTTTCCTTCCAAGGAGTAAGCGTCTTTTAATTTCCTGGCTGTAATCACCATCTGCAGTGATTTTGGAGCCCCAAAAAATAAAGTCTGACACTGTTTCCACTGTTTCCCCATCTATTTGCCATGAAGTGATGGGACCGGATGCCATGATCTTCGTTTTCTAAATGTTGAACTTTAAGCCAACTTTTTCCTATACTTTAGAATTTTCTGTTTGACACCATTATTTCAAAGAGAAATGATCTCTTTTATTTCAAGAGGCTATTAAATATTTTTCTTGAGTTGATAATTATGCCTTTTATTTTAAAAAGTCAAATTGAATGACGTATAATTTGCATAATGTAAAATTCACAAATAGTAATGGTACCACATTGACAAATGTATGTATCCATGTAATTACCACCACAACTAAAGGCATAAAGGATCACAATGCTTGAAAATATTCATAACCGTTTATCTCATAATCTCACTGGCAAAAATATATCTTAAGGAAGTAATTCTAAATATCATTAAAGATTCAGGCATAATAATGTTCATCATCAATTGTATAATTGCAAAAATTGAAAGCAAACTAAATGAGCCAGAGTAGGGGAATGGTTAGGTCCTGGTACACTGAAATGATGACTATTGTATTAATAAATTGGAGAAGGCAATGGCAACCCACTCCAGTACTCTTGCCTGGAAAATCCCATGGACGGAGCAGCCTAGTAGGCTGCAGTCCATGGGGTTGTGAAGAGTCGGACACGACTGAGGGACTTCACTTTCACTTTTCATTTGCATGCATTGGAGAAGGAAATGGCAACCCACTCCAGTGTTCTTGCCTGGAGAATCCCAGGGACAGGGGAGCCTGGGGGGCTGCCATCTATGGGGTCGCACAGAGTCGGACACAACTGAAGCAACTTAGCAGCAGCAGCAGCAGCAGTGTTAATAAATACCATTAAAGACTTTGAAATAAAAAATTGGAGACTTTTTTTTTGCAAAATCATAAGTGGATAAAGTGAGACACAAATTGATTGTATGATATGATTTCTTCTTGGTAAACAAAAAATGAATAGAAACGTATTTGAAAAGAAATACTTTGTTAACAGTGGTTCTTTTGGATCCTGGGATTCTTTCTCGCTCATATTCACTTATTTATTTATCAATATGCATTTATTATTATCAGAATAAAATATGATTGAAGTATAAACATCTTTTTAAAAATCAAAATCTTAATCATCTCAGTTTTTGTGATGATGTTTGTGAAGAAGCTGTTCGTGATCATGGTTTGTTGAGCTGTGCTAATATTCTTTTCAAGTTTCCTGTCAAAGATTTCTTAAGATTTATCAGCTTCCTTCTTCTCATGACAATGAAGCTAACTAGCACAATCCCTATAGTAACTAAAAACAGCCATCAGCCCTTGAAATTTTGATTAATGTTAACACTTTGCAGCTATTACATGCAGTTCTTTCAAGCATCAAAGTATTCAATAAATCCAGAGCAGACGCTAGAAAAAGTTGTCATAGGAATGGTTTTCCTTCAACATCCTACCTTATTTTTAAGACTCTTATCTAATTTCCATTGGCAAATTCTTTCTCAGGTTATTCCTCTGCTTATTTGCATACTATTGACTTCTTTCTGGACTCCACTGGAAGCTGCTCTTCTCCCAGAGTAATTTTTATTTTCTAGATCTCTTACCCAGTCACCTCCTCAGTTCATTTTCCACTAAAATGAATTATCTTCTTCAACTCTGCAGTGAATTAAGTTTTGCTAAAGTAAAATTATATTTATATATATGTATATATATTTTTTGCAAATGGGTATGCTACAACTCCTTCTACCTAGATAACATACATATTTTTTGAGGTAATGTAGTAGAAAAAATAATGGATTTATACATTAAAATTTATTTTGTTTAGTTTTTAAATAAAATAGTACATATAAAAACACAATGTTTAATATGTTTTTCTATTTATACGAATTCTCTTTCTAAAAATAATTTTTAGTAAAAAACCTCATTAAATGCTTTATCTTATTCAGTTCAGTTCAGTTGCTCAGTCATGTCTAACTGTTTGCAACCACATGAACTGCAGCACCCCAGGCCTCCCTGTCCATCACCAACTTCTGGAGTCCATCCAAACCCATGTCCATCGAGTCAGTGAAGCCATCCAACCACCTTATCCTCTGTCGTTGTCTTCTCCTGCCCTCAATCTTTTCCAGCATCAGGGTCTTTTCTAATGAGTCAGCTCTTTGCATAAGGTGGCCAAAGTATTGGAGTTTCACCTTCAACATCAGTCCTTCCAATGAACACCCAGGACTGATCTCCTTTAGAATGGACTGGTTGGATCTCCTTGCAGTCCAAGGGACTCTCAAGAGTCTTCTCCAACACCACAGTTCAAAAGCATCATTTCTTCGGCACTCAGCATTCTTTATAGTCCAACTCTCACATCCATACATGACCGCCGGAAAAACCAGAGCCTTGACTAGATGGACCTTTGTTGGCAAAGTAATGTCTCTGTTTTTTAATATGCTGTCTAGGTTAGTCATAACTTTCCTTTCAAGGAGTAAGAGTCTTTTAATTTCATGGCTGCAATCACCATCTGCAGTGATTTTGGAGCCCCCAAAAATAAAGTCTGACACTGTTTCCACTGTTTCCCCATCTATTTTCCATGAAGTGATGGGACCAGATGCCATGATCTTAGTTTTTCTGAATGCTGAGCTTTAAGCCAACTTTTTCACTCTCCTCTTTTACTTTCATCAAGAGGTCCTTTAGTTCTTCACTTTCTGCCATAATGGTAGTGTCATCTGCATATCTGAAGTTATTGATATTTCTCCTGACAATCTTGATTCCAGCTTGTGCTTCAGCCAGCCCAGCATTTCTTATGATGTACTCTGCATATAAGTTAGATAAGCAGGGTGACAATATAAAGCCTTGATGAACTCCTTTTCCTATTTGGAACCAGTCTGTTGTTCCATGTCCAGTTCTAACTGTTGCTTCCTGACCTGCATACAGGTTTCTCAAGAGGCAGATCAGGTGGTCTGATATTCCCATCTCTTTCAGAACTTTCCACAGTTGATTGTGATCCACACAGTCAAAGGCTTTGGCATAGTCAATAAAACAGAAATAGATGTTTTTCTGGAACTCTCTTGCTTTTTTGATGATCCAGCAGATGTTGGCAATTTGATCTCTGGTTCCTCTGCCTTTTCTAAAACCAGCTTGAACATCTGGAAGTTCACAGTTCACGTATTGCTGAAGCCTGGCTTGGAGAATTTTGAGCATTACTTTACTAGCGTGTGAGATGAGTGCAACTGTGCAGTAGTTTGAGCATTCTTTGGCATTGCCTTTCTTTGGGATGGAATGAAAACTGACCTTTTTCCAGTCCTGTGGCCACTGCTGAGTTTTTCAAATGTGCTGACATATTGAGTGCAGCACTTTTGCAGCATCATCTTTCAGGATTTGAAATAGCTCAGTTGGAATTCCATCACCTCCACTAGCTTTGTTTGTAGTGATGCTTCCTAAGGCCCACTTCATTACTCTTCAAAAGTTTTCATTTGGGTGCCATCATCTATAGCAAGGGTCAGAAAACTCTTCTGTGAAGAGTCAAATGGATAATATTTTAGATTTTGCAGCCTATGTGATGCCTGTTGCAATGACTCACTCTGCTCGCATAGTTTGAAAGCTGTCATGAACAATGCTTAAACCAAGGAACATAGCTGTTTTCCAGTATGACTTTACTCACAAAAGCAGGAGGAAAATAAAATCTGATCCATGGGCAAAAGTTTATCAACAGTAGTTTATAAGATAAAGACTAATCCATACAACGTGCTGTTAATGGCCCTCCCAAATCTGGCTATAGTCTACTGCTTCCTGGACTCCCTTATTAACTGTTTTCTTGTTTTGCTCTAGTTGTTGTTTAATTTTCCAAAATACCTTCTGCCTTCTCTCTTTCTATTCTTTCCAACAAGTTCTCAAATATTTAAATTGTAGACAAAATATCACATTTTCTCTAATCCTCTCTACTCTCTCCTGTATTTTTATAAGAACTTTTTGTGCCTCTACTATGATCCTTTTTTTGAGGTTACTATCACTCTATTCCTCTATATTTTCCCCAGGTTTGTTAAGTGTTTCTCACTCAGTTGCATCTGACTCTTTGTGACCCCATGGACTTAGCCCACCAGGCTCCTTTGACCATGCAGTACCGGAGTAGCTGTTCCCTTCTCCAGGGGATCTTCCTGACCTAGGGACTGAATCCAGGTCTCCCGCATTGCAGGTGGATTCTTTACCATCTGAGCCACCAGGGAAGCCATATTACTCCTCTATTCTTCCATATTTTCCTCAGGTTTATTGAAGTATAATTGGCAAATAACATTGTATACAGTTAAAAGGAACAATGTGATGATTTGATATCAAATATACAAGGTGAAATGGTTACCACAATCAGATTAATACACCCATCACCTCATGTGTGTGTGGCAAGAATGCTTAAGATTTACTCTCAGCAAATTTCAAGTGCACAATATAGTATTATCAACCATAGTCACCATGCTAGACACGCATCTTATTACAGACAGTTTGTATCTTTTGAGCAACATCCTCTCAGTGACTCCACTCCAAACCCTTGGTAACCATCCTTTTTACTCTCTTCTCTATGTGTTTGACATTTTTTAAAAAAGATTCCACAAATAAGATCCTATGGTGTTTATCTTTCTCTGAATTATTATTTCATTCATGTTGTCTTAAATGGAAAGATTTCCTTCTTTTTAAGGCTGAATAATATCTCTATCTATCTATGTTATCATTATTCCTTCATTGCTCAACAGAACTTAGGTTGTTTGTATATTTTGGGTATTGTGAATAATGCTATAGTGAACATATGAGTGCAGATATCTCTTAGAGATAGGGATTTCATTTCTGTTAGATACTTACCCAGAAGTGGAATTGCTGGATCATAAGGCAGTTCTATTTTTAATTTTCTTATTGATAACTTTTTTAAAATTTTTTCCTTTGGCTGCACTGAGTCTTCATTGCTGCAGGTGTTTTCTATAGTGACTGCCTCAATTTACAGTCCCGCCAACAGTGCACAAGGGTTGCCTTTTGTCTACATTCTCACTGACATTTGCTATATCTTGGCTTTTTGAGGATAGCCATCCTAACACATCTGAGGTGATGTCTTATTATGGCTTTGATGTGAGTTTTCCTGATGAAAAGTGATGAAAGTGGCGTTCCCAATCTCTGTCCCTCAGTCATGCAGATTGCCTCAGTGTTCTCAGTGAAGCAAGGAAGAAATGGGTCCCTTTGACAGCATCCTACACAGCTAGGGAAGCTAGGAGTTCACACACTGCCACTGACTGAGGGTCAGTGGATCTCTAGGCAAGGAGTTGTGCCTCCTTGGGGGAGCATGACAGGGGTAAACTGAAACTCTTCCTTTACCCTTTTTAATGGGTCCAGCTTCAGGCTTCTTTTTCTTTCTTTTGCTCTCATAGTGTGCTAGAACTTCTTAGCTGGATGTATAGACTCATATAACATTTTCTTCTTTGTGAAGTGAAGTGAAAGTCTCTCAGTTGTGCCTGACTCTTTCCTACCCCATGGACTATACAGGCCATGGAATTCTCTAGGCCAGAATACTGGAGTGGGTAGCCTTTCCCTTCTCCAGAGGATCTTCCCAACCCAGGGATTGAGCCCAGGTCTTCTGCATTGCAGGTGGATTCTTTACCAGCTAAGCCACAAGGGAAGCCCAAGAATACTGGTATGGGTAGCCTATCCCTTCTTCAACAGATCTTCCTGACCCAGGAGTTGAACCGGGGTCTCCTGCATTGCAGGTAGATTCTTTACTAACTGAGCTATCAGGGAAGCCGTCTTCTTTGGGGGTGATTGTCAAAATTGGTGGTCTTTGTAGGGAAGAGGGTAGAAATCTGGTTAGAAATCTCCTATTCACAGTCTCTGGAGAAGGAAATGGCACCCCACTCCAGTACTCTTGCCTGGTAAATCCCATGGACGGTGGAGCCTGGTGGGCTAAGAGTCAGACATGACTGAACGACTTCACTTTCACTTTTCACTTTCATGCAGTGGAGAAGGAAATGGCAACCCACTCCAGTGTTCTTGCCTGGAGAATCCCAGGGACGGGGGAGCCTGCTGGGCTGCCGTCTATGGGGTCGCACAGAGTTGGACACAACTGAAGCGACTTAGCAGCAGTAGCAGCAGCATTCACAGTCTCACTGATGTCACTCCAGACTCTTGATTATTTAAGGGAGAGATGAACTAGAATTCACACACTACATCAACATCTCATAAATCAGTTAAATCTCTTTTAAAAGCTTCTATTATTTTGGATTATAAAGAGTAAAGATGTCATATTGCACCTCATATGGAGTGTGAAAGCCAGTCTCTTTTGCACAATGGATATATAGCTTAATAATTTAAATGTTTGATTTAATAAAAAATCTAGTGCTTTACATTGAGTAAAACAAGGAATAATTTAGAACAGTTAAAAGAAGAAGGGACTGCTGAACAACTTGAAGTAAACTATGACTAAAGTATTGATTTATTGTTTACTTGAAAAAGATAAACAATTTATTTCTTCTGAAATTTTATCCAGTTTTATAAACAGTTTAAAAAGGTAAAAAAAAATATCATAAATTCTTTTTCATAGGATGGCTGCAAGAAGGTAATTCTGGTTGTTTTATTCAAAATAATGGGGGCAAGAAATTCCAGCATCTGAGTTAGTTTGCTGTGGAAAGAACAAACTTTTCCCTTCTCACTCTTGGAATGTTAGATAACATCTCTAACATATCTTTTGGCAAACTACCTGGCGAAAATAACATTAATGTGTGACTTGACTCTTATATGCATGAGTCAAAGTTTACGTAAGTTTTGAATAATTGTTGGCAACATAATTAAACGATTTTGTAAATCCTGATAATAACATCATATAATATGACATTGCTGGGCACTCTTCTATGCTTAACATTTATTAACTCATTTCATCCTCTAATAACACCCTTTGACCATTTATAGAATAGGCAGAGCAAGTTTAAATAAGTAGCCCAAGATCACACAGGTCCCAAAAGGCAAAGCCAAGACAGAAAATGAGACAGTCTGGCTCTAGAGATTGTGCTATCAATCACTGTGCTTTGTTTTCCAAGAAGGATTATCATCAATAAGGTAGCACACGGGGCTGAACTTACATATGCTATCTACATATGGGAGGCAATTCTGATTAAATATATCAAATCAGTTTTATACTTGCTGAAATACTCTCTTTCTGCTCTCCTACTCCATTGCTGAGTTAACTGAAATTTGACTCTGTGATACTATTTTGTAGTTTGTAGTTAGTTCTGCCTCCTCCCCTCCGCTGACCCCTGTGAGACTATGGAGACTTCAAATGTAGTGAGCATTCTTATTCCAGTTCCAATTCTTTTGGCATTCAGAACTTTTGCACAGGGTTTGGAATTTAGGAGATTGTTCAACAGAATGCTTGTTGAATGGAAGAATAAATTACAAAAATGCAATGAGTAATATTTAAGATGTCTGAAAGGGCTCAATAACTAGATTAAAATTTCCCTGCTCCAGTTCTGATGTAATGACAAAAAAAGACAAAAGATTCAGCATTTGGAAAGTAAAATTTCAAGCTGTTGTTTCAAGCTGATATTGAAGAATAACAGATCAGATCAGATCAGATCAGTCGCTTAGTCGTGTCCGACTCTTTGCGACCCCATGAATCGCAGCATGCCAGGCCTCCCTGTCCATCACCAACTCCCAGAGTTCACTCAGACTCACACCCATCGAGTCAGTGATGCCATCCAGCCATCTCATCCTCTGTCGTCCCCTCCTCCTCCTGCCCCCAATCCCTCCCAGCATCAGAGTCTTTTCCAATGAGTCAACTCTTCGCATGAGGTGGCCAAAGTACTGGAGTTAGAATATCGTCTATGTTTAATAACAGATGTAAGACTGAAGGACACTTAATCTTTGATACTGATTACCTATTGTTGTGTAAAAATTATCTCAAGACTGAGAAGCTTAAACAATCATAAACACTTTTTCTGTCAAATTTTTTACAGATGAAGATGAGGAATTCAGAAGTGGCTTAACTGGGTGTATTGGCTCAGGGTCTTCTATGGAGTTGCATTCAAAAATGTTGGCTTGGGTCACAGATAAACGCTTGACTGGATCTGATTCCAAGACAGCTCAGTCTTATCACTGATAAGTTGATGCCGGCTATTGGCAGCAGACCTCGGTTTCTTTCCACTGGACTATTTGAATATTTTCCTGATGTTGGCAGGAAAGGGGGAAAGTTTCCTATAAAGTGGGAAACTCAAGAAAGAGAATGATAGAAGACACAATTTGTTTTATGGCTTAGAAGTTACACATTGTCATTTCTGGGTTATGTTATTGATTTTTACAAGGCAGCTGGTTTCAGGGTGGAAGGAGACCATACCAAGGCAAGAAAACTAATTGGTGGCCTTATTGGATGTTGGCTACCAAGCTTCCTGTCATTAGCAGTCTCGAACTGGAGTAGACCTCCTCCATCAGCCATGGAGCCTGCCCCTGGGAGAGCCCAATATAGGAAGCAGACTTTGTAGCCTGCTCACTACCAAAAGAGAGAGGAAGGAGGGGCTAAACTGTAGCAAGTATCTACCATGATGATTCACCACTTAATAACTTGTTTGCTTTTTTGATGGATTCCTTCTCAACTCAGTTACAAGCTATAGGGATCAGGGACCCAGTTGCCCTGGGGACCACTGAATGCCTGACACTCAGTATAGCCTCTCATTATTACAATACACTTTGGTTGAATCTTGAATAAACAAATTACTGTGATCGTGATCTGCATCCTCACATAGAAATATGTGGAGTGTAATGTTTAATGGAAAGGATTCTCTTCAGAAGCTTGAGGGCTTCTGTTTCACACAGACCTCTGTTGTTGTTATTGTTTAGTCATTAAGTCACGTCTGACTCTTTGCGACCCTATGGACTTTATCCACCAGGCTCCTCTGTCCATGTCCAAGAATACTGGAATAGGTTGCCATTTTCTCCTTCAAGTGATTTTCCTGACCCAAGTGTTGAACCTGTGCATCTCCTGCATTGGTATACAGATTCTTTACCACTGAGCCACCAGGGAAGCCCACACAGACCTCTATGCATACATTAATCTTCTCCATTTAAAACTTTAAAAACAATAAGTGCAAAACAATGTCAATTGATAATTCACAGTAGTACCTTTGAGGTATTACTTTATAATGCCATCCTTATTACTGGCCAACTTAAATGTTTTTCATGTGGGAGATGTTCTAAAGTAGACAGAGAAACAGCAGCTGATATAATTTATCTTTGATAGAAGGACTAAAACTCTTGCTTAAAAATTTTCAAAAAGATCCTTAAGAAGAAGAACATGAAAAATTAACTTCACTGATTAATGTTTCAAGAAAAACAAAACCTCGAATTATCTTGGACTGTTTAGCATCAGAGCAAAGAATTGTTCTAAGCAGCATCTGAAGAGAGGGATTTATAACATTAATTATATCCAGTCCTGGCTTAACAAGACATGGTAGTGGTCATTTCCCTCCCATTCTAATCTAAAGTTTTAATCCGTCTTCATATGTTGAAGCCCAAACCTTCCTCCAACTCTACTGGAAATAGAATTTGAGGTGGTGATTAGGGTTAAATGAGATAGTAAGGGTGGAGCCCTGATCTGATAGAAGCGATGCCCTTCTAAGAAGAGAAAGAGACACCAGAACTCTTTCTTCGGCAGGTGAAAAGACAGCCATCTGTGAGCCAGGAAGAAAGGTCTCACCACGACTACATCACTCTGGCACTCTGATTTCAGACTTTCAGCCTCCAGGACTGGGAGAAAATAAATTTCTATTGTTTAAGGCTTCCATTTATGGTATTTTGTCATGGCAGTCTAAGCTAACTAAAACAGTATTTGCTATACAAGAAAACTACAGTTTTATTTGAAAGAATATCCAGGGCTTGTATTAGATTGGGTGATTAGGGAAAGCTTCTCCAAAGAGATGTTTAGGCTAGATCTGAAGAATGACTAATAACCAGCTGTGAGCATTGCAGACTGAGGTCACCAGGTTAATAAAGATTTTCCTCCATTTGGTTTGACTCTATATCTGTTAATGTATGGTCAGACAGAATAACATGTTTGTTATCTCTGTTTGGAAAGCCTTTCTAGTTCTTACCATGACATCACTACATTATTTCTGTTTTAGAGATGTTGTTACACTGAGGAATGATATGGGAGTTTAAATAGGCCTCAAATCAAAACATAAATCCATCAGAAACATCCAGAAAATGCATTATTTCCAACATATTTTCTAAGTCTAAAATTGGATGATTTCCCATAAAATTTTCAGTTGAATGAATAGTTCAAACGTGTGTACTTGGTAAGTGATGTTGTTTTTACAAAATGACTTTAATTTGAATTTGGTAAGCACTTTAACGGAGAAGGCAATGGCACTCCACTCCAGTACTCTTGCCTGGAAAATCCATGGACAGAGGAGCCTGGTAGGCTGCAGTCCATGGGGTCGCTAGGAGTCAGACACGACTGAGCGACTTCACTTTCACATTTCACTTTCATGCATTGGAGAAGGAAATGGCAACCCACTCCAGTGTTCTTGCCTGGAGAATCCCAGGGGCGAGGAAGTCTGGTGGGCTGCCGTCTATGGGGTCGCACAGAGTCGGACATGACTGAAGTGACTTAGCAGCAGCAGCAGCAAGCACTTTAAATCTATAAGTCCTTTTATTTTCATTTATACAAGACCTAAAATAATGTGTATATGTTATTATCAATGTAATACATCTTTAATTCAAGTAAATTGTTGTGGTCCTTTTATTATTTAAAAAAATAAATTAAGCTCTGCCTCTGATGCTTTTAATACAATAAACCCTAAAACAAACAAATGCCCCCCTTTTATTTACCTTGTTTGTAGTATCTACATCAGGTTTTAATTTTTCTTTTTTCTGTTTATGTGTTTTCAGATGCTAGGTGTTGTCTTATCTACTTGTCTGAGCATTTCCAAACCCTAGCATGGTAATCGACACTTGCTGAGTGTTTTGACTGTGTGGATCACAATAAACTGTGGAAAATTCTGAAAGAGATGGGAATACCAGACCACCTGACCTGCCTCTTGAGAAACCTATATGTAGGTCAGGAAGCAACAGTTAGAACTGGACATGGAACAACAGACTGTTTCCAAATAGGAAAAGGAGTAAGTCAGGGCTGGCACCCCACGCCAGTACTCTTGCCTGGAAAATCCCGTGGACTGAGGAGCCTGGTAGGCTGCAGTCCATGGGGTCGCTAAGAGTCAGACACGACTGAGTGACTTCACTTTCAACATTTCACTTTCACGCATTGGAGAAGGAAATGGCAACCCACTCCGGTGTTCTTGCCTGGAGAATCCCAGGGACAGGGGAGCCTGGTGGGCTGCCGTCTATGGGGTCGCACAGAGTCGGACACGACTGAAGCGACTTAGCAGCAGCAGCAGCAGCAGCAGCAGCAGCAGGGCTGTATATTGTCACCCTGCGTATTTAACTTCTATGCAGAGTACATCATGAGAAATGTTGGGCTGGAAGAAACACAAGCTGGGATCAAGATTGCTGGGAGAAATATCAATAACCTCAGACATGCAGATGACGCCACCCTTATGGCAGAAAGTGAAGAGGAACTAAAAACCCTCTTGATGAAAGTGAAAGAGGAGAGTGAAAAAGTTGGCTTAAAGCTCAACATTCAGAAAACAAAGATCATGGTATCTGGTCCCATCACTTCATGGGAAATCAGTGGGGAAACAGTGGAAACAGTGTCAGACTTTATTTTTTGGGGGCTCCAAAATCACTGCAGATGGTGACTGCAGCCATGAAATTAAAAGACGCTTACTCCTTGGAAGGAAAGTTATGACCAACCTAGATAGCATATTCAAAAGCAGAGACATCACTTTGCCAACAAAGGTCCGTCTAGTCAAAGCTATGGTTTTTCAAGTAGTCATGTATGGATGTGAGAGTTGGACTGTGAAGAAAGCTGAGTGCCGAAGAATTGATGCTTTTCAACTGTGGTGTTGGAGAAGACTCTTGAGAGTCCCTTGGACGGCAAGGAGATCCAACCAGTCCATTCTGAAGATCAGCCCTGGGATTTCTTTGGAAGGAATGATGCTAAAGCTGAAACTCCAGTACTTTGGCCACCTCATGCGAAGATTTGACTCATTGGAAAAGATCCTGGGAGGGATTGGGGGCAGGAGGAGAAGGGAACGACAGAGGATGAGATGGCTGGATGGTGTCACGGACTCAATGGACGTGAGTCTGGATGAACTCCGGGAGCTGGTGATGGACAGGGAGGCCTGGCGTGCTGCAATTCATGGGGTTGCAAAGAGTTGGACTTGACTGAGTGACTGAACTGAACTGAGTGTTTTGAAAAGTTTTATTGGCATATCCTTTTTAACTTAAAAAAGTAAATATTGTGTGATTATCTTTTCAAGTAAAATATAACATATTGATTGTAAAAAAATGACTTTTAGGTTTCTGTACCAAATAACTATATGACAAGCTTTGGTCCCATCATTGTTAAATATGGGTCAAATTTTTCCCTTGGATGAAATTAGAAGAAGTGCTTTTAATTGATGATAAGATATTTTGTTTTCATATCATTATATTTTTCATTCAAAGGAATTAGGTGACTAGAAATCAGGCAGGGAAATGAGAACTACGGGGCTTGGCGCAATTTCTCTCGTAGCACTATAATCTATAGAATACATTTGGGAAATTTTTGGAGTAAAACTTCTTAATTAGGAAAATGAAGAAAGCCACAGCATATGATCTGGATTTTGTGAAATAGTATCTCTCTTCCTTTTCACAGAGCAAGCGTTTCCTGTTACATACACAATAGTAATAGTCCTACGTCATTTGCCTGAAAACTATTAAGATCATGTTGTTTTGGGACCTTTAGTTAGAAACATGTCAGGGCCATTGACTGTGTAGGTAGAGTGCCAAAGTTAGAATCCTGGCTTTGACATTAACAAGCTATATAGACTTGAACAAGTTAGTTACCCTCTGGATCTCATTTCTTCACTTGTAAAGCAGAGATAATGCTAGTGTCTGAATAACAGAGTTTACTGAAGGCCAAGAACTTTGTGTATGTAAGATACTAAGAATAGTATTGATAGCTTGCCATAGTTAGTGCTGCAAGCTTATTTGTTCAATAAATAATAATGAGCATTCATATTAAAATACGAATGTATTACGATAAATTTTAGACAAGGGAATTGAAGAATCTTTAGTAAGTGCTCTAAATCCTTGAATGGAGTTCATGGGAGAATAGCTCAAATCCAAAGCTTCTGATTTTTAAGTCTGTCAGCCATATGTGTGCCTGCTTTTTTTCTAATTAAGCTTCACAGATTTAGAAATTCTCTGCTACAGAGGGCTGAAGTATAAGAAGGGTTATATATAGCTCTATAAAGAATAAAGTCAAAGAGCTCTGGGGAAAGCTGATCTGTGTGTGGAACCTAAGGGCTACTCCCAAGAATGTGATGGGCTGCCTCACAGTGAGCTGTTGAGGGGTGAAGTGCTTCTTTTTACTCTGAGAAGGAACAAAAAACTTTAAGGGGAAAAAAATAATTGTCCAGCTCATAGCAAAAGAACATAAAATTAGCTGTCACTGAAATCAAGTGATCAAAACCTTGCCACTTAAAATTCCTTTTGGAATGAACAATATATAAATCAATGACAAATGGATTAAATTATTTATTACAAAATACTTCAAAGAATACTCTTTGAATGTATAAATTAATGAAGACTCTGAAAAGGTCAAAACAAAGCCAACAAAGAATTCCTCGGGCAGTTTCGACAGACGTGAATTAGCAGGCTGGGCTGATGTTTAGCGCCTGGATTGTGAAGCTGGGAGGACCAGAGCAGGCGGTGAGAACCCGCTGAGCCAGACGGAGTTGCTAAGGCTGAAACTTCATACTGGGAGGCTCATCTGACTGATGAAACAGCAGCTGCCTAACTGCCTACCCTGACCTTTGTTGCTTATTTATGATATTGTGAAAAGTAAAACTCTACATTTCAGGGAGGTGTTAGAATTAGTGAGGTACCTAAGGGACTTGGAGCTATTGACTATTACTGTCACCAAAAATATGGGAGGGGATTTTGTGGGAGAATGGATACATGTATATAGCTGAGTTTCTTTGCTATCCACCCGAAACTATCACAGCATTGTTAATCCAATATAAAATTAAAAAATTAAAATAAAATGTGTAAACATGTATAATGATTCTTGACATGAGGTATGAATAGATTGTTTTCTGATATGCAGAAATGAACACAGAATTGTAATTGAGTCACATTTACATCACCTCAGCCAATTCCTAGTATAATGAATTTGGGTAATATTGTCTTTTTTCCCCCACCCTTAGTCTTCCTTTCTTGAAATCTTTATCCTTCAAACATGTTTTAAGGTCTTTGAGTTTTAATGGCCATTATTTTTATAGGCTAGTACAGTCTAGAAGCTTCAGTACTATGGCCTCCTGATGTAAAGAGCCGACTCATTGGAAAAGACCGTGATGCTGGGAAAGATTGAGAGTAGGTGGAGAAGGGGGCAGCAGAGGATGAGAGAGTTAAATAGCATCACCGACTCAGTGGGCATGAGTTTGAGTGAACTCTGGAAGAGAGTGAAGGACAGGGAAGCCTGGTGTGCTGCAGTCCATAGGGTCGCAAAAAGGCAGACACGACTTAGCGACTGAACAACAGGCTACATGTACAAAGAGACAGAATTCAGTTTAAGTGTTGAGAAGCTGTTTCAGTAAAGGCTTTTCACACACTATTAGACCAGACACATTAGAAAGCTGAATAATGTCAAGTGCCGACTGAGATGCAGGACCATGGGAACCCTCAGCCATTCTGGAGAACAGCCTGGCACTATTTGGAAATATTTAGTTATAAACATGGCTTATCACTCAGCAGTTCTTTTTTAAGATCCATGTACCAAAAATGTCCTTACATGTTCATAACGGGGCTTTTGGGAAATGATCATTGGAACATTCATGCATGTGTACAGTGAGTGTGTATGAGTGTGTGTACATGTGGTGTGAGTGTGCATGCAAATGTACGTACATGAGTATGAATTTTTATGATTGTATATGTGTGTGCATGTGTATGTGATGGAAAGCTTGTCTAGGCAACCCAAGTGGCCAGCAGTGAGAATGAACACACCATGGATTATATACAACAATTAGATACAAAGATTTCTTGGAGTAAGAAAAACATAGCTGGATCATAAATACACAGTATTTAGTGAAAAACAGAAACAATGAGCTCTTTAATACAGCACATTTACATACCTCTGAAAGCACATGTGTTTCTATACTGTTTGTGAAATCTACAAATAAATAATTCTCATTAAATGTAATGAATAATTGCAGTAGTTGCATGTGGTAGAGGCAGTGACAGGAGTGGCTGAGGGGCTCAAAGGTAATAAATAAATATCTATAGCAAGAAGGGAACCTTGTCTGGACCCATGAGGATAACATGGCATGGAGTGGGCATAAGCAGACTTGAATATATAAATAAATAAAATGACTGTCATGAGGGGCTTCCCAAAGGAAATGAAGCTTAAGATGGGTTTTGTAAGGCTGTGTAGGAGTTGACCAAGCAAGATGGTAGAGAGGGAAATCTTACTAGAAAGAAGAGGACTTGAGCATATTCTGAGCAGTAGAAGCTGCAAATTCAATGATCTGAAGTCAAAAGCACTTGCCTTCTCCTTGGGGTTGCACAGAGCAGATGTATGACAAGGGTATAGACCTCAAAGTGACGTGGGATGAACAGAAAGAGAGGCAGACACACTCTCTATGACGCAGCACTCGATATTCTGCGTTTCCATGTCTGCATGGGATTCTGAACGTTATGAAGAGGATGTTCAACTACAGAGTGATAGGATCCTTCCTTGTATTTTAAACCTTTTTGTCTCTAATTTAGGGGAATCTTTCTATATATAAAGCCAGCTCAAGTCTCATTTTATCCACAAAGGCTTTTCTTAGTCCAGTTCCTAACTGAATTGCATATTATCTCTTTTTGGGAAATTCTGCCCTATTTAGGGCTTTCATATGCACTTAGCTTATTCTTTCTTACAATTATATGTCCTTCCCTTATCTTTGTTTTTGACATCTAGTAAAGTAGACCACCTGGAGGAGGGCAGGGCAACCCCCTCCAGTATTCTTGCCTGAAGAATCCCATGGACAGAG
Source organism: Bos indicus (assembly GCF_029378745.1). Lineage (NCBI taxonomy): Eukaryota > Metazoa > Chordata > Mammalia > Artiodactyla > Bovidae > Bos > Bos indicus. The sequence goes on along the minus strand of NC_091776.1, from coordinate 33,148,187 downwards.
GAGCCTGGAGGGCTAGAGTCCATAGGATAGCAAGAGCAGGACACGACTGAAACGACTGAGGAAAGTAGACAACGCTTTTATAGATGGCTGCTAACTGCTACTGCTAAGTCACTTCAGTCGTGTCCGACTCTGTGCGATCCCATAGACAGAAGCCCACCAGGCTCCCCTGTCCTTGGGATTCCCCAGGCAAGAACACTGGAGTGGGTTGCCATTTCCTTCTCTAATGCATAAAAGTGAAGAGTGAAAGTGAAGTCGCTCAGTCATGTCCGACTCCTAGTGACCCCATGGACTGCAGCCTACCAGGCTCCTCCGTCCATGGGATTTACCAGGCAAGAGTACTGGAGTGGGGTGCCATTGCCTTCTCCTTTATAGATGGCAGAAAATGCCAAATCATCTAACATTTAGTACAGATCAAAATGAAATAAATCACATGGGAAGTGCTTTAAAGGTGGGAGAAGAAATTTTATTTAATATGACAGCTTATATGGAAGCAAAAAAAAAAACAAAAAAAACACAAAAAACAATGGAGGGAAATGCAGTAAGGTTTCCATGGGATATGTTATCAAAGAAGAAGACAGGGGAAGGTTAGAGGGAAGAGTAAAACTGAAGGAAAGTTTCATTTTCATGGAGTGACTTTTAATTTCAAAGAAAAATTTTTAATCTTTTGAGAATTTAGTGAGCACAGGCTCCATCCCTTGGAATTTTCATTTTATCTTACTAATTCTAATTACCTGGATTGAAAAACATAGCAAGTACTATATTGCCAACTACAATGTCAAGACAATGTAAACTTTTAGCATTGGATAGACAACACAACCTTCAAAAATATAGAATGCACATTCCAGGGATACACTGAATTCTTTAATTATTGGAAATAAAAGGTTATTACTTTTATTAATGATCATAAAAATTTGATGAGATAAAAAGAATACAGGAAAAGTTTCATCTTTTCCTTGAATTCGATTGATCAGTTTATGTATTATAAAAATTTCTCTATCCATCACTTAGAATATTACTGTGAAGTCTTTTATAAATAGAATGAATATCTGGTAAATCAATTTCTCAGTTATATCTTTCCCTGTCAGCTCAACCACAGAATTCAGAAATAAATATAAATTTCAAAACGTTAAAATTTTCCAAAAGATTTTTTTAGTGCAGTAATAATTCCCAAATAATTTGGCAATGGGCCCATGAAAATATTTAATAGTTATCTCCCTCGTGTCCCAGAGTTCCCACCATCTCTTCCTGCCCCACCTCTTTCTCCTTTAACCCTCCCTATCAGCTAGGAATTCTCATGGGCTTTTCGTGGCTTTCTATTGGAAATGCTGATAAAAACTTCTGTGTAGTGGTAGTTATGTAAGTATTTCCAAAAATCTGTGTTTGGTGCTGTATTCCTCACAGTGATAGGCTTCTGTACAAGTATTTGGATGAGTCTAGTCCCATTTCACTACACTCCATTTGCCAGAACAAAGGCAACCTTTGCCAGATCTGGTTCCAGCAAAGTGGAGGGCTGCCCAAGTGTTTGCTTCATTTGGAATATTCTCGTAGTCAAATATCTACACGGAGCCCCCAAATCCTCTGGCTTGAATCTTTCATATAATTTCCAACGCAGTGTCTATTTACAAAACCATTTAGTTTGAAGGGCGATATAGATCTGGCCTTGTTTCCAAGGAGGAACAGTGAAAGCACCATTGCTGGTCACTGTTAAAACAAGATTAGCCAACACATTGGGAGTTGTACAAATAGAAGAAAGCTTACCCATTCTAAAGTGTTCTTGTTTCTTCACAAATTTATCTTTGAAATACACTAACATGCACAGCTGGTGTTTTTTTTGTTTTTGTTTTTTTTTAATTAGTTCTTGGAATCTTATTCTGAAAGTTTCCTGAAGTTGTGACAGATAAAGGCTACTTGGAAATGTGTAGAATAATTTTAAAAGAAAGACAAAAGTTAGCTGCTTGGGAACCTATGACAGAGATGTGAAAATATTTGAAAACTTGAATGAACAGAGGATCATATTTTAGTTAAGAAACTATTACTTCAAATGCAATTACCTACCATTACTGCAAAGTCAATATTCATAGGCATGCTGCAGATAAGAATATATTATGTGGAGGAAAGAACAATGTGTTTTATATAGCATTTTAATTTCATTTTCCAGGTTAATATGCTAGACAAGTTCTAAGTATGCTATATGTCAACTAAAAGTATAATTCATATTGATGAACTGCATGAGTTGTTTAGGTTATTAAGTAGCATCACTGCATGTGAGCTTTACAGACTAAGGAAATTTCTACTCCGAGGACAGAAGATCATGCCTAACTTCGTTAAAGATACATATAGTTTTTAAACAGCAGTGAGCATGCCTATATATATCTACAAGTATTAAATTATGTATTGCACACCTATTGTTTACCATGTATGCATTGTTCATTCTGGTGCTATTTCTGTTATATTGTCAACAAAACAAGTAGTTTAATGATTGCTACTTGGTCAGATGAATCACAAGCTGGAATCAAGACTGCTGGAGAAATATCAACAACCTTAGATATGTAGATGATATCATTCGAATGCGGCTTCCCTGGTGGCTCAGTGGTAAAGGATCCATCTGCCAATGCAGAAGACATAGGTTCGACCCTGATATGGGTCAGGAAGATACCCTGGAGAAGAAAATGGCAACCCACTCCAGTATTCTTTCCTGGGAAATCCTATGGACAGAGGAGCCTGGTGGACTATAGTCTGTGGACTATAGTCCACAAAGTTGCAAAAAGTCAGACATGACTTAGCAACTAAACGACCATCACTCTGATGGCAGAAAGAAGAGGAAGTCAAGAACCTGTTGATGGAGGGTGAAGAAGAAAAAATGGAAGAAGTGACAGATTTTATTTTCCTGGGCTCCAAAATCACTGTGGATGGTAGCTGATGCCATGAAGTTAAAAGACACTGGCTCCTTAGAAGGAAACTTATGACAAACCTAGACAAGCATATTAAAAAGCAGAGACATTACTTTGCTGACAGAGGTTCATATAGTCAAGGTTATGGTTTTCCCAGTAGTCATGTATGGGTGTGAGAGCTGGAGCACAGAGAAGGCTGTATGCCAGAAAATTGATGCTTTCATTAATTGCCGGAGAAGACTTTTGAGAGTCCCTTGGACAGCAAGGAGATCAAACCAGTCAATCCTAAAGGAAATCAACCCTGAATATTCACTAGAAGGACTGTTGCTGAAGCTAAAGCTCCAATACTTTGGCTACCTGATGTGAAGAGCCAACTCATTGGAAAATAGCCTGATACTGGAAAAGATTAAGGGCAAGAGGAGAAGTGGGTGACAGAAGATGAGATGGTTGGATGGCATCATCGACTCAAAGGACATGAGTTTGAGCAAACTCTGGGAGATGGTGGAGAGCAGAGAAGCCTGAGGTGGTGCAGTCCATGGAGTCACAGACATGACTTAGAGACCAAACAATAGCAACTTGGTCAAAACCAATTGTTGCTAAGAGATACCATCTCTCTGATGGTGAGTTATTTCTCTGGATAAGGGAAATCACAACCTTGGCCTTCTGATTTTATAGTTTTCTTTAAAAATCCTATGAAATATGCTGATAGGCAATTAAATTGCAAATCACTATTTCTAAATTGTGCATTTAGATTTTTAAACTAAATTCAATTTTTTTTTAAAATCTTGAACAATTTTCTCAGTACAAGCATTTGGTCTTCCTTGATCTAGACTCTTTTAGTTATCCTACAGTACTCCACATCTGTTTCCACTGCAGTGTACTGTACTGTCATCTTCTTAGTATAATTTTCTTAAATAAATCTGCTCCTAGCTTACCTCGTTGAATTCTTTGTTGCAGGAAACTGTAAACTAAACTCTTTGTTTTCAATGTGGCCTAGAATCTGGTACACTGTAGAAATCTGATACATGTTTCATAAATGTTGAATAAAAATTACCTTTCAAAATACAGCTACTTCCTGCTCAAATATGCATATGGCAAGAATGAATTCTATTAATTGCTTCACTGATTTAAATTTGATGTTCTCTCAACCATTAATTTGTGTCAATGAAAGTAAAATAAAGGGAATACTGATACTAGTTTGAGCTGCTTTTTCTTGAACTTTGTAATAAATTAAACTGCAAAAAGTTTAGACAAAGCAGGTCCTTGAAGCAATAGTTTTGCAAAGTCATTGAGTATTAGATCTAGGAAACCTTACATCTTCTGCAGAACAGTAAACTTACTTCACCGATATGCTTAAGACAGCACATAAATATTATTCTTGCTTTCTTTGATATCAGTGAAGTACACCACCCTTGCCTTGCTAGTCTTTAAACATTTTAACAGATATTTCCATGGATAAATTTGCCTTTTTCCTTTTCTGCTTCATAAAAGGAAAACCTTGGCACTTCTTAAAAATAAAAGTTTCATATGCCTTCCTGAATAAAGATATTTTTTTAGATGCTCAAAGATTTGGCATATTATAAGCCCCTCCCTAATGATTCTTATTTTAGTCAAATTTAACAAACCCTGGACAAATGAAAAAACTCTTTCTATGTTGTGTTTTAAACAGCTGGCATCTGTTTTATAGGGATAAGTGGAGGAGGGAGACAGAGAGAATTGAGATATACTCAGTATTAGGAGGGTGAAGGGAAACTTTCTCAAGCACCAGCATGATTGGTGATCTGTGATGTGTTACTTGGTTATAAACTTTACAGAGGATATACAGTATAAATGAGAAGGCTTAAAATGGTGCACATGTTTTGACTCCTCAATTCCTCTTCTAAGAATTTATTCTAAATCAGTTTTATCATAAATTTATGCAAATATTCAGCTCTAAGGATGTATGCTGGATTCAGCTTTTTAAATAACAGTTAAACCTTGCAAACAATGTGAATACCCAAGAATTTGATTAAAGGAAATATGTTACAACACCAGGTTTCTGTTTCTTGACCCCGGAATAGGCTACATCCTGTACCCTTTTAGCACGGTGCTCATCTCAGTCCCCTGTACACTTAATAATATTTTGTTTATATTTGTTTTTCTCCTTATATTATAAACTCGATAGTGATGGAGACTGGCTTATTAGATCTGCAGTACTTAGAATAGGTTATAGGTATCACACTTTATAGATATTACAGTGTTTAGTTGCTCAGTCATGTCCAACTCTTACAACCCCATAGACTGTAGCCCACCAGGCTTCCCTGTCCGTGGAATTCTCCAGGCAAGAATACTGGAGTGGATTGCCATTCCCTTCTCCAGGGGATCTTCCTGACCCAGGGATCAAACCCAGGTCTCTTGAATTGCAGGTGAATCTGAGTCACCATGGAAGCTCTAACACTGAGAATAGCAATTGAAAAACAGGCAACTCAAAAAAAAAAAAAGTGTTAAATGATAAAGAGGAGCTATGTTGCCAGAAAATATTCTAGAATATTTTATAGATACAGGTAGTATTAGAATAGCATTAGAATACTATACTATAGTATTCTAATATAGTATTAGATACTGTATTAACATATATTAGTTATAGTATTAGAATACTAAATATACTATCTGTATTAGAAAGCTAATGATTTTTTCAGTTGTTGAAAAACAATTAGAAAACAGTTTCTACTTTACGTCTTGCCTTAGCAAAATGGATTTATGCATTAAAACTTGGAAGTTCAAATACTAAAAAAGAGAGCATTGATTACTCTGTAGCCTTGTGCTTATTGGTACGTTTTGTGAAATAAGGTATTTAAAGAAAGACAAAGATCTTGAAGGGAAGATCTTGCTGGGTCTACATCCACGAGCGAGTATTCACTCTTATGCTGAGGTGTCTGAGACTCTCAGAGAGGAAAGCAAGAGTTTGCTCCATTTTGAAAGAAGCTCTTTGAAGCTTGTTGGTGTTTTCATGGACCTGGTTGTGGCAGCAAGGGCTGGAATAAGAGGTACAGCTTCAGGATGTGAAGGAACTTGTGAGGTGTCCAATTTGCAGGACCCAGCAAAACACAAACTGAAATTATTCTGTAATTCTTGTCTTCCATTCCCCATCACACATATGTGTGCGAGTGTGTGTATTCAGCTGTATTCTTTAGACAAATAGTCACGTGACATAATTAGGAGCACCGGTAGCAAGTACAGACTTTTTCAATGAATTACAGAACGTGCTCTTGTGGGTAGATGAACAACAGAAAGATGTTCCTTTCTGTGGGCACTTCAGTCCCATCCCAGGGGGTAAGCTTTCATAATGTTCACAAAATGCAGCAGCCCATTAACAACACAGGGGCTTCCCAGGTGTGCTAGAGGTAAACACCCTGTTTGCTAGTGCAGGAGACATAAGAGTCATGGGTTTGATTCCTGGGTAGGGAAGATCCCCTGGAGAAGGGCATGGCAACCAATATTTTTGACTGGAAAATCCACATGGACAGAGGAGCCTGGTGGGCTACAGTCCATGGAGGTCACAAAAAGTCAGACAATGAATGAAGTGACTTAGCAGCTGTGCACGCATTAACAGCACAGCATCAAGAGATAAGACAGAGCATCGAGTTGCCAGTCCAGATTCGATACACGATACTGGATGCTTGGGGCTAGTGCACTGGGATGACCCAGAGGGATGGTATGGGGAGGGAGGAGGGAGGAGGGTTCAGGATGGGGAACACATGTATACCTGTGGCGGATTCATTTTGATATTTGGCAAAACTAATACAATTATGTAAAGTTTAAAAATAAAATAAAATTAAAAAAAAATAAACTAAATAAATGGCGTGTAAAGAAAGCTGTCTAGATTTAAATGTCTAACTCCTATACATGAACATATAAATTAAAATAGAGTCAAATCCTAGTGCTCCAAATTCTGTTAGAATTTTGGTGAAATTGTTCTTGTAGTTTTTAAATTAGTTGTTTTTAAAATTAGTTTGTCTACACTAGTCTTTCTACTTCACTAGATTATAATGAATTGATAAAGTCATCTTCTTCTTCGAATTTGTCATGAAGTGTGAGTTTCTCTTTAAACTTAGAATCAGTCAAATGCTTCTGGCTCAGAGTCAAGAGAAAATTTTTTATAAAGGGGTGATATTTTAACAAAATGGCTACAGTAGCCTCTACATTCTTAAAAGTTTTGTTGTTCTGTTGTTCATATCTGTACTTGAAACATACATTATCAAGTAGTTTCATCAATATATATACCTGTATATATGGAAATTAATTTTTGGATTATTTAACTTAGGAAATACATTAATAAATAAACCATTATATTTGGGCTAAATTTAAAAAGGCTCATCATTATAATTTTAGAATACTCGTCTCTTGTTAGCAATAGCTGACACTATAAGCAAAAACATCTATTATCCCAGTAACATTTAAATGATGCTTATTACTATTAACTCAATGTATAACCCGTATTAAAATTTTTAAAATACTCCTGCACTAACAGGAGTTAACTTGTCTTGCACTAACTTGTCTTCTTTCTTTCTCTTTCTCTGAATATGTGTGTATTTATATAGTTATCTACAACCATGCAATTTTAAAAAATATGCAATCTACTAATGATTTGATGGATGATTTGACTATACTAGTTGAGCATTAAGATTAAAGATCCCTCTGGAAATCAGCGTCACCATTACATAACCTTACCAGCTGCTGATATGATGAACATGGTTAGTGGGATACATAGAACCAGTACTCCAACTTTTTCTTATGTAAAAAATAACAAACAATTTAATCTCAGATGCTATTGAATTACCTCCCATGAGCATGTGTGTGTGCATATGTGTTTTCTTCTTGGACCTTTCTACTGGATATGATTACCTTTTTTTTTAAAATTTTATTTTATTTTTAAACTTTACAATATTGTATTAGTTTTGCCAAATATCGAAATGAATCCGCCACAGGTATACCCGAGTTCCCCATCCTGAACCCTCCTCCCTCCTCCCTCCCCTACCCTCCCTCTGGGTCGTCCCAGTGCACCAGCCACAAGCATCCAGTACCATGCATCGAACCTGGACTGGCGACTCGTTTCATACATGATATTATACATGTTTCAATTGGGTGGATATGATTACCTTAATAACAATGGAAAGTCATCTTTTATATTCACTTATTAAAAGATAAACAAATGGGACTATATCAAACTAAAAAGCTTCTGAACAGCAAAGGAAACCATCAATAAAATTAAAGGTGATCTACTGAATGAAATAAAATATTTTCAAACCATATATATATGATAAGGGATTAAGACCCAAAATATTTAAAGAACTCATACAACTCAATAACGAAAAAATAAATGACCCAATTAAAAAAATAGGTAGAAAATCTGAATAAATATTTTTCCCAAGAGGGCATACAGATGGCCAACAGGTACATGAAATATGCTTAACGTCACCAATTGTCAGGAAATGCAAATGAAAACCACACAGATATGATCTCACACCTATTGGAATGGCTGTTGTCAAAGAGATGAGATAACATATGCTGGTGAGGATGCAGAGAAAAAGGAACCCTTGTGCACTGTTAATGAAAATGTAAACTGGTACAGTCACTATGGAAAGCAGTATGGACGTTGGTCAAAGATTTGAAAATGTAAATACCATATGATCCAGAAATCCCACTCAGGAATTCTGCTGTTATCAGAAGAAAACAGAAATATTAACTCAAAAAGATATATACACATCCTGTTTATTGCAACATTATCTACAACAGCCAAGATATGTGTTGTGTGGTGCTTAGTCACTCAGTCATGTCCAACTCTTTGCAACCCTAAGGGCTGTAGCCTGCCAGTCTCCTCTGTCCATGGATTCTCCAGGCAAGAATACTGGAGTGGGTTGCCATGCCCTCCTACAGGGGATCCTCTCAACCCAAAGATCGAACCTAGGTCTCCCGAATTGCAGGCAGATTCTTTACTGCCTGAGCCAGAAGACCAAGATTACTGGAATGGGTCACCTATTCCTTCTCCAGGGGATCTTCTGAGCCAGGAATTGAACCGGGGTCTCCTGCATTGTAGGCAGATTCTTTACTAGCTGAGCTACCAGGGAAGCCCAGCCAAGATATGAAACAAAGTAAATGTTTATCATTGGAAGACTGGGTCAAGAAAATATGAAATAAGTCTACATATATTGTTCAATTATAAAAAAGAATGGAAATCTTGAAACTGGTGACAACATGCATGAATCTTGAGGTCATAAAGCTAAGTGAAAGAAGTCAGAGAAAGACAAATACTATATGATCTCACTTATAATGGGGATGTGAAAGGAAAAAAAAAAAAAATCACAGGCTCCCAGATACAGAGAACAGATTGGTATTAGCCAGAGATGGAGGGTGGTGATCATTTTGTGATATATACAAATATTGACTCACTATGTTATGCATCTGAAACTAGCACAGCATTGTATTTCAATTATACTTTAACTAAAAAGATACAGAATTCTAAAAAGCAGTTTACTAATAAGCACAAATAGATGCAGGTGCTGTCACATATGTGAATCTAAGGATATATGATAGTTTGTATTAGTAAATAGTATTTATAATTTATTAAAATATGTAAAACTCTCATAAATATTTAGTAATCATTTATATACCTGAAAAACCAGTGTCTTTTAATATTTTAAAATATTTACTAGCAGCTCATCTTCACTTCTTTGCAATAAAACATTAATGGGGAAGCATTTTTTGAAATTAAAAATTTTGTGAGTCTTTATGAACCTTTGAATCTTTGCCAGAAATGACAAGGCCATGAAAGGCAAAGAATATGACTTTAGATTCATAAAAACTGAAATGCAGTCTGAACTCTGCCTCAGACCAGCTGTGTGATTTGGGAAGTCACTGAACCTTTCTGGGTTATTTTCCAGTAAGGGTTCAGAATGATCAATTCTAAGACTTCTTTCAACGCTAGTTTCCTTCACAGTTAGTTGGTTCTGATAGATAATTTAAGCTGGGAGTAAAGAATAAGAAAATGTGTTTTAGTCCCTCTATTCTTTTTCATTTTCCTCTGATTTCATGCCTTGCTCTGCCAGTAATAATAACAACAATAATAACAATTATCATTGGATGCTCAGTTTGTGCCAAGTTCTGAACTGAGCCTTTTGTTCACCAATTTTCCATCCTAGTTGTCCTCTAAGTGAAAGCCTACTAGTACTATTTCAGACCAACACAAACTGAAACATGAAGTTAAGCATTCCTTTGGAGCTTCCCTGGTGGCTCAGACAGTAAAGAATCTGCCTGCAATATGGGGACCAAGGTTCAATCCCTGGGTTGAAGATTCCCTGGAGAAGGAAATGGCAATCCACTCCAGTACTCTTGTCTGGAGAATTCCATGGACAGAGGAGCCCGGTGGGCTAGAGTCCATGGAGTCACAAAGAGTCAGACACGACTGAGTGACTAACACTTTCCTTTTCCTTCGACACTTACACAGTGTTAAAGCAGGGCTGGTGTTGACATCTGGGTCCAGAACCCATGCTCTTAACAGTTAACTAGTGGACTCTTTGCCTGCCTGGGGGCAGTTGGGGTCCCCACAGCCAGAAGAAGAGCCTCTGCTTCTACATCTGTCATTGATTTCAGTCAGAGATCCCTAACTCTGCCATACTCTGAAGGCTATGTGTTGCAAAATGGAATGTTGTAAGAGGTCAGAAAGGTGGAGCAGGGACTCTTAGAGACAGTGTCTGTTTTCAGGACTATGGACCCAGTTGCTCTCGGACTATGGGTTGGCCTCAGCGTAACTGTAACGATCCTGCAACTAGGTTGGGGAAAACATGAATGGGAACAGAAGCTAAATATTTACAGTTTCCCTTTGGTCTGTTTTCTGACCCCAGGGCTTTCAAAACTCTGGGACATTGACCAGCTAATTTAGATCCATTTAGTGATTTTCACCTAGCTTTCAAAAATTAAATAGAATCAAACATTCCAGAGTTCATCGTTAAGTATTAACAGTAAAGAAAATGCTATATATATATTTTTTGAAATGCTTGTTTCTTGAGAATGCATGTGTTTGCTTACCGGGTCATAACATAAAAGGTATTTCTCATTGTGAGTAATATTCAGAAAAGCTTGAACTCTACCATAAAGATAGAAAGAGGAAAAGGGTGAAGATCAAGCTTACTGTGTTTGTTTTTATAAGGTGATCAGAATGTTCTATTTACACATCATGAGAGTTTAAATGTGAACCAACTATACCTTCTCCACCTAGATTTAAACTCTTCCTCAAATGATGTCATTTCAGTGATCTTAGCCAAGAAGAAACAAAAAACATTATTATTCTCCTACCAACCATATTTGTAGGGAGATCTGAAAATATCAGTCTCCTAATCCATTTTGCCTTGAAAAGAGATGCTTATTGTTAGGCTATTTTTCTTCTCTTTAGGCTATTTTTCTTCTCTTTAACTTTTCTTTTGCCAATTTTTTTCCAGTCATGTTTTCCTCACCTGTAATGCTCCCCCAAATATCATTAATCCTGTACAACAAAGATTTTACTAGTTACATATTTTAAAGCAAGAAAAGAAAATACAAGTAAATAACATGAGTGTCCAAGTTCAGGATGGTTTGCTTCTGAGTGTACCAATTCCACCTATAAGCCTTGTTACCTCGTATAATTTTCTCAAGCTTCCCAAGCCCAGTTTCCTCATACATGAAATGCGGTCAGTAATAATCAGTGTTCCAAGTGCTCCTGTATCACTCACGCCCCTGCCTCCAGCATCTTCCTCCCGTATCACTGCACTAGACTGCCGATAGCATTCCCACTTCCACCCTTGCCACCTTCTGGTCTGGCTCTGCTTAGGGAACAGAGTGCTGTCTCTGAAATATGAGTTAGACCACTTCAGTTTCCTGTCTGAAACTTTCCAATGGGTGTATTCACATATAATTTAGTTTGGGTTATGTCTGCCATCATCTTCTAACTTTCTTGCCCAAACTCATTCTATTCTAATAATTTGCAGCCGTCTTCATGTTCTTCATCACCTGGAACTCATTCTTATTTTGGGGCACTTACTCTTGGCTCTCCTTGTACCATTTTCTCCCAGATATTTGTTTAAATACACTCTCACATCATTTTTGTATCTGGTAAAATGCCATCTCCTTAAAATACACAGCCTCTGCCTTCACCCTTTATCTCATTGTCTGATTTAGTATCATCTTAGCACTTATCCCTGGTGGCTCAGAGGTTAAAGCGTCTGCCTCCAGTGCAGAAGACCTGGATTCGATCCCTGGGTCAGGAAGATCCCCTGGAGAAGGAAATGGTAACCCACTCCAGTATTCTTTTTTTTTTTTTTTTAATTTTATTTTATTTTATTTTTAAACTTTACATAATTGTATTAGTTTTGCCAAATATCAAAATGAATCCATCACAGGTATACATGTGCTCCCCATCCTGAACCCTCCTCCCTCCTCCCTCCCCATACCATCCTTCTGGGTCGTCCCAGTGCACTAGCCCTAAGAATCCACTTCAGTATTCTTGCCTGGAGAATCCCATAAGCCTGGTAGGCTACAGTCCACAGGGTCACAAAGAGTCGGACACAACTGAGCGACTTCACTTTCACTTTCACTTTCTTTCACTTTAGCACTTATCACTAACTAACATTGTATCATATATTTGTCTATTGCTCTTTTGTCTGCCCTGGGCTTTCCTGGTGGCTCAGAGAGTAATGAATTTCCATGCAAAGCAGGAGACCTGGGTTTGATCCTTGTATCAGGAAGATCCCCAGGAGAAGGGAATGGCTACCCACTCCAGTATTCTTGCCTGGGAGAGCCCTTGGACAGAGGAGCTTGGCAGGCTATAGTCCATGGACTACAGCTGGACATAACTGAGTGACTAAGCATCCACACACTACCTGTCCTATCTCACTAGAATATCACTTCCATGAGGGCAGGAACTTTGTCTTGTTTATTGTCTTATTTGTGCAGAAGCCAACAAACCATGCCTGACATGCTGTAAGTGCTAAATTATTGTTGAATAAATAATAAAATATTTTTTAACCCCTTGAGGGGTTGCATGTGGATTAAATAAAGTGATAAAAAGTATCTGTGATAATGTTTGGCACAAAACTAGCACTCAATGAATGACAGCTAATTTTGTCAAAGCTAAATTTTATTTTCACACAAGTCGGTACTTATTAACAGGATAAAATACAATACATATTTAGTTTTCTGTAGTTGTTAGGCTGCTGTGATGATTTTTTTGTATCAGTGTATCTGGAAAATGATACTCCTATTTGGTCAGACATTCTGGATGGTTTTGTGAGGGTTTTTTTTTTTAACTTAAATTTTTTTTTAATTGATAAATTATTTTTTGGCTGTGTTGAGTCTTCATTGCTGTATGCTGGCTTTGTCTAGTTGCTTTGAGCAGGGGCTACTCGCCATTGCGGTGGCTTCTCTCATTGTGGAGCACAGGCTTTAGACGACCAGGCTTTCGTAGTTGCTCTGGTGGGCTCTAGGGCACAGGCTCAGTTGTGGTGGTGCATGGGGTTAGCTGTTCAACTGCATGTGGACTCTTCCTGGACACGGGATCAAACCCATGTCCCCTGCATTGGCAGGTGGATTCTTGCACACTGCACCACCAGGGAAATCCATGAGGGTGTTTTGGATGAATTTATTTACACATAAATTGATAGATTTTGAGTAAAGCAGATTGCCATCCATAATGTGGGTGGATTTCATCCAATCAGTGTGAAAGGCCTGAATCCTCCAGCTGACTGTCCTTAGACTTCCTCAGCAATATCGACCCTCCCTGGTTCTACAGGAGGGTGACCTTGGACTTGCACTTCAACTCTCTCCTGAGTCTCCAGCCTGCTGACCTACCCCACACTATTTTGTTTCATCAAGTCTGCTGTCAATTTCTTAAAATAAACCTCTTTCTGTATATATGCATGGATGCACAGTCAATTCAGTTGGGTCGGACTCTTACTGACTCTATAAATTCTCCAGGCAATACTGGAATGGGTTGCTATTTCCTCCTCCAGGTGATCTATACTGCCCAGGGATCGAAACTGCATCTCTTGCATTAGAGGTGAATTCTTTAACACTGAGCCACTGGGGAAGCCCTTCTGTATGTATACATGCAATTGGCTATGTTTCTCTGAAGAACCCTGAGAATACCCTAACGCAAATATTTTTGATCTACCATCTAGTCTCTATTATGTTGACTAGCATCAGAGAGTAAAACGTTAGGGATCTTTTTGTCATAATGTACCGTGTTTGCCTAGCAGCTCAGGATGGTGGCTGCATGTTACCCTCTGGGTCAGTCTGGGTTTTTACGTTATAGTCACAGTATGGCAGCTTCACTTTAAAAAATAATTGAGTCCTCACACAGCCACATCACAGTTAGGAAGAAGCAAATGGTGCACAATCTAGTATCTCTCTCTTTCATCAGAGGAAAATCTTTTTACAGATGCCTCCCAAATCACTTCCCTTTATGTCTTACCAACATGAGTGTCCTCACTTTTCCATACCTTACCTGCAAGTGATGCTGCGAAAGTCCTGCATTCAGTATGCCAGCAAATTTGGAAAACTCAGCAGTGGACACAGGACTGGGAAAGGTCAGTTTTCATTCCAATCCCAAAGAAAGGCAATGCCAAAGAATGCTCAAACTACTGCACAGTTGCACTCATCTCACACACTGGCAAAATAATGCTCAAAATTCTCCAAGCCAGGCTCAACAGTACATGAACTGTGAAGTTCCAGATGTTCAAGCTGGATTTAGAAAAGACAGAGGAACCAACCAAATTGCCAACAACCCTTGCATTATCAAAAAGCTAGAGAGTTCCAGAAAAAAATCTACTTCTGCTTTATTGAAAATGCCAAAGCCTCTGACTGTGTGGATCACAACAAACTGTGGAAAATTCTTAAAGATATGGGAATACCAGACCAGCTAACCTGCCTCCTGAGAAATCTGTGTGCAGGTCAGGAAGCAACAGTTAGAACTGGACATGGAACAACAAACAGACTGGTTCCAAATAGGAAAAGGAGTACGTCAAGGCTGTGTATTGTCACCCTGCTTATTTAACTTATATGCAGAGTACATCATGAGGAACGCTGGGCTAGATGAAGCACAAGCTGGAATCCAGATTGCTGGGAGAAATATCAATAACCTCAGATATGCAGATGACACCACTCTTATGGTAGAAAGAGAAGAAGAACTAAAGAGCTTCTTGATGAAAGTGAAAGAGGAGAGTGAAAAATTTAGCTTAAAACCCAACATTCAGGAAACTAAGATTGTGGCATCTGGTCCCATCACTTCATGGCAAATAAATGGGGAAACAATGGAAACAGTGACAGACTTTATTTTGGGGGGCTCCAAAATCATTGCCGATGGTGACTGCAACCATGAACTTAAAAGACACTTGCTCTTTGGAAGAAAATTATGACCAACCTAGACAGCATATTAAAAAGCAGACACATTACTTTGCCAAAAAAGGTCCATCTAGTCAAGGCTATGGTTTTTCCAGTTTTTCATGTATGGATGTGAAAGTTGGACTACAAAGAAAGCTGAGTGCTGAACAATTGATGCTTTTGAACTGTGGTGTTGGAGGAGGGTCTTGAGAGTCCTTTGGACCTTAAGGAGATCCAACCAGTCCATTCTTTTTTTTTTTTTTTTTCCGCTCTTTGGTTTTAAGTGCATGTCCATCACTTTTATTAAATATGAGCATATCTTCCTCTGTCATGATTCCAGTTTAAAATATTAGAATCTCCTCCATTGCTTGACATTTCATTTCACTCTGTGTTTCTTTTTAATTAATTATTTTCTACTTAATAAAAATCTTTTCTCCCTTGCTGAAGTATTATGTATAAGAAATGTGTATGTATAAAATGTGGTTCTGCTGCACTGGGACGACCCAGAGGGATGGTATGGGGAGGGAGGAGGGAGGAGAGTTCAGGATGGGGAACACGAGTATACCTGTGGTGGATTCATGTTGATATATGGCAAAACCAATACAATATTGTAAAGTTAAAAAAAAAAAAAGAAAGAAAAGTTTAGGCAACCAGTCCATTCTAAAGGAAATCAGTCCTGAATATTCACTGGAAGGACTGATGTTGAAACTGAAACTCCAATACTTTGTCCACCTGATGAGAAGAGCTGACTCATTTGAAAAGACCCTGATGCTGGGAAAGATTGAAGGCAGGAGGAGAAGGGGATGACAGAGGAAGGCGATGACAGAGGATGAGATGGTTGGATGGCATCATCGACTCAATGGACATGAGTTTGAGTAGGCTCTGGGAGTTGGTGATGGAGAGGGAAGCCTGGCATGCTGCAATCCATGGGGTTGCAAAGAGTCAGACATAAAGGAGCGACTGAACTGAACTCCACTGGACCTGCAAGGGAAGTTGGGTTGTGTATTTCCGAGCCAGTTATTTAATTTTTATGTTTTAATAGTGCTAATTGTATCATATAGGATAAATAGAAACACTAATCTGATCTTCTCACACTACTTTATTTGAAAGCAATTTTTTTTCACTAAAATTTCTTGAAAAAGACTATAAAATTAAACTTTTATTTAAATTTTTATTTTTTACTTTATTTACAATTAATATTTTATTTATAAAGACCTTTATTCTTTATGGTAATATATCTGAATGTTGCAAATGCCTAAAGATAACTTGAATAACAATGTGAAAAGAAAATATTACTATAAATTTTAACTATTTCAAACATTTGGGTTTAGTCACTCAGTCGTGTCTGACTCTTTGTGACACCATGGACTGTAACCAGCCAGGCCTCTCTGTCCATGGAATTCTGAAGGTAAGAATATTGTCATGGGCAGCCATTCCCTTCTCCAGGGAATCTCCTCAACCCAGGGATTGAACCTGGGTCTCCTGCATTGCAGGCAGCTTGTTTCCCACCTGAACAAACATTTAGTTACATTTAAAATGTTACTTATTTGCAAAAAAAGAAAAAAACTGAAGCAGTTTACAAAAAAATAGTGTAAACATTATTTAAAAGATTTAAAAACAAAATCAGAGACCATTTAGTTAAAGAAATGAACATGAATTCCCCTGAAATTTGTTGCTGGAAGAGAATACAAAATTTAGCACTATATTTCTTAAAGTAAAAATAAATAAATAAACAATGAGTCAAATCATTAATATTCCCATAAGAAGAAATACATATGCATGTTTAAAATATTTTAGGGCAGGGAACCATTTATTTTTCCATGTTTGTATCACTTTGGCCTGGCAAAATACCTTGAATTTTAGGCCTTAAAACATATTTGTTGAGCTGAACTTAACTGTCACCAAAGCTATCTTTTATGTTATATTTATTTGAGAAAGATATAGCATGGCTGCTGACATAAAGGACATCAGTAAATCTAATGGGCAA
Source organism: Bos indicus (assembly GCF_029378745.1). NCBI lineage: Eukaryota > Metazoa > Chordata > Mammalia > Artiodactyla > Bovidae > Bos > Bos indicus. The sequence continues at coordinate 33,130,922 of NC_091776.1, read as the reverse complement.
GATATTTCAAAACAGGTTTGAGAAGATGCAGAAAGTTCTTCATATAGTACTTTTTCAATTCTAGTCTATATAGAATGTAATCTTGGTAAAACCAGTTTTAGAGAGTTAAGCATGGTCTTAGAAATTCTTATTCAAATATAATATTACAGTTAAACATTTATTTAGTATTATAATTGGTTAAAGCATTAAAGACTTAGATATTTTAGATCTGGTCCTTGTATTCCAGGAATTCACAAGACAGCTACTTTGGAATTGGTTTCGTTAACAAGCTCTGAAATGTTGACATTCTGTAAAACTTTGACTAAAGATAAGGCAATATAATTTATATCTGCTATTTTTGTTAACCAAACCTAATGTATATTTCACCCAGACTCAGAGGGCTGTCCAAATTTTGCACAGAAAGCTACGCCTATGAGTCCAGAACTGTCCATAGGAGATGAAACTGCTTTGAATTCTTGATTTTGATCCCAACGTCTGTTTCATACAGAATAAAAGTGGAAAGTTGGCCTAGGAATTTAAAAGTAGGCTTTGTCAATTGGCCATTTCAATCATTAAAGATCAAGCGACTTAGCAGCAGCAGCAGTAGCAGCAGCAGCAGCAGTATTTCTCCCAACACAATTTGCTTTTGAATAATGTCACATAGTAATGATCTTAACCAAAATTAATAGGAATATATACATCCACATTTGACTTGAATTTGTGGATTCAACATTAGTATTTATACTGTAAATTGGGAAAATATGGAGCCAAAGTCAACAATTTTTGTTGCTGTCCTTTTTGCTAGCAAATGGTCAACAGATTTGACTGCTTCTGAAGGACAATTGGCCTAGCGGAGAAGGCAATGGCACCCCACTCCAGTACTCTTGCTTGGAAAATCCCATGGACAGAGGAGCCTGTTAGGCTGCAATCCATGGGGTCGCTAAGAGTCGGTCGCGACTGAGCGACTTCACTTTCACTTTTCACTTTCATGCATTGGAGAAGGAAATGGCAGCCCACTCCAGTGTTCTTGCCTGGAGAATCCCAGGGATGGTGGAGCCTGGTGGGCTGCTGTCTATGGGGTTGCACAGAGTCAGACACGATTGAAGTGACTTAGCATGATGAAATACAACAGCATTGAAAAAAGTAGTAGGCATGTGTAATAGACAAATTCTAAATTTCTCCCTAAGAGTTCCAGCCCCTAATGTTTACATGCTTTCTCCCATTCAATTAAACAAACGCTGAGCAGGTACTGCTATGAATTGATTCTGTTTTTGTTTTGGGGGCTTTTTGTTGTTGTTGTTATTTTCTGTGAATTGATTTTAAAGATATAATTAAGGTACCAAATTGGCTGATTTTATTATGGAGAGATTATCAATGTGAGTCTTTAAAAGTATAGAGTTTTCTCTAGATGGTTGCATTAACGAAAGTCAGAGACACATTTTATTTGACCTGGAAGAAAGTGATCATTCACATTGTGATGGTCTATGACTGCTACATGGCAAGAAACTGCAGGAAGATCTAGGAGAAGAGAGTGTCCATGGTCAACAGCTAAATGGAAACTAGGGACCTGAGTTCTACAACCACAAGGAAATGAATACTGCCCAAACCCAGTGAGCTTGGAGGAGAACCTGGAACCTCAACCAACACCTTAATTTCAGTCTGGTGAGATTCTGGGCAGAGAATCGTTCATGGTGTATTAGACTCTGACCTATAGAAACTGTGAGATAATAAATTTGTGCTGTTTTATGCTGATAAGTTTGTGGTGATTTGTCACACAACATGCATTTTAATGCAAAATAATACAATATGCATTTTATTAGTTTAACATAGAGACAAATTATTAGATACATTAAGAGTAGATTCAACTATTTTATATATTTTAGAATCTCTGCTTAAAACATACAAAAGTCATTTCTTCTATTTTTAGTTTTATATACAGTAATTTAATTCCACATGTAAAAATGTACAGAGAAAGAAAAGCGTTGAACATATTCTGAGTCCACCAAGTAGTCTCATTAAATTCTTGTGTTAGATATTTGAAAGAAACTGTAAACAACACTGGAAATTTCAACAACAACAACAAAAGAAAGCCATGTCAAACATGACAAAGGAATTCATTTATTATTCAGTGGCAATGTAAGCTACTGAACATTTTGGGGTGGTTGGCAGGCCAATTAGGGTTGTACAGCAGGAAGATTTCTCCTAACTGTAAGGCATAATTGTAGTAGACCATGTTAAATATTGTGCCATGAGTCTACATATAAATAGTAGGATAGAGATGTAGTTTTAAAGTCTAACATTCTAGTGTAGGGTTAAGTGTGATTATGGCAATTGTAGTGTTATTAACAAATATATGTAAGTCGCAAGTAATAAGTTTTAGGACAAAGATGATAAATCAAATTTGCGATACTGGGAAATCATACAAATGATGGGATAGACAAACAGTGGGATATTGACAAAAATTCCAAAGAGAGATAATTGCTGTGGAGATCATTGCTTCAAATCTTCAAATAGATTTGAAGTTATTAGAGTGTGAGTTTATGGCAGGTACCCATTAAATGGGAAAACAGACAAAAAGTGGAGGAAGCAAGAACATATCAGTGAGAAAATGCTACATCCAGAAGACAGGAAACTGAGAGAAAAGGCTATAGCTTTTATAGGAGGATGTGAGAAGAGTTGTCATGGTTTGAGGGACAGGATATTCTTTAAAGAATATAATGGTAAATTAGTCCGGCTATCCCAGAAATACAGCATAGAGAGTAATGACAAAAAAAATTTGAATTTGGTAACTGGAATGTATACAGTGAACTTCCAAACAGTTTTAGTAAAATAGTAAGAGAAGCAAAATTTGCATAGAATTCTTAGAAGACATTTACTGCATATGAACTTTTATTCAATGTGAAGTTGAAGAAAGAGATATGATAAGAGGGAGGTCATTTAATCATTCATATATTTTTCTGCTAATAAATTCTAAGAAAAATGTTGAGTATAATCTCAGATAAGAATAAAACCAATTTATGTGTACATAATGGATTGCAGATTGCAATTCAGTGCATCTTCAATGTTATATTAATATATACATAAACAGATATGTTCACATATATATGATATTACACATATATAGTATACATGTATCTACATTTGATACTCAATCTACTAAGCTAATTTAATAATTTAGCTTTTACATATTAAATTAAATTGTTTAATATTTTTCCTGAATATTCAAAATGTTTTGTAAATATCAATTAACTACTTTTTGTATTTTCTTGAAAAATAATTTATTATTATTAATAGTGATTTTTCCAGTATAGAAATAGGCTTACCCTCAGGCCTATTTCTTGAATTTTTATGAAACCAGTGAATGAATGTATTGTTTTAAACCTCAAGCATAATATATTTATATTGAAATAGTTTAAATTGTGGATACTTTGTATTTAATCAAATTGAAGTTATGGCCAGCATAGATTCCATTGCAAAAGCACATAAATGATTAGCAATGATTAGGGTAAACTTATACTTGTCTGAAAGACAGATACTTATAGTCAAGTTCTTTTTAATATAGTCACATAAATCAAATAAATTTCCATTTCCCCCAAACAGAAGAAGAAGCTTTTTCTGATGCTGTATTTGAAAAAGACTATTCATAGTGTCAGTGATTAAAGACTGCACTCACTGAGGAATATCTATAGAGGAAGAACAGGAAGCATGCTTCTGCTAAACATAGCACAAATACTGTATTCAGGAGACAATTTTTAGGTCCACAATGTAGTGCCTAAAAAGTGACTGCTGAAAGCTTAAGAATCTGAAGAAAAAAATAAGAATATTGTATGAGAAGTTTAATTCAAGTCTAAAAGGGGGATTTTTAGAATTTAAATATTAATGATGTATATACAGGTCTCTAATCAGAAAAAAGTAGTACAACTCACTACTGTTCTGAATTAACTTCTCTGAGGGAGACTTGCCCTTGCTAATAATCCGGGGTAGAATCTTGGATTTAACCACAGAACTCATTCGCCCATTAGTCTCAGTAGTTCTCATCCCCAAGCATAACTGGGAAACAAGTGAAGTTCTTTCTATCAAGGGTATGGACACTGTCATTAGTTTTTCTCAAGTTGCTTTATGCTTTGTAATAGGTACTCAGACTACTAGTGACACCTCACCTTTCACTCCACTAATGGGACGCTTGTAGGTTTTTTTCACACAGTCTTTACTTTCCAAGGTGATACAGAAAAATTTTGATGATTTTATCAGTGCTAAAATACTCACTGGGAGGGTTACAATTATCTGAACTTTTGGGGGTCCAGCGATTTCCAATACCAAATATTAAGATTTATTTTAAAGTCTAAATCATTTTTTCCATAATTTTTTAAAATGCATTTTTTTAATTGGAAGAAAATTGCTTTACTATGCTGTGTTGATTTCTGCCATACAACAATGCAAATCAGCCACAATTATAGATATATCCTCTCCTCTTGAGCCTCCCTCCGCTCCCCCTATCCCACCCTCTATCTTATCACAGTGTGCCAAGCTGGATTCCCTGTTATATATATATATAGCAGCTTCTCACCAGCTATCTGTTTACAATAGCTAGGACATGGAAGCAACCTAGATGTCCATCTACAGATGAACGGATAAAGAAGATGTATTATATATATACAATATTACTCAGCCATAAAAAAGAATGGAATATTATTCATCCATAATAAAGAACGAATTTGAGTCAGTTCTAGTGAGGTGGATGAACCTAGAGACTGTTATACAGAGTGAAGTAAGTCAAAAAGTCTAAACCTTTTAAATGTCTCCATGTAAGAATAGTTGTATTTTTAATACACCCTGATTGCACTCAAGAATCCTTCGTAGTAACTCATGGTCCCTGTGATTCAAACCTCAAAGGTCAGAAGTCATCAATCTAACCTAATTCTCTCATTTGGTGCTTATAAACACTGAGGTGTAGTGAGGTTTAATGACCTACCCAATGTATCCCATATAATTGGGCTAGAACCTAGGTCTTTTTGACTCCTAGGAAGGTGTCAATTCCACTGTAGCTCTTTACACATTCTCTCCTTTATTATGGAGTCAAATAGCATAATGTTTTATATTGGAGTACAATTGCTTTCAATGCTGTAAGTTTCTGCTATATAATGAAGTGAATTAGCTATAAGTATACATAATATCCCCTTCCTCTTGGACTTCCCTCCCTCTGCCCAACCCTTCTAGGTCATCACAGAGTACTGAGCTTAGCTCTCTGTGCTGTAGAGCAGCTTCCCACTAGCTGTCTATTTTATACATGGTAGTGTGTATATGTAAATCCTAATCTTCCAATTTGTCCCACCCTCCTCCCCTTCCCTCACTGTGTCCACACGTCCATTTTCTACATCTGTGTCTCTATTCACGCCCTGAAAATAGGCTCATCTGTGCCAGGGCCAGATGTGTAATGTAATGTTAAAACCTGCTGGTCAAAGACCACCAGGAATACACCTGTCATCAAGAAAGTTTCTGAAGAGAGAAGGTACATCATAGGGACTATGGGATGCTGAGCTATGAGGCAATAGGAAGGGGCTTACTGTAGTATTTGGAGTTATGCTGCTGATTCTAAACAGGGTTAAAGAAAGTTGAGTTCAGTCTGTGTTGGGCGCTCTCTGCAAATGGGGGAGTTTGATAACTTTTATATAGAAGGAGGGGGTACTGAAGTGGGGTGAGAGTTGTCTTTGGTGAAGGAGCAGTAGTCACTTGGGTTAGTAAGAAGAAGGGTATGTTTAGTGAGACTTGTGGCTGCAAGGTCCTTATCTCTTACCTCAGACGTGGTCACCAAGTGGCATGTTCTCTGTCTTGCTCACTTCCCGTCATAGCATGCCTTGCTTGGTCATTGTTTATGTTGTTCATATCCTGTGGACCGTGTTTATGTTCATTAGGGAACACTGGAGCTTCGATGTCAGCTGCCAGAACCATTTTTCATTTTCTCTGTCATGTATAGGACAGGCTATGTTGCTTCAGAAAGCATATTTGAATCAATAGACAAAGTAATGAAAAGGAATACTCTAGTTCAATACAAGAGACAATTAGGCACCTAAAAATGAAATGATTGATTTGTCTCTCAAAACTGTGCATTCACTTATACTGAAATGATTTGCAAGTCAAGATCCATTGGTAAGAGGATGACTGGAATATGTGAGGTCTCCAGTGCTAAGATTTTATACTTTTAGGTCTAATCCACAAACTTGTCATAATCATAAAGATTTGGGGCTCAGTTGGAAGAGACAGTCACGGCTGAATGAATTTAATAGGCATTAGCTTTCATTTCACACTTCCCAAATAAAATGCAATATTTTGCCTTCATAAGGTCTTGCACTGTAGCTCAAATATTGGCCTTAAGTCATATATGATTTTGTCTCTTACTGTCTTACACGTTATATTTCATGAAAAGAAGATCTTTGTAGAAGGAGTACATCTACTAAAATTGGGAGAATACACAGAATTTTATCAGAGTCCTTTCTGCTAGGATAAAATGTACATTCACAAAAAATTAACTTTCTTGAACACTTCTAACTCTTTCCTTTGTCAATATATATAATTAACACAGTTTCTCTCTTTCTATCATCTGTACCTATTAAATGACTATCCATTCATATCATCTGGTAAAGAATCCACCTGCAATGTGGGAGACCTGGGTTCGATCCCTGAGTTGGGAAGATCCCCTGGAGAACGGAAAGGCTACCCATTCCAGTATTTTGGCCTGGAGAATTTAATGAACTGTATAGTCCATGGGGTTGCAAAAGCCAGACACGACTAAGCATCTTTCACTTTCACTTTCATCAATATCTGAGGTAAAGGACTTCACTGTTGGCTCAGCGGTAAAGAATCTGCCTGCCAATGCAGGAGACACATGTTCAGTCCCTCATCAGGGAAGATCCCACATGCTGCGGAGCAACTAAACCCGAGCACCACAACTATTGAGCATGTACTCTGGGGCCCAGAAGCCACAACTACTGAAGCCCATGTGCCCTAGAGCCTGTGCTCCTCAATAAGAGAAGCCACTCCAGTGATAAGCCGGTGCGAGAGTAGCCCCCGCTGGCCGCAACTAGAGGAGAGTCCAGGCAGGAGTGATGACCCAGCACAGACAAAAAATAAAAAGATCCAATTTAGGAATTCGAATGTAACCCCTTGAATGCTGCCATCTCTGATTCTGATTCTCTGATTGTGGTGTAAGGTCTATAATTATGGCCTAGAATTATGTGCTGCCTTAACATCTGGGGAAAGTGAGGCCCTCAAGGAGCCTAACTGCAAGTCTCCCTCCCCACCTTCCTCCCATAGATCAGGTACCCTCAGTTAACAAAGCTCCTTATCAAGGGGACCAGGCACAGTTCCTGTTTATCCCTCAGTAGATAGTTTCAGTTCCCTGCAAACTTGTGGGCTTACTCAAACAAGACAGTGACATCCTCCCACAGGAACCATGGGGCTTCTCACCCTCCTGATACTATCAATCCCGCCTCCCACGATCCCCAGTTGTTTACTGAGTCCCTGACTGCAACTCCCACGTGGCCCTCTGTGCAGGTAGTCTCCCACTTCCCACAAGCTGTGATTGTATGTGACTAATAAACTGCTGTTGATCTCATTTGTCCAGTGTTAGGTGTTGTGTGTTTGGCCATCTCCATGACCTCAGGGCAGGAATCCCTCTATCATCAACAGGGTAAAGAGGAGGCAATTAACACATAGACTCCTCCACTCTCCCTAGAGCAAGAACGAGTGTTTTTCTATTTTCCTAACATTCGGTATGCCCCAGCACCATGTATCATCTTGCTCACGCTCAGTTGCTAAATGGTGTCCAACTCTTGGTGACCCGTGGATTACAGCCCACCAAGCTCCTCTGTCCATGGGATTTTCCAAGCAAGAATACTAAAGTATGTTGCCGTTTTCTTCTCCAGGGGATCTTCCCAATCCAAGGATCAAACCTGCATCTCCTGCTTTGGCAGATGAGTTCTTTACCAGGGAAGCCCATCATTTATTTTATTTATTATATTGTGGCTTAAATTGTAGCTACAATTCGACAATAGTGACTCCTTACTGCAAAGAGGACAGAGATTTGAGTGTTACTCAGCTTCGTATTTTCTCTAGCTTCCCTTGTAGCTCAGTAGGTAAACAATCCACTGCAATGCAGGAGACCCTGGTTTAATTCCTGGGTCAGGAAGATCCCCTCGAGAAGGGATAAGCTACCCACTCCAATATTCTTGGGCTTCCCTGGTGGCTCAGCTGGTAAAGAACCCACCTGCAATGTGGGAGACCTGGGTTCAATCCCTGGGTTGGGAAGATCCCTTGGAAAAGAGAACAGCTACCCACTCCAGTATTCTGGTCTGGAGAATTCCAGGGACTATATCCATGGGGTTGCTAGGAGTCAGACATGACTGAGCGACTTTCACTTTTCACTTTAGGGTTGACCAAGGCATCTTAAGGAGGTCCAACCAGTCCATTCTAAAGGAGATCAGTCCAGGGTGTTCTTTGGAAGGAATGATGCTAAAGTTGAAACTCCAGTACTTTGGCCACCTCATGCGAAGAGTTGACTCATTGGAAAAGACTCTGATGCTGGGAGGGACTGGGGGCAGGAGGAGAAGGGGACGACAGAGGATGAGATGGCTGGATGGCATCACTGACTCGATGTACATTGAGTCTAAGTGAACTCCGGGAGTTGGTGATGGACAGGGAGGCCTGGCGTGCTGCGATTCATGGGGTCACAAAGAGTCAGACATGACTGAGCGACTGAACTGAACTGAACTGAACTGAAGGCATCTTATAGACAGTATAATGATTTTATATTATATTGGTACATTAGTACATTATATCAGTTCACATCATATTAGGACATGTTTGCCTCTTTTCTGGAAATGGCAACCCACTCCAGTATTCTTGCCTGGAGAATCCTGTGGATGGAGGACCCTGGTGGGCTGCCGTCTATGGGGTCACACAGAGTTGGATACAACTGAAGCGACTTAGCATACATGCCTCTTCTCTAATTTTATATCAATTTGTGTCTAATTTTTGATTATAAGAAGCATTTTTTTTCTTAGTCTAATTGAAACAGTTTACTCTGTAAAAAACAGAAGTACATTAAAAAAGAAAGTTTTACTGAATCAGCCTTGAGGCTGCAATATAACTGTGACAGAGAGCCACTTCAGCAAATTTTATTCTGTGTCCAGCTGGAGACTGGTGCTAAGCTAGTTGTTCATTACCAGTCCTACTGGGGTGACAGTTCTTATTAATCCTTCTTATTTTGATCCTACTGGCTACCATACATCACTGATAAGGCCAAGACTGTAACTGCCACATCACTGTTAGAGATGGAGCCAGTTTTATAACTTTAGGCCATTTCCAGAATTGTGTTTTGCTGTTCGATTTTGCTTTAGTGGCAAAAAATAATTTAGACACACACACAGCTAGGAGAACAGACTTTTAAACAGAGAAGTGATGGGAAGAAACTTAAGGTTCTGGAGATCATGATGTAATTTACAGGACAAGGGAAAAGTAATACTAATGTAATAATCTAGAAATGAAGGAATTCAGTCTTGTGGTCAGATGAGATTGAAAAATAAAGTTGTTTCTCCAATGTCTAGGCTATCTTGCCTTAGAATTTCCCAGCAAACATCCAGTTTATTCTGATTTTTTTCCCCTTTCTGATAGTCATATGTTCCCTCACCATACCTCTTGAATTTTAAAATTTTAATGGTGTAAATGGTTCTCTTTAAATATTTCATTTTGCATGCTTTGCTTCTTCAATAATACTGAAAAACTGAGAACATAAATAAGATTTTATTTCTATCCTTATGATGTCTGGAAGGATATAAGTAGGGACTTCATGAGTTCTTACTGGATTTGGAAAGGTAAAGTGATTTTGCAGGAGTCTGAAGAATGCATTTGAGAATGGAGGAGAGAAATATCTACATATCTGCATATAGATATAAAGATATACACATGTACATATTTTATGTACACATTTATATACATTTATATTATAAATATATTTAGATATGCAGTATATTATATATCCTATATGCTTAGATACATTCTCTATATACTTATGTTTATATATTCAAATATATATATTCTCCCTATACATTTCTATATATACAAGAAAGTGTTCTAAAATGCTCCTTATATGTTCTGTCAATTGGTCTTCATAGTTATCCTGGTGAAACACTTGTGTCTCCTTTATTGTGAAGGAAACAGGCTTAGAGAATTTGCTACTATGTGCTAAAATCTGAAAGAAATCTAAACCAGACTGACTCCATTATGTTCTCATCAGCATATTACCAATGGCTTTTACTGTCTCTATATTATGAAACTATTACTAGACTACATCAGTATTGTCTCTTTTCCCAAAATACATGATAACGATTTTTATTTTGATAATTTAAGTAGATGATAATTTTGGTTAATTTCTACTAAAACGGTGAGAAAGTTAGATGCAAAAAATTCACGGACAACTTTATTTTATAATTTGTCTTAAGAAAAATGTTATAATCACAGACATATGCCAATTATACAGCCAGCCCTTGAAAGACATAAGGCCTTAGCTGTTAAAAATTCTCCAAAGTACAATCATGTATAAGTCACAAATTCTTTCCACTTGCTTGAAATTCTGAAGTTTTCTATATAATTATTTCTTGAAAACTCACATTTGCTACATAAGAATGGAAGGGAGAAACATATATATAGATATATATTTTATCTATTCATCTATCTATGGCTCACACTGGCTATATCCAATATGAGAATCAGAGATTGACACTCCTAAAACTTGTTTAATTAAATTAAATGTGAACTCTTAATTATAAGTTATTACTATATTTCACAACAATATCTATCTGTCATTTTCATCTTTCAAATTACAGGCATACATTTTCCAAATATCAATTTATATTCATGGTGAACCAGAAGCTTTTTTGTTTTGTTTCTTTGAAAAAGATACATCCAGCATTCAACAGTCCTCAAGTCTTAGCTATTTCTGTTGATTTTTGAAGTGTTAAGAAGTGAAAATTTTTATTAAATGTTTACCACTGCAGATGGTGACTGTAGCCATGAAATTAAAAGATATTTACTTCTTGGAAGGAAAGTTATGATCAACATAGACAGCACATTAAAAAGCAGAGATGTCACTTTGCCAACAAAGGTCTGTCTAGTCAAGGCTATGCTTTTTCCAGTAGCCATGTATGGATGTGAGAGTTGGACTCTAAAGAAAGCTGAGCACAGAAGAATTGATGATTTTGAACTGTGGTATTGGAGAAGACTCTTTGGAGTCCCTTGGACTGCAAGGAGATCCAACCAGTCCATCCTAAAGGAAATTAGTCCTGAATATTCATTGGAAGGACTGATGTTGAAGCTGAAACTCTTAATACTTTGGCCACCTGATGTGAAGAGTTGACTCATTTGAAAAGACCCTGATGCTGGGAAAGATTGAAGGCAGGAGGAGAAGGGGACGACAGAGGATAAGATGGTTGGATGGCATCACGAACTCCATCCAGAATGGACATGAGTTTGAGTAAACTCCAGAAGTTGGTGATGGACAGGGAGGCCTGGCATGCCGCAGTCCATGCGGTTGCAGAGTTGGACACAACTGAGTGACTGAACTGATGACAGGTGTATAATACATACATATATATATATATATATATATATATATATATATATAAAATATGTACATCCTGGAGGAGGAAATCACAACCCACTCCTGTATTCTTGCCTGGAGAATTTCATGAACAGAGGAGTCTGGCAGGTTACAGTCCATGGGGTCGCAATGAGTCAGAGATGACTAAGCAACCTAGCAGCAGCACCATGTATGTATATATATAGTAAATTAGTCTGCCTATTATAAAATAAGAACTGGTATGTACCTACCATGTAAAACTATTTTAAAATCTGAGTCATTTAATTTAACATTTAAAGATTTAGGAGGCTGGATGACAGTTATGTAAATATAAATCATTATTATCATTGCTATTTTCAGGGTTTAGTTGGACTTGCAAAAAAAATAAAAATAAAAATCATGTCTCTTTTGCTTTGCTCTGAAATCTTAAGTATTCTTTAGTTCCAAAAAAGAGGAGGCAGCAGCAAAAGAAAAAAAAAAAAGAGCCAACTGGCATTAGTGAGAAGAGAAAAACCCTCTGTGCATTCCAGTGTCTCTTACTTCTTCTGCCAGTGAAGCCATGTGTTCATGTTACTCAAATTGGATGCAGGTGTGTGTCCATCCACACTCTTAAAATCACATAACAGAAGAAGAAAATGGAGCAAAACAACAAACTACTCAGAGACTGTGGGAAAGAAAATGCCCAGCGATGAAGTTTACTTCACTTTCCTTATATGTACATTCAGTCAGACTTCTCAGTGTATGCGATGAAGTCCTGAAATCCCGGTTTTAAGATTGAGATCTCTTGGAGCGAGAGCCAAGGGAGCTCAAATCCCTGGTGGACATGCTATTTGATGGCCTATTTTAAATGTGTATCATTTTTTTTAAACTTTGATTATTGTTGTTCCCAAAAGCTGGGCCTATTTCATTACTATTTTGCTAACTGCAATAATCTATTTCTGGATGCCTATAATAAGCCAGACACACTGAAGTATAAATATTTCATATTATACATGACATAAGATCTATTGATACCCTTATATTCTACACTTGAGGATTTGGGAACTTTCCTCCTCTTGGGGAAAGATGAATTATACTGTGACTGGTTTAGTACTCTTTAAAAGCACTTGCACATAAAGAAACCAAAAGAACTCTTTGTGTCCTTTTTCAGAGCTCACGAGCTTTGCTAAAAATTACACCATTCATCTAACTCTTTGAGCACATAGAGCATTGTTTATTTTTTATTATATTTTCCATATGACATTATTATTTGGTGCCATGTGAAGGATGTGTCAGATGCTTTTTGGAGAGGTGATCTTTTAAGAATGAATTATGGACACTAACATTTCTCTGTGTTACTACTCTGCAATTTGACTTCCATCGTATTTCTCAGTTGTATATTGAACTTCTTTTATTTACATTTATTTTCCTTTAAGTTACTCTTGGTGTCCTATTTCAATGAATGGACAATAGGTTTTGAGTAGATTTGTAACTAGTCCATTAACTAAATATTATAAAATATTTATACCCCTCTCTGTAAGATAACTTATGACTGATGTTAAAGAGAGAAGGAAATTGAAGAGACAATAAAGGAAATCAAATTTGCTTTAGTAAGTAAGTATTATAAGAAGGAACAAATCAACCATATAACTTGTAAATCAAACCCTCTGAAATGATATTGGGAACAATACAAAGCATTAATTTCTGAGGCATTTGTACATGTTCTCTGATAAAGTCATAAACTGCTCATTGTAAGTGAATATCTACAAACCTTTCTCTCATGGAGCCATCAGTTCAGTTCAGTTTAGTTCAGTCACTCAGTCATATCCGACTCTTTGTGACCCCGTGAATTGCAGCATGCCAGGCCTCCCTGTCCATCACCAACTCCCAGAGTTCACGGCAAACTCATGTCCATTGAGTCGGTGATGCCATCCAGCCATCTCATCCTCTGTCATCCCCTTTTCCTCCTGCCCTCAATCCCTCCCAACATCAGAGTCTTTTCCAATGAGTCAGCTCTTCGCATGAGGTGGCCAAAGAACTGGAGTTTCAGCTTTAGCATCATTCCTTCCAAAGAACACCCAGGGCTGATCTCCTTTAGAATGGACTGGTTGGATCTCCTTGCAGTCCAAGGGACTCTGAAGAGTCTTCTCCACTGAATCTATAAATTGCTTTGGGTAGTATACTCATTTTCACTATATTGATTCTTCCAATCCATGAACATGGTATATTTCTCCATCTATTAGTGTCCTCTTTGATTTCTTTCACCAGTGTTTTATAGTTTTCTATATATAGGTCTTTAGTTTCTTTAGGTAGATATATTCCTAAGTATTTTATTCTTTCAATTGCAATGGTGAATGGAACTGTTTCCTTAATTTCTCTTTCTGTTTTCTCATTGTTAGTGTATGGGAATGCAAGGGATTTCTGTGTGTTGATTTTATATCCTGCAACTTTACTATAATCATTGATTAGTTCTAGTAATTTTCTGGTGGAGTCTTTAGGGTTTTCTATGTAGACGATCATGTCATCTGCAAATAGTGAGAGTTTTACTTCTTCTTTTCCAATTTGGATTCCTTTTATTTCTTTTTCTGCTCTGATTGCTGTGGCCAAAACTTCCAAAACTATGTTGAATAGTAAAGGTGAAAGTGGGCACCCTTGTCTTGTTCCTGACTTTAGAGGAAATGCTTTCAATTTTTCACCATTGAGGATAATGTTTGCTGTGGGTTTGTCATATATAGCTTTTATTATGTTGAGATAGATTCAATGCAATCCCCATCAAGCTACCAATGGTATTCTTCACAGAGCTAAAACAAATAATTTCACAATTTGTATGGAAATACAAAAAACCTCGAATAGCCAAAGCTATTTTGAGAAAGAAGAAGGGAACTGGAGGAATCAACCTACCTGACTTCAGGCTCTACTACAAAGCCACAGTTATCAAGACAGTATGGTACTGGCACAAAGACAGAAATATTGATCAATGGAATAAAATAGAAAGCCCAGAGATAAATCCACGCACATATGGACACCTTATTTTTGACAAAGGAGGCAAGAATATACAATGGATTAAAGACAATCTCTTTAACAAGTGGTGCTGGGAAAACTGGTCAACCACTTGTAAAAGAGTGAGATTGGACCACTTTCTAACACCATACACAAAAATAAAGTCAAAATGGATTAAAGATCTCAATGTAAGATCAGAAATTATAAAACTCCTAGAGGAGAACATAGGCAAAACACTCTCCGACATACATCACAGCAGGATCCTCTATGACCCACCTCCCAGAATATTGGAAATAAAAGCAAAAATAAACAAATGGGACCTAATTAAACATAAAAGCTTCTGCACAACAAAGGAAACTATTAGCAAGGTGAAAAGGCAGCCTTCAGAATGGGAGAAAATAATAGCAAATGAAGCAACTGACAAAGAATTAATCTCAAAAATATACAAGCAACTCCTACAGCTCAACTCCAGAAAAATAAATGACCCAATCAAAAAATGGGCCAAAGAACTAAATAGACATTTCTCCAAAGAAGACATACAGATGGCTAACAAACACATGAAAAGATGCTCAACATCACTCATTATCAGAGAAATGCAAATCAAAACCACTATGAGGTACCATTTCACGCCAGTCAGAATGGCTGTGATCCAAAAGTCTACAAATAATAAATGCTGGAGAGGGTGTGGAGAAAAGGGAACCCTCTTACACTGTTGGTGGGAATGCAAACTAGTACAGCCACTATGGAGAACAGTGTGGAGATTCCTTAAAAAACTGGAAATAGAACTGCCTTATGATCCAGCAATCCCACTGCTGGGCATACACACTGAGGAAACCAGAAGGGAAAGAGACACGTGTACCCCAATGTTCATCACAGCACTGTTTATAATAGCCAGGACATAGAAGCAACCTAGATGCCCATCAGCAGATGAATGGATAAGAAAGCAGTGGTACATATACACAATGGAGTATTACTCAGCCATTAAAAATAATACATTTGAATCAGTTCTAATGAGGTGGATGAAACTGGAACCTATTATACAGAGTGAAGTAAGCCAGAAAGAAAAACACCAATACAGTATACTAACACATATATATGGAATTTAGAAAGATGGTAACAATAACCCTGTATACAAGACAGCAAAAGAGACACTGATGTATAGATCAGTCTTATGGACTCTGTGGGAGAGGGAGAGGGAGACAGAGAGAGTGGGGAGATTTGGGAGAATGGCATTGAAACATGTATAATATCATGTATGAAACAAGTCGCCAGTCCAGGTTCAATGCACGATACTGGATGCTTGGGGCTGGTGCACTGGGACGACCCAGAGGGATGGTATGGGGAGGGAAGAGGGAGGAGGCTTCAGGATAGGGAACACATGTATACCTGTGGCAGATTCATTTCGATGTTTGGCAAAACTAATACAATATTGTAAAGTTTAAAAATAAAATAAAATTAAAAAAAGAAAAAACAAAACAAAACAAAAAGAGTCTTCTCCAACACCACAGTTCAAAAGCATCAATTCTTTGGCGCTCAGCTTTCTTCACAGTCCAACTCTCACATCCATACATGACCACTGGAAAAACCATAGCCTTGACTAGACGAACCTTTGTTGGCAAAGTAATGTCTCTGCTTTTGAATATGCTATCTAGGTTGGTCATAACTTTCCTTCCAAGGAGTAAGCATCTTTTCATTTCATGGCTGCAATCACCATCTGCAGTGATTTTGGAGCCCCCCAAAATAAAGTCTGACACTGTTTCCACTGTTTCCCCATCTATTTCCCATGATGTGATGGGACCAGATGTCATGATCTTAGTTTTCTGAATGTTGAGCTTTAAGCCAACTTTTTCACTCTCCACTCTCACCTTCATCAAGAGGTTTTTTAGTTCCTCTTCACTTTCTGCCATAAGGGTGGTGTCATCTGCATATCTGAGGTTATTGATATTTCTCCCGGCTATCTTGATTCCAGCTTGTGCTTCTTCCAGACCAGCGTTTCTCATGATGTACTCTGAATAGAAGTTAAATAAGCAGGGTGACAATATATAGCCTTGACGTACTCCTTTTCCGATTTGGAACCAGTCTGTTGTTCCATGTCCAGTTCTAAACTGTTGCCTTCTGACCTGCATACAGGTTTCTCAAGAGGCAGGTCAGGTGGCCTGGTATTCCCATCTCTTGAAGAATCTTCACAGTTTATTATGATCCACACAGTCCAAGGCTTTGGCATAGTCAATAAAGCAGAAATAGATGTTTTTCTGGAACTCTCTTGCTTTTTCAATGATCCAGCGGATGTTGGCAAACCACATTCACAACCTCACTGCAATGGTACATTCTTAACTTTTTCATTTTACTGCTCATAATATTAATTTTATTCAAATTACATGTAAACTGAATCTCCTTTTTAAGCATATTTTTATTCTTTATGACACTTAGAAAGATCTCTCAACATCAGCATTTTAGTACCAGCACAACAGGCTGGTTATTAATCTGCCTGTCATTCCCAGGCTTGGTTCAACAATTGGCCTTTGAGTCATTATATTGTACTTTAGGTTAACTGCACATTTATTTATTGCAATTTACAAAATGTGGGAATATACTAGCTTTCTTATCATTGATACTAGGAAAAAGAAGATAAGACTGACATTAGTAGACCATTTATTTGAATCTGGAGCTAATGAATTCCAGTTATTAATGAATTCCAACTTGGAACAAAGAGTTTGAAAATTTGATTCATAATCTTATGTCCTAATTTGGGATGTAAACAAGTGAGTAAGTTTGGATGATGCTGAATTAAGTCTTGTGTGGACTGAAATAGTCGATGATCATCAATTAAGTACTAGTTTTAAAGATACCAAATTTTAGCTCATATTTCCTCATTATTTTTTGAAAATAGAGCAAAGCCTAAATGAAAACTATATATTATAATATAATTATGAAAAATACATAAAGTAAAAATCCTCTTGTCTGGAAAGCATGTTCTAGTTATCCAGGGTTCTATGAAGCATGGGCATTAAACTCTGTTTAAATTGGTTACACAAGGGGAAGATTCACCTGTTGTGGCCAGAACACAGTGGTCTTTGCTCTCGATCTTAACCTCTTTTGATAGTGTCTCATTATCTTATACTTAGGGAGAATTTTGCTCACTTGAGTCAAAAATCTAAATATGAATATTAAGTCTCAGAGCAGAGGAAATCAGATATCCCAGGTTTTACATTCATGTCTTGACTGCCAAAAGAAACCAAGGTTCACTTCCTACTAGAAGCAGTAAGTTTTATAAGAGTTGAAAAGGAAGGAAAGAAGAATGGGAGAGAGAAAATGTGAAATGATGGCAGGAAATGGAGAAATATTCAGAAAGGAAATAGTTTAACATTATGAATGCAGAAACATACTATGATTCACTCTTTGTATTAACATGTATACTTATTTTCTGTTTTATTGTTGATAGTAATGAAATTCACCAACATATATTTCTCAATTTCTATACTCAATTTTGTCTTATGTATTTTTTATATTCATTTACTTAGATTGTCAAATTATATATTTTAAGCAATTTTTTTAGATGGAGCTTCTATGGTGTTTGACAATTTCTTGCCTCACATTGTTTAAGGATAGCTTAACTGTTTACATGACCCTAGATTAGTCATTGTTTCCCCTTGTTATACATTGTTAATTTTAGCCCAGTGCCTTATATAATCTATTGTTACTACTAAGAGGTTAGCTACTATCAGTCTGAAGATAATATCTCTTTTCTCATTGGTAGCATTGAAGATTTTCCTTTTATCCTGGCATTCTCCAGATGTGTAAAGGTGGGACTTTTGTTTCACTCTGCTCTGCACTTTCAGATCAAGAACTACTTTTTACTACATTGCCTTATTTAAATTTTCTGCCACTTCTAAAAAATGTTCTTTCTGTCATTTCCACTATCTTCATCTTGAACTTAGAAATATGTTGGAGATTTTTTTAATCTTATATTCTTTCTGTTTCTTAACAGGTTTTAGCTTTTTTTCTTCTGCTTACTGGTAAAATCCCAGGTGAAGTGAAGTGAAGTGAAAGTGAAGGTTGCTCAGTCATGTCCAACTCTTTGTGACCCCATGGACTATACAGTCCATGGAATTCTCCAGGCCAGAATACTGAGTGGGTAGTCTTTCCCTTCTCCAGGGGAACTTCCCAACCCAGGGATTGAACCCAGGTCTCCCACATTGCTGGCAGATTCTTTACCAGCTGAGCCAGAAGGGAAGCCCAAGAATACTGGAGTGGGTAGCCTATCCCTTCTCCAGCTATCTTCCTGACCCAGGAATTGATCTGGGTCTCCTGCATTTCAGGTGGATTCTTTACCAACTGAGCTATGAGAGAAGCTAAATCCCAGGGTAATATTTTCTAATTCATTAATTTTTAATATCAATATATGATGGACACAATCTAAGGTAACCCCAATGGGTTATGTCCTTGTATGAACCACTTCTGTAAGTACAGACTGAATCTATGACTTGCTCTTAACCAAATGAATATGGCAAAAGTGACGAAGCATCACTCCATTGATGAGGTTGTATTATCTAAACTCTGTTTTAGCAGATGAATGTGGAAGACTCTCCTGGTGACCTTGAAGAAGTAAACTGCCATGGTATGGAGAGTTTATGGAGAGGACCATGTGGTAAGGAATTGTGGGTGTCTTCCAGGATTTGAGGACCTCGGTCCTACAGCTGCAAAAAATTCTGCCAGCAACCATATGAGCTTTGAAGACAACCCTTGAAATCAAGGGAGGACAGAGCTCAGCCAATATGTTATTAGCAACCTCAGGAGTTCTGAGCAGGAAAACTAGCTCAGTGTTGCCCAGGACCTGATCCACTGAAACAGTGAGATAATAAATGTATGTCATTCTCAGCTGCCAAATTTATGGTAATTGGTTACACAGCAATAGAAAATTAATACAAACTAATAGTTCCTACCTAATGTTTATAATTTTCAACGTGTTCTTTTATTTCAATGAGTGTATTTTTTCTTTGCCAGGATTTCTAATTTACTGTTTTAATATAATATCTACTTCTTTTGAAAAATTTCCACTTGGTTTTGTTTCTATTTTATTGCTCATTTTTTAGATGTTTTCTTTCATTTGGCTCAGAGAAGATCCTAACAATACACACTTTAAAATAGTTTCTGAGGATCAAGTTGTAGTAAGGCAGCACTGAGACTTCTGTCCTGGATGATTCTGGAGCTATCACACAAAGTAGTCACTGAGTCTAACAGGTGGCTTGCCTCGTTTTCTGGGAGAAGGGCTTTGTTTTTGATCTCCCACCTTTCTGGACATCGTACTTGTTCTAAAGGACAGCATCACAGCAATTGTTAGTATCTTTCATAAGAGGGGACTTGTGCCCAATCTCTAAATTCAAGCAGTGAGTATGTTTCCAGTCCCTGCATCTGGGTACCTTCTTTAGTCCACTTACTCTAAGACTGCTGAACATCTGATGCTTCTCTTTTACTTCTCCTACCCAACATAGCACTCCAGCCCTGCTTATTAATCTGCATTTCTATTCCTCTTCCTATTTACAAAGTTATTTGTCTTGCTTTGATCAACTTATTAAACTTGTCTTTTTTTTTCTTTAAAAGCTACTAATTTAAGATGGAGAGATAACTGGAGTATACTCTGGAAAGGAGGTGAAAGGGGGCCGTTTTTCAGTTACTACATGTTAGTGTATACTTTTAAGTGAGCTGGAAATTCATTCATTTAGAACCATTTTCTTTTTTTCTCCTTCTTAAATTTAAAGCACATCATGTGCATCTGTTTATACTTCTGATTGCTTAGGCTAAGTCTGCGTTCATTCTTGCAATTATACCAGCTTGATGTGTTTTTATAGATAGCAATTTGGAATGGCAAAAATTGAGATCATACACAGCATAAGATTTAATAATTTCCAATTGTGCTGTGTGGTTTCTATACATGGATACTATAGTGATTAGGATTCGACTAAGAGAGGGAAGGATAGGAGGAGAGGGGGACGACAGAGGACAAGATGGCTGGATGGCATCACCGGCTCAGTGGACATGAGTTTGAGCAAACTCTGGGAAATAGTGAAGGAGAGGAAAGCCTGGCATGCTGCAGTCCATGGGGTTGCAAAGAGTCAGACACGACTGAGTGACTGAACCACACTAAAGAGCAAATAAAACCACTTATTGACTCCAGTTCACCCTTCTTATTTACTCTAAAGCTGGACAGAGGTAAGGGACTATTTAGAGTCACTCTTGTTTTAGTTTGCTACCCTTTTTAGAAAACTTTAAGCTTTGAAATTCATTCTTTATTTAATGAAACTACCAAAATTATATAGCAAAAGTTCAATGCAATATTAATTAAAATGTAGACTTCCTAACTGGTCTGTCTACCTTCAGTTACTCGTGGATGATTAGAGCAATCATTTATGTAAGATTTCCTCTGATTATGACAAATAGGGCAAGAAGTCCATTTAATTAGAAGGCCTTTGAATTTTTATAAATTAGTTTTGGAGAAGAGGCACCAGGACAATCCCAATGCTCCTCTAGCTATCTTCACATGATGTTAAGTGTATTGCTGGTTTCCTCATTTTATGAGCTTCCCAGGTGGCACAGTGGTAAAGCATCTGTCTGCTAGTGTAGGAGATGCAGAGACACAAGTTTGATCCCTAGGTCAGGAAGATTCCCTGGAGAAGGAAATAGCAACCTGCTCCAGTATTCTTGCCTGGAAAATCCCATGGACAGAAGAGCCTGCAAGGCTACAGTCCATGGGGTCACAGGTCAGACCCAACTGAGCACACAGCAGCTACCTTGCCCCTACCCAAAGAAACCAGATAAAGCTGAGAATGCTGGGGGCTGTACAAAAGGGTGGACCAGAGAAATGAATGCCAGCCAGCTCTCATCTCTTTTACTCTTTCCAGTAGTGTACAGATTACTATTTACTATTGCACTAATTCTAAAGCATGTTCTTCCCACACCCCAATTTCTGATATCAAGATATCTTATTAATTACTATTGATCAGAAATGGCTAAATTCCTAGAAACATACAACCTGCCAAGAGTGATTCATGAAGAAATTGAAAATCTGAACATACCAATTATGGGTAAGGAGATTGCATCACTAATCAAAAATTGCCCCCCCAAAAAAAGCCAGGACTAGATGGCTTCCCTGGTGAATTCTACCAAATATTTAAAAAATAATGAATACCAACCCTTCTCAAACTCCTCCAGAAAACTGAAGAGGAGGGAAACCTCCCAAACTCATTTTACAATGTCAGCATTATCCCTATAATGAACCCAGATAAGGACATTATAAGAAAATAAAACTACAGGCAATATAGATGTAAAATTTCTTAAGAAAATATTAGCAACCTAAATCAACAGCATATTGAAAGGATCATATACCACAATCAGTCAAGAAAGCTTTATCTGAATAAATAATAATAAAATAAAAGATTAAAAAATCATATAATGCAGATAATAGATGCATAAAAATCATTTGACAAAATATAGCTATTTTATGACAAAAACTCTCCACAAACTGGGTAGAGAAGGAATACATCTCAATATAATAAAAGCTATATATGATAAGCCCGTGGCTACCATCATATTCAATGTTGAAAAGTTAGACTTTTCCTGAAAGTTAAGAAATAAAACAATGGTGCCCCTTCTCAATTTCCCTGTTCAACATAGTTCTGAAAGTCCTGGTTAGAGCAATTAAGCAAGAAAAAGAAAGAAAAGGCATTCAAATCAGAAAGGAAGAAGTACAATTGTCTTTGTTTGTAGATGATATAATCTTATATATAGAAAACCTTAAAAGCTTCACTGAAAATCTGTTAGAACTAATAAATAAATTCAATAATGTTACAGAATGAAAAATTAACAAACAGAAATCACTTGTGTTTCTATACACTAACAACAAGCTATCTGAAAAAGAAAGAAAACAATACCATTTAATAGCCTCTAAAACAATAAAATATTAATATATAAAAATTTAACCAAGGTAGTGAAAGATTTATTCATAGAAAATCATAAGACTTTGATGAAAGAAATCGAAGAAGACACAAACCCTATGTTAATAGATCATAATAATTAATATTGGTAAAATGTCCATACTGCACAAAGCCTTCTATAGATTGAACACAATCCCTGTCAAAATTCCCACATTATTTTTTCATAGAAACGGAAAAAAAAAAATAAAGAAATTCATCCAAAGAACAAGCAACAAAAACAAGTGAAACTACATCAAATGAAAGTGCTTCTGCACAGCAAAAGGGACAATCAGCAAAATGGAAAGGAAACCTACAGCACGGCAGGAAATATTTTCAAATCATATTTCTGATTAGAGGCTAATACCCAAACTACAGAAGGAACTAACTCATACAACTCAACATCAAAAAACAATCCAAATAAAAAATGGGCAGAGGAACCGAATAGATACTTTTTCCAAAGGAAGCAAACAGTTGGCCGACAGACACATGAAAAGATGTTCAGTGTCGCTAATCATCAGTTGAGTTCAGTCATTCAGTCGTGTCTGACTCTTTGTGACCCCATGAACCGCAGCACGCCAGGCCTCCCTGTCCATCACCAATTCCCGGAGTTCACTCAAACTTACGTCCATCGAGTCAGTGATGCCATCCAGCCATCTCATCCTCTGTCGTCCCCTTTTCCTCCTGCCCCCAATCCCTCCCAGCATCAGAGTCTTTTCCAATGAGTCAACTCTTCGCATGAGGTGGCCAAAGTATTGGAGTTTCAGCTTTAGCATCATTCCTTCCAAAGAACACCCAGGGCTGATCTCCTTCAGAATGGACTGGTTGGATCTCCTTGCAGTCCAACGGACTCTCAAGAGTCTTCTCCAACACCACAGTTCAAAAGCATCAATTCTTTGGCACTCAGCTTTCTTCACAGTCCAACTCTTGCATCCATACATGACCACAGGAAAAATCATAGCCTTGACTAGACAGACCTTTGTTGGCAAAGTAATGTCTCTGCTAATCATCAGGGAAATACAAATCAAAACCACAATGAGATATCACCTCCCATCTCTAAGAATGGCTGTTATCAAAAACAGAATATAGCAAGCGTTGGTATTGATGCAGAGAAAAGGGAACCATTTTCTGTACCCTTGGTAGAATGTAAACTTGTACAGCTGTTATGGAAAACAGCATGGAGTTTCCTCAACAATTAAAAATAGAACGACCATATGATTCAATAATCCCTCCTCTGGGTATATTCCTAAAACATGAAATCAAGATTTTGAAGGGATATGCACTTCCATATTTATTGCAACATTATTCACAATGGTCAAGATACAAATGATCTAAGCACCAATCTATAGATGATTGGATAAAGGTGTGGTGTATATATACATGTGGAATGTTGTTCAGCTATGGTAAGAAGAGAATCTTGCCAGTTATGATAACATAGATGAAATTTGAGGGCATTATGTAAATGAGAGCATCCCTGGTGGTACAGATGGTAAATAATCTGTCTGCAATTGAGGAGACCTAGGTTCAACATCCTGGGTCAGGAAGATCCCCAGGAGAAGGGCACGGCAACCCACTCCAGTATTCTTGCCTGGAGAATCCCATTGACAGAAGAGCCAGGAGGGCTACAGTCCATGGGTTGCAAAGAGTTGGACACAACTGAGCAACTAACACAAACACACACACACACATGCTAAGTGAATTAAGTCAAACAGGGAAAGAGGAACACTGTATCATATAACTTACGAGTGGAATTCAAATACACTGAACTCATAGAGACTGGACTGATGGCTGCAGGTGCTAGTGGCTGGGAGAAATGGGGAGATGTTGGTCAACGGTATTGATACAAACTTCCTGCTATTTAAGTTCTGGGGATCAAGTGTACAGCATAGTAATTATAATCAACAATATTATATTACAAATTTCAAAATTGCTAAGAAAGTAGCTCTTAAATGCTGTTACCAGAAAAAAAAGAGGTGGTAATTATGTGAAGTTACAGAGGTAGTAAGTAATCCTACTATGGTAATCAGCTTACAATATCTAAGGACCAAATCAGCACACTCAGTGTATCTTAAAGTTGTATGTCAATTAGAGCTCAGTAAAAGTGGAAAAAACCTATTGAGCAGGTGGGCTGCATTTGGTATTGATTGTGCTTAGTCCCTCAGTCGTGTCCGACTGTTTGAGACCCCATGGACTGTAGTCCACCAGTCTCCTCTGTCCATGGGGATTCTCCAGGCAAGGATTCTGGAGTGGGTTGCCATGCCCTCTTCCAGGGGATTTTCCCAACCCAGGGATCAAACCCAGGTCTCCCACATTGCAGACAGATTCTTTAATATCTGAGCCATCAGGGAAGCTGTCTGCTACTTGCTTCTCCTCGGTTCTATACTTTTATTAGTCACCGTTTCCTTTAACACCAAAAAAATGTTGCAAATCCTATTCCATGCACTAGACTACAGCTGCCAAAGTCTCCTTTTCCTCTCAGATGAAAAGCTATAAATTGTCTTTAGAGAACACACTCTTCTGTTCAATTCATGCTGTTGCAACTTCTCTCTTATCACCTGGTTGCTTGTGGGTTTTTAGATTATTTTCTTCTCTCTATACACGAAAGGTAAAGCCTTTCTGCCATTTCTTAAACAGAGCACCGCTGAACCAAGACTAATACAGAAGACAAAACTTTAATGACAGTTTTGAAGTAAAATAAATTAATTAAAATACAGAGTAATACACTACAGATTCAGTAAATGTACTTTTTCTTACGGAACTTATCATGGAGTCTAGCTCCCAGCTATGTTGCTGGAATTTTACTGTTTCTGGACTTTTTTCTTATCTTCTATGCCAGGGCATTGCTTCTTTTTCTAAGTACCAGCATGAGTCCTTAGTTGCTCAGTTGTGTCTGACTCTTTGCAACCCCCAAGACTGCAGCCCACCAGGCTCCTCTGCCTATGGGGATTCTCCAGGCAAAAATACTGGAATGGGTTGCCATGCCCTCCTCCAGGGGACCTTCCCAAGCTAAGGACAGAACCCAGGCCTCCTGTGTTGTAAGCGAATTCTTTACCATCTGAGCCACCAGGGAAGCCCTAAGTACCCAGCAGACAACTCCAAACTTCCTATTATTGTTAGCCATCTAAATAGCACCTATTTGGCTATACCTAATGGTCCTTCTCATTCTCAACTGACAACCAGACCAACACTTTTGCCTGTTAAAAGAGTTATCTTTTTTAAAGATAAAATTATCGTCATCATTTTAGAAAACATATATGGCTATGATTAGTTTTATAACTATTAAATTGTTTCTCTTTACCGATTATTTTCATACTTCCAACTGCCTGTAGCCTTTATCTCTTGGATGCCCTATGCATGCATGCTAACTTGCTTCAGTTGTGTCCAACTCTTTGCGACCCTATCAACCATGACTGCTATGCTTCTCTGTCTGTGGGATTGTCCAGGCAAGAACAGTGGAGTAGATTGGCGTGCCCTCCTCCAGGGGATCTCTTATATCTCCTGTATTGGCAGGTGGGTTCTTTACCACTAGCACCATCTGGGAAGCCCTGGGTGCAACTCAAATTGACAGTTTTAAAGAATAAAATTCAAAATGTTAAAAACTAAACTCATCATAAAGACCTTCCAAACCTCTTCCTCATTTTTTGCCTCATTATCTCAGATAATGAGATATCTGAGGTGATCCTCTCCCACCTAACTGTCCAGATTTATAATCTGGGCATCACCCTAGATTCTTCTGTCTTAGTCAATCCCCAAATTCCATCACTACATTTTATCCATTCCTACATGGTAGAATGTCTGGAATCTGTAAAAGTGTTCTTTACCTCCCCTCTCTTAGTATAGGTTAGTATCAACAACCCATCTCAACTTCATGTCTCCATTATTCTCTACCTCCAGTTTAGTGAGATTCTGATAGGTGGTACCAAAGGTGGCCTCATGATTTCTACCTCCTGGTGCTCACAGCCCTTACCTCTAGTTTGGTGGGATCTGTGATTTGCTTTACGATAACAGGGTAAATAATTAATATGAATAATATGAACAACAAGAATATGGCAAAAGGGTTGGGACATCCCCACTTACTTTAAGTTGCATTATACAAGAATGTCTTTCAGACTTGCAATTCCCTCTCTCGTTTCATTCCTGACTTTGAAGAAATAAGTTGCCATGTATCCTACAGCCACGGAGAAATGATTTCTGCCAAAAACTTGGGAGAGCTTGGAAGAAGATCTTTCCCCAGCCAGGCCTCTGATGAAAGCCCAACTTGGGAGACACCTTGCCTGAAGGCTTGTGAGACCCTAAGCAGAGACCCCATCTAAGCCATACCTGGATTTCTGAGCCTCAAAACTGTGAGATAATAATGTGCTTTGTTTTCAGCAGCAAGTTTGCAGAGATGTTACACACAATAGATAGCTAACATATATTTCTTGTATAAAATATGCAACCAGGTTATGAAAAGTCTATTAACAACTTATCATGTCCTCCAGGACTAAGCCAAAACTCTTCACAAGACCCTTCAAGTCCCTTCGATTTGTATGAATGCTGAATTTCTGTTAGCTTATTGAATGAGGCATTCTCTTTTTCCTCATTAGATCTTTGCATGTATTCTTCTTTCTATTTAGACTGTTCACTTCTGGCTGCTTATCTTTCTCTAACATAATCCCTTCTTTTGTTCACTAACTCCTCCTCTTCAATTCTGGTTTAGATCTAACTATTACTGAGGAGCTTTCTCTGACCCAGGAAGTTGGGGCACCCTTTCTTTATTTTTTCCATCAAAATGCTTTTCATATATCATTATAATTGCTGATTTAATTGTCTCTTCATCTCAATGAACCATGAGAGAAAAGATAATATCTGTTTTGCTCATGAATTGTATAGCCTCTGCATCTGACCCAGAGTTAGGGCTCATTAATTACCTATTTCATGAATAAATGAATGACTTCAAAATAGAGACTAAATTTGACAGATATCACATGCAGTGCCCATTATTAGAACTGCAGGACACTGTCTTGACGGAGAATCACAGGCACGTCTATATTATGCAGCCCAGAGGTGACTCCTAAGGCTCAGACCACTTTCCCATCTTCTCCTGTCTTTTCTTGCAGCCTCAGCTAGCTTTTATCCTTTCCTCTAACATTTCTTCTATCTACTCTGTTCTTTCCCTACTAAGACAGTATCCATTTGTCTCACAAAGGAATGTCCATACATCCTTTTCTTTTGAAAGGCAACTATCAATAATAACAATAGCTTGGAAGTTGCAAAAGTTATGTAGCCTGATTTATATAGTTCTTATGGTCTTTGTCCATGATCAAACTTACAAATTCCCTTTTGCAATAATGACTGGAACTTCTTGAAGTTTCCTTTCTAATCCCCTTTGGACTTTTAACTTTTGAGTCTATTCTGCAGATGGAACTCAAACATCCATACTTAAATCCTGATTTCAACAATAAGGAGGTACTGATTTTTTTTCCTATCTTTACAATAAAAAGTCAGAATACATCAATAATAAATTTTTATCTTATTGGATAATTTGCATCCCTGAAGATTTCTGTTTTATCATGACCTCTTCTCTACCCAGAACAATCCTTTTGAATCATTTGTCTTGAATATTTCCTGGACTTGCTGCTAAAATTTATTATAAATGACCTATTTAATCAGAATGCACTTAGAATTCTTTGAATAAACTGTGATTTTAGTTATATCTTAATCATATTATGATGATGGAGTTATATTAAATAATACAGAAATTGACTAGCATAATTAACAACAGATAGAAATACTACAAAGTATATGAATCTCCCCTCACCCCATCCAGTGGTTAGAAATTAAAAAGCTATTAAAATTAATAGAGTGATGAATTCACATTAGAAAACAACATACTCTTCTATAAAATGAAGAGGAAAAAAAAATCACATTCTTCATTATATGAGCAAAACTATTCTCTGTTGGTAACTAACGGCAGTAGTATTACAAATCAGGACACATTAAACCAGAAGTAAATAAAAACCTTGTTACAAAGAATTCCATTTCCTACATGTTATTCTTTTAATATTTGAAAAATAAAATACTTATCTTAGTCTTCTAAAGTGTCAAGAGTTTCATACTACAAAGTAAAAATTACATATTTTATTGATGACATTTTTAAACATTATTTTTCTTTTTGACACATCTGACGGTCTAGCCAGTAAGATATTGTGTTTCCTTCTTTCCTGTTTCAATAGTTAAATATAGAGATGCATATTTTACCCTGCCTTTAATATGAAAGACCTTCTGTGCCATGATTTATTTTATATACATAAGAGAGCCTTGGCCAGACCTTGAGGATTACATTTTTAAATAACAAAGGGATCAGTGTGAGTACCTCTAGGTTTCTACTCTGAAAATAAATCAAATGTGAGTCAGACTTCTTAAACCACATTCTAAATTAAAACTATCATTGTCCTGGTAATGGATATTAAATAGCTTATGGCCTTATTTTCAGCATTATCATTTTTTCCCCAAAGGATTCAAACACCCTCAGTTGTTATTCGTAGGCAATATGCTTAGTATTGATTGCTACTATTATAATCTGCATTGTATGTTCATTACCTAGCAACAAAGAAAACAAAAGTCTTACCAGAGTAAAACTCATTTTCCGATTGCTGTGGTTTGTTTTTAAAGAAAAGTTTCAAATAATATTTTATTTGTATATATTTATTGAGCACATGTTTTATACCAGACACTCGGCTACATATTGTAGGTTTCAAGTCAGATCAGACGTGATTCAAGCATTGATGGGATTTAGATCCTAAAGAAGTAGTAAAATTATTCTGATGAAAGACAGTTCATACCTCTTGAGTAGTTTAAACTATGCATACAGAAGAGAATGCATCTATGAGAGTTCAGGATGTTGCATCGAATCAATGCTAATCTGAATACTCATAGCACCTTAATAGAAGGGGTTGGGACTTCAGTTGATAACTGTGGGAATACACTGACAATTCTAGGTAAAGAGAAAGGCTAAAGCAAAGACATAGATGTGGGAAATGCTGTAGAATGTTGGATTTCATTAATTAATATACAGATTCTCTGTAATGGCATTTAAATGAATCATTTGAGGGTTTTTTGTTAATTTTTTAAATTGGAGATTTACAACATTGTGTTAGTTTCCGCTGTGCAGTGAAGTGAATCACATGTATGCGTGTATCCCCTCCCTCTCGAGCCTCCCTCCTACCCACTCGCATCCCACCTACCTAGGTTATCACAGAGGCAGAGCTGAGCTTCCTGTGCTATATGGCAGCTTCCCACTAACTGTCTATTTCACATATGGTAGGAGAAGGCAATGGCACCCCACTCCAGTACTCTTTCCTGGAAAATCCCACTGACAGAGGAGCCTGGTGGGCTGCAGTCCATGGGGTCGCTTAGAGTCGGACACGACTGAAGTGACTTAGCAGCAGCAGCAGTGTATATATGTCAATCCTAATCTCCCAGTCTGTCCCACCCTCTCTTTTCCCTCTGTGCTGTGTCCACATGTCCCTTTTCTATGTCCGTGACTCTATTCCTGCCCTGCAGATAAGTTTACCCATTACCATTTTTCTAGATTCCATATTTAAATATAATAGACAAAGCCTTATCCCATTGCATAAACAGAAAAGACCATGTGGATGCTCTGATCCAGCACTTCTTGAGGCTTAATCAAAAGAAATCTATACTTTCTATATGGTATGAAATCCTTGTTTGGGTCTATAAATGCATGCGTGTGTGCTAAGTCCCTTCAGTCATGTCCAGCTCTTTGAGACCCCATGGACTGTAGCCCACCAGGCTCCTCTGTCCATGGAAATTCTCCAGGCAAGAATACTGGAGTGGGCAGCCATGCCCTCCTCCAGGAGATCTTTACCACTCAGGGATCGAACTCATGTCTCCTGTGGTTCCTGCACTGCAGGCCTACTCTTTGCCCCTGGAGCCAGTGGGGAAGCCCCTATAAATGCATACATCAGCTTAGTTATAGAAATACAAATTCTAAAATGGACTGACTGGGCATTTAGAAATCAGTAATTTGGAACTCAAACCCCAATTCTGAATTCACATCCCAAATCTTTCACAGGTTCAGACTAACACCAAGGCTTAATAACCCCAGCCTGTTTGTTGTAGACAAACCATAATGTATGCCAATTGAACAGCCGTTTTGAAATCTTAATAACAAAGCTTTCACTTGGTTTATATTAATTGTAGAGATGAATGGGGTATTTGTACACACACACCCACACAAGGTGAAATTTTTCAAATTTTAGAAAAAAATAATTTGTTTAAAATTCATTTTTTAAAGAAATATTTTACATTCACTATTCCTTTTCACAAAGTCTATTGCAAATTACTTTATGCTTTGCAACATTAATTCGTCATGCTCCAGTTGGGCAAATGAAAACGGGGCTTATGCTTCTCTAAGTAGTAATTTTACAACCTATATCTGACAGTGTCTTTTACTTTTGCCCCATCCCAACTTGCCTAGGAACTATTTGACTTTAGGATTCAAGCATTTCTCAGATATAGAAATAAACAATTCAATTTGGCAAGACAAAAAAATTATTAAGCTAGATTCAGATTATCTAGTGAATAGCTCACTTCAACTGAGTGGAAATTAAATTAACTGATATTCAGATTCATGAGTCTTTACTTAAAATACCTAACCTAATTAGGATCAGTAATATTTTATAGTAAGCTTGAGATATATATGTTTGCAAAATGGCATATTCATTCTTGTTAAGTTTCTTTCGTGTAAAAGCCGTAGATTCAGAAGATGTTAAATCTAATTAGGATATAGAAACAATGCAATAATATATATGTTTGCCTAAAATATTTTTATTGTAAAGATCTAGGTTTCAACTGATATTAAGTAAATAGATTGAACTCTACTTCTACCAGCTCCTTTTTAGTAATTATAGCTAATACAAAATAAGGTTCTATCCTTTCCCTTTTGCTCATTGTTACTACTTAGAGAAGCTATTACTTATGAGATTATAATGACTGAGAGTCTGTAGTTCTCAGAATATCTACCACAGGAAAATTGATTAATTTAGTAGACCTGATTTTAGTTATGAAACATCAATGTACATGTTATTAGCTAGCACTGTGATGTTCCTGAAGACAAGCTTCAAGTCTTTTGTGGTTTATATTAAATTGGTTTATATTGACTCAAGTCCATGCTAAGCACAAGGCCTGCCACATGGTAGACAACTAATTTGAATATTCAAAATACTAGAAGCACACATGTTTACCCTATTTCATAATATTTCTGAACCCACATAGACTCAGGACGAAGCAGGCAATTGTCTTACTAATGTGATGGGTAATTATGGAATCATCAGGAAGTAATTTACAAAGAAACCCTTTTAGACATAAGTTCAAGTCTTCATTTCACAAATTAGATCTTTTAATGTTTTCTGCTTCTTAGGTTGCTCAATATCAAGGGCTCACTTAGAGAAAACACATTTCCTTTACTTCTACTTCAAGATAGCAGCAGGGAGTCTCTAAAGGATTTTATAAATTATTATACTTGGATAAAGGCTTGCCATTGGCAATGAAAATCTTTGATGAATTATCAATGATGTATATAATTACTCATTTCACAGTCAGTAAAATAAACTAAAAAATATACTTTCTGAAATTAATAATCTTTATTATAAACATGATATTTCTTAACCAACTTTGAATCTGATGCAACACAGACTTATTTTTCTGCTTTTAATTTATTTAAGATTTTTAAAATCTAATTTCACCCAAGAGAGTATTTTACTGTTATAAGTACATTGGATCACATTTCAAATAGCATATGATTATGATTAGTTAAATTCAGTAGATAGAATTCACTTAGAATAGATTTTTTTTGAAATGATGTTCCAAGTCATTTCAAAAGATAATTTGCCCTAGAAAATACGAAAAAAGTTCATTTACAACTGCATAAGTGTTTAATATTCTTTCAATGTAATATTTTTACTCATCTAATCATATATCTTTGTCTCTCACCCAAATAAGACAAATTCTTTTTTGTGGTATTATTAAGGCATTTTTAAGGTGCTCAATTAATTAAGCTTAATTAATTAATTAAGATGCTTTATTAATTAAGCTTAAAGTACTTCCTACTTTAAAGTTGGTAAAGAATTTGCCTGCAATGCAGGAGACCTGGAGTCAATCCGTGGGTCAGGAAGAACCCCTGAAGAAGGAAATGGCAACCCACTCCAATATTCTTGCCTGGGAAATCCCATGGACAAAGGAGTCCAGCGGGCTACAGTCCGTGTGGTTGCAAGAATCAGACATGACTTAGTGACTAAACCACCATCAAGCTTAAGGTGGGCTTCCCAGATCTTTGTCTTTTCAGTGAAACTCTATCATGTGTAAATTATTGAAGTGAGTGTTGCTGGGGACAGAGATGAACCTATCTCAGTCCCACCAAGTATTCATACTAAGGAGGGACACTTACTTATCTACACACGACTGTGTTAACAGGCAGAATGTCAGGGCTTGATGGAGCCAAAATAGATACTATAAAATGTGATAGAGAAAAATATGAAGCTATTATAGGGAAATCAGAAAAACTTCTTGGAGGAGATAGGATATGAGTTGTTGTTCAGTTGCTCAGTCATGTCCACCTCTTTGCAACCCCATGGACTGCAGCACACCAGGCTTTCCTGTCCTTCACTATCTCCTGGACTTGCTCAAACTCATGTCCATTGACTTGGTGATGCCATTCAACCATCTCATCCTCTGTCATCCCCTTCTCCTCCTGTCTTCAGTCTTTCTCAGCATCTGGGTTTTTTCCAATGAGTCAGCTCTTCATTTCAGGTGGCCAAAGTACTGGAGCTTCAGCTTCAGCATCAGTCCTTCCAATGAATATTCAGGATTGATTTCCTTTAGGATTGACTGGTTTGATCTTCTGACAGTCCAAGGGACTCTCAACAGTCTTCATTACTGTTCAACTGAGAGCTGAAGAACTGATATAATATTTGTAAGGATAGTCAAATATGGAATATGGTAAACATAGGGGAATGGATATAAAGTGAAATCTATGATTCAGATTGTGGAAAAAAACCCTAAAGCCTGCATTTCTATATTCTTTGTTTTATATATATATATATATATATATATATATATATCATTATTTTCCAAAATCTAGCTTCCTTGGTGCTGAAGCAGCATAATTTGCTATTTTCCTAATAAAAAAGAATTTGCATGTGGTTGGGGAGGGTGAGAGGAGATAGTTGAGTACACTGTGTTTAAACCCAATAATTTTCAATAATTGCCATAATTTTCTCCCTGCCTAATGAATGCCAACTGGAATCAGCAATACCTATGAAGTACAATGGTGGAAAATGTAGTGTGCCTTAGTCTAATTATTATGCTTTAAGCCTTTAGATAAAAAATTTATTCAAGCAAGTGTGGTTTTACTGTGTGCAGTCTATCAAGCAGAAAAGAGCATGGTTCTTAACAAGTTACACTATAGGAATAATTTCTCAGATTAAAATAAGTATGTAATTTGGTCAAGTTCATCGTTTATGTACTTCTGCTTTCAGAACTCATGCCTTCTAATTTTTAAACAGTCTTGTGAAAACTAAAATATTTATCAGTTATTTAGTTCTTGAATTCTTATTATACCCAAAGTATCATAAATTGTTACTATCCCCAATATTGCACTATTTAAAGAACAAATAAATGGTACTCTTTCATGCTAGATATAGAAAATATGATTGGTATTTAGGTTTTCCTGGTCTTTAGCCTATGATAATTCACTGTATTCAATAGTTTCACTAATATCAATAGCATCAGTATCCCAGGAAGAAAAAAAATATGCTTATCACTGGAATAAATGTAAGTCTAGTTATCAGTATTCAACAGATAGTATTTCTCTTCAATATTGAAAAAAATGGCCTTGTTTAGTGTTTCATTTGATTACAATTTATGTATATATACACATGGCCTTTTCAAGTAGTGCCAGTGGTAAAGAACCTGTCTGCCAATGCAGGAGACATAAGAGACATGATTTCAATCCCTAGATGGGGAGAATCCCCTGGAGAAAGGAATGACTATCCACTCCAGTATTCTTGCCTGGGAAATACCATGGACAGAGGAGCCTGGTGGGTTGCAGTCCATAGGGTCAGAAACAGAGTCATACATGACTGAGCAACTAAACAATAACAATGCATAACCTATATATATACATATATATTTATGTACATAAATATACATAATATACACATATAAATAATGTATGTATACAAAAATAAATATGTATGTATATATGTAGGTGAATGTACATATATAAATCTATTTTAGAATGCTTTTAATAATGAATATTTCAATTTTTTTTGTAGAAAACTTAGAAAATCTAGAAAAGCGTGGCAGATAAAATAAAGGTCTTACATCTTTCTATATCCAAAAGATAATCAATCTAGATCCTATATTAACTGATGAATGTCACTGGAAATCTCATTATATGAAATGATATTTGATAAGAAAGACCAAATGTGTTAAATCAGCTTCTTTTAGTTTAATTTAAGAAGCAGTTTTGGGCTAATTTAGACTACCATGGACTAATATTGTGCAGAATTTTCTTCCTAATATTAATAGAAAAGTTGACCAGTGTTTCACAGGGCAATGATCAAAACTGCTTTAGAGCAAGACTAGTTAATTTTCATAGACATAAGGTGACATCCCAGCTCAATGCAATTTGTTGTAATGACAGTTGCTATCTAGTGAACAATATTTCAGACCGAAATGCATTGACTTTCAACTTTCCCTTTATAGTATACTGTTCTTGCCTGTTTGTATCATCTGTGATGTCAAACGGGCGATGGCACCCCACTCCAGTACTCTTGTCTCGAAAATCCCATGGATGGAGGAACCTGGTAGGCTGCAGCCCATGGGGTCACTAAAAGTTGGATACGACTGAGCGACTTCACTTTCACTTTTCACTTTCATGCATTGGAGGAGGAAATGGCAACCCACTCCAGTGTTCTTGCCTGGAGAATCCCAGGGACGGGGGAGCCTGGTGGGCTGCCATCTATGGGGTCGCACAGGGTCGGACACGACTGAAGTGACTTAGAAGCAATAGAAGTTAGAATACTTGAAAGTACTATTCAGAAACAACTTAAAGCTTCCTCTAAAATAATGTCACTGTTACTTTCATTCAAGTGTCCATTCTTGAGATTAAGAGAATGAGCAACAGAGAGAAATAGAATGTAGTAATATCCACAGCATGTCCTAATCATACTACAACTGTTACTATATGAATTGCATCAACAGTTGCTTACTAATAGTGATAACTAATTATTATAATGCTGGCCAAAATATTTTGAGTGTTATTAAACTCTTGGAGCACTGATTGGCTTACATTTGCTCCTTGTATTGCAGTAGGAAATTCACTACTCATAAGTGCTTTTCAAAAAGATTGAATCTTGAAGGAATCAATATACTGAACACAAGAGTTCAGTTTCACAGTGTTCACCAATCTTTCTAAATTCAGATCTAGCTATTTTAAGTTGTGTCCTAATCGAAATGTAGAATGTTCCTGGATAAGAAATAGCATGATGGTGCTTTATAATGCATCTTTTTAAAAGCTGAAATAATATTTGACTTGTTGGTCTTTTGTAATTTAATCTCATTTTCCATTGTATGGCACAGACATAACAGGGGCTCCCTTCATTTTCAGGTAATGAGACAAAATGCCCATGTTGAGTGTGATTAAATCCCCTAGAGAAAAGATGATCTCATGAGAAGGTTTAATCTCTAAGTAAATCAATCTGTAGCACATGCTTAAAAGGTAGTCCTTTCCCCTTGGACAAGAGAGGCCAAATAGTGGCCAACTGTGTGTTGGTTTTCTCTTTACGTTTATGACTTGGTCATCATTTGAATACCCCTTAAATTTAGTGTGCTTTACTAAATTTAGTGATTTTCTGGCCAGTGTGATAATCTCCTTTGCTTACCTTGAGTATCAATACAAATTTTGCAATTTATTTCCTTGCTACAAATTATTGAATACATCAGTAGAGTTATATAGGTCTGTTCAGATTTTCACTTGATTTTCTCAAAATAGCATCTATGTGACTCTATTTTTTTTTTTTAATCTCTTAAAAGCACAATTTGGAGAAGTGTTCCATAAGAAGCAAACCAAGCTATCTCCCCCACAAAAACATCACAATTCCCCAAGCCCTCTGGATATAACCATGATATTTTTTGGAGATAGTTTGATTTGCTTTTTTAAACCTGTGGATATAATGGGCTTCTCAGGTGGTATAGTGGTGAAGAATCTGCCTGCCAATGCAGGAGACTCAAGAGACCTGGATTCAATCCGTGGATCGGAAAGATCCTCTGGAGTAGGAAATGGCAACCAGCTCCAGTATTTTGCCTGGAAAACTCCACAGACAGAGGAACCTGGTGGGCTACAGTCCATGGAGTTACAACGAGTCAGATGTCACTGAGCACACATAGATATAAATATTTTTGTTAAGACACAGTCAGATGACGAGGAAAGGCTTTTCTTGAAGGACTCCTATAGCAAATGGTAAATAAAGCTATCTTCTTCTTTGTGTGTACACACAACCTTTTCCATCACACACACACACACAGTATCCTAGATTCGATTTGTGATTCTCATTCCTTCTGTCTCCTAGATTTCAAATACTTACCTAGAACATAGGATTTGATTTTCTTAGAGTTATCATTTATTTTAAACTCATTCTGAATTGACAGTAAGTTTAAGTCTTTTCAAGAAGTAGTTGTGAAATGCCTTTATTTACGTACCAGATATTACTCAAGGCATGGGGCATGCACTAGTCAGACGAAGTCTCTGTCCTTAAAATATAAAAAATATTTAATTAAACATTTAAAAATCATCCCACTGAATGTGTTACATATCAAATTATAGAAATTCTTATTATTTATTTGCTATAGTTTAATGTTTTATGAGTAGCATAGAAAGAGTTTTTAAAACTTGATAATGAGATGGTTTTTGAAATAGGGGTTTACTCAAAATGAGTAGAAGGGAAATTGTCTTAAAATTCAAGAACCATTTCAAGCAATTTGGCGAAGACTTGACGCTCCCAAGGAAAGACTAAATATTTCCTGTTGACAGTTAAAGAGTTTGAACTGGAATATCCAAGTTTAGAAAAAGAAATAGTGCCAAAGAGCACAGTTCTGAACACTGAGCAGATGCTCCATAAATACTGGTTGAAGTGGACTGCAGATAATCCCCTCTTACGTTTATACCGGGAATTTTCCCCAAATGGTCCCCACAACTGCACTTTACCTCTTCGATCATCTGTTTTTACTTGGCTACAACCACTGTTACCACAGAGACATATACTCAAAATTATGGGGTATTCAGAGGACAGAAGGGGTGCTCAGATTATTTACATCCCTCTTATTAGTATATAATGAACATATCCTTGCATGTTTCTAAGGTAACTATATGATTTGTGAAATAAATTTCATGGCATAGAATTTGTCATTTTGTAAGAGCAAATACATCTCGCATGATTTTTAAAAAGAGTCATCAATATAGTTAGTAAGTGAAGTCACCCCACGTCCGAGGTCAGGGGCAGAAGCCGGGAGGACCCCATGCCTGAAGGGCGGCAGCCAAGAGGAGTTACCCCACGTCCGAGGTCAGGGACAGCGGCCGGGAGGAGATACCCCACGCCCCAAGCCCGAGGCCAGGGGCGGCAGGTGGGAGGAGATACCCCACGCTCCAAGCCGGAGGCCAGGGGCGGCAGGTGGGAGGAGATACCCCACGCACCAAGCCCGAGGCCAGGGGCGGCAGGCGGGAGGAGCTACCCCACGCCCGAGGCCCGGGGCAGTGGCCGGGAGGACCAACCCCACCTCCAAGGAGCTGTGGCTGCGCGGGCGCAGGAGGGCCTAGAAGAGCTATCCCACGTTGAAGGTCAGGAAGGGTGGCAGTGAGGAGATACCCCTCATCCAAGGTAAGGAGCAATGGCTGCGCTTTGCTGGAGCAGCCGTGAAGAGATACCCCACGCCCAAGGTAAGAGAAACCCAAGTAAGATGGTAGGTGTTGCAAGAGGGCATCAGAGGGCAAACACACTGAAACCATACTCACAGAAAACTAGTCAGTCTAATCACACTAGGACCACAGCTTTATCTAACTCAATGAAACTAAGCCATGCCCATGGGGCAACCCAAGATGGGCAGGTCATGGTGGAGAGATCTGACAGAATGTGGTCCACTGGAGAAGGGAATGGCAAACCACTTCAGTATTCTTACCTTGAGAACCCCATGAACAGTATGAAAAGGCAAAATGATAGGATACTGAAAGAGGAACTCCCCAGGTCAGTAGGTGCCCAATATGCTACTGGAGATCAGTGGAGAAATAACTCCAGAAAGAATGAAGGGATGGAGGCAAAGCAAAAAGAATACCCAGCTATGGATGTGACTGGTGAAAGAAGCAAGGTCCGATGCTGTAAAGAGCAATATTGCATAGGAACCTGGAATGTCAGGTCCATCAATCAAGGCAAATTGGAAGTGGTCAAGCAAGAGATGGCAAGAGTGAATGTCGACATTCTAGGCATCAGCGAACTGAAATGGACTGGAATGGGTGAATTTAAGTCAGATGACCATTATATCTACTACTGCGGGCAGGAATCCCTCAGAAGAAATGGAGTAGCCATCATGGTCAACAAAAGAGTCTGAAATGCAGTACTTGGATGCAATCTCAAAAATGACAGAATGATCTCTGTTCGTTTCCAAGGCAAACCATTCAATACCATAGTAATCCAAGTCTATGCCCCAACCAGTAACGCTGAAGAAGCTGAAGTTGAATGGTTCTATGAAGACCTACAAGACCTTTTAGAATTAACACCCCAAAAAGATGTCCTTTTCATTATAGGGGATTGGAATGCAAAAGTAGGAAGTCAAGAAACACCTGGAGTAACAGGCAAATTTGGCCTTGGAATACGGAATGAAGCAGGGCAAAGACTAATAGAGTTTTGCCAAGAAAATGCACTGGTCATAACAAACACCCTCTTCCAACAACACAAGAGAAGACTCTATACAGGGACATCACCAGATGGTCAACACCGAAATCAGATTGATTATATTCTTTGCAGCCAAAGATGGAGAAGCTCTATACAGTCAGCAAAAACAGGACTGCAAGCCAACTGTGGCTCAGACCATGAACTCCTTATTGCCAAATTCAGACTTAAATTGAAGAAAGTAGGGAAAACCACTAGACCATTCAGGTATGACCTAAATCAAATCCCTTATGATTATACAGTGGAAGTGAGAAATAGATTAAAGGGCCTAGATCTGATAGATAGAGTGCCTGATGAACTATGGAATGAGGTTCGTGATGTTGTACAGGAGACAGGGATCAAGACCATCCCCATGGAAAAGAAATGCAAAAAAGCAAAATGGCTGTCTGGGGAGGCCTTACAAATAGCTGTGAAAAGAAGAGAGTGAAAAGCAAAGGAGAAAAGGAAGGATATAAACATCGAATGCAGAGTTCCAAAGAATAGCAAGAAGAGATAAGAAAGCCTTCTTCAGTGATCAATGCAAAGAAATAGAGGAAAACAACAGAATAGGAAAGACTAGGGATCTCTTCAAGAAAATCAGAGATACCAAAGGAACATTTCATGCAAAGATGAGCTCCATAAAGGACAGAAATGGTATGGACCTAACAGAAGCAGAAGATATTAAGAAGAGATGGCAAGAACAAACAGAAGAACTGTACAAAAAAGATCTTCACGACCCAGACAATCACGATGGTGTGATCACTGACCTACAGCCAGACATCCTGGAATGTGAAGTCAAGAGGGCCTTAGAAAGCATCACTACAAACAAAGCTAGTGGAGGTGATGGAATTCCGGTTGAGCTATTTCAAATCCTGAAAGATGATGCTGTGAAAGTGCTGCACTCAATATACCAGCAAATTTGGAAAACTCAGCAGTGGCCACAGGACTGGAAAAGGTCAGTTTTCATTCCAATCCCAAAGAAAGGCAATGCCAAAGAATGCTCAAACTACCGCACAATTGCACTCATCTCACACACTAGTAAAGTAATGCTCAAAATTCTCCAAGCCAGGCCTCAGCAATATGTGAACCGTGAACTTCCTGATGTTCAAGCTGGTTTTAGAAAAGGCAGAGGAACCAGAGATCAAATTGCCAACATCCGCTGGATCATGGAAAAAGTAAGAGAGTTCCAGAAAAACATCTATTTCTGCTTTATTGACTATGCCAAAGCCTTTGACTGTGTGGATCACAATAAACTGTGAAGATTCTTCAAGAGATGGGAATACCAGACCACCTGATCTGTCTCTTGAGAAATTTGTATGCAGGTCAGGAAGCAACAGTTAGAACTGGACATGGAACAACAGACTGGTTCCAAATAGGAAAAGGAATATGTTAAGCCTGTATACTGTCACCCTGTTTATTTAACTTCTATGCAGAGTACATCATGAGAAACACTGGACTGGAAGAAACACAAGCTGGAATCAAGATTGCCGGGAGAAATATCAATAACCTCATATATGCAGATGACACCACCCTTATGGCAGAAAGTGAAGAGGAACTAAAAAGGATCTTGATGAAGGTAAAAGTGGAGAGTGAAAAAGTTGGCTTAAAGCTCAACATTCAGAAAATGAAGATCATGGCATCCGGTCCCACCACTTCATGGGAAATAGATGGGGAAAC
This sequence comes from Bos indicus, assembly GCF_029378745.1. Lineage (NCBI taxonomy): Eukaryota > Metazoa > Chordata > Mammalia > Artiodactyla > Bovidae > Bos > Bos indicus. The sequence continues at coordinate 33,089,703 of NC_091776.1, read as the reverse complement.
AGTGGAAACACTGTCAGACTTTATTTTTCTGGGCTCCAAAATCACTGCAGATGGTGACTGCAGCCATGAAATTAAAAGACGCTTACTCCTTGGATGGAAAGTTATGACCATCCTAGATAGCATATTCAAAAGCAGAGACATTACTTTGCAACAAAGGTCCATCTAGTCAAGGCTATGGTTTTTCCTGTGGTCATGTATGGATGTGAGATTTGGACTGTGAAGAAGGCCGAGCACCGAAGAATTGATGCTTTTGAACTGTGGTGTTGGAGAAGACTCTTGAGAGTCCCTTGGACTGCAAGGAGATGCAACCAGTCCATTCTGAAGGAGATCAGCCCTGGGATTTCCGACTGAGCGACTGATCTGATCTGATTTGATCTGAAGTAAATTTATAGTCCATTTAGCTCAACTTTATTATTTTCAATACATATAACAAAATTAGTACGCCTTTAAAAAAAAAAAAAAATCAGTTCTTTCCTTTTTATCTAAATGACTTCTGGCTATTTCTTGTTTTTTTAAAAAGTCCCCACCCATAAAATGTAAATATTTAACACCACAGGACAGTTTTTTTTGAAGTACTGTGAAGGAAATTCCAAATGAGAATTTTCCAAGTTATTTGCAGATGTCAGTGTCATTGGAATACAAGTATCCCCTGCTTTTCTGAAAGTTCATTTTAAGCAATTTTGCTTTTATGAAAGATCTATATTAGTATTTGTTTTGCTAACCAAAAGAAATCCAAATAGGATTTTTTTTTTTTCCTGAAAAAAGGTGGAAATAGTGGCACCCCACTCCAGTACTCTTGCCTGGCAAATCCCGTGGACGGAGGAGCCTGGTAGGCTGCAGTGCATGGGATCACTAGGAGTCAGACACGACTGAGTGACTTCACTTTAACTCTTCACTTTCATGCATTGGAGAGGGAAATGGCAACCCACTCCAGTGTTCTTGCCTGGAGAATCCCAGGGACGGGGGAGCCTGGTGGGCTGCCGTCTCTGGGGTCGCACAGAGTCAGACACGACTGAAGTGACTTAGCAGCAGCAGCAGCAGCAGCAGTGTTTGTTTTGCTGGGAGCCATCACAGAGGCCTTGCTCACTCTGAGCGACAGTGAGAGTGGTAACCCCAAGCTCCTTCTCCAGGAACTAACCTCAGCCTGTCAGCGCCAGGCTGCCAGGCTGTGACCTGTGTCTGTGAGCATCCCCTTTATCTCAGTTTGTTTTCTGTATCCCTTAGCAAGACGTATCCTAAGGTAATGGCTTCTTTGCTCTATTCTCTTTTGGTTTACTAAAGGTTTCATGGGAACACTGTACTTTTAAATAGCTGGGAAAAGCTGTGTGTCACTAATGTTCTAAAGTGATATTGAAAGTAGATGGAATATGTTTCTGTGTGTGTGTTGAGTTTTATTATCTGTGTGTGAATAAATAAAAGTAGTTTAAAAAATTAAACCCCTGAATTTCAACCCAAAATTCGGACAATACAATGCCAAAATACTCTAATTTAGGAAGTAAGCAATAAAGAAAAACACAAATTTTTCTCTGAAAATGGCAAGGATAGCTAATATTTATTGTGTCCTAGACTCGACTTTCACTTTTCACTTTCATGCATGGGAGAAGGAAATGGCAACCCACTCCAGTGTTCTTGCCTGGAGAATCCCAGGGACGAGGGAGGCTGGTGGGCTGCCGTCTCTGGGGTCCCACAGAGTTGGACATGACTGAAGCGATTTAGCAGCAGCAGCAGTTTTATCAATTATCTTATTCTGTTTGCTTTACAAATGGTTTTTCTTACAAATAACAAAAGGTTGTTTCACCTCCGTTTGCCGTTGAGGTTTTGGATAATTGCACGTGAACTTGTAGGGTGTTTGAAAAACCACAGCTAGTATTGGAACCAAGGCTGAAACTTGGGTCTTCTTATTCTAAAATTATAAGATTCTTATCTTAGAAGTAATCTAAGAAGTCCCTTGAAATGTCAATATAAGAATCATTGACAAGCATATATTTATCAATAGGTCCCAGGTTCTAGGTATATTAATTTTTTTTAAGCTGATCTAAACTTTAAGTTTGACACAAAAACTTTAATAACAAAATCTTGCAATTAAAACCTTAAATTGGTTTTAAAGCCTGGAATCCTAGCTTTATACTATAATTCTGAGTATTCAGATTTTAATTTTGTATGATGATCACAAAATTCTCATGATCTGATTATAAGAGCACATTTTTCTGAGAAGAAGACAGTAGTCAGGAAGTAAAGAATAGTCAGAATAAGAAATGAAGACTCTGAAAATAACCTCGAATCTGTTTGTGACTACCATGTATTAACTTAGATGGAAGAAACAGAGAAACAAGAATTACGATTGTGACTTGAAATTTTACTTAAAATCCTTTTTGTCCACGGCTAGGTTTCTTGTTGGTCTGAACATGTAGGCTTCTGCTAATTTGCCTATTTCTTTTATTGAGTTTCCTTTCTAAAAAAATAATTTTAGGAGTTCTATAACACTGAAATCATTTTCACACATATACCATCAGTAAAATTCTGTGTATCAGTCTGTTTATTGCAAATGGTATACCATATGTAAAAAAAAAATCTGCTTTGAAATATTCTGAGTGATTTAACATTCTCATAGTACAAGTTGATGACAGCTTGTATATTATATATACAATTCAAATTTTTATTCTGTCAGTCTTAATCAATGATGATTTCTTACTACTGATTGGGATTATATAATTTGAATTAAAAAAATTCATATTCAAAGATTTACTTTATGTCTGTATTGGAATAGCTTAGATGTTCAGCACAGAGGTATGTTTTGAAATTTTTTAAGTGTTTGCTAAAATTAGTCATATACATTCTAGTTTTAAATTATGTTCTGAGTTCATGTTATTTTTCCGTTAATTTTGAAAATATTTTTCTTAAAGTCGATGCTAATTTTCCTATGAAGAATTACTTTCTATGTTTCTCCTTGTTTTAGAATCATTTTAAACCCTGCTGCTTTTAGGAAATCCTGACCTAGTTTCTTTTCTTTTCCTTTTTTTTTCTTCTAATTTGTCTAGTACTTTGCCTATACTGTACTATCAGATTATTAGACACTGTTTTTAATCATCCTGAATGGAGATGTACAACTTTGAAATAACTTCATCTAATTAGAATAGGTTCTTATCTATGGCCTTACTGCCCTGAACACAGCAGATCACCTAATTAGAATATCTTCTTGAAGAAGGAACTTTAGGAATCAGTTGGCCTGTGGCGGAAGTTTGAGGGCTGTGTATGTTGTCAGTTCCTTGAGGACTAGGAAATTGTTTTGTATATATTAGATATCTAGTGTTCAGACTTCTGAAAATGCTGTCTGTCTAGGAAAGGGTCTTTTAACTCAGAAAAGATAAAAAGTTACATTGAAAACAAAGGCAAAAAATTGTGTGTAGACAGGAAGAGAGTTAATCATTGTGAAGCAAATCATTCTCCAGAGTTTTTGACTTAGATTACAGAAAGGAGTGTACAATTTTAATTTTAGTACCTCAGTACTCCAACTAAAGGGTATAAATGATATAACAGAATTGAGGAATGGGCAGGGGGCACTACTTGAAGCAGATAAAATGACTGTTCAGAGAAGTCTATTTGAAGTCTTTGTGGTTTGTTTTCCTCCATGTTTCATGCAACTGTAGACTATTTTCATAATATAATTATTTTGTGATGACAGTGATGGCAGTTTTATGGTTATCTTACAATAAATATATAATATACCATATGTTATTGTATAATAATAAATTATAATGAAAAAATAAATATGAAATTTTATATTACATAATCTTAATATTTTGGGTGCTTATAAATTACCAATTATAGTCTTGAATTAGTTTAGATTACTGTTTTTGATACAGAGAAAGAAACAAAGATGAAATTATTTTGAAGAACATAGCATTCTACACAATGTGGGGACGGGAGGTAGAATGAATTGGGAAAGTGGAATTGACATGTGTAAAACTGGGTTTCTCTGGTGGTTCAGTTGGTAAAAAATGGGTCTGCAATGCAGGAGACCTGGGTTCAATTGCAGGGTTGGGAGGATCTCCTGGAGAAGGAAATGGCAACCCACTCCAGTATTCTTGTCTGGAAAATTCCATGGACAGAGGAGCTTGGCAGGCTACAGACCAATGGGGTCACAAAGAGTTGGACAAGACTAAGTGACTAACACTTTCAGTTTCATGTGTGAAATACATAGCTAGTAGGAACTGCTGTATATCACAGGGAGCTCAGCTGGGTGCTTGGTGATTACCTAGAGGACTGGGATGGGGGAGGGCGGGAGGAAGGCTCAAGAGGGAAGGGATATATGTGTACATATAGCTGATACATTTTGTTGTACAGCAGAAACCAAGACAGCATTGTAATGCAACTATACTCAAATTAAAAAAAGAAAAAATCCATGGTGCTGTTGGTCAAGGTACAGTTGCTATAAAGTGATCCCAAAGAATAATGGATTAACAAAGTGGGAATCTTTTTCCTCTGATGTAAAGTTTGGCCTCTCAGTTTCTGAAGCAACTCTGTTCCACAAGGTCATTCAGGACTCAAGTTTGTTCCATTATATTGTGTCTGACTATACTTAGGCTGTTGGCATCTCCATCTGCCCAGTGAGAAGAAGGGAACAAAAATGGACCTCCAAGAAAAGTCATTTCTTTTAAGCAAACAATGTGAAAATTGTAGATATCATTTTCTTTCCTATTTTATTGTCAAGGATTTAGTCACATGGCCACACCTTCAAAGGAAACTTGAAGATATTTTGACTGTAATTTGGTAATTATGGGAAAAGGAGATAAGAAACTTTGGGAAAAAACTAGCAATCTGCTGAAAGGAATGCTGTTCATTTGCCTTCTCTTTTTAGAAGTTGTTACTTCAAGTTATAGTGTTTGAAGATTGAATAGGAAACTTGTAATTCATTTTAATATACTTTTAACGTATGATGCCATTTTTAATTAAAATAAGAAATCTATTTAATATTCTTTGTTTCACATTGTGTACCATAACTACAATGGAAAAGTAGGAAAGAAAAGGTTCACCTGGAAGACTACAGGCTCTTCTTATATATGGAATCCAACATGAGTTGCCTTATATCCATTGGACAAAAGAAAGCTTTTATATAATGAATTTTTTGAAACATTATAATTATCCATTTAGGTCTAATATAACCCAGGAAAATCATGGTTATAGGTACATCCTATAAAATTCTGTATTCAACTTTAAAATAAATAATAGGTTATAGTAAGTTATAATTAATGTTTGACTATGTTTTATTGTCATTCATAGATGTTCCTGAGTCTGTCTTTGAAAGATATCAGTTCCCATGCTGGTTTTTAGCATGAAAAGGTGCCATTTGGCAACATTTCTAAAAAAATAGAAATTTTCAAATAATAAAGTACATCCTTATGCGTTTTGTCTAAGCTGACTCAACTTTAAATGGCCGAAAGAAAAAAAATAATGAAACCATAAAAAGTTGAAATGACACATAGAAAAATAATAAGAAAGACTTTGGACAATTAATAGTTCAACAGAAAATAGTCTGATGAGAAACACCAACAGAATGAGCTCCTATATCATTTAAGACTTAAAAATTAAGTGCAACCCTAAAAATATATGTATGTGTAACTCTACAAATATCTGGTAAGCCAAATGAAAACTTAATAAAAAATAGATTCCACATCCAGATAAACTTTTTACCTTGAAATTTAAGCATCATAATCTGCTGTATATAGTCTACTGAGAGTTCATCATGAAAAATTAACAGAACCATGTGGGAGAAACTAATCTAGATAAGTCAAATTATTCTAGAAACTTAATATGAAGAGTTTTTATCCTCAACATATACATTGATTAAATGGTTTGGTTTAGTCACTAAGTCATGTCTGACTCTTGGAACCCCATGGACTGTAGCTTGCCAGCCTCCTCTGTCCATGGGATTTCCCAGGCAAGAATACTGGAGTGGGTTGCCATTTTCTTCTGCAGGGGATCTTCCCAACCCAGGGACTGAACCCAAGTCTTCTGCATTGCAGGCAGACTGTTTACCAACTGAGCCACCAAGGGAGCCCTACACTGATTAAATAAGGTAAACAGTTTGGACTTGAACATAATGGCATTTGTAATTACGAAATCTCTATTTATAAATATATCTCAGAGATTTTGCAGGTTCGGTTCCAGACTATCACAATAAGGTGAATATTACAATAAAGAGAGTCACATGAATTTTCTGATTTCTCAGTGTATATAAAAGTTGTGTTTGCATTATGCTATAGTGCATTGTGTGACAACATTATGTCTAAGAAAGCAATGTATATTCCTTAATTAAAAAGCACTTTATTGCTAAAAACTGTTAAATATCATCTGAGTCTTCAGTGAGTCCTAATCTTTTTGCAAACGTAATATTGAAGACTACTAATCACAGAGATACCATAACAAATACAATAATATTGAAAAATTTGACAAAATGCAAGAATTACCAATGTTTGACAGGAGACACAAAGTGAGCAAATGCTGTTGGAAATATGGTGCTGATAGACTTACTTGCAGGGTTAGGGTTACTTACTTTTGGTATAGGGTTGCTACATACTTTGAATTTGTAAAAAGTGCAATGTATGCAAAGTTCAATAATGCACAATAAAAGTGAGATATGCCTTACACAATTCCTTAAAGAATAATTGTACACAGTAACAATAGTTGGAATAATGTATTGCAATGCTCAAGAAATAGAATAAGGTATAATACATAGTGGGAAATATTACAAAGAAAGGGGACTAGACTTCGGTTTATACATAAGAAGAAATGGCCCTTATTCTTATTAGGACTAATCCCGTGGAGGGTGGCTCCCTCACTCTTCCTCCAGTGACTGTCTCTGGAACCCTATCCTACTGGTCAGGCCTTATTCAAGATATTGACTCTTCCCCTTTTTATTAGTCTCTCCATGAGTTCTAACAAGAATACTTTCCCTGTTTTCATGACGTGAAGGACTTTCAACCAATTAAAGCACCATTGTATCAAAGGCTTTCAATAACTTGTTTACCAGCTGTATCTTCAGCTCTCAGAACTTCACCTTCTGTGCTCTGTGCTTAGTTGATCAGCTGTTCCGACTCTTTGCAGCCCCCGTGAACTGTAGCCCACCAGCTCCTCTGTCCATGGAATTTTCCAGGCAAGAATACTGGAGCGGGTTGCCATTTCCTACTCCAGGGCATCTTCTCTACCCAGGGATTGAGCCCACATCTCTTGCATTTCCTGCATTGGCAGGCGAATTCTTTATCATTAATACCACCTGGGAAGCCCACTGTTCAATCAATGCTGAATTAGTAATACAATCTTACCATCCCTTCTTCCTTATCATTGCTTTTTAATACTAAAACTGCTCTCATGCTTGTGCGTTCTATTTGTTTGTGTGTGCTGAGTTGCTTCAGTTGTGTCCTATTCTTTGTGACTCTATGGACTGTAGCCTGTCAGGCTCCTCTGTCTATGGGATTTTCCAGGCACGAATACTGGAGTCAGTTGCCATGCACTTCTTGGGGGGAATCTTTCTGAACCAGGGATTGAACGCACATCTCCTGTGGCTCCTGCATTGCAGGCAGATTCTTTACCACTGAGCCACCGGGGAAGCCCCTGATTCTTTTCATTCACAATCAATTCACTTCTGAGAGGCAATCTGGCATTTCTCCTCATCACTCAAGAGGAAACGTGTTCTCTGCCATCACCCAAATTCTCATGAGTTACCAAAACTCCTCAGCTTTCATTCTCCTCTGATGATCTTGCTGCACTTAATATTAAATTTAATTTTTCTAGATTATTTTCTATTTCTCAAGCTTCAACTGTCATTCCTCGGAGTTCAGTTTCTGATCTTTTGTTCTTCTCTGTACCATAAATAACTCAGAGTCTCTTTTATGCAATTGTCTCTCAAATCAAAATTTCATATTCTAGTACAAGTTGATAAAATATTATGTATTTGTATATTTTCTACCTAAAATACTTTCTGTTTCTACATTGCAAATTCTTGCTTCTTCACTGAGATTTAGATCAAGTCATGAAAGCATCAACTTCCTTATGGAGCCCTGGATTCATCATGGGAAACCTTGAAGGAGTTTTAAGCAAAGGCTTTCATAATCACATGCTCTCTTCCTTTTGCTACCCCAGTACTTTCTAATTCCTGTTTCATTTTCTCCAGGATGCACCTCAAAATTCTACAGCCTTTTCCTTATCTGGAAATTTATAGCAGTTATTGACAGCAGTGCTCATTAGATGTTTACTACAAAAAGCTTCCATAGATTTTTAGTCATATCTGTCCTCCTTTTTTAGTGAATTTTGTTTCTTAAAGTTTGTAAATTTTAAAATGGACAGCAAATTTGTATTAGCTTATCAGCTGATATTTATTGGATAAATTACTTAATGAAGAAATGAGTGAAGGAATGCAAATGCTGGCTTCTGCTATTTTTTTCTTATAATAGCTATGGTTTTTCCAGTACTCATGTATAGATGTGAAAGTTGGACTATAAAGAAAGCTGAGCACCAAAGAATTGATACTTTTGAACTGTGGTGTTGGAGAAGGCTCTTGAGAGTCCCTTGGACTGCAAGGAGATCCAACCAGTCCATCCTAAAGGAGATCAGTCCTGAGTGTTCATTGGAAGGACTGATGTTGAAGCTGAAACTCCAATACTTTGGCCACATGATGCAAAGAGCTGACTCATTTAAAAAGACCCTGATGCTGGGAAAGATTGAAGGCAGGAGGAGAAGGGGACGATAGAGGATGAGATGGTTGGATGGCATCACCGACTCAATGGACGTGAATTTGGGTGAACTCCAGGAGTTGGTGATGCACAGGGAGGCCTGGCATGCTGCAGTTCATGGGGTTGCAGAGTCAGACACAACTGAGTGACTGAACTGAACTGAACTGAACCTTATGGATATGAATCATCTGCCTCAGAAATAGGGATTGTTAACCAGATCTGTCAACTGGGCCTGTGCATACCCGGTCAGCTCCCCACTATGTTCCCTACGTTTCTCTGGCAGTGAGTAAGAGAACCACCAAGTAAGTAGTGACTCACCCTATTCCTTACATGTCCTAATACAACCCAAACAGTTAGCTATAAAAGCACTCATATATATTCAACCACCATTATTCCCACCTGACACGTCTTCGTTTCTCTCTCTATCATAATATAAGTTCTTGCTTATCATTTCCTAAGATGATGGAAAGCTGGAATATTTCCTAAATTATGAGCAGGAATTCAGTAGCACTCAGTATTCTGCATAAAAAGGATGATTTCTTGGCCTGTTTTATAGTATTAATGTATTCATTCTGATTCTCAGAATTTTCATGATTGTCACAGCACCCATCATCAGAATAATTTAAGAATAATTTTCTATATTTCAGTAAGAATTGAGAGGGAGGTTTTCCAGATAGATGTGTTCAAAATGCAGAATCAGAAATGTCACATTTCCCAGCTTGGGCGCCGAGGGGTCGGGGGAGGTTGGGGGAGGGTGGGGGTGGAGGGTAATGAAGACCTGCCCTTCACAGCTGCAACTGTCTGCCAAGTTTTGTCTTCCTGGAGATCAAATTAAATTCAGGGCTATTGAACTCTTCTATAGAAAACACGAGAGCTTTGGGCCAATATGGCATTGCACTGCAAGGCTTCCCAGGCGCTTGCACATGATTCCTTCTCTTGGCTGCTTTGCCTTTCTCGGATCTATGAATCATTTTGTTCTCAGCAAAGGTCCTTTGATCTTCCTGTTTTGCTCTCTGTCCTCCTTGTCACCTCTATCTCCTGGTTTTTTTACCATTTACAAGCACCCTGATTCTACAACTCTATGAGGTGAGTCAGAGGCTCACATGCCTATACGCCTATTTTGGTGACACAAATAAAGAAATTCAGCTTAAGTAAAAATAGTGGAAAACTAGAGGGAACATGATTGCATTTATTTCAGATTACTAGTTGCCACTGGGAAAAATGGGATAAATATAGCCAAAATTAAAAAGGAATTTTTTGAACTCCACAGACTAATTAGAACATGTTTGTGGGCACATATGACCTGTAGCTGGCCTTTTTTCCCCCTTAAATTTGATACTCTAGGATTAATCCATCAATTATACCAATACAACTGTAGGGATTTATGTCTCGATGCCAACTTTATTTTAGTCAATTCTCTTACTTTTATTGAGTCAGGAAATTAGGTGTATCACTGTTCAAAATTATCTTTTCCTCCATATTACAATATCATTATATGTCCAAATCAATGATTATGTTGTTGTTGTTCAGTCACTCAGTCGTATCCTACTCTTTGTGACCCCATGGACTGCAGTACACCAGGCTTTCCTGTCCTTCACTATCTCCCAGAGTTTGCTCAAATCTATGTCCATTGAGTTGATGATGCCATCCAACCATCTTATCCTCTGTCACCCCCTTCTCCTCCTGCCTTCAATATTTCCCAGCATTGATTACATACCTTAAATAAAGCATAATTTAGTTTATGAAACTCAATTATATGAAATATATGAAACTCTGTTATATGCACCAATTTAGGTAAATATTTATTAGGTTGGTGTAAATGTAATTGCAGTTTCAGGCTGAATTTTAAATCATTATAATAAAAATAAGAACCATTACAATCAACACATTTTGCCAATAAGAAATGTTTGTTTATTCCTGTAGCTTAAAAATCCATGCTTTGGAATTCCATGAACTCCTGTAAAGCATTTTATGCCTCCTGCTGGTTATGGAAGCATTTTCCCTGCAAAAAGTTATCGAGATCCTTGAAGGAGTAATAGTCGGTTGGCAAGAGGTCAGGTAAATATGGCAGATGAGGCAAAACTTTGTAGCCCAATTCATTCAACTTTTGAAGTGTTATGGGACATGCTATGGGTGTTGTCGTGGAGAAGAATTGGGTCCTTTCTGTTGACCAACGCCATATGGAAGTGTTGCAGTTTTGGGTGCATTTCATCGATTTGCTGAGCATCCTTCTCAGATGTAATGGTTTTGCTGGGATTCAGAAAGCTGTAGTGGATCAGGCCAGCAGCAGATCACGAAACAGTGATAAAGACCTTTTTTTGGTGCAAGTTTGGCTTTTGGAAATTGGAGCTTCTTCTTGGTCCAACCACTGAGCTGGTCATCACTGATTGTTGTAAAAAAATCTGCTTTTCATCACACGTCACATCCAGTCAAGAAATGGTTCATTGTTGTTGTGTAGGATAAGAGAAGACAACATTTCAAAAGGATGATTTTTTTGATTTGCAGTCAGCTTTTTCACCTTTCCAGTTTGCTTCAGATGCTGAACAACTGTAAAATGGTTGAGGTTGAGTTCTTTGGCAATTTCTCATGTAGTTATAGGAAGATTAGCTTTGACGATGGCTCTCAATTGGTCATCATCAACTTCTAATGGCCGGCCACTATGTTCCTCATCTTCAAGGCTCTCCTTTCCTTTGACAACCTTGCAAACCACCACTGCACTTTACAAGCAGTTCCTGGGCCAAGTGCGCTGTTGATGTTGCAAGTTATCTCTGCTGTTTCTAGAACTCATTTTGAACTCGGATAAGAAATTACTAAAATTTTCTCTTTGTCTAATGTCATTTCCCTAATATAAAATAAATATAAAATAAATAGCAAGTAATTGTGCGGAGAATTTTGTAGGCAGAGAACCTGGCAGGCTACAGGCCAGGGGGTTGCAAAGAGTTGGACATGCCTGAGCGACTAACGCAAGGGTGAGTGGCAGTGTTACAGAGCTGGCAGTAATAAAGACACCCATCCTGTCTGAATCAAGGCTCAGAGCAAGACTGTCTATTTCTGATCTACTGAGTTTTCTATTCTGCCATGGTAATTTCTCAACAACTACTCCCCAGAGTAATTTACCGTCTTGTTAAATCTTAAATACTGATAGTGGAACTCTGTTCTGTAATTCTCATGCTTTTATTTTTTTTAATTTCTCAAAGATTAAGATGAAAGCATTAGTGATTAGTCTAAGATACCTGATGATATTCAGGTCTTTGAGCCTAGTGATGAGAGGTATACAGATGAAGTTCTCATATCTCAAAACAGACAAGTCAAATCTGATGCATGGAAATTGTTACATCCTTTGCTTTTGTGCTATAGGAGAGATTTTTAATAACAGTCATTCATAAGATAATGTGCTAGGTTGGATTTTTAAAATTCTTAGCCAATAATAGTTAAAACCTTAAGGGAACATCTATTATGTGCAAAGCATATGATAAATACCCTATGGAATTAACTATTTTATTTTTGTAGCAATCTAGTGACTTAGATAATATTTTATCTGTTTTAAAGATATGAAGATTGATACTTTCACAATATAAGCGATTCACCCCCCAAAATTTGTTCAGTACCCTGAGTTAGCCAAACTTGGGGTTAAGGGCACAGTCTTACAGACCACCAGAGTTTTCCTAAGACTTCTGACACCAATTGCCAGTTTGGCAGTTTCCCAAAGTAGAAGAGAGTTTCTGTAATTTGCTAATAAGACTCACAGAAATCACTGAAGCCTACTATAGTCACAGTCTTGTTTATTACAAGCAAAAGAGGCACAGGAAACAGATGCATTGGGTGGAATCTGGGACTGAGAAGGCTCCAAATGTAGTTTCTACGTCTCCAGGTTTGCTTTATCCATCTGGCATCAATGTGTGTCACAATACATGCACGCATTATAGTCAACCCAAGAAGTTTCTATACACAGGATGTAGATAGGATGTCTTCATTATATAGACAATATGGATTGAATATTTGCCCAAATGATTGAACTCAATATCCAACTACTGAGAGTTAGGCTGATAGCACAGTAGCTAAAGCCACATCTCTCTTTCTCTTTTTTTTTGGCCTGGCCAGCCCCCATCCTGAGACATCTCATTAACATACACTTTCATATCTAGGGGCCTGGTCGTCTAAACATTCAGATGTGGCCCTAGGGGCCCACTGTAAATAACAAAGACAGTCTTATCATTCAGGAAATTCCAAGGGTTTAGAGGCTGCCTTCCATGAACCAGAGACAAAGATCAGCTGCATTCTTTATTACATACTCAGTTAATAAATTTCAGAATTGAGATTTAATACTAGATCTATTAGGCTCCAGATAGTAGAATGTGCATTTTTTTATCATTTGCCTAGCACAGTACCAAACACGTAGTAAGTGCCCAATAAATCTTAATTAAATAAAAGAACAAGTCAGATTTCTTTTTCCATCTGCACAGACAGGGTAAAATTTCATAGCATAGGTAGATACTCCCAAGGGTGGGTAATTTTGTCATTTTATGAATGATATTCTCAGGGTCAGTTGTTAATTATAAAACCTTTAAAATGAGCTTTTGTTCTAAAAACAGCTTGCTGTACTGCGTTCAGTTGTGTCTGATTATTTGCAACCCCATGGACTGTAGCCCACCCGGCTCCTCTGTCCATGGGATTTCCCAGGCAAGAATACTGGAGTGGGTTGCTATGCCCTCTCCAAGGGATCTTCCTGATCCAGGGATTGGACCCAAGTCTCTTGCATCTTCTGCATTAGCAGGAAGATTCTTTATGATTTGTCACTTGCTATGGCTAATCATCAAGACAAGAGGGAGGGTCTGGGAAGGGGGATATAATGCTTGTGACAACTGATTACAGATGAGACTGAGTATAAACTAGTTTAAGGCTGTTCTTGGGTGGGAGAATATAATTTCTTAAGAAACCCTACTCTGTTGAGTAATGCGTGAGTATGATCATATGAAATTTTCTTTTACATAAGGTATAAGCTCTGCTATAAAGAGTACTTACATTTAAGATAAAAAATATATTATGAAAGGCAAACTAATAATCAGCCAATTAGGGTTTGTGTAGTGAGCTCATTGGAGAAATGTGAGTGAGGAAAACACTTTTTGCAAGGGAAATCAGGATTTATTTAAATTATGAAATTCAAATCTGTCTTAAAAATCTCTGTATGTTGCTATAAAGAAAGGCTCTGATCCAGTTTAATTAAAGAGCCTCTATGAAGTCTTTAGTCAAAAGCAGATTATAGGAAACCATATTTCTCTTTTCTCTCCTTCATCTACTCTCCTTTTCATTTTTCTGTATATTATACTATCAAATGGAATTAAAGGAAACAAAGCCTAACCTGTAAATCAAAGTGGATGTCTCCTTTTCAAGTGATGGCCTGCAAAAGAAGGAGGATGGATGGAATAACCTTTTTGTGTGACATATCCTTGGGAAATTTTCTGACGTTGGTGATGGACAGGGAGGCCTGGCGTGCTGAGATTCATGGGGTCGCGAAGAATCGGACACAACTGAGCGAATGAACTGAACTGAACTGAATCACTAACATGGGAAGATAAAGAGAGATGTTTTAGGTGTGTTCCCAGACTTCTAATAGTTGTGCTTTTTTTTCGTTTTTTAGTGTATTGAAATTATTTTATTTTTGATTTTGCATCTCAGAATACATCTACATGGCTATGCTACTGCAATTGTGTTCATTTTATCTGTGACAAAGAATGGAAGTTGGAAATGTTGTAGTTACTGAACCACATCTCTTACACATTTCACGTAATTGCTCATTAACCCAGTGCTGTTCTGACTGAAACTATGGTCGTAATAGTATGTTATGAGGAACTTATGTCAAAATAGTGTCATAGCCACTTAAAATCTCATGTAAAGACAATTCAAAGGACCACATTTACATATGCAACACAGGCATCTTGAGAATGTTAACTAGAAGGAAAGTAGTAAGATAAATTCATACATCATTTCGCCCAAAATGAAGAATCTATTTTCCTTTAATGGTCAATATATAGCTTAATGTCTGTTAGCAGATGACTGTGGGTATGCCTTCTCTCAAGCTTTTTTCCTTTATTTCCAGGAACCACAAATCAATGCAGGACTGAATTCTCAATCCTGGCCTCCTGAAATGGCCTTCTAACCATAGTCTCGGACATACTTAACTTCTGTTCTCCTTTTGAAATGGCTTTGTAAGTAGTTCTGTATTCTATAAACCTATAGTATCATCTTCCTCTATAAGAAATTGATCTTAGAAACATCCACATCTCTCAATATAGAACTTATTTAATAAATACAACAGTCCCCTTTATTCAAAGAGCATACATTCCAAAACCACCGGTGGATGCCTGAAACTGCAGACAGGACTGAACCAACATATAAATATATATATATATATACACACACACACATACATGGCTTCCCTGGTAGCTCAGCTGGTAAAGAACCCACTTGCAATGCAGGAGGCCTTGGTTCTATTCCTGGGTGGGGAAGATCCACTGGAGAAGATAGTCTACCCATTCCAGTATTCTCCATCTTCCCAGGTGGCACAGACAGTAAAAAATCCACCTACAATGCAAGAGACCTGTGTTCAATCCCTGGGTAAGGAAGGTCCCCTGGAGGAGGACATGGCAACCCACTCCAGTATTCTTGCCTGGAGAATCCCCATGGGCAGAGGAAACTAGCAGGCTGCAGTCCATGGGGTTGCAGAGTCAGACAGGATTGAGTGACTAAGCACAGCACAGCACATACATATATGTCTTCCCAGGTGGCTCAGTGAGAAAGAACCCACCTACCAATGGGTCCAATCCCTGGGCTGGGAAGATCCCCTTGAGAAGCAAACGGCAACCCATTCCAGTATTCTTGCCTGAGAAATCCAATGGACAGAGGAGCCTGAAGGGCTACAGTCCATGGGGTCGCAAAGAGTGGGACTCGACTTAGGGATTACACAACAACAACGACAATATATGTATGTGTTTTCCTACACATACTCACCTGCAATAAAGTTTAATTTATAAATGAGGGATAGCAAGAGATTAACAGTAAACAATAACAAAATTCAACAATTATAATAATATACTGTAATAAAAGTGCTGTGAATGTACTCTCTCTCTCTCTTTCTTAATATATCTTATTGTGTTAATACAAATTTGACACCCTTTACATCTTAACTAGGGCTTTCCTGATAGCTCAGTTGGTACATAATCTGCCTGCAATGCAGGAGACTCCAGGTTTGATTCCTGGGTCAGGAAAATCTGCTGGAGAAGGGATAGACTAGCCATTCCAGTATTTGGGGGCTTCCCTTGTGGCTCAGCTGGTAAAGAATCCGCCTGGGTTTGATCCCTGGGCTGGGAAGATCCCCTGGAGAAGGGAAAGGCTACCCACTAGGGAATTCCATGGACTGTACTGTCCCTGGGGTTGCAAAGAGTAAGACTCAACTGAGCAACTTTCACATCTTAATTAAGCACTTATCTGCACTGTAATATTTGCAGTTTGAGGTGCAACAAAAAACTAGCATATGTTTCTTTCTCCCTCTCCACAATTTCACAGATAGAAATTTGTTGTTACTGCAGAACTTAGCAACCTCAACAAACAATCTTTTTTCCTTTCCTTATTAGATAGAGAACTTTGACTTTTTCACTTAAAGGGCACACTTTATGGATTCTCTTCAGCATATGTGAATTGTCAAGGTCACTCATTTTGTACTTTGCGGTTGTTATTAAGTAAAATAAGGGTCCCAAGCACTATTATACCTGGACATTTGATCTGATAACTGAGATGGTGACTAAGTGAAAAATGGGTGGGATCTTCTGGACAAAAGGGATGATTCACATCTCAGGAGGGATGAAATGGGATGGCGCAAGGTTTCATCACACCACCTAGGAAGGTGGTGATGGTGGTTTAGTTGCTAAGTTGTGTCTGATTCTTGTGACCCCATGGACTGTAACCTGCCAGGCTCCTCTGTCCATGGGATTCTCCAGGCAAGAACACTGGAGTGGGTTGCCATTTCCTTCACCACTTAGGAAGACACACTATCTAAAACATGTGAAATGTTTATTTCTGGAACTTTCCTCATAATATTTTTGGATTGCACTGACCAAGTGTAAAAGAAACCTTCAAAAACAAAACCACAGATAAAAGAGGACTACTGTCCTAAGAAAAAATAATTATTAAAAAAAAAATAGTATTTCAACAATCCCTCAAATTCTCATTTGGGCTTCCCTGGTGGCTCAGTGGTGAAGAATCCACCTGCCATGCAGGAGACCTGGGTTCAATCCCTGGGGCAGGAAGATTCCCTGGAGAAGGAAGTGGCAACCCACTCCCAGTATTCTTGCCTGGGAAACTCCATGGACAGAGGAGCCTGGAGGGCTTCAGTCCATGAGGTCCTGAAAGGGTTGGACACCATTTAATGACTAAATAACAACCAACAAAAAAATTCTCATTAAATGATGCATCTTGCAATAATGTTTGAGATAATTACTCCCACAGTCCTTAACAAGTATTTATTGGAATGTGTTAGGCGTTTTAGAGTACAAATAAAGACTTGTTCCCTGACTGAAAGGAGCTTGCAAGGTTTATTTCGCTAAAGTGTATCTGTCTTTAGTCTGAATCCAAATACAAAAAGGTAAATTCTCACTGGGAATGATGTGTGATTTGGCATCTGGGGTAGGTAACACATGGACAAACATTGGAGGGAGGTATGTTTCAGCAGCTAGTAATATGTATAGAGGAGGGAAAAATTTCCTTTTTCCTGTATGCAATTTGGGCTCCGTGGCTGGGATCTTATAAATTAGACTATTGAAAGACAGATTAATAAGAAAAACTAGCAGGCTTTCCTTGTAGCTCAGCTTCCCTTGTAGCTCAGCTTCCCTTGTAGCTACCTCCAATGCAGGAGACCTGGGTTCAATTCCTGGGTTGGGAGGATCCCTTGGAGAAGGAAATGGCAACCTACTCCAGTATTCTTGCCTGGAAAATTCCATGGACAGAGGAGCCTGGCAGACTATAGTCCATGGGATCACAAGAGTTGGACATGCCTTAATAACTAAACCACCATAGCAGAATTTTATTAATACATGTGTTGCACATACCTCATGGGAACACATGATGAGTAACCCAAAGGGGAGGTTAGAACTTGGGCTTAAATATCATCTTAGACTAAAGAAAGGAAAAGGGGTTTGGGATTTTTAGATGGTGGAGGCAAGTTGTGGGAAGATGACTGACACTATGCAGGGCCCTGTGGGGCTCTTGGACCTTCCCCCACTTCCTTGGTTATAGGAAACAGCCCTCATTCAGTCTCCATACCTTCCTTGAGTTCCAAGAGGGCAGATTCAAGCAGTTGTTAATTAGGTAAGGGAAAGAATGGAAGGCCAAGGGGAAACAGTCAAGAGCAGCCTTGGGGCAAGGTCCTGTTTCCCCATCAAAAGATACACACAACAATATTCTTGAGCCATTGAGCAGATACTGAAACCTCCTCCAGATGGAAGAAGTTAATGATTAACAATGGTATATTGCCCACAGGGGCTCCCCTGATGGTTCAGTGAGTAAAGAATCTGACTGCAATGCAGGAGAGGTAGGAGACGAAGGTACAACCCCTGGGTGGGGAAAATCCACTGGAGGAGGCCATGACAACCCATTCCAGTATTCCTTCCTGGAGAATCCCTGGCAGGCTATAGTCCATAGGGTTGCAAAGAGTCAGACACAACTGAAGCTACTGAGTGCACGCACACACACACACACCCTTTTGTCTGGCAATGCAATAAAGTTATTCTTTTCTACTTCACCCGAAACTGTCTTCTAAATTGGATTTGACATCATGATTCGGAATGGTATCGTCAAGGAGGTTTATTCTAGTAAGGTTTGTTTTGCAGATTTAAGTTGGTGCCTTCTCCATTAATAAGAGTTACTTAGAATTTCCCTCCTCTTAGCTCAGGAGAGGGTGAGAGACATCTTTACAAATGTAAATTTTCTCTACTAAAGGAAAATGCAGGCACTGTTTTTAGAGCTTTTTTTTCATTCACTTGTTCATAATGGCCTTTAGCTCAAAAAAGCCATATGCCAAAGAGGCATGTTTTGGGATAGCTTATTCTGTACTCTTCACAGAGAACTGCTACTGTTGCTTGCTAATTTGTAATGAAGGGGAATAACTTTGGTCCAGACACACTTCATCCATTAGAGTTTAATTCGTCTTTTTTTTTTTTCACTTTTATTTTCACAAAAGGTAAAGTATTTTTTAATCTCACTTATTTTACATATGTGTGGTGCCCTTTAAATTTCTCTGAATCACTTGAAAGTTAATAGGGTAATTTTGATTGCATATATAGCTGATTGCATATACCAAACTGCAACTTAATATTTAGCTAGAATGACTAATAGTATAATATAAATGTACATGACAAAGAGGAAAAAATAGAAGAATTGAGTTTCTTCTATTGAGCAATACTGAGAGTTTATCTTATGTAAAATATTTAGATTGGTCTAGGTGCTTAGTGCGTGTGCTAAGTCACGTCAGTCATGTTGAACTCTTTGTGACCCTCTGGACTGTACCCCTCCAGGCTCCCTGTCCATGAGATTCTCCAGGCAAGAATCCTGGAGTGGGTTGTCATTTCCTCCTCCAGGGGAATCTTCCCAACCCAGGGATTGAACCTGTGTCTCTTACGTCTCCTGCATTGGCAGGCAAGTTCTTTACCACTAGTGCCTCCTGGGAAACCCAGGTGTTTAGTGAGTACTGGCAAAAACCGTATAAGCAAAAACAAAATCAAAGAACTATATATAGATCATCACAACAAAGAATGACACTCAAATAATAACTGAAGTGGTTATTATTATTGCAGTTTTTAAACTGTCGTCTTACCAACAGGAGTAACAAGATTGATGATAACTGCTCTTGAGACAAGGTATAATTTCTGTCTTATTAAATGCATATTCTAGATGTTCATCAGACCGAATTAAATCTGTTCCCTGGTGTTTCTACATTAGTGATTTTTTCCGATTATTTTTCTGTTGCTAAGAATACACATTGTGTAACTATGGTCTCTTTGTGACCACTAACTGTCAGTGACAATTATAATTTAAATAGCCCAGGCAAGGAAAATTTAAATTTGAACCAGCCAGTAGTTATCATCAACATATTGCTGAAACAAACTCATTTACACTGAGCAGGCTAAGAATGAAAATAACTGAATTTAAAATATTTAAAATAATATATATTATTTTCTTTGTAGTAATCTTGGTAAATGTATTTCTCAGTAAGATCATTTTTTAAAATATTATTTATTTGGGCCATGTTGCCTGGCTTGTGGGATTTAGGTTCCCTAATCAGGGATTGAACCCATGCCCCCTGCAGTGGAAGCTTGGCATCCTAACCACTGGACTGCATGGGAATTCCTAGATAATTGGGTTTTGATTAATCAGAAAAAGTTATCCATAGCATGAAATAAATTCAGGTAGAGAAATAAGAAATTTAAATATCATTCAAGGAATGATAATAATTTTCCTAAGTTTCAGTGGACAAAGCTCAGTTTCTTTATCTATCTATTAAAAGAAACAAACACTGCTCTTAACAGCAAAAAGGATGCTTTGAATCTCTCAATAGAAATGCTTTAAGCATTGTTTGTGTAGTTGGGGTGATGAATTTGCATTAAGCATCCCCAATATCAACTCATTTCCTTCATTTTAAAGAACACTGGCTGTGGATAATTGGTTAATGAATAAGGGAAAGCATCAAGAGTTCCAAGAGGGCCAGAATAGATCAGCACAAAATAAGCTGCTTTGAAATAAGGATTATGTTAAGCTAAAGGTCATTAAAAACCACAGATTTAAGAAGAGCTCTTTACCTCCCACTAACTGCCTAAAAAATAAAGCATAAATTCTGTCTTTTGTATAGAAAATTTACATTAGTAAAATAAATTTCCATTTGTAAATCTGTCTCTATACCAGGAAGAGTGCTAATCCTGGAGACAACACTTATCACCTGAGAGAATCTCCCCTATATAACAAGACAACCCTTACTTACCACACAGTTTTTCCCCTTCCCTTCCCACAGCTTGCCTCCCCCACCTGGAAGCCCCATACCCCGTTTCCTATTTGTGACCTAAAAAGGTATGGATGTGTGTGCTAAGCCGTTAAGTCGTGTCCAACTCTTTGCAACGCTTTGGACTGTAGCTCACCAGGTTCCTCTGTCCTTGGAATTTTCCAGGCAAGAATACTGGATTGGATTGCTATTTCCTTCTGCAGCAGATCTTTCTGACCCAGGGATCGAACCCAAATCTCCTGTATCTCTGGGTCTTCTGTATTGCAGGTGGATTCTTTACTCACTGAGCTATTGAGGAAGCCCTAAAATGGTATACAGGTCTCAATCATCTGACGAGTCTCATTTCTTTTTGAAACTAGCATGCATAGGAAACCAAAAATAAATAAATAAATAAATAACCACCAAAATAGGGAATAATGTATGTATACACACAACGGATTCACTTTGCTGTACACTAGAAACACCTTTGTAAAGCAACTATACACCAATAAAAATTAATTAAAAAAATAAAGAAGAAATTCAGTAAAGGCAATTGCACCAAGGAAAAAAAAAGAAAAAAGGAACCCCTGTGCATACACATAAACATATTTTTCCTCTTGTTAATCTGTCTTATGAGTTTGGTTCCCATGTCCCAGCTGTTGAATCTAGGAGGGTGGAGGGAAGAAATTTAACCTCTCCTACAAGTTCAAAGCACACATGGTAAGTAAAGAAAGATGCTCCTTGAGGTTGTCAGGAAGGAGAAAAGGAATTCCTAAAGAAGAAACCCTCTAAGCTGAGTCTTCAAGACTGACTAGTTTTCTAGGGTAGGATATATTGGGGAATGAGAGGACATGAGAGGAAAAGCATGTTGTAGTGAATGAAGTCAAGTCGGGCATGGTGTGTTTGAGAGAAAAACCACAGGCTTCAAATGGCATCACTTGTGCTAAAAGCCCATGATACCAAATCTAGGTTTAATACTTGACCTAATTATGGTTTTGATCTTCCCCAGAAATGTAATCTTGATCTCTGGTGGCCTCTGCCTGCAGTGGCTTGAAGCAAGATTTTGGTTCCTGGCCAGAGACTGTAGTCAGGCCTCAGCAATGAGGGTGCTGGATCCTACCCACTATACCAGTGGCCAGGGACCCATCAGCTGCCTAGAAATGAATTTCCACAGAGAGACAGAAAGTAGTGAAACAAGTACTGTGTTTATTAGGAGGAAAAATGGTACATGTGGATAGACACACGGGCAGGCTGAGAGAGAGAGAGAGGTTCATGCCTGCATGGTAGTTTGAATCACTTTAATGGGACATTTCTTCAGGGTTTCCTTTGGTGAATCACCTTGCTTTGCCTGGTTCTGAATTTGTATTTGGTATATCTCAGGGTCCCCCCGCATCTCTTAGCCAAGATGGATTCCAGTGAAGAGGCCTATAGGTAGTTGATACCATCCTCCCTGTTTGACCTTCAAGGGGCCTTTCTGACCTTCAAGGGGCCTTTCTGCACATGTGTAGTTGGGAAGGTTAAGGTTTCTTTGACTTGGGAATGAGGAATCTGTGGTCATTTATCTCTTATCTGGGCAGGGCTTAGCTTCTCCTCCCTCCTGCTATTTTGGAGTATCTGAACTCCAGCAAGAATACACAGAACTGTACGAAAAAGATCTTCACGACCAAGATAATCACTATGGTGTGATCACTCACCTAGAGCCAGACATCCTGGAATGAGAAGTCAAGTGGGCCTTAGAAAGCATCACTACGAACAAAACTACTGGAGGTGATGGAATTCCAGTTAAGCTGTTTCAAATTCTGAAAGTTGATGCTGTGAAAGTGCTGCACTCAATATGCCAGCAAATTTGGAAAACTCAGTAGTGGTCACAGGACTTGAAAAGGTCAGTTTTCATTCCAATCCCAAAGAAAGGCAATGCCAAAGAATGCTCAAACTACCACACAACTGCACTCATCTCACACGCTAGTAAAGTAATGCTCAAAATTCTCCATCAACAATACGTGAACCATGAACTTCCAGATGTTCAAGCTGGTTTTAGAAAAGGCAGAGGAACCAGAGATCAAATTGCCAACATCTGCTGGATCATCAAAAAAGCAAGAGAGTTCCAGAAAAACATCTATTTCTGCTTTATTGACTATGCCAAAGCCTTTGACTGTGTGGGTCACAATAAACTGTGGAAAATTCTTCAAGAGATGGAATACCAGACCACCTGACCAGCCTCTTGAGAAACGTATATGCAGGTCAGGAAGCAACAGTTAGAACTGGACATGGAACAACAGACTGGTTCCAAATAGGAAAAGGAGTACGTCAAGGCTGTATATTGCCACCCTGCTTATTTAACTTCTACGCAGAGTACATCATGAGAAACGCTGGTCTGGAAGAAACACAAGCTGGAATCAAGATTGCTGGGAGAAATCTCAGTAACCTCAGACTTTATTTTTTTGGGCTCCAAAATCACTGCAGATGGTGACTTCAGCCATGAAATTAAAAGACGCTTACTCCTTGGAAGGAAAGTTATGACCAACCTAGATAGCATATTGAAAAGCAGAGACATTACTTTGCCAACAAAGGTTCATCTAGTCAAGGCTATGGTTTTTCCTGTGGTCATGTATGGATGTGAGAGTTGGACTGTGAAGAAGGCTGAGCGCCAAAGAATTGATGCTTTTGAAGTGTGGTGTTGGAGAAGACTCTTGAGAGTCCCTTGGACTGCAAGGAGATCCAACCAGTCCATTCTGAAGGAGATCAGTCCTGGGTGTTCTTTGGAAGGAATGATGCTAAAGCTGAAACTCCAGTACTTTGGCCACCTCATGCGAAGAGTTGACTCATTGGAAAAGACTGATGCTGGGAGGGATTCGGGGCAGGAGGAAAAGGGGACAACAGAGGATGAGATGGCTGGATGGCATCACTGACTCGATGGACGTGAGTTTGAGTGAACTCCGAGAGTTGGTGATGGACAGGGAGGCCTGGCGTGCTGCAATTTATGGGGTCGCAAAGAGTTGGAGACGACTGAGCGACTGAACTGAACTGAACTCCAGCTGCTTAGCCTGGTGCCCATCTGTCTCCTGCCTCAATCTTAATCAACCAGTTTGGAATTTTCTGGTCAGCACTAATGTGGTGACCTCTCATTTGGGCCCTCTTCATCCCTGAGGAAAAAGAGGCAACCTGCATGATAAAAGCCTGTGCTGGTCCTTTCCCTACTAAGATGTCCTGGCCTAAAAAGCCATCCTTTTCTTTTTCATCTCATCTAGCAACTAGATGAGATGCTGCCTGATTCAAATATTGTTGAATAAATCCAATTATAGCTTCATATTTACTTTGTTGAATTTTGTTTCTTAACAAAAGAAAATTGGCTGTAGTTAAGGATCCCTGGGGTGGAGAGTGTTGGGAAAAGCATACAGGCTTTCTAAGATTACACTTGCTCATATGGCATCAAGATGATAATAAGGTCTTTTAACTAAACTGTGTGTGTAAGTGGTTATATGATAAGTGTTTTAAATTGTGTTTTGTGGCTTTTTAATTTTATTAAAGTTACATACATAAATGCTCTTAAATGACACTATTTCTATAAAGCTTTTGAATAAACAAGTTATTTTTTATTCCATTGTTCTCCATTACTCCATTCCCCTCCCTTCTCTACCATTCCCTGGAAATAACCCTGGAGGTGACCAAATTCAGCTCTTAATTGTTTCCTCCTGTGTTTGCTCTAAATACCCAAGTAACATGCTTGTGTTAATTTTTAGAATTAGTTTTATATATTTTTTTATTTTTACTATAGGAGGATGAGAATTTAATAGGTTGACTTAATTTGTTCAGTCGGCTGTAACAAAACATCACAGACTGGGTGGCTTATAAACAATAAACATTTATTTCACACAGTTCTGGAAGTTATAAAATCAGAAGATTAGAGTGTCAACACGGTCCAGTGAGGCTCTCTTTGGGGTCCCAGATTTCCTGTTGTAGTCTTACGTTGCAAAAGGGGCAAGGTAGCTTTCTCAGACTTCTTCTTTATGGGCACTAATAATCCTTCTAAATAACCCACCTACCAATGTTACCAAGTACAAGTTCATGTCCATGACACACAGCGAGGCCAAGCAAACCTAAGTGTTGGAGTGTTGGGGCAGAGAAAGGTTTATTGCAGGACCAAACAAGGAGAAAAGTGGTTGGTTCATGCTCAGAAACTCCCAATTTGTTGATGGTTTTGGGGGGAGGTGTTTTTAGAGGCAATATGTAGAGTGAAGGCTGCAGGGTGTGTGACTTTCTTCTGATTGGTTAATGGTGATCCTCTAAAATCAACTTCCTTCTTGGCTCATGATTCTATCTTTTCCTGTTTCCTGAGTAGACTTCTTTTTGATTCTAGAATCCTCAGGCACATAACTGGAACTGTTTTCAATGTCCAAGAAATGCATTTCAAAAATATAAACTTTTTATTAAAAACTGTATATAGTAAAATCTCATAAAATAGAATTCAAATTTTATAGCCTGGCAATAATACTATCTATAACTTCTTAAAAATGTACCTACCTGTGGCTTAGACATATTGAAATTTCTATAGGGTTACCCCAGGGTTTATAGATAAATAAAACCTGCTGAGGGCTTCCCAGGTTGTATAGTGGTAAAGGATCCACTGGCAATGCAGCAGGTGCAAGAGATGGGGGTTCAATCCCTGGCTTGGGAAGGTCCCTGGAGGAGGCAATAGCAACCCATACAACAGTATGCTTGCCTGGAAAGTTCCACAGTCAGAGGAGCCTGGTGGGCTACAGTCCATGGGTCTGCAAAGAGTCAGACATGACTCAGCGAGTGCAAGTGTCCAAAACCTGAGTGTAATATAAATTGGTGGCAGTTGTGGACAGCTGCAGAGTGAACAGTCCATCTAAAAGTGAACAGCCTCTGCTTAGTTCCAGCACACATTTGTCATATGGAAATTAGGGCCAATTTGTCAGATACTTTTAGAGCTAGGTAAAGTCTCTCTCTTGGAGAAGGAAATGGCAACCCACTTCAGTGTTCTTGCCTAGAGAATCCCATGGACGGAGAAGACTGGTAGGCTGCAGTCCATGGGGTCGCACAGAGTCAGACACGACTGAAACGACTTGGCAAAGTCTCTCTCTATAAAGATGTGGGCAACTAGCAAATATTTGAGAACCCCTCTGCTTGCCAAACAAAACCAAAGGTAGGATTCAGCTACCAGTTGCAACCTCCGCCTGCTCAAAGTAAGTTTATTGACTCTACCCCAGGCAGCAACTCATTCTTATTTTTTTAGCCTTTCTCATGTTGTTCATTTCACTTTAAGTACTTTTCCCTCTATATCTATTCAACTGTACCATTTTTCAATTTCTAGGTCAATTTTTACCTCCTCTTTCCTATTCTTTCTGCTTCAGTATCACCCTCCATTGGGATACTATGTGTTTATAATCTGATGATGTCTTTTGTGACTTTATCATTAACTATCTTTAATTTTACTATTAGTTCTGCCACTATTTTTAAAGTAAACAAGCTTTTTTTGTAGAAACACCCTTAAGAGATTTGTAGTCCAACTACTATTATGTAGAGAGAAGAAGATAAGTAAATTTTCCAACATCATATTGTAAGGTAGTTACAGATTGCACAGGCTTTTTAAATTGCCTTGCGTATAGTTAAGTGTTGGATACATATATGCTGATTGAAAAAAAAAGTCTACTATTGTAATAAATACCTTCTTTAGACTTTTGTTCCAATTTCTTAACATTTAAACATAAAATTCTAGAATCAACAATAAAAAACCATAGTTTGCAATGTTATCTATAAACTATAGTTCAGTTCAGTCACTCAATCATGACCGACTCTTTGTGACCCCATGAACAGCAGCATGCCAGGCCTCCCTGTCCATCACCAACGTTTGGAGTTTACCCAAACTCATGTCCACTGAGTTGGTGATGCCATCCAACCATCTCATCCTCTGTTGTTCCCTTCTCCTCCTGCCCTCAATCTTTCCCAGAATCAGGGTCTTTTCAAATGAGTCAGCACTTCACATCTGGTGGCCAAAGTATTGGAGTTTCAGCTTCAACATCAGTCCTTCCAATGAACACCCAGCACTGATCTCCTTTGATGGACTGGTTGGATCTCCTTGCAGTCCAAGGGACTCTCAAGAGCCTCCTCCAACACCACAGTTCAAAAACATCAATTCTTCGGTGCTCAGCTTTCTTTATAGTCCAAGTCTCACATCCATACATGACTAGTGGAAAAACCATAGCCTTGACTAGATGGATCTTTGTTGATAAAGTAATGTCTCTGCTTTTTAATATGTTGTCTAGGTTGGTCATAACTTTTCTTCCAAGGAATAAGTGTCTTTTAATTTCATGGCTGCAATCACCATCTGCAGTGATTTTGGAGCCCCCCAAAATAAAGTCAGCCACTTTTCCCACTGTCTCCCCTTCTATTTGCCATGAAGTGATGGGACCAGATGCCATGATCTTAGTTTTCTGAATGTTGAGCTTCAAGCCAACTTTTTCACTCTCCTCTTTACTATAATCTTCCTCTAAAAAAGTTATGTTATTATTTCTCAAAAAAAAAAAAAAAATCCAAAACAATAGTATGCATTTTCATTCCCTATTAAGCCAAGAAAAATGAGTGTGCAAATTGCTTTTGTTTTTAAAAGGGAGCTGTGCCTTTGTTTAGAGTTAGAGGCAGTTTTAACTGGATTAACCATTTTTTCCTTCAGAATTTTAAGTACCATTTTTAAATACCAATTTTAATTTTAAATGCCATTCAAAATGTTAGTATGTAATTTTGACTCTTTGGTAATCATAGATGTTATTTTTTTTAATTATGAAATATTTCTAATTCACAGGAAACTATTAAAATCATATCACATAGACACATATGAACACCACTCAGATCTAACATAAATTACGATTTTTGCACTTCAATCTGGAAAATTTAGAGGCATTGTCATCCTATACTATCTTATTAAAACATATAGTACAATCACCAAGGAAATATTGGTCATAGTGTTGAGGCAGAAAAGAATGAACTTAAATGATTAGACTAAATCCAAGTACAGCATTGTAGGATTCTCCATTGTTTGAAATCTGAATCTAATTTTTAAAAATATCAGATACAGACCCTTGGGCAGCTTGCCAGGTGGTGCTCATGGTAAATAATCTATCTGCCAATGCAGGGGACACAAGAGACTTGTCTCAATCCCTGGTTTGAGAAGATGTCCTGGAGAAGGGAATGACAAAACACTCCAGTAGCCTTGCCTGGAAAATTCCATGGACAGAGGAGCCTGGCAAGCTGAAGTCCTTGGGACTGCAAAGAGCTGGACATGACTGAGTGACTGAGCACACACGCACACACACCTTAGCTCATGGCACATGATTTTTTCTTTTTCCTAGACCCCCTTTTATTTAATATTCATATTCCCCTTGTCTCTATGCTGTACTCCAATTTCTCTTCATCCATAGGCAGCAGTGACAGAATAAAGATGATGATAAATACTATGATATGTCTTCCATCGAAAGACAGGGTCTCCTTTTCCTTACCTGGTCTATGACCAACTACACTTCAGTCAATCTGTCAGTTCAGTCCCTCAGTGGTGTCCAACTCTTTGTGACCCCATGGACTACAGCATGCCAGGCTTCCCTGTCCATCACCAACTCCTGGAGCTTACTCAAACTCATGCCATGGAGTTGGTGATGGAATCCAACCATCTCATCTTCTCTCTTCCCCTTCTCTTCCTGCCTTCAGTCTTTCCCAGCATCAAGGTCTTTTCAAATGAGTCAGTTCATCTCATCAGGTGGCCAAACTATTGGAGTTTCAGCTTCAACATCAGTCCTTCCAATTAACACTCAGGACTGATCTCCTTTAGGATGGACTGGTTGGATCTCCTTGCAGTCCAAGTGACTCTCA
Organism: Bos indicus; assembly: GCF_029378745.1. Classification (NCBI taxonomy): domain Eukaryota; kingdom Metazoa; phylum Chordata; class Mammalia; order Artiodactyla; family Bovidae; genus Bos; species Bos indicus. The sequence goes on along the minus strand of NC_091776.1, from coordinate 33,061,068 downwards.
AGAGTCTTCTCCAGCACCACAGTTCAAAAGAATCAACTCTTCTGCACTCAGCTTTCTTTATAGTCCAACTCTCACATCCATATATGACTACTGGAAAAACCATAGCTTTGACTAGATGGACCTTTGTTGGCAAAGTAATGTCTCTCCTTTTTAATATGCTGTCTAGGTTGTTCATAACTTTTCTCCAAGGAGCAAGCATCTTTTAATTTCATGGCTGCAATCACCATCTGCAGTGATTTTGGAGCCTAAAAAAAGAAAGTCTCTCACTCTTTCCACTGTTTCTCCATCTATTTGCCATGAAGTGAAGGGACCAAATGTCATGATCTTAGTTTTCTGAATGCTGAGTTTTAAGCCAACTTTTTCACTTTTCTCTTTCACTTTCATCAAGAGGCTCTTTAGTTCTTCTTCACCTTCTGCCATAAGGCTGGTGTCATCTGCATATCTGAGTTTATTGATATTTCTCCCAGCAATCTTGATTCCAGCTTGTGCTTCATCCAGCCCAGCATTTTTCATGATATACTCAGCATATAAGTTAAAAAATAAGCAGGGTGACAATATATAGCCTTGAGGTCCTCCTTTCTTGATTTGGAGCCAGTCTGTTGTTCCATGTCCAATTCTAACTGTTGATTCTTGACCTGCATACAAATTTCTCAGGAGGAAGGTCAGGTGGTCTGGTTTTCCCAGCTCATTAAGATTTTCTACAGTTTGTTGTGATCCACACAGTCAAAGGCTTTGGCATAATCAATAAAGCAGAAATAGATGCTTTTCTGGAATTCTCTTGCTTTTTCGATGACCCAAAAGATGTTGGCAATTTGATCTCTGGTTCCCCTGCCTTTTCTAAATCCAGCTGGAACATCTGAAAGTTCATGGTTCACATCCTGTTGAAGCCTGGCTTGGAGAATTTTGAGCATTACTTTACTAGCGTGTGAGCAATTATGCAGTAGTTTGAACATTCTTTGGCATTGCCTTTCTTCGGGATTGGAATGGAAACTGACCGAGTTTTCCAAATTTGCTGCCATAATGAGTGTGGCACTTTCACAACATCATCTTTTAGGATTTGAAATAGCTCAACTGGAATTCCGTCACCTCCACTAGCTTTGCTCATAGTGATGCTTCCTAAAGCCCACTTGACTTGGCATTCCAGGATGTCTGGCTCTAGGTGAGTGATCACACCATCATGGTTATTTGGGTCATGAAGATCTTTTTTGTAGAGTTCTTCAGTATATTGTTGCCACCTCTTCTTAATGTCTCCTGGTTCTGTTAGGTCCATACCATTTCTGTCCTTTATTGTGCCCATCTTTGTATGAAATGTTCCCTTGGTATCTCTAATTTTCTTGAAGAGATCTCAAATCTTTCCTATTCTATTGTTTTCCTTTATTTCTTTGCATTGATCACTGAGGAAGGCTTTCTAATCTCTCCTTGCTCTTCTTTGGAACTCTGCATTCAAATGGGTACATCTTTCCTTTTCGTGTCTTTTCTTTTCTCAGCTCTTTGTAAGGCCTCCTCAGACAACCATTTTGCCTTTTTGCATTTCTTTTTCTTGGGGATAGTCTTTATCACTGCTTCCTGGACAATGTCACAAAACTCCATCCACAGTTCTTCAGGCACTCTATCAGATCTAACCACTTGAATCTATTTCTCACTTCCACTGTATAATCATAAGGGATTTGATCTAGGTCATACCTGAATGGTTTAGTGCTTTTCTCTACTTTCTTCAATTTAAGTCTGAATTGAAGGAGTTCATGATCTGAGCTACAGTCAACTCCCAGTCTTGTTTTTACTGACTGTTTAAAGCTTCTCCGTTTTAGCTGCAGGAATATAATCAATCTGATTTCCGTATTGACCATGTGGTGATGCCCATGTGTGGAGTCCTCTCTTGTGTTGTTAGAAGAGAGTGTTTGCTATGACCAGTGTGTTCTTTTTGCAAAATTCTGTTAGCTTTTGACCTGCTTCATTTTTTACTTCAAGGCCGAATTTGCCTGTTATTCCAGATATCTCTTGACTTCCTACTTTTGCTTTCCAGTCCCCTTAATGAAAAGGACTTCTTTTTTTGGTGTTAGTTCTCGAAGGCCTTGTAGGTCTTCATAGAACCATTCAACTTCAGCTTCTTCAGCATTACTGGTTGGGGCATAGACTTGGATTTCTTTGATACTGAATGGGTTGCCTTGGAAACAAACAGATCATTCTGTCATTTCTGAGATTGTATCCAAGTACTGCATTTTGGACTTTTTTGTTGACCATGATGGCTACTCCATTTCTTTTTAGAGATTCTTTCCCACAGTAGTAGATATAATGGTCATCTGAGTTAAATTCACCCATACCAGTCCATTTTAGTTCACTGATTCCTAAAATGTCAATCTTTACTCTTGCCACCTCCTGTTTGACCACTTTCAATTTGCCTTGATTCATGTACCTAACATTCCTGGTTCTTTTGCAATATTGTTCTATAAAGCATCGGGCTTTGCTTCCATCACCAGTCACATTCACAACTGGGTGTTGTTTTTGCTTTGGTCCCATCTCTTCATTCTTTCTGGAGTTATTTCTCCACTGATCTCCAGTAGCATATTGGGCACCTATCAACCTGGGAAGCTCATCTTTCAGTATCCTATCTTTTTGCCTTTTCATACTGTCTGTGGGGTTCTCAAGGCAAGCATACTGAAGTGGTTTGCCATTCCCTTCTCCAGTGGACCATGTTTTGTCAGAACTCTCCACCATGACCCTTCTGTCTTGGGTGGCCCCACATGGCATGGCTCATAGTTCCATTCAGTTAGACAAGGCTGTGGTCCATGTGATCAGATTGGTTATAAAGCCAAAAGGCTGAGAAGTGATGGTCTTCAACAAACAGTGTGATCCCAACTATGTGATTAATCAGCAACTATAATGAAAGTGATGCTGTACAAACTCCTGGACTAACCTTTAAAAGTACTGCTCTCATGATCTGACTTCCTTGCTGGAGAAATCTTGTGGACAGGCCCTGAGTACACAGTTGAGCAGAAAAGCTTCCCAGGTAAGTCAAGGCTTCTAGCATCTCTGCCAAGGTGTCAGAAATGTGAAAGGATAGGTCTTGATCCTAGAGATAAACTTGACTACGGATATAAGACTTCTAATGCCCTCTGTGTATACCAAGAAGGCACAGGTATTGCCTATTCAAGCTGCTCCTGAGATCCTTACTCACAGACATGTGGGCAAAACGGAAGATCATTGTATTTAGCTGCTAAGTTTTAGAGTGGTTGGTTATTCAACAAAGACAACTGGAACAACAGCCATATTATTGTGTTTAATGTACTTTTTTCCTCCCAATGTGTGTGTTCTTACAAAATATGTGTGTCTTGTGGGTGGATATTTCATTTTTCTAAATGTTATTATAAAATATATCTAATTTTCTTTTCCACTAAGCACAATGTTTTTGATATTCATTTGTGTTGGAACTTAGGCATCTATATGTTACCTTAATTTGCTGTGTAAATTTATATGTTCATCCAGACATTTTATTTACTTTCTTTTCTTTTAGAGACCGACATTCAGATTGCCTCCACCTTGCAGCTGCTACACATAATGTTGTGATAAATATCCTAGAATCTCTCTTTACCTACTTGTGTGAGAATTTATTTGAGTTTATAAACAGAAAGTCTCTATCGCAAGCTGTGTCTACATTTTATTTGCCTCAGTAATGATAGATTCTCTCCGGTATGCCTGTGCCAGTTCATCCTTCTACTGGCAATGTATGGGAGTCTTATATCACCTCTTTCTTTCCAATAATTGAAATCATCCAGCTTTCTCATTTTTTCCTGTATAATATTTTAAAATGAGATCTATTTTTAATGTATATGTTTCTAATTACCATTGACTTTGAATGGTATTTTTGCACACATTGATCTTTGGTGTTTCCTTCTTTTAACTATATTTTTACCTTTCTCACTTCAGTATTTCTTTTGCCTAGAGTACATCTTTATATGTAGTGTTAAATGGAATCTCATTTTCTTTTTCTCCATACAAGGAGCCCTTTCCTTCCTGTCTTTCTACTCTCCAAACTCTGCTAAACAGTATGTCCTTCCTGCACTGATGTGTGGCATCTTTTCTATCTTATAGTGAAAAAAAAAGTGTTAAGCACTCGGTGACATCCAACTCTTTGTGACCCTGGACTGTAACCTTCCAGGCTCCTCTGTCCATGGAATTTTTCAGGCAAGAATACTGGAGTGGGTTGCCATTTCCTTCTCCAGAGGATCTTTCTGACCCAGGGATCGAACTCATGTCTCCTGTGTCTCCTGCATTTTCAGGCAAATTCTTTATCCACTGAGTCATCATATACGATTGCATATACGATAGCTCCTTAAATGCTGTTGCATAAGAAATTCAATGTGAGTTATTTTATTTGATAAATCATTGAAAAAAATTCCATGAAGCAGTCTTATTTATTGTACTTACACTGAATTTGATAATTAATTATTTTATTGGGCTATATGTTGGTGTTTAGAGTTTTTGGTTGGAAAATATTCTATTTAATTTATTTGTATTTGCCTTATTGGTCTTTATAGACATACGAGCTCTATAAAATCCTAGATCCAAATAAAAATGTATTTGGTAATATATTTCAGCATAATTTTATAGGAAATTAAGTGGTGTTTTATCTATATATGTTACATATTTTATATGAAGGCAATAACAGAATTATTTAAGCATAATTTTTCTACATATCATATGAGAGCATTACATGCTTAAATGGTTCTTAATAGTGACCTCATATAGAGAAGACCAGTGAAAATACCTTAAAACAACAGCAAACAATTCTGGGAAGAAGGACAACCATGAAGAACAGCAACAAAATCTGTCTTAGAACTGTCAGTTGATTTTTAGCAATAATTTGGGGAACACTAATGACATAGCCTGGTTTCATGTGTTTCAGTTAAGTGACGTATAAATAAAAACACAAAAACTGGAAATTAGATTTATTTATTAATAGTAATTCTCACCTGCCTAATTCAAAATGCCCAGAATCTTTCCTAACATTGAGCTTTTGAACTTCAAAAGCCCCATCTGTTGATAAAAATGAGCAATATTCGTAAGTCTGCAGCCTCTAATCTGGTGACATTAAAGGGAGAATCTGGGGACATGAAGTCCATGACTTAAAGCCTTATAACTTCCCAGAGGTCATCTTCTCCAACAGTATGTCAGAAAAAAAAGCAACAACCCGTTTCATTGTCATACCTCTAAACAATGCAGAAGACCAATATGGTTCAATCTTAACATTACATGTTTGTCTTACACTTAAAAAAGAAATAAACACTAACAAAATGCTTTGATGGCATTGCTCTCCAGAAAATCAAATTTTATACTGTCCATTATCTTTGACGGCTTTATTTTTCCTAAGAACAATACGGTTTGACAGCAATGAAGACCAATAACGCTAGAGACAAAAATCTATTCATCTATTGAATGTGGGTGAATGAACCTGGGTTGAAAGTGTGTATATTAGATTGTTTCCAGTTTAGATTCTTAATAGAGTATCCCTTTTTTATGTTTCTACAGGATTTAAAACCAAACTGAAATCTGGATATTGATAAGCAACTGTTTCCCATAAACAATTATATGGTATGTCTTCAAGCTTGTGCTAAGGCACAACGAAAGACAGCAAATCTTAAGGTCTTATTTCTTTTTTCATGGAAAGCATATGACTTTAATTCACATGTACCTTTGGAATATTTCCACTGTTTGTGTACATCAGCAGTAGCATTTCAATAGAGCATTAAATTATAGTATTTCTGTTTTATTATTATTGGCAGGATTAGAAATGAAAGAAAATAAAATAGTGTGAATATGCTGTATATGGGAGTTATTTCAAAAGAGCCAATTTTACAGATTGTTTGCAAAAGATTCTCTTAAACTTGCAAAATAGTGTTTATTGTTTCTCAATCTTATATGCTTTATGAGTAGCTGTGATTTTTTTTCTCTCTTTGCTTAGAAGAAGTCCCAACTGAAACTGGCTTTATTTCAACACTTCAAAATGAATTCCTCCAAATGGAATACAAATTGAATTGCTCTCAGGAATAAAATCACTTAGCTGCCATGAATCACAATTTGAGATTTTAAATGGCAAAACATTCTGATTAGTGTGTGTATGTGTATGTGTGTGTTCCAACATGTGTTCCCGCTTATATGCCAGAAGGAGGAATAATATATTTTTGACTGAACTGTGAAATTCACTTGGAATACCACTTTTACAGAAGTGGAAGACAAATTTTATCTTTGCCATGACTGGTTTTGAGAGTCAGAAATGGTAGTGTGTGATGATATTTTATAATATTCTCCTCTTTCCATTCATTTCCTAAGCTTTGTTATAGCAAATATTATACTCAGTTCAGGTCAGTAGCTCAGTCGCGTCTGACTCTTTGCGACCCCATGAATCGCAGCACGCCAGGCCACACTGTCCATCACCAACTCCCGGAGTTCACTCAAACTCACGTCCATCGAGTCGGTGATGCCATCCAGCCATCTCATCCTCTGTCGTCCCCTTCTCCTCCTGCCCCCAATCCCTCCCAGCATCAGAGTCTTTTCCAAAGAGTCAACTCTTCGCATGAGGTGGCCAAAGTATTGTGGTTTCAGCTTCAGCATCAGTCGTTCCAAAGAACACCCAGGACTGATCTCCTTTATTAGTGTACTGTATTATTTTCAAATATTTAACATATTTGATATATTTCAGGATCAAATAACTTCAGCATCACCATTTGTTCCTTATTTTCAGGTATTTAAATAATGTTAATGTTTCATTTTTTTGGTTTATCAACTCCATTCAAACACACACTACACCTGAATTTGTGAAATATAAATGGTACCGTCAATGAAGTACCCGTATGTTATATTTAAATAGCTATTCCAAGAGTAAAGTTTATCAACATTTATTTGTTTTTCTAGTAATTGGAAGTTCCTTTTCTGCAATTGCAGGCTCCTATCCTCAGAGTTATTATTTCTAATTTTTTTCTTTCCATTCTCTTTCTTGAAGAAAGATTTACAGGGAATATTTAGAAGAGGGTATCAATTGGCAGACTGACTTACCTGGTTTCATTGCCTGAATTCTCCAAACCTCCAGAGTCTTTCAAAACACATTGTAAACAGAGTTAGGTACTCAGAATTCTTAGACTGCATTTCAAATATGCCCTTCCTCATTATTGCTCAAGTAGTTTTGTGTGTGTGTGTGTGTGTGTGTGTGCTGTATTTAACTTTATTATTTTTTAGGTAATTCATGAATTACCTACACATGTAATTGACCAAACTGTAAGGTACTATTGTTTAAGTTTTTACTCTTTTGTATGGTTTCCTCCATTTATATAAAAATTATTAATTTTGCTTTTACAACTTTATTTTGGTTAACATTTTCACAGTATGAAGTTTTCTTCCTTTTACTTTGAACTTACTTCTTTGTATTTAGTGTGGTTTTTCTAGACATGTATAGTTGAATTTTGATTTTTCATCAAATCTGATGTCTGTGTTTTAATTGGTGTATATAGGTTGCTTATAATTAATGTTATTATTAAAATGGTTGAAATAAAACCTACTATCCTACTGCTATTTTCTATTAGTTCCATTTTTTGACTTATTTTCTCTATTTTCTGCCATCTTTTAGCTTATAAAAGGTGTAATTTCAGGATTCCATTTAATCACTTCTAATTATTAGGTAAGGACCAATGGCTGCGCTTTGCTGGAGCAGCTGTGAAGAGATACCCCACGCCCAAGGTAAGAGAACCCAAGTAAGATGGTAGGTGTTGCAAGAGGGCATCAGAGGGCAAACACACTGAAACCATACTCACAGAAAACTAGTCAATCTAATCACACTAGGACCGCAGCCTTGTCTAACTCAATGAAACTAAGCCATGCCCGTGGGGCAACCCAAGATGGGCGGGTCATGGTGGAGAGATCTGACAGAATGTGGTCCACTGGAGAAGGGAATGGCAAACCACTTCAGTATTCTTGCCTTGAGAACCCCATGAACAGTATGAAAAGGCAAAATGATAGGATACTGAAAGAGGAACTCCCCAGGTCAATAGGTGCCCAATATGCTACTGGAGATCAGTGGAGAAATAACTCCAGAAAGAATGAAGGGATGGAGCCAAAGCAAAAAGAATACCCAGCTATGGATGTGACTGGTGAAAGAAGCAAGGTCCGATGCTGTAAAGAGCAATATTGCATAGGAACCTGGAATGTCAGGTCCATCAATCAAGGCAAATTGGAAGTGGTCAAGCAAGAGATGGCAAGAGTGAATGTCGACATTCTAGGCATCAGCGAACTGAAATGGACTGGAATGGGTGAATTTAAGTCAGATGACCATTATATCTACTACTGCGGGCAGGAATCCCTCAGAAGAAATGGAGTAGCCATCATGATCAACAAAAGAGTCTGAAATGCAGTACTTGGATGCAATCTCAAAAACGACAGAATGATCTCTGTTCGTTTCCAAGGCAAACCATTCAATATCACAGTAATCCAAGTCTATGCCCCAACCAGTAACGTTGAAGAAGCTGAAGTCGAATGGTTCTATGAAGACCTACAAGAGCTTTTAGAACTAACACCCCAAAAAGATGTCCTTTTCATTATAGGGGGCTGGAATGCAAAAGTAGGAAGTCAAGAAACACCTGGAGTAACAGGCAAATTTGGCCTTGGAATATGGAATGAAGCAGGGTAAAGACTAATAGAGTTTTGCCAAGAAAATGCACTGGTCATAACAAACACCCTCTTCCACGAGAGAAGACTCTATACATGGACATCACCAGATGGTCAACACCAAAATCAGATTGATTACATTCTTTGCAGCCAAAGATGGAGAAGCTCTATACAGTCAGCAAAAACAAGACCAGGAGCTGACTGTGGCTCAGACCATGAACTCCTTATTGCCAAATTCAGACTTAAATTGAAGAAAGTAGGGAAAACCACTAGACCATTCAGGTACGACCTAAATCAAATCCCTTATGATTATATAGTGGAAGTGAGAAATAGATTTAAAGGCCTAGATCTGATAGACAGAGTGCCTGATGAACTATGGAATGAGGTTTGTGACATTGTACAGGAGACAGGGATCAAGACCATCCCCATGGAAAAGAAATGCAAAAAAGCAAAATGGCTGTCTGGGGAGGCCTTACAAATAGCTGTGAAAAGAAGAGAAGTGAATAGCAAAGGAGAAAAGGAAAGCTATAAATATCTGAATGCAGAGTTCCAAAGAATAGCAAGAAGAGATAAGAAAGCCTTCCTCAGTGATCAATGCAAAGAAATAGAGTAAAACAACAGAATAGGAAAGACTAGGGATCTCTTCAAGAAAATCAGAGATACCAAAGGAACATTTCATGCAAAGATGGGCTCGATAAAGGACAGAAATGGTATGGACCTAAAAGAAGCAGAAGATATTAAGAAGAGATGGCAAGAATACACAGAAGAACTGAGCAAAAAAGACCTTCACGACCCAGACAATCACGATGGTGTGATCACTGACCTACAGCCAGACATCCTGGAATGTGAAGTCAAGTGGGCCTTAGAAAGCATCACTATGAACAAAGCTAGTGGAGATGATGGAATTCCAGTTGAGCTATTCCAAATCCTGAAAGATGATGCTGTGAAAGTGATGCACTCAATATGCCAGCAAATTTGGAAAACTCAGCAGTGGCCACAGGACTGGAAAAGGTCAGTTTTCATTCCAATCCCAAAGAAAGGCAATGCCAAAGAATCCTCAAACTACTGCACAATTGCATTCATCTCACACGCTAGTAAAGTAATGCTCAAAATTCTCCAAGCCAAGCTTCAGCAATATGTGAACCGTGAACTTCCTGATGCTCAAGCTGGTTTTAGAAAAGGCAGAGGAACCAGAGATCAAATTGCCAACATCTGCTGGATCATGGAAAAAGCAAGAGAGTTCCAGAAAAACATCTATTTCTGCTTTATTGACTATGCCAAAGCTTTTGACTGTGTGGATCACAATAAACTGTGGAAAATTCTGAAAGAGATGGGAATACCAGACCACCTGACCTGCCTCTTGAGAAATTTGTATGCAGGTCAGGAAGCAACAGTTAGAACTGGACATGGAACAACAGACTGGTTCCAAGTAGGAAAAGGAGTACGTCAAGGCTGTATATTCTCACCCTGTTTATTTAACATATATGCAGAGCACATCATGAGAAACGCTGGTCTGGAAGAAACACAAGCTGGAATCAAGATTGCCGGGAGAAATATCAATAACCTCAGATATGCAGATGACACCACCCTTAGGGCAGAAAGTGAAGAGGAACTAAAAAGCCTCTTGATGAAAGTGAAAGTGGAGAGTGAAAAAGTTGGCTTAAAGCTCAACATTCAGAAAATGAAGATCATGGCATCCGGTCCCATCCCTTCATGGGAAATAGATGGGGAAACAGTGGAAACAGTGTCAGATTTTATTTTTTTTGTGCTCCAAAATCACTGCAGATGGTGACTGCAGCCATGAAATTAAAAGACACTTACTCCTTGGATGCTAAAGCTGAAACTCCAGTACTTTGGCCACCTCATGTGAAGAGTTGACTCATTAGAAAAGACTCTGATGCTGGGAGGGATTGGGGCAGGAGGAGAAGGGGACGACAGAGGATGAGATGGCTGGATGGCATCACTGACTCGATGGACATGAGTCTCAGTGAACTCCGGGAGTTGGTGATGGACAGAGAGGCCTGGCGTGCTGCGATTCATGGGGTCGCAAAGAGTCGGACATGACTGAGAGACTGATCTGATCTGATCTGAATTATTATTTAACTTATATGCAGAGTACATGAGAAATGCTGAGTTGGATGAAGCACAAGCTGGAATCAAGATTCCCGGGAGAAATATCACTAACCTCAGATACACAAATAACACCACACTTATGGCAGAAAGTGAAGAACTAAAGAGCCTCTTGATGAAAGTGAAAGAGGAGAGTGAAAAAGTTGGCTTAAAACTCAACATTCCAAAAACTAAGATCATGGCATCTGCTCTCGTTGCTTCACGGAAAATGGAGAAACAGTGGAAACTGGCAAACTTTCTTTTTTGGGCTCCCAAATCACTGCAGATGGTGACTGCAGCCATGAAATTAAAAGACACGTTTTCTTTGGAAGAAAAGTTATGACCAACCTAGACAACTTATTAAAAAGCAAAGACATTACTTTGCCAACAAAAGTCTGTCTAGTCAAAGCTATGGTTTATCCAGTAGTGTTGTATAGATGTGAGAGTTGGACTATAAAGAAAGCTGAACGCCGAAGAATTGATGCTTTTGAACTGTGGTGTTGGAGGAGGCTCTTGAGAGTCCCTTGGCCTATAAGGAGATCCAATCAGTCCATCCTAAAGGAAATCAGTCCTGAATATTCACTGGAAGGACTGATGCTGAAGGTGAAACTCCAATACTTTGGCCACCCAATGCAAAGAACTGACTCCTTGGAAAAGACACTGATGCTGGGAAAGACTGAAGGTGGAGGAAGGGGACAAGAGATGAGATGGTTGAATGACATTACCAACTCAATGCACATGAGTTTGAGCAAACTCTGGGAGTTGGTGATGGACAGGGAGGCCTGGCATGCTGCAGTCCATGGGGTCGCAAAGAGGTGGACACCACTGAGTGACTGAACTGAACTGACTGAATTATTATTTATAACTTAAAAAATTATAATGATTGCCCTCAGGTTTATAATATTTATCTTTATTTAGAACATACATTCAAACCATCTTATATAGATGTGTGGAAGAGTCTTACAACAGTGTACTCCCAATTCCTCCATCCCATTTTTTGTATTATTATCATCATATATTTTGGTTCTGCATGTGCTATCAACTCAGGATATCTATTTAGCTATTTTAGCTTTAGACAGTTTTCTCTTAAAGCAATTAAAAGTAAAAACAAAAATGAATTTTGTAACATTGTCACTTATTCCATGTGACCATTCTCCCTTTATTTTTATAGATCCAAGTCTTGGCATAACATATATTTCTGTCTCTCCCCCAGGGAATGATAGTATTTTACTCCTCCCATTGTCTCTCTGCAGTGGTTTTTCACCAGAAGCTGAGAGGACAGTGTATTTTCCCTTTATCCAGTGGCTGAAGGTCTTTGATCTTTAGCAGGGGCTGACAAGGGTACAGATGAGCTCAGTGCCTTGACTTTCATGGCTATTTGCGCTTTTCCCCTAAGTCTGCATCACAGGGATGCATTCTCATAATAGTCACCCTGCCCAACCTGTTCTTGTGAGGGTCCAGTGAGACCCATGCCTGTGAGACGGTACAAATTCCTCTTTTATCTGCTGATTTCAGAAGTTTCCAGGTGTTGGATATTCTCTAAGTCACATACACTTTGCCATTATTAAACTTTTTAGCTAAAGGCTTCATATTGGTTTCCAGTGGCATGTCCCCCAGTAAGCAAGTGCTCATGTTTCAATGCTCATTTGAGGCATCTGATTTTCTTTAGATTTCACCTTATTTTGTGAACTTGTGATCTAAACTCTTTAAGAAAAGTTGTGAATTTTTAAGTTATATTTTGTTATTTTGGTTGAAATAGTGGGAATTTTGCTCTTTCCATCTTTCATAAGCATAATAAAATTTTCAATTTCTCTATAAGTGAAAAACTCTAACTATCCTACAAAAAACTCTTTTTGTAGGATAGTTACAAAAACCAAAGCAAGCTTAAGTTTTTGTAATTTTTTTAAATAAAATCTAATGTGTTCTTGTATGGGGCTGGTAAAGAATCTGCCTGAGATGTGGGAGACCTGGGGTTGATCTCTGGGTCAGGAAGATCCCTTGGAGGAGGGCATGGCAACCCACTCCAGCTTTCTTGCCTGGAGACTCCCATGGACAGAGGAGGCTGAGGGGCTATAGTCCATGGGGTCACAAAGAGTTAGACACAATTGAAGCAACAGCCCAAGTTTGTAGCGTAAAACAAACTTTATCACCCTTACAATATCTCTATCATTGCCCAAGAATCACTTCCTGCAAGACTAGAAATAAGAAGGAGCATACAAATATGTCTCCTGGGCTTGAACTCCATTGACACAAATTTCCACAAAATAAAGAACATTACCTATTTTGTCTGTTACATCTTCTAACATGCCACAGAAAATGCAAGTCAAATTTTACATGGTATTTTTCTCAGAGTCTCATGTGGGAAGCTAATAAATTCTTAATTATTTTATGAATTTCATAGTTAATTAACTTTTTAATAAAATGAAATATTACATCTTGACCAAGTTATTTTGAATACCAAATGGCAAATATCAAGAAAAAACAATCTCTCCTTAAAATTCTTAAACTACAGTTTACAATAAAACTTTGTTAGCTGAATTGTATAATATTCTTTTGTACCAAACAAGTAAACTTTTTAAAGAAAATAAACTCAGTGTTCCATATTAATATGTTATAATTCATTTCATTGGAATCCAAATGCAATCTAAAATAAACTTTAGAGCATTCATGGAAACTTAATGAGGAAACACATTTATAATGGCCAGAGTTCCCTACAGCTCATATCATTATTGCTTAGTTGAAATTAATATCCATCAAATGAGAGCTTTTTGTAGGATAGTTAGAATTTTTCACTTGCAGAGAAATTGGAAAATTTATTATGTTTACCCATTTCATAGGGCCTCAAGATGTGATCTGTTTTAGTTTAGCTTCTTTTTTTTTTTTTTTTAACATACACATGCTTAGGGAAAATGACTGGAACTATTCCTAATTATTTTTTAACAGTACAGATTTTACTTGTACATTCCTTTGCCTGTTGGGACGACACAGAATTGGTGTTTTGTTTTGTTTTATAAAAGGACACCCAGGCAGATAGTCAGATAAATATGCGAGCAATCAGGTGTGAGATAAGTATCCATTATTTCCCCAACACTCCCAATAAACTCTTACTCAGTGCAACAAGAAAGGAAAACGTGGGAAAATGTTTTATTATTCTTAGATTTTAAATGGAATCTACCTTGGTATAAATGTTGGACTGTTATAATGAACAGGAACAATGCCCAGCTTGACTTCTTTGGCCACTCTAATTTCTTCTTCCAGTAGTTTATTAACTTTAGGTCTCATTTTTTCCCCCCTCCTTTTTCCTGTTTCTCTTAGACTGGCTGGGTTTTTCTATCCCACAGTTAGTATCTGTCATAAAATGAGTTCTCCAGAAGCAGATTCTGTGATGGAGATTATTATGCAGGAGATATATTAAAGGTGCTCCTGGAACCAACACTTAATGGAAAGAAGGGGAAGTACTGGACAAAGGAGAAAGTGATTAGGATCTCATTTAGGATCTCAACAAAGGCCTCCAAGAATCCCACAGAGAGTCTTGAATCTTGAATGGTCCTTCAGAGTTGTCATGAGTTGGGGTGAGGACTTCAGCTTTACACTCCCATGTTGATTAATCATTGCATGTGAGCCAGGCGAGAAGTGAATTTGTCTTGGGTGAAGCAGATCTCTTTAGTAAAGGGACTCCAGTTTAGAACTATTGAAGGATTTCTTCATGAAGCCCTCAGAAGATGGAATAGGGGGATAGGTAACAGTCACAGGATGCAAAAGAGTCTTCCCCTAGCACCACTCAGAATCCCATCTTAAATTTGGGTACAGCTCTTTCAGATTTCTAGGGGCTCTTAATCCTGTAAAATTAGTAAGAGGAATTACGCTTCCACCACTACAGTTGATCTATGGCTACAACTGATACTGTCTCCATGCTCTACTATCCTTTCCAGATTTCTTTGACTTTAAGCTAATATCTCTACTGCTGTCGGTTGCTTACCTGGTGATATGACCCAGACCCCCATCACTGAAAAATCTGAGCCCTGTACAATGCACGTTTCTGAATCATGACTGCCGCATTTCTTCCCTTACTATAAAAGTTGTGGACAGATTGCAGAGAGGCACCCAAGTAGATTTCCTTTGTTGAAACATACTTCTCCCTTATCCATTGTATAATAACAGCTCTATCTGATGATTAGAATCAATTATCCTTTCTAATATGGTGAATCTTCTTCTTGATTCCTGGTCTCTCAGCAGAAGGAATCCAAAGAGATACAGTTTCAACTGATCTACAGTTAAATGGAACTGTTTTGTGTCCCCTCATTCCAACGTTTCTCCCGCTTTGGGAGCCAGAACTTCTAAACCCGCACAGTTCAAAGCTGTAGGGATAGAAAGCACATATTCTCCAATAATGCCACTAGTAGTGATGGTAGCCGAGGGGCTTCTCTTCTTACCACTCAGATTCTGGGTCCACGTTAGTCCACCCACTGAAGAGACAGCTCCATATCAAGGTCCCTGATACAGAATGTGCACTGCATCCTGGAAGATGGTACCAGATCCTCTCAAGCTGACTCCAAGCTGGTGCTTCAGCTGTGATTTTACTATCTCTTTCTGCCATTTCTTTTTTATGTTTTTTTTTTTTAATTTATTTATTTTAATTGGAGGCTAATTACTTTACAATATTGTGGTGGTTTTTGCAATACATTCACATGAATCAGCCATGGGTGTACCTGTGTTCCCCATCCTGAACCCCCCACCCTCCTCCCTCCTCATCCCATCCCTCTGGGTCATCCCAGTGCACCAGCCCTGAGCACCCTGTCTCATGCATTGAATCTGGACTGGTGATCTATTTCACATATGATAATATACATGTTTCAATGCTATTCTCTCAAATCATCCCACCCTCGCCTTCTCCCACAGAGTCCAAAAGTCTGTTCTTTACAACTGTGTCTCTTTTGCTGTCTCACATATAGGGTCATCGTTACCATCTTGCTAAATTCCATATATATGCATTAATATACTGTATTGTTTTTCTTTCTGACTTACTTCACTCTGTATAATAGGCTCCAGTTTCATCTACTTCATTAGAACTGATTCAAATGCATTCTTTTTAATAGCTGAGTAGCATTCCATTGTGTATATGTACCACAGCTTTCTTATCCATTCATCTGCTGATGGACATCTAGGTTGCTTCCATGTCCTGGCTATTATAAACAGTGCTGCAATGAACATTGGGGTACATGTGTCTCTTTCAATTCTGATTTCCTTGGTGTGTATGCCCAGCAGTGGGATTGCTGGGTCATAAGGCAGTTCCATTTCCAGTTTTTTAAGGAATCTCCACACTGTTCTCCATAGTGGCTGTACTAATTTGCTTCCCATCAACAATGTAAGAGGGTGCCCTTTTCTCTGCATCCTCTCCAGCATTTATTGCTTGTAGACTTTTGGATAGCAGCCATTCTGACTGGCATGAGATGGTACCTCATTGTGGTTTTTATTTGCATTTCTCTGATAATGAACATCTTTTCATGTGTTTCTTAGCCATCTGTATGTCTTCTTCAGAGAATCTTTCTGCCGTTTCTTTAAGCCAGAAGCTTCTGGGCAGTATAGTTGTAATAGAATCAGTGAACCCCACAGTCAAGCTCACATCAGCACTTCCTTCGCTATGAAGTAGTGGTACCCCGTTGCCGGTAAACTAAACAGTCTTTAAATCCTGGGAAAGTATTGTTAATGGAGACCTTGTAGTTAGGAAGTGCAAATCCATAATGAGGATGTAAGCTTACAGTAGCTGCCGCCTCTATCATAAAAGATGTTCAATGTGTTCAGTTTGCCACCATGAGCCTAACTGGTGACCTTGAAGGTCTGTGCCATATTAAAACTCATCATTGGTCTCTATCACTGGCTTTTGACCATTCAGAAATGGCAGTGTTTAATCTACTGCAGAA
This sequence comes from Bos indicus, assembly GCF_029378745.1. Taxonomy (NCBI): domain Eukaryota; kingdom Metazoa; phylum Chordata; class Mammalia; order Artiodactyla; family Bovidae; genus Bos; species Bos indicus. The sequence continues at coordinate 33,044,386 of NC_091776.1, read as the reverse complement.
AGCTGGTGCTAGTACTGTTTGATCTTTCATAGCCCCCATCCCTACTTCTATGATTATTCTAGTGTTGCACCTCTTTTTTAACCACCAGGATGGTTGATGACCAGGGATAGCTAGGGTCACTGGTGGGTAGTTTTGTTGACTTTGGTTCTTAATGCCTATTCTCTTTCTACACAATGTGAATGACCAGCTGTACTGCCTAGAACTCTGCTTTTAGGAAAGATTTTCTCTAATCACCTTCTTTCAAGGTTACCTTCTTATAAGTGCAACCTCTAGCCATTTCTAGCTTGCATCCTTATATGAGTCAAGCCATCCATGATTCATGATTACTTTCTGCTTCCTCTGTCAGTTGCTCCCAACAGAACCCCTTCCTTAGTCATTAAACATAAGCTGCCTCTGGGCCTGTAAATTTGGGAGAAGTAGTTCTTCTTAACAGAGGCAATTCCCCAAAATGGCAAGCAGTTGATGAATGTCTGCCATCAGCACTCCCGCAGCTGGGGAAATAAATCCTTCATTCTCGAAGGGAGATCTAGGTAGCTAAAATATTATATATATTTGCAACTAGGAGAAAAATTTCCCAAAATAAGGAATAGAAAATGTGACTAAATTTTATCCTAAGATGAAAAATGTCTTGATGCTTTGCCCCACTAAACTTCAAACTCAAGAGATTAACAATGAACAATTATCCTCAGACTGTAATTATGATAAAATATAGAACACTGGGCCCTCTGAGCCACAGCCTTTCTATATCAGTATTCTTTCTTACTTAAGTGCAAACTTCCATAGTTTGGACATCAAAAGCTCTCTATAGTCTTGTGCCAACTGATTTCAAACTGAATTTTCATTTGTCTCAACCATTTACTATATATTCTCAGTGCTATCAATTTCAAATTCACAAGAACCCTATGAATTAAATTTCATCATCTACATTTTACAGACAAGGAGGAAAAGGCTTAGAGAGTTTTAGTAAATTGCCTAAAGCTACATGTTTGATCTAGTGACAGAAGTGGGAATCAATCTACCATTCTTTGTAACTCCAAATTTTTATTCATATTGCCTTGCATGTTTGACAAATATGTTACTGACACAGTAATGGATCTGTAGTCCAACCCATAAACAAAAACAGTTAACTGTAAAAAATACCTCCCAATTTATTAATGCCTGTATCTTTCTAATCAAACTAACAAAATTAATCCATTCTAGTAGTCTTTTAATAAGCTAATATAGAAAGGAAGTTTATGACTAGGCATTGATATGCTGTTTTTAAGGATCCAGGTTTCAATAAGTAGCTGCTTATTTTGTACCTTTGACTTTTTACAATGTAGACAAAGTAAATTCCCGCAGAAGTTATAGGCTCTGGGGTGCATAACGATAATCGAAAGAGTAGGGGTGTTTTTGGTTTTGTTTATCAAATATTCCTTAATTGAAATCTCCGTTGTGGTTTGAATTGATGACAAAACATATAGTCTTCTGATTTCTAAGAGTTCCAGTTTGGAAGGTTTAACCACAGTCAGTTTATAATCCAATGCTAGTCCTTTCTGCCTCCAAATGTCATCTTCTGCTTAGGGCAATCTCTTAGTTGGCTAAGGCTTCCATAATGAAGTTTCATAAATTGGGTGTTGTAAACAATAGAAGTTGTTTTCTCACAGTTCTAGAGACTTGAAGTCTGAGATCAAAGTGTTGTTAGTGTTAGTTTCTTCTGAGGCCTTTCTCCTTGGCTCCCATGTTCCCCTCCTTAGCTGTCTTTATGTTCACAAGGTATTCTTCCTCTATGCATGTCTTTGTCCAAATTTCCTTTACTTATAAGGACATTTGTTGGATTTGGAGAAGGAAATGGCAACCCACTCCAGTACTCTTGCCTGGAGAATCACAAGGACAGAGGAGCCTGGCAGTCTACAGTCCTTAGGGCTGCAAAGAACTGGACACAGCTGAGTGACTGAGCATGTCATATTGGATTAACATCCACCCTGATGTCTTCATTTTAACTTAATTAGCTCATAAAACCGCTATCTCTAAATATAGTCACATTCTAAGGCAATGGATGTTGGGACTTCAAAATTTTAATTTGGGGGGAATACAGTTCAACTCATAACAAGAGGAAAGTTCTTGTGGAAGCCACAGGGTTGGTAGACAATGCTGGGGATTCATTGGCTTCTGGGCTCTCTGGTGGGCCTTAAGGTGCATGTTGTCAAGTCTGGTCATTAGCCACATATTGAGCTCTACCTGTAAGATCCAGGGGTCTTTCTTCTGACACTTTGACCATCCATGAGACTGCTGGTTCTGTGGACTCTCCATCTAGTTAGCTTCTATATCCGTCTGGAGATGGGGGGAGGTTTGAATCTTATACAGATTGCACAGGCTACAGGAAAGCTGCTGATTCTGCACTGGTCCTTTTCTTTCTGCAATACTTCAGGTAGTGTTTGCAGCTCTTTAACCCAGGGAGATCCTTCAAGGCTACTGCCTTCCTGGGAGCAGACACTAGACCCCTTTGCTTTAAAATCACTGCAATTGTCTGCCCATTTATCTTCTTCATCTTGGAGCAAATATTGATCAAGTCTAGTTCTTAATTGTTCCCCTCTCTTTCCTTTCTTCCCTTTCTTTCCTTTCTTCCTCATCTTGAAGGATTATTTTCTCTTTATATGTAAAAGCAGAAGAGGGAATGGAGAGATGAACAACTTCTCCCTATATATGGAATATTCTGTAATCTATCCTTTCTGGATCATGACTTTTAAGCAAAAAACTGGGAACTTTTTCCCCTTGGACTTTGGTTCCTTGAAGATAGGGTTGCTTCATGTCTTTCAACTGAATGGAGCATCTTACTTAAAAGGAGAGGTCAGGCAAAAAATACATACATAGTTTAATGTTTTCAGAAGATTTTCCTCTACACAGTGTCTATCACAAAAAGTAGTAGTCGTCAAGAGCTCTAGTATCTGATTGCAGCTCTCCTGGTGAGTTTACGCTTGCCACTATTTTTTATGGACCTCAATTACTCATCTGTAAATGAAGAGGTTGATGTAGATAATGTCTGAAGTCCTTCCCAGCATTAAAATTCTATGCCTCTGTGATGATATATTTAAGTCAGCTTCTAAAAGACTACTTTCTATCGGCACTTTAAAATGAATAGAAGTAAAATGCCTTATGTTTTTCCAGTTTTTAATTTCATGATTGCCCGTGGGTTTTTACAAATACTCTTTTTCTTTGACTGTTAGCATTACAAATGATTATAATTTTATGTGACTTTCCAGGCAATGCCACTGCCCTCAAAAATTTTCAGGACCTATCATTTAAGAAAAAAATAATACATCATCAATGCACAGAGCTCTGAGAGGCTTTTTCTCTAAGAGAGCCCAGATAAATAAAATTACATGTGGTCAATAATTCCAAAATCAGCTATAAAGAAGTCATATTTCAAAATAGTACCTTATTCAGTTACTTGTTTTGAATATCTTGGACACAAGCCCTGCTTTTGTTGACAGTATTTCTGAGAATGTTGACATTCCAACAGCAGCACCCATCAATTTGGGGGTAAGTGTTTGGAGTATGGGACAGTGTAGGAGATTGTGGCTCACCCTTGACAAAATCTGCTAAACTGGTTTTACCTGATTCTAGCTCTTAGGAAGTTTTGAAGGGAAAGCCCCAGTGTCTGCCTTGAGCAAAATGTTAGGGTTGAACTGTAAAGCCTTCAAAAATGTATAGAATTGTAATTATTGATGATGAGTGAAATTTTAAATGGTTGAATGCTCACTTTGTATAAGCACGTTGAAACCTGACGTGATGTATACCATTCCTCTGACATTTCCCAGAAAACTTCACCATGGCAGATTTCTGTTGTCATGTCTGCTATTGCTATTTGCTGGCCAAAGAGTTGGCAAAATTTCAATAAGAGATCTGCCCAAATCCAAAAATTGTCCCTGAGGATACAGTGGGGAGACGTAATGAGAATGTGTGTTGTGTTATCTGAAGGAAAGCAATGTAAAAATCTAACAGCTAACAACAACAAGTTGGTATGTTTTCTGGATCTATTAGTAAAAATAATAAAAATTTATCAATCGGTCCTTATTTTTCTCGTCACTTGGAAGCCTGGTTGACTGTTGGTTGACAGGTTACTACATTTCTCCACACTGATCTTATCCACCCGCCTCCATCTGCCATCATTTCTTCATCTATTCTCTGCGTTACTAACTCCACTCACCCTTCAGGATTTGGAAAGTTGTTTCTGGTAGGTGATGACTTTCTCAAACTGATTTCATTATTTCTTTCCCCACCGTGTTTTCATAGCATTTTCACACCTATTTTGAAATATGTATCACATCTTGCTACAATAGACCTCTTTTTTCCCCCCTTTCTTCTTCACTAGACTGGAAACTTCTCAAAGAGAAAGCCATGTCATTCCCTGCCTTTCTCGTGTGTGTGTGCTTAATTGCTGTCATGTCCAACTCTTTGTGATCCCATGGTCTGTAGCCTGCCAAGCTTCTCTGTACATGGAATTCTCCAGACAAGAATACTGAGGTGGGTTGCCATTTCCTTCTCTGGGAGATCTTCCCAACCCAGGGATCAAACCTGGGTGGATTCTTTACTGACTGAGCCTCCAGGGAAACCTGAATTTAGCCAGTGCTCAAGGTGATGATGGAGTGAATGACTACTTTCACAGCGATGGTTTGTATGTCTGATCAAAGACTAGTTCTACATATCAGTGGGAAAACGCTCAGGTTCATGATAATAGTTAGTAGCATGGTTCTCCCTGTATAGTCTTAGGGCTGGAAAAAAAAGAAGGACCAGAAAAATGAATGATTAAATACCAGATTTCATTCACTTAAGTGTGTTCTTGGGCATAAATACGGCCCAAGAACATAATTCTTGTTCTATTATTAATTTCTATTGGAAGGAACACAATTCTTGAATTTGGCATAACTACAACATAGAAATAACAGTTTTATACTATATTTTAAAAATTCAGTTCCATTCTTCCTTATAGACATAATCTTAAAGATCATTTAATTTACTGTTATTTACATTGTTTTCCTTGGAGGATCCATAAAGATGGTTCAGGAGCCACCCAGATGGACTAAGCCTGACCAGTGAATAGGTGTAAAGGCTCCCATATACATTTCCAACAGAAGGGTAGACTTTCAGTAATGCAGTTTGAATATTAGCCCAAACCTACCTTCCACTCAAAACCTAGGTGAAATTGGCTCAAGCCCACACCAAGTCAAGACACTGTTCATAAACCAATACAATATTGTAAAGTAATTAGCCTCTAATTAAAATAAATTAATTTAAAAAAATCTGCTACATATATTTTTTTAAATTCCCAGGGCCATCTCCATCTCTGGGTTCTTGAGTATCTGTGTGGTGACTTTGACCTCCATGTGACAGTCAGATTCATTCATTTATACACTAAACACCGCCCCCTCCCTCCCCCCTGCCGCCGCCGCAGAACCTAAGCTTTTATAACTACAGTAGTTCTCCTCTCTCTTTTTTTCCTTCCCAGATTGTCTTAGAAACACAAACTCCTTTCATTACTTATGCTTATGTTTGGCTTCAGCCAACACACGAGCATTCTGTCAGAGCAGGTGAAGCAGAAAATTCCCCAGCGTCAGTCACAGTTTATTTCTCAATAAAACAGAGAGTGAGCCTGCTTCCTAATTCTGTCACACTTTGTCACTTGAGCCACAAAACCATGCTAGCACTTAGAGATGCACAGAATGTCACATAAACACCTTCTTCAGTCTTTGTTTTAATTCCCCACCCCAGTGGGGATATAAACCTTCTCATGCTGAATGAGAACAGACTCCAGGTTTATTCACTCAGCTTTTTGCTTTTACTTCTTTCTTCCTGACTAGCCCTAGTACTAGTGCTGGACACATACACACACACTCACACACACACACACACACACTTTTCTCCCTCAGCTTGAAAATAAAACTCCTCCCCCCACAATAACACATATAAATAGATTTCTGGAGTAGTCATCATCTCTCTGATTTGGCAAACTGATTCTAAATTGGTCTGGACAGGGTACAACTGGCACATCCTGCTACATTTATGTTTTTATAGCATACTACCATCTATAAAGAGCTTTCACATACTCAATTCTCTCATTAACCCTAAAAATACTAGGTCCTTATCTATCACCAATTAACAAATTAAGAAATGAAGGTCAAGAAGATTGTCAGGGTCACAGAAGGAATTAAAGGTGTGTGATGTGTTAATTTTATGTAACTGGGCTAAGGGATGCTCAGATAACAGGTGAAACATTATTTCTGGGCCTATCTGGGAGGGTGTTTCTCCATGGGGATTAGCCTTTAAATATATCAATTGAGTGGACTTCCCTGGTAGCTTGGATCGTAAAAAATCAGTCTTCAGTGCAAGAGACCCAGGTTTGATCCCTGGGTTGAGAAGATCTCCTGGAGGAGGGCATGGCAACCCACTCCAGTATTCTTGCCTGGAGAGCTCCATGGACAGAGGAGCTTGGTGGGCTGCAGTCCGCAAGGTCGCAAAGGGTTGGCCATGGTTGAGCGATTAACACTCCCTTGCACTGTTGTCAACGGAGTAAAGGAGATCATCCCCACCAAGCGCTGGGCATCATCCAGTCTACTGAGGGCCTGAATACCACAAAACGATGGAGGAACAGCAAATTTGCACTCTCGGCTTGAACTGAGAGCCGTTTTTTCCGGCCCTCAGACCTCGGAGCTCCTGACTCTTGGGCTTATGGACTCTAATTAGAACTTACACCACCAGCTCTTAAGGTTTCCAGACTCACTGAAAAACACCACTGTCTTTCCTGCATCTCCAGCTCACAGATGGCAGACTGTGGAATTTCTTGATCTCCAAAAACATGTAAGCCAATTGCTACATTAAATATTTTCTATCTCTATCTACCCTTTTGGTTCTGTTTCTCTGGAGAACCCCGAGTAATATATGGTGCATCTGCAGCTTTGACTCAGGCCTCTTGGCACCCCCATACCAAGTTAATGATGATGATGGGATGACTTTAACATGGTGTATTCTTTAGGGACTAGATTTATGAAAATGCATTCTAGTTTCTTTTTAGCCAATTTTTCATTTCCTCTCCGCTCTCCTTCTCCCTTCTCTCATTCTCTCTCTCTTTTTTTTTAAGTTTTAGCCACTTGAAGCATGTTGGGAAGGAAGAGGAAGAATAGGGGGAAAAGAATCATCTGCTGAACCTCAATATTTTCAAATACCTTGAGGACTAGGCAGACTTCTTGGACCATTATTTTGAGACTTGCAAGTTGGGCTTTAATAGTACATCATGAATCCCAAGTTGGTACCCTTAGGAGAGACCTCAGCTACTAGTTCCCCATGAACCATCTGGTATTGGCAGACACAATGGCTTCTGTGGGCTATTTTATTACCAGCAGCTCTGAGTCCACTGGAAGTAGGCCCATTTCAAGGAGTTCCCAGAGTGCCTTGCACAATGCTAGGCAAAATAATTATTTGCTAAGCTGATGGAAATTAAAGATGAAGGATGAGGGACTGCCCTGGTGGTCCAGTGGTTAAGAATCCACCTTCCAGTGCAAGGGACACATGGGTTCGATCTGTGTTCAGGGAACTAAGATCCCACATGCTGCAGGGCAACTAGACACATAGCTCAACTACTAAGCCAGTGGACTTCAGCTAAGACCTGACACAGCCAAGCAAATTATATAAATAAATGAGTATTTTTTTAAAAAATGAAGGATGAGAATGCTGTCTATAAGACTGGGAGTGTGAGAATACATGGCAGTAAATATTAAACAAATACATGTGTTTTCATTTGTCACAAATGCTGCCTAGACTATATACCTATAGGAAAAAAAAGATATAACATACAGGCCTTAGGTAAAGGAAAGTTATTATTTCAATGTTTTCTGCTTAAAAAGCAGCATAGTAAGCTGGTGTATAAGAGATATTATCATCTCTTTAGAATAATTGATAAACAAAAGTGACATAGAATTTTTTATATTTTAAATCAAACAGTTCTCTTTTGGAAGTATGTCTGTTGAAGGTCTGTTGAACAAAAGAATACATTGACCAAATTAAACACTCTGCCCATGGATGGCCCTGATGCTCTCAAGTAGGCACTGTTTATGTGACACATAAGGCACTTCTTTACCTCTTTTGACTTTTTTTCACATGAATAATTTTCAATTAAATAAAACTAATATGTGCTCACTCATTATTTTTTTACAAATCAAACTATATAAAGGGTAGGGAGGAAAAAAATCAAAAGCATTCCCTATTTCTCCCCAGTCCACATTATTCCTAATGGAAGATTTTAGTAAGAGTTCAGAGAATTTTCCATACTTGGTTGTGATCCACACAGTCAAAGGCTTTGGCATAGTCAATAAAGCAGAAATAGATATTTTTCTGGAACTCTCTTACTTTTTCATTATCCAGCGGATGTTGGCAATTTGATTTTTGATTCCTCTGCTTTTTATAAATCCAACTTGAACATCTGGAAGTTCACGGTTCACATACAGTTGAAACGTGGCTTGGAGAATTTTGAGCATTACTTTCCTAGTGTGTGAGATGAGCACAATTGTGTGGTAGTTTGAGCATTCTTTGGCATTGCCTTTCTTTCGGATTGGAATGAAAACTGACCTTTTCCAGTCTTGTGGCCACTGCTGAGTTTTCCAAATTTGCTGGCATATTGAGTGCAGCACTTTCACAGCATCATCTTTTAGGATTTGAAATAGCTCAACTGGAATTCTATCACCTCCACTAGCTTTGCTCAAGTGATGCTTCTTAAGGCCCACTTGACTTTGCATTCCAGGATGTCTGGCTCTAGGTGAGTGATCACACCATCTTGATTTTCTGGGTCATGAAGATCTTTTTTGCATAGTTCTTCTGTATATTGTTGCCACCTCTTCTTAATAGCTTCTGCTTCTGTTAGGTCCATACCATTTCTGTCCTTTATTGTGCCCATCTTTGCATGAAATGTTCCCTTGGTATCTCTAATTTTCTTGAAGAGATCTCTAGTCTTTTCTTAAAGATATGGGAATATCTGACCACCTTACCTGCCTCCTGAGAAATCTGTATGCAGGTCAAGAAGCAACAGTTAGAACTGGACATGGAGCAACAGACTGGTTCCAAATCGGGAAAGGAGTATATCAAGGCTGTATATTGTCACCCTGGTTATTTTTTAACTTATATGCAGAGTACATCATGCGAAATGCCAGGCTGGATGAAACACAAGCTGGAATCAAGATTTCTGGGAGAAATTTCAATAACTTCAGATATGCAGATGACACTACCCTTATGACAGAAGGCAAAGAAGAACTGAAGAGCCTCTTAATGAAAGTGAAAAAGGAGAGTGAAAAAGTTGGTTTAAAGCTCCATTCAGAAAACTAAGATCATGGCATTTGATCCCATCATGTCATGGAAAATAGATGGGGAAACAATGGAAACTGAGAGACTTTCTCTTTTGGGGCTCCAAAATCACTGCAGATAGTGACTATAGCTGTGACATTAAAAGGTGTTTGTTCCTTGGAAGAAAAACTATGACCAATGTAGACAGTATATTAAAAAGCAGAGACATTACTTTTACGACAAATATCTGTCTAGTCAAGGCTATGGTTTTTCCAGAGGTCATATATGGTTGTGAGAATTGGACTATAAAGAAAACTGAGTGCTGAAGAATTTATGCTTTTGAACTGTGGTATTGGCGAAGATTCTTGAGAGTCCCTTGGACAATAAGGAGATACAACCAGTCCATCCTAAAGGAAATCAGTCATGAATATTCAATGGAAGGACTGATGCTGAAGCTGAAACTCCAATACTCTGGCCACCTCATGAGAAGAACTGACTCATCTGAAAAGACCCTGATGCTGGGAAGTACTGAAGGTGGGAGGAGAAGGGGACGAGAGGCTGAGATGGTTGGATGGCATCATTGACTCAATGGACATGAGTTTGAGTAAGCTCCGGGAGTTGGTGATAGACAGGGAAGCCTGGCATGCTGCATTCCATGGGATCACAAAGGGTTGAACATGACTGAGCAACTGAACTGAACTCAGAGAATTTTGTAGAGTTGTTTCCTTTTCTTGGAGTTGATTCTGAGAGCAAGGAAGTTGGCTCAAGTGCTCATAGCATGCCACCTGCCTCATCAGAATTCTGTTCCTTTCCTGGTTCTGCTTTTGGAGGTTAATGGTTTTCATTTGTTCTTATTTCCTTATTTGGTTGCTGCTTGTGAAGAAGTTTTTTCTTTTCTTTTTTTCTTTCTCCATTTAAAAACTATTTTTGCTCATTTTATTGGCCTGGGGGAGGGCAATTTTATGTCAAAATGTCACTCAGCTGGTAACCTCAAAACTCTTGTTTGGTTTATAAAGCTAAAATATGAGCTAGATTAAGGTTTATTCAGAATTTGAACTTGGTATTTTGCCTCTTCATAGTCTGAGATTGACATAGAAGGATTGGCCAAGTAAAGGAAAAAGGTTACATTTTGTTTTAGTCTAACTCTGATGAACTGGAAGAGTATAGAATTAATCAAACCAAACTTTGAGCTCCATTGACAACTTCAAAAATAACTAGGTTTCAGGGTTCGACCTGTACATGCAGGATACCCATGAATAGAGAGTGTCACATGTTACCTTCTAGAGGCTATAGTGAAGTTGGCAGACACCCTGAGGTGCAGACATCCTATTTCCTGAAGAACTTGTCACCTCAGCTGCTGGGAGGCTTATCATCAGGCCTCTTCAGCTCTCAGTTCCTTCAGGTATTGTTTCCCCTGCAGCCACATCCAGTGTTGGGTCTCATTGGGTCTCAATGGGAGAATAAAGGCCTGGCCATTCTATCCAGTTGAGAACAACTCTGAAGGGCCATTCTAACTTCAGATTCTCATGGGAGCAGCAAAACCTGTCATTGACCCCTCTGTTCTGCCCACTCTTACTACCTTCCACTCCCTATGCAAGTGTTGATCCTGTAGGTACTCCTTAAAAAATATCCTGAATACTATCCCTCTCAGAATTTGCATCCAGGCAAGGTGAGTGCTTTATCTAGAAAGTCAGGATATTACTATCAAACTTGCCTTGGTCAAAGGTTCAGATAATTCAGCGTTAGAAAATTAGTACCTGACCATAGGGAATGACTCAGGAACAGTTCAATCAATGTGAATTTCAGGACTTGGGTGATTATAGAAAATAATACTGCTATCTACCCAGATGTGAGCCAGATTGCTTTCAATGGCTGCTAGTATCCAACTTCCAACAATGATGGAAACCAACTTGTGATGGTAACACACAAAGGACAGAAGCATTGAAGGGAACTTGAGAAAATGAGCTGGTCTGGATGCAACTATGCCTGAACCCTGTCTATAGGTGGTTGTAGGTGCAGATTCATCAGGATGGTGGTCTTCATTTTCTTAACAGGAATCACCTTAGAAACAGCATATTAAATGAGTCTGAGTTCTCATACAGGATAATTGACTCTTAAAGACTGAAAACATCAGCCTGGCCATAAGTTGGTTTATGAAACAAACCTCTTAGTTTTCAGGATAATTCTTGTTGCCTTATTATATGAATTAGACCCACATAATGAAACAAGACATTGGGGATAGCTGGTATTTCAAGCAACATGGTCACATATATCTGTATATGTTGGTCATGATATTATTCCTTTTAGCTTGAAGCCATTGCAAATACATGGTGATTATATTAGCCAGATAATGGATTTTTTTTTTAATACTCTGTCTTTCACCCATTAAAATAAGCCAGTGATTACCAAAAAATGGCTCAAAGCTTAGAAGTGCAGTATGAGTGCATTAATTTCTGCTGTAGTTCAGTGACACTGGAAGAATGCAGACTGTGTCATTTACATTCTCAATTGAACTGCACTTAAATGGAAATTTATTAATGAGTTTTTATGTAAACAAATGAGTCATATAATACAGGCCAGAGATCTTAGTCAACTTTTGGGTAAGTTTTACCATATTGTATTTTTTACTTTATTCTGTCTCATTTATTGTAAGAAAATGTATAACACAAATGGGAAATATGGGCTACTTAGTAATATTCATGTGACAAAATTCAGCTAACAAATAAGTATGATTATTCTGGAGATCTAGCTCAAAATTATGTATGTAACCCAACAAAGGACAAAAAAAGAGAACAATAGTAGCAGGGATATAAAAATAATCACTTATTCTTGAGTGTGTGTTATATGTATGCTTATGCTTGTGTTCAGTTGTGTCCAGCTCTTTGCAACACTATGGACTGTAGCCCATCAGGCTCCTCTGCCTATGGGATTCTCTAGGAAGGAATACTGGAGTGGGTTGCTATGTCCTCCTCCAGGGGATCTTCCCCACCCAGGGACTGAATTCGTATCTCCTGGTTCTTCTCCGTTATAAGTGGATTCTTTCTTTACTGCTGAGCCACTGGGGAAGCCTCAAACTACACTAGATAATGAAAAGAAAAAAGAAAGTATAACACAATTTCTAACATGGAGATTTTTGCACCACTGTATAGCATTGAGAAGATCATGGCATCCAGTCCCATCACTTCATGGGAAATAGATGGGGAAACAGTGTCAGACTTTATTTTTCTGGGCTCCAAAATCACTGCAGATGGTGACTACAGCCATGAAATTAAAAGACGCTTACTCCTTGGAAGGAAAGTTATGACCAACCTGCTGCTAAGTCACTTCAGTCGTGTCCGACTCTGAGTGACCCCATAGACTGCAGCCCACCAGGCTCCCCTATCCCTGGGATTCTCCAGGCAAGAACACTGAAGTGGGTTGCCATTTCCTTCTCCAATGACCAACCTAGATAACACATTCAAAAGCAGAGACACTACTTTGCCAACAAAGGTTCATCTAGTCAAGGCTATGGTTTTTCCTGTGGTCATGTATGGATTTGAGAGTTGGACTGTGAAGAAGGCTGAGCGCTGAAGAATTGATGCTTTTGAACTGTGGTGTTGCAGAAGACTCTTGAGAGTCCCTTGGACTGCAAGGAGATCCAACCAGTCCATTCTGAAGGAGATGAGCCCTGGGATTTCTTTGGAAGAAATTATGCTAAAACTGAAACTCCAGTACTTTGGCCACCTCATGCGAAGAGTTGACTCATTGGAAAAGACTCTGATGCTGGGAGGGATTGGGGGCAGGAGGAGAAGGGGATGCCAGAGGATGAGATGGCTGGATGGCATCACTGACTCTATGGACGTGAGTCTGAGTGAACTCTGGGAGTTGGTGATGGACAGGGAGGCCTGGCGTGCTGTGATTCATGGGGTCACAAAGAGTCGGACACGACTGAGCAACTGATCTGATCTGATCTGATCTGATAGCATTGAGATTATATTTTAGCTTAATGAATAAGAACATGATATAGAATTGAAATTAAAAATAAAGGGAAAATAACTACTTATTGACTGACTGTATAAAATTTTCCTTTTAATTATGTCACTCGTTGCTTAAAGTCAAATTTCCAAGGGAGTATCTGGGTGTTTAAGCCTCTCCCTAATGTAGCCTCCATCTAATCTAGATTTATATCTCCCTCTGTGGCTCAGCTGGTAAAGAATCTGCCTGCAATGCAGGAGACCTGGGTTTGACCTCTGGGATGGGAAGATCCCCTGAAGAAGGGAAAGGCTACTCACTTCAGTATTCTGGCCTGGAGAATTCCATGGACTGTATAATTCATGGGGTAGCAAAGAGTCAGACACGACTGAGCAACTTTCACTTTCACTTTCTGCAGATCCTTCTCGAGAGTCATACATGTCTCCTTGTCATTCCATCAAATTGCTCAGCATCATCTCTTCCTCATTCCTTTGCCTTTCCTGTCTCCTCTTGGCAAGAAAATCTTCTGAAATATCCTAGCCAGAACACATTCTTCTTTCTTTTCCAAATCCTCATCCTATGCTGAAAAGGGCAAAAGAAACATCATCTTGCTACCTATTTCAGAATCCAACTGAGGAAGAGAATCGTCTTTTTTTTCTTTTTGCTAGAAAAAAACAATCTTTAAAAAATTACTGAGGAAAAAGGTGAGACTCTAAACCTATGTAAATAAACCCCAAGCTAGAAATACTCTGACCAAGTATAAACAGGAAGAGAGAGAGGTGAGAACGATGCTCATACCTGAGTGATGTAGTGGTGGTGAATGCAGAAGCGTGATGATAGAAGAGAGAAAATAAATATATGTGCAACATAGTAGATTCACTTTGGACATTTTAGAAGCCAGCATATATGGTCTTCTATGTTAGATGGTGTATCTGTGATAGTCTAATCTCTAAAATCTTTAGTAGATTCTGCCACACACAAAAGGCCTATTGAGCATTTTTTCTGTTTTTCCTTTTGAAATAGAAAAAGTAGAAAGTCCACATTTGTTTAAATGTCATCGAGGAGGTGAGTGAAGAATCTTAAGATTTAGGGCAAAAAAAAGAAACTCAGTGGAACGGGAAGTAGGAGCAAGAGATGGCGAGAGAAATATCTTTTCCTGAGGATGTAGCAGAATCCTTAGGGACAGCATGGACTTTCTACAAGGTGTAAAAATGGGACTATTGCTCAGTCTTACTGTAAGGTGACCAATCATCTCAGTTTGCTCAGCCCTGAAGGCTTTCCAAGGATGGGCACCATCAGTGCTGAAAAGTCCCAGGCAAATTGAAATGGATAGTTTGTTGTTGTTTAGTTGCTAAATTGTATCCAACTCTTTTGCCATCCCATAGACTGTAGCTCCCCAGGTTCGTCTATCCATGGAATTTCCCAGGTAAGCATACTGGAGAGGATTGCCATCTCCTTCTCCAGGGGATCTCCCTCACCTAGAAATCGAACCTGTACCTCCTGAATTGGCAGGCAGATTCTTTACCACTGAGCCACCGGGGAAGTCCAAGATGGATTATCTTGTCACGGTCATAAAGGACAGAAAGCCGCCAACCTACAGTCCTGTGCCACAGATGACACGTGTATAAGGCACCTAACACGGAGTATCTTGAATTGTTAATTATCATTCTCTTTGTAAAATATGTGATGAAAAGACAATATAACATTTCTTCGTTTTGGTTCAAAAAACCCACACACCTGATCTATAACCTAAATCTGCACTCCTCCAGTAATAATTACCTAAAAAGATTTTAACCCTAAAAATTACCCTGATAATTCATTCAGTGCATTTTTTGTCACTTTCTTTTTAGGGTCACCTTTGGGTCATTGATTCTCATCTGGTAGCGATTTTTGCCACTTCCCCCAAAAGACATTCTGTTAATGTCTGGAGAAATCCATGATTGTCACAACTCATATGAGGGGGGTGGCCATTGGGATTCAGTGAGTAGAGGTCAGGAAGCTGCCAAATACCTTGTGATGTACAGGACAGTTCCCCAACAACAATCCCATCCCAACAAAGAATTTTCTGGTTAAAAAAAAAAAAATGTAAATGATTCTTAAGCTGAAAACCCCTGATTTATATCCTAATTTTTTTCTTCTTTTTTTATCATAGTGTTGGAAAATACTTAGCTGGGACATGAGGATTTGATATTTGAAAACCTTCAAAATCATTTGAGGGGAAAGTGAAACTGTGAAAGCTTGTTTTAAAAAGCACCCTTTCCATGCCAAACACAGAGCAATGGCAGGTAAAATAATTTTAAAACATCAAAAGAAGTGTCTGTAAACACATGATAAAAATCTTTATGGACCAGAAATGGAATAGAAACACACAGCTGTAGCCTGGGCTTGTGGGATCTGGCTCCGAAAGCAAACAAAGGCAGCCAGAGTTCAATTCTGCAGGGAAACAGGATCCCCAAAGCCCTGTGCTGGCAGAGGACCAGAGCCAGATTCAACTCTGAGAGCAGGGAGGCAGTGGTTGTTGCAACATTCCAGGAGAAAGAGAAAACCTCTCACTGCACCTCTATGCTACAGCTTTTATAAGAGCCGTATGTGTCACGGTAGCCTGGAATATGCTGTTGATGAGCAGCACCCAAACCTATAGGTGTAAAGCCACGAAAGCTTATATCTGCTCAGCTACATGTGCATCACAGGTTGATAAGGAGCCTATGCATATTGCAGTTTGTCATTCTAGACATAGGCTAATAAGAAAGCCACCACTTGCGTATGTGCTGACATCCTGATGAAGTGCAAAAGGACTCTAGAAGTCTGGTATCACTGAATCTATGCACTGGCCTGGTAGGGAAACACACCGCTTCAGACCAAAAGTTACTGTCTAACTAAGGATGACTGTTGGCTTCCCTGGTGCCTCAGATTGTAAAGGGTCTGCCTGCAATGTGGGAGACCCAGGTTGGTTCCCTGGGTCGAGAAGATCCCCTGCAGAAGGAAATAGCAACCCACTCAAGTATTCTTGCCTGGAAAATTCCATGGACAGAGGAGCCTAGTGAGCTATAGTTCATGGGGTATCAAAGAATCAGACAAGGCTGAGCGACTAACACAGCAATGATGATGTTAGTTACCAAGCCTGAAGAAATACAATTCTATCATGTGCTGGAAAGAGGATCAACTACACTAGTGAGAATGCCACAAGCTCTTTATCTACATTCTAAGAAGCAGCATAAAAAGCCAAGAACACAGTCGCCAGCCAAGTTGCTTGCTTGTTCATTGACCACATCTCCAATAACTCCCGTTTCATAATAGGTTTAGAAACAGCTATCAGATGAGATCTGGGCATAAGGAGAGGGCTGCTGATGAGGCCAGGAAGAAACCAACTATGTTCCACTTATACAGGTAGTCAAGAGTGAAGAGAGAGAAAGAAAATATCACCCCCTCACTTAAGATCAGCCCTCACTTAATCTCAATCTCAAAGCACATAGCAATATTTACGGTTCTCCTCCTTTTGGACAAATGGTAGGATTTCACAACTTTGCTCTCATAGTTAGGGCTGGCCTTTGAGGAAAAGGCATGTGTTTCAATTCTGGATTGAAGATCGAAGAGCTGGTGTATGATGTTCCTTTATTTCCTCTGCAGAAACAGGTATTTTGCAAATATCACAGGGTCTGCTAGCCTAGTATCTGAATGTGGATAATGTAGAGTGGATCTCCCTGTAGACTTGAGATGGACATATAGCTTAAGTGAGTTGTCTACCTGTATTGTTTTAATCTACTGAGATTTTGATGCTATAACATTTTGATAAATTTTGCAGCAAATTTATCTTATCCTAATATAGTAGTTCTTCAATAAATATATATTGAGTGCTTAGAAAATCTTAGAGCTGGTAAGTGTTAAGCTGGATTTTAAGAGTGTAAAATGTAAATTAATGGCGATCATGGTAGCAGAAATTCTAGTTTCTGAATAGCAGAGGTGGAGTGCTAGCACAATGCCAATGTGATAGAACACACAAGGGTGTTTTGTTTGGGTGTGCAGGCAGAGATCAGCCAGAAAGAAAATTTCATGGGAGAAGAAATAAGATGTAAATTGCAACAGATAGGGAGGAATCAGTTAATACAGAACTTTTCTTTAGAGTTTGAAGAATTTGAATCTTGCCTTCTTGAGAATAATTTAGGTTACTTTGGAGATGAGTGCCACATTGAGAATATTAGTTGTTTTTAATGAAGATTACTCTAATAGTCATATTTAGGATGGTTTTGGAAATGGAGAAGTAAGCAAAGACATTATTATAATAAGCTAAATGTGAAATAAAGAGCATATTTTCAATGTGGATATTTTATATTTCAGGTATATTTCAGGATAGTGGGAATGATATAAATTTGACAGTGACTGACAAAAGGGAATATTAAAAAAAAGGTTTTGATTAGTATAAATGAGAATGTTAGAAGGGGGGCAAGTTTAAGAAAATCAGCAAAATCAGAATCAGAGTCACATACCTGGAAAGTGAATAAAGCATTTGGATTGCTGGAGAAGACAGCAGATTGAACTATAGATTTTCAGGCCGGGAGAGCATTTCATAGTGATATGATATCCCAAATGCAGTTGCAATTCTATGACTTGTATGGGAAGCATGCCTTGAAGATGTAGATTTATTTTCAAACATTCCATATATTCCATTGGTGTGGTTCATATTCACTAAACAGGTGAGCAATAGTTTTCGTGACTCACTTATGCAATACTCAGCAAAGGTAAGAGCAATGCCAAGTTTGTAATTATGTTGTTAGATTTATCACTGACAGGCTTTAGAGTTTCAGTATTTAAAAAAATGGCTACCATGCAGATAAAGGAGAAAAGGGATTGCCAAAATATATGGATTTTTACAATTTATACTTGCTCTTTTTTACCCAGCTTTAAGGAGCTTAACTCTCAGCTACAGAATTGGCTTCAGGCTGATCCAAAGAACAAATAAGAACTTACTGTGTGAGATGATCTTTTTTTTTATTAGCTTCTTTAAAGATTTTAGGTTATCTATGTGCATTTTGAAGTCCAGTCACTATAGTTGCTGCTTTTGAAAACTTTTGATCCCTTTTAATTCAAGACTAGATTTACTGTCATTGTGAGTATCCAGAAATAGGCTGTACTTAAGGGAATTTATATTTGAGTTCAAATGTTGAAAAGATTAATATTTTCTTCTTGGGTCATGGCATTTCATGATATTTGTTGCTTTCGTGAGAAGCTCAAAAGCACAGTGTTAGCTTTATATAAAGTACATAATACAAAATAGTATAGTCTTAGAAGTGCTTCCTGTGAACTTAATAGCATAGAAGTATTCAAGAAGCAAGCAACTAATCCGTATGGATTTTGTTATGCTAACAAAGGAACTAGCATATATACAGGCAATATATGGCAATCAGTGTTAAAGTCTTTTTTAATTATGTTCGTTATATTTTTATTGGATCAAAACATAGAGCAATTTCCACTTTAAGATTTCAGGAATCTTGACAAATGCTGCACAATCTTATGTGTTAGTCACTCAGTTGTATCCAACTCTTTGCCACCTCTTGGACTATAGTCTGCTAGGTTTCTCTTTCCATGGGATCCTCCAGGCAAGGATACTGGAGTGGGTTGCCATTTCCTTCTCCAGGGGACCTTCCCAACCCATGAATCGAACCCAGATCTCCTGCATTGCAGGCAAATTCTTTACCGTTTGGGCCACCGGGGAAATTCACTATCACATAAAAGCTAAATTAAATGTTGCTGACAATACCATGTTAGCTAAATTATTTAAAGTTAAATAATAAAGTGCCCATGATTGAATGTATATTAATTTTGCTTTTGGAAAGAAAGGTATTTCTGACACAATTATTATAATAGAGTTAAGAAAAAAATTCTAAACCATAAAATCTAAAAAACAAAAAATTAAATCATGCACTATCCAAGTATTTAGGATTCCTAATTCAAACGTTTTTCCGAGTTTTTAATATGTTTTAAATTACACAACAGTTTCCCAAAATGTTTCTACCTGTTAATACTGTCTTCAAACAGTGAAAACTTCTTGAGGATTACATGTATTTTTCTCTTCAAATTTCCAAAAGATGTATATTTAACTATCAGGTGATTGAAATGCTGCTAGACCCAGATGGACCAGATTCTGCTCCTCCACAATCCTTTAAAAATTATCCTATTTACATATGATCTGGGGATCTGTTAGGGGAGTTTTAAATTATTAAGAAACAAGTGCTTAAGCCATGTCTGAAAGCAGATGCCTGCAAAACTGATGGCTAATTTCTCATCCTATGTGGGAGAATTCTTTGCGTGTAACAGAGGATGAGGAACAAGCCAGATGATCTCAAAACAACATCACTGGAACATTTTAACTCCATGAAACATTTATTTCCAAAGGGAGATGCTGAACACTGGAATTTGGTTTTTTCTCCTTTGTGGGGCAAAGAAAACACTTTCCTTTTTCTCCTTTAAAGTTTTAAAAAGCAACTAGAAAGAAGCCATGTGTGTTTTTCTAGTAGTATCATTTTTCTGATAGCTGAGACATTCCTAAGTTCCACACTACAGTACTACAGAAAGAACATTATTGACTTTATATTTCAGGTATGTTCAGGATTCAGGCTTCACGGTGGCCAAGGGAGGAACTTGAAAAATGTTATGCCAACAAGAATTACTGTGAAAATCAAGAATCTTTCTATAGCTTAATGAGGTTCTACATTTTGAATCATAAAAGAAATATGGAACTTTGTTGAAACAGGGTGGAAATACCAATCATATTTTTTGCTGTTAACCTAAACATCTAGATATTTAGATGCAGAAGCACTCTGGCTCCAGCTGGTTGTCATGGTGATTGGGTAGAAATTGCCAGGATTCAAATCTTATAATGTAGAAGAGCGATGATCACTTCTTAACCAAAATTCATTGATTACGTAGCACCTATATAGCACTGTTTAAAGTAGCTAAAAATATTAAATCATAACAACCCTGTGAAATAGTTACTCTTCTTCATTTTTTAAATTATTTATTTTAATTGGAGGCTAATTACTTTACAATATTGTAGTGGTTTTTGCCATACATTGACATGAATCACCCATGGATGTACACTGTGTCCCCCATCCTGAACCCCGCCTCCCACTTCTCTCCCCAACCCATCCCTCTGGGTGTCATCCCAGTGCACCAGCCCTGAGTGCCCTGTCTCATGTTAGTTACTCTTATCCTTGCTTTAGAGAGAAGGAAGCTGCTTCTTATAGCAGTTAAGTGACTTGCTTAGGTTCTAAGGTCAGAAACCAGCCAGGCAGTATTTAAACTGGGCAATCAGCTCCACAATCTCCATTGCTAATCAGCATGCATGCGCCTCTCAGAAGAAACCTGCAGTGTATCATGCAGTCACAATTATTAGGGTTCCTACTACATCAAGGCATGCATATTTTGACTCTGTTTGTTTAAGTTATATGCAAAGTACATCATGATAAAAGCTGGGCTGGATGACTCACAAGCTAGAATCAAGATTGCCAGGAGAAATGTCAACAACCTCAGATGTGCAGATGATACCACTCTAATGGCAGAAAGGGAAGAGGAACTAAAGAGTTTCTTGATGAGGGTGAAAGAGGAGGTGAAGAAAAAGCTGGCTTAAAACTCAACATTCAAAAAACTAAGATCATGGCATTTGGTCCCATCATTTCATGGCAAATAGATGGAGAAAAAGTGGAAATAGTGGCAGATTTTATATTCCTGGGCTCCAAAATCAATGTGGATAGTGACAGAAGCCATGAAATTAAAATATGCTTGCTCCTTGGAAGAAAAGCTATGACTAACCTAGACAGTGTATTAAAAGGCAGAGACATCACTTTGCCAACAAAGGTCCATATAATCAAAGCTACAGTTTTTCCGGTAGTCATGTGCAAATGTTAGATTTGGACCCTAAAGAAGGCTGAGCACCGAAGAACTGATGCTTTTGAATTGTGGTGCTGAAGAAGATTCTTGAGAGTCCCTTGGATGGCAAGGAGATCAAACCAGTCAATCCTAAAGGAAATCAACTCTGAATATTCATTGAAAGGACTGATCCTGAAGCTCCAATAGTTTTGTCATCTGATGTGAAGAACCAATTTACTGGAAAAAACCCTGATGCTGGGAAAGATTGAGGGCAGGAGGAGAAAGGGGTGACAGAGGATGAGATGGTTGGATGGCATCACCAACTCAGTGGACACATGTTTGAGCAAACTCTGGGAGATAGTGAAGGACAGGGAAGCCTGGCATGCTGCAGTTCATGGTATCACAAAGAGTCAGGCATGACTTAGCAAGTGAACAACAACTGCTTCATTCATCATCTTTGAAAGCTGATACTTTTCCCATTAGTTCTTGGGCTTCCCACATGGTGCTAATGGAAAAATCTACCTGCCAATGCAAGAGACAAAAGAGATGTGGGTTCGATCCCTTGGTGGGGAAGATTCCCTGCAGTAGAAAATGGCAACCCATTCCAGTGTTCTTACCTGGAAAAATCCATCCCCTTAGTTTTTGTGCAATATACAGAGAAAATTGCTGTCAAATAATATATAAAGTTTCTTCATTTTTGATCAATGTAAAGAAGAGAATGATTGTCATTTACAACTGAGAATGTCATAAGCTGGACTGAGAATTCATCATTCTAGAATATTTACATAAAGAAGTATTGTCTGTATAGAGAAAAGTTGTTTTGAAATAAGTGTTAAGTCTTGAAATGATAGAATTATCTAAGAGAAAATAAATTATGAAGAAAGTCTATCATGTTGGTGCTAATCTTGACAGAATCATATCTGTTATTGTTTATAGGCCAGTGGGAATGATTTCTGATGAGTTGCCATAAATATTACCATACATATATACTGTACATGTGTATACACTGACACATAATCACTTATGTAGCTAATTTAATAGGACATTTTCTAATTAACTTTTATGGGAAAATTCTGTGACAGAAACGTTATTCTCATGAATATATTATGTTGAGTGTTTTGGTTCCAAGAACTATAGTCTGAATCTTTGTGGCTCTTGAAACCTTACCAGAAAACAATATGATTTTCAACCTCACTGAACATGTCATGTTTTCAGCAATCATGCTATATATGAAGCCACTGGTTGAACTATTTCAAAAACAACTCTGGATTGAGAAATGATTTACTGGATTGAGAAATGAGTTACTCAAATGAAGTCCACATGAATCACTAATCTCATGAAAATTGCCACAAGTATCAGGTGAATGATGTCTAGATAATTCTGTAGCTACAACTCCAGCAAAACATATATAATATTGTTCAACAAAGAAGATTCATTGTATTTTTTTTAAGAAGCAAAGTCCTTGTTCTCCTCAATCAATGCAGCTTCTCAAAAGTAGCAGGAAGAAATCATTCTAGTTCTTGAAATTGAAAGAAGGAAAGGATAGGACATGTATGTACCAACTTCTGAAAATTGTTTCCTGGGAGATCTGAAACATGTTTGTTCTAGAATATTGAAAATACAGTGTCTATAGATGAAACAAATGTGATCCAGAAATACTTAGTGTGAAAACAGAAATCATAATTTGGAATAAGTGAGTGTACATTATCTACATTACTTATCAATAGAAGCAGATGTGGGAAGGAGTGTTTGGTGTGACGGGGTGGTTGGAGGGTGGGGGCATTATTGTGATGCTGCAGAAACCTATTTTCTGCTTATTTCTCAATTGCAAAGTTCTTCTGATGCAAAAGTTCTCATCACAACATCTTGAGATAACACAGAAGCTGTTGCTGAAGAAACTTAACACCCTAAAATTAGAGAAAGATGGAAGAGTGAAGACCACACAAATTGAAGGAGAATAATTCTGCGGTTTTAACATTTAGTGACAGGAATTTTGCAGAGAAAATGAGAAGAAGCCACTCCCTGCCCACCCTCAAGAATAGAATTAATAAAATATGTTAGCAATATACACAACTGGAAAACTCATAAAACTTCAGAAACAGAAGAATCCAGCTCAGAGATCATTCATCTAACAACACCAGAGAGAGCAGCTCAATTTTAACTTACTAAAGAAGAAATTAGAAATCAGAACCCTATAACGTATGATCAGAAGTTTGTGATATATAATTTTTCTTGCATAATCTGCAGTAAAATCCATGTAGTTCTCTTTTAATTGTGTCCTGTTCAGAGGCCAGACAATATTCAGATGGCACTCTTAGAAGGGATAATTGAAGAGAGTTTTATAAAGGGACTATTTACAAAGTGTGGTGAGGGCCAGGGGAACCCACACTGCGTGATTAAGTATAGTGCTCCTAGCAGCTGGACAGTTACCAGACCCATTGAGAAGGGTTGATGGGGGAGAGTGACCACAGCAGGACATGTGGCTCTCATTAGAAAGAATCAGCTGTGTCTGTTCCAGGGTCCACAGGGAGATAGCTTAAGGAATAAATATCCAATGTGTATTTCTTCCTCTGATCTCTTAGCTGTGCCTCCCATTGCCAAATAGAATCCAGAAGGAAAGGGAATTTGGTTGATATACTAAGAAGAAGTGTGGCCACCCAATGCTGAACCAAGGGGGTGGACAAGGTCGAGAGCGGGTATGGAGAAGAGAATCTTGAGCACGTTCAAAAAACATTTTTGTAGTTTTCATGCCTTGGCTTAAGACCGAATTCGTGGGGGAAATCCAGTGGGGTCAAGAGTCTAGTACTCAGAACATGGAAACCCAGTCATCAGCAACTGTTACAGAAAAATTGCTTTAACAAGACTATTTCTTCCTAGGTGAACTTCAACATTCAAGGGACATTTTATAGACCCTACAAAAATATGAATTCAGCCTTAAGTATTCTGGGAAAAGATTTCCAGTTCTGAGATCTCTGAGATCTTTTTTTTTTCTTTCAGTTTAACTAGCACAGTAAAATTTTAATTTGGTTGCTTTAAAAGAATAGTATGCTTGAGCCAATAGATCCCCTCATTTAGACTGCCAGGTAGAAAAGTTAGGGTGAAAAAGCTATCTTTTTTATATTATTATGAAATAATCTCTGGGGTCCCATGTGTATGTGCATATATATTTTTAAGCAGAGTAACTAATCAGGTCCTCTGCACTAAATGAAATTTACTTGGAAAGTACAATCTGTTCACTCTTAATATCTTTTTAAAGGTAAAATGTGACCAAAAATTCTGTGTGAAGAGTAGAGATACAAGTACCACTGTCTTGACCAAAAAAAATTCTCTTACTTTTGTAAAGACTATGTATTACTTTATGAGCATTTATCAAAGACACACAAAACTCCCTGAGAATTCAAAGTGTGATCATTTAAATCAATCTTACCCTAGAAGTTGAGAGAGCATTTTATCAATCACTTCAAGAAATGAGAAATTTCAAACAATACGTAAAAAATTTCAAACAATATGTGGAATGATCTTTTCCTTTTTTTTTTGTTCTGACTCTAGACTCATGTTAATAAAAGATGAGACAACTTGAGTCCTGAATCTTCTCCATGCTCATCACTTTCAGATGATTCCTGCCTCTTGGGTAGAGAGGTTTCATCATCTCCAGCCAGAGAAAAACACAGAATAGTTTCTATGTTATGTGCTGATGGTTATTCAGCAGCTTCAGGGAGTTCTCTATTTTCTTGCTTGGTTGAAATAGACTTGATGATCCTTCTACCTGACAACAGCAAAGGTCAGCACTTGCTTCCATGACTTCAAAATACAACTGGCACAATTTTAAGCCTTGCAGGCCTGAATATTTGCAGAAGAAGGTTGAGAAGTAGTCTTTTTCCTGGAATTAATAATGCTTCACATCTTGTGTGCTCAGTTGCTCAGAACAGATCAGATCAGATCAGTCGCTCAGTCGCGTCCGACTCTTTGCAACCCCATGAATCGCAGCATGCCAGGCCTCCCTGTCCATCACCAACTCCCGGAGTTCACTCAGACTCACGTCCATCAAGTCAGTGATGCCATCCAGCCATCTCATCCTCTGTCGTCCCCTTCTCCTCTTGCCCCCAATCCCTCCCAGCATCAGAGTCTTTTCCAATGAATCAACTCTTCGCATGAGGTGGCCAAAGTACTGGAGTTTCAGCTTTAGCATCATTCCTTCCAAAGAAATCCCAGGGCTGATCTCCTTCAGAATGGACTGGTTGGATCTCCTTGCCGTCCAAGGGACTCTCAAGTGTCTTCTCCAACACCACAGTTCAAAAGCATCAATTCTTCGGCACTCAGCCTTCTTCACAGTCCAACTCTCACATCCATACATGACCACAGGAAAAACCATAGCCTTGACTAGACGGACCTTTGTTGGCAAAGTAACGTCTCTGCTTTTGAATATGCTATCTAGGTTGGTCATAACTTTCCTTCCAAGGAGCAAGCATCTTTTAATTTCATGGCTGCAGTCACCATCTGCAGTGATTTTGAAGCCCCAAAAAATAAAGTGTGACACTGTTTCCACTGTTTCCACTGTTTCCCCATCTATTTCCCATGAAGTGATGGGACCAGATGCCATGATCTTCGTTTTCTGAATGTTGAGCTTTAGGCCAACTTTTTCATTCTCCTCTTTCAATTTCATCAAGAGGCTTTTTAGTTCCTCTTCACTCTCTGCCATAAGGGTGGTGTCATCTGCATATCTGAGGTTATTGAGATTTCTCCCAGCAATCTTGATTCCAGCTTGTGTTTCTTCCAGTCCAGCGTTTCTCATGATGTACTCTGCATAGAAGTTAAATAAACAGGGTGACAATATACAGCCTTGACGAACTCCTTTTCCTATTTGGAACCAGTCTGTTGTTCCATGTCCAGTTCTAACTGTTGCTTCCTGACCTGCATACAAATTTCTCAAGAGGCAGATCAGGTGGTCTGGTATTCCCATCTCTTTTCAGAATTTTCCACAGTTGATTGTGATCCACACAGTCCAAGGCGTTGGCATAGTCAATAAAGCAGAAAGAGATGCTTTTCTGGAACTCTCTTGCTTTTTCCATGATCCAGTGGATGTTGGCAATTTGATCTCTGGTTCCTCTGCCTTCTCTAAAACCAGCTTGAACATCAGGAAGTTCACGGTTCACATATTGCTGAAGCCTGGCTTGGAGAATTTTGAGCATTACTTTACTAGCGTATGAGATGAATGCAATTGTGCGGTAGTTTTAGCATTCTTTGGTATTGCCTTTCTTTGGGATTGGAATGAAACTGACCTTTTCCAGTCCTGTGGCCCTGCGGAGTTTTCCCAATTTGCTGGCATATTGAGTGCAGCACTTTCACAGCATCATCTTTCGGGATTTGGAATAGCTCAACTGGAATTCCATCACCTCCACTAGCTTTGTTCATAGTGATGCTTCCTAAGGCCCACTTGACTTCACATTCTAGGATGTCTGGCTCTAGGTCAGTGATCACACCATCGTGATTATCTGGGTCGTGAAGATCTTTTTTGTACAGTTCTTCTGTGTATTCTTGCCATTTCTGCTTAATATCTTCTGCTTCTGTTAGGTCCATACCATTTCTGTTCTTTATCGAGCCCATCTTTGCATGAAATGTTCCTTTGGTATCTCTGATTTTCTTGAAGAGATCCCTAGTCTTTCCCATATTGTTGTTTTCCTCTATTTCTTTGCATTGATCGCTGAACAAAGCTATGTGTCCAACTCTTTGTGACCCCATGGACTGTAGCCCACCAGACTCCTCTATCCATGGGATTTTCCAGGCAAGAATATTGGAGTGGGTTGCCATTTTCACATCTTAGCCCCCTATCTATCCCTTAAAGAAATCATTTTATGGGTCGTCTCAGGTGTAGTGCTATCACAGTAATATTCACTAGATATAACGTGATTTCCTTTTCATGCAGGAAGTACGTATAGTTATATAAAAATAGCATCTGCTATTACCTAGAAATAGCCTCAATATCTGAACTGATGTCAAATCAGAGCAAGAAAGTAAAATATGGCCACAAATTTACTTTTAGTCTTGATCTAGGATGGCCTCGGCCTGCAGCAGTTTGAAGTGGGGCTTCAGTTCCCAGCCAGATACTGAAGTCGGGCTTCAGCAGTGAGAGCGCTGAAGCCTAAGCACTAGACCAGTAGCCAGTGACACGGTCCTTGGCCTTTCAGCTTTATAGAAATGAATTCCCACAAAGACAAAAAGTAGTGACAAAGTGTTTATTAGGAGAAAAAGTAGTACGTATGGATAGACACACTAACAGAATCAGAGTCTCGCCCTTGTGGTAGTTTGAGTCACTTTTATGGGGCATTTCTTCTGGGTTTCCTTTGGCCAGTCATCTTGCTTTGCCTGTTTCTGAGTCTGTATTTGATATATCTCAGGCTCCTCGCATTTGTTGGATGCATCCTTTATCCAAGACAGATTCTAGCAAAGAGGCCCATGGGCAGATTGACATCACTTGTTTTTTTGCCCTCCAAGGAACCCCTCTGTGCATGTCTAGTTGGGAACATCTTCTTGACCTCGAGAATGAGAAATATGTGGTCTCTGTCTTTTATCTGGGCTGGGTTCAACTCTTCTCTCGCTTTTACTGTTTTGCAATATCTGTCCACAGGGGACAATCTCTAGCTGCTTAGGCTGGGGCCCATCTATTACTTGCCTTAGTCTAACCTCAGCTTTAAAGAAATCACTTTGAATTATGTATTGATATATAGTTGTAATAGAAAATAGTTATAATATTAAAAGCTGAGTTTTTTTGGGGGGAGGGGGAGGAGTTTGTTTTTGTTTTTCTCCCAGGACCTGAGAAAAATTACCTGTAATCTGTCTCTTCTTTCTCTCTGCAGGGAAGTGAGGCTGTTAAAACATGGGTTAAGAGTGGAGCTCACAGCAATGCCTGAAATTTGTGATTCCAAGCCAAGCATGTGACCTCTGTGGGGAACTCCAGGCTACAATGAGTTCTTCTGAACTCTAGCAGCCAGTTTCCCCACATGGTAACTTAGAAAACACCTAATCTGAAGAGTACAGCATAGATTTCTTTCGTAAGATTTAATGGAGGCTTAATTTATTTGGACAGGGAGTGTAACTAGAAGAGAAAACACAAAGGTTGGAGCAAAGCATGCCCATGTGGAAGCTGCCTCTTCTGCAGGTTAAAAATATGTGTGATGATGTGAAGTGCAGGCAGCTTATAAGTGATAAGGAGAGTATGTTCATTAGTAAATCAATTCCTAAGTCTTTGTAAAGCATTTATGAGAGCCATTAAAGCCTTCAGGTTGTGTTTTTTTTTTTTTTTTAAATATGACACAATACAGTTTTGGTCCTTACTCAAGGTCTCACAATTAATGAGGAATGGCGGTGCTAGTGGTTAGTCACTGAGGCATGTCCGGCTCTTTTGTGGCCCCATGGACTGTAGCCTGCCAGGCTTCTCTGTCCATGGGATTTCCCAGGTACGAATATTGGAATGGGCTGCCATTTCCAGCTCCAGGGATCTTTCCGACCCAGGAATTGAAACCAGGTCTCAGGCATTGCAGGTGGATTCTTTACCAAATGATCCATTAGGGAAACTCTACATGAATAATACCAGAGATCATATCTCCTGACCCTTTTTCAGTGACCCTTCTATTAGCTTCAGTACCAGTTCTCTAGGAATTTGATTTGTGGGCAAGTCCAGGAGACAACTGGAGAATTTGGAGGATAGCTTTGTTTATTTGGGATCTCTCACCTTCAGCTGTTTGGTCTGATAAGCCAATACAAAGGCATATTTTCTCTCTTCCTCCAGAAGCATGACATCTGATTATTCCTCTGGCTGTCATAATGACATGATATGTTTAAGAGGTAGAACTGAAAATGGAAATTATTTAGTGTGTCATGTGGTGAAAGAGAAGTAAAGGACATAAGTTAAATGGTCAGCAAATTCAGATAACTTTTTGTGAACTTGGGGTGTTGATAATTTAAAATTTAAGTAGAGAATCAGCAAATATATTTGTTGTTGTCTTTTAGTATTATTCCACACATTTAGACTTGGGGCAACGGTATTTGCTCTCTCTCTCCTTTTCTCTCTTTCTTTCCTTCGTGGCATAACAAATGTTTTAAGTCTTAATTATAATAGAAAGATTCAACCTTATATTTAACTTTAATAATAATTTTAATGAAAAACATTTTTAACATGTCTCATTGTATCTTAATTTAGTACATTGCATTGGAAACATATTTTTGAGGTAGCATTTCTTATTCTAAAAGCCCTACAGCTTACCAAAGAGAATACGTGGGTATTCAATGTCCTCTGCTCTTAATAAGAAGCCAGGAAAACCAACACAAATACTATTCCAGTGATAACTATAACAGACTTTGTATTGATTGAAGTATTGGCTTGCTATAAATGGAATCTCTTTTATTCTGTCCAGTTCACCTTATCTAGATGAAACATATTGATATACTTTTCTTTAGAATTTGTTTCAGCTTGCTCGCCTTCTCCCTCTATCCTTGGCACATACTTCAGGTTACTTATAAAGCATTGTATTAAGAAAACACCATGATAAAAAAATTTTTTTTAAATAAGGTATAACTCAACAGAGTAGAGTGGACCATTTTATGAATTGTTACAACTGTGTAACCACCACCCACATCAAGATACAGAAATATCCATAGTTCCAGAAAGCTCCCTTGAGCCTCTTCACAGTCTCATTCCCAGAAGACAACTACTCTCTGACTTCTGCCATCATAAAATTGTTTTGCCTGCATTTGAATTTTCTACAAATGGAATCATATCATCTTACTCTTCTGTGTCTGGTATTATTTGCTTAGTATTATGTCTGTTCGATGATTTTTAAGAGTTAAAAGCAGAGACATCACTTTGCAGACAAAGATCTGTATAGTCAAAGCTATGGTTTTTCAGTAGTCATGTACAGATGTGAGATTTGGACAATAAAGAAAGCTGAGTGCCAAAGAATTGATGCTTTCAAATTGTAGTGCTAGAGAAGACTCTTGAGATTCCCTTAGACTGCAAGGAGATCAAACCGGCCAATCCTAAAGGAAATCAACCCTGAATATTCTCTGGAAGGACTGATGCTGAAGCTCCAATACTTTGACCACCTAATGGGAAGAGCTGACTCATTGCAAAAGACACTGATGCTGGGAAAGATTGAAGACAAAAGGAGAAGAGGGAAGAAGAGGATGAGATGGTTAGATAGCAGCACCAACTCAATGGACAGGAATTTGAGCAAACTCCAGAAGATAGTGAAGGACAAGGGAGCCTGGCATACTGCAGTCCATGGGGTCACAAAGAGTTGGATATGACTAAAGCTACTTAGTACGCATGCAAGCTTTAATACACTAAGCTTTCTGAAAGTGTCAAATATGAGTCACAAAACCACTACAAAAAGATTGCTTACTTAGCTGTGAGATCAGGTTGATAGTTAACTTCACTGTGTAATGGTTAATATAAAGGAAACCTGCTTCAGACCTTCACATTCACCTACTGACCCCTGCCTCACACCCATATTACAGAACGCATGCGTGTATGTGCTCAGTTGCTCAGTCACGTCCGACTCTTTGCACCCCATGACCTGTAGCCCACCAGGCTCCTCTGTCCATGGGATTCTCCAGGAAAGAATACTGGAGCTGGTTGCCGTGCCCTCCTCCAGAGTATCTTCCCAACCCAGGGACTGAACCCGTCTCTGATGTCTCATGAGTTGGCAGGCAGGTTTTTTACCTTTAGTGCCACCTGGGAAGCTCCACATTACAGGATAATTGCACCTAATTAAATGGCAACACACTCCAGTACTCTTGCCTAGAAAATTCCATGGACAGAGGAGCCTGGTGGGCTACAGTCCACGGGGTCACAAAGAGTCGGACACGACTGAGTGACTTCAGGATGACGAAGTACCAGTTACATCAAATTTCTGGAAAGACTACTTAAGGCTTCAGCTTGACACAGGTTGAATCACTACAAGTGCTCAATTAGCTCAAAATTATTTTGATCATTAGGTTAAACAGTAAAAATTTAAACCGAGCTTGTGTGATTGAGATGGTTAATTTTATGTGTTAACTTGACTGGGCTACAGGGGTGTTCAGATATTTGGTCGAACATTCTGGGCATGTCATTGAGGATGATCATGAAAAAGATTAACATTTGAATTGGTAGACTGAATAAAGCAGATTAACCTCCCTAATGTGGGTGGACCTACTTAAATCAGTTAAAGGCCTACCTAGAACAAAAAGGCTGACCCGCCTGTGAGTAAGAGAATTCCTTCTGCCTGACAGCTTGAGCTGTGTCATTTCTTACCTTTCTGGACTCAAACTGAAACATCAACCCTTCTTGGGTCTCAGGCCTGCTGGTTCTCTGGACTGGAACCACACCACCAGCTATCTTGAGTCTCCATTTTCCTGTTTGCAGATCTTGGGACTTCGTATACTTCCATAATCTTGTGAGCCAATTCCTTATGATAAATCAGTCACCCTCTGTCTCTCTCTCAACACACGCACATTCTATTGGTTCTGTTTCTCTGGGTAAACCTGACAAATACAATTTTGGTAGTAAGAATTTGGTTCTAGGAAAGAATTTTAGGTTTGAGGTTTCTAAATTGATGCTGGGGTTTCTGACACTGGCTCTCTAATCTCAATGGCACCCCACTCCAGTACTCTTGCCTTGAAAATCCCATGGACCGAGGAGCCTGGTAGCCTGCAGTCCATGGGGTTGTGAAGAGTCGGACACGACTGAGCGACTTCACTTTCACTTTTCACTTTCATGCATTGGAGAAGGAAATGGCAACCCACTCCAGTGTTCTTGGCTGGAGAATCCCAGGGACAGGGGAGCCTGGTGGGTTGCCGTCTATGGGGTCGCACAGAATCGGACACGACTGAAGTGACTTAGCAGCAGCAGTGGTTCTCTAGTAGTAAAAAGAGCTCTGAGATTCCATGGTGAAATATGAATATGGAGATACACGAAACATTGCCACTGGATACTCCTAATCAACCACTTAGGAGAAGCAAAGTATCTGGGTGACTGTATTTACAATACTTTTCAAACATTTTTGGCAAACTAATAAATATAATGAGATAGATTGGTTGCTCCTAAAGTTGCTAGACAAAATGAGGGAAAAAAAGGATGAGCTCAGGAATTTGAATTCTCAATGAAAGAACAGAAATAATCTTAAGACTTTTATGTGTGCCTTAAAGGAGATCCTTATTTCCTAGCTTTAGGATTGAAGTGATTGAAAATGAAACCCAGAGTCTCAGCATGACTGGCTCAATCACAATACAAGTTGAATTCTTATCCTTGTAGTGTGTCTACTGTTAAAGTGTGGACGTTGATTAGAAAGAAATAGTATCTTAAATTTAAAATGAGGGCATATGGGAAGACTGATGAGGTTGAAACATTGAGTCCCTAAATTCTGATGAGTCTTCTTTATCAGAAAAAGCCACCACCACCCCGCCCCAAGGGAGTTAACTCTGTATTGTCTGCAAAACCTATAAAGGTCTCCCTCTCCTGAGGCAGTTGCCATGTAAGGTGCAATGATACATCTCTTATGGACCCATCTCTACCATCCTTCTTTGCTTCCAAGAGTTTCTCTGGAGAACCCTGACTAATAGAGTAGTTGAAATTATTTGGAAGACTATATACAATACTTTCCTACTTTTCTTTAGATTGGCTAATAATGCAGAGTAAGCTGCAATATCAAAACAATTTCCTGAACAATATTAGCAAAAAATTACCAAACCGGACTACAGAAGAAATTACTCTTCTAAAGAAAATCACAAATTACATTGGAAATTCCCTACCAGCCCAGGGGTTAGGACTTGGCACTTTCATTGTAGGGGGCAAGTTTGATCCCTGGTCTGGGAAATAAGATTTCATAAGCTGCGCAGCATGCCCAAAGGAGGAGGGGGGGAATATAAAGGCTTCCCAGGTAGAGCTAGTGGTAAAGAACCCATCTGCCAGTTTAGGAGACATAAGAGACATGGGTTTGATTCCTGGGTCAGAAAGATCCCCTGGAGGAGGGTATGGCAACCCATTCCAGTATTCCTGTCT
Organism: Bos indicus; assembly: GCF_029378745.1. Lineage (NCBI taxonomy): Eukaryota > Metazoa > Chordata > Mammalia > Artiodactyla > Bovidae > Bos > Bos indicus. The sequence goes on along the minus strand of NC_091776.1, from coordinate 33,011,226 downwards.
GGAGAACCTGTGGACAGAGGAGCCTGGTGGGCTACAGTCCATAGGGTTACAAACGGTCAGACATGACTGAAGCAACTTAGCACAGCACAGAACAAAGCAAATTAGAAAGACATAATGGATCCAAATTAAAACATATATTGTGTTCTTTCACGAAGCATCTTTACACTTGTACCCAGTCAGGCTTTAGGTGAAATGAACTGAAATTCACTTGAATGGAGTAATGATTTGCATTGAAAAGCAAGGGTTGTATGTAATGAAAAGAATGATTACTACTTTCCAAAGGATAAATTTCCACATTTAGAAGAGCCTTAGAAAAATTAAACTCAAAAAAGATTCATAGTAGAGAAGAGATAGATGTTGGTATTGAATTGGAAAGTGTCAATAAATTTAATGAACATTATTTTCTATGAAAAGATTTACTCTCTGAAAATAGTGTTAAAAAGCACTACATTTGACTAATTAGAAAAGGAGCCTAGTTTGATTTAGCTTAATTATAAAGCTTTTGGAAGTAGACATTTTTCAAGGTAAAATTTTAAATCAGAGATGAAATTAATATTAAACAATAATTGGTAATACATAGAACCAAGGACACAGGATAGATGCTAGCTATAACTGAGGCAGAGTTCCATGGAAACCCTGCTCTGCTGGGTAATGATTCTGATTTAGGAAAATATCTGGAAAGCCCTGGAGAAGAAACAATATTGGAAAGGGGCAAAGGCGAACATGGGGACTCCAGGCAACCAGAATGAAAGGACATAAATATTTTAGCTAGTGTTTTGGCCTTATCTGGGGTTAGTGGTTGACTGTCAGCTGTACCTTAACTTCACTGTTTACATAATCCTAGCTGGCATTTTCCCTTGTCATTAGATAAGGAGGAATCTCTAAAATTGAAACACTAGTTTGTTTTTGAACACCAAATTCTTTGAAGGAGTTTATTTACTTAGATTGACTAAAACCACACTCTACAACTATGTGTATTCTTTTTAAGCTTATTGGTCTCTTTTTTCTATGTAATATTAATATAAAGGAGAATCAATATAGAAACTTTAGTATCTCTTTTTAGTATTAGAAAATGTTGTATTGTAACTAATGTTGTATTTATTTGATCATTCATTCATTCAAGGATGCATTTTTTCCTGCAACTATTTGCATAGTCAACATCCTTTGAGAAAAACATGACTGTCTCTTCAGCGTTGTTATTGCTGCTGTTATTTTAGAATATTTAATAGTCTATGTTTCCTAATCTCCTTTATATATAAAATATTTCTCTGGTTATTAGACTAGTATTTGTTCCACCTGGAAAATATACGGAAAGCATAGAAAGTTTTTGAGGATATAACAAATACCATTGCTAACACTTGATAATACTACTTGGTGAATTTTGAAATGTTTTTAGAAAAAATATTGTAATTTAAATTGAATATAAGATTGTAACAGCCTTTTGGCATGGGCATTTCATGTGATGTCAAAAACAGCCAAATCATTATTTTAGCATCATATAATATTTCATAGTATAAATACTTTATCATTTACCTAACCACTCCTTTTGTGTTGAACATATAAGTTATTATAAACAATACTATGATGAGTATTCAGAGAAGGCAATGGCACCCCACTCCAGTGCTCTTGCCTGGAAAATCCCATGCACGGAAGGGCCTGGTGGGCTGCAGTCCATGGGGTCTCGAAGAGTTGGACACGACTGAGCGACTTCACTTTCACTTTTCACTTTCATGCATTGGAGAAGGAAATGGCAACCCACTCCAGTGTTCTTGCCTAGAGAATCCCAGGGACGGGGGAGCCTGGTGGGCTGCCGTCTATGGGGTCTCACAGAGTCGGACATGACTGAAATGTCTTAGCAGTATGATGAGTATATTTATGCATACATATGTGCATGCATTTGTGAATATTTACTTAGGAAGTATTTTAATTACATTTATTTAGGAATCATGCTGAAACATTTAAGAATCTTGAAACATATTACAAAATTAATTTCCAGAAAAGTTGTATAGTCCTATTATCTCTGATAGGTTATGATTATCCTTATCTTACTATAACCTCTCCAACTATTGCATATTATTACCAATAAAACTAAAAAATAACCTTTGTGTTTTTTTGTTATATGATGATGATTAACCCTAATTTGTTTATTTAAAAAAGATGATTTTTGATGAAACATTTTAATTCTTTTATTTTACCATTTTTGCTTTCATCTTATCATTTTCCAAAGCAGCTCATTTCCTTGTTCTTCCTTTGTGTTCAATATGAGTGATTTTAAAATTTTCCTCCATAAACCTAAGCTCTTTCTCAGGAAGACCGTTTTGCAATCTTTATATTAGCTCTCTACTCCTTCATGCCCAGAATATTAAGAGACTGAATAAATGAGTAGGTTACAAATCATCAACCAAGTAATAAAGTGTTTCATATTATGGTCTACTTTTCATAGTGTAAAATTCTTCCCGGTTTCCAAGTCTTGAAACAGTAAGGGAAAAATGGGCTACTTTAACTTCAGCTGGTTTTCATGGAATATTTTAAGAGAAAATAAAATACAATATTTATTTACTACTGCATTTGAAGATTTATGCACAATATCATTAGAGGAAACAAGAATGAAAGCAGACTCACAAAGACTACGAAGTATCATAAGAAAAATATTTGCATTCCAAAATATCTGGAGTACACTTGAGAAAATATTACATCTCCAATGTAGTGTTTATGCTCTTTTTAACACGTTACTTCAGAATACTTTGGTTCAAACTGGAATGCAACTGGGTGTTTTTCTTTATGCTCTTGAGAAAAAAAAATAGCAACCAAAAAAAAAATTTACATCATCTCTAATTTCTACCTTGTGCTTTAAATCTTATTTTTCTCCCAATAATGACTGTTTGCCTTCCTTTTCTTCAGCCACATATAGATTGAAATAATGCTTTTTGTATTGGAATTTCCCATTTAACAGTGGAGTTTCTGTCTCATTTAGAATTCCTTAAAATTTTAACAGTCACTAAAACATGCTGAGGAAGGACATTTTGATACATAGATTTCATTACGACATGAAAAGATATTACTAGTTAATTTTCTTACAAGTTGCTGTTCTTTGAAACATGTTTATTAAATGATAATTTTTGAAAAACAGTTATAATAATATATAGTGAACATATATCAAACATTTATATCATAAATATAAAGGAAGTAGCAGGATGACAAAGTTGGTTCAAAAGAGCACACAAGAGACTAAAGTGTATAGCCAGTCAAAGAAAAATAGCTGGAATAAGTCATCTATTGTAGATTCAAAACTGTTTAATATTCTACAAGACAACAAAATCATAATCTTTTTTTTTTCCCTGCTGGGTGGAAAGCATCTGCATCTCTACAATTAACATTTATTTGCAACTTATCCATTTTCTATAAGTTAAAATTCAACTTTGCAAAATCTGAGCTTTGTATCCACAGCTGATTTGTGAAGTGCTTTAGGGTATAACTGACTTAAGTAGTTTATAGAGTCTTCCCTGGTTTTCGGTGGTAAAGACTGCCTTCTAATGCACAGGGTGTGGATTCGATCCCACATGCCTTAATGGCCAAAAAACCAAAACATAAAAAACAGAAGCAGTGTTGTAACAAGTTCAGTAAAGACTTTTAAAAGACTGTACAATGCTGTGCTAAGTTGCTTCAGTTGTGTCTGACTCTCTGTGATTCCATGGACTGCATGTAGCCTGCCAGGCTCTTCTGTCCATGGAATTCTCCAGACAAGAATCCTAGAGTGGGTTGCCATCCCTCCTCCAGGGGATCTTCCTGCCACAGGGATCAAATTTGCATCTCTAACGTCTTTATCACCAGGGAAGCCTTTAAAAAAAAAATGATTCACATCAAAAATTCTTAAAAAAATGTAGTTTGTAATCTTATACAAGTCTGTTGTTGAAGGTCTGCTTATATTTTGTCTTTCTTTTGGTTTTTTTTTTCTCCTTCTATTTGCAACAAAAGAATTATCTCATAGTCCTTTGATGCTAAATATTGTATATCTGTGATTCCTTCATTTATGTGAATTAGAATAGAAAATGTAGCCAAAAAAAATTGACATTTATTTTAAGACTTCCTACTTACAGCAATGTCTGTGAGCACAATTTTAAAAGGTTTTTCTAAGTTTCTCTTGATGTCCTAGTATTAATGTGGATAACAAATATAAATCTTAAGTTTCTTATTAAGAAAAAAAATGACAAACGTATCAAAATCATGAAAGCAATATTAGAAAGAACAAAATGTGTCAAAATGACTCACTTATCTAGGTGATAAACTCTGCAGTAAAGGTTATCCCTGCTGATAACCATCCATGGTGGAAATAAATCCTATTTGAACTTGTTAAATTGGATCATAACCTGGCCAGAAAAGTAATTTCAGTCTATAGACCATGCCCTCTGAGTTTCATTTCAAGAAAAAGGTAACTGGGGAAATTATGGGATGTTTCCACCTTATTGAAGCGGACCAAAGTTAGGGAAAATCACATCTTGAAAGTCATATTATTGATATGCGCATCATCCTTTAATTAAAAGTTCAAGGTCTAAATTTTAGTAAAATATGCTCCTCACTTCAGATACCTATAAATAATTAAAACTTACTCCCTCCTGAGGCTTACACATTAGTGACACAAGAACATTAACAGGGGGATTACCAAGGTGAAAGTGGACCATGTGATTCAAAGGTGCTGGCTCGAAGGTGACGAGCCCCTAGATAGGTGGAAACAACAATCCGTGTTGTCAGGATTGGGAGATCTGGGCTTCTTTTATTAGAGAACATAAGGATTTCCTTATACTTCACAAATAAAGACCCTTTATGTTGTCTTCTGAAAGGTCATCGGTGCTATTAATTCTTCATTGTGTCAGAAAGAAAAAATCAATTGAAATACAGTTGGTAATAATGAGAGAAAAGCCTTGGGGGAAACCTGGAATTAATTCCACCCTTTTTTACCTTGCTGCTAACACAAATAATCCTGCCATCTGTCTCATCAGAAGAAAGAATGGGTGCCTTGTAGCTACTTACCTATCAGTAAAGTGTTAAAACAGAGGCTCTATCACTCAGCAGAAATTGTCAAAACAATTAACGTATAGAAAGGGCAGGTTGGAGAAAGCTGACTTTTATGGTCCTCAGTTTGATATTCTGGCTTTATATTTAAATGCATATAGAAAATGATGTATTTAGCAAAAAAGCTTTATCTTTTCTTTAAAAACTAATAGTGACTTTTAATTATAATAAGACTTTCTTCTGAAAAAGCCTGAATAATTTTGTTTTTACAGCTCATTCTTATTAGGGTCACACATCTCCTACAAACAGAAATGCAAAAAATTTCCACAAAAGTGCCCCCATTTAATTCTGATAAGTTATAGTAGAAATCTTTTTATTGTTTAATTAATGATATTCTAAAGAAACTTGTATTGAGTTAATATTTTTTTGTAGATTTATCATTATTCATAGGAACTTATTATAACTTACAATTTGCATATGTTCCATGATTTAATGGAGAATATCTAAATCAAGTAAAATGAGAGAATAGGGTTGTTGTAGAAATAAAAAATTAATTATGTCATTTTTTAAAATACCTTTACACATGTATCATATAATTGCTTAAGCTAGTGCTCCTAGCAGAGACAAAGAATTGCCATTCTGCATTGCTGAATGGTTTTATACTGCTAACTGGTGGAACATATAAATCTTTGAATTATAAAATTTATTACCTGAATTATATTGAGTTGGGAAAACTTGAGTTTCAAAGTCTTGGTGAAAGAGGAATGGTTACTAATAGAATATCATTTTGACTTTTTGAATTACTGGAAGTTCTCTATAGCAAAGCAGAAAGACAGAGTCATTAGTTTCTCAAATTTATTTCTTTTTTTCAGATATCCAATATTTTAAGGTACATTTTCAGAACAGTGTTAAACTGTACTTTTTTTGGTCTATAGGTCGTTTCTCCATCGCCACAATTCTTTTTTTCTCCATCTTTCTCTTGGCGTTTCAATAGATCCAGCTTTTACTATGTACCGGTTAAAATATGGTGGTTCAGACAGTGAAGAATCTGCCTGCAATGCAAGAGACACGGGTTCTATCCCTGTGTTGGGAAGATCACCTGGAGAAGGAATTGGCAAGCCACTCCAGTACTCTTGCCTGGAGAATTCCAAGGACAGAGGATTCTGGCAGGCTACAGTTTATGGGATCGCACAACTGAAGGACTAACTTTCACTTTCAGTTAAAGTATGGGCACCATCTTAAATTAGGCAGAATACTAAGAGAAGAGCCCAAGTTACTGTATCCTGGCTAGCTTCTTGACAGCATTAGAGAAAGAATTCCATATACATGGGAGACATGAGACACATTAATGCCTGAATTTCCAACTACTTTGTTGAATTTAAAAGTATTAATTGGATTGTAAGTTCAAGAAACATTAAAACGTCAGCTGGGAATCTTCAAAGCCAAATCATAATGTGCAAGCAAGGGTTATATAATGTACAAGGGATATTTAGTGATTACTTATGCATATGAAGTATGATATGAAGTATTCATATAAGAAGTATGCATATGAAGGCAGGAGGAGGAGGGGACAACAGAGGATGAGATGGTTGGATGGCATCACCAACTGCATGGACATGAGTTTGAGCATGCTCCAGGAGCTGGTGATGGACAGGGAAGCATGGCCTGCTGCAGTCCATGGGGTCGCAGAATTGGATGCAACTGAGGGACTGAACTGAACTATGCATATGTTTTTAATATCTCAGTGTATATATAAGTCAGGCTAGCCAATATCATCACCTCTTGTAGCCTTTCTGTAACTTTGGAAGTCTAATTAAACTTTATTGTTACTTTAAATGTGTGTGCACGTGCACAGCACAGCACTTTACTCACATGCTCTGCAGCGTCAACGACTTTAAAACTTGACAGTTTCCTAAACTTGGTACTGAGTAATGGGGGTTATCTTTTTTGCCTTTTCTTACTGTTCGTGGGGTTGAGCACTTGCTCCTTGGAAGAAAGTTATGACCAACCTAGACAGCATATTAAAAAGCAGAGACATTACTTTGCCAACAAAGGTCTGTCTAGTCAAAGCTATGGTTTCTCCAGTAGTCATGCATGGATGTGAGAGTTGGACTATAAAGAAAGCTGAGCGCTGAACAATTGATGCTTTTGAACTGTGGTGTTGAAGAAGACTCTTGAGAGTCCCTTGGACTGCAAGGAGGTCCAACCAGTCCATCCTAAAGGAGATCAGTCCTGGGTGTTCATTGGAAGGACTGATGTTGAAGCTGCAACTCCAATACTTTGACCACCTCATGCAAAGAATTGACTCATTGGAAAAGACGCTGATGCTGGGAAAGATTGAAGGCAGGGAGAGAAGGGAACCACAGAAGATGAGTTGGTTGGATGGCATCATGGACCCAATGGACATGAGTTTGAGCAAGCTCTGGGAGTTGTTGATAGACAGGGAAGCCTGGTGTGGTGCAGTCCATGGGGTCACAAAGAGTCAGACAAGACTGAGTGACTGAACTGAAATGGGGGTTATATGTATTAATTTGGTATTCTAGTTGTAATTGATTTTGAACATCATGTTTTTCCATTTTTGTGTCTTTTTAAAAAAGATAATCACAAATTCTTATTTTGGTAAATAATTTTAAAACCAGAAATCTGTCTTTGCTAGAGAAAGCTGAAGTTTCAGTGGGAACATTAGCCATAGAACAGCAAATCTTTAGAATCCAAGCTAGCTGGAAGAACATTCAAGATAAATGATTTTGCTTCATCTTAGTACTATATACCTGAGTTTCATGGAAGTACTATTTTTTTTTCCTTCTCTAAAATCAGCCTTGAATTCTTCTAACCATCCTCAGAGAGATATATTTTTTTGGCAGTAGAGATAACACCTAGAAAACAGAACCCTTGTGAGCCATATACTATTACCTCTGGAGAATGGATCTTTCTTATGGAAGAAAACTATTTTCCCAAATTTGGCTTATGTCTACATATTATGATACTATATATTAGTCAGGTTTCTCCAGAGAGAGAAGAAGTAATAGAATATATTCAAAATATTTATGATGAGGAATTGGCTTACATGATAATGGAGGCTGGGAAGTTCCCTTATGTGTCATCAGCAAGCTAGAAACCTGGGAAATTCAGAGATGTAGTTTGCAGTCTGAGACTGAAGGCACACGAACCAGGAGCACTGTGATGTAAGTCTGAGTCCAAGGGCAGGAGAAGACTAATATCTCAGCTCGACAGTCAGGCAAAGAGAGAGAGAGAATTCTCCCTTCTTCAGCCTTTTCATTCTGTCCAGGCTTCCAATGGATTGGATGATGCCCACATAATTTGCGATGGGCCATCTACTGTACTCAGTCAACTGATTCAAATGCTGATCTCTTCCAGAAACACCCTCACAGACACACTCAGAAATAATGTTTTACTAAATATCTCGTCATCATGTGCCCAGGCAAGTTGATATATAAAGATAACTATGATGTATTCATATTTCAAAATGTCAGGTTTCAGTGTTTTCAAATATGAAATGTTTCCTGCTCTATCATTTTATGACATTTTTCATTATTTCAAATATTTGGATTATGTCTAATTCAATCCTGTTTTCATAGCAATTAATATGTAATGAATTTCTCTCATGTGCATGCTTCTATTATGTACTTTTATTTAAGTTATTGTCTTCTTAAAAGCTAAATGTGATTTAAATTTGGTAAATTTGGGAATGCTGGTAAGAAAGAGAAAAGTTATATCTCAAGGTGATTAACAGCACAGTTCCCCTAGAATATAAATGTCTGAATTTGAATCTCAGCTCCAGTCCTTCCTGAGTCCAGCTGAGTGTTACTGGATAAGCCACTGTACTCTCCAGTTTTCAATAACCTCATCTGCACAATAGAGATTAAAATGGCACTTACTTCTTAAGATTAATATGAGGAATAAATAAATCTATGTTCAATACTGAACATGCTGAGTGATGTTATCCAAAAATAGACTTCCTTACCAAGTATAATTTTTATAGACCTTTAATTTTCACCTACTTTAGCCATCCTCTGAATTATGTTAAGTTTTCGTCAGCAGTGTTTTTTATCAGGAGTGTTTATCAGAATTACCTAGAGATCTTTTTAATTTTTTCCCAAAAGACACATGCCTTAATGAATAACAATCACAAGAGAAGGGGATACAGACGTGGCTGTTTTGACAAAGTTACACCAGTTATTTTTTCAGGAACCATTTAGGATGCAAGCTGAGTGAAAGAGTTTAAAATAAATGATATATTTTGCTGATAGACTGTACACCTGAGTATCAAGGAAGTGTTAATTTTCATTCTCTAAAAATGAGTGTTTTGATCCTCCTAACCATCCCTAGAGAGATTTTTTTTTTTTTTTGGCAGAATAGGACTAGAAAATTGAACACTTGTAGGTCATTTAAAGTTAGATTCATTTATAGTTAACTTACAACTGAAACCTTAAAAAATATATTTACCATTTCCAAGTTGATGATAATACAATTAAGTACTTCTGATTTATTTAGGTATCATAACATGCACATTAAAATATATAGAGTTGAACAGGCAATGGTCAGTAGTTCCCTACTATCTAATACAAATAGATATATTAAGATATTTATTTCCTCTTAGGTTTGGAGAGAGAGAGGACAATGTGACTGCCAGAGCAATGAAGGGTTTTTGAAGTGGGTACATCTGAAGTCAAGGATATTCTCCAATTAATATCTCTGGCTCTAAATAACCAATAATTTAAGGTACATTTGCCTTATTCAATGCATCCCTTGAGGGTAGGCTCACTTCCTGTTGGAATCTGCCTTTACTCTGAAGTGTAGTTTGTACTTTAATGCAATTTCACTTGTGGGTTTCAGAAATCCCTTGAAGCTATAGAATGCAAAGGCCAGCAAATCCACATTCAATCTAACAAGTGAAATGAAATCATGCATCTTTTGATTTAGAAGACATATCTCTTTTTATTTTTCATTTATTTTGAAGTATTTTTACCATTCAGGAAAACAGAAAATGTGACTTTTAGTGAGACAGTTTGGCATTTGGGAAGACCTTCCATCCCTAACTTTCCTAGACCCAAATGACTCCTCTGAGCCAAGGGAGAGGGTATAGCTCAGGAAACTACATTCAGTATCCTGTAATAAACCATCATGGAAAAAAGAAAAAAATATAGATTTTATATATATAATCAAGATGAGAAACCTAGAGCTCAGAATGCTTAAGTTCTCCAATTGGCAGGTCTTACGTGGTGGAACAGAAGTCAGGACTCAGGAAGGAGTGACTATGCAGCACATCATACCCACGATGCCATGTCTTTTTGGAAGGTGCTCCTTTGACCAGTGTTTACCAAGCATGTAACCATTTACTCATTTGCTGAATTAGAAAAAAAAAATTTTTTTTGAGAAGTCTTTAGTGGAGAATAGTCTAGTTCCTTACAGAAGTATGGCTACATTGTGTCAAGTCTGATAAGAATCTGTTAGAAGAGATATCTTTCAAATTCTTTCCAAAGTTTAATATTATTCAGGAAATGCTTTTGCTGCTAAAACGCTCTTCCCATGATTTCCTATTTAAGCTTCTTGCTTGCTATTCTGTTCTCAGTACAGTTGCTAATTTTTCAATTCCAGTGTACTTAATCTACAGTTTGGATGATGGCTTCAGTTGTCATAACTAGCTGATATACTTTCTAGCTCCATATTTCATACAGAAGTAAAACAGTCCTGGATAGAAAAGAAATGCTGTGTTATCATTTTCTACTAGTAATTTCTCTTAATTATGCAAATCATAGCAATGGTTGAAAAGAGAAATGGTACTTTTTATAAAAATAAAATTATGATTGTTAAGCTAAATATTTTCAATGTCATATACATAGTCCATAGCCAAAGTTGAAATATAGTCAGTTAGGCCATCTATTGCTAGTTCAACACTTGAGGTCAAATTTAAATGGTCAAGACAAAAGGAAAATTGTTATTTTAAAATTTTATTATGAGAGTTGAAGTCAAAGAGTATCAAGTCTAGACTTTTACCCCTGTTATCTAAGATCATGGCATCTGGTCCCATCACTTCATGGGAAATAGATGGGGAAACAGTGGAAACAGTGTCACACTTTATTTTTTTGGGCTCCAAAATCACTGCAGATGATGATTGCAGCCATGAAATTAAAAGAGCTTACTCCCTGGAAGGAAATTTATGACCAACCTAGATAGCATATTCAAAAGCAGAGACATTACTTTGCCAACAAAGGTCCGTCTAGTCAAGGCTATGGTTTTCCCAGTGGTCATGTATGGATGTGAGAGTTCGACTATGAAGAAAGCTGAACACCAGAGAATTGATGCTTTTGAACTGTGGTGTTGGAGAAGACTCTTGAGAATCCCTTGGACTACAAGGAGATCCAACCAGTCTATCCTAAAGGAGATCAGTCCTGGGTGTTCATTGGGAGGACTGATGCTGAAGCTGAAACTCCAGTACTTTGGCTACCTCATGCAAAGAGTTGATTCATTGGAAAAGACCCTGATGCTGGGAGGGATTGGGGGCAGGAGGAGAAGGGGATGACAGAGGATAAAATGGCTGGATGGCATCACCAACTCGATGGACATGAGTTTGAGTGAACTCCAGGAGTTGATGATGGACAGGGAGTCCTGGTGTGCTGCGATTCATGGGGTCCCAAAGAGTCAGACACGACTGAGTGACTGAACTGAACTGAACTGATCTCTTATTGACTAAAGATGTTTATCTCTAGGTATCTTCAATATAATGCATTTGCATGCCAACTTAGGTTTCTTTTTTTTTTTTAACTGAGCATAGTTTGACACATGAATATTTCAAAAAGACTAAGGTATTATTTTTTCAGGGTTAGATTTAACTTTTATCTTTTTGACCATGTTTTAGATGTGCCTTTTATAAAATGCCTCCCAGATATCCCATTATGTTAAATTTTACTATAAAATTTAAGGTACACATCAGGAATATATCTACACTTGAGCACATTTTATGTGGTGTATAGGTTAATGTCTCTTAATTCTCATTTTTAGATTTACATCTGTTTTCCTTGAAAAGTGACCTTTTGGATGTATGTTTGTGGTATGGCATTTTGGGGTTAGAGAAAGGTCACTACTTTAATAAGAGTTTGCTCTAATGTTTGAGAATATTCAATTCTTCTATAAAGGGAAGAAAATCAAACAAGGTGTAATGTACATATGAGAAACACAAAGTTTTGATAGTATGTAAGATATAAGCTTATGTGCTGTGCTTAGATGCTCAGTTATGTCCAACTCTTTGTGACCCCATGGACTGTAACCCACCAGGCTCTTTTGTCCATGGGGATTCTCCGGGCAAGAAAACTGGAAGTGGGTTGCCATGACCTCCTCCAGGGGGGAACTTCCTAACCGAGGGATAGAACCCAGGTCCCTTGCATTGTAGGCAGATTCTTTACTGTCTGAGACACCAGGAAAGCCCAAGAATGTTGGAGTGGCTAGCCTATCCCTTCTCCAGGGGATCTTCCCGACCCAGGAATCAAACTGAGGTCTCCTGCATTGCAGGTGGATTATTTACCAGCTGAGCTACCAGGGAAGCTCATGAGTTGTAGGCAAAATGTAGTAAAAAGTGTAGGCGAAAAAGTAGCTTATGAGTTGTAGGCAAAAATGTAGTAAGTGATAAACATACATAATAAAGCTAGTAGCTTGTAAATTAAGAACAGAATTGATGTGTAAAGTGTAAAACATAAGTCAATAATATGCGAAACATGCCAAAAATAGTGTCAGTAGAGAATATGGCAGAACAAACAATAAAGTGAACCAGAGATGGGAAGAGCAAGTACTGGTCCCATCACTTCTGGGCTGAGAGCTGTCACATCTCTACATTAGCCACCCAGTATGTTGACACTGATGACACCCAATACGTTCTATTCTGACTCCATAAGCACTCCACCAAGAAATGTAAATACAACCCAAGGTGGCTCAGCAGACTATTCACAAGTTCCCACGGTACCTTGTGTACTTGCCCCTGCAGCTTTGCAAGAGTGCGTGTGTATCACTGGCCTGGGGAACTTAATGTCTGTGGAACCTTTGCTCAAACGTCAATTCTGGTGCTTATAACCACACCTACTTTAGGGGAAGTTAACACATCAGAGAAAGAAACAGGACATAGAGCTTTGTGTAATTCCACATCCAGGAAGTATGGACTTTTCATCATTTACATGGTATCATAAGTGTGCTACGCTACCCTATATTTCTCATTTGTTTCTGGTTGTATGAGAAAATTAATTTAAAACACTGCATCTGTAAGCATTTTGATTATTTGGCCTCTGGGATAGCTTACCTGGTAGTGTTGCTGCTGCTGCTGCTGCTAAGTCGCTTCAGTCGTGTCCGACTCTGTGCGACCCCATAGACAGCAGCCCACCAGGCTCCCCCATCCCTGGGATTCTCCAGGCAAGAACACTGGAGTGGGTTGCCATTTCCTCCTCCAATGCATCAAAGTGAAAAGTGAAAGTGAAGTCGCTCAGTCGTGTCGGACTCTTAGTGACCCCATGGACTGCAGCCTACCAGGCTCCTCCATCCATGGGATTTTCCAGGCAAAAGAGTACTGGAGTGGGGTCCATTGCCTTCTCCCAATTTCCTATGTGGCATTGACCTTGATTACTACGCACTTGGAAAACACACATGTTCTGGGCAGAAGGGTCTAGAGTGAGTTGGGAATTTAACCAAGTAAATCTTCAAGGAGTATGTATGGTTTGATGGTAATGTAGCTTCTGTGTAAATCCTCCTCAAACATAAATGGAACCAATATTTCTTGTTAGATCAATCAGTATGTTACCTCCAAGGAAGATTCAGGGGAAAATAAACTTAAAATCTAATGCTGAATAAATTATAGTTGTGCCTGAATGGGAGAGGAGTTTGGGAAGAATGGATACTTGTATATCTATGGTTGAGTCCCTTCGCTATCCACCTGAAACTATCAAAACATTGTTAATCGGCTATACTCCAATAAAAAATAAAAAGTTCTTAAAAAATGTAGTTGTGTAGCTTGCTCCTTAACTATCATTTTGTTCACCTCATTATTATTTAAAATAGATCAAATGTGTGTACAATATGGCCTCCCAGATGGAGCTAGTGGTAAAGAACCTGCCTGGCAATGCAGGAGATGAAAGAGACTCAGGTTCCACCCTTGGGTCAGGAAGATACTTGGAGGAGGGAAGGGCAACCCACTCCAGTATTCTTGCCTTGAGAATTCCATGGACAGAGGAGCCTGACAGGCTACAGTCCATACGGTCTCAAAAAGTTGGACATGACTGAAGTGACTTAGCATGAATATACAATATATTATTACCAAAAATATTTCATAGTTATTACTGAGGGTTACTCTTTGAAAGATAATTTGAGTTGCCATTTTAAGTGAGTCTATTTCTATAACTTAACTGTCAAATAATGATAAAAACAATGCAATGTTTCCCACAGGTCCTTTTCTTTTCTCTCAAGAGGCAAAGGAGTTAACTTCTATCTTATTTGTGACTCCAAACTAAAGAAGCACACATTTTAACAGTTTCTGTAAAAAGTTTGCTCATAGTCATAAGTCACATTAGTCCTTTGCATGACTTGGTGGCAAGCTTGGTTTTCTTTCCGAAACAAGATTTTTGCTTTTAATGTGTTCTTGGTCCTGAGAGACATACAAAATAGAACAGGGAAACTATTTTGAATTCAAAATATTCAGTCTGAAATCAATGCCATTGTTTTTTAATCAGGTAGAAAGAAAGCAGAGATCATAAAGTGGTAGTCTTGGTCCATTATAATGCTGTTTTTACTTTTATTTTAAATGTCTCGGGGCTCCAGGGGGATTCTGTACTTTATCATAGTTTCTAAGATCCCCTACCACCTTATTACTTTGCACAATTTCTACTTGACTAGAGAAGACATCTCAGGCTGTCAGGACACGATTTGGGCATGTTTAATGCTCAGGGAGTACATTTGAGGAAAACAATGGTGACAAATTACCCATGGAACAAATTTCACCAAAAAGATGAAATTTGAAATGGCTTCAGCAAATTATAGTGGAGTTGTACCCTTATTTTCCTTATCTCTGTTGCTCTGAATTATCTTTATTGTTAAATCTACTTGTATAATGCAATGATTTACTATTATAAAATGCATCTTATTGATTTATTTACTCATCATCTCTTATTTTCTACTTTGAAGAAATGTTTAAAATAATAAAAAATTTCATATTGAATATAACTTGCTCAAAAATAAATGGAACATTGTTATTTTTTATAGAAACCTTTTGTCATCTCCAAAAGAAAGATCCAAGGGGAGGAAAAAAATCTTTCGAATTCCATGGCTAAACTTTGGCATCTGGGGACACATTTTTCCTACTGGGGACACTTTTTCTTATTTTTCCCACTAAATACAGTGAGAAGCCCTGGAAACTTATATATATATATATATATATATATATATATATATATATATATAAATTATATGAATATAATTAAATAATTCAAACATAAACAGTTCAAAAATGTAAATTACATATAACTATATGTTGTATACAATCTTATGTTGTTATATACATATAAATATCTAACATAAAGGTGTATATTTATACATAGTATATACATTTATGTTTATATATATGTAAAATAAACATAAGAAGAATGAAAAGTAGAGTCATGAATGCAGACTGGACTGGCTAGGCATCCTGGGACTCAAGGAATAACACTGAGCTGAGTTCCCTGGGTTTTCTTTCTTCTTTACGTATTCCAGTCCATCCTAAAGCAGATCAGTCCTGGGTGTTCATTGGAAGGACTAATGTTGAAGCTGAAACTCCAGTACATTGGCTAACTGATGCGAAGAGCTAACTCATTTGAAAAGACCCTGATGCTGGGGAAGACTGAGGGCAGGAGGAGAAGGGGACGACAGAGGATGAGATGGCTGGATGGCATCACCGACTCAGTGGACACGGGTTTGGGTAGACTCCAGCAGTTGGTGATGGACAGGGAGGCCTGGCGTGCTGTGGTTCACGGGATCGCAAAGAGTCAGACACAACTGAGCGACTGAACTGAACTGAACTTACATATTACAAAAGCCAGTAACCTTCCCAATAGTATCTGTTTTCTTTAGCTAAAGGACCAGGAAAGAAAGAGCTTAACAAGAGAGAAACTTCTAGATGATAACCCTAGAGGAGAATGAAAGTAGACCTGTAACCTGGTAAGACACAGTGTCTAGGAGCGCACAAAGGGTCCAGGTTTCAATAGAAAATCATTAATCGTACCAGGAACCTGCAAAATCTCAACTAAAATGAAAAAACCAATGGATGCCATTATCAAAATGACAAAAATGTTAGAATTATCTGGCAGTTTTTTTTAAAACAGACATTTCATCTGAGTATAAATAAATTTAAAATAGGCACATTAAGGCATATTTAACATAATTCATCATTAGAGAAATGGAAACTAAAATCACAATAGGCTATGACTACACACATAACCATAATTTGCAGAATGAAGACAAAAAAAACATGACAGTGGAAAATGCTTATGAGGAAAGAAAAACTGAATCACTCATATCTTGATGATGGGAAAGTGCTGTGGTGCAGCCATATTGAAAAGATGGCAGTTTCTTAAAAACAACAACAACAACCCTAAACATATCACCCAGTAATTGCCCTTTCTGGGCTTTTATTCCAGAGAAAGAAAAACTTATGTCCACACAAAATCCTGTACAGAAATGTTCATAGTGATTTTATTCATAATAGCTAGAAACTAGAAAAAGCCCAGATATTCCATTTTGTATAATTAATTGAGCACAGCATAGAACATACATATCATGGAATATCATTCAGGAATAATAATAATAATAAAACTATTGATATATGCAACAACCTAGATAAATCTCCTGAGTATTGTGCTGAGTGAAAAAAATCCAACTCCAAAGTTATTTACTGTATAATTCCACTTACTTACTAGTCTCAAAATAAAAAATTTGAATGGAAAACAAATTAAGTGGTCGCCAGGATTAAGGACTGGAGGGAACATGAGGAGAGCTCAAAAGGGTCTTCAGTGTGGTTCTAAAAGAGTAAAACAGAAATGTTTTGTATCTTGACTGTATTTCTGTGTCAATATCCTGGTTGTGAAATTGTACTATAGTTTTGTAAAATGTCACCAGCGGGGACAAGGGTAAAAGGGACACTTCTCTGCTTTATTTTTCTGTAACTGCATGCAAATCTACAATCATCTCAAAATAAAAATTTATTTAAAATAAGTCAATTGAATATAATATCTCTGCAGATGATCTGGTTATGTAACTTGTACCTTTTGCTTCCCTTTAGTCCTCCTTTATTATTTTTAAAATAGACAAATTGATAAGTAACCTTCAAGTATCACTCATACTCATAATTACCAACTAATTTTTGTGAGTTAATCTATTTTTCCCAATCTAAGTTTCTATCAGGGCAGTGGATATAAAGGGATAGCCACAATGGTGATATTTCTCTGGCAACATAGCATCTTTGAAAAGAGGAGAGTTTAGCCCAGGAGAAATATGAGTACCGTCTAAGAAAATACTGGGACAGAAGCACCTTGAAATTCTGCTCTACCTCCTGTCAGAAAAGATTCTGGTGAATCCTGGAGTGTGGCGAATTCTAATACAATTACTGAATATAATCAAGGTAGTGGGATATAGACTGGGAATTAATTGTTTGGAATGCAATGCTACTTCTCTGGACAAGCAAGACTTATCTTTGGAAACCCATTAGAAATAATCAAGATTGGAAGAAATTGCTTGAGAAATAGGCTAGAGGGACACAGTCCAGCCCGACAGCTAAGGGACCTGGAACCCAAGAGGTCTGAAGAAGAAGGACTAGACCCAAAGATGTGCCCAGCCTAATGAAGGTACAGGTGAACAGGCTTTGCATGCCATGGCAGTTTAGCCTTCTGGCACGAGATAACAGAGAGTTATTTCCAAATCCAGTTTACCTTGGGGGGAAGTGCTGAACATCACACTAGAATGGAGTCATAGTGGGCTAGTGTGGAGCCAATTAGCGGGCTTCCGGGTCATTCTTTTAAAATCAAGGAATGCATTTAGAGTGGAGCAGGAACTGTCTCAGCAAAATGAGGTGACTGTATGGAATGGACTTCGGGGCCCTCCCGCTTTAGCATTAAATCAATGAATCTGTGCATGAATAAAATCTAAACTGTGTTTTTTTTCTGATTGTGAACTTTGTGGATATAAATGGTTATAATCTGCTTTGGTTCATTTTGAAAGTTAATGAGAGGTCAAAATAAAATAATTCAAAATAGCATAAATATTATAAAATAAACAAGAATAGTATTTTTGAATAGTAATGTGCTTTTAGTCAACTATCTATTTAGTCGCTCAGCCCTGTCTGCCTCTCTGCAAACCAATGGACTGTAGCCTCACCAGGCTTCTCTGTCCATAGACTTCTCCAGGCAAGGATATTGGAGTGGGTTGCCATTTCTTTTTAGTCAACTACTTCTCACAATATTTGGAAGGTGTAATGATAAAATAAATTTGTGCCAGGAAAGGCCCACATTGGTCTCTAATATTTCTGGAGATAACAAAATGAAAGGAGAAAATTATCCATAAATTATGATCGTTCTGTGTCCAGAACATTTGGTGGATAAAATGAGACCAAAAAATCCAAATAATAAATGACAAAGGAGTAGAAGTAAATTTTATTTTTAAATACCGTATTTACTCTAACACCAGGAACTGCGACACACTACCCTATATAATCCGTTGTATGCATTAACTTCTTGCTCTTTTTACTTCACTGATTTTGTATTCAGATTATTAACTCCCTGATGCTTCACTTTTAAGCACAATGTGTTATCATGCAGAATTAATTTGAAAAGTACTTTCTGAATCTCATCAGTGTTTATTCATGCAGAAAAACTGAAAAAAAAAACATTATTGAATAACTTTTAAACTAGGGGGAAAAGTAAAATCAGATATTAGATGAATGCGTGCATACATCTATTCAAATGTAAAGCATCCTTAAACATCCTCAAACTAGCAGTTGCCTTTTTGATTTTTTAGTTTTGCTTAATCTTAGTAGAGTTTCCCTAAAGCCTATAAAGTGATGCTGTTATAACTAAAGATTATCTTTTATCATTTAATAGAAATACCCATGACGTATAATTTCATTTCATTTTGGTTGATGAGTTGGAAGATATTACGTACTTTCAATGTAGTAGTCAGTTAACCTTTGTGTTAAAGGGAGACTTGGTCAAGAATTTTAAATTCGATATTTTCTTGTCTATTTAAATGTAATACTTAATAATTAAACACTGATATCTTTTCTTTAAAAAGAGCATATTGATAATACCAATTCAAAATGGGAGAAGCCAGTGGAGCTGATGGGCATTGAGTTCTGTGTCATGTTCTGGTCACTAAGCAAAATGCTTCTCATTATTAACCATTTAATCTTCATGACAATCTAGGAAGCAAATGGGGGTATTCAACCCATTTTACAGAGAAGGAAAGTCTTGAAGAGCAAAAGTGTCTGTGTGATGTATCAGAGCTAGAAAATGTTAGTGTTCTGCTGTTCTGGCTACAGGACATGTAGTTCTGAACCATTCACTCTCCTGTTCCTCTTAAAATAATGCATTAAAAGAATAGAAAAAAGTCACAGGAAAAATTGTCATTTAACTATATTCTCAATAGACACTTGGAAAAAGCTCCTGCAGGAACTATGCTGAAATATAATATTTTATCACCATATTCATGGTCAATTTATATGCTTACAGTTTGTGAGTGAGATATAAGAAAATGCTGCATTGGCTTATAAATAATATTTTCATTTTCTCTTGTGTAGAAAAATAGGCTGGAGGATAAATTACATATCCTGAATGGTTGCCTGTCTTTTCTGGGATAAAAGAAAGATGACTTTGAATATGAGCTTAAGAAATTACATGGGCCAGTTGGTCAAGCTGCCAATAGGACAGTTATAACATCATCACCTGCAAACAAATTATGATATTCTCGTTTCTAGTCAGCAGAACTTTTCTGTGGTGAAGATTGCTTCTGTTTCTCAGGAGAACATTCAGTGACAGAGAAGGAGATTCAATAAGTCAGAGCAACTGCCTCAGATATCCCAGGTTAAGACCTCTTACAAAGGTCAAGAACTAATCACAACAGCTGCTTAGTTACCCAGCAGAATAATAAATAGTTCCCAAGCCAATCTCTCTGTAGGTAAACACAGAGGTCTCTCATTCTTCATTGCAACATTTTAACATGAATTGTAAAGAGTGCTCTTGTTTACCAGGCAGATGTTAAAGCATTAATGGTGTACTATTTACAACTCCTCAGTGGATGTCAAAGTTTGTGTTTGCTTGCCTTGAACATTCGTTATCAACACAGCTGCCGGATGGTCTGGGAGATGTTTGAACCATTGCTGAGAACTGCTGCTAGGAATCACGTTCTCAGCACAGGAATATCAGCCATATGCATCTCATGGTAATGCACATATATGGAGCTCCTTATCTTTCGATCTGTTTTCCCATATCAAAAGGAATACATCCTATTCATTTTGAGAGTCATATGAGAGTCTCCTTCCATCAAAGATGAATTGTGGCAATCAATATGTATTGTCTTTACCGCTTACAGCAATAACTGTTCAATATTTAATTGGTCTCAAGCTGTGTGGCATTGACTGCTCTGACCAAGATACTGGACAAGCAACAATTGTGTTAAAGCTTTCAATTTGTTCTACCAAGAAAGAGACAATAGTGCAAATGGTATGTGGGGTGGAGAAAAAAATCAGCAACCACCAGCTATAATAAATAAATGAACTTGGATTGTAACAAGGAGGCATTTCCTATTTAATTTTCAAAGTGAATGTAATAGAATTTGCTTTGACTCTTCCATGGGAGCACACTTCACTTTATATATTAAGAAATGACTCTTGACATCTAACAAAAGCTAATATTGTACAATTTTCTAACACAGGGTGAATTATATGAATTATTTTTTATTTTGAATTGACTCATTCAATTGTGGTAAGATAAAAGACATGATTTTATAAAATTTTTTAATTTCTTTTTATTGTGGTTGCTAGTATATAAGTTTTGTAACAATTCAAGGGACCAAAATGCTCTCATCAGTTTTGTTTTAGATTATAATCATAAAGTTATATGGTAACTAACTTTAACTTTATTTAAAAATCTATTTTGCCTATGATTTCTGTAAAAGCAGTGACAACAAAACATTTATTCTTTAGGTTGATATTATATTACAGAGGAACTAAGTGAGCACTAAAGTTGAGTAGACATAATAAACTTAGAGATTCTTAAGCCACTTCCCATTTACAATAGAGTAAAAGTAAAGAGTAAATATATGAGGACTTTTTCTCTTATTTCTATTATGTTGGCCAAAAAGTTTGTTTGGTTTTTCCATAAACCATTATCAATATTTTGATTCTATGTATCAAGTGAATTAATAGATCTGCAATACAGTGGAAGGCGAAAAAAGAGACAAAAGTTCTCCAGCTATCTTGGTCCAAGGGGAGGAGCTAAAGCAGATACTAACTGGACTTCTTGTTTTCCAGGAGCTAGAGTCTGGATTCTTGGTTCACGTCCTTATATACATGTGTGTGAGCTAGAGTTTGACCTGGAGTTTGCAAGAACTGTACTGTTCAGAATATCATATTGGTTACCAGTGTTCTTGGCTACTATCAAAATCCTTACATTGTGACAATATCCTTGTTTTTTTCAATCACTGAAAATTAGTTCATGCTTCAATAAATCCCAAGTATGTTTTCAGTGTCCAAGGGCTGGGTTTCTATTTAGGTGGAGCAAACAGCTGCCAGGCGGAATGAGTTCAGAGGCTCTAACTCCTCCGCCTTCCTTGCCCGATTCCAAAATCTGCTTTCCACACCTGTTCACCAACTTAGGACATTCCTTTAAGAGGACAAAAGCTTTCGATTTATAATTAGAAATATGACTTAGGAATGCCCTCTGCTAGAGAGTTCCAGGCACAGCCACCCAGGTTACTTTATGGGGTGTCAAATTTCTCTTGGCTTTGGCTGCTGCCCAGAACCCTCAGGAAAATCTTTCCACTGTGTTGCTCTCCAGCCCACCACCATCTTCTTGATGTGTAAGCTCATAGCAGTGATGATATGTCCGTTGGAAGCTTCATTAAAACAGACAAAATTCAAAAGCTGTTACGCATCTTTCAAGAGATAAGTTCCACGACATAGAGCCCCATGGGATTTTTGCTCGGTGTAAGAAATGTGTAGCTTTATTAGGAAAACCCTCCACGGATCACTAGTACAAAGTCCGAGGTACTCCCTCTGCCATAGCCTGCTGCCCACATGACCTTCCCCCTTTACCTTCTACTGCAGTAGGGTTCAAGCGGTGTGATTGAGGCCCATTTTCAAATGCAAAGATTTAGGTTTTTTATTTGAAGAAAGTGAAAGTTCCACACCAGTTTTTAAAGTGCTTCAGAAAATTGAAGTGGAAAAGTCTTATTTTCCAGAATTTTTGGAGTACTGCAGTCACTTATAGCCCTGGGTCACAGTTTGGGTAGAACTGTACACTTTCCTGACCAAACTCTTCCTGTGTGTCAGGCGACTAGACTCTTGAACATTTCAGTAAGCACATGAATTTTCATCAGCTCTGGTTCAACTGGTACCCCTGTTCACACAGCACTTATGCCCCCTCATGACTGCATCACTTGGTCAATGTGGTTAAATAATATTAGAAAACATTACTTTTACCTTTGATCTAAATTTGTTAGCACGTGCGGGAAAGGTTTATATTATACCAGTGTGGCTAATACAGTGTGGTGCGTATTTCATGAGAAATCCTGATGTGTCTTTACCAGATTTATGTGTGGATTACGGTATTCCAATAGCTTTAGCAATACAGTTTATACCAGGAATGTCTAACTTGAGGCAATTTTACTTTCAACCTAACCACTGTGAAGGGGTTGAATCATTGTTGCTCCACCCTTTCAAGCTAAGAGCCCTTCTGCTTTCAACTATAGAAGTAAAATAGCCCCTGCTCTATTTGCACAGGTTAACTGAGACCTTCCCCCAAACTGATGGAGTTTTCCATTGTCCCCAAAGTAAGGGGAAAAAAATCTTCTCTTTCTTCAACAGAATTTTTATCAGTTTTCTTTGAGCTAACAAGGATCCCCATGTAAAATTTCCCCATTAGACATTGAGTTTGAGAAAATAAGGTGATTTTTAGTGAGAGTTGTTCATCATTGTGGTTACCCATCCTAGGGGAAGAGCTGTTTTCAGCAGCTCCTAGAGTCTGTATGGGTTGAGTTATGCTTTCATGTATGACCACAGAGAAGGCAAAGTTGCCACAAATGTTCTGGTACCCGGTGTGGAAGGATAATAATTTATTATCATAATTATTAATATCATTTCTGTGAAGGAGCTTCCTTTGAGATTGCTGTCAGTTATCATATCCTGAAGATGGACATCTTATTTACTTTTGTCACACACACCCTTTCTTTTGGGAAAATTACTGGACTGGGTCTACTAGGTTCACAATACAAAGCAACTGGTCATCATAATCACCTATTGTTCTTAGAGAAAACATAAAATTGTTTATACATTTAAATGAAGATTTTAGAGACTAAAATTTAAAGTGTTCAATTTAGGATATAAGTTGCAAAATAATCAATTAGACTATTTTTTGCTTTGTTTTTTTTTTTCTTATGGTGAATAACTGTCAGAACCATTTGTCACATATTATACAAAGAGTTGGACATGACTGAGTGACTAAGCACACACACATGTTGTATTTATTATTCTCAGGGTAATCTTCCCACCAGAGTTTTCATATCTACCAGCCCATGAGTTAAGGTTGTATTTTTTTTTCCCTTCCGATAATTAAACTATACTGGATTATTGGGGGTTCTAGACTGGTGTTATTAGATTTAATAAGCTAGATTTGGGGAAGTAATTGTTCTTTACATCTCCTTTAGTGTGCTATAGAGATCAGTTCATTTCCCACAGATGGGGTTGGAAGAGGAAATTGGAAATGGAAATATTCACTGAAGGAAATGAATGTCTTTACTGTTCTTTGTGAAAATAAGGAACCCCATTTTAAATGGATTTGGGAAGCCCTGAAGGAGGACCTCTCATGCACATACCACCCTTGCAGCCTGCATAACCAGCAGAGAGAAGGAAGATAAGAATGTTACTTTTCTTGTGGTGAAAGGAGGGCATTAACCACAAAGAAAATTTTAACTCATGCTTTTAAGAAAAAGAAAGACCCCTCCCTATCAAAGCAGCCACACACTAAGCAATGCTTGCAGCCAAGGAGAAACTGCCACAACCTTGAACTCTTTCTCATCTCCAAAGAACTTTTGTTCAAAATGACGCTTTTCAATGGGTGTGTGTGTGTGTGTGGGTGTGTTTGTGTGTGTGTGTGTTTGTAGGCCTTCCCTGGTCGCTCAGGGGTAAAGAATCCACCTGCAATGCAGGAGATCAGATCAGATCAGTCGCTCAGCCGTGTCTGACTCTTTGCGACCCCATGAATCACAGCACACCAGGGCTCCCTGTCCATCATCATCTCCCAGAGTTCACCCAGACTCACATCCATCGAGTCAGTGATGCCATCCAGCCATCTCATCCTCTATCGTCCCCTTCTCCTCCTGCCCCCAATCCCTCCCAGCATCAGAGTCTTTTCCAATGAGTCAACTCTTTGCATGAGGTGGCCAAAGTACTGGAGTTTCAGCTTTAGCATCATTCCTTCCAAAGAAATCCCAGGGCTGATCTCCTTCAGAATGGACTGGTTGGATCTCCTTGCAGTCCAAGGGACTCTCAAGAGTCTTCTCCAACACCACAGTTCAAAAGCATCAATTCTTCGGCGCTCCACAACTCTCACATCCATACATGACCATAGGAAAAACCATAGCCTTGACTAGATGGACCTTTGTTGGCAAACTAATGTCTCTGTTTTTGAATATGCTATCTAGGTTGGTCATAACTTTCCTTCCAAGGAGTAAGCGTCTTTTAATTTCATGACTGCAGTCACCATCTGTAGTGCTTTTGGAGGCCAGAAAAATAAAGTCTGACACTGTTTCCACTGTTTCCCCATCTATTTCCCATGAAGTGATGGGACCAGATGCCATGATCTTCATTTTCTGAATGTTGAGCTTTAAGCCAACGTTTTCACTCTCCTCTTTCACTTTCATCAAGAGGCTTTTTAGTTCCTCTTCACTTTCTGCCATAAGGGTGGCGTCATCTGCATATCTGAGGTTATTGATATTTCTCCCGGCAATCCTGATTCTAGCTTGTGCTTCTTCCAGTCCAGCGTTTCTCATGATGTACTCTGCATAGAAGTTAAATAAGTAGGGTGACAATATACAGCCTTGACGTACTCCTTTTCCTATTTGGAACCAGTCTGTTGTTCCATGTCCAGTTCTAACTGTTGCTTCCTGACCTGCATACAGATTTCTCAAAAGGCAGATCAGGTGGTCTGGTATTCCCATCTCTTTTAGAATTTTCCACAGTTTATTGTGATCCACACAGTCAAAGGCTTTGGCATAGTCAATAAAGCAGAAATAGATGTTTTTCTGGAACTCTCTTGTTTTTTCCATGATCCAGCCGATGTTGGCAATTAGATCTCTGGTTCCTCTGCCTTTTCTAAAACCAGCTTGAACATCAGGAAGTTCACGGTTCATATATTGCTGTAGCCTGGCTTTGAGAAGTTTGAGCATTACTTTACTAGCATGTGAGATGAGTGCAATTGTGCAGTAGTTTGAGCATTCTTTGGCATTGCCTTTCTTTGGGATTGGAATGAAAACTGATCTTTTCCAGTCCTGTGGCCACTGCTGAGTTTTCCAAATTTGCAGGCATATTGCGTGCAGCACTTTCACAGCATCATCTTTCAGGATTTGGAATAGCTCAACTGGAATTCCATCACCTCCACTAGCTTTGTTCGTAGTGATGCTTTCTAAGGCCCACTTGACTTCACATTCCAGGATGTCTGGCTCTAGGTCAGTGATCACACCATCATGATTATCTGGGTCGTGAAGATTTTTTTGTACAGTTCTGTGTATTCTTGCCATCTGTTCTTAATATCTTCTGCTTCTGTTAGGTCCATACGATTTCTGTCCTTTATCGAGCTCATCTTTGCATGAAATGTTCCTTTGGTTTCTCTGATTTTCTTGAAGAGATCTCTAGTCTTTCCCATTCTGTTGTTTTCCTCTATTTCTTTGCATTGATCGCTGAAGAAGGCTTTCTTATCTCTTCTTGCTCTTCTTCGGAACTCTGCATTCAGATGCTTACATCTTTTCTTTTCTCCTTTGCTTTTCGCTTCTCTTCTTTCCACAGCTATTTGTAAGGCCTCCTCAGGCAGCCATTTTGCTTTTTTGCATTTCTTTTCCATGGGGATGGTCTTGATCCCTGTCTCCTGTACAACGTCACGAACCTCATTCCATAGTTCATCAGGCACTCTATCTGTCAGATCTAGGCCCTTAAATCTATTTCTCACTCCCACTGTATAATCATAAGGGATTTGATTTAGGTCATACCTGAATGGTCTAGTGGTTTCCCCTACTTTCTTCAATTTAAGTCTGAATTTGGCAATAAGGAGTTCATGATCTGAGCCAGTCATCTCCCAGTCTTGTTTTTGCTGACTGTATAGAGCTTCTCCATCTTTGGCTGCAAAGAATATAATCAATCTGATTTTGGTGTTGACCATCTGGTGATGTCCATGTATAGAGTCTTCTCTTATGTTTTTGGAAGAGGGTATTTGTTATGACCAGTGCATTTTCTTGGCAAAACTCTATTAGTCTTTGCCCTGCTTCATTCCGTATTCCAAGGCCTAATTTGCATGTTACTCCAGGTGTTTCTTGACTTCGTACTTTTGCATTCCAGTCACCTATAATGAAAAGGACTGCAATGCAGGAGACCCAGGTTCAATCCTTAGATTGGGAAGATACCCTGGAGGAGGGCATGGCAACCCACTCCAGTAGTCTTGCCTGGAGAATTCCATGGACAGAGAAGCTTGGTGGGCTACAGTTCATGGGGTCACAAAGAGTCAGACACAACTAAAGTGACTTAGCATGTAGCGTGTGTGCGTGTGTGTGTTTATAGGTATGTGCTCAGTCATGTCCTCTTTTGTGGCCCCATGAATCCACATGGCTCTTTTGTCCTTGGAATTTCCCAGGCATGGGAATTGGGAAATGGAATGGGTTGCCATTTCTTCCTCCAGGGGATGTTCCCGACCCAGGGATCCAACCTGCGTCTCCTTCTTTGGCAGGTGGGTTCTTTTCCACTAGTGCCACCTGGGAAGCCCCAATTTCCTCTTAAAACCTAGTAAAAGTAAACCTCTCTCTGTTGCTCTATAGATTTGCCTATGGTTCATCATAGGTTGTTGTAATGCAATTCTCTGCTATGCACAAATAAAGCCATTTTTCTGCTTTAAAAAAAAAAAAAACTATCTATTTTATTTCTGAGTTTCACATTTTCACTGAGCACACCTTAGACACACAGAAAGTCTTCTTGTTTTGCAGTTTAAGAATAAAGGGTTGTTGGATTTCATGTTTAAAAGAGATACTTATTGGTAGCCACCAAGAATTAGGCAGCAATCTTGAAAATAAGTTGGTTTTCTAAGGGCCCTAGAAGTAGCTTGTGATATTGATGTAACTGATATATGAACTGTATTTCTGTTACCCTCTATACCCCAGATATTCTGAAAATAAAAGTTATGCATATAGTCTGCCCTTATTTGTACTTTGAAGTTTTAAGAGCTACTCTGTGCATGCTCAGGATAAACATCAATGAGGATTTGAGCTTAACAACAAGGGGCAACTCATTGTACCCCATCAATAATCCTATGAGGGAGGTAATGTTATTATCTCTTTTTTACAGGTAGAGAAACAAAGGGAAAGAGAAATTAGATACCTTCCTTTAGATCACACAGACATGTTAAGTGACCTGCAGAGCTCAGGAGCAGCAGTTTCCTTGGCTCACTCTTCCATTCATAAGTTGATTTTGTACTTTCTATGTGCTGGCCCCATTTGAATTGTAAGAGCATAGCAGTGAGTAAGACAGAAAACAGCCTTGCTCTTCTGAGGCTCATATTCTACTGGGACAATGGTAGTGGGAGAAAGAATCACTCACCTAGAGGAATTAACAGACTACAGAAGAACTCCTCAAAGATACAAATAAGTTTCTTCTAGAAGGACATGCAAGAATAAAAGAACTGGATATGAATCTGGGCATGAGGGTATTTTATTTTAAATACTAAGAAAATGAATTTCATCACAATTATAGCTGCCAGATGATGTTTCTAATGCATAAGTCTTTGATAGAGGTAAGGCATTAATTACTTTTTACACTAAGATGATGCTGTGTTGTGTTGTGCTTAGATGCTCAGTTGTGCCCAACTCTTTGTGACCCCATGGACTGTAGCCCTCCAGGTTCCTCTGTCCATGGGGATTCTCCAGGTTCCTCCCTAACAACAGTTTTTTTTTGAAGGAAACAAGTACATGTAAAGACCTCAAGTTTGGATAGGAAGATAAAAAGAGATAGGGAGAGAATATATATTCTTATATTCTGGTTAATAGTTGTTATATAGAGACACTAAGTGATTTTAAATAAATTTTCCATTCCTTGTGCTTATGACATTTGGATATTTTCTCTCCTTGAGTGTCTTTTTCCCTGGTGAATGATCTTAAACATTGTTAGTTTCATGCAGCATATTACACTATTTTTATTTTTACCATAGTTTTCCCCTCTGAATCTTTAAATCCACAAACATGTCAGTTACTTTCTCTTTTCTCTCACTTCTTTATTTCCCCATGTGAATAGCTGGCTGAATTTCCTCGTTTACTTTTTTTATTTTATGATATGAACAAAGAGAATTTTTATGAGTGAAAAACCCCTGAATCATAAAGTAATTGATTAAAAAAAAATTTTTTTTTGCTTGCTACTTGACAGGTTTAAATGGCCTTGCTGCTGCTGCTGCTGCTGCTAAGTCGCTTCAGTCGTGTCCGACTCTGTGCGACCCCATAGACGGCAGCCCACCAGGCTCCCCCATCCCTGGGATTCTCCAGGCAAGAACACTGGAGTGGGTTGCCATTTCCTTCTCCAATGCATCAAAGTGAAAAGTGAAAGTGAAGTCGCTCAGTCGTGTCCGACTCTTAGCGACCCCATGGACTGCAGCCTACCAGGCTCCTCCATCCATGGGATTTTCCAGGCAAGAGTACTGGAGTGGGGTGCCATTGCCTTCTCCTTAATACATGGTAAATACAATTTTTTACCCAAACTATTGTGGAAAAAATGAATAGTATCAGGAAATGACTGGAATGGTCTAATTCACAGTAGGAATTTTTAATGAATTTTCTAAGAATTTGATCCTCATCTCTTCCTTCTTTATACGTCTCTTTGGAGAATATAAGTTTTTTATTCATATG
The DNA here is from genome assembly GCF_029378745.1 of Bos indicus. Lineage (NCBI taxonomy): Eukaryota > Metazoa > Chordata > Mammalia > Artiodactyla > Bovidae > Bos > Bos indicus. The sequence continues at coordinate 32,981,829 of NC_091776.1, read as the reverse complement.
GAAAATTGGAGCAGAAAGTTCTTTAAGCAGAATTTGCCAGGATCAGTGAGTGGTAAAAATAATATACACGTACCCTTTCTAGGTGATGTCCATGTAACTTGCCCACTTCTCATTAAGGTGCAGTTATGTCGGTATTTCACCTTCTCTGACTTAGAACTCAGTAGTGTTCTTTTCCCTTTTTCCAAATGGTGGCTTGATTACAAAAGTAAATATCTTTCTACTAACCACAGATTCATAAACTCCATCAATATAGAATTTATTTTTTTCACTCTGCCAAAAACAAATCAATAAAACAAGAAATAGAAATTTCAGTTGTCTTTGCTTGGAATAATAGAGGTTTTTATGCTGTGTTTGAAAATTGTTTTTTACATGTCTCTATATTGTGGCTCAGCTGGTAAAGAATCCACCTGCAATGCAGGAGACCTGGGTTCAATCCCTGGGTTGGGAAGATCCCCTTAAGAAGAGAAAGGCTACCCACTCCAGTATTCTGGTCTGGAGAATTCCATGGATTGTATAGTCCATGGGATCGCAAAGAGTCGGGCACAACTGAGCGACTTTCACTTCACTTCCTTTAGAGAGAAGGTCAGAAAAGTGTAAGGTAAGTTCAGAAAACTGTCTATTTAGAAGATATTCAGAAAACTATAAGGACAGCCAGTAAACATTTCTGCTAATAATCACAGCCAAAAAAACCAGTAAGTGAACATGACTGGTGCATTTTTTAAAATTTATATTAAGCAGTTATTGAGTGCAATGTTCTGTGTATGTCAAGTCAAGTTGATAATGCTGTTCAAATCTTCTGTGTGTGTGTGCTTAGTCTCTCAGTCATGTCCAACTCTTAGCGACCCCATGGACTGTAGCCTGCCAGGCTCCTCTCTGTTCATGGGGATTCTCCAGGCAAGAATCCTGGAGTGGGTTGCCATGCCCTCCTCCAGGGGAAATCTTCCCAACCTAGGGATCCAACCAGGCCTTCCACATTGCAGGCAGATTCTTAACCACCTGAGCCACCAGGGAAGCCCATGAACTGGAGTGGGCAGCCTATCCCTTCTCAAAGAGAACTTCTTGACCCAGGAATCGAACCCGGGTCTCCTGAATTGAAAGCGGATTCTTTACTTGACAGCTCAAGTAAAGCCAGGAAGCCTTGTTCAAATCTTCTAGATCCTTACAAACATTCTTCTTCTTTTTCTATTAATTATTGAGAAAGGGATGATAAAATCTTGAGTAAGAATTGCAGATTATTTAATTGTCCTTTTAATCATGTCAATTTTTTCTTCATATATATTTAGCTCTGCATATTCATTTAGCATTATTGTATGTACTTAATGAATTGCCCCTTTAGCATTATGAACTCTCTTTAACTCTAATAATACTCTTTGTCCTGTAATCTACTTTGCTAGATATATATAGACAGCAATAGCAGTATTTTTATGCTTAGCATAACTTGGTATTTCTTTTTCCTTCTTTTACTTTCAAGCCTCTGTCTTTCTATTTAAGATTCATCTCCTGTAAATAGCATTTGGTTGGATTTTCTCTAGGGATTACAATAATCACCCTTAACTTATCACAATCTAACTTTATTTAATATTATAACACTCTATGTATAATGTTAGGGATTATTAACATACTTTATGTTATTTTTATTATATATTTCACTTCCACAAATTTTATGAACTCCATGATATATTGTTATTTTTGCTTGAAGAATTAACTGACTTTCCCATTTTCAATTTTTAACTGCTTTAAAATAATTCAATAAAAGAAAGAAAAATATTGTTGCTTATTCACCCACATATTTACTATTTTTAGTGCTCTTCATTTTCTCCTGTAGATCTGAATTTACATCTGGTACCATTTACCTATTGTTTGAAAAAAATTCTTCCATAGTTTTTATAAGGTGAGCATGTCCATTAGCAAAGAATTCTTGACTTTTGTTTGTGTGCAAGTGTCTTTATTTAATCTTTAAGAGATTTTTTGTTTAATATAAAGATATATTGTCAATATTTTGTTTTTTCTTTCAGAATTTTAGATATTTTATTCTAGTCTCTCTGTTTCTAATGCTATAATAGCCACCATCATTCTTATCTTTGCCCTCCTGTATGTAATGTGTCTTTATTCCCTAGATGTTTTTAAGATTTTCTCCTTACCTTTGATTTGCAATGGTTTAACTATGATATATTTAAGTGTGATGTTCTTTGTACTTATTCATTTTGGTATTACTTACCTTCCTGAATCTGTATTTGGTTTTTAAAAACATTAAGCATTTTAGCCAATATTTCTACAAATATTTTCTGGCCCTTTCACTTTCTTTTTTTACCTTAGAAACTCCAGTTGCATTTATTTTATAATGATAGATACTGTTCATGTTTTCCATTTTTCCCCTGTACTCCCTCCCCTCAGATTGTATAATTTTTATTCACCTGTTTTCATATTTGTTGGTCTTTTCTTTTAATGTGCCCATTTATGATTACGTAATTCAAAGATTCATAGTATATCATGTTACATGACTAAATGTGTTTTCCAACCTCATTTCCTGAATTTTATTTCAGAAATTGCAGCCACTATAAGCTTTTCTATTGTATCAGTGAGGTACACAGGATGAACCAGAGAGCCCTTTTCAAGGAAGTTATTTGGTTCAAAAATAAATAAATATTTTAGAAATTAAATTAAATACTATTATAAGTAGCTGATACTAAAAGACTTAAACATGCATGTTAATTACACACACACACAAATATGTGCATGAATGCAAAGAATATGCTGGAGTGTTAAAAGCGCCTGGAACCTAACAATTGGTGTGTAAACAACCAATGGCAAAACTAAACCAAGAAACAAAATGGCAGCAGTATTTCCAAAAAAGATTTGATATACTGGAAAGAGAGCGTAAATTTCCAAAGTTAGAGACATAATATGCAAGGATTTTCTTTAGTCAAATTGGCTTTTATTTATTTTTCAAGTCTATTTAGAAAAATGGGATTGAATGAATGGTACCTTATCTGAAAACACATCCCCGTGAGCATATACTTCAAGAAACCTTTCTTTTTAATCAATTCTGCTAAGTTTCTTTGCCCTTCTCCATCCTGAGGAATACATTTCTTGGAACACTTTTATGCACTCTGTAAACCAGAGATAGTGTTAACTCAGATAGGTCTCTACTGTCTTTAGAGCAACATACCTCTGATTCCTTAGGGATTTTATAACATTTTGCCTCATTCCTAAAGGGAAACTCTGTTCATTTATCCTAATTAATGAGGGACTCTAGTTGTTCACTATCTGTGTTCATTGTCTTTGAAAGGAGAGAAATGAAACGCTAAGAATAAGTGAGAATCTCCTTCTGTTAATATCTCCAAAGCCTTGAAAACTTTAAATATGCTTTAGAGATAGATAATTGTACAAAAAAAGAGATTTTGAGTGGGAAGGACTAATTGGTTTCTTACTGAGATGCAAATATACATATATACACAATCAGCAATAGACAGGTATCAAAATATGAGAATTCATTAATCATATAATTCCTATCAGAAGAACTTGATAAGACCTAGAAAATATTATCATATTACCTTTGAAAATGAAAGAAGATGGGAATTACAGCTATTCAGGCTTTTGTCAGAAGGATTAAGGATAAGTGGTGATGAGAGGCATTAAAATGAGCAATGTTCACTTATCAAAAAAGATTATTTGCATTGGCTATTAGATGCTTTCAAGAAGGACTTATCTACCAGAACAATGTTGAAGAGAGTCTGAAGATTTTGGGAGTATAAAAAATTTATTATGGGTCCAATGAGAAAGTATGAGTGATGTAAGAAAAAATGTTTTCATTTGGGGAAGAAAGGAAAGATTTTTATAAATCATTACTTTTTAAAATTAAACTGATAGATCATGGCTGTGGGATGTGTTGTGATTATTTAATTGTTATTCTTGTGATTTTTTTTTTCAATTTTAAAACCATTTCTTAGAAAAAAATTGACTTACAAATACTCTTTAGGTTATTTGTTCTTTAAGTTATCTTAAAATGTTCAGATAAAAAATTTGTTCTGTTATCTGTGTCTGTCATTGTTAAGTGATGAAACTGTTGAAAAGTTTTAATTTGTCTCTAAGTCTTCTTATATTCTGTCATGGTTAAATAGAAAATATAAATTTTTATAATAGCATGTGCTTTGTTAAAAACATAAAACTATTTTTAGGGATAAGCAGGTATACAAACAAATAGGATGAAATACTGAAAGTATTGACTTTACTTTTATTCATTGGATTTTTACATTATAATTGGGAAATATTTTGTATCTCTTCCAGTTAGTTATTTAGGTAATTAAATGCATCAGAAATATTATTTTTATGTCCTTAGCAATATGAGACTATTTTTATTTATTTTCACTAAATAAAATTTTTTTGATGCTTATGTCTGTACATAATTTATATCCTTATGTCTATACATTTAAATGTCTGGCAAAATAACAATGTGATAAGTGGATAGAGCAACAGTTAGAACTGGACATGGAACAACAGACTGATTAGGAAAAGGAGTACGTCAAGGCTGTATATTGTCACCCTGCTTATTTAACTTATATGTAGAGTACATCATGAGAAACTTTGGGCTGGAAGAAGCACAAGCTGGAATCAAGATTGCCAGGAGAAATCTCAATAACCTCAGATATGTAGATGACACCACCATTATGGCAGAAAGTGAAGAGGAACTAAAAAGTCTCTTGATGAAAGTGAAAGTGGAGAGTGAAAAAGTTGGCTTAAAGCTCAACATTCAGAAAACTAAGATCATGGCATCTGGTCCCATCACATCATGGGAAATAGATGAGGAAACAGTGGAAAGAGTGTCAGACTTTCTTTTCTGGGGCAACAGAATTACTGCAGATGGTGATTGCAGCCATGAAATTAAAAGATGCTTACTCCTTGGAAGGAAAGTTATGACCAAACTAAATAGCATATTGAAAAGCAGAGACATTACTTTACCAACAAAGGTTCATCTAGTCAAGGCTATGGTTTTTCCAGTGGTCATGTATGGATGTGAGAGTTGGACTGTGAAGAAGGCGGAGCGCCGAAGAATTGATGCTTTTGAACTGTGGTGTTGGAGAAGACTCTTTAGAATCCCTTGGACTGCAAGGAGATCCAATCAGTCCATCCTAAAGGAGATCGATTCTGGGTGTTCATTGGAAGGACTGATGCTGAAGCTGAAACTCCAGTACTTTGACCACCTCATGAGAAGAGTTGACTCATTGGAAAAGACTCTGATGCTGGGAGGGATTGGGGCCAGGAGGAGAAGGGGATGACAGAGGATGAGATGGACGGATGGCATCACTGACTCTATAGGCATGAGTTTGAGTGAACTCTGGCAGTTGATGATGGACAGGGAGGCCTGGTGTGCTGTGATTCATGGGGTCACAAAGAGTCAGACATGACTGAGCGACTGAACTGAAGTAGATAGATATTTTTATTTTCTTTCCTTTTCTAATTTTTAAATAAAGATATACAAATATCTATGGCAAAAAGCATTGGCTTACCACAAAAGGAGACGACGTCTGAATACTATGAAGGGTTTCAGATTGTACTGATGCCAGTGCTGAAGACTGGCAGTCTCCAAAGGACACTACTTTGGAGGCCAGGGGGTTTCTGAATCAAAGTAATTTAAGTAAGAACAAGCATTAAACAATAAACTTGTTATGGCCTTCTCTGGTGGCTCAGTAGTAAAGAATCTGCCTGTCAATGCATGAGACATGGGTTTGATCCCTGGTCCAGGAAGATCCCACGTGCCACAGAGCAACTAAGCCCATGTGCCACAGCTATTAAGCCTGTGGTCTAGAGCCTGGAAATGCAGTCACTGAAACTGCATGTCCTAGTGCCTGTGCTCCACAAAAGAGAAGCCACTGCAACAAGAAGCCTGTGCACCAAAACTAGAGAGGAGCCACTGCTTGCGGCAACTGGACAAAAGCCCTAGCAGCAACAAAGATCCAGAACAGCGAAAAAAAATAAAATTATTGAAAAAAAATTGTCAATTTTGGAGTATCAAATAGTATACATGCTATTTTTTTTAATATTTAACTAAACTTTTAAACTTTTCTCATGTTAAGCTAAATTTTTTCTCATGTTTTTCTCAGTGGTGTTCAGTTCAGTTTAGTTCAGTTGTTCAGTCATGTCTGACTCTTTGCGACCAAATGGACTGCAGCACACCAGGCCTCCCTGTCCATCATCAACTCCCGGAGTTTACTCAAATTCATGTCCATTGAGTCAGTGATGCCATCCAACCAACTCATCCTCTGTTATCCCCTTCTCCTCCTACCTTCAGTCTTTCCCAGCATCAGGGTCTTTTCAAATGAGTCAGTTCTTCGCATCAGGTGGCCAAAATATTAGAGTTTCAGCTTCAATATCAGTCTTTCCAATGAACACTCAAGACTGATCTCCTTTAGGATGGACTGGTTGGATCTCCTTGCAGTCCAAGGGACTCTCAAGAGTCTTCTCCAACACCACAGTTCAAAAGCATCAATTCTTCGGGGCTCAGCTTTCTTTGTAGTCCAACTCTCACATCCATACACGACTATTGGAAAAACCATAGCCTTGACTAGACGGACTTTCGTTGGCAAAGTAATGTTTCTGCTTCTAAATATGCTGTCTAGGTTGGTCATAACTTTCCTTCCAAGGAGTAAGTGTCTTTTAATTTCATGACTGCAGTCACCATCTACAGTGATTTTGGAGCCCAGAAAAATAAAGTCTGACACTGTGTCCACTGTTTCCCCATCTATTGCCATGAGGTGATGGGACCGGATGCCATGATCTTAGTTTTCTGAATGTTGAGCTTTAAGCCAACTTTTTCACTCTCCTCTTTCACTTTCATCAAGAGGCTTTTGAGTTCCTCTTTACTTTCTGCCATAAGGGTGGTGTCATCTGCATATATGAGGTTATTGATATTTCTTCTGGCAATCTTGATTCCAGCTTGTGCTTCTTCCAGACCAGCATTTCTCATGATGTACTCTGCATAGAAATTAAATAAATAGGGTGACAATATATAGCCTTGAAAATATACAGAACTCCTTTTCCTGTTTGGAACCAGTCTGTTGTTCCATGTCCAGTTCTAACTGTTGCTTCCTGACCTGCATATAGGTTTCTCAAGAGGCAGGTCAGGTAGTCTGGTATTCCCATCTCTTTCAGAATTTTCCACAGTTGAATGTATTCCACACAGTCAAAGGCTTTGGCATAGTCAATAAAGCAGAAATAGATGTTTTTTCTGGAACTCTTTTGCTTTTTCCATGATCCAGCGGATGCTGGCAATTTGATCTCTGAGTCCTCTGACTTTTCTAAAACCAGCTTGAACATCTAGAAGTTCACGTACTGTTGAAGCCTGGCTTAGAGAATTTTGAGCATTACTTTACTAGCATATGAGATGAGTGCAATTCTGCTGTAGTTTGAAGATTCTTTGGCATTGCCTTTCTTTGGGATTGGAATGAAAACTGACCTTTTCCATTCCTGTGGCCACTGATGAGTTTTCCAAATTTGCTGGCGTATTGAGTGCAGCATTTTCACAACATTATCTTTTAGGCGTTGAAATAGCTCAACTGGAATTCCATTACCTCCAGTAGCTTTGTTCATAGTGATGCTTCCTAAGGCCAATTTGACTTCTCTTTCCAGAATGTCTGGCTGTAGATGAGTGATCACATCATTGTGATTATCTGGGTCATGAAGATCTTTTTTGTATAGTTCTTCTGTGTATTCTTGCAATCTCTTCTTAATATCTTCTGCTTCTGTTATGTCCATACAGTTTTGGTGCTCAGTATCTATTTTTTTTTCTTCTCTTTATATTCAAAGAATGGTTCTTGAGAACCTCAAAAATCTGTGTTTTAATAAAAACAGGGACTTATAGGCAACTGTGGTACAGTTTGCATTATTGAACATTTCATGTTTCTTAGTCACTAAGTCATGTCCAACTCTTTTGTTACCCCATGGACTGTCACCCACCAGGCTCCTCTGTCTATGGGATTCTCCAGGCAAGGATACTGGAATGGGATGCCATTTACTTCTCCAGTGGATTTTTCTGACCCGGGGATGGAACCCACGTTTGCTGCAGTGGCAGGTACATTCTTTACTACTGAGGCACCAGGGAAGCCCATAACATTTCATATTTCTCCAAAATTTGAAACTGTATACTCGTGTAAAATATAAAGTATGATAGCCATTCTATGTACTGGTATAAATATTAAATACTAAAATTAAGAATATTTTTGCCTCATAGAGATTTTTAATGATACTGATTAATTTTTAAAAAGTAAAATGTTCAGTTTTTTATTAAAAGTCATTGATAACAATCTAAGATAACAATGGCAGCATAGTTAATAAAGCAGAATAGAAACCAAAATTTTGGCCAATGAGCCAGAGAATTTGTGTATAGTTAGGATTTTTGCTAGAAAGTATGTCCTAAATTTTTTTTGCAACAATTATAGTTTCAAAAATCATAGCTTTGCAACAATTCCAAGTTTATAATCTGTATTTTCTGGACCTGTTCAGAGAAAGAAATCTTACTGAAACCTATATAAAATCTGACCTTACGATTACCTTTGAATTCATGGTTGAAATGCCATCTAAATGCTATTATAGCAGCCTAGATACAAAATGCATGAAAACAGGTGAAACAACAGATGTTCACATAAAGAAATCATGCTTTTTGTTGCAAAATGAAATTAACTTTGAATATGCATTAACCATATTTTGGAGTTATGAACTGTTACAATTATTAGGTTAGTTGAAGCTTTTGGAAAACCTAGATTTAAATTTGGCCATTTATATTTTAAAAGGATAAAATATCTTAAAGTGTTTGAGGTTAATTTTTTGTCTGTAAGTCAAAATAGACTGCGTGTAAAATATGCAACAAAAATTCCATTAAAATGTAACAATATTAGAACAGGGAAACTCAAATATTTGCATGACCATAGAGTAGGATATTCATATAAAATAATCTCCAGAGTATTTTCTAGATACTATTTTATAACCAATATCATTCAAGGAATAGTTCTGATTGAGAAGTTTATAGCTATTTTTGCCTTCTTATATTATCCAAGCTTTTAAAATTTGGAACTCAAGAAATACTGTTTGTATCTGTGTATTGCTGTAAGAGATAGTAAAACTAGTAATATTAATGGATAGCAATTTATATGGTAAAATTAAAATATTTTTAAACTTTTGTAGAAAAATAATAATTTATTTTCTAAGACCCATATCTGTGACATGTGTAAATCAAGATGCATTTCTGAATCAAAGTATTGACTTAAGAATTTTATTGATATTTTCATTTACTGTAGCCTCAGTAGGATAGGTCTTTTTTATCTTGAAATTAATAAACATCAATTGATTTATTTATTAACATTTTTATTAATCTGGTGGCTCAGATGGTAAAGAATCTGCTTGCAGTGTAGGAGACCTGGGTTTGATCCCTGGGTTGGAAAGATCCTCAGGAGGAGAGCACAGCAACCCACTCCAGTACTCTTGTCTGGAGAATCCCCATGGACAGAGGAGCCTGGTGGGCTACAGTCTATGGGGTCACAAAAAGTTGGACACAACTAAATGACTAAGCACAGCTGCATATGACCAATAAATGTCTAATTTGGCATTGCTGCCAATAAAATACAAATTATTTTAAACAACCCTTGCTGGTAATAAAATAAATGATGATTTTGCTAAGATGAATGCAAGAAAAGTAACTTTTGGGATAAATATAGATTAATTCAAATTATGTTGTGTGTATGCTTAGTTGCTCAGTCTTGTCTAACTTTTTTATAGTGTATGGACTTGCATTTTTGTTCTTATCTTTAACCCTGAAAATATTGGAGAATAGCCTATCTTCATTATACAGAGCCATTTAGGAATAAAAAGAAGAATTAATATCAGTAACAAAGGACTGATGGGAGGAAATGAAAAATTGAAGTTAATTTTGTTGAGCTGCTAATATGTCCCGAGGCCTATTCCATGTAATTTAATTTTTATAAAAGTCTGAGGTGAAGTGGGTCAGCTTCAGAGCTGAGGAATTTAGTAAAAGACATTTAGCAAGAATTAAGTAATTTTTAAAGTTCATTTTGCTCTTTACATGAAAGAATCAGAATTCAGAGCAAGGTCAGTCTGGACTGGCTCTAATTACCCAGTTGTTTCTAAACTTAGATTGTAAATGAAATGTGTCATAGTAGAAGACATCATAGTTGGCACAGAAACTATTGATTATAGAAAATTGGTGGAAATAAAAACACTCAAAGAGATAAAAAAAAAAAAAAGACAAGAAAGAAGGTTTTGAGGTTTTGCTGCTGCTACTGCCAAGTCGCTTCAGTCGTGTCCAACTCTGTGCAACCCCATAGATGTCAGCCCACCAGGCTCCACCTTCCCTGGGATTCTCCAGGCAAGAACACTGGAGTGGGGTTCCATTTCCTTCCCAATGCATGAAAGTGAAAAGTGAAAGTGAAGTTGTCCAGTCGTGTCCGACTCTTAGTGACCCCATAGACTGTAGCCTACTAGGCTCCTCCATCCATGGGATTTTCCAGACAGGAGTACTGGAGTTTTAGGTACACTAAATTTCTAAACTCTAGTGAGAACTAAAACATTTAACAAATATCAAAAATAATCTCTCTGCATTCTAAGAATATGGTAAATGAGTATAGTTGAAGGTGACAGAATATTCAGGAAATAGTGTTGAATATTTGATTTTATTTCTATGTTTATATAAGTTGAGGATAACTAAAATTTATGTAGTAGATATTTGCATATACAAAAGTGAAGACCCTGAAGAATATTTTTATAATTTCATGTTCAAAAGACTTTTCAAGCTATGATACCAAGTTAGAAATCATAAAGATAGCACTACAATATTAGAATATCTTCTTAAAAGGGTAACTAAGATGAAACACTGATGAAAAACCAGGATTCAGATCATTTGTGTGTGTTAGTCTCTCAGTTGTGTCTGACTCTGCGTGACTCCATGGACTGTAGCCCACCAGGCTCCTCTGTCCATGGAATTCTCCAGCAAGAATACTGGAGTGGGTTGCCATTTCCTTTTCCAGGGGGTCTTCCTGACCCAGGGATCAAACTCAAGTTCTCCTGGATTGCAGGCAGATTCTTTACCACCTGAGCTACAGGGAAGTCACTTATATTTTAAGATAAGGACACATTTATATGACTCCTTCAAAAATGGGCAAATTACCCACCAATGGTGCATTTATACAAAAAGAAAAATAAATGTTGAGAAAGTAATATGCTGTATCTCTCTCTTGCTTTTTGGACTTCCTCTTTCTTAGGATATTATTGTTTCTTATTATGGAGATATGATTCAAAAGTTAGCTCACACTTGTTAGAATATTTTATATTTAGCTGCTTATTAAATCTTTATCTATAATGTGGTATTTTTTCAAAGAAATTCATCTTGAAGGATGATTATAAAGCTCCAATCCAAGGACTGTAAACAGTCTTTTTCTAGGGATAACCCCAAATGGCAACCCACTCCAATATTTTTGCCTGGAAAATCCCATGGACAGAGGAGCCTGGCAGGTTACAATCCATAAGGTCAAAAAGAGCTGGACACACTAAAGCAACTTAGCACACACACACAAAGAGGATGGCAGGTGCGTGTCTCTGGTATACTCAACAAAGGCTCAGTCTGGCTCTTGGGAGTGTTCCCTAGCCTCTGGAGCAGTGGTAAGGTTTCATGTTTATCCTTTTCCAAGGAAATTTGTATTTCAATGAGAAATGAAGTATTAGACCAGTTAATGGGGAATGTGGATTTCATACAGCTGAAACTAGTGGGTTAGGCATGCAGAGGGCTTTTCACAGTCTCGAAACTGGTCAACAGAAACACCAGCTTCCCTGGGCCACAGAGGTAGCAACCTGGATGGTTTTTTAGACTGGCTGTTCTACAAAAGGGTTCAGAAAGCACAGATGCCAACTGATTTTTCTATCATTCAGCCATTGCTAATTCTTTCTTTTCTGAATACTAATCTCACCCCCACCATCTTATACCCAAGTGTCTCCTTTTGAAGAGGATAAGTCATGCCAAGAAGCACTATAAAAGTGTTTAATCCACTGTTGATAATCCCAACTTGGTTCTTTTAGACAACTGAAGTGTTGGAAAAATCTTATTATGTCCTGACCAGTATCTTCATAAAGATACTGCTTGATAAAGAAAAGTGAGCAAAAATTAGTGCTCAATAGTGCAAATAAATTGAAAATTTTAAAGCTTTTGAAATAACAACAAAATAAACATTAAATAAACCAAAGGTAGTTTGCCCTAGGAAGTCTCCTGTGGGGGTAGAGGTCAGCAGTGGACTGCTGCAGTGGCAGGGGCTCTGGGTGCAGTAGACATGGATATGGCATAAGCCCTCTTGGAAGAGGTCGCTATTAGAGCCACCAGAATTTACACAGGACTGGGGAAACAGACTCTTGGAGGGCACAAACAGAGCCTTATGTGCACCAGGACCCAGGAGAAAGAAGCGGTGACCCCCACAAGAGAGTGACCCAGCCTTGCCCATGAATGTCCGGGAGTCTCCAGCAGAGGTGTGGGTTGGCAGTAGCCTGCTGCGGGGTTGGGGGCACTGAGTGTAGCAGTATGTGCATGGGACCTTTTGAAAGAGGTTGCCATTATCTTCATTATCTCCACTATAGTTTGGCCCCAGGTTAAATAACAAGGAGGAAACACAGCCCCACCCATTAACAGAAAATTGGATTAAAAATTTACTGAGCATGGCCCCGCCCATCAGAACAAGACCCAGTTTCCCTTCAGTCAGTCTTTCCCATCAGGGAGCTTCCATAAGCCTCTTATCCTTCTCCATCAGAGGGCAGACAGACTGAAAACCACAATCACAGAAAACTAACCAATATGATCACATGGACTATAGCCTTGTCTATTCCCTGGTGGCTTAGATGGTAAAGCATCTGTCTACAATGTGGAAGACAAGGTTTCAATCCCTGGGTCAGGAAGATCTCCTGGAGAAGGAAATGGCAACCCACTCCAGTGTTCTTGCCTGGAAAATCCCATGGACAGAGGAGCCTGGTAGGCTACAGTCCATGGGGTCTCAAAAAGTCAGATACGACTGAGTGACTTCACTTCACTATAGCCTTGTCTAACTCAATCAAACTATGAGCCATGCCACCCAAGATGGACAGGTCATGGTGGAGAGTTCTGACCAAACACGGTCTACTAGAAAAGGGAAGGCCACTTCAGTATTCTTGACTTGAGAACCCCATGAACAGTATGAAAAGGCAAAAAGATAGGACACTGAAAGATGAACTCCCCAGGTCAGTAGGTGCCCAATAGCTAAGGGAAATCAGTGGAGAAATAAGTCAAGAAAGAACGAGGAGATGGAGCCAAGGCAATAACACCACCCAGTTGTGAATGTGACTGGTGTGGGAAGTAAAGTCCAATGCTGTAAAGAGCAATATTGCATAGGAACCTAGAATGTTAGGTCCATGAGTCAAGGCAAATTGAAAGTGGTCAAACAGGAGATGGAAAGAGTGAACATCAACATTTTAGGAATCAGTGAACTAAAATGGACTGAAATGGGTGAATTTAACTCAGATGACCATTATATCTACTACTATGAGCAAGAATCACTTAGAAGAAATGGAGAAGCCATCATAGTAAAAACAAAACAAAACAAAAAAAAACAGTCTGAAATGCAGTACTTGGATGCAATCTCAAAAATGACAGAATGATCTCTGTTTCCAAGGCAAACCATTCAATATCATGGTAATCCAAGTCTATGCTCTGACCAGTAATGCTGATTAAGCTGAAACTGAACAGTTCTGTGAAGAACTACAAGACCTTCTAGAACTAACACCCAAAAAAGACATCCTTTTCATTATAGGGGACTGGAATGCAAAAGTATGAAGTCAAGAAACATCTGGAGTAACAGGCAAATTTGGCCTTGGAGTACAGAATGAAGCAGGGAAAAGGCTAATAGAGTTTTGTCATGAGAATGCACCGGTCATAGCAAACACCCTCTTCCAACAACACAAGAGAAGACTCTACATATGCACATCACCAGATGGTCAGTACTGAAATCAAACTGATTATATTCTTTGGAGCCAAAGATGGAGAAGCTCTATACAGTCAGCAAAAACAAGACGGCGAGCTGACTGTGGCTCAGATCATGAACTCCTTATTGCCAAATTCAGACTTAAATTGAAGAAAGTAGGGAAAACCACTAGACCATTCAGGTATGACCTAAATCAAATCCCTTATGATTATACAGTGGAAGGGACAAATAGATTTAAGGGACTAGATCTGATAGACAGAGTGCCTGATGAACTATGGATGGAGGTTCATGACATTGTATAGGAGACAGGAATCAAGACCATCCCCAAGAAGAAGAAATGCAAAAAAGCAAAATGGCTGCCTGAGGAGGCCTTACAAATAGCTGTGAAAAGAAGAGAAGTGAAAGGGAAAGGAGAAAGGGAAAGATATAAGCATCTGAATGCAGAGTTCCAAAGAATAGCAAGGTCTTCCTCAGGAATCAGTGCAAAGAAATAGAGGAAAACAATAGAATGGGAAAGACTAGAGATCTCTTCAAGAAAATTAAAGATACCAAGGGAACATTTCATTCAAAGATGGGCACAAAAGAGGACAGAAATGGTATGCACCTAACAGAAGCAGAAGATATTATGAAGAGGTGGCAATAATACACAGAGGAACTGTACAAAAAAGATCTTCATGACCAAATAATCATGATGTTGTAATCATTCACCTAGAGCCAGACATCCTGGAATGTGAAGTCAAGTGAGCCTATGAACAAAGCTAGTGGAGGTGATGGAATTCCAGTTGAGCTATTTCAAATCCTAAAAGATGATGCTTTGAAAGTCCATACTCATTATGCCAGCAATTTTGGAAAACTCAGCAGTGGCCACAGGACTGGAAAAGGTCAGTTTTCATTCCAATCCCAAAGAAAGGCAATTCCAAAGAAGGCTCAAACTACTGCACAATTGCACTCATCTCACACACTAGTAAAGTAATGCTCAAAATTCTCCAAGCCAGGCTTCAACAGTACGTGAACCATAAACCTCCAGATGTTCAAACTGGATTAGGAAAGGCAGAGGAACCAGAGATCAAATTCCCAACATCCACTGGATCACCAAAAAAGCAAAAGAGTTCCAGAACAACATCTACTTCTGCTTTATTGACTATGCCAAAGCCTTTGACTGTGTGGGTCATGACAAACTGGAAAATTCTTAAAGGGATGGGAATACCAGACCACCAGACCTGTCTCTTGAGAAATCTGTATGCAAGTCAGGAAGCAACACTTAGAAGTGGACATAGAACAACAAACTGGTTCCAAATAGGAAAAGGAGTACATCAAGACTGTATATTGTCACCCTGCTTATTTAACTTATATGCAGAGTACGTCATGAGAAACGCTGGACTAGATGAAACATAAACTGGAATGAAGATTACTGGGAGAAATATCAATAACCTCAGATATGTAGCTGATACCACCATTATGGCAGAAAGTGAAGAACTAAAGAGCCTCTTGAAAGTGAAAGAGGAGAGGGAAAAAGGCTTTACTCAATGAGTAAAACTCAGCATTCAAAAAACTAAGATCATCCGGTCCCATCACTTCATTGTAAATAGATGCGGAGACAGTGAGAGACTTTATTTTTGGGGGCTTCAAAATCACTGCAGATGGTGACTGCAGCCATGAAATTAAAAGACACTCCTTGGAAGGAAAGTTATGACCAACCTAGACAGCATATTAAAAAGCAGAGATATTAATTTGCCAACAAAGGTCCATCTAGTTAAAGCTATGCATTTCCCAGTAGTCATGTATGGATGTGAGAGTTGGACTGTAAAGGAAACTGAGTTCCAAAGAATTGATGCTTTTGAACTATGGTGTTGGAGAAGATTCTTGAGAGTCCCTAGGACTGCAAGGACATCCAACCAATACATCCTATAGGAAATCAGTCCTGAGTGTTCTTTGGAAGGACTGATAACTAAAGCTGAAACTCCAATACTTTGGCTACCTGATGGCAAAGAACTGACTCATTTGAAAAGGCCCTGATACAGGGAAAGATTGAAGGCAGGAGAAGAAGGGGACGACAGAGGATGAGATGGTTGGATGTCATCACCAACTCAGTAAATATCAATTTGAGTAAACTCTGGAAATTGGTGATGGACAGGGAGGCCTGGCATGCTGCAATCTATGGGGTCCCAAAGAGTCAGACATGACTGAGAGACTGAACTGACTGAATGAAAAAACAGATCATTTTCCTAAATAAACTGCTGAGTAAAGATATTTGGTGTTCTCACTAGGACATATGTATGTAACGGCTGAATATTTCTACATTTATTTCAGACACATTCTTGCTAATAATCCATTTCAGTTATAATTTTACCTCCAACAAAGAACTTAGGTGGTCCATATTAGTGTCTTACAACAGTGCTTATCCTTTAGTAACATTTTACTGAAGTTTACAGAGCATTTATGTAAATTTTTTGTGTGATTTTTTGTTGCAAACCTGGTGCAGACTACCTAAACTAGTAGCTACTTGATCAGACATGATATGTGGTTATTAAATAGTATGCTGTTAAACAGAAGAGGACATTTAGAGTAAGACAAGATTTGATTTGGTTCCATCACTGTTTGTACCACCTATGGAAACTTGGATCTACAACTGTGAGTATAGGAATTGATCATTAGACATTAGAGTTAACTTGAAAATATAATTTTTGTTTCATTTTACTAAGGAAAAGACATTTCTATCTTTCATAGAAATGTAAAAGAGAGAAATATATACGATTTATAATTGATATAAAATATGTAAGTACAGTTGACCCTTGAACAATTTGGAGTAGTTAGGGATACCAATAGCCTTCTCAGGTAGCGCTAGTGGTAAATAACCCTGCTGCTAGTTCAGTAGACTAAGAGATGAGGGTTTGATCCCTGCGTTGGGAAGATCCCCTGGAGGAGGACATGGCAGCCCATTTCAGTATTTTTGCCTGGAGAATCCCATGGACAGAGAAGCCTGGTGGCCTACAGTCCATAGGGTCATAGAGAGTTGGGCACAATTGAAAGTGACTTAACACATGTGCACACAGGGACACCAACACCCCCTACTCAGGTAAAAATATGCACACTACTGCTGCCTCAAAAACAAAGGAATTGACAAATGACTCACCCAAGGAAAGCAAGGTGAGATAGCATGAATGGATCAAGACTTAAATCCTAGTTCTTTTGAATCCACATACTGAGATCTCAAATTCAACACAAACTTTTCCCTCACTTAGTTAACTTAAAGATCTGTAAAATGAAAATACAGATACTGTATTTATTGAAAAAATTTTGTATATACATGAACCCATGCAGTTCAAGCCCGTATTATTCAAGGGTAAACTGTGTGTATTTTTATATAAATACACATATGTATATGTGTGTGTGTGTGTATATATATATACACACACACACACACACACATATATATATATATATGTAATAACATAAAGGCATTCACACTAAAAGTGAGCCACTAAGTCATGTGCATGATGTAATTCCCACCCTTTGCATTTTGCTTCTGGTAAGGAGTAAATGTAGTTCATGTGGTATGGTAAAAGGTGTTTGTACTAGGTCAGGAGCCCTCAGTTCAAGTAGACACAGAGAATCTTCCATGTTCTCCTCTCTAAATGTGGTTCAATTACAAATTTTTGAAAGCAGAGTTCTTTGGGCTCTATTATTCTGCAATACATGTCTGCAATACATGTCTGCAATACATGTCTGACCTTCCTATGACTGTAACTAAATAAAAATGAATATAATTTTAAAAGTTTCAAATAATTATTAAACTTGTGGCTAGTGAAAACATATTTTTACTAGCTCTCGAATAATATTTTGGGACTAAAAAATAATTTTTAAAACAGAAGAACATGTCTTCTGAAAATATAACCCACACTCAGAATGGGCCTCTGAAAGATTAATTTTTCGTCTTAATATTCTTTGTATCATACTACTTTAATTTTCATTCTAAATAAAAAGACAAAGGATAAGAGTGCTTGGAAAAGGTTAAATACCATGATTTACTTGGCTGTATTTGTTGATGGGTCATCCAAATATCAAGGAGAAACTATGCAGTTTGGAAAGTCATTCTTTCTTGTTATTGAAAAGAAGAGACATCTTGCTGTATCCTTTAATGTAGCTACATCAGTATTTATTTTCCTTACTAAGGATTTCAACAGACATAAAAGTGGATGACTGGTGAGAGAGGGAGACCCCTATCACTTTAAGGGTAAAGGGTGTGCAGACAGACTCACATGACCCCAGACCCTCTGCCTGCTGAGGGGCTGAATTCAAAAAAAATTGTCGGCATTTGTGCAGACTGCCTGAACCTAGCTGGGACTATGGAGTCCTCCTCAGTCTAGAGTATTTGTGGTTATGGTATTGGGTAAAGATACATTTTGGAATGGTAAATGAGCATGTAGTATGTTTAACTGGTTTATACAATGACATATTTGGGGGAAGATAATGTTTAATGATCTCTTGAAAATGTTGACCAGGATGCCATCAGTTACGCACAAAATGAAAAAGAGGCAAACTTTGGATGACAATTTTCTGGTTACTATAACAACCACCGAACCAGCTCCATGATATTTACAATTTGAGACCTGAAGAACAGCAGGACTTCAGCTGGAACTTCTGAGTTTTGCCCAGTGTTTCCTCAGAACTGTTAATTGGTCCAGGTTCGGCATGCCAGTAAAGTTCTCATGAAACTTAACTAGGGCTAGCTGAAAACTTGGCATTTATTCTTGGAAAAAAAATCATCTTGAGTTTGCTTAAAGGTCTGTGAACCTCAGGAGACCTCTCAGTGACCCTTCCTACAGTGTGGTGGTTTCTAGTGATATCTGAAACCAAGAATGTTTTGTGAAGGATTTGAGTTTCATTTGGAAAGCCATATCTAATCCTACATACTGCCTAATGAATTAAAAGTCTGGTCCTCCTTGGATCCTCACAGCACTCATAGCAGTGCTATGTGTAAAATTCATGACTTTTACTACAGAGTAAAATAGCACCTCTCAATTAGTCGTTTCAAAACGTCTTCTCACATTTTTAAAAAATATGCTTTGTGCCTATATGTATCTTATCATCACTTTTATCTAAAATATAGGCATGCACTGAGTATCACTTGTAGCTGTAGCCCAATTTCTGCTAAATAACATAATTATTGTAACATAAGTATTTTATTGATATTATTACACATTCTAAAAGTATTTCATGTATTTCGAGGATCAAAATAATCCCAAGAATAACAAGTTTTGACTATGTGGAGCCAGGGAAAGTAGCTACTTCCTAAATAATAAGTGGATGGCCTCCAGGCGTTGAGTGGGACACTGGTAGGTCTGGACTTCTCATTCTCTTTTTATCGCTCACAAGGACACACACAGATCAGGTATATGCACTTTTCTGAAGCTTGTGGGAATTACCTCCCACATTGAAATCATCGACTGAAATCACTCAATGAATAAGAATATTTAATGATAAAAAATATTTCCAAAAGTATTAGAAATACTTTTTGTATTTCTAATATTTTTGTATTTTGTATTTTTGTATTCTCCTTGAAAATTAAGGAGAATATGCTTATTTTAAATTGGCTAAGAGATTTGAATTCAAAATATCCTGCTTTCCTTTCTGAATTTTTTAGTGACTTTTTTGATCTAAGTGAATTTTTAGCTGTTTTAAGGATTTGTTGTTCACTGTTTGTTGGTTTTTTTTTTTTTTTTTTTTTTACTGTTTTTGTATCTTAAATTCTTAGATAAAATGCCTGAGAAGAGTTAACATTCTTTATGCTTCCATGCCTGTTTAGCCATCTTTAGTTTAGAGCCTGTTTCTATTTTAGGAATCAATAGAAATGATTTAAGAAAAGTAATCTATATGAGGGCTGTTAAGAAAATACATGTGTATATACATTTCTTTCAGTTCTGAGCACCTATGCAACTATAAAGAGAAATATTTTTATATTGATGATGTCTGATTCTGATGGCCAAAGAATTAAAGACAAGTTTCTACTAGAGTCAAAAAAAAAAAGAAAATGAAATCATAGTGAGAAATCACTTGATAATAATTTGATATACAGGCACTAATACTTTCTTTTCTACTAAATTTTTGACCCTGTACAGCCACATACAGTTCACTGTACATTTTTTTTTTTTGAAAGTTTTAACATTGAATTTTAAATAGATTTATCAATTCATAAGACTTCTCAGGTGTCTCCGTGATAAGGAATCTACTCGCCAATGAGAAAGATCCAAGAAACACAGGTTTGATCCCTGGGTTGGGAAGATACCCTGGAGAAGGGAATGGAAACACACTCCAGTATTCTATCTGGGAGAATCCCATGGGCAGAGGGGCCCTACAGTCCATGGGGTCACAAAGAGTTGGACATGACTACATACACATAGCACATCAATTCATATCTTATGAGATATGCTCTATATTTACACAGAGCACTTTCCAATTGGATGGCATATCTGTGGATAGACTCACCAGGGGCACAGCCTCTAATTTTAGGACCTCCCGTTAGATTTTCTTTCTTGACCCACGAGACTTGATGAGCAAGTAGAACATCAACGTCACACGTCACAGAGGTGCTTCTGAAAGATGTGACCCTACTACAAACTCTATGAGGTCATCTTTTTATCAACATAGACTGTTGAAGAGAAAATGTGTCTCTAGTAAATTTTTAAGAACAAAGAGCCTTCTCCCTTTGCAACGATAAGGCAGTTGTTAACAAAGGACAACACATAATCAAGGGAAAAGGAATGTGGTCCATGACCTTTGGACCATGCCATGCATAAGTAGACGCTGGAAGTAGTCTAAGCCATGTCATCACCAGTGATCTTAAGCTCCAGCTGCCCTTATGATTACAGGTGTTTCTGAATCACCTCTAAACCACCACTCATGTATTGCAGGTCTTTCAATAAACAGTTAACTTCTTAGGGAGCTTGTCGTGTAAATCTCTAAATTTTCTTGTAACATCTTAGCTATAATCCATCTTAGTAAATCTCAGTAATTTTTTGTTTTACTTCTCACTGACTTGTTGTCAAGGCAAATGCTTTGTTTTGCCACCAGAAGTCATGGGTCTGTCTATCTTAGCGTCGTTGGTTTCTGATTCCTGTTACACTACAACCTCCTGATAGAAATACATGAAAGTATCAATAATTTAATTATTTTGTGTAATTTCTTTGCATAATTCTCACAACATACATTTCCATATATCTGATCACTAACTGGTTGTGTGGGTCACTACACCCCAAACTTGCTTTTTTTTACTCTATTAAATATATTATATATATCTACTCATAGACATATACTTTTGTAGAATGAGGCTAATTGATATGAATTATAATATAGTGCCACATTTTTGTAAGATACAAAGTTATTTCTAAAGAAATCATTTTCTTCCCAGAATGTTAGGCCATTTGCAGGAATGAAAAGTTTGCCTTTTGAGGAAGGCATGAGAAGATGATGATATATGATGAAATACCATATAGAAAACAGACAAGCTTGTCTTTGAAGATAAAGATACCTTAACTCAACAAAGAATAGATGAGGCCTGTCAAAGCATCAGTGTCAATGACAGTATTTTTACCTCTTTCTACAATTGCTAGCAAAAGTGATTTCATTTCAGACAAAGATAATATGAGAAAGCATTGTTTGGCCCATATGCGACCTTTGAACTATCCAAAGGTTTTTTTTTTCTTTTCTCCCAGCTAAATTCACTTCTTAAAAAATGGCATATTTTCTCCTTTAGCTATACAGAATCAGCAATGTGTTGATGGAGGGGAATCAAGCTCACCAGGAGTGCAATATCTAGAGATAATTTTCCTTAAGGCAGAGTGTTCACATACTCAAGATGCCGGGTCATTCTGGGGGCAGGGCTTGCAAGAGACAGCTTTCAAAAGAGACTTGGTATTGGGAGAATTTGCCTACTTCAGTCCATGCACTTACACTGAGTTTTGAAGCAAGTTATTTATCTACACTTCTTGGAACCTAGGGAGACTTTGGGAGGAGTAATTTAAGGAGTCTGCTTCTTTTCAGCTTGTTTCTTCTTGGCCCAGAGGATTTTGTGATATAAGAATAGGCAAAGTGTAATCAACTAGATGGCAGGCAGAGTTTAGGAAGTTTTTCTTATATTTTCTCTTTTAATTCACAAAGTAAGCTCTTGAGATAGAAACTAACTATTATTGTTTGTTGGGGCTTCCCTTGTAGCTCAGCTGGTAAAGAATCTGCCTGCAATGCAAGAGACCCCAGTTTGGTGTCTGGGTTTAGATCCCCTGGAGGATTTAAGTACTCCAGTATTCTTGCCTGGAGAATCCCATGGACAGAGGAGTCTGGCGGGCTACAGTTCTTGGGGTTGCAAAAGTCGGACACGACTGAGCGACTAAGCACAGCACAGCATCACTGTTGTCATCCACTTTCTGAGATGGAGAAACTGATGTACCAGGAGTTAGGTAGCCTGTTGGAGGGCATGCATGCTCAGTTGTGTCTGATTTGTTGTGACCCCATGGACTGCAGCCTGTAAAGGATTTGGAGCTTAGCACATAGGAAATGCTTAATACATGCTAATTATAATGCTAAACTTTCTTCAAAGACTTTTTATTATGTAATAATTCAGTATGATCACAGAAATTATATGTATACATTCAAGTAATCAGACTTTTATATTTGAAATAATTTTTCAAGAAGGACTTTATTATACCCTAGACACAATCTATTGTGTGTGTATTTTTATGCTGAACCTAAGAGGAAGGCTGAGTTCCTCTTTGATGGTGTAAAATGTCATGATTCCATATAGCATCATGATCTCGCCTTATTTCAAAAGGCCAGATCTAACGGTGCTGTCTAGCTTGATTTATTTGGGCCTATTTTAATCAGGACCACTTTGCAGTACAAACTAAATAGCTTTAAGGAGGATCTGTCTCCGGGAAGCACACTGTCATTTTGGCTCTGGATGTTTGTTGAAGAGGTCCTCATTCATGCTCCCACAGCAGAATGCGTCCTGCCCTGTAATCAGGCTTCTTACAGCTCTTCATCTATGAGTCAGGCAGGATCTTGATGGGAAGAAAAGGAAAAGCAAGATCAACCACTGTCATGGCACAGATAATACTGTCACAATGGATAAACAGGTGCACAGGAGTGCATGCATGATACAAGCTCAAGAGAATCTGCACTTGTAACTCAGAGTTAGGTTGTCCACGTGGAGCCTCCACCAATGTGTGGAGCACTGCGCTGTAACCTCCACCGATGATGAAGACTGTAGGAATAGAATGATCATGAGTAACAAATACTGCATGGAATTTGGTGGAACTTGCAACCTCCATCACCAACCTTTTTTTGGATCCAATGTTCTAAGGAATAGTAGTCATCTTATAGCTGAGTGAAGGAGTTTGAGAGCAGATGAGAGACTCATGTGAGATTCTGTACCATATGAGTTGAGGAAGAATCATTGATCCCAGAGCCCAATTCTTTCTACTGTATACTCTGCCTCTGATCAAAATTAAAATTAAAAATGCTTTTGGATCATGAGCCAATGATCCAATAATTCAATACTTAAGGAAGATCAGTATTGTATCATAAAGAACATTCTGAGAAGATATCATTGGACGACTAGTTCATAAGCTGGCACTCAGCACGAATAGGCTCTTATGAATAGACATCATAAAGATAATAGGAATTGATCTTCTGTCCTTTGAGAGTTGATTTGAGTTAGAGAGGTCAAAGGTAAAATACATTAGAAGCAATTTGAAAGCAAAAATGAAAGCATGTGATAAAATAGTCTGGCAATTTGGGTGGTTAGAGTTGTCCATACACATTGATGAATGGTCGGGGGATAGAACAGGCGGGGACTCTCACTTATTTCCTGGCTCTCTTGTCTTCTGGTGCTCCAGCTGTTTCTTAGAGGGAGGCATGATACTGGGAATACTGGTCGAATGGATAGGCTGAGACTCAACCATGTTATTTGGAACAGTAGTAGACATGGCCTTAAAAATTAGCATGACTTTTTTGTTTTGCGTTTAAATCTAGAAGCATTAGGATGAGTATACATGTATGTAGGCTAGGTCACTTCAGTTATGTCCAACTCTTTGTGACTCCATGGACTGTAGCCCACAGGCTCCTCTGTCCATGGGATTCTTCAGGCAAGAATACTAATGTGGATTGCCATGACCTCTTCCAGGGGATCCATGCCCTCTTCCAGGGGATTCCCAACCAAGAGATCAAATCTACACCTCTTATGTCTCCTGCATTGGCAAGTAGGTTCTTTACCACTAGAGCCGCCTGGGAAGCCCAAGTAAATGTGTAAAGTCTGCCAACATTAAGAGTAAAATAAACAACTAGTAAAAAAGCCATATAACTGAGGAGCATATTTTCATTTAATAAGGAAAGAGCAAAGAGAGGCCAGGCAAGTGAATCTAAAGAAATAAAATGATTTATCACAAAATGTTATGACTCAACATGGCTAAGGGAGAAAGGAATACATTTTTATACAATGCTTCCTGTGCTCAAGAATTTGTGGCAGATGGAGCACCTCCCTTGTTCATTTCTCTCTAGTCTGTCTTTCTCTTTCCAACAGGCAAAAAATAAAATAAAATGAAAACACTTACAGAGCAAGAGAAAACCTGGGACTTGGGCGGGGTGGGGTGGGGTGGGGGGATGTCCATCTCAAAGCCAGACAGGCACAGTTGCTGCTGGCTGCATGCATTTCACAGCTTGGTGCTGAGTTCTGCAGCTGCCAAGTCCATCCAAGAGTGACTATAAACACTCTTGGCCCCAGTGGAGTCAGAGATCCAGAAGGCTGACAGAGAGCCCGTGCACTGATTTCCAGCAGGGGGTGGGGGCATGCCAAATCCAGATAGAATTACACGTGTGTGACAATTCCTACTGTAATCACACCCTCCTTTTTACTGTGACCAGGCTGGGTCTAAAAAGGCAACCACTGCAATCAGTGTCATCAGAGAAGGCTGGTGGCAATGTGCAGCCCAGCTCAGCATCTAGGAGAGCTTAGGCAGGCATGTCCTTGCTCCAAGAGGGGGTCACCTAAAAGGGCTGCCTAAGCTACCAGATGGAAGAAAGAGAAATGTTTTTTGCAGATGTATGCCCCATGTTTAATAATGATAAGGCTTTTGTAATCCTTTGGACTGTAGCCCACCAGGCTCCTCTGTCCAAGAGAACTGTCTCTTATGTCTCCTGCATTGGTGGTTCAGACGGTAAAGAATCTGCCTGCAATGTGGGAGACCCCGGTGTGATTCCTCGGTTGGGAAGATCCCCTGGAGAAGGGAATGGCTATACACTTAAGTATTCTTGCCTGGAGAATTCCATGGACAGAGGAGTCTGGCAGGCTATAATCCGTGGAGTCTCAAAGACTGAGACATGACTGAACGATTAACATACACATGCATATTGTCAGGAAAGTTCTTTACCACTAGCACCACCTTGGAAGCCCTTAATTAGGTATAGCAGGAATAAAATGCTTTAAAAACTAAGGATTTTGAGAAATCTTACTGAGCAGGTCGCACATAAATACATATAGCAATTCAGGGAGAGAATGATATTAAATATATAAAGAAAAGATCTCAAGTTCAAAATAGTTTCATGTAGTCATCTTTCAAATATTTTTAGTATGTATGCCCTCCCTTAAAGTTTCTTCTTCTTTCTCTTTTACCCCTCCTTCCACTCATTTAGCCATAGCTTTCTGATATTGGGCATGACATCATCAAACTGGAAGAGTTTCTGAGTTGGCAAATGTGTGTACCCAAACAAGGGAGCTTAGCAGTGTTACACAAGGACTAGCACCAGGGTATACTTCAACTTAACTGGGAATGGAAAAGGCCTTTCTCTGCTTGAACCTCAATCATGAATTAGCGTTTGCTTCCAATAGGAAGGTTGCTTATGTCAGGAAATGGAAGTACAAAAGCAAAGCCATAGAGTCCTTAGATAACAGAAGAAGCTGCTTTTGGGTTGAGTGGTGTATGAGTGCTGGCATTTGATTTTGCTTGGAAGAACAGTACACAGACAGCAATATCTGAGCATTTAATTGAAAGTCTTTTAAACAATTACAGTATTAATGACAGAAAATAACCCACAGACAAGTACAGACTTTGAGAGTAAGTGGTTAGAAACTTTTATAGTACTTTGAACATTTTTCTATGTCTGCTGGGAATCACATAATAAATAATTTGAGCTTGTGTTTCATGTCTTTAGTGATATTTAATTTTTCAGATATTCATCTTATGATATCTTACAAAGTTATCAATCCATGAAGGATAAAGAATAAAAATGTCCTTGACCCTAATCGCTTGCACACTGCTGACTTAATAAGGCTTTAATAAGGCTGACTGTGCCTTCTACAATTATTTTTGCACACATACATGCTTAGTTCAAAGGTCAGTGTTTAAACAGGAAACCAAGATGAAATTTATTAATACCATATCATGATCCTGAAGAAGAGCTTTTAAAGGACACAAAATCTGCTTCCGAAATGTATCTGCTGAGCTAGTTCAACCATGTAGGGAAAAAAATTAAAACAGAGGGTTTGAGAAAGTGGTCACTATTTAATGATACAAGCAACTACTCTTGTGGAAAAATCATCATTTCAGCACCTTTGAGCACTGTAGAAGGTTATTGGGGGTAAGACTTCTTTTTATACCATTTAAAATTAGAGCTATTAACACAGTGTGAAATAAATACTCATTTTTCTGGGTAGAAATTCACTTCACTACTTTTTTAGGAATCTATAATCATCTTTTAGCAATCCATAATAATCTTTTAGCAATATTACTTTTTCCCTTCCCTTTTTTCTATACTTTTCTTGTCTTTTGTCCCTTTCTTCCTCTGTATCTGTGCTGGGTTGTTGAGAGTTAGAGAATTATAGGCTTTACATTTTATTGTTAACTGGAACTGAATTTGGAATAGATTTTTCTCTTGTTAAGTATGTCATAGGTGATACAAAGCTTCCATTTTTCTATGTCTATAAATAAAAATATATGGTTTAATACTTTCCGATGTCAGTCCATTGGACATTCTTGGAGAGGAGTTTTTATATAAAGTCACAATAACATGATAAAATACAGTAGAAAGTAACAAGATAACCAAGCTGGAAAGATTAATTTTTAAAATGTCATTTAAAGTAATTAATGAGAGAAGATACATAAATTTTATTTTGACATGTTTAGGTATGTAAATATGAGGACTTGCTTCTGTACAGAACTGAATATGTTGAACCTTGCAGTTAT
The DNA here is from genome assembly GCF_029378745.1 of Bos indicus. NCBI lineage: Eukaryota > Metazoa > Chordata > Mammalia > Artiodactyla > Bovidae > Bos > Bos indicus. The sequence goes on along the minus strand of NC_091776.1, from coordinate 32,954,597 downwards.
TTTTCACTTGTTGTCAAACAAGTTTCTCTATTACTGTTCACATTATCTCTAGCAGTTGTTTCCAGCCTAGCCAGTTATCACAATTGCCTGGGGAACTACCAAATAAAAATCTCTGGAGGTGAGACCTGGGAATCTTTAAGCTAAAAATCCTCTGTAAGCGATTTTAATGAACATTTTAGTTTGGGAAATACTTGAATGGAAGCAATAGTCCCAAAAGGGACAAGAACTAAGTTAACATTTTACAAGCACCTTAATTCAATGTAGGAAGTTCCATTCCTTCTTGAATTTCTATAGTATCCTCTTAAGACATCGAGTAAACCATGTGTCATGTATCCTGTATGAATCCCTCATATAATCTCCTTAAGGATGAGGAAATATTTTCTTTTATTGCTCTCTCCCATATGGTTATTGCATTGCACTGAAGAGGCATTCAATTAACATCACCAAGTAAATTGTCATTCCCAAGATAAATTGTGGCTAAAATAGGGAGTAGAGCATCAACAAGAGATGGTACAAAGTTATTACACACTAGAGGCTTCCTTGAGCAACCAGTTGCTTGTGGAAATTGTGGCTCATCTGAGAATTCCTAACCAATGGGAAATAGTCAGGACTCTGTACATGAATATGGAGTCCTTAGATATCTGAAAAGGAGGACATAGAGTTGTAAGAACACTAAGACATTAGCCAAAGCATGGTCTTCTGGGAAAAAAAAAAACATTTCAAGTGAAAAGATAAATTTATAACTCATATACTCCACACTAAGGAACCTCCAGAGAATTCTCAGACTCACATTAATGCTGCTTCCAAGTGCCAATACAAAATTATTGCTATTGAAAAAAGCAGACAATTAAAAAAATTTAATCTTGGTGAATTACACATGTAAAATAAGAACTAATTGAGGCAATCATTTAAAAAATACATCATAATTTCTAAAACATCTGCAATTTCATTTCAAGATATGGGATTATTGTTTCTATTAAAATGACACTATTAAGATAAACAATATCTTTATTGTTATTTTCAAAATGTATCATAAATAGTTGCTTGTAGTGGCAAAATTATGACATTGTCTAACATTGCCATACTTGGCAATGAACAGTACTCTATCATCTAAGAAAATTCTTCTTACAAGGCATTAGGCCAAACTGAAGAATATTGGTAAGGATGAAAGAATTGCCTTGCTAATAAATGTGCTCTAAGGTCTTCCCTGGTGGTCCAGTGGTTAAGACTCTGCACTTCCAATGCAGGAGGCACAGGTTCCATCAAGGTGTGCCAAAAAAACAAAATCATGTACAGTTCGATGGCTCTTAAAAAAAGTACTCTAAGTGCCAGGTAGAGTCTGAGAGCTGCCTTTTTCAGTTCAGTTCGGTCACTCAGTCGTGTCCAACTCTTTGTGACTCCATGGAACGCAGCACGCCAGGCTTAACTGTCCATCACCAGCTCCGGAAGCCTACTCAAACTCCAGTCCATTGCATCAGTGATGCCATACAATCCTCTTACCCTCTGTCATCCCCTTCTCCTCCAGCAATCTTTCCCAGCATCAGGGTCTTTTCCAGTGAGTCAGTTCTTCCCATCAGGTGGCCAAAGTATTAGAGTTTCAGCTTCAGCATCAGTCCTTCCAATGAATATTCAGGACTGATATCCTTTAAGATGGACTGGATGGATCTCCTTGCTGTCCAAGGGACTCTCAAGAGTCTTCTCCAACACCACAGTTCAAAAGCATCAATTCTTTGGTGCTCAGCTTTCTTTATAGTCCAACTTTCACATCCATACATGACTACTGGGAAAACCATAGCTTTGACTAGATGGACCTTTGTTGGTATTTTACATTTCCTATTTTTCATATGTTTCTAAGATTGTACTTTAAAAAATGTCACCTTCATCTGTTTTTTTTTTTTCATTCCTATTTCATTGGATTAATCAATCTCAAAGATTTGCAGAACAACACAGTACATGACACCCCGATAAAAAACAGTCACTTAGCTTTTCTGGAATTTATTCATATAAATATTAACCTCATACTTCACACAATTTAAGGGTAATTGTATAGTTCCCACAAAAACTGATCTCACCAAAGACTGCCCAACACAAAGCTATGGGTTGAGTCTAACAGCGATCTCCTTCTTCCTCACAATTTAACTTCTTAGGTGTCAATTACCTTCAAGCAACACCTGCTCTCTCTGTGTAGCATTTTGGTTGCCATGCTTTAAAATTACCTGACTTGTGGCTTATTATGTGAACAAGCCAATCAACTTCCTGTCTGTAATACTTAAAGGGCTTTATATCCCATTAATATATGCATTGTATGGTGTTTTAGAAAGTATTTTATAGAAGAAATATAAAGTGAAAGGGTTAGCTGCTCAGTTGTGTCTGACTCTGCAACTTCATGGACTGTAACCCGCCAGGCTCTTGTGTTCATAATTCTCCAGGTAGCCAATTCCTTCTCCAGGGGATCTTCCCAAACCAGGGATAGAATCCAGGTTTCCTGCATTGCAGGCAGATTCTTTACTGTCTGGGGCTTCCCTTGTGGCTCAGCTGGTAAAGGATCTGCCTGCAATGCTGGAGACCTGGGTTCTATCCCTGGATTGGAAAATCCTCTGGAGAAGGAAAAGGGTACCCACTCTAGTATTCTGGTGTGGAGAATTCTATGGACTGTATAGTCCCTGGGGTTGCTAAGAGTTGGGCAAGACCGAGTGACTTTCACTTTTCTTTAACATCTGAGCCACCAGGGAAGCTCAGGAAGAAATTAAGCCAATGTTAAACTACCTGTTACAGGAGAGTTTATAATCAAAATCAAGAATTAATTTTCCAAATTTATTCTCACTTCCACCTTTCTCCCCAGGAGCAATATTTTAACACATGTCAGCATTTGGTCTTCTTGCAGTTACCTGTCTCCCAAGAACATCTTCACTACTATATCTTTATAAAATTTAGAAAATTTCACTGCTGTCTTCTTTTATAAATGAGGATTTAGTTTACTTATCCAACCTCAATATTCCCTAACACCTTTCCTGTTTAATAGTTATTTTACTATTCTAGTTCTTCTCTTGTTTCTTTTCTAAGTTTAGTTATTGAAAACTTGATTCCCTGTTCCATCACAAATAACTAATGCTCAAAGCAATACATTAAGGATATTGGCTCTCATTTTTTTTACATTTTTCCTCCTTACTTTCTCTTTCCACCATTTGTTCAAGTTACATTAAATTTTATATTGCTAACTTGATAACATTTCTATCTAGTTCTATATTCCAAATATAATCTTAGGTGCTTAACCTGTAGAATAAGTTTAAAAGTTGAAAACCAATAAACTGTCTATGTCATCTTAATTATTTAGAATTTTTACACTATCTTGACCACGAAAATTTGGCTCATTGCATTGCAAAGTGGTGAGTTATGCTTATATTTTCTTCTTAGGTGTTCTCATGAATCAAATTTGGTACCACTCATGGGATAATATTTCTTTTTTATACCCAACCAATTATTCAAAATCATATTTAATTTGACTCATATTCAACTGGATTTTTTGCTTGATTTTTAAAAACTTTTCCCTATTTTCTATTGCTTTTGTTTTTTTCTTGCTGAGATAAAATACATATGCTCTTTTCATTATATCCCTAATATGATCCAGGTTCTTTCTCATTCTGCTTATTTCTTGAACAGCATTGTGTTCTTCTTGAAGACATTCTTTTTTGGGGCCACTACCTTCCAGTTTAATTTATTGTTTTTTAGGCTTGTATGGAAGAAATTAGAATGATTGTTAATATTTCAGTTCATTTACTGGTTAATGATAGAATTACACTAACCTGAAATTGCACACAGCCACATGACTCGCCTTGGGCAACATTTGAGTGAAAGATCCTAAAACCTGAAGAATATACCATATTCTTCCCCCTGATATCAGGAAGGTTGAAAACTCCAAATTCAAGATCTCAGAGAGAGAAGATAAGAATCGGAGCCCTCATCCATTATTCATAAGATATTCATTTATTGAATACACAGTATATGCCAGATTGTGTGTGTGTGTGTGTGTGTGTGTGTGTGTGTGTATCAATCTATGCCTACAGAAAAGCCTAGACAATTTATTAGGCTTTTTGAAGCTATAAATTATATATTCAGTCACCTGAGATTGTAGGACAGATCTATACTGCAGAGCCTGACAATGATTCTAGAATTGAGCAGAAGTTGGTACCCCATGGACTGCAGCCTACCATGCTCCTGCATCCATGGGATTCTCCAGGCAAGAGTACTGGAGTGGGTTGCCACTGCCTTCTCCTATAAGAAAAGTGGGATTTGTCAAAGACAAATAGGAGGAATTGGAGGACCAGCTATCAGCATTCACAATCCCATTATTGGAATCAAGCAATAGATTCACTCAGGCAAGTTGGTGCTTTCACACAGCTGCAGAGTTCCTCTTTGCTCATCTTCTAAAAGGATAGTAGATCTAAGGTTATACCCACTTCATTTGTACCATCCTAAAAGCAAAACTTGTGGATATTAAAGCTATATAGCATGGTTCAGGTGAGCCTAGGAGAAGCTGAGAGTAAGGGAGAGGGGAGTCATAACCTCTCACCCTGGAGTGTTCAAAGGCAGAGCCATTATCCACCCTTATCCATCCTTTCATCCAGTCATACATTCTCTTAAGGAGCATTGGTCATACCCTTGCCTCATATTATTTAGATGCTTAGGATACAGCCAGTGGTTAAAATGTCACACTTCTTGCTGATTTGATTTTAGATTCTAGAAAAAAGAAAGAGTAAACAAATTTGTAGTTTAACAGGTAAAAGAAATGTAATAAAGAAGAACAAAGTTGGGTGAGTGAGAATGGGTTCTTTCATTGTGCAGTTAGGAAAGGCATTCTAGGATGGGAAGGTTTGGGCAGAGGTAAGAAGGACATGAGATAGCTGCCTATTTGAATATTTGGAAGAAGACTTTTAAGCCGAGGGAACTCTAAAAATAAAGACCCTGAATCAGGGGCAAACGCTAGGGAGCTGTGAGGACTTCAATGTGACTAAAGAAGGGAAGTAGTCTAGTAGCCTTAGTAGTAAAGGAACCACGGGCCAGATCATCAAGGGACTTGTGGGTCAGGAAAGATTTGGTATTCATTCTGTGTGAGCTGTGAAACTACCAGAGAAATCTAAACAGAAAATGGCATGGTCTGACTTGCATTTTCAAAGACACATTTTTTTTTTTTTGCAGAACATACAATAAGAGGCAAATTTAAGTTCAAAGTAATTTTTCCTCAAGACTTTAAAGTCTTATTCAGCTACATTTTAATGTTCTCTTTTGCTGATAAATTTGAAATGTGTTATTTTTATTCTTTAATTGGGAAGACTTTTTTTATTACTGAAATTTCATAATAATGTGTTTTGGATAATGATGTGCTTGTGTTTAAATTTTATCTTGCTCAGCATTTTGTGGAGCTTTTCAGTTTAGAGGCTTGTGTTCCTCATCAGTTCCTGGAACTATACTCTATTATTTTTTTGAAAAACATTTTTCCTCTGGCTTTCCTCTATTCTTTTTTTTCCAGAAATTTTATCAAATATATTTAACTTTCTGTTTTAACCTCCTATATCTTTTCTATTTTAATTTTCCTTATTATAAAGTTAAAATTTTTGTATCTCCATTTCTATTAAAAGTAGGAAAACAAGTTAGAATAAAGACTATGCCTCAAATAAAAGTGAGAACTTCTATAATTTTTTTGAAATTGAACAATAATATCCTAATGCAGTTAATACTTTTGATTTTCATCACTTGTACCAGTTTACTCCTTTCTGACCATTTTCTTTACTAGATTAATTGGAATATAATTGCTTTACAATGTTATGTTAATTTCTGCTGTACAACAAAGTGAATCAGCTATATGTATACATATATCCAGAGAAGGCAACGGCACCCCACTCCAGTACTCTTGCCTGGCAAATCCCATGGATGGAGGAGCCTGGTAGGCTGCAGTCCATGCAGTCACTAAGAGTCGGACATGACTGAGCGACTTCACTTTCACTTTTCACTTTCATGCATTGGAAGGAAATGGCAACCCACTCCAGTGTTCTTGCCTGGAGAATCCCAGGGACGGGGCAGCCTGGTGGGTTGCTGTCTATGGGGTCGCACAGAGTCGGACATGACTGAAGCGACTTAAGAGCAGCAGGAGCATACATATATCCCCTCCCTCTTGGACCTCCCTCCTGGGCCACCCCCTGCCCCATCTCACCCCTCTAGGTCATCACACAGCACCAAGCTGAGCTCCCTGAGCTGTACACCAGGTTCCCACTAGCTATCTATGTTACACCTGGTAATGTATACACGTCCATCCTAACCTCCCAATTCATCCCATCCTTCCCTTCTCAGCACTTTGTCCACACGTCCGTTCTCTACATCTGCATCTCTATTCCTGCCTTGCAGATAGGTTCAGCAGTATTATTTTTCTAGATTCCCCATATATGCATTAATATATGATATTTGATTAATCTCCAAAATATACAAATAGTTCATGCAACTCAATATGAAAACAACAAACAGCCCAATCAAAAAATGAGTGGAAGACCTAAACAGACATTTTTTCTAAAGAAGACATACAGATGACCAAGAGGCAGCAGTGAGATATCACATCCTTTCTGATCTTAAGTTGATGGTCTTCTTTCTCTTAACTTTTAAATTATCATTAAAGTGGGATCTTAGCAAATAAGGGATAGATTTTTCCTGTAAACCTAACTTATTTTAATGATGTCCTTATCTAAGGGAGAAAAAAATAAGTATTTGTTCAGTCATTTCAGACTAGTCATATAATACAACAATTTTTTTTTAAACTAAAGCCATCCCTGAATGATATTACCTATGTCTCTCAACAGAATCATTCAGTTTGTACAACATAACTGCTTAATCCAATAGCTGCCCTTAGATGCCAACTAAATGAAAATTATTTGATTATAAAGGGATAAACCCTGCAGAATTATCTTAGAAGAGAGTTCTCTCTAGGGTTTTGAATATGGATTTGACTTTGTCTTTTCAAATATGAGCCATATAAATCATTATTTACCCATCATTTAATTAAAATAAAATAAGATCAACCCTAAAATATTACATTGATATATTTTGAATCCCTTATAAAATTTTAAAGTGAGTGGACAAATGTAGACAAAGTAAGTTTAGAACAGTTTTTTGAAAGTGAATTGTTTAAGAATCTAGGCATATATTTGGAGAAGGAAATGGCAGCCAACTCCAGTATTCTTGCCTGGAAAATCCCATGGACGGCGGAGCCTCGAAGGCTACCGTCCGTGGGGTCACAAAGAGTTGGACACGACTGAGCGACTTCACTTTCACTTTCAGGCATATATTGCAATACGCATACATCATAGATATAGTTAGGTCATCTGTGATGATTTTAATGTATGGATATGCAATGATTTATAGACTATGCCATTAGATCTATGGAAATTTGATTTTGAAGAAAATAAGTAGCTTTCCAAGAATCCCCTACTTGTAAGAGAGCCATGTTTTAAGTTTGTGAAGAACATCAAAATAGCGCTCATCTGCGACAGAGAACTGTTACAACCTAAAAAAGAAAAATATCAGGGACAGGTGCTACAGATTGATAGAGTTTAAAAATGAAACACTATGTTTCCAGCTGTAAAAGTAAGGCAGCGTCTGACCTGTAAATATTCAACTGAGTTTTGTTTTGTTTGTTTTGTTTTTCTTTTCTTTTTTTTTCATTTATTTATTATTATTATTTTACTTTACAATATTGTATTGGTTTTGCCATACATCAACATGCATCAGCCACAGGTGTACACATGTTCCCCATCTTGAACCCCCCTCCCACCTCCCTCCCCATACCATCCCTCTGGGTCATCCCAGTGCACCAGCCCCAAGCTTCCTGTATCCTGCATCTAACCTGGACTGGCGATTCGTTTCTTATACGATATACATGTTTTAATGCCATTCTCCCAACTGAATTTTAATCCAGGTAGTAGAAATATCTATACAATGGAATTGACTCAGTATAAGGGGTTCTATGTGATTCTATATTGAGGTTCTATAAAATGTGTTTCCTTTTCCTCACACAATAATTAAAAAAAAATACTAGTGAACATGTATTTATTCTAAAAGAACATAGGTCTATGCATCTGGGTAGAATTTAATTTGTTTTAGGAATGATCCTAACATATTTCTAAGTAATTTATGAGATTTTTCAAGTGATGATATTGCAAATGTGTAAAACTCTGAATTCCTCTTGAAAAAATTTTCATCTTCTTTCTCAATAAAATTATAGAAGTGGGTGGTTTAAAGATACTGCATTGTCCCTATTCCTCATGCTAGCCATTTTCTACTCCTAAATAGAAGATTTTCTAGGGATTGAATTTTTCCAAATGCTTATTTTACTTCTATAAACTTCTTTGGTGAGGTTGGCCTGTATTTTAATCAGTTTGATTGTGCTCTTACTATTGAGTTTTAAGAGTTTCTTTTTATATTTTGGATAACAGTCCTTTATTAGATATGTCCTATAATTTTTTTCTCCAAATCTGTGGCTTGTCTCCTTATTCTCTAGTCATTTGCTTTTGCAGAGTGCAGAAATTTAAAATTTCAATGAATTTCACATTACCAATTATTTCTTTCATAGATCTGGACTTTGGTGTTTTATCTAAAAAGTCATTTTCATATCCCAAATCATACAGGATTTCTCTTATGTTATCTTCTCATTTTATATTTAGGGTCTATGATTCATTTTGAGTCAAATTTTGTGAAAAGTGGAAGTTCTGTCTAGATTAATTCTTTTGCAAGTGAATGTCCGATTTTTTCAGCACCATTTGTTGAAAAGACTATCTTGCCCCATTGTATCGCCTTTGTAAGGTCTTTGCTCCTTTATCAAATACCAATTCACTCTATTTATGTGGGTATACTTCTGGACTCTGTAATCTGCTCCATTGACTTATCTGTTCATTCTTTTGCCAATACCACACTGTCTTAATTATACTAAGTCTTAAAGTTGGATATTGTCATCTGCCAATTTTGATCTTTTCTTTTAATATTTTATTGGCTACTCTAGGTCCTTTACTCTCCAAATAAACTTTAGAATCAGTTTGTCGATATCCATGGTTTTGTTGGTTTTAATGACTTCAGTAATGGTGACTTATATCCTTGTGCATTTTGTGATTTTTTTCTTCTAGGTTATACTATTTGAACATTAATGTGTGGCAATTCTTTGAGGTCTCAATTTAGAGTATTATCCTCCAGAGAGGAAAAAAGGCTCTATCATAGGTTAGAGGGTAATGACAATCTATAATAAGATATGACATTTGTTGTACTTTTTTGGCTTCTACATATTTCTATTACCTATCATCAATTTGGTCATATTTTCAGATACATAATTTTAGTTCCTCCATAAAGTATTATTTTTTTCTAGATATGTAGTCTGCCATATTGTTAGAAATAGAACCAGGGAAAGAAGAATGAACTATTCTAGTTAGTTAATTTGGGAAAGGAGCTAGTCATTCAAACTCAGTTACTTATGGCCCCTGGATTGGGATGTCTGGAGACAGTGTACATGCTGCTGGTATTCTCTGGGAGATGGTAAGCTTAGTCTGTATGGCTCTATTAAGTGGTTTGCCAGACCTGCCTGTGACTAGGTAGAGGATACTTGATGCTCTTTTTCTTTTTTTCTAATCCAGAAAAATATAAGCACACATTTTTTACAAAAAAGTTATTTCCCTTAATTGTCTTTATGAGTTTTAAAGGTGACAGTTTTATCCTTTCCTTATGAATTTTGTGGCTCCGCAGTTAAAAAATCTGCCTACAATGTGGGAGACCTGGGTTCCATCCCTGGGTCAGGAAAATCTCCTGGAGAAGGGAATGGTAATCCATTCCAGTATTCTTGACTGGAGAATTCCATTGGACAGAGGAGCCTGGCAGACTACAGTCCATGGGGTTCACAAAGAGTCGGACACGACCAAGTGACTACACTACCATTGACTTCTGTGCCCATCAAGTTTTGAACATGAAAGAAGAAAGGAGTGATTAACTTTACCAATTTGCTTCTTAAATCCTACTTGTTTGATACTAACATTGATAATAGGTAAATTTTGGTTAACAGTTTTTCACTTTATCTTTCTGACTTTTAACATTTTGGCATCATAATTTTCAGGTTTTCTTTTTATAAACAGCATATTTATGAATTTTTTAAAATGTCCTTTGAGTCTCTTTTTGCTATAATTAATCCATTCACTTACATTGAGATTACTGATATTTTATTTTTATCATCTTATGTTTCTTGCTTACTATGATTTTCTTTACTTAGTCCCTCTTGTGCATGAATTTTTAAATTTTATTGCTAATTTTCCTAAGTTTTTCCTTGGTTCTATTTTCAATCTGATATTTTCTTTTATGAAAATATCTTGCTGGTGTTTTATGTTCTTATTCCTTTCCTCCATCTTTTTTTTTTTATTTTTGTCTTTTTAAAAATTTATGTATTTATTTTAACACCAAAACCATTTTGTATTGGGGTACAGCCGATTAACAATATTGTGGTAGTTTCGGGTGAACATATGAAGCTGTTTAGATTTTTCTGTAATCTATTCTCTCAGTTGTTTATGCTGAGGTCTTCATTTCTTAATCTCAAGTGATTATGAGTTTTTTGACTCCTAACTAAGCAGAGACTGTTTTCTGTGTTTTTGAGCCAGCACTCGTAGGTTTCCCCAAAGCCTGGTCTGTAGTTTGACTCTGTTCCAGATCAAGTTTTATATTAACATCTCATTGCAATGCTGCTGCCTGATCTGGGTAATGTGTCAGTTATCTTTGCCGCATAACAAATCACTCCAAAACCTAGCGACTTAAGATAACATCAGTCATAAATGTATCTCACAGTCCCGTGGGTTGGCAAACTGAACAGAGCTTGGTTGTTTCTTTTTGTGCTTGTCTCAGCTGGGCTCCCTCCCAGGTCTGTGGGTCAGAACCCAGGTCAACTGGAATCTAGTTGTTTGAGGAGTTGGTTCAGCTGAGATAGATGAATTCTACCCTCCAGGGTCTCTCCTTTGCTGGCCAAACTGACTTCTTCATAGGGTAATCATCCAGTAAAGACAGATGGCAATTCCCAGAGTGCCTAAGTACTCTTTCAGCCCTACATGCAGCATATTTACTACTGTTTTATTTATTACAAAATATTGTAATCATTTGTACCGTGTACTGTGAGTGAGTGAGTGAAGTTGCTCAGTCGTGTCCGACTCTTTGCGACCCCATGGACTGTAGCCTAACCAGGTGCCTCATCCATGGGATTTTCCAGGTAAGAATACTGGAGTGGGTTGCCATTTCCTTCTCCAGGAGATCTTCCCGACCCAAGGATTGAACCCAGGTTTCTCACATTGTGGGCAGATGCTTTACCGTCTAGGCCACCTGTAGATTATGTGATCTGGCCTCTGAGCTCAGAGTTCTAATTTCTTGAAGCTTTCTTTAAGGTTCTGATTTCTTTCCTACTTCTTCAGGGATAAAGCCAGTTTTCTGACATTATTAACTTCTATTTGGTTCTTTGTTTCTTTCCAACTGAAGGGTAGTGACAATTTCTAACTGAAACTCTTGCCTTGCCATTTTAATTACAAGTCAAGAATAGTGACGCTGACGTTTCTAATGGATGGGTAACACATGGTCACAGAAAATACATGTGCAACCAGTGCAATCAAGCAAGTAGAGAATCATTCTGGGGAATATCAACTAGGATCAGGGAATCTCTGTGTGCTCAGTGGTGTCCGACTCTTTGAGGCCCTGGGGGCTGCAGTCTACCTGTGCATGGGATTCTCCAGGCAAGAATACTGGAGGGAGGTGCCATTTCCTCCTTGAAGGTGTCTTCCCGACCCAGGGATGGAGCCTGCATCTCTTGCATCTCCTGCATTGGCAGGCAGGTTCTTTACCTGTAGCACAACCTAGGAAGCCCCAGGGAACCTCTAGTGCTGTATCATCTAATATGGTAGCTGCTAGAGCTCTATGTGACTATTTTAAATTAAATTGATTTAAATGAAACACAATTAAAGAATGCTTTTCCTCAGGTTCATGAACCACATTTCGAGTGCCCAATGGCTACATGTGGCTACTGGCTACAACATCCTACAGCTCAAGAGAACATTTTCATTGTTTAAGAGAGTTCTACTGGGCAGTCCTACTCCAGTGCATTTGCTGAGTATCAGACTAGAAAACGGGCAAACTGGGATCCTATATCCACTTGAGCTGCGAAAAGATTGATTATAAGCATCGCGAGATAGATGGTGAGAAGGGACCTGGATTTTGATATTTTTACTCCATCTTGATAAATATCGACTCATAAAATGAGGAGAGATTGAGTCAGACTCAATCTGAGAGTGACATCCGTAGATTCAATTACATAGAGTTGGAGCAAAGCAGAAACATCATCCAAAACAAAACAGAACAGAAAGTGACCAGACAGAGGCTTATAAACTTCCCTGTCTTCTGTTTGTGTGCTTTTTGTTGTTGTTGCTGCTGATAATAAAAGTAATGTATGAGTACTGAGGAGTACTTGAAAATCATAATGACTTCCTTGTCTTCTTGTGCAGAATATAGCAAATGCATTCTGTTTCTTTTCCTAATGACTATGAGTCATCATTATTGAATTATAGAAGGCTGCACCTACAGGAGAGTGGAGAGCAGTGTTCTCCTAGACTGTGGGGGCATTGAGAGGGACTTAAGGCATGCATTTCCCTCTACATTAGGTGCCCCAACAGAGTCATTTTCTTGGCGTTCTTTTACTTTTCACCTTGTTATTATCTGTAACTCCCTATCTGACTTGTGTGCCTGGAGTAGCTGCCCCTGCAGTACTTCTACATTTTGTCCTCTGTACCTTAATACAGAGTAAAGCATGTTAGAAGTGACCAGGTAATCAAGCCGGTCACGTTAAGTTTTACCTTAACTATCTAAATGCCTCGGAGCTGCTCTGCTACCAAGTAGAATGTATGACTGTTACATCAAGTGTCTCCTCATTCATCATAGCCTGCCTTCTGCTTGGAGACTCTCAGTGAGGAACACATCAAAGAGCTTGGAATTTAAACTAAGAAAGTCGGGAGGTTAGACTCATAGCTTAGCTATATGGCCTGGGCCTGAGCTGATCTCATATCTCCTTTAAAATTCATTTTCGTAAGTGTTCATCATCTTCAGTATTCTCATCGCTAACACTAATGAAGTTCTGAGCATGTGTCAAGCAATGTTCTAAGCATTTGTCATTGATAACTCATCTTAATCTTCACAAACCCTATGAATTAGGTGCTATTATTTATCCACACTTTCACATGAAGAAACTGAGATATGAACAGATTAAGTAACTAGCTCTCAGACCTATGTTTCTAAGTTGCGAGTGTTGTGTGTCTTTAAGAGATATTGAGCTGTCCTTTGGGCTTGTGATTTTGTTCTGGATGATTTAACTTTGGGGTCATGGGTTTCCAGATAAGAGCACATCATAAATCACTTTGAGACTTCTAGAGAAACTGCAGAACAGCATTCATCATTCAATAAACTGAGTGGGGATCCATCCTTCTCTAATGAAGAAGTCAGAGCAATGAAGCCTGGGGACAAACAAAAGAAATTCTGTGAGTTTGGCTGCAATCTGTTAGGGTTTTGTAAAACCTGTGTGTGGTATTAATTTAAGCTTGGGATTTAGAGAGAGTCAAGACAAGGTTTACATGACAAAAAGTTACTAATGCATTGGCTTGTGAGGGGAAAATCTAGGATTAGTAGAATTTTTTTTGCTCAATTTGATTTTTAAAGAGCATTTTTCAAGATTTTATTTTGATTCTAAATATTTATGTTAATGTGAGCTCAATAACCTTAGTCTGGAAATACACTTATTTTCTTAATGATATTTCTATGGGAATTCTCCTAAGCATAATTTGAGGATTCAAATAGAGTTCTGTGTATCTAAATGTCTTTTAAACCAGTTGCCTCTGTGTATAAACAAAGGAATTTATAATGCAAAGGAAGTCACACCTAGCTATTTTTACTTTAGAAAAGACAAAAATATTGTGAAGGGATGCTTTTATCCTATAGGTATCATCAGTACTGAAAACTGTTTTTTCTTGGAAATTGGCTCTTGGTATAAGCTGGATAAATGGAATATCCTGCCGAACTAGTGAACTAGTGATAAATTTGCTATAGTGGACTCACATGAGCTAAATTTTACATGAAAATGAATAGACCATATTAAAACCAGTAAAGATTTTTAAAAAGCCAACTTAGTGTTGCTCAGAGAATTGAAGGTGTTTTATCATCTTTATGGTTCTTCTGCACACATAGTCTCACATCCTCTTCATTGTCACAGCCACACTTTCCCAAATATATAGACTATTTTAGCATTCATGTATTTAAGAAATACATGAAATTAACAAATACTCTGTCTGATAGAACGCCTGATGAACTATGGGCAGAGATTTATGACACTGTACAGGAGACAGGGAGCAAGACCATCACCAAGAAAAAGAAATGTAAACAAGCAAAATGACTGTCTGAGGAGGCCTTACAAATAGCTGTGAAAAGAAGAGAAGTGAAAAGCAAAGCAGAAAAGGAAAGATATACCCATTTGAATGCAGACCTCCAAAGAATAGCAAGGAGAGATAAGAAAGCCTTCCTCAGTGATCAGCACAAAGAAATAGAGGACAATAATAGAATGGGAAAGACTACAAATCTCTTCAAGAAAATTAGAGATACCAAGGGAATATTTAATGCAAAGATAGGCACAATAAAGGACAGAAATGGCATGGACCTAACAGAAGCAGAAGATGTTAAGAAGAGGTGGCAAGAACACACAGAAGAACTGTACAAAAAAGATCTTCACAACCCAGATAATCATGGTGATGTGATCACTCACCTAGAGCCAGACATCCTGGAAAGTTAAGTCAAGTGGGCCTTAGGAAGCATCACTGAGCATGTGTCAAGCTGTAAAAGTAAGGCAAAGAACAAAGCTAGTGGGGGTAATGGAATTCCAGTTGAGCTATTTCAAATGCTAAAAGATAATCCTGTGAAAGTGCTGGACTCAATATGCCAGCAAACTTGGAAAACTCAGCAGTGGCCATAGGACTAGAAAATGTCAGTTTTCATTCCAATCCCATAGAAAGGCCATGCCAAAGAATGCTCAAACTACCACACAATTGCACTCATCTCACTGGATAGTAAAGTAATGTTCAAAATTCTCCAAGCCAGGCTTCAGCAATACGTGAACCGTGAACTTCCAGATGTTCAAGCTGGTTTTAGTAAAGGCAGAAGAACCAGAGATTAAATTGCCAACATCTGCTGGATCATTGAAAAAGCAGTAGAGCTCCAGAAAAACATCTATTTCTGCTTTATTGACTATGCCAAAGCCTTTGACTGTGTGGATCACAACAAACTATGGAAAATTCTGAAAGAGATAAGAATACCAGACCACCTGACCTGCCTCTTGAGAAGCCTGTATGCAGGTCAGGAAGCAACAGTTAGACCTGGACATGGAACAACAGACTGGTTCCAAATAGGAAAAGGAGTTCGTCAAGGCTGTATATTGTCACCCTGCTTATTTAACTTATATGCAGAGTACATCATGAGAAATGCTGGACTGAATGAAGCACAAGCTGGAATCAAGATTGCTGGGAGAAATATCAATAACCTCAGATATGTAGATGATACCACCCTTATGGCAGAAAATGAAGAAGAACTAAAGAGCCTCTTGATGAAAGTGAAAGAGGAGAGTGAAAAAGTTGGCTTAAAGGTCAACATTCAGAAAACTAAGATCATGGCATCCGGTCCCATCACTTCATGGCAAATAGACGGAGAAACAGTGGAAACAGTGGCAGACTTTATTTTGGGGGTGGGATGGGCGGCTCGGTAATCACTGTAGATGGTGACTGCAGCCATGAAATAAAAAGACGCTCACTCCTCGGAAGAAAAGTTATGACCAACCTAGACAACATATTAAATAGCTGAGACGTTACTTTGGCAACAAAGTTCTATGTAGTCAAAGCTATGATTTTTCCAGTGGTTATGTTTGGTGTGAGAGTTGGACTATAAAGAAAGCTGAGTGCTGAAGACTTGATATTTTTGAACTGTGGTGTTGGTGAAGATTCTTTAGAGTCCCTTGGACTGCAAAGAGATCCAATCAGTCCATCCTAAAGGAAATCAGTCCTGAATATTCATTGGAAGGACTGATGTTGAAGCTGAAACTCCAATACTTTGGCCACCTGATGTGAAGAATTGACTCATTTGAAAAGACCCTGATGCTGGGAAATATTGAAGGCAGGAAGAGAAGGGGACAACAGAGGATGAGATGGTTGGATGGCATCTCCAACTTAATGGGCATGAGTTTGAGTAAACTCCGGGAGTTGGTGATGGACAGGGAGGCCTAGTGTGCTGCAGTCCATGGGATCACAAACAGTCGGACACGACTGAGCGACTCAACTGAACTGAACTGAACTGATGCAAGAAAGCTCAGCAGTAAAAATGATAATAGATTTTAGTTTAGATGGAAGAAAACCTGTACATTTTTTAGCAACATTTCCTTTCAAAGGACTGTTATGAAACTGAATTTCTCCTGTGGCAAATCACAGGAATAATTTGCAACGTAGTGTGATTGTTACCTTCTAGTTGCCATGGACTTGACAATTTGGGGCTCCTTGCTATGCTCTTCCAGAAGACAGAAGCACCTCATCAGCACCTCTGGTTGATCCTCTTTTAGAACTGACCACCAAAGCTTAGGCTGATAGGATTGGGTAGGTTACCTCAACAGCTTTCAGAGAGGTTTCTTCATAACTCACTTTTTTGTGTGTGGGTTTGAGGGTAGCAGTTAACATATCAACAAAGCAGACCCTTGTTCACTAGAAATTAGCAAGTGCCGGGTGCTATTTCATCTTGCTGGAGATTCTTAGTCTCTTCCTTCTTAAAGTATATACAACCGATTAATGACAGGGCAGTTACTGCCCAGTGAAAGTAAACGGCTAAAGACTTATGGCTGGCAAAATTCAGAATGATTTAGATTACAATGCATGCAACAGTGCTTAAATGCTAATTTGGTACTAATTTGTGTTTAAAATCTTAACAAGATTTTTAAAATTCTTTAGGAAATCCAGGAAGAGAAACAGAAAACTCAACAACCCATGAAGTAAAGCATTACAGTGGAATACAGGAACTGAAGGTGGCGGCAGCAGAGGGTGAAAAATAAAACTCCTCTAAATCCTGTTTTGTTTACAAGTTTGCATTGCATTGCTTAAACTCTAGGCTCATGTTGTTAGAACTCTGTCAAGTAAAAAATACAGGCTGGATTATCCGGGCCACCATTTATTATTTTAAATGTTCTGCCTTGCTCTCATGTATGCAGTCTGGTTTTGTGGGTTTTTACTGTTATCATTGTGGGGAATTTTTTGGACAATGCATCCCAAGCTTTAATTAAGAAAATAAAAGGACTATTATTATGGGCATACTTAAAGATAGCTAAGCATATTTATGAAAAAAGAAAAAAAAAAACTTTTAAAAGCACACTAACCCAAAGATTCTACTTTCAGGTCTTTTAAAATCCGTTGTGAACAATATCTTGGTTATATTAACATAGCTTATGATTTTATAAGATTCAGTGGATTCTCAAGGAAAACATGCCTAGTTCAAGCCATATAAATATTTAACTTGCTAGACCTTCACTTAACCACATCTCTTCATGAGATGACATCTGAAGGTTAACCATTAGCTAACCAAAGTTAGCTTCCTACTTCCTTGGCAGTGGCCTTTACTTCTGCCTCAACAGCTACTCAGTTTTATCCTATGTAGCTGATGCTTTGTCTGCAATCTTTTCATTCAGGCAAGGGTAGAGTCTTTCTTCAAAATAATGTGGTTAACTGCTTTACATAATATTTAGCAGTAGAATCAAACTCCCATATTTTGTCTTTTGAAACATTAGCACTCCATGGGGGAGTGATAAAGGAAAGATGCTCTCTTGCTTAAATACTAGTATCAGGAGTTTGGAGGCATAAACAGTTAAGAGAAAATTCTTGGTGGAGTGATTTCCTTTTCTGCTAGAATTATATGCATCTCTATAATTCATCAGTTGGCAACATTTTATAAGACAATCTTGAAGTCAGTGAATGCGTCTGGAATAATAATGTCTGGAGTCTAAATAGAATTTACAAGACAGATTAAACCTGGAGACGTGATGTTAGGCAAAGAGAATTGAGAAGAAGGAAAGCAAATATAAATTATGACAAGTGATTATGGAAAGGTTCCTTTAAAGAAAGAACCAGCAACACAGGTTAATGGTTGAACATCCAGGGGTAAACCTGAGTGCTGATTTTATGTTCATAGAAATTATGTTAGCAAAGTATGGCTAAAATTAAAACTATATTTTCATTCTAACTTCCTATTTTTTCCCTCCTTAGTTCTATCAGTAAAGAAAAAAAAAAATAGAGAGAGTGAAACTTCTTGTTCTTGAGCTTGGAATTCAGCCCAAAATGAATTCCTTTCTGCATTCTTGATTATGATTCAGTCATCTATATTTGCCATCTTTGTATATGGGAAAGAAGAGATTTATCAGATTCACACCATATAACTCATGTAACTAAAATATAGCTTTCTAATCATGTTTCAGGCCTGGCAGACAGGTAATAAAGAATAGGAGCTTGACTTTGATTGAAGAAACCTTGCATTGAGAAAACAAAATATGACACTTTCTAAATTTTTAAGATACACAGCCATAGAATACAAGTATGTGCCTGAAAAACACAGGATATTCCATGCTTAATTCCCATTAAATTTATAAAGACACACCTAGAGTGTCAGCAGCTGTGCATTCCTCTTTGTGTTCTGAAAAGTCATGCACAAAAATGTCAGAGCCCATGGTAAAAATAGGAATTGGGAAAGACTTCCACAAACCAATGCAACTTTCAAACCAAAACAACAAAGAAAATAATAATCACGTCATGAAATAACTTAGCCCAGGGATGCTACTTTAGGGATATCAAATAGGTACAAAAGCAAAAAGCTAGAAATGTGGGCTTGGGGGCCTCTGCAATGATGCAGATTTACATGAAGGTCTGTATTCTTTGGCGGCTTCCCTGGTAGCTCAGACAGTGAAGAATCTGCCTGCAGTGCAGCAGACTCAGATTTGATCCCTGGGCCAGGAAGATCCCCTAGAGGAGGAATTGGCAACCCACTCCAGTATTCTTGCCTGGGAAATCCCATGGGCAGAGGAGCCTGGTGGGCTACAGTACATGGGGTGGCAAAAAGTTGCATACTGCTGGGTGACTAACATTTACTTACTTATTGTATTCTTTGGAGGAGGAGAAAGCTGCAGAGAGAGCCATGAGCAGAGTCCTAGCATGCAGTTTGTTACTAATTTTCTCATAATACAGTTAAAAATGATGTCATTTCTTCTACTTACCAATCACATATGAGCTGAAGTGTTAAAACTGTATGTATTGCCACAGATCAACAATAAGCATTTCAGGAGCTTTCTCTATGTGCCCATTACTTTATCGAGCTGTGATGTTCATGCCCAAATATTTCTTCCTCTATTTTATTATCCTGGAGTGGCCATCAAGAATCTTTCACGTATTTCTATATAATTATGCCATTATTTCCCCCTAAATCTAAGGCTAAGTGAAAGTGAAAGCATTAGTTACCCAGTCTTTGCAACCCCATAGACTGTAGCCCACCAGGCTCCTCTATCCCTGGAATTCTCCAAGCAAGAATAGTTGAATGGCTAGCTTTACCATCTCCAGGGGATCTTCCCTCACCTAGGGATTAAACCTGGGTCTCCTGCCTTGCAGGCAGTTTCTTTACCTGTCTGAGCCACCAAGGAAGCCCAAGGCTAAAGACAACATTACATAAATTTCCACTTTCCATAGCCATCTATACCAGTACCTTATAGCTGTCAGAGGTAGCAAGAGATCAAGCAAAGAGATCAAACAAAGTAGAAAGAGCAACCAGAGAGCTGGGAGGAAGACCCAGAGTGTTCAGCAACATTGAAGGCCAGGCAAGAGCAAGTAGCAGAGGAGGAGGGGTCAACAGCCTTCGACACAGCCCAGGGTTCATAGAAGGTCATGGCTGGTGGAGACAGAGTCTTCAGATTTAACAATAATGAACTTGTTGATGGCTTTAACAGAAACAGCTTCAGTGGAGTTAGGGTGGCCAGAAATCAGATTTCTGAGGCTGAAGACTCAACTGGAGGAAATAGGCAGAGAACGAGAGTGTAAATGACTCTTTTATGGAATTTGACTGTATTAGAGGAGAGAAAATTAGGTCAGTAGCTGGAGGAGGATGTGGATATGGTTATTTATTTTATTATGAAATAATAAAATGTTTAGATGTTGTTGTAGGGGAAGATGGGGTCCCAGAACAGAGACTAGAAAATTAGTCAATTGTAGACAGTGGTCCCAGAGAAGGCAGGAGAAATTGGGTAACAGAAATTTATTAATAGGAAGCATGGTGGGCAAATTTACATTGTAATAGGAGACAGGAGGAAGTGATAGCCACATGTGGGTAAGATGGAGGATGAGAAGAGGAAAGTAGAAAAAGGGTTTGTCTAATATTCTCTATTTTCTTTGAAAAGTGTTAGCCACTTAGTCTGGAGAAGGCAATGGCACCCCACTCCAGTACTCTTGCCTGGAAAATCCCATGGATGGAGGAGCCTGGTAGGCTGCAGTCCATGGGGTCGCTAAGGGTCGGGCATGACTGAGGGACTTCACTTTCACTTTTCACTTTCATGCATTGGAGAAAGAAATGGCAACCCACTCCTGTATTCTTGCCTGGAGAATCCCAGGGACAGGGGAGCCTGGTGAGCTGCCATCTATGGAGTCGCACAGAGTCGGACACGACTGAAGCGATGCAGCAGCAGCAACAGCAGTCACTTAGTCACGTCCTCATTTTTGTGACCCCATGGACTGCAGCCCACCAGGCTCCTCTGTCCATGAAATTCTCCATGCAAGAATACTGGAGTGGGTTGCCATTCCCTTTTCCAGGGGATCTTCCTGATCCAGGGCTTGAACCTGGCTCTCCTGCATTACAAGAGGATTCTTTACTCTCTGAACCACCAGGGAAGTTATAATGTTGGTTGTTTGTTATGGCTGCTGTCGAGGACAAGATAAAGATGCAAAGTTTCCCCAGAAGGCACAGAAGGGTCATAAGATGAAGGGGCCCTTTTGCTGAACATTCCTGGACTGTCTGTGATGTCCATACTTGGCAAGATGCATTAAGACCCATGTGCTCCAGGAGAGAAGTCCATTCCCCTGTAGAATCCTAATGAGTCAGTCCAGATGTGGTTCTTACTGACTTTTGAGAGAAATAAATCTGTAAACCTTCTCAGGAGCTCCTCTGTGCATCTTTCACCCAAGGGAAGTAGGAAGAATATGGCTTTGGCACAAGGCACATGCAGATCGGTCTCTTGGCTTCATGGCTTCTTAATGGTATAACATGGATTTCATTTTCTGCATTTTTATTTCTACACAAAGGAGAGTTAAACATCTACCTCTCACAGTTGTTACAAGGATTAAACAAGACAGTAAGTGCAAAGTTTCTGGCACAGAGTAGATGCTCAGCAAATAAAGTTCTGCTTCCTTCTATAGGTAAATGCTGCTTCTAGGCTTTGTTAGCTTAATAGGAGAGGAAATGACTAGATTGAGAATTTGGAACAAGACTCTGCCAACATTAAAAACTTTTCTTTGCTTTTCATCATTAAATTGTCAAACAATATTCACAGAAGGGGTTTGTTTTATGTAGAAGAGGCATTCTAGTGCTGCTAAGCCCTGACAGGTTGGCATTAGTGCCAGGGGAAAAAAGAAAACATTTCTGATGGGGATAAAGATGAATCATACCTTTTTTTCCTTTTTTTTTTCATATTTCAGTAGAATCATTTGGGTAGATTAGATAATGGCTTATGAGATAAAACTGTATCATTGACCAAAACATTGCTCAGAGTTAAATGCCAGAATTTTAGGTTTTTATCTTATGTACGGATGATAAGACCCTTAAACAATGCCAGGGCTGGCAGTACCACCCCTTCAAGCAGCAGGAAATCAGGTATAGCTTTATGGTTGATCCTACTCTTGCCTCCACATCTGTGGATGCAACAAACTGTGGGTTCAGCCAAACTCATACCCTCTGCTAGCTATTTAGAAGTAAAAAATCTGTGTGGAAGTAGACCTGCCTGTTCAAACCCATGTTGTTCCAAGGTCAGCTCTACCAGGTATAATTTGATGACCTCTCAGACATAGATACTTTTGGGTGCCTACTACAAAGCAAATCAAATACCAACTTTGACGTAAAGTAGAGGCCCCCTGAAGGTGTTTACTTCATGTCATATTTTAACTGGTGCCTTTGGGCCTGTTGCAACAGGTAGAATTATAGCTCAAGAGGATTGAATACTTAAGGCAGTGTTAGACAAACATCACAGTAGCTTCCCTAATGGCTCACTGGTAAAGAATCTGCCTGCTGTGAAGGAGGCATGGGTTTGATCTCTGGGTTACGAAGATTCCCTAGAGGAGGAAATGGCAACCCACTCCAGTATTCTTTCCTGGAAAAGCCCAGGGACAGAAGAGTCTGGCGGGCTTCAATCCTCGGGTGGCAAGGAGTTGAACACGACTGAGCAACTGAGCACACTGTAGCTTACATGTTTGCCTTGACCCACACATACACATATTACATTTTCCATAGTTGAGTAGCTAGTTTTCCCCTTTCATTTGTAACATATATTTGCTCAAGAGCTCTCAGAAATAAGACCTCACTTTTGTTTGTTGGTGCTTTTGTATGACAAATGCGCTTCCATTGAACAGAAGACTCACCTGCCTATCTTGGTTACTTCAGTGGACTGCTTTGCTTTTTCACGCTTTGGAATATTTTTAAGTCACTAGAGAAATCAACACAGAATATAAGCAAGGATCCAACTGCCAAAGAATGGTTATAAATGTGAAGCTTGGCCTTATGAACACCTCTCCTGAGCAAAGGGATGACTGATCTTGGGGCTCCCAGTCTGAGAAGTATTTTATTTGTGCCCACTAAGAATCCTGGGACTGTGGTGCCATCTGCCCCAAGGACAGTGCTTCCAGGATGGGATGCAGACAAAGGGTCTATATCATATGTTTACATTTTTCTAAAATACTTTGACCAATCAATACCGTGAAAACAACTTCACGGTATTGAACTTCAAGCTCACAAGAGATGAACTTTCAGGTTATAAATATCTGGTCTTTCTTTCCTGTTTATCAGAATCTTTTCCAGGAGACATGCTATACCTGATCTTTTATCACATATTTCATATCATTGATATTAAGGTGCATAGAGTAATCATGCTTAAAAAACCTTTTAAAAACTCATAAGATTTATCAGATGAAAAGCACTGTATTTTATACACTAATGATTTGGAATGGGCACATGATATAATATATTGGGTCTTGCAGAAAAATTGACTCTAAAACTTCAGATGATGAAAGCTTTTTGCCATCCTTGCAATTTACAGTTCAGTTCAGTTCAATTCAGTCAGGTCAGTCACTCAGTCGTGTCCGACTGTTTGCAACTCCATGGACTGTAGCACACCAGGCCTTCCTGTCCAACTCCAACTCCTGGAGTTTACTCAAACTCCTGTCCACTGAGTTGGTGATGCCATCCAACCATCTCATCCTCTGTCATCCCCTTCTCCTCCTGCCTTCAATCTTTCCCAGCATCAGTGAACATGCGATGGAAGATACACAAGTTTTAGTGGAGAATAAAAGAAAATAAATGAGCGTATGAGATAGGAGTGAGGCTTTGAAACCTTTAATGACAGCTTAAGAAGACTCAGAAAAGCTATTAGAGGCTATTCTTTAATACTTCACATTGACCCAGAGCTAGTGGTGGTAAAAAGTCTTAAATTATTATTCAAATGGATAAATTAAAGTCACTCACTCTTAGTAAAAGAGCAGTGGATGGTTTAATTTAGAATTTATTTCTATTCCCTGATGTCAGTAAAAAACTCCAGCTATTAAAAGAGTGATAAATTAGATTTCTGACTACTTTTAAGAGTTTTAGGTGTTAAGGTCACACTTTATTATCTCTAATTGCACTTTAAAATAGAAGAAGGAAATGGCAACCCACTCAAGTATTCTTGCCTAGAGAATTCCGTGGACAGAGGAGCCTGGTGTGTTGCTGTCCATAGGGTTGCACAGAGTCGGACACGACTGAAGCGACTTAGCATGCATGCATGCATTGGAGAAGGAAATGGCAACCCGCTCCAGTATTCTCACTTGGAGAATCCCAGAGATGGGGGAGCATGGTGGACTGCCGTCTATGGGATCGCACAGAGTTGGACAGGACTGAAGCGACTTAGCAGCAGCAGCAGGACTTTAAAATGTATCACTTTATTTCCTGAACACTTGTGTAGGATTTTTTTTTCTTATAGAATATTTTCTAGAGAAATGTATTTTTATAAAAAATATTCTTCTATAAGAAAAGAAGAAATTTATTTCTATTTTTTTCATATAGAAGAATACCATTTAGGATGCTATTGAAGCAGTTCAGATGAGACATGATAGGTCTGAATTAAAGAAGTAACAATGAGAGTGGAGAAAAAGGACAGACTGAAGATATGCCCCTAGCTTTATCAATGATACATATGTTATTAATTGGATTTTGGAGGAAAAGGAGAGGAAAGTTGTGAACATGACATAGTATATGTATATTTTTCGGATGAGTCATGGATAAATGGCAAGCCTTTCACTGAGACTGGGTATATAACAAAAGAGGAAGGTTTGGAAGAAAAAATATAAGCTTCTTTTGTAATGTTTATAATAAATTGCTCACTTGGTAGGATGTCAAATATGATGCCAAATATATAGATCTGGAGCTTAGGAGGTGAGCTGGAGATAACAATTTGGCCATCTTATGAGTGGAAAGCTGGTGGTTGAAGTCATAACAATAAATCAGATTGCTCAGAGAACATAAGTAGCATGAGAGAAGAACAAAGATAAAGCTGTGAAGAATAGTGAAAATTAACAAGCAGCAGAGGAAATGAAGCCAAGAGGAAAACACTAAGCAGTGGTCTGATTAAGTTGGGGAATCAGTGTATTTTAGAAACTAAAGGAGGGCTTCCCTCATAGCTCAGTTGGTGAAGAATTTGCCTGCAATGCAGGAGACCCTGGTTCGATTCCTGGGTCAGGAAGATCTGCTGGAGAAGGGAACCCACTCCAGTATACTCAGGCCTTACTTGTGGCTCAGCTGGTAAAGAATCCACCTGCAATGCAGGAGACCTGGGTTCGACCCCTGGGTTGGGAAGATCCCTTGGAAAAGGGAAAGGCTACCCACTCCAGTATTCTGGCCTGGAGAATTCCATGGACTGTATGTATAGTCCATGGGGTCGCAAAGAGTCGGACATGACTGAGTGACCTTCACTTTCAAAGGAGGCTAAGACTTTAAAATGGGAGGAGTGACTACCACAGAGCAAAATCACAGAATGAACATATCCTTATTGGATTTTGCAATGTGGAAAGTATCAGTGATCAGTAAATGGTTTCCACAGGGTGATATAAAAATTGAAAAGATTATGAAATGATTAAGTGTAGACATAGACTTCTTTTCCAGGAGATTTGATACAGAGCATAGTTTCTAACTGGAGGGAGTAAGGCCTCAGGAAGAATTCTTTTTTTAAGTTTAAGAGAGCTGAATATATTTAAATAGAGAAGCGAATAGCCAGTATAGAAGGAAAGGATGGAAAATAAGCCAAAGAAAAGTAAATGGTAGACTTTTGGAGCAGACAGGACATGATAAGCTCTGGCACAAAAATGGAATAATTAGACAAGAAGAGCTACGTTTTTCCCTAAAAAAAATAAAATGTTATCTTCTACAGCAAGTATTCAAATTCCTTTTATTTTTTTTATTGATAGGGTTACTACTTATGCATCTCTAAAGCCAGAGAGATAAATTAGTAAACACTTAATGTTATTGTTCAGTTTCTAGGTTATGTCTGACTCTTTGCAGCCCCATAGACAGCAGCACACCAGGCTTCCTTGTCCTCCACAATATCACGGAGTTTGCTCAGATTCATGTTCATTGAGTCAGTGATGCTATCTAACCATCTCATCTTCTGCCACCCTCCACCCTCTTCACCTCTTGCCTTCAATCTTTCCCAGCCAGGCCTTTTCTAATCAATTGGCTCTTCGCATTCAGTGGCCAAGGTATTGGAGCTTCAGCTTCACCATCAGTCCTTCCGATGAATATTTAGGGTTGATTGCCTTTAGGAGTGACTGGTTTGATCTCCTTATAGTTCAAGGGACTCTCAAGAGTCTTTTCTAGCACCATGATTCAAAGGCATTAATTCTTCGGCACTCAGCCTTCTTTATGGTCCAAATATCACATCCAATCAAGACTTCTGGAAAAACCATAGCTTTGACTATATAGACCTTGGTTGGCAAAGTGATACCTCTGATTTTTAATATGTTATCTAGGTTTGTCATAGCTTTCCTTCCAAGGAGTAAGTGTCATTTAGTTTCATGGCTGCAGTCACCATCCACAGTGATTTTGGAGCTCGGAAAAATAAAATATGGCACTCTTTCCACTTTTGCCCTATCTATTTGCCATGAAGTGATAGCACTGGATGCCATGATCTTAGTTTTTTGAATGTTGAGTTTTAAGCCAGCTTTTTCACTCTCCTCTTTTACTCTCTTGAAGAGGCTCTTTAGTTCCTCTTCGCTTTCTGCCTTTAGAGTAGTATCATCTTCATATCTGAGACTGTTCATATTTCTCCTGGCAATCACATGAAATGCTGGGCTGGTTGAATCACAAACTGGAATCAAGATTGTCAGGAGAAATACTTAATAGATGATGGTAAATAAGTTCAGTTGTGCTAATAAACAGACTCCAGGTAAGAAGCAGGAAGAACACAACCTAACTGTATCCAAGAGCCTATGTTCCTGAATGCTCTAATTACCATCAGTTCCATATAGCAGCCATAACACCATGGTGGAAGAGAAAGCTTCAGGCCAGTAGCTGGATAACACCAGCTGTGGAGTCATCCAGCTGATTGTGACTCCTTTGAGTCCATGTTCACAGCGCAACCTCTTTATATCTTGGCTACCTACCATGGCTTTTTGGCAAGGGATTTTCCAGCAGTCATGTTATTCCTCTCTGTGGGCAATTTCTAATCCTATTTTCTTTTGCATCTGGCTAGTATGAGCCAGTCCCTGAAAGGCTGATCTCTCCTGACTACCATATTATATATGGTTCTAGACTTCAAATCTTGAGAGAACAAGCCTTGGCAAAGATAATTTCACCCAAACCATGTCACCTTGTGGGGCTCTGCCCAATAGCTAATCAGCCACCACAAAGTGCTTTGCTAACATTTTTGATCTCAAGCAACATCTTTGTCAACCCAGATATTGATGAAATTATACAAAGAGGAATAGCATTTACACATTTCTTCCTACTTATGCCATAGGCTCTCCCCAGTTTTCGTTAAAGTCTGAACATGCTAGGTCTGTGTTTCTTTTCATGACTGCAGTGTGCCCTATAGCTGGATTATAGCTGTTCACTGGTAATATTTAATTCAGTCTTTAACATGCCTTTCATGTTGTCTTATACTAGGATTTTTAAAAGGTAGAATTGGTTCAGTTCAGTTGCTCAGTAGTGTCCGACTCTTTGCAACCCCATGAACTGCAGCACGCCAGGCCTCCCTGTCCATCACCAACTCCCGGAGTTCACTCAGTCTCATGTCCATTGAGTCGGTGATGCCATCCAGCCATCTCATCCTCTGTCGTCCCCTTCTCCTCCTGCCCTCAATCTTTCCCAGCATCAGGGTCTTTTCCAATGAGTCAGCTCTTTGCATGAGATGGCCAAAGTATTGGAGTTTCAGCTTCAACATCAGTCCTTCCAATGAACACTCAGGACTGATCTCCTTTAGGATGGACTGGTTGGATCTCCTTGCAGTCAAAGGGACTCTCAAGACTCTTCTCCAACAACACAGTTCAAAAGCATCAATTCTTCAGTGCTCAGCTTTCTTTATAGTCCAGCTCTCACATCCATAAAATAAGCATAATTTCTTATTTCTCTTTAAAAATCAACTGAAAAAAACCCAAAGATTTAGTCATAACTAGAGACCTTCTATTCCATAGGAATTTGATTTATTTGATGATCTGAAACCTTAGTTTTTAGTTCAGTTACAGGTAAGGTTGGAACCCAAGTATGAAAATCATATTTTATGTCTTATAAATACTAGAATAGTAAATTAAGTTCAAAGAAGGCAAGAACAGAGAAAATGTCCAGTGATTTTAAGAAAGAGAAAGAAATTTTAACTTTTAAAAGATTGCTTATGCTTTCTGAAAAGAAAATGATGAGATTCAAGAAGATATTTTTTTTTCCCAACTTACCTTTGAGTTTTTTTTCCTCCTCTCAGATGTTGGTTAAGTTTCTTATTTTTCATTCATTTGTACCTTTAGTTAAGAGTTTATTATTTGTTTATGGGAATTGCTTGGAGGATATTTAATATTTGTGTGGGATATAACCAATGGCACCCATTTTAGTGATTCTCAATTTAGAAACAGATGGCATTTAGTGAAAGCAATCGTGGAAAAAGAGAAATTTTGTGTAACTGTCAAAGTTCACAGTCCTTGAATCCAAGCTGTTGATTGTATACCTCACAACTCTCTCTTCACACAAGTAGCTCTGCAGAATAGTAAGGGAGAGCTTCCTGGGTGGCTCAGCAGTAAAGAATCCACCTGCAATGCCAGAGACTTGCAGGAGACACAGGTCAGGCAGATCCCCTGGAGGAGGGAATGGCAACCTACCCCAGTATTTTTGCCTGCAGAATCCCATGGACAGAGGAACCTGGCAGGCTACAGTCCATGTGGTTGCAAAGAGTTGGACATGGCTGAAGCGACTTAGCAGAGCATACAACATAAAGAGAAGCAAATGAAAGAATCTTTAAATGAATAAAACATATAAATTTATTTAGCTGTCTTTTGTAAGCACTGCTCTTTCATTACTGATATATGGGTGATACTTAAGTTTTATATCACTTTTTTCTGGAAATCTTTTATAGCAATGTTGAGTAAAGAGAGGAAATAGAAATTTGATTGGGCCAGATTATGAGAAGCAAAGAGAAGAGTTTGATGTTTATTTCATAAGTAATAGAGAAACTGTCCTTTCTTAAATGTGAATGTATCATGAAAGCCTGAATTTCTTTAAGGAAAGGGTTATAGTTAAATTCTGTTTGTATTCACAAGATTCCCCCACTGAGAAGAAATCACCAAATATTTGTCAGCAGTAATAGGCTCAGAGGTTAAAGCATCTGCCTCCAATGCGGGAGACCTGGGTTTGATCCCTGGGTCAGGAAGATCCCTTGGAGAAGGAAATGGTAACCCACTCCAGTATTCTTGCCTGGAAAATCCCATGGACGGAGAAGCCTGGTAGGCTACAGTCCATGGGGTTGCAAAGAGTCGGACACGACTGAGCGACTTCACTCACTCACTCACTCAATATAACATTAATGTCGAGACCTGCCATATGTCACATTTCTAAGGCTTATGAAATTTGTCTAATTGAACAAAAGAATGAGCTTTCCTAGGGCTACCTTTTGGCTTCAGTGAAAGTGGTTGGTTAATAAAACCCAGTGTTCTCTACCAGCCCCCAGCCCAGATTTAGTGTGTGTTTTTGTTTGTTGAACTGCTTACTCTCGTCTGCCCTTTTATTTAAGTTGGTCTTAAGCATTTTAAGTAAGCTCATAAAGGAAATCTAAGAATAGGCTTTATTCTACAAGTATTTTGAACTTCCTTCATTTTTTCATGTCTCTGTGGTATTTTAATGGGCAGTTATGAGAAGCCGTAACAGGCACTAGCTAACTTCTGCCATCCCAAATCAGGAGTTTTGACAATTTCTGAATTCTCAATTGATCTATAATGTGCAAAGCATTACACATCTCCAAGATGAGAGAGGAGAGTGAAGCCAGACAGATAACCGTGACATGAGAAATTGTAACAAATAAAAAATGATCATTAGTCCAAGGAATAGGTAGTTCAAGATAAGAGCAAACTTTTTCCTTAATAAGCTCTAATCATCAGCAAAGCCCTTGTCCAAAGTACTTTGTTCTTAACAGAATGCATTTGGTATAGTTATAATCAGCTTTCTTTTTTTATGCTCAGTGTATGGAGCTTATAGCAGAAGATTCTGAGCTTTAAACACTAATTTAGTTTTCAGGCCACCACATTCTCTTGTTTTATTCATTCCAAACTGTACCGTGTTTTGCAATTGCTGTCAATGGCTCTGTGGTCTATTACTGAAGTTATAAGGGTGCTAAGAAATGTACTCCTTATTTTACAGGATAAAACCCAATTCATAGTATGCTTCATGCAGTAATATCTTAAAGTATACAAGAATAATCTTTATACTTTAATAATCACATTTGACTCCTTCCAAAGGATGTTAGTATGAGAATTCCTGATGGCCAGAGCACCATATAAATAAAACACATCTTCTCGGGCTGTGGTGGGGAAACCTATGTTACTGGGCCTGGAATATAATACAAAATTACTTTATTATCTGCTGCCCCATAGTGCCTAGTTGTCAATTTCTAGGCATTTATTATTCCTTTTGACATCCAAGCAGATAGGTATTACTTACATTTAACCAGTGTCAAGTATATTGCAGTGTACAAATTGTCAAAACCTTATGAAATTAAGTAAATATATAGAAATAATAATTTGTTTCAAAGGATTATTTTGAAAGTTTCTATAATTATGTAACACATTTCCTAGCTTGATTCTCTTGAAATTCAAGCACGCTTCAGAAGACCTGAAGGATGGGTGAAGTGGATCATCCAAGGTCTATTTGCACAAAAATTGAGATACTTTGTGGGAAGGAAAAGAGAAGATTGAGAAATCAAATAAGTTAGCAGAGAAGGATCATTCTAAAAATAATGTGGTGTCTTTTATTCAGATCATCCGCAGGTCTAGTCCTCATAACTCATGCTCAAATGCTAGTCAAAATACTTTCTGTATTATAGAATTACTAATTCTGTACCATGTATTACTAATAACTTCAAGGTAAAGACTCTAAAACACAGCATGTTATTTAAAAATAATGTGTTTCTCAGATGTATTCTTAAAATTGATTCATAGAAAAAAAGCTGTACCATTGTATAGAAACAAGAAATACATGTGTGGCCCAACACTACACTTGGATAGATACATTTTTCAGATTCACTTTCTGTTTTATTAAATGACTGTGGTAATCTGCTTCCGAATAGCTCCCAATTGTCTACACCTCTTGGTATTCATGCCCAGGTCAGTTTCTTCCCTTTCTTGTGGGCTTGACCTGGTGACTGTCTTCTTTATTTCTATACTTCACACAAACATTATATTTTATTAATTATTAATATTTTTGAATTTATCATAATTTGAATAGGAACTAATTCTGTAGTAAATGGATGCTGTTCCTTGTCACCTGGTGACTATCATAAAAACAAAAAATTGAAGAGTAGTATAAGCTTGTTTTATGGAACACCAGAAGCATATTAGATGTTTATAAACAAACATATCCAGTCCTGACTTTGGCCATATATTTATGGTATAAGAAACCAAGAAGAACAAGTATACCATCTACTACTACTTGTGACTGTGCTGCAAGAGGAAGTTGGAATCATTAACAGAGCAGGGAAAGTATCTTTTGTTTTAGAGACAAGAATATATTCTTTTGACACTTGATTGAAATGAATTTCCTGGACAACATAATGGTTCACATGGACTTGTGAATCAAAGAATCTTTGGCTGGCAGGTCTTTACATGGGGAAGGAACATTCTATAAATGGGCATTTCTATTTTTAGAATCTGTCCAGACAGAGAATTGACAATGTTCCTCTTTTTATCTCCCTGAGCCTGACCTTGGATTTGTTGATGAGTCTGTTAGTCTGTCTTGTTTACTAAATATCTACAAGATCAGCACATTTCCCCTCTGCAGTCAGCTCAGAAATATACAGGATTTTGCTTCCTGGGATTTTAAATACTTCTTTCCTCAAAGAAATAAAACTGTGAATTGTAAGTTCCTTGAGGGTAGAAATTTGTGTTTGTTCCATTTCTCAGCACCACAAGAGTGCTGTCATAGAGCAAGCAGGTCCTCATTAATACTTGTTCAAGTGTTACTCCAATTTAGAGGTGTCAGGAACATATAAAAGACACTTGAGATGTCTTCATGCACATTCAGGGAATTCTAAGTCTAGTGGGTGTCCTGACTTGCTTTCCTAATGTCATATTCTAAACATGCCCTACTTCAATAATATTTAGGCAAGAAGACCTGGAAAAATCTCTTTTAGTTCTTGGGAAATGTAAAAACCAGAATCTCTTATTTTTGGAATTTCGCTTTTGTGTGTGTGTGGTACTTCCTACTTTCCTCTCCTCCATCCTCTCTGTGATTCAATCCATCCTTTGTGTTATGAAATCTCAGAAGTTGGAACAACACTTGGAATAGGACCGAAATTAACAATCAAACTCTTAGGGAAAAAGAGAAATGAAGAAAAAATAGACTTATAAGGAAACTATGATACTGGGCAATAAAATATTGACCAAGGCAGGGTCAAGGGGAAGGAAGCATGGGGAACTGGGACCAAAGAGGAGGAACAAAGTCTAGCCTCTCCTTAGAGACTGCTCAGTCAACAATCTGGTCTCCCTCCAGAGTCTGGCTACCCTTTCAAGCCAAAGAGGAAAAGAGGTGTGATGGCTGGGAATATTGGGAAAGTTGTTAGCACTGTGCAAATGTGACGCATCGACACTTGTGTTCTCTGGCCTTGTTAACTTATTGAAAATAGATTGTGCTTTACTGGCCCTCCATCATCCTGTTTTCACAAACTCTGAAATTAGTGTACTATTTGTTTAACAGTCCACGGTCAAAGAATGTTTGATTATTTTAGGAACCATCTAGACATTTGAAAGTGAAATTAAAAGTCACCCAGTTGTGTCCAACTCTTTGCGACCCTATAGGATTTAGTCAAGTGCTTTATATTAAGGAAGTTCTTATTTATGTGTTTAAGAGTCATGAGAATTTCAAACCATGAATTTGGGTGTGTGTTGTGTGTATGTGAGTGTGTATGCACACACACACATATATATATATATATGCTATGCTAAGTCACTTCAGTCGTGTCCGACTCTGTGCGACCCCATAGACGGCAGCCCAACCAGGCTCCCCTGTCCCTGGGATTCTCCAGGCAAGAACACTGGAGTGGGCTGCCATTCCCTTCTCCAATGGATTAAAGTGAAAAGTGAAAGTGAAGTCGCTTAGTCATATCTGACTCTCAGCGACCCCAAGGACTGCAGCCTACCAGACTCCTCCGTCCATGGGATTTTCCAGGCAAGAGTACTGGAGTGGGGTGCCATTGCCTTCTCTGGTATATATATATATATATATATATATATATATATATGACCCTATGGACTGTAGCCCAGGCTACAGAGACAGGCCCCTCTGTTCATGGGATTTCCCAGGTGAGAATACTGGAGTGGGTTGCCATTTCCTTCTCCAGGGGATCTTCTCAACCCAGGGACCCAATCCACATTTCCTTCATCGCACGTGGATTCTTCACTACTGAGCCACCAGGGAAGAACTACACAATACATATATGATACAAAAGTGTAAATATATTAATATATAAATACCTATGTTAATTCTAGATAAATATATTATATATATAAAATAAGGCATGAGATTTATCTCCTTCTTTCATCCAGCCTGTTTGGTTCCACTGGACCATAGTGTGGCATAATAAAATATTAGACTTTCATTGGAAGGAAAGCAGAGCCGTGCCCATGCAGCAGAGGAGGCAGCATAAGAGAAGGGTTTGTGGACATATTTAAATAGAGTAGGTCTCTAACTCTTTGGAATTCCAGTCTTATTAGCTCAGTGGGTTCAAGAGTTCACCAGAACATAAAGTCCTCACATAATACTTGGTATGTTTTATGAAATTGAAATAAGAAATGAGTTATGTTGATGTTAGAGAGAGAAAAAAAAGTAATTGTCTACAAATTCACCTGAAGGCATTGTATTCAGCCCCAAGGTTTTCATTTGATCAAATTTTATATCAAGTACACAAGGTAAAATCAGGTTTTGTACATGAGACAAAATCCAAAGAAGGTAAGATACAAGATGTTACATATAATCTCGGTTATCCTGTATGTTTGAAATTAGAATATTTACTTAAAAACTCAAATATTTCAATTGTAAAATATGATGGTGCTAAATTTGAAAAGTAAAATGCAATTTATCTGTTTAGTCTTCCATTATTTTTTTATGTACTGCTTTATTCCAAAAGGTTTGCCCCATAAAAATTAATTATATGTGAAAAACTGAGGAGGGAATAGCCAAACAGCTCATTAATTAAATGTTATTTTATTAAATGTCATTTAGGTGTCAGAAACTTTCATATCCATCACCTCATATATTCCATTCCACAAACTCCATCAGGCCTATTTTTATTTTTAAAAAGACACTGAGGCTCTTTACATGAAGTCATATATTGGGCTGGCCATTATGTAAATGGTAGAGCTTGAGTTCAAGCCAGGACTTCAGACTCTGTGAGTTTCCCCAATACTTCCCATTACTTTCTCTTAGCTTAGAATCAGGATCAAAGTTATATTTTCCAAACCGTGAAAGGATTAGACACACAACAAAAAATTTCCTGGTGAATTAAGTTGAAAACCACAGCTTCAATCCTAGGAAAATGTAACACATCGAGGATAGGAGGAGTGAAGCAAATGTTCTACTCATATGTGGTGTCCCGGCTTAAATGATAGATTTCATTGGATGTGGGTGATCTTCTGGGCACTGAATCACTATCACAGATTATTCTGATTACTATAAAATAAAGAATATGTGCAAATTGTTACTGACTGGAAAAAAACCTGAAGGCCAATGTGTTCTCAAACACCATCTCAGACCAGGCTCACCCGAACTCCAGAACAAAATTATTGTTAATAAGTTGACCCCCTCAAACACTAATGCCATGAATGGTGTTTCACACCGGTCTGCTCTCTTCCCAAGTCCAAATCCTATCTGATACCTTTTAGCAGAGAGCCACTTCTTCCATGTTACTGAGAAATTCATACTGGAGGATGGTTTTCCTTCAACTAGATTGTCTTCAGGCACCACCACGGTGGCTTTCAGATGGATGCTTACCTATTGCAACCATTGCAGAGGAAGTCTCTGCCTCACATTTTGAAGTGAAACTGTCTGATTACATCTTTATGGAAAAGCCCAAATGAACTTTTTGGCCAACCCATACTTGCAATCTCTACTTTCTCTGTCATTTATAACTTCTTGCTAACTCCCTCCCCTCTTATTTGGTCTTTATAAGCAAATGCATGAGATTCAAATAGTTTTACAGGTGCCCGTGCAGATCTCCACCCTCCATGTTTTAGTACACTTAGATTCCCATCTGCCTCTTAGCTGTTCCTATTCAGCCTCTAAGTGTAGCAGTATGACTGATTAGTATATGTATATGTGATTGTGGGTCTTCCCAGGGAGCTCTGTGGTAAAGAATCGGCCTGCCAATGCAGGAGACACAGGTTCAATCCCTGGACTGGAAAGAGCCCCTGGAGTAGGATATGGCAACCCACTCCAGTATTTTTGCCTGAGAAATCCCATGGACAGAAGAGCCTGGCAGGCTACAGTCATGGTATTGCCAAGAGTCAGATAAAAATTAGCAATTAAACCACCAAATCCTGTCTAGGAAAAAGGATCATGAATAAGGGCTTCCCAGGCGGTGCTAGTGGTAAAGAACACTCCTGCTCATGCAGGTTAGATGTAAGACACACCGGTTCGATCCCTGGATCAGGAAGATACCCTGGCAAAGGGAATGGCAATCTACTCCAGTATTTGTGCATGGAGAATCCCATCAATAGAGGAGCCTGGTGGGCTACAGTTCATAGGGTTGCACAAAGTGGGACATGACTAAAGCGACTTAACACAAAGATCATGAACTTTTCAAGTTATTTAGTCTTGTCTTATTTTCCTCATTTAAAATGGGGATGATGGCAGTACCTACCCCCATAGACTTCTAAGAGAAGTAAATGAGATGAGTGTAGATTGCTTAGAAGACTTTTCATCTAATAAGCTCTGTGATGATGATGATGATATGATGCAACTGATTGACGTGGTCGCCTGTTTCTGTTGACTCTACCTTATCTGTAGTCCCCACTTTTCCTGAAGATGGATGCCTTATTCAATTTGATGCTGTATAATCATGACCCCAATTCTGTTTTAAATAAATTACAGTGGATTGATGTGAAACAACATAGCTATGCCAGTGCTGTCTCACTGTTGGGAAATTGTATTTTGAAAAAGCCCATCCTGTAGGTTAGTTTCTATAGTAGTAAACCGAACAGCAAATAGTTTCATATTTCTCCCTAATTAACATCTTGATTTAACTTTATGACTGAGTAATCCTTATTTGCTAGCTAACAGCTAGAGCTGTAAAACACCCACAGTCAAAAATCTGTTAACTTACTCCCTCTTTTTCTCCCTCAAATATCTCAAAGAAGTGCCATCTTCTTTCATCTTCAAGAAGACAATGCCTTGTCTGAGCTATCACAGAGGTGTGAAATATTTACCTTCTATTTATTATCCTGTTGGGGCTTCCCTGGTGGCTCAGTGGTAAAGAATCTGCCTGCAATGCAGGGGACACCGGAAATGTGGGTTGGATCCCTAGGTCAGGAAGATCCCCTGGAGGAGGAAATGGCAACCCACTCCAGGAAGGAGTGGAGGAGGAAATTGTCAATGCATCTCCAATCCCATGCAACCCCTGGTGGGGTCGCAAAGAGTCAGACACAGCTGTGTGCCCACATGCATATATATTAGCCGGCTGTCGGGTACTTAGACTGGTCATCTTTGGGACAGGGAACTCTCATATTACTATAATAAGGAATGTTTTCTTAATAGCTAAAACAGCTCACATTATCACACTAAAGTGATTTCATAATCCTAAAAGGCTAAGTAAAAATAATTAGCTGTTATGGGAAAACAAAAGTAGACAAGGAAAGGAATGAGGCAAGAGAAATACAGGGTAATAAATACAGGTGAAGCCTGAGGCAAAAATAAGTGTATGAGTTAGCTTCTCACAAGAGTACGCTTGTCAGTAGTGGTGGGATGAGTAATATGTAGAAAAGGAAGAACCCCACAGTGGAATAAATACATGGTTCTTGCTTAGAGTCCATCTCTTACACAGTAACAGTCATACTATTAGGTGGCACTGTTGTCTCTGAAGGTTCAACTGGATGAGGATCTGCTTCCGAATTCAAACACAAAACTTTTGGCAAAACATAGAAAATCTACTTCCAATCTCATTCATGGGGATTTTACTACAGAGCTGCTTCATGTCATGGAAGCTGGCTTTCTCCAGAAGCAAGAAAGAGTAAGAGAACGCCAAAGCCTCCAAGATGGAAGCCACTGTCTTTGATAATCTGATTTTAGAAGTGATACCTCATGAATTCTGCCACATTCAATTAATTAGAAAGTGAAAAGTATCATTTACTCAGTCTCGTCTGACTCTTTGCAACCCAATGGACTGTAGCCCACCAGGCTCCTCTGTCCATGGGATTCTCCAGGTGAGAATACTGGAGTGGGTTGCCATTCCTTTCTCCAGGGGATCTTCTCAACCCAGGGATTGAACCTGAGTCTCCTGCACTGCAGGCAGATGCTTTACCGTCTGAGCCACTAGCGAATTAGTAGAAATGAGTCATTAAATCCGGATAGTCAGAGGCCATCTTGATACTACCTGTCATACTGAATTCAACACTATCCCTTAGGCTGATCCCAAACTCGTGGAAGGTGACTGAAGAATTCAGGTATGTATCTGTAGAATGAAAATGATATGAAGGAAAACATTTTCTATTTTAAAGTTCATCTAACAGTTAGAACTGGACATGGAATAACAGACTGGTTCCAAATAGGAAAAGGAGTTCGTCAAGGCTGTATATTGTCACCCTGTTTATTTAACTTATATGCAGAGTACATCATGAGAAATGCTGGACTGGAAGAAACACAAGCTGGAATCAAGATTGCTGGGAGAAATATTAATAACCTCAGATATGCAGATGACACCACCCTTATGGCAGAAAGTGAAGAGGAACTCAAAAGCCTCTTGGTGAAAGTGGAGAGTGAAAAAGTTGGCTTAAAGCTCAACATTCAGAAAACTAAGATCATGGCATCCGGTCCCATCACTTCATGGCAAATAAATGGGGAAACAGTGGAAACAGTGTCAGACTTTATTTTTCTGGGCTCCAAAATCACTGCAGATGGTGACTGCAGCCATGAAATTCAAAGACGCTTACTCCTTGGAAGGAAAGTTATGACCAACCTAGATAACATATTCAAAAGCAGAGACATTACTTTGCCAACAAAGGTTCGTCTAGTCAAGGCTATGGTTTTTCCTGTGGTCATGTACGGATGTGAGAGTTGGACTGTGAAGAAGGCTGAGAGCCGATGAACTGATGCTTTTGAACTGTGGTGTTGGAGAAGACTCTTGAGAGTCCCTTGGACTGCAAGGAGATCCAACCAGTCCATTCTGAAGGAGATCAGCCCTGGGATTTCTTTGGAAGGAATGATGCTAAAGCTGAAACTCCAGTACTTTGGCCACCTCATGCGAAGAGTTGACTCATTGGAAAAGACTCTGATGCTGGGAGGGATTGGGGGCAGGAGGAGAAGGGGATGACAGAGGATGAGATGGCTGGATGGCATCACTGACTCGATGGACATGAGTTTGAGTGAACTCTGGGAGTTGGTGATGGACAGGGAGGCCTGGTGTGCTGCAATTCATGTGGTCGCAAGAGTCGGACACGACTGAGCGACTGATCTGATCTGATCTGAGTGATTCAGAAATACAATAATGACAACAACAAAAACGTCTTGCTCTTAGAGGTACACATAGAAGTTTTTTTAATATTTAAAATACTATATCTGATATTTGCTTTGTGTGCAGGCCAAATCACTTCAGTTGTGTCCAACTCTTTGTGATCCTGTGGACTGTAGCCCACCAGGTTCCTCTGTCCATGTAGATTCTCCAGGCAAGAATACTGAAATGGGTTGCCAGCCCTCTTTCAGGGGATCTTCCCAACCCAGTCTCTTATGAAACCTCAGTCTCTTACGTCTCCTGCAGGCTGGTTCTTTAGCACCAGCACCATCTGAGAAGTCCAGTACTTGCTTTAAACTTTCTCAATTTTAAAACATTGACATTTAAAAGAAACAAAATGGATAAGATGAGTGACGTATTGTTGAACTGTATTATGGATACTTAAAAAAAATAAACATAATGATAGATACATGTCACACCTAACAATAATTTCTTAGAATAATATAACACCCAGAAAATATTCAAAATTCCCGATTTACATCCGATATAACTTTTTACAGTTGTTTTATTTATCCACTAATTAAGATAATCTACCATTATCTTAATAATGATCCACTGTATTGATTTTGCTGAGTGTATGCTTTTAGTGCCCTTTATCTCCTGTATTTTCTGTAAATTGATTTTATATCTGGAGGCTTGACTGGATTCCATTTCAATTGTTTTGGCAAAAATACTTCATAGGTTATTCTGTGTACTTCTTCTATGATATCAAGAGATGTGTAGTGATACTAAATTGACTGCTTTGTTCAGGTGTTGTCAGCTTGAATAATGCATTGTAAAATTCTCAGCCTTTCACCTAATTACTCTAGCGTTGTGGTTACCTTCCAGATGAAGTGTTTCACTCTTTGCTTCAAAAAAGTAATTTTCAAATCAGATCATTTCTTTGGCATTAGAATTAGGTTAGAATTCTTCTGTAAGAAATCATTTTTTTTCTACTCACATATTTGGTTTCCCTGAAATACAGTTTATACAGGAAAGGCAAGATAAATGAATGAAATAGATTTTAAATTATTTCTGAAACTTCTTGCTTAGTTTTTGTCCACAAAAGTGTGCATAGTAAATATTTATACCTCAATATTTTTTTTAATAAACAAAGTCATATTTACCACCTACTAGTTAAAATTCCTGAGAGAATCTTTTGCCAATAGCATACATACCTGATTTGAAATTTAATGCCTTTTAGATGAGAATTCCAAAACAGATGTTGGGCAAATTTGTGTGACTAATGAAAATAAACTACCGTATCTCCACATCATTGAACTGGGATAGCCTTTGGATAATTCTCTGTGGGCTTTGAAAGTGAATTTTTTCATAAAAGAAATAATCTAAAACACCTTTGAGAGAGTAAAGAAAGAACATAAAATTAATATTATTTCTCAATTATGAAAAATGAGTATTACATATAAGGTATTTTATATGTTAGTTGCTTGGATTTTTCAAGACATGGATTTTTTAACATATGGAAAAAGAATGAAATCTTTGCTTTATTTCTACTTCTGAGCTTTTCTGCTATTAAAAACCTGTTTATCAGGCTTCTAATAATTTGTGGGAAATCAAGAATGAATTGCAAATTCAATCATTTGTGCAGTATTTTCTCTTTCCAGGTTCAATACTTATAAAACAGTGCAAAACTGCATGATTAGAAAATAGATTTACAGCTTTTCATATTTTTATCTGCATTATTTATTTTTTGGTAATCTGATTTGCCATGCTTTGTCAGGTTTAATTTATTTAAGAACATCCATTCACTGAGTACCTTCTATATTCAGAGCATCGGTCTGGGGGTTGTAAGGATTAAAGATCCACAAGGCATGATCCTTGGACATTTCTGTAGTGCAGTGGTTTTCACACTCGCCTCACACAAGGCACGATTGTTCCCTTGAAGAAAATCAGCTTCTACTGGGAACCACAGACGTAAGTGCACGGTGAGATGGAGAAGGCTATGTACTCTTGGCTTTGGGGCAGGTAAGTGAGGGAAGCTAGCAAATGACAAATGTTTTGTGTTACTGCTGAAACTGGTGCACTGATACAGAAAAATGAAACTACTCACCCTCACTCTTGAATGACTAAGTCTCTTGGATGGAAAAGCAATATATTCTCTTTTTTGCATTCCTAAAGTCAGCAATTAAATACAACTTGTCTCGTTAGTTAGTTGACTCAATTAGCCTCCATATGAAAGGAGCAACCATATCACTTCCATTCATTGGCAGTGACTCTAACCTTTGGAAAAATAGGATTCATTGTTTGAACTTAGAAAATCCTTTTCTTTTTGCTTGGCTGACATTTATCATAGTGACTTGACTTATTCTGTTGTTGCAGCAATTACATTGTCTGATTTTAGTTTTTATTTAAAGTTTATCAGAAGTTAAAAGAGAGTAACTTTTCAGAGGATTCTAATTTCAGCATAGATGATTTGATGGTCAACTCTTCAAATTGATCATGACCATTTAATAACCACCACCAAGAACATGAAACCAGAAGAAAAACCTCACACAGAATAGAGAATTTGGAATTTGGAGTGTTGCTGATGCATTAGCTTGCTACATAACTCTAGAATGCAAAGTGGGAACATTTGCACAACAGCTAGTTTTACTGCTATCAAGTTGAAAGGCCAAGAGTGGACTAACTATCCAGTTGGTTATTGGCAGAGTTGTGGGGAGCAGTATTTTGTAAGTACTCTTACAGGTTCTGTTGTTTACAACCAAAAAGAAAGTAATTGCTGCCATAAAATGTGGTCTCATATGGCTTGGCAGGCCTCTATAAACCCTGGGAAGGACAAATGTGTTTGGACCTGGTGTCAGTCATCCTATGGAATGAGCTTTGGTCATCCAACTGAAGTAGGTTATTGATACTGAATGGGAAGTGACTTCTTGTTGTAAAACCCTGTAGCAATTATAGGTGTTTACCTGAGAAACCAACACACATACCTGCTGTTTTATTATGCCATTCCTCCTAAATTGCTTTTAGTGCATATCTGTTTAGTCCTGCGGAAAATAAAAGGAAAATGTGAAAGCATTCCAGTTTGGCCTTTACTTGCAAAGCTACCAATTGACAGCCAACACCAAGTGTTTTACTTATGTGCTCTGAAGCACTGTGTAAGCTAGTTAACATAAATATTGAATTCTACATACTCTTTTCTCAGTTTGAGATTCATGAATGTTATTGTTTACAGCATTCCATTCTCACTGTAAAAACAAAATCCTGGTCACATTCCTTCCATGAAACTACCTTTTTTTTTTTTTTAAGGTACATGTATTTTTATTTTATTTATTCTTTTGGCCACCCAGTGCAGTATGTGCAACTTGCATGGCCAAGAATTGAACCCACAACCCCTGCAATGGAAGCACAGAGTCTTAACCACTGGACCACCAGGGAAGTCCCATGAAACTATTTTTGATGAGCTTTTAGATTTACTATTTACCCCCAAATGAGCTACAGCTGGAAATTGAGCTACTTGACCCTAACTGTATTGAAATATGGTCACTGTTTCTCCTATTCATTTTGGCTACATTTGATAAACAGATTAAAATAACTTGGCCTTGTTTTTAACATAAAATGGTGTTATTCAATGTTTGGTCTAGACTCTTTTTTTAATTGATAGTTTTTTAACTCAACTAGATCCTGTAAATAATATATATTTTTGAATTTTATTGCCATTAGAGAGGCTTTTTACTCCAACAAGATTTTATTAACAGAGCTGATTTAGTTAATGCAATTTTAGTGTTTACTTCAAGTGTCAACTGTTGGGTTTGCTGTCCCAGCCTCACAGTGAAATGTTCTCCCTTTCCTCTACCACTGTATACTACCCCAACCTGTAAAATTCAGAAGATGGGACTTCTGAATAAACTGGGATTGTGGGAAATAGAGAATACCAAATTATTCAGAAGAGAACTTGTTCAGATGGGAAGAGTATAAAAAATAATGTAAGCATAATTTATAAATGGTCAAAAAATGTTTTCTACTTTATGCCAGTAAAATCAACTTACAAGGAATTAATCATAATGGGTTTATGTGGAGAGATTAGGTCAGAGATTCTTTAGTTTTCTATATTAATTATTTGTCTTTTAATAATCAACCAGTATTAATTTAATAGTTGACTGATTTGCAAATGTGATACATAAAGGGGAATTATCTGAAAGGTGTGTGAATTGCCATGTATAAGAAAATACACACAACTGTACTGACAAAGCTACTGCTGCTAAGTCACTTCAGTCGTGTCCGACTCTGTGCGACCCCATAGATGGCGGCCCACCAGGCTCCCCCATCCCTGGGATTCTCCAGGCAAGGACAGTGGAATGGGTTGCCACTGCCTTCTCCAATGCATGAAAGGGAAAAGTGAAAGGGAAAGTGAAGTCGGTCAGTCGTGTCCGACTCTTCGAGACCCCATGGTCTGCAGCCTACCAGACTCTTCCATCCATGGGATTTTCCAGGCAAGAGTGCTGGAGTAGGGTGCCATTGCCTTCTCCAGACAAAGCTAATACAATCAATTAAATTTAAGCCAAACATAGTGGTATTAAAGTTTACATGAAAATTTCTGTTTGTTCATACTTCAAGTAGAAATATATTATCATGATTGTTATTGATATGAATATTCTATGCTTCCTTCCTAGGAATTTCAAAGAGCTGCAAAGGACTTTTCAAGAAAAAAGTAAAACGATTTTTGAAAACAAATATGGGACTATGAAAGAAAAAGGAATAATACCTAGGTTAATTCTTAGTGACAACAATTTGTCTTATGATGATTTTTTTAAATTAATTAAATAATATAAATAAATAAAATAAAACCACTCTACTTTATGAGTCACCAGATTTATTCTATAACTAGTTTTGATAGGGTCCCACAAAGGGTAGGAGTACATATTCAGAGTCCTCACCCTTATACCAGAGTACTGCTATGGGATTCAGTTGTTCATTTTTTTTTTTTTTAATAAAACACAGATTTCAAAATAAGATTAGGTTCTGGATTAGATAATAGTGTGTTCAGTCACTTGGTCATGTCTGACTCTTTGCAGCCCCATGGATTGTAGCCAACCACGCTCTTCTGTACGTGGGATTATCCCAGGAAGAATACTGGAGTGGGTTGCTATTTCCTCTTCCAGGGGATCTTCCTAAACCAGGGATCAAACCTAGGCCTTCTGTGGCTCCTGTAATGGCAGGCAGATTCTTCACCAGTGAGCTCCTGGGAAGCCCCAGATAATAAAGTACTGGTATTTTCAATAAATAAATAAGATCATCTTAAATGCAGTTTGTAAAAAACATCTATTCAGAAAGATAACCTTAAAACTGAGATTATCAAATTTCCTCCTTACCCTATTTTCAGTCATCTTTTTGGGGTTTTCCACTTATTTTTTTTTTTTTAGTCAATGGAAAGATATTTAATTTAAAGCTTATATTCTCACGGATTTGACCAACACAGCATAACTTGGCACAAAGTAGATGTTTAATCTAACTGTGATTGAATGGATAAATGAATTGTTGAGCCAAAGGTTAAAATTGGAATTACTAAAATAGATCTTG
Organism: Bos indicus; assembly: GCF_029378745.1. Classification (NCBI taxonomy): domain Eukaryota; kingdom Metazoa; phylum Chordata; class Mammalia; order Artiodactyla; family Bovidae; genus Bos; species Bos indicus. The sequence goes on along the minus strand of NC_091776.1, from coordinate 32,910,241 downwards.
CATTAGCTTTTATGAAGGTATAACATACATTGGTTTTCATATATATATAGTAAATTTTATATTTACTTGATTGCTCCTGCAGTTTGCGGATGTTTTTTAACAAGTTGCTAAGATATTCCAACAAATCTTTGTCAATGTCAACTCAAAGGAATGAAATAATTTTGCATTTATGAAATGGTAAACAGAAATAAATTAACATACAGAGTATAAAACATCTGGTATTTCAAAAGGGCTAAGGTAACTATGAAAGTGAAAGAGGAGAGTGAAAAAGTTGGCTTAAAGCTCAACATGCAGAAAACTAAAATCATGGCATCTGGTCCCATCACTTCATGAGAAATAGATGGGGAAACAGTGGAAACAGTGAGAGACTTTATTTTCTTGGGCTCCAAAATAACTGCAGATGGTGACTGCAGCCATGAAATTAAAAGACGCTTACTCCTTAGAAGGAAAGTTATGACCAACCTAGATAGCGTATTGAAAAGCAGAGACATTACTTTGCCAACAAAGGTCCATTTAGTCAAGGCTATGGTTTTTCCAGTGGTCATGTATGGATGTGAGAGTTGGACTGTGAAGAAAGCTGAGCGCTGAAGGATTGATGCTTTTGAACCGTGGTGTTGGAGAAGACTCTTGAGAGTCCTTTGGACTGCAAGGAGATCCAACCAGTCCATCCTAAAGGAGATCAGTCCAGGGTGTTCATTGGAAGGACTGATGCTGAAGCTGAAACTCCAGTACTTTGGCCACCTCATGCGAAGAGTTGACTCATTGGAAAAGACTCTGATGCTGGGAGGGATTGGGGGCAGGAGGAGAAGGGGACGACAGAGGATGAGATGCCTGGATGGCAACACCAACTCGATGGGCATGAGTCTGAGTGAACTCCGATGGTGAATTCCGTTGGTGATGGGCAGGGAGGCCTGGCGTGCTGCGATTCATGGGGTCGCAGAGTCGGACACGACTGAGCAACTGAACTGAACCGAACTGAAGGTAACTATGATTGAAATTTTTATTAGATGGTATTTGAAGGTAAGATTATATTTTTGTTCTCATGGGTTAGAATATTCTCTTTCTGAGATGAGTAAAACTGAAAGTAAAATGTCTGGCATAATGGTAATTTTATTATGATCAAATATTTTTTCCAATACTACTGCATTTTGTGGAGGAGAACATAACCTTTAAGGGTTATTTCAAGTTTCAGTCTTGTTTTAAGAGGATTCAAGAGCTGCACAGCCAAGTGCAGCGTATATACCTCTGGGGTTCTGCAAAATTCATTTTACATAATAGATTATGAGTCCCCTAGAAATAATGTGAACAAGGAAGTTTCAAACAAACGTTTTTCAATCTGCTGGTTTTTCTGTCAATGTCAGATGAATTTGCACCACACTTGCGATTCCAGCCTTAGTAATACTGTTAATCAATAGGAATTTCACATTTTTATATTGACTCAAAATTGTTGGTGTTATCCAAGAAAACAGAAGCACATGATTTTTATCTTTCATCCTATCATTTTTCCTTGTTCCCGAACCAGCACCCAGTTTCCTGAAATACCTTTTACAACAGAGTGACTTCTTTCTCATTCAGTGGTTAGTTCTACAGTGCCACCATATGATCTCTTATTTTAATAAGCTAATAGGTTAAATGTTACAGCAGAGAAGGATCGCTAGCAACAGCCTATGGAGCAGACACTCAGATGGCAGGTTATCAGCAGAGTTCACACATCACTTAGATCATGATTTCAGTTTCTCGAGATAAAAAGCCTGAGCATGAAATATAAATGACTAAAAATTAATTTTAAGCTATAGCAATTTTCCCTAAGACTAATTGAAAAAACCAGAAGGTATGATAATAATTAAAACTGTGTATCATCAAACCAAGGACAAAGGCATTTTATGGTATTTCTATAAATTGATTCAGAAGCCCTGTGGAGTTAGGGTAGGGACTTCTAAAAATAGATGATGACCTTCCACATTAAATATACATATTACACACCCCGGTGATTGTTTGATGAATTATTTATCAAGGTAACAAAGGGCATTGTATATTTAAAATGAACTGCTAAACAGAAACTTCTTAATACTACCACACACATACTCACAAATACACTCAACATGTGCAATGCTGTGTTGTTGAGTGATGCTTGGATAGTAGACTGAATTTGAGACTGACTCAAATGTTATGATAGGTGCCCTTATCAGATTTACAAACAAACCTATGATGATTATTGATTTGATTTAGTGGATTTTGAAAATTGAACCCTAGTTTAATTTATTTATTTTTATCTTTTTATGAAAAAATTATTTATTTTCAGTTTAAGGATAATTGCTTTACAATATTACATTATTTAGTATTATTACATTATTTAATAGTTTTTGCCATCCATCAACATGAATCAGCTGTACCGAATTCTAGTTTTAAATCTGTATCAAATACTTTATAGGTCTGAAAAATAACTATGTACTGCTGCTGCTGCTGCTGAGTCGCTTCAGTCGTGTCCGACTCTGTGCAACCCCATAGACCGCAGCCCACTAGGCTCCTCCGTCCCTGGGATTCTCCAGGCAAGAATACTGAAGTGGGTTGCCATTTCCTTCTCCAATGCATGAAAGTGAAAAGTGAAAGTGAAGTCGCTCAGTCGTGTCCGACTCTTAGCGACTCCATGGACTGCAGCCTACCAGGCTCCTCCGTCCATGGGATTTTCCAGGCAAGAGTAGCCATTGCCTTTTCCAAGCATTATATAAACTATGATTTTCTGATCAATTAGAAACATTTATTATAGGAGTTGGGGATTCCCTGGTGGCTCAGACTGTAAAGAATCTGCCAGCAATGCAGGAGACCTGGGTTGGATCACTGGGTTGGGAAGATCCCCTGGAGAAGGAAATGACAACTCAGTCCAGTATTCTTGCCTGGGAAACCCATGGACACAGAAGCCTGGTGGGCTACAGTCCATGGGGTCACAAAGAGTTGGATACAACTGTGTTATTAAAACACACTTTATAAGAGTTACTAGAAATTTTTCAGTGCACCATTCAAGAAGGCTTCACTGGTGGCTCAGATGGTTAAGCATCTGCCTGCAATGTGGAAGACCTGGGTTCGATCCCTGGGTCAGGAAGATTCCCTGGAGAAGGAAATGGCAACCCACTCCAGTATTCTTGCCTGTAAAATTCCATGGACAGGGGAGCCTGATAGGCTACAGTCCATGGGGTTGCAAAGAGTTGGACAGAACTGAGCAACTTCATTCATTCATTCAAGAATAATGTCACTTCAGTTCATTTCTGTTCAGTCACTCAGTCATGTCCAACTCTGTGACCCCATGGACTGAGTCTTCAGCACTCAGCTTTCTTTATAGTCCAACTCTCACACCATACATGACCACTGGAAAAACCATAGCTTTGACTAGACAGAACTTTGTTGCCAAAGTAATGTCTCTGCTTTTTAATATGCTGTCTAGGTTGGTCATAACTTTTCTTCCAAGGAGTAAGCGTCTTTTTATTTCATGGCTGCAGTCACCATCAGCAGTGATTACAGAGCCCCCCCACCCCCCGCAAAATAAAGTCTGCCACTGTTTCTACTGTTTCCCCATCTATTTCCCATGAAGTGATGGGACCAGATGCCATGATCTTCGTTTTCTGAATGTTGACCTTTAAACCAACTTTTTCACTCTCCTCTTTCACTGTCAACAAGAGGCTTTTTAGTTCCTCTTCACTTTCTGCCATAAGGGTGGTGTCATCTACATATCTGAGGTTATTGATATTTCTCCCAGCAATCTTGATTCCAGCTTGTGCTTCATCCAGCTCAGCATTTCTCATGATGTACTCTGTATATAAGTTAAATAAGCAGGGTGACAATATACAGCCTTGAGGTACTCCTTTTCCTATTTGGAACCAGTCTGTTGTTCCATGTCCAGTTCTAACTGTTGCTTCCTGACTTGCATACAGGTTTCTCAAGAGGCAGGTCAGGTGGTCTGGTATTCCCATCTCTTTCAGAATTTTCCATAGTTTGTTGTGATCCACACAGTCAAAGGCTTTGGCATAGTCAGCAAAGCAAAAGTAGATATTTTTCTGGAACTCTCTTGCTTTTTTGATGATCCAGCGGATGTTGGCAATTTGATCTCCAGTTCCTCTGACTTTTCTAAATCCAGCTGGAACATCTGGAAGTTCACGGTTCACGAACTGTTTAAGCCTTGCTTAGAGAATTTTGAGCATTGCTTTGCTGGCGTGTGAGATGAGTGCAATTGTGGGGTAGTTTGAGCATTCTTTGGCATTGCCTTTCTTTGGGATTGGAATGAAAACTGACCTTTTCCAGTCCCATGGCCACTGCTGAGTTTTCCAAATTTTCTGGCATATTGAGTGCAGCACTTTCACAGCATCATCTTTTAGGATTTGAAATAGCTCAATTAGAATTCCATCACCTCCACTAGCTTTGTTCTTAGTGATGCTTCCTATGGGCCACTTGGCTTCCCATTCCAGGATGTCTGGCTCTAAGTGAGTGATCACACCATTGTGATTATCTGGAAGATCTTTTTTGTGAAGATCTTTTTTTGTACAGTTTTTCTACGTATTCTTGCTACCTTTTCTTAATGTTTCTTGCTTCTGTTAGGTCCATACTATTTCTGTCCTTTATTGTGCTCATCTTTGCATACAATGTTCCCTTGGTATCTCTAATTTTCTTGAAGAGATCTCTCTAGCCTTTCCCATTCTAATGTCACTTAGATTAGAAGAAAAAAATAATTGGGCAAATATTATTGTATTGCCATTTTGTTAAACTGTGTCTTATATTCACAGGCAATAAATGACCCAAATGACTATTTTGAGGCTATACAATTCATCTTGATTACCTATGTCATAATTATTGCCTATCTTGTCATCAGCTATCTCACCTTATTGCTTCCGATTTTGGCTTTCATTTTCCTATTCTCTATTATTTTACCCCCAGATAAGCCCTGGTGGCTCAGGCAATAATCTGCCTGCAATGCAGGTTACTTGGGTTCAATCCTTGGGCTGGGAAGATCCCCTGAAGAAGGGAATGGAAACCCACTCCAGTATCTTGCCTGGAGAATTCTATGGACAGAGGAGCTTGGTGGGCCACAGTCCATGCAGTAGCAGAGTTAGAGATGACTGAGCAACTAGCAAACAAACACAAGCCAGGATCACTGGTTTCCACTACATGTTTGCCATGTAGTCTTTGTTCATGGGTAGAAGTTGAAAGTTATGCTTTTTGGAGAAATCATACCAGCTTTTGCACTCTGATGGTGTCCAAGACTTGGGGATATGTTTTTATAAAAATAGACTTAGGCATAGACTCATTTTTTCCTTTTATCTTCAGCCTTATAAAATGAGGGAGTAAAAAAATAAGGGAGAAATAATCTGCATTTCTCCATTTATAAGATCTTGGGCAATTTGTTTAACTCTTTTGGTCTCAGTATCTAAGTCTATAAAATGAGTTGGCTAAAATAAGTGAGATCAATTAAACTAGATTATCTAAAGTGTTTTATTCAGCTAGAAAATTATAGGATATAAGTCTTGGTTTTAAAATGTTTTTGTGTTTTTGATGTTTATTTTTTAAAAAAGAAAGAAGACGACAAAGGGGAAAAAAACCAACTTTGGATTAGGTCTCTTATGTAACTTAATTCATTTTTATAGTTGTTGAAAGAGGTCATAAAAAAAAAGTTTCAAGCTATGTAACAGGTTTAGAAAATCACTTGTCAGGATAAGTTAGGGTAAAAGAGACAAGAGATCCCATTTCAGGATGTAAGCCCAAGGTGAAGGTGAGCACACAGTTGCCTTAAGCAAGACCGAGGCTTCAATATTGACTGTTGCCTTGAAGTGGAAATGTAGTGAGAATTTATTGTGACTTTAACAGTGGAAAACTTTTCATTAAGGAGTGATGCTAAAGCTGAAATTCCAGTACTTTGGCCACCTCATGCGAAGGGTTGACTCATTGGAAAAGACTCTGATGCTGGGAGGGATTGGGGGCAGGAGGAGAAGGGGACAACAGAGGATGAGATGGCTGGATGGCATCACTGACTCGATGGATGTGAGTCTGGGTGAACTCCAGGAGATGATGATGGACAGGGAGGCCTGGCGTGCTGCGATTCATGGGGTCGCAAGGAGTCGGACACGACTGAACGACTGAACTGAACAGAACTGAATATACTAAAAGAAGAATTAGTTATATTTTTAGGGAGAATTCTAATGGAAGAGAATTACATCAGGCCTTAGTTATCTTGGTACAAAGATACCTGGTAACAATTTTGCCTGAATTGAAATGCTGGTTGGGCCAAATAATTAGTTAGATAAGGAATTATAAATCATTAAATTCCTTAAATTAAATTCCAAAGCCAGATTTGGTTTATATTAAGTTTAAAGGCAAAAGGGGGTGGAATAGGGTGAAACACTTATCTCATAAGACATATTTTGGATATTAAAATAAATCGTGAAAAAGAATCTTAGAATTTCTGCATGATTGCAATGGTTGTAGTGTAGATAGCAACTGGGTTCCCATAATTTTTTGTATTAATTTTTATCCTCAGGAAGAATGACAGTGAAGTGGGATGTAGAATTAAGTTGGGAGTGAGAATTCAGAGTTAGATATGCATGGCCAAAAATAGCCAAAGCTATTCTCTCCACAATAGTTAGGATATTGGTATGAGTTGTGTAAATTGTACTAGACTTGATAGAAAATAAAGATAAGGTAATAACAGTAACCCGAAACATTTAAAATATTTGGCTACACTTAGAGTCCTGTATTTTTATTCTACATCTGAATGCAACTGATGCAGCCAATCAACTAGTACTTCAACAAAAATGTCATGATTTATAAAATTAGGATGAATGTTCAAAATTAGGAGGGAAAAAAGATGAATGTTTAATAGTAAAATAATAAGCAAACAAGGTATCTAAGTACAAAAATTAATGAAATAAGATATTTTGAAGCTGTTAAAGAAAGCATTTTTTAATGTATTTATTTTTTAATTGAAGGATAGCTGCTTTACAGACTTTTGTTTTTTCTTCTAAACCTCAACATGAATAAGCCATAGGTATACATTTATCCACTCCCTTTTGAAACTCTCTCCTGTCTCCCAAAGAAAATAAAGTATGTTTGTATGTGTCAATATGAAAACTGTTCAAGATATCATATTAAGTGAAAAACAAAATGTTCTCAATGGTGTGTTTAGAATCATTCCCTTTATTTTAAAAAATAATACATAATTTGTCATGCTGGTTTATTTTTGCTGGTTTATTCATGCTGGCATTATTGAGGGAAAAAAAAACCAACAATAAAATTGTGCTACTAGAGGCAAGTGCCAGATTTTCACTTTTTATATTATACCTTTATCTGTTGTCTGAATTCTTCAAACAAGAATATATTTTACTTTTGTTTTTGTAACAATAAAGTGTCAATAATATTATCTCAAAAGAAATTTTATGGCCTATTTTTCCTTTCTATTGTCCTCAATTAGAAAATGCTACTAATAAATCTAAATTTAAAAGTTTTAAACCATAGGAAAGACAGAATTTGCATGTGATTATATAAAAATCCTACTAATTGCATCAAATTTATCTGTGTCTTCTAAGTACTCTTTTAAAGCCAGTCTCACAATTATCTGATGATTTCTTAGGCAAATTGAAGTTTCCAGTGACTTATGTAACACTTTAAAATAAACCTAAAATAAAACCATAAAGTAAATCATAAAAGTCTTAAAGTTGCCTTCAAATGTCAGAGGAACAGCTTTGGTTTATCAGTCGTGTCTTATCACAGGGTGTCTTTGAACATACTATGGCCCCACCAAGAATTAAGTTTAAGCTTCTCACTAGGTAAAATGCTGGTATCAGTCTGGCAAGTACCCAAAATGAGTAAATAGGTCCTAGTTTAACTATCATAAAACAACAATATCCTGTTCAGTAATATTCAGCCATGTGACATTGACATGTATTGTCTGTTGCAATCAATTTCCAAACTAAAACCAAGAATTATTAATTATAACTTAATAATATTCCTATCATTGGTGTATGAAAATTCTTTACATCGCTACTTATCAAAGTATTTCTCTCATTGATGGACAGGTGGAAATTATAGTCAGATGGCAATAATTGTCCACGTAAGTATCACATAGAAAAACTAAGTGATGAAACATTAAATAAAAAAGGATTCTATTTTTCAACTGACATGACTATAGTCACTTGTTTTTCTTGATCAGAGCCATGAAAATGACTTAGATCAACCACATTTTCAGCCCCATAGCTGAATCAGCAGAATGTGGGGTCTCTACTGCCATTCCATGTCCCTGTGACCTCCCATTTTATTCCCAACTCTGGTTCATGTACATGCTACCAACAACTTGAGGCCCCAGAGTTGAGACCCTTCTTCTTTGGGCCAGTGGAGTCCCAATGCATGTCAAATAGAAAGTGTCAGTTGGGTGAAAGTGTTAGTCGCATCTGATTCTTTGTGACCCTATGGACTGTAGTCTGTCAGGCTCCTCTGTCCATGGAATTCTCCAGGCAAAAATACTGGAGTGGGTAGCCATTCCCTCCTACAGAGGATCTTCCCAACCTGGGTTTCCTGCCTTGCAGGCTGATCTTTACCGTCTGAGCCACAGGCTTATTTCATTACAAAGAATGAGAATTTCAGGGAAATGGTTAATTTACTTACCAACATTTTAGCAGAGAATGTGATTTCAAGCATAATCTTATGGTTATAAGACCATATACCACACTAAATACCAACTTATCCTCCCTCGTTTTTCATGGATGAACAGTCTTATGACCACTCTGCCACACTCTAGCAGGGCTCTTCCTGCACCAAAAGTTGGTTGGATGATGCGATTTCCTCATCCTGACTCATATTCTGGTTCACAAAGTCCCTCACTCCTAGAAAGACCCATTCTTTCTGTTACTGGTTGAGGATAATTTTCTGAGTGGCATTTCTGTGATCTCTAAAAGATTATGGTTCTTCCCTTCTGAATCTGAGACTTCCTTTCTGTTATTAAGAGTAATGATATACATCCGGTAGTTAGCTCCATTACCCTCTCATGGTTCCTGAATCCCAGCACCTGGAGATGAGTACCCTTCTCTGCTACACACACATTTTTAGCTCCAAATTATGTCCTTGAATTTTGGTTAAGATTGAAATCTTTGTAATGATCTCCAGCAAGCTTTCCCTGGCCTAATGTGTCCAATCCAATCAATTTGAATGTTTCCTAGATCATCAAATCTTAGGTAATTTGCTCAACTCATCTTGCACATTAGTTCAACTTCTAAGTTTTTTTTTTTTTTTTTTCTATTTGCATCATTCTAAAGGGATCTGACCTTCTACACTTGCCTTCAAGATCACTCACACTTTGATCTGCCATGTTTTTCTTACATCTTTCAGAAAAAAAGGTCTGAAGGAGTCTTAAGAAGTCTCTATGAATTCAAGGTTGTCTTTGATTACTATTGTAGGGTTTTTGTTCACAATATACTTCCCCCAGGTAAAACAGATAATCTCTAATGTAATTGAACATATTTGTAAATGAATATACTGAAGGGATGGCTCATGAAATTAAAGCTGAATAGAAAGGAACTGAAAAAAGAAGAGGTTTAATTAGGAGCAGTGTAAGGGGTAAACGGTTTGTAAGTCTTCACAAATTCAAAGAACAGAAATAACTGATGATGATGGAAACAGAAACTGGATGGCATTGAAATCATCCAAGGTGACGGTAATACTGAAGGAGCGTAATATCAAAGAAGACATTTTAATATTCAAAGAATGGTTTTTAGTGGCCTATACTATGCTATGCTAAATCACTTCCATCGTGTCCAACTCTGTGCGACCCCATAGATGGCAGCCCACCAGGCTTCCCTGTCCCTGGGATTCTCCAGGCAAGAACACTGGAGTGGGTTGCCATTTCCTTCTCCAATGCATGAAAGTGAAAAGTGAAAGGGAAGTCACTCAGTCGTGTCTGACTCTTAGCGACCCCATGGACTGCAGCCCACCAGACTCCTCCATCCACGGGATTTTCCAGGCAAGAGTGCTGGAGTGGAGTTCCATTGCCTTCTCCGCTTTAGTGGCCTAGATATCGGGAAATAATAGCAAAGAGGAAGAGTAAAGGGACACAAGCCTCAAAGAAAAAACACACGCAGAATTCAGAAGGATAGGATGTGTAGAAATGGTTGTCAGCAGCATGTAAGGCACCATCCCACCTTCTTATTCTGAGGCTATGGGGTGACGGGCAATATTTGCTGCTTCATTAGAGAAGGCTTCATGATGGCAGTTTCTCAGAGTTTATCACAGTTGAAGAAAGTGAAAAAGTGAAGTAAGTTTTTATATTGAAAGAGAATTTCCAAAGGAAGCATGAAGCAGAAATTGGGTTATTAAGAATCTACTAGCGACGTCAGTTATGAAAAGACAATTTTTGAAATAATGAACTTAGTGTGTGGGCTTAATAGCAGATTGCATTTGTCCCAAGAATAAAATAATGAACTAAAAAGCAGGTCCAGGAAGTTCCCCAGAATGAAAAAAACTAAAAAATCAAATAAAGAAAATAAAAATGGAGCATGGAAACAGAAATTTAAACTTGAGTTATGAAGAGAGCTCAGAAGCAGGTATATAAGGGGAAAAATTATTTAAAGAAATAGGAATTCATCCCTTCACAAAAACTATGAGATCTCAGTTTAAAAGGTAAGTAGGATGCTGACAAAGAGTATAAATGTTCATTCCAATACAAAATAGTTAAAAAAAAATCAAAGATGAGAATAACATTGTTAATGCTTCTGGTGAGAAAAGCAGATACCTCAAAAATCAAGCCTGGGAAGTCAGAGTGATACCAAATTTTTCAAGGTAAAAATATAGTATATTGTTTTTAAATTGTTAAAAGAAAGTAAATCTAAATCTATAATTTTCTCTTTAGTTAAATTATTTAAAAGTAAGTTAATAAAAGTATTTTTATGAATAAATGGAATCAGAATAAAATTTACTATGAAAGACTTGCTCAGAAAGAATATTGCAGAATACATTACATCCAGAAGAGAAATACTACAAGGTGAAATGCTTTACTATATAAGGAATACTGTTAGTTATAGGACTTATTGAAGTTTACTGTTGCCTAATAATCAATGTTTTGAAAAAGTACAGTCACTATAATCCTTAAATAAACTCTAGATAATATCAACATGTGGGGTGGTGTTTGAGAGAGGGAGACCAAATAATGGTAAAATCACTTATCTTGCTCCAGATTTAGACACATGCCGAAGAATTGATGCTTTTGAACTGTGGTGTTGGAGAAGACTCTTGAGAGTCCCTTGGACTGCAAGGAGATCCAACCAGTCCATTCTGAAGGAGATCAGCCCTGGGATTTCTTTGGAAGGAATGATGCTAAGGCTGAAACTCCAGTACTTTGGCCACCTCATGTGAAGAGTTGACTCATTGGAAAAGACTCTGATGCTGGGAGGGATTGGGGGCAGGAGGAAAAGGGGACGACAGAGGATAAGATGGCTGGATGGCATCACTGACTCGATGGACATGAGTTTGAGTGAACTCTGGGAGTTGGTGATGGACAGGAGGCCTGGTGTGCTGCAATTCATGGGGTCGCAAAGATTTGGACACGACTGAGCGACTGATCTGATCTGATCTGAAGCAATAGACACTGTCAAATACAAATAAATAATATAAAATGCGTAAGCCCCACCAGAAGAAAAACAGAAGAAAATATATGAAATATAAGTCTTGAAGGTAAGAAAGGTGAATAAAATGAAAAAAATATATACAGAATATAAAAAGATAACTCAGATAAAAGAAAAACTCAAAAGTAATTGCGACAATGTAGAAACTTAATTTTGTCAATTAAAAGATTTTATCTCCATAATAGCTAAAATCCAAGTTTCAGCAATACATTTTTAGTAAGAACTATACTTCGGACATACTTACCTAAGTGATACACTTAGAAAGTAGAGGTTAGAAAAAATCAAAGGAAAAATGAAACTATAAAAATATCTTTCAAAAGACAGTCATAAAATGAAATTTGACATCAAAGTAAGTATAATTTAGGGTGAAATATTATAAGAACAAAGAAATCTTCCTCTCTAATGGAGGATTGCTTGTCTCTGTCTACTGTTGAGCTTGCCAGGCTATAGGATTTGCATTGACCAATGGAATGAGAACAGAAATACATATTTTCAGAAGTATGTGTGATAGTTGAGCAGAAGCATTGGGAACTGTTGCAGTGAGGGCTACTATTCCTGACTTTCCTCTGCCATGATACTGGCACCACCTCAGATACTCATTATCCTGTGAGCCATGAATATGAAAAGAAGATTTGCTGCCTCCTGATGGTGAAACTTTAGGGTGAAAGATGTGAGATGTGCAAAGATATAGATTTGAGTTCAAGCAATAGAACTGGAAGGAATTGGTCAAGAATCTGCCTGCAATGCAGAGGATACTGGAGACGTGAGTTCGATCCCTGGGTTGGGAAGATCCCTTGGAAACAGAAATGACAACCCGCTCCAGTGTTCTTTCCTGGGAAATCCCATGGACAGAGGAGCCTGGAGGGTTGCAGTCCATGGGGTCACAAAGAGTCGGATATGGCTTAGCGACTGAACAACAACAAATAGAACTGAAGTGGACACTGGATCTATATACTCTGTCTTAGATGATTCTGCAGAAGTCTGTAGATTAAGTACTTGTTCCACCATTTACAGTAATGGGGATGTTCAAACCTACACTTCTTGCAATGTGAGTGTACCTTCTCATTCAAGTATTCATTTTATATATTAATATACATAAAACCTCCATAATAACTTTTAATTGTCTGATTTCATTTGATGAAATGCTCTACTCCCTACTGGTTGTATCTATTTACTCTACTTCCTCTTCAAATCCCCCTTGTCTTTTTGTAGCTCACTGGCCAGCAATCTATAGTTGCTACATGGAGAATTTCATAGCCTAGGAAGTCTTTGTCTAGAGGATATGGCCAGAGAAGAATGGAAAATTAATACACTCCTTGAACTTTAACTAGACTTTTCAGACTTTTGCTTTTTTAATTGCTGAGCTTTATTTGAAAAAAAGTTGGAGTAGGATGTGAAAAAATATATAAGAATTATGTAGATAGGCAAGATACATATTGTAGGTGTGTGCTGTCACTTCAGTCATGTCTGACCCTGTGGACTGTAGCCCACCTGACTCCTATGTCCATGGGCTTCTCCAGGCAGGAATACTGGAGTGGGTTGCCATTCCCTTCTCCAGGGGATCTTCCTGACCCAGGGATGGAACCCATGTCTCCTGTGGCTTCGGCATTGGCAGGCGGGTTCTTTCCCAGTAGCACCAGCTGGGAAGGAAATCTGTCCATTTCAATGCTCTCTTCTGCCTCCATCAGGTTCCCTGTAATTCCAGCTCATTCTGCATCCCTAGTCAATCAGAAGTTGCTCCCACTTGGTACCATTTCCATTAGACTGCCTGGAACTTATTTACCATTGGTTTTGAATTCTTCCTAGAAGCTAGTCTGAGAAATGGGAATCCATCATTTTGGATACAGCTATTTAAGGCTTTCAAATAAAAATAGTAGAAATTAGAATGTATCTTGAGGCAAGTCACATTGACTGAATGAAAATTTGCCTTGTAGTAATTGTTCATTTTGAATAAAAACAAAGTCACCACACGCCCCCATATTTATTTATTAATAGTACTACTTTTTCAAGTGCAAATGTTACAGCTACGTAAGAGAAGTCCAAAAATATAGGCTGATCCTACTTTATCTTTGTCTCTATTCAAAGCAAAATAATCACCAAGCAACTTTTGAGAGAATTCTTAGATACTAGATAACCCCTAAGATTTATGAAATATGTGTAGCATTTGGTTTATCTTTCCATTTTCAAGGCCTCATAAAAAGGTTTTGCCCATTTTGCAAAGGAAAGAATGGAGTTAATTGAAATACTTGGTTTGAGGCATCACTTAAATGATGACAAAGATAAACACCCCAAATTTATTTTTCCTAGTAATCTTATTTAGTCATCTTTATTTTTCATGAATTTCTCTTTTCTTAAATCTCCTCAAAGTTTGTTGGCACTCAATCAATCAGTAGCAGAAAACAGAGAACTCATTGGATCATCTACTGGAATGAAGTAGAGGGTATATGGAAAATAGTGTGGCCAAGACAACCAAGCATTCAAAATAGAATTAAAATCTCATGATAACTGCAACCATACAATGCCAGGAAAGAAACAAAAAAGAAATTGTTCCCAAATGAAAGAGGAGGGAAAGCAGCATGAAACAGTCACACTCTTGGTTCTTTGAATAACCTGCATTATGTCCTTGGGTGATTCACTTAATTTCCTTGGGTTTTGGATTCCCATCTGTAAAATGAGAAGATTGGACTAAATCTGTACTTTCCAAATTATGAGCCTTGGAATAATTGCAAGAGGTCCTTGAATTCATATGCTTTATATATTTCTGCAATTACTAGGGTCCAAAAGTCCAATTGTAGTCATGTGGTAGTTGGAAAAATATGTTTATATTTTTTTAAAAAAAGTCCTCATTTGGAAATCTTCAAGATGCACTGGCTAAATGATGTGTAAAGTCTTTTCAGGCTATAGAATGTCATTATTTTATGAGTTAGATATCCAGATGTTGAGGTGTCTGATTCCTGATTGAAATCTTTCTCCTGAAACTGTATTGTTATTGGAAAGAGTGCTGAGATTGAAGTTAGGGCTATGATTTTCCAAGCCAGAATATCATTCATTAATTTTTACCTTAGGCAAGTAATGGAAATGTTTATTTACTTCTTTTGAGATGACTCTTTGTAAAGATGCAGAAAAGCGTAATGTGCTTTTCAAATTTGATTCTATTATTGCTTTTATTGGTCAACTACTCTCAGCCTTCTAATTAATGCTAAATTTGCAGAGCAGGAATCAGAATCAGCTGTTAGGTTTGTTTATCATTGTAGCTGTTTTAACTTTTTCCTTTTACCACTTCCATTAATTTGCTATACAGCTCTCAAGTTAATTTTCCACTTCCAGGCATATCTATTATTTGTGACTTAAAGATCTATAATACTTAATATTTGATCCCTGGGTCAGGAAGGTCCCCTGGAGATGGGCATGGTCACCTACTCCAGTATTCTTGCCTGGAAAATTCCATGGACAGAGGAGCCTAACAGGCTGTAGTCTATGGAGTTGCGGAGTCAGACACAACTGAGCAATACAGGACTAACATGAGACTTAGTAACTCAAATAGTAATACTTGTCACTGTTAATTCTTATAAACAGTTTAAAGCAAGCCAATAGATTGCCTGAAAATTGAATAGAATAATAATAATCTAACATTATTTATACCGGTAGAATATTTCTTCTTGTCATTTTGTGACGTAAGTGATTCCTTTTTTCTCAGCTCCATCTTTTCTGTGTGCCTGTCTGTAAGTGCTCGGGAGCATGTGCATTAACCTTCTTTTCTGAGTAGTGCTTAGTTAAAGGCTCCCATTTATATTCTTGTTGGGTATTCATTTATCTCTGAGTCCCTGATGATAGACTCCTTGGCCACTGAAACAGCTCCTATCCTGTGAGGGCTGATCAGTTTGCTGAGGGACCAAAGGAAGTTCATTTCTTGTTCCGTTATCGGATTTCACTCCTTCTGAACTCAGGCCATGTGAGCAGATGGACTCACTTGGAAATGGAAATCAATGGTTATCTTTGGAAACAGAAGGGATTAGAGCTTTGCACATGTGAACTACTCAAGCACCTAGCTTTCAGAATTATTAAAGATGTTCCTTGAAAGTAAGAAAATTCCCCAGTGTTCAACAATCTTAATGTTCAATTAACTTTTATTCACTCTCTTAACAATGTCTTACAGACATGGATGAATGGTACAAGAGGTCAACCCACTTAATATTCATTGGAAAATGCGATTACATAAAGGCAACTTTTTTTTTTTACTTCAGTAAAATAATTGAGCTAATTTAAAGGAAAGAAGGAGAAAAAGTTCTCTATAAACTAATAACAAAGAATCAACTTTTCTATGCTCAATATGTTTGCCAAGTATGCACAGGATTATTTTGGTAAACTGATATATTATCCTTAAATTTTATCTGAGCAACAGATTCATATGTTCAAGCTCCTACTGGACATGCTATTTGAATGTTCACTTGTGTGTGTGCGTGTGTGTGTGTGCTCATTTGTTTGAATGTTCACTTAACATATGTCAAATTGAGTCTCTTATCTCTCTCTCCCCCACATTACTCTACTTTTCTTAACATCTTTGACTTTTCAGTTAATGGCGGTTCTTTATTCCTGGTTTTAAAGATCAAAACCTCAGAAGCATCCTTGATTTTTCTCTTTCTTTTTCACAGCCCATCTAAAGGGAAATTCAGTTAACTCTGCTTTCAAAATATATCAACTGTGATCACTTCTCTTTCCTTTCTATGCCATCACTCTTACAGAAGCTTCTTTTTTGCCTGGATTGTTTCACCTTTTCACACTTTTTTATCTACTCCCAGAACAGGAGTCATGCCTGCCCTATTGAAATGTTACCCAAATCATGTCACTCTTGTCCATGAAAATCTCTAATGACTTCCAATATCACTCTGAGAATAAAGCTGGAGTCTTCAAGGGCCTAAGAAGATATATGCCACTGGACATTCTTTCCTATTAATTTCCTACTGACAAAATTTTAGAATAGGGTGTCTCAACCTTAATTCTACCCTCATTCTGTTACCCAATTGGTCATCTGGACTGGCACCATGGTCCTAGCCTGGACTAAAACTCACTATTTCTCCATGGAGTTTCTTCTCCCTGCTCCCCACCCCCAGCCCCATCAGATTAGCACAGCCAATTAAAAAAAAGTTGATGCTGAGATGGAAGAGCACAAACATTATAATGTCAATGGCCAAAGAATGAAGCAGGAACCTAGTTCACAAATCAACCTTTTAACCCAATTCTGGCAGAACACCAAATATATAAGAGGGTGAAGAGTGAAAGTCACTCAGTTGTGTCTGACTCTTTGGGACCCCATGGACTGTAGCCTGCCAGGCTCCTCTGTCCATAGAATTCTCCAGACAAGAATACAGGAGTGGGTAGCCCTTCCCTTCTCTGGGGGATCTTCCTCACCCAGGGAAGGAACCTGGATCTCTTATATTGCAGGCAGATTCCTTACCATCTAAGCCACCATGGAAGCCCACATAGGAGGGCTAATTGAAATAAAAACATAAAAACAAGGGAATTAGAAAGAGTAGAAGGAATATACATGTCATCAGAGAACAAGGGTGTGGTTTGGACTCAGAACTGATGAAACTCTCCTTTTCAGCCCTAGTACCAAATTTCCGGTGGTTGCTACAGCAATCTTCAACTGTTATGGCACTGATGGGTATGTCATTTAGCATGCTAATATATTACAGTGAACATATAATAAAGCTCAAGGTCTACTGGAAGTCAAATCTATCACCCTCTTGGACCTAGTTGTTCTAACCAATTCTTAATTTTTTTTCTCTCTGCAGCTTCCTCCTAAAACTTAAATAAGAGTAATTGGTCTCTGTTTGAGGGAGAGGTGGCTTTGGAGCCACAGCTTTGGCAAAAATTCTGTTTGGAAAGCCAAAATCTAAATTGTCTAGAATTTTCTAGATTTTCTAGAATTTGGGATATGAAAAGTGTCCATCAATTAAATGCAATTGCAGCATTTTAAAACACGGAAGCAAGGTAGAGGCCATTTTTTGTGTTCTGCACGAATACCTTTAAGAAGTTGCATTGGTAACCTCAGTCTCTTTGTCTGTCCCCAGTTTGCAGATATCTAGACACTGGTGATAGGATGGTGATAGTATCAACAGAAACCACCATTTTCTGCTATCTCCATCACAGCTAAGATGGTGAGTACTTCAGCTCTTTAAATCAGTGGCAGACCATCTTGATTCTGTAAACACATTATTCCCTGTTTTGACTATGCTGTCTGCTTCCTGTGTTCAACTTCTACTGATGTACGCTCTCTTTCTCACTTAGATCTTTAGGAAATGTCATTGTCTCAGTGAGATCATCATGGGCCACCCTATGTAAAACATCTACTTCCACACATTTCCTATTTCCTTTCCATGTTTAAATTTTCTTTGCACTTTCCTCTTTTTAGTATACAATCTATTTCACATATTTTATCTGTCTTATTTATCGCTGCCTGCCACAAGCACGTGAGATTTATAAAGGCCAGGATTTTTTTTAATGACTGTTGCATTTCCGGTGCCTAGAACAATGTCTTGTACATGGGAGATATTCTGAGAAAATTTGTTGAATGAATGAATAAATCATGTGACTCTTACTCTGTACTCTCAGAGACACCTTATATATTAATATATAAGAATATATATGTATACACACAGTTTATTTGTGCATTATTTATAAAAAAATTCTAGGTGTCTTTAAATACATTTTGTGTCATGGTGTGAGCGGAGTGGAATTCAGTATTTCAGCATGTTTTCCCTTCTTCTTTAGAGGGTTGCAAAGCAGTGCTATGTTTCAGGGCAATACTGATAAGTTGAAACAATAGCTACAAAATCTGAAAAGTATCCTGAATGGAAGAAGGAGTTCATTGTTATGCTTTTTGACCTCAGATTCCATTTTAAATAACATGAGAAAGGCATTTTAGTTTTCCAGCTGACCCCAGATATTTGGTTGGTTTGATCAGGCCTTAAAGATTTTTATTTTTAGCTGCTTAACTGCATTAAATCTGTTTCCAGATTTTTCTGAAATGTTCTCTATAGCCCCTTTCTTCATTATATTCAGTATTAAGTAAAAGAACAAGGCAGAGGCAGAATCCATAGGCTCACTTGCCTCCTGGCAAAGAGAGAAATTAACATTATGAAATGCAGCCTGCCTCTCTCATTCTTGTCCTCAATGGCTGTTTTCAAAGGGCATGAATACTCCATTGCAAATAATTGGTGCTCCCTCCCCCATCCCCCTCAGAAACACAGACACAAACACACTCAGACATGCATACTCACAGGCCAGCACACAAAAGATGCACCCTTCCCCCAACCACTAAAAAAAAATCTAAGAGGGAAAATCAATATGTGATCTTTTCAAGCAGTGGAGACATGGAGGCTTCTATTTCTAGTATCTGGTATTTAACATGCAAGCAATTCCATACTTGGGATTAGTCAGAAGAGATCAATGGCTCATTTTACTATTATCAGACGTTAGAGAAGTTGAAAATCTCTCCACAGATTATTTTGGGATAAAGCATCCAAACACAGAACTGATTTTCTGGTACACAGTTGGGTTGAACTGGGGAGTTATCCCTTTCTCTTGTCATAGCAGATCAACTTGGTAATTTGAATTAAAACAAGGAATTTAGTTCCCTTTAGTGCCATAGAGATTTTCTTGTTGATATTCTGCCTCTTCCTCCCCTTTTCCCTATTGGTTTATTTGGTTCTTAGATACTTTCAGAATCATCTTATATAATTTGTAGAAAAATAGAGTGAAGCCTCTGTAATCAATGAAACTGTGAAAAAGAGAGGAGGATTAAGGAATCTTAAAACTGGCATAATATTATTTTTAGCAGCAGTACATAGTTACTTAAGAACTTGTGAGTGTTACAGGACCATCGCGCTTTCATAAGGACAATCTTATGCTATGAATCTTTTTTTTCAAGTAGGAAAGTGATTCACGTTCAGAATAGAGGAATGTAGTTACCTGCCCCACCTCCTCTCTCTAAATACACATTCCACTGTGTTGCTTTTAGATTGCCGCCAAAAAGTTCAATACATCTGCTTGTTTTGATTAGTTTATTTTCCATTTAAAAAGGCAAAGAAATTGATTTAAAGAACAAACCTTGGTCATTTTTTAGAAATTTTTAGTTGGCAGCAATAGAAATCACCTAGATAAAATCATTATAAAACCGAACTAACTTCTTCTTTGTGGAATTTTCAAGCAATGGGCCCTGAAGAAATCCAGTCACTTAATTAATTAATTAACTAATTAATCAATGTGTCTTCCCATCCATTCATTCATTTATAAGTAGGCTTTTATTGAAGATTTACTAGCTATCCAATACCATGGAAGAAGTGAAGGGTACAAAACTATGATTCAGTTTTATTCCAAATGAGTCACAGTTCAGTGGAGGAAATAAACACTCAGTCCCATCGTGGTATAGTAAGGTATAGTAAGTACAACAACCAAAAGATATGTGGGTACATAGAGAATGACATTGAAGTTAATTCAAGCTTGGGGATTTCTTGTACATTATATTAAATTTTTATTATTGTCTTTATTTAAAATTGTAAAGTCTCCCTCAAGATAAATTTCTTTTGGGAATTGTTATTCTTAAATTTTGAAAAGGTTCTTTTCTTTTATAAATTGTGTCACATTACAGCTTTAACTAAAATGTTGCTAGTGTGCATAGACAGAACAGAAGTTTTAGTCTGTTGTATATTCCTGGGAGAGTGAGTCCCTTGGACAGCAAGGAGATCAATCCTAAAGGAAATCAATCCTGAATATTCATTGGAAGGACTAATGATAAACTGAAGCTCCAGTATTTTGACCACCTCCTGCAAAGATCCAACTCATTGGAAAAGACCCTGATTCTGGGAAAGATTGAGGGCAGAAGAAGGGGGCAACAGAGGATGAGATGGTTGGATGGCATCACTGACTTGATGGACATGAGATTGAATAAGCTCTGGAAGATGGTGAAGGACTGACAGGGAAGCCTGGCGTCCTGCAATCCATGGGGTCACAAAGAGTCAAACACGACTTAGTGACTGAACAACAGCAAATAACATATTCCTGAAAAGGACTGAAATGAGGCTAAACAAGAGTGTTACTCTTTAGCATTGATTTCTTCAGAATATGTAGTTTGATAACAACTTGAAGCTGGTTGTCTGTTACAATACAGCAATGACCATAGTTTCATTGTTTTTGAGCCCAAGTTCCTGTGCTTGGTGCACAGAGAGGCCAAACAAACTGAAAGGTCAGAGTTTAGAGCACAGAAAGGTTTATTGCAGAGCTGGCCAAGGAGGATTGGGGCAGTTCATGCTCAAAGGACTTGAATTGCCCACTGGGTTTCAGGAAAGCAATTTTTAAAGGCAAGGTGAGAGAGGGGAGTTGCAGGGTGAGTGATCACCTTGTGCACAATTCTCTGATTGGTTAACGGTGAGGTGAGGTAACAGGGCATTGTCACAGGAGTTAACGTTACCAATCCTCAAGCTCCAGTAGGTCTGGGGACTAAGTGCTCATGGTCATCAAGTAGTTAGCTTTCATTTGGTGGAGGTTTTAGCATCTATAAAGCAACTGAGGAAATGTGCCTCAGATGCTGTTATGCAGGTATTTCAGAGAGGAACAAAAGATTCTGTGATTGCCATTTGGCTGATTCACTGTTTAAATTTGCCAGCTGTCCTACAGTTTGGAGCCAGTTGTCCTGGCCCCAAACTGCTTTTCAGTCCCTACATGTTTGCATCTTTCAATCATCAGTTTTTGAGACAGGCATTTG
Source organism: Bos indicus (assembly GCF_029378745.1). Lineage (NCBI taxonomy): Eukaryota > Metazoa > Chordata > Mammalia > Artiodactyla > Bovidae > Bos > Bos indicus. Next base: position 32,888,827 of record NC_091776.1, on the reverse strand, counting down.
TGACCCAGGGGAGGCTGTAGCTTTGCTATGAATAGGTGGCTTGCAGAGGTCATGGGGAGAGGATCTTTCCCAGGAAGTCTCTATAGGGTCCTACTAAGTTTGATGATAGAATTGTAACAATTAGGAAATCATCAGAAGTATATAATTATAAACAAGCTCTTTGACATAAAAGCATTCTTAATATGTCCATGCTGAAGACATATTCTAAAAATTTTATTATTAATATTATCTTAACATTTGCATTGCAGCAATATAATATGATTCACTGATACAATTCAAGTAAATTGATGTCCTGCAAATAGAAGATATGCTATTTCAAGGAGCTGTGGATTGTTTCTTAATTTTCTTTATTCACAATTATGACACTTTGGACATTTCTTCAAATCACACTGTGGAGCATTTAGAATTAATGTTGAAGTTATTCATATTTCTTTTCTTTGTCAATTATGTAATATTTGCTAAATATGCATAAGTTGTAAAACATAATAGAAAATTTAGGAAACTTCTATCTACCTACTCTCCTAAATTTTATGTTATTTTATTGTTTTATAAGAGTCTATCATGTATGTATAAATATTTGAATAACATATTATTTGATTTTGATTGAATTTTACATTTGTAAACTTTGTATATTGTATTCTACATTTTCAATCAATATTATATTCTTAAGATTCATTAATGTAGTTAATTAGTTTTCATTGCCATATATTTTATTGGTTAAATAAACCACAAATTTTATCCATTTTCCTGTGATTGATATTTAGGGATAGTTCATTTAGAAGAACATATATCATGCACAATGCTATTATGAATATTTCTGTATATATTTCCAGTAGCATATATGTGGGAATTCCTGTAGGTTATGAACACAAAAGGAAATTTCTGGATCATATGCAATGTTCATGTTTAACTTGATAATTATTTTTCAAAGATACTGAGACAGGAGATAGATGGGCCTGAGGCTGAGCAGCTGGAATCTGTCACCTGTGGACAGATACCCCAAGATAAACATAATAGCAGGAGCAAGGAGGAGCAAGGAGGAACTTCCTGCTTTGATAGAAGATAAAGAGACTACATATTTCTCATTCTCAATGTCAAGGAGATCTTCCAAACTACACATACACAGAAAGGTTCATTGAAGTTCAGGGAAGGGAGGGGGCACCAGGCCATAATATACGCTTCTTCCCGGAAACCCTTGCTCTAGAATCCATCTTGGCTAAAAAATATGCAGGCACACAGGGGAGGACCCTGAGTTAAATTACATATGGACTCAGGGTCAGCCAAAGCAAGATGACTGGCCAGAGGAAACCTGGAAGAACTGCCCCATATAAGTGATTTAAACTAAGGTGTGGCTCTATCTCTGAGCCCACCCACGTGTGTCTATCCCACCTGTGTCTATCCACAAAATCATTTTTCCTCTCCTAATTAACTCTTTGCTTATTTCACTACTTTCCATCTATTTGTTGAAATTCCTTTCTTCAAAGTGGACGAGCTGGGTCCTTGTCACTGGCCATTGGCCCTCATAGTCTAGTAGTTAGGATTCCGTGCTCCCACTGCTGCAGCCTGGCTTCAGTCTCTGGTTGGGAAACCGAGGTCCTGCTTCAAGCCACTGCAGGCCAAGGCCTCTTGAGATCAATATGATATTCATTTTCAATGCTGCCATAATGTATGACACTTCCCAATGAACATAACTTTTGGCAATGTTTAACATTGTCAGAGAAGGCAGTGGCACCCCACTCCAGTACTCTTGCCTGGAAAATCCCATGGAGGGAGGAGCCTGGAAGGCTGCAGTCCATGGGGTCGCTGAGGGTCAGACACAACTGAGAGACTTCACTTTCACTTTTCACTTTCATGCATTGGAGATGGAAATGGCAACCCACTCCAGTGTTCTTGCCTGGAGAATCCCAGGGATGGCAGAGCCTGGTGGGCTGCTGTCTATGGGGTCACACAGAGTCGGACACAACTGAAGCGACTTAGCAGCAGCAGCAGCAACATTGTCAAATTTCATAATTTTTGTCAGTACTTTTTGTTTGGAAGAGCACAGGGAAATATTTTAAATCAAAATCATAAAATAGGTAGATGATAGCTACCAACAATGAACAGAGAATTTCTTTATATATTAATACTGGAATTAATTTGAAAACATGCTTTTAATAAGTGATTATTTTCTCTCAGCAAAAGTTTACAAGCACTTGAAATGAGAAATATTTCAAACTTCATAAAACGTGAAATTTTTAAAAACTGTAAAGAATTTGATGCAAAAACTAAAAAATATGGTTTCACTAAATGCATATTTTATTTTTCCCTCATTATGAATTGAACAATATAGTGAAAGAAAATTAATAGAACTGCAATTTTCTAAAAGTTAATTTGCAATACTGTTGTTTCTGACTTAATGAGAATACTCATCATCAACTAGACTATATTATGTAAACATTACATCTGTTTTGTCTAGGCAGAGCAACTAGTGTTTATTTCATTGACAATTGAGAAAATTGGATACTTCTGGCTTTCTCTTCTTAAATCTATAGATAAATTCGTAAACATCACCTGTTTTATAGAAAATACAGAATTAAGGTAATGTATACATACTTCAAATTTTATTATCTTTAAATGTCATTCCTTTCTATTCCTACTGTAAATCTGTACCTTTGAATTAATTAATCTTATCCAAGCTGGTGAGGAATTCAGAACGGAAAAAATACTTCAATAAAACAGGAATAAATGTTAGCTTCTAATAGCAGAATATACTATTACAAGGAAAAGTCCTCAAAGCCTTTCATAGAAATATTCCATTGCATTGAATATGGCAAAAATTTACCCTCAACAAAAATAATTTTTTGTTTTTAATATCTATATGCATTCTGGAAATAATATTTCCTTTATATTTATAGATAAAATTAATTAATCTTATCCAAGTTGGTGAGGAATTCAGAACGGAAAAAATACTTTAATAAAACAGGAATAAATGTTAGCTTCTAATAGCAGAATATACTATTACAAGGAAAAGTCCTCAAAGCCTTTCATAGAAATATTCCATTGCATTGAATATGGCAAAAATTTACCCTCAACAAAAATAATTTTTTTGTTTTTAATATCTATATGCATTTTGGAAATAATATTTCCTTTATATTTATAGATAAAGAAGTTCTGTGCAAAGATCAGGGATTTCTAATATAAAAAAGTAATAATTTGAAAATACACAGGTTCAATTTACTAGCATATGCCGATAAGGAGCAAAGATGTGTTTGAGTCACTAAAGTCAAGCTACTTGCATTTCCTGGGTAACGTCTCAAAGTTTGAGGTTCCCTTGTGGCTCAGCTGATAAAGAATCCGCCTGCAATGCTGGAGACCTGGGTTCGATCCTTGGGTTGGGAAGATCCCCTGGAGAAGGGAAAGGCTACCCACTCCAATATTCTGGCCTGGAGAATCCTGTGGACTGTATCGTCCATGGGGGCAGAAAGAATCAGACACGACTAAGTGAATTTCACTTTCATCTCCCAGTTTATTGAGGAGACCCTCTTTCCACAATTGGCTCAGAATATTTCTATGAGAATATCTTACCCCAAGTGTCGTTGAACTTTTTTTACTTTCTATTTTGTACTTGGGTATAGTTGGCTGGGGCTTCCCTGATGGCTGAGCAGTAAATAATCCCCCTGCAATACAAGTGATGCAGGTTCGATCCTTGGGTCAGGAAGATCCCATGGCAAAGGAAATGTCAACCCACTCCAGTATTCTTTCCTGCGAAATCTCATGGACAGAGGAGCCTGGCAGGCTAAAGTCCATGGGGTCGCAAGACAATGTTGTGAAAGCTCCAGGTGAACAGGAAAAGGACTCAGCCATACTATGTATCCATTCTCCTCCAATCTTTTTAAGTCTGAGAAAATGAAATAACTCTTATACACTTTTCAAATGCAAAAATATTTATTATTATGTCAAAAACAGAAAAAGAATTTTTTCCATGAGTTACTTCATAAAAAAAGAACAGTGATTATATTTCTCAAAGGTTCACAAAGTCACCACCATTGTGATTCTCACCAGGGCCAAAAGAAAGAGAAGAGCCATATAATTTTCCTGTAATAATAAGCCCCTGGAAACCAGTCCATGAAATTGAAGCCAAAGAAGATTTCTTTTATTAGATTGCTAGATAACTCTGTAAGTCTTTGCATTTATAGTTATGGGAAATGTGCCTTCTAAAATACAGCAAGCTAAATGGCAGCAGCACAAAAATTTAGGTAATTTTCTTGATGAAAAGTATCATCTATGTTTTATGGTTTATTCTTGGTATACAAATAAATATAAAATGGAATCCTTTAATATCTGGGTGTGTTCCCCTGCTGATTGATTGTAGCTGTACCGCTCAGATGGTCCATGCTGTACCCACACGACTTTGAGAGTACCTCATAAGCATTTACTAAAATTTGTGTTCATTGTGATGTTAGACAAAGAAATAAAGATTCTGGGAAGGTTTTTCTTGGTAGTCATTTCTTTTTTTCAAATATTGTCAAACCTTAAAGTCATAAAAATGCATCTGGTTCATAGCAGTCTGATGTGGTTATCATTCCAATATCATTCCATCTAAAACAACTAGTGAATATTAAAATGAACTGACCTTGGATTTAATAATTAAACACAAAGCAATTCCTTCAGTCTTGGATTACTTTGCTGTGAAAAATGTAAGAATGATATACAAGAGTCACTAAAGTTTTTGACATCTTAAAAAATGCCTGGTAAATACTTCAACATTCTTAAGGCCTTTCAAAGACTTTTGTTAATTTTATTAAATGCAAAGTTTTAAAAGGACTGTAGGTTTTCACTTAAAATCTTTTCATCAGATGCAGACAAGACAGATACAGACACTGAACCATACTTTTTTTTTTTTTAAGTTTTTAGCATCAGTCATGTGCCATATAGGTAAAATATGACTGCTTGATTTTTGTTCTGAACAACCACCATATTAACTTATTATTAAAATCTAGGAATGACTATTTTTCACATTCTAAATGCGTCACTTATGAATTTCATGTCTTTGAAAATTAACTCGGCAATCTGTAAATTTGGATTAGCTCACAGAGAGGCGGTGAGCACCACACCTAATAGCCTCACAGTGAATTACATTTCAAAGACTTTACCAAAAACTTTTTAAGCAGAGTTAATAGTTAACAATTGGCGCCAGAATTCTATTTATAAAGGCACAGACTTCCTGAAGGAAATATTTTGATGGTCCAACTAGATATTGAAAGAGAGATCCAAAAGCTGGATACAGAAAAAAAGAGCATAATAAAGCAATTGATAAATTGCTATATAGAACAAAATACAAAGAATCTGGTTTAAGGAAAAATAAAAGGGGACACAGAACTTTTTTCTAAAATTTGTTTTTGTTTTTTCGGCTGCACAGCATGGCATGTAGAGTCTTTGTGCCCCAACCAGGGATTGAACCTATGCTCCTATCCTGGAAGCATGGAGTCTTAACCACTGCACTGCGAGGGAAGTCCTGGAATACAGAACTTTAAGTCAGTGGCACTACATAGACACACAAAAATATCCTTCTTCTTTATTGGGAAGGAGTGAGCGAATGAGGAGGTAAAGAAGGACTGGAAATTGTTCTCTTAGAAATCTGCTGTGGAAATCTAAGGACATGTGAGCTGGGGCCCCATTAATAACTAACACTTTTCATCAGAATCCCAAAAAAGAATGTGAAGGGATATAAGTCTTACCCTCCCTAGGATGGTGTTCAAGTCAGTTTCATTTAGCTCTCAAAGCAGAGGGTACTTCAGCTGATATTTGCATTACATTTGTCAAGCCATGTTTCCTTCCTAAGGAATGGCCTACTGTTTGCCAGGTTGGATCATATTACTTTGGACAATTAAAATTCTAAGTCTAAATTAAGGTTAGGACCATAATTACATCTCTCACATGTTTCTTTATCACTGGGTATCTATTTCTTTCAAAAGAAAGCAATCCGTCGCTTTAGATTACCGTTGTCTACCATAAGCAATAATACCTAATGGCCTCAAGAAGCACTTACTGTGAAAATAATTGTTCAATGAAATGATCGTTGAATACCAGAAGATCCTTACTCCACCCTCAAATGGCCCTATTTTTACCATTAACATTATTACTGCATGATTTAAATAGCAAGCCATAATCTGTTACAGTGAAATATAGCCTCATAGCTTCTACCATGAGCAGTATCTTACATATGATATCTAGTAAGGGAAGAAACAATTTAAACATGGAAGGAAATATACTTCAGAATGTAAAAGTATCAATGTGGGTTCATATGTGTATGTATGTGATACTGTAGCAACTTGGAGCTCTTTCTGTTTTAAATATTCTGAAATCACATTTCTATACTTAAAAACAGTCCTCTCCCATCAGATAAAATTATCTCCAAGACTGTCTTAAATTAGAACAGAAGCAGATGTAATGGGATAGATCTCATCTCTAAAGCTGCTGACAGTGGAAATAAATCTAAGTTTTCTTTCTGCCTCCCTTCATGTGAAAGTGCATATAATCATCAAGTGCACACAGACACTGCAGCCCCTAATGCATGCAGTGAGTGTCACCAAACAGATTCATTTCTCAGTCCCATGACACAGCAAACTGTTCACCCGGGAAGGCATGTGCCTGGCCATTTCAGGGAGAGTGTGAGCACAGCGAAGGGATTGTTAGTCACCCACTCTTCTTGCCTTCGCAGATACCCCCATTCACTGATACAGCTCAGGGCATAGATGGAGTGAAATTGTCATAAGGAATGACAGGTGACTTTTTTCTCCTTTCAAAGCAAATCTGGGCAGTTGAATTTTAGAGGAAATGAACACTGAAAGAAAAGTGTACAACAAGTTTATGTGATGCCTGTGAACTCTGTGCTCCACTGAATGTAACCACCCCTCCTTCTTCTGAGTACCCACCTCCCTGGACACACACACACAAATACACAAAGGTTCTTTTTTCCAAGGAATGGCCTTTATTTCTGGCATCTACGGGCTTCCTTTGTGACTCAGCTGGTAAAGAATCCGCCTGCAATGTGGGAGATCTGGGTTTGATCCCTGGTTTGGGAAGATCCCCTAGAGAAGTGAACAGCTACCCACTCCAGTATTCTGGCCTGTATAGTCCGTGGAGCCGCAGAGAGTCCAACACGACTGAGCGATTTTCACTGGCATCTGTGCTCTTGTTTTAATTGTATGCAATTTTGTGTGGAGATTTAGTCTTTATAATTAATGACAGGAATGATTGCTAATGAGGCAAAACTCAAGTAAAAGCTCCAGATAATTCACCCTGTATAACAGATTCTGCTTCCAAGCAGCTGCTTCATTTTGCTCCATTCAAATTGCCAATTAGTTCAGAGGTGCTCTTCAACACTGTGTATGCAAAAGTTGTTCATTTCTCAAACTGCCTTCATGATCCTTTTTTTTTTTTCACCTTATTTAAACAAAAGATGTCAAACACACTGAAATAATAAGACAACAAATGCTTATTTAATCTTGCTCTCCTGACTTAACAAGTCAACATTTTGCCATATCTTGTTGAATAAAATGCTGCAGGTAAAAGTTGAACCTTTTATGCCCTTCAGTGATCTTCCCTCTCTCACCAAATGTATCATTGTCCTCAAATGGGTATCATTCCTACTCGTATGTTCTTTGTATTATATGTGTCAGAAATAACATTGTACTTTTTTGTTTCTTAAAATTTCATAATTTTGTCATACTATTCATACAGTTTTGCAATTTGCTTTTTGCATTTAATATTGCTTTTAAAAAATTATTCTTGCTAAGTGATGTTGCTCCAATTTATTTATTTTAACTGTTATATAATATCCTACCGCATGAATATAATACAATTTGTCCACTTTCATATTAAAAAGCGCGAAGCTTTTTTCTATTACAAACAATGCTGCAGTGAAGATCGGTACATACTTGCTCACACATGTGTGCATTTCTTTAGGGCATATCATTGGGGATAGAATTTCTCCATTACAGGTGAGCTGCTTTTCACATTTACTAGACATTTACTGTGTGAAACTGCTCCCTAAAGCTGTTGTACCAGTTTTCACTCCCACCAACCAGTGTGAGAATTCACCTGAGATGTTGTATTCTCAGACCCTTAAATCGTTTTGTATTTGATGGGAATAAAACACTATTTCATGTGGTTTTGATTTGTATAACTATAGTCACAACTGAGGTTTTTCATATTTATTAGCTGGTCTCTGAATTGTCTGTCCATATCTGTCTGTTTTGATATCAGATTAGTGGCTATTTTTCTTTGGCTTATAGGCATTCTTAGTATATTCTCTATCCTCTCCTTTTGTTACTTTTATCCCAGGGCACATTGGTAGGACACAACTGTAAATTAATCTAAATGTGAATGACATCCACTGAGCCCCACCAACTAAAGGCAAACCTCCTGTAAACTTAAAGCTTACCAAGGAAGCCTTGATAAAACTGAAACTAAAATCTACCCTTCCTGTTACATACCTCGGCACATTCTCCACTTTGTTTTCTAAGGTTTGGTGTTTCACCAAATGATTGCTTCTGACAAAATCATTTTTTCCTACTGGGCAAAACCTGAAGAGCTAGTTTATTTCCACAATCACAAATCATTACTGAAAGTAAAACAATGACAAAACATCTTTGTCTTCTAAGTTCAAGTGAAAATTCAGATCTCTGAAATATGAATTGTGATCTGAATTTAATATTAATTATGGTACATGTTGTATGTATGTATGCAATTTAGATTTTGTTTACCAATCTGTAGTAAGCCAGTAAACTGTCTTCCCTTGTATTCAGAACCTGCTACATAAGTTGCAGGGCCCACTGTAAAATGAAAATGTTCAAAATCAGTGAGAATTTAAATACGGAGACAGAAGAGCCCTTCTGAGCAGAAACCCCTGTGTGCTATACATGTCACACAAACTTGAACCTGGTCCTGCCTACATTAGTGTTTAGATTAGGCCTTTTGTACCTTATCACATTTCACCTATTATCTTATGCTAAACATATTTTTCCTTATTACACAATTGTTTTTGTATGTTCAAAAGGCCAAACTCAACTTTTTACTTAGAAAATTCTTTTCAACCAAATTAAGTAAACTGAATAATAAGATATATCCAATGTTTTGAGGATACTTATGACTGTGAATGGAGAAGGAAATGGCAACCCACTCCAGTGTTCTTGCCTGGAGAATCCCGGGGACAAGGGAGCCTGGTGAACTGCCATCTATGGGATCGCATAGAGTTGGACATGACTGAAGTGACTTAGTAGCAGCCTGACTGTGAAAATAAAAACAGAAATGAAAATCACACAATACTATTTATCAAGTGAGTAATTAGAAAGTACTGCCTTGATGGTAGTGAGATAGTTTTGATAAAACTCATCCAAGTTTTTTAATATGAGATGATCAATGCAAAGAAATAGAGGAAAACAACAGAATGGGAAAGACTAGAGATCTCTTCAAGAAAATTAGAGATACCAAGGGAACATTTCATGCAAAATGGGCTTGATAAAGGACAGAAATGGTATGGACCTAACAGAAGCAGAAGATATTAAGAAGAGGTGGCAAGAATACACAGAAGAACTGTACAAAAAAGATCTTCACAACCCAGATAATCACGATGATGTGATCACTGACCTAGAGCCAGACATCCTGGAATGTGAAGTCAAGTGGGCCTTAGAAAGTATTACTATGAACAAAGCTAGTGGAGGTGATGGAATTCCAGTTGAGATATTTCACATCCTGAAAGATGATGCAGTGAAAGTGCTGTATTCAATATGCCAGCAAATTTGGAAAACTCAGCAGTGGCCACAGGACTGGAAAAGGTCAGTTTTCATTCCAATCCCAAAGAAAGGCAATGCCAAAGAATTCTCAAACTACCGCACAATTGCACTCATCTCACATGCTAGTAAAGTAATGCTCAAACTTCTCAAAGCCAGGCTTCAACAATACATGAACCGTGAACTTCTTGATGTTCAAGCTAGTTTTAGAAAAGGCAGAGGAACCAGAGATCAAATTGCCAACATTCGCTGGATCATGGAAAAAGCAAAAGAGTTCCAGAAAAACATCTATTTCTGCTTTACTGACTATGTCAAAGCCTTTGACTGTGTGGATCACAATCAACTATGGAAAATTCTGAAAGAGATGGGAATAGCAGACCACCTGACCTGTCTCTTGAGAAATCTGTATACAGGTCAGGAAGCAACAGTTAGAACTGGACATGGAACAACAGACTGGTTCCAAATAGGAAAAGGAGTACGTCAAGGCTGTATATTGTCACCCTGCTTATTTAACTTCTATGCAGAGTACATCATGAGAAACACTGGGCTGGAAGAAGCACAAGCTGGAATCAAGATTGCTGGGAGAAATATCAATAACCTCAGATATGCAGATGACACCACCCTTATGGAAGAAAGTGAAGAGGAACTAAAAAGCCTCTTGATGAAAGTGAAAGAGGAGAGTGAAAAAGTTGGCTTAAAGCTCAACATTCAGTAAACGAAGATCATGGCATCCGGTCCCATCACTTCATGGGAAATAGATGGGGAAACAGTGGAAACAGACTTTATTTTTTTGGGCTCCCAAATCACTGCAGATGGTGACTGCAGCCATGAAATTAAAATATGCTTACGCCTTGGAAGGAAAGTTATGACCAACCTAGATAGCATATTCAAAAGCAGAGACATTACTTTGCCAACAAAGGTCTGTCTAGTCAAGGCTATAGTTTTTCCTGTGGTCATATATGGATGTGAGAGTTGGACTGTGAAGAAAGCTGAGCGCTGAAGAATTGATGCTTTTGAACTGTGGTGTTGGAGAAGACTCTTGAGAGTCCCTTGGACTGCAAGGAGATCCAACCAGTCCATTCTGAAGGAGATCAGCCCTGGAATTTCTTTGGAAGGAATGATGCTAAAGCTGAAACTCCAGTACTTTGGCCACCTCATGCGAAGAGTTGACTCATTGGAAAAGACTCTGATGCTGGGAGGGATTGGGGGCAGGAGGAGAAGGGGACGCCAGAGGATGAGATGGCTGGATGGCATCACTGACTCGATGGACATGAGTCTGAGTGAACTCCGTGAGTTGGTGATGGACAGGGAGGCCTGGCGTGCTGCGGTTCACGGGGTCGCAAAGAATTGGACATGACTGAGCGATTGAACTGAACTGAACTGAAGTAATTAAAGTTCAAGAGAACAATTGCAGTACCACATTCCTAAGAACAACCAGTAAAACCTGCTTTACTGAAGGGAAGACAGTGACCAAACACAGCTGACACTGAAACTAATGAAACACTGATGATAATTGAGGAGAAGGACTGCTACAGGCCAAAGGGGAAGCCTAGTCTAGGCAGATTGACAATTCAGCAAAGACTCACTGCCGTAGCTACTACATGCCAGACCTTGAAAGTTGGGAATAGATGAGAACAGGCAAAGATTGCTTTTTATCTAGCTGAAATTGATTGTTCTGTAGCTTAAACAGTGTCAGAATACACACAGAGGTAGCAGATATGTAATACCTGACACTGTTTCCTTCCCATAGAAAAACATAAATAAAAGAGATCCAATAGATTAATGAGGCACCAAACAGGCAACTGAAGTTTCAGTTCAGTTACTCAGTCATGTCTGACTGTTTGCGACCCCATGGACTGCAGCACGCTAGGCTTCCCTGTCCATCACCAACTCCCAGAGCTTGCTAAAACTCATGTCCATCGAGTTGGTGATGCCATCCAACCATCTGTTGTCCCCTTCTCCTCCTGCCTTCAATCTTTCCCAGCATCAAGGTCTTTTCCAAGGAGTCAGTTCTTCGTATCAGATGGCCAAAGTATTGGAGTTTCACCTTCAGTATTAGTCCTTCCAATGAATAATAAGGATTGATTCCCTTTAGGATGGACTGGTTGGAGCTCCTTGCAGTCCAAGGGACTCTCAAAAGTCTTCTCCAACACCACAGTTTAAATGCATCAATTCTTCAGCACTCAGCTTTCTTTATAGTCCAGTCCAACTCTCACATCTATACATGACTAGTGGAAAAACCACAGCTTTGACTAGATGGACCTTTGTCAGCAAAGTAATGTTTCTGCATTTTAATACGCTGTTTAGGTGGGTCATAGCTTTTCTTCCAAGGAGCAAGCATCTTTTAATTTCATGGCTGCAGTCACCATCTGCAGTGATTTTGGAGCCCAAGAAAATACAGTCTCTCACTGTTTCCATTGTTTCCCCATCTATTTGCCATGAAGTGATAGGACCGGAAGCCATGATCTTAATTTCTTAAATGTTGAGTTTTAAGCCAGCTTTTTCTTAACCTCATCTTTCACTTTCATCAAGAGGCTTTTTAGTTCCTCTTCACTTTCTGAAATAAAGGTGGTATTATCTGCATATCTGAGGTTAATGATATTCTCCCAGCAATCTTGATTCTAGCTTGTGTGTCATCCAGCCTGGTACAGAGTAATTGATAATTTGCTGAAAGTCAAAGATCTAACCCTCTACTGCAAGTACTAGCATGGGCAGGAACTAACTTCAGACTTCCTTAAATTCTGCCTGAAATTAGGCATATGAAAAGTTCTTTGTAAAATTTCCACTTGAGCACTGGAACAACAGTGTTAAGACAAAGTAAAGCATGAGTTGTATATATCATTTATCATTTTATTTCTGATAGCTAATGAGCTTTCACTTTTCTATTTTAAAATTGTGCAGCACACTACCTAACTTCTTAAACAGAACATTTACATGATGCATATAATGTGTCAGACGTCTTCACTATGAGGGTATTGGACTATGTAACACTATACCTACATGAGTCACCCAAATGTGAGGATGTGGGTGAAGGGTTGTCATCCCCTGGTCTTTGACATAAGTTTGGAAAATCTGACAGAGTTGTACTGTTTCTCCATCATCTCTTCATGCTACTCTTTTGGTTGAAAAGAATGATTCTATCCTATAAAAAATGGCACAGACTGTTTTCTAATTCTTTTGATTCAACTTCTACCTTATTATCTATTTTCTTCTACTTCCTTATCACTGTTAAGTTGGGATCTTCCCAACCCAGGGATCAAACCCAGGTCTCCTGCATTGCTGGTAGATTCTTTACCATCTGAGACACCAGGGAAAGCCCTATGTAGTAAGTACTTCACATATTTAGTAAATAGTTCACTTATTTATTTATAGTAAATAGCTCACAAAGTGTTTATACATTATAATACTATACATTTATTATATATGTCTAATAATTATGTTTTGTTATAGCTTTTAAATTACTATTACTTAATTTTTACTTATGATACATAATTAGATATTCTAAAGAGACACTTGCTTTAGCTCATAGTATTCTTGGTGTATTTTTTGGAATGAATATGATGACAGCTTACAACTCCTATAAAACATCTGAAATATCTCAGGCAGATAGTCAGCTGTGTTTGAGAAAACATTTTCTGATTTTGTCAGTGCTCCTTTTGCAGCATTGGCATAGCCACAATATAGCATGGAGAATTCCTAACAATGTTTTTATATGTTAGGTTTTAAAATGACTTTCTATCTTATTTTTGTCTCTAATTTAATTTAAATAAAACTTAAAATTATCTATATAGTCTTATTATAGATAACCTTTTTTCAAAGAAAGAATTGAAGCTTATTACATTTCATAGTCATATGTCCTGAACATATCACTTGCTTTCCTTTCTTTGTGAAGAAGCCTGAATGGAATACAAAGAGATTCAGTATCAGACATAACTGAGATTAATGCCAGCTTCATCATTTTAAAAAGATATGGCTCTATTATGAAAGCCTGGAGAAATATGTTTGTTCAAATGCATGTGTCTGCTTTCCTAGTTTAGTTACTGTTCTTAAGGAATTAGCTTCAAGTGTTAATATTTAATGTATTCTGTTCCCCTCTGTATCAAGCAGATTTATTTTTCCTCCTGTATGAGTTTGCTTAAACCCAACATCAACATCCCAAATACTGTTCCATAAACAAGAAGATATTTATTCTCTAATGAAAACTTATATCAATAATAATAATAAGCACATCAAGCAATGGAGAAAGAAAAGATGGAGGCTAGTGAAAATATAGCTGGTGGATATATGGTCCACGATCACTGTCGTGATGAGAACAAGCTTCTATTTTGATTAATCTCACTTTTTCTATAGTGTTGGGAGACAGTTTTCCATGGGTCACTCAGTCTTTTGTTGTTGCTTAATGTGCCAAAAATTCAGAGCCTTGTGTCATTTTTCAGGATTGTCTTTTCATAGAGCACCCTTGAGGGATGAGGTGTATCTCCCATTGGGACAAAGAGAAGGCTCAGCGCATACAATAACTAGATTTCCCCAATCTCAGAGTTCTACAATGAGATCCACTTTGTTACATTTATCACCCGCCCCATCTTCACCCTCAGGAGGCTTGGGAGTAAGAGAAACTGTAATAAATATGCCGATGCGCACGCACCTGGTTGTGTTATGAGTTAGCACATCTTAGTCTCTGACCCAGGAGTCCTGTGTCTTCTACCAGCATCCAAAAAATGGTAGCAGACTACCTTTTTAGTCACAGGATAAGTTAAGATTAAATTTCAGAAATGAAAGTTTTCATGATATGGATGGGTTCATGAATAAGGTGACTTTTTGGAAGAGGAAGTACAAGGAAGGTTCAGAGTTAGGAGAAACCCTGAGATCTGAGAATGTGCTGTGCTGTGTTGTGCTTAGTCATTCAGTCATGTCCAACTCTCTGTGACCCCCATGGATGGCAACCCTCCAGGATCCTGCCCATGGGGGTTCTCCAGGAAAGAATACTCGAGTGGGTTGCCATGCCCTCCTCCAGGGGATCTTCTCAACCCAGAGACCAAACCCAGATCTCCCACAACTGAGGTGGATTTTTTACCTACTGAGTCACCAGGGAAGTCCGTGATCTGAGAATGCATTCACCCAAATAGTGGGCAAGAGAGAAGGTAGTAGTGCCCTAATTGCTAATGACCTTGAGCAGCAACAAGTAGAATTGAAGCAACGAGCTGCCCAAGTGGAATCTACTTGTTGACTACTCTCCTCTGAGGAGGAACAGGAAGAGATATCCTGGTAATGGGGCAGCAGTTGATAGATGAGGTGACTATGGGTAGGAAGCCCGGGTCCTGAAAGCTAACAAACAAATAAATAAATAAATGGCATCAGCAATGAGAAGCTTGAATTTTGAGAGAGACTGGATGAACCAAAACACAGAGGTCTCTTTGGTTGGGTTGTGGTCCGCTCAAAACCTCATGCCTCTCAAAACCAGAAGTCAGTGCAAACAGTCTTGCTTATTAGCATGGAGCCACTCTTTCACACAGTATCCTTGATCCACCTCGCTACTTCTAGTTTAACCTCAGCTGCTTTTTTTCAATCCCTGGGTTGGGAGGATCTCCTGGAGGAGGAAATTACAACCCACTCCAGTATTCTTGCCTGGGAAATCCCATGGACAGTGGAGCCTGGTGGGCTACAGTCTATGGCGCCAAAGAGTCGGACACAACTGAGTGACTAAGTACAGCTTTTAGGAGAAAGATGATTAGGGATGAGGCCAAGATCTTGGACCTCTCTTCAGAAGGGAGCCAAGGCTAAATGTACTTGTCTGAGTATGTTGGGGAGCTTTGGGAAGTATTAATGCTTATGGTTCTACTGAATCCTTGCACCAAAGTCACTTTCCACCCAGTCAGGCAGAGAAGGAAACTGAATTCAATCTATAGACTGTGGGACAAAGTCACTGTGGGACAGAGGTGCTAACATGGCCTTGCAGATGCCACTTTAAGCTGATTCAATTCTCTATTGCAGTGGCTTTGACATCTGCACATACTATTGAATTGATGTGCTACATGCTTCTATCTCCTGTTCCATAAGGGTTACAGAGAATTCACCTTTTCAAAGATTACCATGAGGGAAAAAATAGTAGTGGGGCAGATCAATCGCTTCTCCCCTTCCCACTTAACCCTCTACCCTCTCCCTTCCTGGCTAATCAAACAGAAGCAAAATGAACTACAAGAGAGAGAAATGAAAACCAAAGTTTTAGTTAAAGATTTAATGGCTGTCAGAGTACTCATAGAGATTATTTCTCAGAACAGTGCCTACCAGAAGAAACTACCAATTATATCTCTTTTGTTTACTTAAAAAAAAAAAACACATTTTAACCAGCTACTAAACTTCTCTTGAATTAGTACCCATGACTCATAGAGGCTTGTACCTCTGTGTGCATGCTAAGTTGCTTCAGTTCTGTCTGACTTTTTGTGACCCCATGGACTATAGCCTGACAGGCTCCTCTGTCCATGGGGATTCTCCAAGCAAGAATACTGGAGTGGGTTGCCAGGCCTTCTTCAAGGGGATCTTTCTGACCCAGGGGTCGAACCCAAGTCTCTTATATCTCCTGCATTGGCAGGCATGTTCTTTACAACTAGAATCACCTGGAGCCCTTGTACCTCTACACTGACATCCTTATTTGGGAGTGCATCAATTTGAATTCAATGACTAACAAAATGGAAAATACTCAGGTTTTCTTGGTTAAACAGGTACAATCTGTTCAAGAGTGAAACTGACCTGATCCTAGGACGTTTCAGATTTGCATGAAAACATGCTGTTCCTCCTTTAAGGAAACCTCATGCCTGACTTGAATGTGTAAAAAATCATATTTGCTCAATAGGGAGTTTAATTAATGGGCATCATTCACTGATACTGTTCATCCGTGGAAGCTAATAGTGGCCATTGGATAAGAGCTGCAGTCTCACCCCACTGACAACTCTGAAGACCAACTGTGGTGAAGGCTGGTCATCACAATAGGTTGAATTTGAAGCTGTGACTCTTTCCTTAGACAGTACTTCAGTGGATCGTGTTATATTTTTATATAATGCTGTACATAACATGCATGTATATAACAGGCATAGTTTTACTAACTCTTCAATGGCACCCCACTCCAGTACACTTGCTTGGAAAATCTCATGGAGGGAGGAGCCTGGTAGGCTGCAGTCCATGGGGTCGCTAAGAGTTGGACATGACTGAGTGACTTCACTTTCTCTTTTCACTTTCATGCATTGGAGAAGGAAATGGCAACCCACTCCAATGTTCTTGCCTGGAGAATCCCAGGGACGGGGAAGCCTGGTGGGCTGCCGTCTATGGGGTCACACAGAGTCGGACACGACTGAAGTGACTTAGCATTAGCATAGCAAGCTGCTGCCAGTGGTCTAGCCATCTGTTCTATTACTTGGAAGACTAAAAACTGGCAGATTAAAGATGATCTTTTCTATGGCTGCAGAATGTAGAAGGCAGTTGTGGTTGTTCATCTGACAGTCTGAGCTCCGCATACAGATGCTTATAGTAAGGGTCATTCATCTGATGAGACTCAAAGGAATCAGCTGCTGATCAAGCCTGCATTACTCACATTGGTGCCATTGTTACCTAGATGCGTCATCACATAAGGCATGATGGTTTCCACTCATAAACTGGACACAATGGAAAAGGTCAAATGTTTCTGATGCAGAAGCTAACTATAATAAAGACTTCACTTTTTGATGTTTCACTGCTGACAACTTTTAAGCCTCACTCTTCACTTTTCCTTTTCTGTCCCACATCTGGTCAAACTAAGGAGAATGCCTATGTGAGCCCTCCTTCAGTGCTGGCAGGAAGTTCAAACCACCCACCAGAACACTTACATTGCTCTACCACCTAACCACCAAAAGACTTCCAAGCCAGTCTCCCTCCCTAATCTCTCAAGCTGGTTTAAGACCTGCCTATGAGTCACTGTGCTCTCCCTAGAAATCCTTGTCATATGAGTAATAAAACTCCCCATACACTTACAGTGTATCTGTGGCATTAGCACTGAAAACATTCAAGCCAAATTTGCGGGTGTAAAAATGTATTCTATTTCTGTGGAATCTTTGAAACAGTTGGAGAAGAGAGAAGTGTGAGCATCTAGACACTGACCAGCACATCTCAGGTCTCTTTTCTCCTCTGACTTACTGACTGCTGGTGAGCATGTTCTTTGATCTCTACTGCTGCCTGCTGACAATTTGCACTTTAGGCTGTTTTATGTTGCATTTGCTGAGTTGTACTGAGTCTCTGTTATATTATAGATTGAAGTCAGAAGTCTGCGTAATTGAAATTTAGGAACAGGTGTATGAGCCTAGAGCTCTCCCTGAAACAGCTCCGGGTTGTGTATCTAGGCCCAGGCTGATGTGTGTGTATCAGACTGAATTATGTGTCTCAACTCCAACATAAACTGTGCCTGACGCTGTGCTCAGCACACTGTTCGTTGTCCTGTAACCACTGGTCGTATGTGAAATCGGAATTAGCAAGTTTTTGTAGTGTGGTGATAGTCCAGAGATAATACATGACAGAATTTGTATTTGAAGCAAGTTATTCTGGATACTAAAACCTCTTCATTTATGCATACACTATTTAAAATTGGCTAATTTAAAATTAAATTATACAAAGCATGCAAATGACTTCACAATGAAAAAGAGTAAGACGAGAAATTCTTAGCACGGTCTTATTTCTTCTTCAAACTCTCAACTGTATGAGAGAAAAAAGAAAGAAAGGGGGTGAGGAGAGAGAGCGTGAATGTGGATGAAAGGCGTTAAAGCCCATAAAATATGACTTTTATTGCTTGAATGATAAGACAGTATGATTCACTTAATCAATCATTGATTTAATTTATAGCTCCCTTTACTGCATTTCATAAAACAGGCAGTTTGAAAATTTATCACCAGAGCATGTCTAGAGAACTGAGAATCAGACATATTTTTAGAGCCTCATAGACTTCCTCAGGATGTGAAAATACATAATAAACAGATTTTATTTTATATCAAACTAATTATATTTTATAATGAGAAAAACCACATTATAGATAAGATAAAATTTTAAACATCAAAAAAGACTTCCCAAAAAAGGTAAACACAGAAAGGGCTGAAACCACTAAAAGTCTAATTGTGCATCAGGTTATGAATATAGGATATAGGACATAATATAGGGCATAAACCTTATGTCATCAAATGACACATTGCTGAACTATTTTCATTATTATTACCACTGATAATGGAGAGGTTTCTTTTAAAAATATGGGTAAAGAACATGTGAATTTATACATTGGATTGTATCAGTAAAGGCCTAGTCAGGAGAAAGAAGCCATTCCCATTGTTTTAAGAGACAATTTAATATAAAAATTATTAATTAGGTATATATATATGTGTATATATATAACTTTAACCTAATTATATATAGTTTTATATATATATATTTATTTATCTATATGCTGGGTCTTTATTGCACTGTGCAGTCTTTCTCTAGATGTGGGGCTCAGGCTTAGTTGCCTGGTGGCATGTGGGAACCTAGTTAACTCACCAGGGATCAAACCACAACCCCTGCATTGGGAGGCAGACTCTCAACCACTGGACCACTTTTTTAAGGAAGTCCAAAAGTTATTTTAGCCCTAGAAATTTCCTGACACCTTAGGCATCAAAGCGCTAAACTGTATCTTCTCATAGATGTTTCATGCTTAAAAAAAAAGTTTTAGAAAAAATTGAGGAAATAAAATTTATTCTGAGACCTGAGGGGAAGTGGATTTGTTGAGGGACAAGGAAGGAGAGGAGAAAAGAGAGCTTGTCACAGGAAGGGAGCACGATGAGGAAAGGTAGCCTGGCAAGAATAAGCAGGTTGCTTTCTGTGGGGGACACGCTTCACCCACATTATCCTACTTAATTCCAAACTCCTTTATGGAACATGTATGCTCACTCACTCATTATCTCCCTTTTTTAAGAGATTTAAAGAGGACAAACTAAGGCTTACTGTTTTGATCAAGACAACAGAGCCAGAAAATTGTGGTTAGACTTGAATTCAGGAGAAGAAAGTACACATTCTTAACTATTAACATGCTTTTCTGGGTGTTACAACATTTTTTGAGGTTGGTTAACCAGCAGAGAAACAAAACTAATTGCTTTCTCAACCACATCAACAGTTGATAAGTACTTGAACTTCATGTTTGAGGTTGCTGTGCATTAGATTTTTTATCATGTATTTATACAATTTTAATTGCTCTTGATCCAGTGAACATTTAATGAGGAACAAATTTCTGATTACTCTAGTGGTGAGAAAAATGCAAGGTACTACAAATTACTACTAAAAGCTTTTACAAGCAAAAACTAAAATTTGCAGGTAAATATTTTTCTACAAAAGGGCTCATTGGTTTTTAGTAAAAAGTATCATTTCTTATGCCATAGTTTAGTAATTTTCTCAAACACAGTAGGTAGAGAGAAAGAAGCTCAACAAAATGTCTAAACTTTTAACAAATATCCAGGTTGGAAATTTAAAGACTGTTTTTAATAGTTCATCAATTTTTGATTGATCATTTGATTGATTCATCAATAGTTCATCAAATCTTTGCTTCTTGGCACTATCACACAAAAAATGTATTTTTCTATCTATAACAATGAGGTCTTATTTTACTCATCTAGAAAATTGAGATAATAATACCAACTTTAGAGGGTGTTGAGAGGATTAGGGAATACATATATGTGTGGAAACATCTCCATGATGAATTTTTAAAAATATTTATTTATTTATTTGGCTGCATCAGGTCTTGGCTGAGGCATGCAAGATTTATCTCCCTTGCCAGGGATTGAACCCGGGCCCTTTGCAATTGAGTCTTAGCCACTGGACCACCAGGGAA
Source organism: Bos indicus (assembly GCF_029378745.1). Classification (NCBI taxonomy): domain Eukaryota; kingdom Metazoa; phylum Chordata; class Mammalia; order Artiodactyla; family Bovidae; genus Bos; species Bos indicus. The sequence goes on along the minus strand of NC_091776.1, from coordinate 32,868,187 downwards.
GTCCCTCCAAGATGAATTTGAAGAAAGAGTAGGTGTAGGACTGATTACAGAACTTCATTATAAAGGTCAGATGTAAGAAAGATCATGGTGTTCTTAAAGAAATAAATTGATGAACCAACACTGATTTTTTTCTTAAGTGGTTAGGTGCTCTCCTTTTCTGTGACTTGAAGGATGATCTAGCTCTTCAGACTCTTTAATCTCTCCAGTTTGCTGGAGATAAATTATTTCATCCAGCTTCTAAATACTGCATGAATTACATCTTCAATAAAAATTTATTTCCATCCCTTAGGAGAATCCACCTATTCAGGAAATACTATCCTTTATACAAGTTTGTGACTCCTTCCCTATAAAGATATTTCATATTGCAGCTTCCTCAAAGGCAACAGGTGGGGAATTTTTGACAAGGGGATATGGTTTCAACCCCCAGTCTCACCATTTTCAAACTGGATATCTGCGGACAATATGGTGTTTTCATCAAGATGATGCAAATTATGAATTTCTATCTCACAGAGACTTGTTATGTTGAGTTAGATAAGATGTAAATAAATCATCAGGTAGTAAACTCTTATTCAATTCCCCCCAACCTTCTTATAAAGAAAATACAATCCTTCTCTAATCATTTTAGTATCCCAAAATGTCTGGAAGACATTGTTCTTGATTTTATGTTTATGATTTATATTATCATGATTTGTTTTGTATGGTTTGCTGGTAGCACAGCTAGATTAAGACAGAATATAACCACAGCGATATAATTGATTGTGCAGAACATGTCAAACATGTGCAAAGAATATTGAGATGAGAAAAATGATCCTTTTTGTTCATTAGGAATTTTATGCATATTAGGATGGAAAAGATAAACTCATTATAAAATGCTGAGTTAAATGAACAAAATGATGGCAGGATCTCTACAGCACATCAAGAGAAAATATCACTCTTATGTGGATTCTATAAATAGCAATAGTGACAGGATATGGCAAATATCAGACAATTTTACATGATGAATTGACTTTTTCTATCACACACTAACTGGAAAAACCAAATAATCTTCAGATAGAAACTAAGAATTACTGCCAAAGAAAGTTGGCCCTGAAGCTGTGAAGGCCAAGGTGGGGTAGATGCAGTGGTATAAACATAAACACATTTTTTAAAAAGTTAAAAGCATCTAGAATGCCCTTTACATAGAAACAGGTCATTGTGTGCTGTATATTCTCATAGTTTAGTAATCTAACCTTTATTTTATTATGAAATATACAAAGTGTGAACTGAGTAAAGTGAAAGTTGCTCAGTTGTGTCTGACTCTTTGCAGCCCCATTGACTTACAGTCCATGGACTTCTCCAGGCCAGAATACTGGAGTGGGTAGCCTTTCCCTTCTCCAGGGGATCTTCCCAACACAGGGATCGAACCCAGGTCTCCCATATTGCAGATGGATTCTTTACCAGCTGAACCACAAGGAAAGACCATGAACTGAGAGGTGCAACTATTTTGTTAAAACTGAAGCATGCTAAATCTCTTCAGTCATGTCTGACTCTCTGTGACCCCATGGGCTGTAGCCTGCCAGGCTCCTTTGTCCATGGGATTCTTCAGGCAAGAATACTGGAGTGGGTTGCCATTTCCTCCTTCAAGGGATCTTCCCAACCCAGGGATGGAACCCTTGTCTCTTACATCTCCTGCATTAGCAGGCAGGTTCTTTACCACAAACCCCACCCCGGGAAGCCTTTGTTAAAACTAACCCCAAGTAAATTAGGAAAATTTTCTTACTTCCCTTTTTATCCAATAAGTGGCATGAGAGTTCTGATATCCTATGCTGAATTCTTCTAAGACATTTCTCTACTATCATATCCTTTTATGAATGATACCAGAAATGGTAGGCAACTAACAGAAGCAGAAAATATTAAGAAGAGGTGGCAAGAATACACAGAAGAACTGTACAAAAAAGATCTTCAAGACCCAGATAATCACGATGGTGTGATCACTCACCTAGAGCCAGACATCCTGGAATGTGAAGTCAAGTGGGCCTTAGGAAGCATCACTGGGAACAAAGCTAGTGGAGGTGATGGAATTCCAGTTGAGCTATTTCAAATCCTGATAGATGATGCTGTGAAAGTGCTGCACTCAATATGCCAGCAAGTTTGGAAAACTCAGCAGCGGCCACAGGACTGGAAAAAGTCAGTTTTCATTCCAATCCCAAAGAAAAGCAATGCCAAAAATGCTCAAACTACCACACAATTGCACTCATCTCACACACTAGTAAAGTAATGCTCAAAATTCTCCAAGCCAGGCTTCAGCAATATGTGAACTGTGAACTTCCAGATGTTCAAGCTAGTTTTAGAAAAGACAGAGGAATCAGAGATCATATTGCCAACATCCACTGGATCATGGAAAAAGCAAGAGCGTTCCAGAAAAACATCTATTTCTGCTTTATTGACTGTCCCAAAGCCTTTGATGTGTGGATCACAATAAACTGTGCAAAATTCTGAAAAAGACGGGAATACCAGACCACCTGACCTGCCTCTTGAGAAACCTGTATGCAGGTCAGGAAGCAACAGTTAGAACTGGACATGGAACAACAGACTGGTTCCAAATAGGAAAAGGAGTATGTCAAGGCTGTATACTGTCACCCTTCATATTTAACTTATATGCAGAGTACATCATGAGAAACACTGGGCTAGAGGAAGCACAAGCTGTAATCAAGATTGCTGGGAGAAATATCAATAACCTCAGATATGCAGATGACACCACCCTTATGGCAGAAGGTGAGGAAGAACTAAAGAGCCTCTTGATGAAAGTGAAAGAGGAGAGTTTTAAGTTGGCTTAAAGCTCAACATTCAGAAAACTAAGATCATGGCATCCAGTCCCATCACTTCATGGCAAATAGATGGGGAAACAGTGGAAACAGTGGCTGACTTTATTTTTCTGGGCTCCGAAATCACTGTAGATGGTGATTGCAGCCATGAAATTAAAAGACACTTACTCCTTGGGAGGAATTTTATGACCAACCTAGATAGCATATTCAAAAGCAGAGACATTTCTTTGCCAACAAAGGTCCATCTAGTCAAGGCTATGGTTGTTCCAGTGGTCATGTAAGGATATGAGAGTTCGACTATAAAGAAAGCTGAGCCCCGAAAAATTGATGCTTTTGAACTGTGGTGTTGGAGAAGACTCTTGAGAGTCCCTTGGACTGCAAGGAGATCCAACCAGTCCATTCTAAAGGAGATCAGCCCTGGGTGTTCATTGGAAGGACTGATGCTAAAGCTGAAACTCCAGTACTTTGGCCACCTGATGTGGAGCGCTAACTCATTGGAAAAGACTCTGATGCTGGGAAAGATTGAGGGCAGGAGGAGAAGGGGACGACAGAGATTGAGGTGGCTGGATGGCATCACCGACTCGATGGGCATCCGTTTGCGTGAACTCCGGGAGTTGGTGATGGACAGGGAGGCCTGGTGTGCTGCAGTTCATGGGGTCGCAAAGAGTTAGACACGACTGAACGACTGAACTAAACTAAGTTTTAAATAGTTTGTTCAGCCTGATAGTAGGTAAACAATGCAACAAACATCGGTCTGTGACACCAGGTTGGCACTTTTTAAGAACTGAAAAAATGTATTGGCATATTTTGAAATGTACTAATTTAATTAATAAACCGAAGCTTGTACATAGTCAGGATAAACCTGCCTTACTCATGGTTCTATTTGGAAATATCCCCAGCAGGCTACTCCTTTTCATTAAACAAATAAACAAATGAAAACGTATATAAGGATTTTTAAGGTAAAAAATTCATAGTTAGCAAATTTTGACATTCACTGTGCTATTTCTAAGGAATGTAGCAAACCTTTTCAATAACTCAAATATTGTTTGGCAACTTCAGTATTAATTAATAACAGAATTCCAAGAAAACATGGATAAAATCATGGTTTTACTTACTAATCTGAGATTATTTATTCTCTAATGGAATAGAATAATCCTATATTCTTAAGGAAGAAAAATGCTCCAGTTAGATTTTTAAATGGTTAACTAGCGTGACGCATAATATGATACAATTGCAAGAAATAAATTTGTGTATCTAATGATAAGAAGTGGCGAAATGCAACTGAGTCATTTAAAAATGATTTTTTATCACAAAAAGACTAATTTTGGGGGGATTAAAAGAAAAATACCATGCAACATTTCTTTTCAAAGCTAACTAACTCAAATGCCGTGTGGGGCCACCCAAGACGGATGGGTCACGGTGGAGAGGTCTGACAGAATGTGGTCCACTGGAGAAGGGAATGGCAAACCACTTCAGTATTCTTGCCTTGAGAACCCCATGAACAGTATGTAAAAGCAAAAAGATAGGATACTGAAAGATGAGCTCCCCAGCTCAGTAGGTGCACAGTACGCTATGAGATGGCTGGATGGCATCACCGACTCAGTGGACATGGGTTTGGGTGGACTCCGGGGGTTGGTGATGGACAGGGAGGCCTGGTGTGGTGCGGTTCGTGGGGTTGCAAAGAGTCGGACACGACTGAGTGACTGAACTGAACTGAACCCAGATATTAATTTCTCAATGCTAAACTGACTCTACAGGAGCACAGGTCTCTTACATTTTCAAGCAAACAATTTTCACTGAAATATTAGCGTATGTAAAGGAAAATGCACAGAGTCCAAAGCATTTGTACATATTTTTGCATCCTGGTTATCTCCACTCTGATAAAAAAAAACAAAACCAAAAAACTAGCACTTCAGAAACATTTCTGTGTTCTCCACCAGGCATTACCCACCAAAGCAATTGTCATTCTGATATCTGTCTCTGTAGATTGGTTTTGCCTTTATAGAAATGGAACCCAACAATCTTGTTTCCAACTCTGGCTTACTTTCTTCAACACTGTATCTGTGAGATATGTGTGATATCATGAGCAGCAGTAGTGTGTTCATTTTTATTGCTGCATAGTTTTTCATTGCATAATATGAGATCATTTAGGCAGTCTGAGAAGTATTCAGTTTTTCTCCAGATTTTGGCTAGTAAATTTATTTCAAATATTATTATTATATTTGAATATAATATGTTTTGGTACACATATATATACAGTTTTGTTGAATATATTCCTAGGAATAAAATATCATAGGATGTTACGCATATTAAGCAAGATTTAGTAGAAACTGCCTCATAATTTTTCAAAGTGATTTTATTAATTTATACATCAGCACTGCAGAAGTATGTAGGAGTGTCTCATTATGGTCTTAATTTTCTTTTCCCTGATGACTAATAATGTTGAGCTACTTTTCTTTAAAAAAAAAAAATCACTGGAGAATGGATTTCAAGCCTTTTGCTTGCTCTTCCTTTTATTATGTATTTCTTTCTTCAAGGTATAGGAAATCTTTTATATTTTAGAAAGCTATTTGTTGGTATGTATATCAGATACTGTGTACATATATGTAGTTTCATTTCTTTTAAGGGTGACTTTTATGGAAAAGTCTTAATTTCAATACAAGCCATTTAATCAATATTTTTCTTTATATGTAGCTTATTATATAATGCTGAAGAAATGTTTTTCTATCCCAAGGATCTGTTCTTTTGTGTTATTTTCCAGAAGCTTGATCATTTAACCTTTCAGATTTGGGTTTAAAATTCTTCTAGCACTGAGTTTTGTATATGATATGCCATAGGAATCAAGATTTGTTTTTTCCTCTGGATACCTAGTTGTCTCTGGTAACCGGTGATCTCTCACCCGTCTCTCTCACTGGAGATTAATTATGCATACTCAAATAATTTCATATAAAACAAAGCACTTAAGATACACTTTTTTATGCCTGACTTCCTTCACATAGCCTGACTTTTTTACGCCTGACTTCCTTCACATTTCAGGATCTCAAGAACCAACTCCAACACATGTCCGTAGCCTCAATCAGACTAGCTGTGGATTTTCTAAGCAACGAAGAACACATCTATTCCACCGTGGATGATGATCATTTTAAATCCACAGACGCATAATAACTGGATCTAATTGGGTACCCGAGATATTTTCCAGTTGGACCTTTTTGCAGCCTCTTGTCTCCAGCTGTGCATATAATTGGCGAGTTGACTTCTAGGAAGTAGATTTCATCTATAAAAGATCTCAACTGACATCCTTTTGAAACTTACTACTACTCTTCTGTGTTTTTGATGGACTTCCCTGGTAGCTCAGATGGTAAAGTGTCTGCCTATAATGCGGGAGACCCAGGTTCGATCCCTGGCTCAGGAAGATTCCCCTGGAGAAGGAAATGGCAACCCACTCCAGTATTCATGCCTGGAAAATCCCATGGACCGAGGAGCCTGGTGGGCTACAGTCCATGGGGCTGCAAAGAGTCGGGCATGACTGAGCGACTTCTGTGTGTGTGTATGTGTCCTTCACATAGCATATGCTTTTGAAATTCATTCATTTTATTTTGTGGTCAATGGTTCATTCACTATTGTTATTGCAGGGTAGAATTCCATTGTATGAATATACCACATTTGCTTAGCTGTTCACCTTTTGTTTGCTATTTTGTTTGTTTCCAGTTTTTGATTACTGGGAATAAAGCCCATGTGACTATGTACACAATATTTTGTGGACATCTGTTTTTATTTCTCTTGGGCCCATACTCAGGCATGGACATGCTGGATACCATGATAAATGTATGCTTAATTTTTCAAGAAAGTATTAAATCTTTCCAAAGCAAGTATACTATTTTATACTTTTCTATCACTATATTGGCTTTCCTGGTGGCTCAGTCATTAAAGAAGCTGCCTGCAATGTGGGAGTGAAGTGAATGAAGTTGCTCAGTCGTGTCCGACTCTTTGCGACCCCATGGACTGTAGCCTACCAGGCTCCTCTGTCCCTGGGATTCTCCAGGCAGGAATACTGGAGTGGGGTGCCATTTCCCTCTCCAGAAGATCTTCCCAACCCAGGGATCGAACCTGGGTCTCCCGTATTGCAGGCAGACGCTTTACCATCTGAGCCAATCCCTGGGTCAGGATGATTCGCCTGGAAAAGGAAATGACAGCCCACTCCAGTATTCTTGCCTGGAGAAGTAATTCCATGGACAGTCCATGGAATTAATTCCTGGTGGGCTACAGTCCATGGGGTCACACAGAGTCTAATCACTATATTAGAGTCTCATTTGCTCCATACATTCTGCAGCACTTGGCATTTTTCAAACCCAATTTACCATTTTATTTCTCTTTCATGGTTAGTGATTTTGTGTCATGACTAGGAAATTTTTGCCTACCCTAAAGTCAAGAATATTATATTCTAAAATTTTGTAGTGTTTGATTTTGTGCTTGCATCTATGAGCCATTTTAAGTTAAATACTGAGCATGGTATGATGTGAGGATTGAAGTTGAAATTTTACCCTTTCCCCTTTGATAATAATGACTGTGTGTGTGTGTGTGTGTGTGTGTGTGTGTGTGACTATTTCTGGACTCTTAATTCTGTTCCTCTTATCTATATATTTATTTTAACACCAATAAAAGATTATTTTGATTATTGATTGATTCATAATAAATCTTGATATTAGATAGTCTCAGTTCTCAAACTTTATCCTTTACTTTTAAACTGATTATACTCTTCTAGATTCTTTGCATATCTATATGAATTTTAGAATTACCTTACGATTCCTACACAAAGTGATTGGAGTTACATTACAAAATAAATAGAACAAATTGGTAAGAATCCGTATATTAACATAATTGCACTTCCCAGCCTGTGAAAATAGTTTATTTCTTCATTTATTTGATTATTCTCCCCTCTGTCCTTTAGTTTAAAATTGGAGAGGTGTCTGCTCTCATTCAAAACTTCTAATTTAAAATGCACATCTTTCTTTCTTTTTGGTCACTATAGGATCAGAGTTCTAAAGCTGGCTTTGTACTCATCCAGAGTTGAGAGTTAAAATATATTTTACCAGGGTACTGTGTTTAGGACATGAGATTGTGAAGACAATTATGTATGCATTGTTCACATATCACACATGGGAGGATGGAATTTGTTTGTATAAAAAGGAATCTTTCCTTAATTATCAAAATGTGTACTCATTTTGTAAGCCCATTTAAGGGAATATTTATGTACAAACTCACTCAATTTCACTTGACACATAGCAATTTGATCCTTAGGAAACCATATATGGCAAATGCAGTCACTGCAAAAGATGGCACTGTTTAGGAAAGATCACATACACACACACATACAATAATAGATAAAATTAAAAAAGGCAACTCTTAAAATTGGGCAGAGAAAAAGCCAACAAAATTTATAATTATCCCCTTTAAATAAAGGCTGGACAAAATGTATCAACAGAAAGACTTTTATTTGGGAAATCTTACTCTATATTTTATTGGGCATATCAACTTTGGGATCAGTGAAATACCAGTTAGTTATTGGATTTTAAAACCCAGTTAAAAAGACAAAAATCTTCATTCTTTACATATGCTATCTTCTCTATATTGTTTAGAACTTGAATACTCAAAGACTGAACACAGAGATAATAAATTTTGTATGTCTTTCATACAGAAATATACTTATGCCTAGTTGGTCAAGAATAAGTAAAATATTAAGAATATTCTAACATACTTTATTATATTTTCTCTTCTAATATTAAAAATCTGCCTTCATTGAACAGTAGGAAATATCAGGCCATTTGAAACAGATGAGCACATGATCTCTATGGAGAAAGTTTACAACTTCAATAAAGATGTGTGTGCCTATGTGTGCACGTGCTCAATTGTGTCCAACTCTTCATGACCCCATGGACCAGACGGCCAGGCTCCTCTGTCCATGGGATATCCCAGCCAAGAATGCTGGAGTTGGTTGCCATTCCTCCTCCAGGGGATCTTTTCCACCCAGGGATCTATCAAACCTGCATTTTCTGTGGCTTCTGAATTGGCAGGCAGATTCTTTACGACTGGGCCACCTGGGAAGCCCAAGAACTTGGAATGAAAAGTGCAAAATGAAACATTCTGTCCTCATCACGAATCTCAGCAATTCAGTACCACTATACTAAATAAATACTATCAGTGATGAAGTATGTCCCTAATAAGTGAAAGCATTTCTCTTATTTCTTTTTCTAAAAATAGGCAGTCAAAACATAGTTGTAATTTCTCTATTCTACATTGATGATATATTTCAGGACAGTACATTTGCTTGGAATAAAACATTTTAAAATAAAATATATGTAATATATTATCTGAGAGCTTTAAAATGTTTTCCATATAGCTTTCTTTATAAGGTATATTGTATATTCCTTGAAGAGATTCCATTTTACTAAGGAAAATGTTTCAGTATAAAAGATACAAATACACAACTGAATATTTTCTTTGTTGTATAACAAATTGACTTTACAAAGCTATAAACTATTCTGAATTTAAGGGCTTTTGGAAATAATGACCTTCATTACAGTTTGTAAGGCATTCTGGGCAATATCATAAAAAAATGCGTCAGCAGTCGTTTCTTCCTTAAAATGGTCACCTTCACTGTGTAATAAATTGCCTATTTCATAAAAGAATCTCTGTGGGACACTTCAAATTTGTAAGCATATATCTTCACTTTGAGATTTTATAGGAAATGCATAGTTTACTTTATTTATGGCTAGATTACAGTTACTACATAAAAGGATATCACTGCTTTGAAAAGTGTGCTTATGTAGAAATATAAAAGTACTTACCAGTTACTTATCAGGCTTAGCAAAAAGGTAGCCCCAAAATGTGTATAAGTTAAATTATTTGAATACACATATTAGCTGGTCCTTTCCACTGATCTCACCAACTCAACAGACATGAGTTTGAGCAAACTCTGGGAGATAGTGAAGGACAGGGAAGCCTGGCATGCTGTGTAGTCCATGAGATTGCAAAAAGTCGGGCATGACTTAGGGAGTGAACAACAGTCACTAATATTTTGCTCTTATATAACAGGTATAATGATTTCATATGTCCTTATTTCTTTTCATTAATAATAAATGAGCTTATGATGGAAGATAAAAATATATTTTCTAGCACTAACAGCAATAAGAAATAGTAGACTCTTCTTAAATAGACTTTTAATTATCTATGAGTATAATCTTATTAAATAATATTGCAAGAAAAATCTTTTTCCTGCATATTAATATGATGACTTGAAAAACTGAACTATTTTTAACATCAATATTTTTATTGATTTAAGCATAATCACTCAGTTCAGTCACTCAGTCATGTCCTACTCTTTGCGACCCCATGGACTGCAACATGCCAGGCTTCCCTGTCCATCACCAACTCCCAGAGTTTGCTAAAACTCATGTCCATTGAGTTGATGATGCCATCCAACCATCTCATCCTCTGTCATCACCTTCTCCTCCTACCTTCAATCTTTCCCAGCATCAGGGTGTTTTCCAATGAGTCAGTTCTTCATATCAGATGGACAAAATATTAGAGTTTCAGATTCAGCATCAGTCCTTCCAATGAATATTCAGGACTGATTTCCTTTAGGATGGACTGGTTGGATCTCTTTGCTGTCCAAGGGACCCTCAAGAGTCTTCTCCAACAGCACAGTTTAAACACATCAATTCTTTGGTGCTCAGCTTTCTTTTCCAACTCTCACATCCATACATGACTACTGGAAAAACCATGGCTTTGACTAGATGGACCTTTGTTGGCAAAGTAATGTCTCTGCTTTTTAATATGCTATCTAGGTTGGTCATAGCTTTTCTTCCAAGGAGCAAGCATCTTTTAATTTCATGGCTGCAGTCACCATCTGCAGTGATTTTGGAGCCTCCCAAAAGAAACTCTCTCATTGTTTCCATTGTTTCCCCATCTATTTGCCATGAAGTGATGGGACCAGATGCCATGATCTTAGTTTCTGAATGTTGAGTTTTAACTTTTTCACTCTCCTCTTTCACTTTCATCAAGAGGCTTTTTAGTTCTTCACTTTCTGCCATAAAGGTAGTGTCATCTGCGTATCTGAGGTTATACATATTTCTCCCGGAAATCTTGATTCCACTTTGTGCTTCATCCAGCCAGGCATTTCATATGATGTACTGTTCATATAAGTTAAATAAGCAGAGTAACAATATACAGCCTTGATGTAGTCCTTTCCTACTCAATGCAAATATTATAAACTGAGAATGTATCTCTTACATGACTTACTAGGGGAATTATAATAGTTTACAAGGTAGAAGGACCAAAGATGAATACCAAAATAATTTCTGAAATTGAAACATCATTAAGTCATGACTTTACATTAAGAAATCTCATTTTCTACACTTTTAATTGTTATGTCTCATTGAACTTATTACTCTCTGCCTTGTTGGCCTATCAATCAATTATATACTGTTACATATACATATGTATGTATATATGTTTATGTATAAAAATATAACATAGAAATATATATATATTATATATAATGGATATACAAATTTGCCTTTTAGGATGTAAAATCTTTATGGACAAATCTTGTCTGTATCTCCTCAGCTGCTAACACAGCAATTTTCACAAAGTAAAGTTTCAGCAAATTATTTTTTATCAGTGTTTAAATCAATATTTCATCTTATGTTTCAATTACTTAATAGTCAAATAAGTAATAATTATAACTAATAATTACTGGGTGGTTTCTATGTGGTTGATATTGTTCAATCTGTACTAATCCCTAAAGTGCCATAGAATAAAAATATTAATAAACAGTTTATATGAATTTTCAGTTTCTGATGATAATTTAACCTAAGTCAATTTCATTTTCATTTAGAAAATTTAGATTGATATTTTAGGACAATATTCCAAAGAATAAAATATGAATTTTAAAAAATGAAACAGGCTTGTTATTGAAAAGAATAAAAAATGGAAAATAATTAATATAAGCTTCTTCAGAGTTTGAACTAGCTTGGGAATAAAGTTAGCCAAGTTTAAGTAAATAGAAGTAAAATTGTGTCTATTATTGTATTGCTTAAAGTCCACTAACTAGATAATCTCCTGGATTTTTATTATGGGACCAGTTCAGTATCACTGTAGGATAAATGAGGTATGTTATATTCACTTAGAATCACATGTCCTTTATCATTCCATTCTGCAAAACATGTTACTACCCGAAGACTGTATCTAATGTCTTACATTGTAGAAACTATTGCTTTCTTGAAGATATTTTTTTTGTTTTTGAAAACAAGTCTGCAGATTAGAATTTTTCAGAAATTAATTTATATCATTTACATAATTTATTTTTAAAATTTTCATCTAAGTAAACATAGTATATAATGTATCCATGACTTTGCAGATTATCACAGTAATCTAGAATGATTTAATAGGAGCATCTTTTTCTTGATTTTGAGACCTAAATTATCCACATCAAATCCAATGAAAATTAATATCTCATTAGATTCTAATTGGCAAATTAATATCTCTTTTCAGTGCTTTATTTTGGAGCAGATGGGAGTGCCAAAGCAAAGGCTGAGGAAATCCTTTAAAACAAAAAATATGGTATGAAAACTTTGATACAGCCATTTAAGAATAAATAGAGAAAACTTCTCATCAGAAGGTCAGTGATATTTTCAATAAAGAAATTACTTTTCCTTTAAAAGTACAAATGGACAGGAATAAAGAAAAACCATACCTCTAATGCCATCCTTTTGAATGGCTGCAAGAGCTGCTTTTACTGAAACAGGCTACAGTGCCCTATGTATTCATTTCAAAGCTGTCATTTTTATTTTAAATATGATTATTTCCCTTTGTGGCCATAAATTAAGGGCAGCTACTATTAAATTTAATTACTTTCTGTAGCAGCATGCAGCTGGGGAATATTTTGCTCTCAGAAAGTATGATTACAAAGAGAGAACACTTCTAAACGTAGATCACGCTCTCTTGTTCATCTTCATTCATAGACTCAGGATTGCAAAGTGGAGCCATACAATACAAAGAGAAATCTGGTTAAAGAAAATAAAGGCCAAATTATACACAATACCTTGACAGAACTGCTGTTAGTAAATCTGAGTATTTTCTTTGTGCAAATAGACTTTGTGCAACAAGCAACAGTGACTATCATTCCCTGTCTACTGAATTGGAAAACAAATAACAGGATCTGTCTCAGTAATAACTATCATCTAAAAAATGATTATGACTTTTGGCATATTATTTTTTCAGCATATAGTTTATAGAAGTCTCACAAGAATTAATCAAAATGACCATGAACAATATTCATAGTACTCCTGAAGCAATGAGGTCATTTTTGTATCTATATTATAAAAATGAGAAACCATGTTTATGATGCTTTGGAATGTATATTCATAGTGATACAGCTATATACAAAAATATAAACCAAACTGAGTGATTTTCTCAACAAATGAAACCATCATTCCTGATCTTGTTCATAAAGTTGTGCTGAGAGTGATAAAAGTTTATTAAGAATTTACTAACTTCACTTCTATTTGAAATTACCTATTTTTTTTTCTACCTCAGACCACATCAAAGAAAGATTCTTTCATATCAAGACAGTATATAGAAAGGTAAAGACAGAAATTATGGTTACAGTATTAAAATATATCTAAGCATGTTGTGTTATATATGTAAACATAAAATAGCATTTAAGTTATTTATTTTAGCATTTAATAGAAAATACTAAGTTGAACCTTTTAAGATATAGTCCAGATCGAACTGAGCAAAAGAATCTTGATGGACAGAGAGAGAATGAGTTTCAAAATAATGATAATAATAACAGTAACAATAATAATAATAGATTAAAAGACAAAACTATAGAGACAGAAGGAAATGACTACACACTCCAGGATTCTTGCTTGAAGAATTCCATAGACAGAGAAACCTGGCAGGCTACAGCGCATGGGGTCACAAAGAGTCAGATGACAGCTACTACAACTTTCACTTTCATAGAGACAGATCTTTTCTTTCTTTTTTTTTTAAATTTTATTTTATTTTTAAACTTTACAATATTGTATTAGTTTTGCCAAATATCGAAATGAATCCGCCACAGGTATACCCGCGTTCCCCATCCTGAACCCTCCTCCCTCCTCCCTCCCCTACCCTCCCTCTGGGTCGTCCCAGTGCACCAGCCCCAAACATCCAGTACCGTGCATCAAACCTGGACTGGCGACTCGTTTCATACATGATATTATACATGTTTCAATACTATTCTCCCAAATCTCCCCACCCTCTCCCTCTCCCACAGAGTCCATAAGACTGATCTATACATCGGTGTCTCTTTTGCAGTCTCGTACACAGGGTTATTGTTACCATCTTTCTAAATTCCATATAGATGCGTTAGTATACTGTATTGGTGTTTTTCTTTCTGGCTTACTTCACTCTGTATAATAGGTTCCAGTTTCATCCATCTCATTAGAACTGATTCAAATGTATTCTTTTTAATGGCTGAGTAATACTCCATTGTGTATATGTACCACTGCTTTCTTATCCATTCATCTGCTGATGGGCATCTAGGTTGCTTCCATGTCCTGGCTATTATAAACAGTGCTGCAATGAACATTGGGGTACACATGTCTCTTTCCCTTCTGGTTTCCTCAGTGTGTATGCCCAGCAGTGGGATTGCTGGATCATAAGGCAGTTCTATTTCCAGTTTTTTAAGGAATCTCCACACTGTTCTCCATAGTGGCTGTACTAGTTTGCATTCCCACCAACAGTGTAAGAGAGTTCCCTTTTCTCCACACCCTCTCCAGCATTTATTGCTTGTAGACTTTTGGATCACAGCCATTCTGACTGGCGTGAAATGGTACCTCATAGTGGTTTTGATTTGCATTTCTCTGATAATGAGTGATGTTGAGCATCTTTTCATGTGTTTGTTAGCCATCTGTATGTCTTCTTTGGAGAAATGTCTATTTAGTTCTTTGGCCCATTTTTTGATTGGGTCATTTATTTTTCTGGAGTTGAGCTGTAGGAGTTGCTTGTATATTTTTGAGATTAGTTGTTTGTCTGTTGCTTCATTTGCTATTATTTTCTCCCATTCTGAAGGCTGCCTTTCCACCTTGCTGATAGTTTCCTTTGTTGTGCAGAAGCTTTTATGTTTAATTAGGTCCCATTTGTTTATTTTTGCTTTTATTTCCAATATTCTGGGAGGTGGGTCATAGAGGATCCTGCTGTGATGTATGTTGGAGAGTGTTTTGCCTATGTTCTCCTCTAGGAGTTTTATAGTTTCTGGTCTTACGTTTAGATCTTTAATCCATTTTGAGTTTATTTTTGTGTATGGTGTTAGAAAGTGTTCTAGTCTCATTCTTTTACAAATGGTTGACCAGTTTTCCCAGCACCACTTGTTAAAGAGATTGTCTTTAAACCATTGTATATTCTTGCCTCCTTTGTCAAAGATAAGGTGTCCATAGGTGCGTGGATTTATCTCTGGGCTTTCTATTTTGTTCCATTGATCAATATTTCTGTCTTTGTGCCAGTACCATACTGTCTTGATAACTGTGGCTTTGTAATAGAGCCTGAAGTCAGGTAGGTTGATTCCTCCAGTTCCATTCTTCTTTCTCAAGATAGCTTTGGCTATTCGAGGTTTTTTGTATTTCCATACAAATTGTGAAATTATTTGTTCTAGCTCTGTGAAGAATACCATTGGTAGCTTGATAAGGATTGCATTGAATCTATAAATTGCTTTGGGTAGTATACTCATTTTCACTATATTTATTCTTCCAATCCATGAACATGGTATATTTCTCCATCTATTAGTGTCCTCTTTGATTTCTTTCACCAGTGTTTTATAGTTTTCTATATATAGGTCTTTAGTTTCTTTAGGTAGATATATTCCTAAGTATTTTATTCTTTCTGTTGCAATGGTGAATGGAATTGTTTCCTTAATTTCTCTTTCAGTTTTCTCATTATTAGTGTATAGGAATGCAAGGGATTTCTGTGTGTTGATTTTATATCCTGCAACTTTACTATAGTCATTGATTAGTTCTAATAATTTTCTGGTGGAGTCTTTAGGGTTTTCTATGTAGAGGATCATGTCATCTGCAAACAGTGAGAGTTTTACTTCTTCTTTTCCGATTTGGATTCCTTTTATTTCTTTTTCTGCTCTGATTGCTGTGGCCAAAACTTCCAAAACTATGTTGAATAGTAATGGTGAAAGTGGGCACCCTTGTCTTGTTCCTGACTTTAGAGGAAATGCTTTAAATTTTTCACCATTGAGGATAATGTTTGCTGTGGGTTTGTCATATATAGCTTTTATTATGTTGAGGTATGTTCCTTCTATTCCTGCTTTCTGGAGAGTTCTTATCATAAATGGATGTTGTATTTTGTCAAAGGCTTTCTCTGCATTTATTGAGATAATCATATGGTTTTTGTTTTTCAATTTGTTAATGTGGTGTATAACATTGATTGATTTGCGGATATTGAAGAATCCTTGCATCCCTGGGATAAAGCCCACTTGGTCATGGTGTATGATCTTTTTAATGTGTTGTTGGATTCTGATTGCTAGAATTTTGTTAAGGATTTTTGCATCTATGTTCATCAGTGATATTGGCCTGTAGTTTTCTTTTTTTGTGGGATCTTTGTCAGGTTTTGGTATTAGGGTGATGGTGGCCTCATAGAATGAGTTTGGAAGTTTACCTTCCTCTGCAATTTTCTGGAAGAGTTTGAGCAGGATAGGTGTTAGATCTTCTCTAAATTTTTGGTAGAATTCAGCTGTGAAGCCGTCTGGACCTGGGCTTTTGTTTGCTGGAAGATTTTTGATTACAGTTTCAATTTCCGTGCTTGTGATGGGTCTGTTAAGATTTTCTATTTCTTCCTGGTCCAGTTTTGGAAAGTTGTACTTTTCTAAGAATTTGTCCATTTCTTCCACGTTGTCCATTTTATTGGCATATAATTGTTGATAGTAGTCTCTTATGATCCTTTGTATTTCTCTGTTGTCTGTTGTGATCTCTTTTTTTTTTAATAGTAAAAGTAAAGAAAATAGAGAAGATATTGAGAGGAAGGAACAAAGTTTTGTGCTTCTCTTCTAAGAAAGTAATGGACACCTCTGCATATGGATCAGTTTCCAAGTAATCCAGAAAGTGAACCATGGCTGAGAGCAAAGAGGCTCTGGAAAGCCTCACATCAGTCAGCAGACAAGCTGAGGAGACTATAGAACCTATGGAAAACCTCCAGAATCAGCACAAAAATGCTCTCATCAAAGCCCCTCGCTGCCTAGATGAGCCTGGAGTCTCCTCACTCTCACACTATAGTGGAGATGAAATATTTTTGAATAACTGATACCGGCTAACCCAATGGACCAGTTCCTTGTAATACTATTTTTAATTTGTTTTTAAAATTTAGTTAGGTAGCTCAATTAGAAATCAAGATACACAAGTGTTGCCTTCAAAACTGTCACACTGGTAGGTTATGTAGAGTGTTTAAAACTTCGCTGTCACTTATGAAAACAGTTGGAGAGCTGTTTGCTAATTTTCAAGAGAAAATAATTTCTTTTGAAATTATTTTCCAGGTCACTTTGAAGCTGCATTCTCACTGCCTTACTTCCAAAACAAATTGGAAGAGATAGATTTGTAGCACACTTCCTAGTAAAGGCAGAAATATCTTCAAAATTCATTTAAGCTACCTCTTGGAAGGAGCTTCTGTTCAAATGCTTTCACAATCAAAGTTTTGTCCATCTCCAAAAAACGTCCATTCAATTTTATGTGTAAGAGTTTTAACAGTCTAATCACATCCCCCACACTTTAGATACCAAGGACTTTGGGATATTTCCAGAACTCAAATTCATCTTAAAAGGATGGCTCTTTGCCACTACTTAGTAATGTCTGGTGAATTCACTTCTCCCCCACAAAAGTAGATAATAGTTTTTCAATATACTCACAAGATCATATAGGGAAAATATCTCTTATTGATAAACCCAAAATATTTTTACACCTCTGTTTAATTATACAGTTCTCAACACAAATATGGATATTCAAATTGTGAGTTACCAGAAAGAAAATTAATATTGCTATTTTACATACAAATAGTTTCAAATATTATTAGATGTTAGAAGTTAATAAATTGTCATAAAGTACAGTACAGTGTAAAGATATTTCTGAGTATTTCACCTACTTTAATGAAAACAATTCTAGTAACAACATAATTTTGAGGTAAAAATAGAAAAAATATTTTCATATCAATCTGATACATCATTGTTGAATTTTTTATATTCCCTACTAGTGCTTGTCTATATACATAAATAATTTTTATAGTGGCCTTTATCATTTAGATGTAACATAAATTATATTTTAACAAATACATTATTAACATTTTAAATCTAAGAACATGTGCAAGACACTTTAAAACAATACCTGTAATTAAGTGTGAATGAATCTAAGGTATCTCAAAGGCTTTAATTTCTGTAACATTAGCACCAACACCTTAAAGTAATTTAGAATTATCATCATAGCTAAACAAATTAACAAGAACAAGAGCTTTTGAGAGGTGTAACAATTATTCATAGCATTTTCTCTTTACTGATTCAATTACCTAATACCTGTATTTTTCTGTACAACTGCATTCTAACCAATATTTCTCACTAACAGTTCTTTGGAATTTTTTTTTCCAGATTGTTAATGACTATGTGTTCTAGTTTTCCTGCCCGCTTCCCCCCGCCCCCGCCCCACTCACTGGATTTTTATAGTCCTTTAAATACTTCTTTTATTTTTATAGTCAAATAGCAAATTAGTAGATATCTTTCTAATTTTTTTGTTTTATCTTTTCTTTGTCTGTCTCTGCTTTGATCATCAAAGAACAAAGCAACAACAACAACAAAAAGCACCACAACACAACAAAATCACCCATCTATTTGGCAGGGCAGAGAGAAGAGCGGGAACGTGGTGAATTATGATCTAGTGATGCACAGGTGCTGTTTATCCTGGATCAGTAATCTCATGGTTCAGTGGTAATTCCACAGGGATCAATGAACAAGGATGAAAGAAAACAAAACCACAGTATTCTTGTCATGAGACCATTTTATAAGCAACGTTTGAGAAACCTTGCTACTTTTAACTGCTCTTTGCTGTTCATAAACTGTAAAAGGATCCGTGTAATTTAATTATATTTATTATTATAAATTATTTAATATTATTATAAATTATTTAATTTATATTATTATAAAATTGTCTCCAGCATTACAGGGAGATTTTTATCAAATTTTTATCAAATCAATAAAGATTTCCAAACAAGTGTCTATAAAATATGTTACAGAGAAGTAGCTGAAACAAGGTCACTTTGTATGCATATATGTATACACGTAGAGATCAGGAGACCACGGTTCAATTCCTGGATTGGGAATATCCCCTGGAGAAGGGATGGGCTACCCACTCCAGTATTGTTTGGCTTCCCTAGTGGCTCAAATGGTAAAGTATCCACCTGCAGCATGGGAGATGTGGGTTCAATCCCTGGGTCGAGAAGATCCCTTGGAGGAGGGCATGGCAACCCACTCCAGTATTCCTGCCTGGAGAATTCCCATGGACAGAGGAGCCTAGCAGGCTACAATCTGTAGGATGAAAAAGAGACAGACATGACTGAACAATTAAGCATAGCACGGCACAGAGATGCATATCTCATTCCAGAAAGACTTAAGAGGGTTCATAAAATTACATGAAATGAAGCTGGATAAAGATGGATTCAAAGTACAAAAATGCATGAAAACATTTAAACAGAAAATAAAAATAAAAAAGGAAATTAGAGTTAAGGACTGAGGATGGTATAAAAGTCATATTTATAAATATATACATGACAGAGAAGTATTTTTCACTTCACCAAAGCTGATTTTAACCCCTTTTGTGTATTGCTATTCTTTTAGCTAATTTACAGTGGTGTAAAAAGTGAAGAACTAAAGAACCTCTTGATGAAAGTCAAAGAGAAGAGTGAAAAAGCTGGCTTAAAACTCAACATTCAAAAAACTAAGATCATAGCATACAGTCCCATCACTTCATGGCAAATAGATGGGGAAATGATGAAAACAGCAAGAGACTTTATTTTGGGGGGCTCCAAAATCACTGAAGATGGTGAATGCAGCCATGAAATTAAAAGATGCTTGCTCCTTGGAAGAAAAGCTATGACCAACCTCAATTCAGTTCAGTCACTAAGTCATGTCTGACTTTTTGTGACCTCATGGATGGCAGCACACTAGGCTTCCCGATCCATCACCAACTCCCGGACTTTACCCAAACTCATGTCCATTGAATTGGTGATCCCATCCAACCATCTCATCCTCTGTTGTCCCCTTCTCCTGCCTTCAATCTTTCCCAGTATCAGGGTCTTTTCAAATGAGTCAGCACTTTGCATCAGGTGGCCAAACTATTGGAGTTTCAAGCATCAGTCCTTCCAAAGAACACTCAAGACTGATCTCCTTTAGGATGGACTGACTGGATCTCCTTGCAGTCAAAGAGACTCTCAAGAGTCTTCTCCAACACCATAATTCAACAGCATCAATTCTTTGGTGCTCAGCTTTCTTCATAGTCCAACTCTCACATCCATACATGACTACTGGAAAACCCATAGCCTTGGCTATATGGACTTTTGTTGGCAAAGTAATATCTCTGCTGTCTAGGTTGGTCATAACTTTCCAAGGAGTAAGCATCTTTTAATCATCTGCAGTGATTTTGGAGCCCCCAAAAATGAAGTCTGACACTGTTTTCACCGTTTCCCCATCTGTTTGCCATGAAATGATGGGACTGGATGTCATGATCTTAGTTTTCTGAATGTTGAGCTTTAAGCCAACTTTTTGACTCTCTTTCACTTTCATCAAGAGGTTCTTTAGTTCTTCTTCGCTTTCTGCCATAAGGGTGGTGTCATCTGCATATCTGAGGTTATTGATAACTCTCCCAGCAATCTTAATTCCAGCTTGTGCTTCCTCCAGTCCAGCGTTTCTCATGATGTACTCTGCATAGAAGTTAAATAAGCACAGTGACAATATACAGCCTTTATGTACTCCTTTTCCTATTTGGAACCAGTCTATTGTTCCATGTCCAGTTCTAACTGTTGCTTCCTGCCCTGCACACAGATTTCTCAAGAGGCAGGTCAGGTCTGGTATTCCCATTTCTTTCAGAATTTTCCACAGTTGACTGTGATCCACACAGTCAAAGGCTTTGGCATAGTCAATAAAGCAGAAATAGATGTTTTTTTCGAACTCTCTTGCTTCTTCAGTGACCCAACAGATGTTGGCAATTTGATCTCTGGTTCCTTTGCCTTTTCTAAAATCAGCTTGAACATCTGGAAGTTCATGATTCATGTATTGTTCAAGCCTGGCTTGGAGAATTTTGAGCATTACTTTACTAGCGTGTGAGATGAGTGCAATTGTGCAGTAGTTGGAGCGTTCTTTGGCATTGCCTTTCTTAGGGATTGGAATGAAAACTGACCAATATGATAGCATATTAAAAAGCACAGACATTACTTTGCCAACAATGGTCCATCTAGTCAAAGCTGTGGTTTCTCCAGTAGTCATGTATGGATTGAGAGTTGGGCCTTAAAGAAAGCTGAATGCCAAAGAATTGATGCTTTTGAACTGTGGTGCTGGAGAAGACTCTTGAGAGTCTCTTGGACTGCAAGGAGATTCAACCAGTTCATCCTAAAGGAAATCAGTCCTGAATTGGAAGGACTGATGTTGAAGCTGAAACCCCAACACTTTGGCCACCTGATGCAAAGAACTGACTCATTGGAAAAGACCCTGGTGCTGGGAAAGATTGAAGGTGGGAGGAAAAGGAGATTATAGAGGATGAGATGGTTGGATGGCATCACCGACTCAATGGGCATGAGTTTGAGTAAGCTTTGTGAGTTGGTGATGGACAGGTAAGCCTAGTGTGTTGCAGTCAATGGGGTCACAAAGAGTCCAATATGACTGAACGACTGAACTGAACTGATCATAAAGAATGTTTACTTTCCAGTAAATGTGTAACAAGTTTATATTATTCTCTGACAAAAATCTTCCTTCATTGCTTTATGGCTTTTTAATATGAAATGAGAAAGTAATATTCAGAGCCCTTGCAGTCATTTTGTGGCCAAGAACAGCAGAGTTCAGTCTCATGCTTTGAAATCATAAAACTGTCAGAAAAATATCAATAATAATGTACCACAGCCCTGTTATGGGAGAAAAGCCATCTCTGCTTTTGAAAGTCATAACTGATCTAGTTTTTTGTTTCTTGTTGCTGATCACTTATTAATTTAAATAAAGTCTATTATGACTTGAGTGTGGCTGCATATTTGTCTTTAAGTATTTAACATTCAACATGACCAGCTATAATATACATTGTTTTAAAAACATTAATATTTTTCAGAGTTCTCATTAATGAACAAAATGAGCAAAATCTTTTTAAGCACAACGGCACTAAGGAGAAATCCAAGTACATTTTTGAGAATTTTGATTCTTGATAGAATCAGGTGAAAGGAATGGGTTTACAAGATTAATAGTTAGAGACTGTAAAGGAAAGCATAACTTACTACTTTCTCCACCATCACCTAAGAGAGTCATCATTCTTGCATGAAAGCCTTTAAAACACAAGAGTCATCAATCCATGACTCATGACTCATGGTGGCAGAGTTAATTGTTGTATCACAGTTGGAAGGGGAGACCCAATTTTGGCATAAATATCAAACACTGGCTCTACACAAAAACTCATACCATACAAGAAAGCAAAGAATTCATTTTCTTTTCTCTTTATTTTCACTGTCTGTGCTCTAGAAATTCAGAGAAGTGTATCTGAAAGAGGAACCTCTCATACATCATTTCTGTACCGTGACTGCAGACAGAGCAGACAACGAGATTAACCATTTTGTTTACAAGTATGCAGTCTGCATAAATTGTAGTAATCAAAAAGAAGTGATTCGTCAAAAAAACAAAAGTGTGTTTATGTAAATGATACTTTTTTAAATTAATATCTGAATGCCAATGGGAGATAAGTGGAAGTTCCATTCCTAGAAGGTTTGATATGGTACTGATACGGAAAAAAAATGAAGATACAGAACGTATTTGTAGATCTTTCCTTAGATCATCAATTCCCTCTTGAGGAACAAATAGTTGTAATATTGGCTGAAGAATTAGCCTGTGTGGATCACAATAAACTGTGGAAAATTCTGAAAGAGATGAGAATACCAGACCACTTGACCTGCCTCTTGAGAAACCTATACGCAGGTCAGGAAGCAACAGTTAGAACTGGACATGGAAAAACAGACTGGTCCCAAATAGGAAAAGGAGTACCTGAAGGCTGTATATTGTCACCCTGCTTATTTAACTTATATGCAGAGTACATCATGAGAAAGGCTGGGCTGGAAGAAGCATAAGCTGGAATCAAGATTGCTGGGAGAAATCTCAATAACCTCAGATATGCAGATGACACCACCCTTATGGCAGAAAGTGAAGAGGAACTAAAAAGCCTCTTGATGAAAATGAAAGTGGAGAGTGAAAAATTTGGCTTAAAACTCAACATTCATAAGATGAAGATCATGACATCTGGTCCCATCACTTCATGGGAAATAGATGGGGAAACAGTGGAAACAGTGTCAGACTTTATTTTTTTGGGCTCCAAAATCACTGCAGATGGTGACTGCAGCCATGAAATTAAAAGATGCTTACTCATTGGAAGGAAAGTTATGACCAACCTAGATAGCATATTCAAAAGCAGAGACATTACTTTGCCAACAAAGGTCCATCTAGTCAAGGCTATGGTTTTTCCAGTGGTCATGGAAGGATGTGAGAGTTGGACTGTGAAGAAAACTGAGCGCCGAAGAATTGATGCTTTTGAACTGTGGTGTTGGAGAAGACTCTTGAGAGTCCCTTGGACTGCAAGGAGATCCAACCAGTCCATTCTGAAGGAGATCAGCCCTGGGATTTCTTTGGAAGAACTGATGCTAAAGCTGAAACTCCAGTACTTTGGCCACCTCATGCGAAGAGTTGACTCATTGGAAAAGACTCTGATGCTGGGAGGATTGGGGGCAGGAGGAGAAGGGGACGACAGAGGATGAGATGGCTGGATGGCATCACTGACTTGATGGATGTGAGTCTGAGTGAACTCCGTGAGTTGGGGATGGACAGGGAGGCCTGGCGTGCTGTGATTCATGGCGTGGCAAAGAGTTGGACACGACTGAGCAACTGAACTGAACTGAACTGAAGGAAATCTTGTGAAAGAAGTAGTGCATAAAATATAATTGTCTTTTAAGTTATTCCTTTAATTAACAATTGGAAAAAACAAGAGACCATTGAAGATTCTGGGGTGTTAAAACTAGAGGGGATCAAATAAACCATCTAGTGCACCTTCAATGTATTTTAGACAATGAAGGATATGCTCACATAAAACTTATATAGCTGACGTTAGAAAATAAATTATGGTGGTTTAAATTAACTATCTTCATATACAGGCATATGTACACCTTCAAGACTAGAAAGGATGTTTTTATCAGTCAACAAAGTTGAATGTTTTCTAAAACACAGTATAATTGTATTTATATAATTTAATTTGAATTAGCTTGTTAACATCAACAAAAAATTAATCAACATTTTTAATTTTGTCAACAGTTGGGAAAAGCCAAAGCTAACTGATACTATTTTGAGACTGCTGTTGCTTTCTTCCTTTTAAGGAACTCTCCTTGACAAAATTTACTTGATATTGAATGCACTATTTCTAAGGCAATTAACTTCTTACATCTGTGATGCTTTAAATAAAAATTAAAAGATCACTAGATGGACTGTTACTTGTAAAAAGGAACTAACTCTAAACAAAGATATGAGCTGCCAGACAAGAATTAAGAGTCAATGATATATACAGCATTAAGAGAAGTGTGGGATAAGTTTGAATAGTTTCTTTACAAGTATAAAATTACTTAAGAATTTGATATTCCTCCTTTACTCCAAGATGCTTTCTTTGAAGAGCAGAGATTTAGAGTTTATTTTCCTTTGTTGTTGCTTGTTTGTTTCTGTACTACTCTTTCCACTGTTTACTTATTGATTTGTGAACTCAGTTAAGTACAAATAACTAGACTTTCTTCCCTCACATTTTCCTTATAAACTCAGTGTAAAAGTTCTTCCCACACCTCTAAGCATATTATAACTGGCTCTTGAATCAGTTCCAAACACTAATTCTGTACCTATTATATATCTTTAGTGTCTAGGACTCTGTTTTCCCCCCATTTTCTAATAAATATCTTGGCTGTATAAGTACATATAAGAATGTATTTATACATTTTATACCAACAAGAAAAAGTCACAATCTCTCAATCTAATTCCTCTCTCTGTTTTACATCTTTATACTTTTCCCACTTCACTCTTACTCAATTGATTCAGGTCTTGCCTATTTAGCCAAACAAACCTTTTATTAAATTTGTTTCCTACCTAAATATATACATATATATATATAGTTTCCTTTAACTTTCATGCCAACTTGTTTTAGTCTTCAACAAGAAAAAAAATGTTTTTAAAGAAAGAGCCACCCTTTTAGTTCCCCATTTCCTATTCTTTGTTTCAAAGAACTAAATAAAATGTCTCTGCTTGAAATTAACACAGTTTTGGCTTTGTCTGTCTTGTCTGTGACTTCTTGAAATGTTAATTACATCCCCTTTATCACTCAATGGTTTTCTATCATTTATTTTATTGTTTTCCAACTTCTCTAACTCTTATCTATCTCTTCAACATCTTATTGAATACTTATTCAGTTCCTTCTCATTCTAGACATAGAACTTATAACCTTAACAACTTTCTCATTCTGCCATTCAGTGTAGATTTCCCCCACATCCTATTCTTAGCTCTTTTCCTTTTCTTCTTTACCATGCTGTTTTTAAATTTCCTATTTCCTTCTATGCCTTCAAAATAGCATCTCCATGAGAATTATTTCTGCATTCTTACAGAGAACCTCAGCTAGATACCATACGTTTTCCTTAGGCATTTTATGGTGCACTTTAAATTCACCTGTCTGGAATTGAACCTCTAATCAATGATTCTGCTCTATCACATAGCATACAGCAGCTCCAGAGATAAAGCTGAGCTCTGCACCCAAGCATACCTGGGCATACCACCTTTGCCACTAGTGAGTGGTAGAATGTTGGGCAAGATTCTTATGTATGGGATATTGGATGTTTTTACCTTTCCTAAGACTTATTTTCCCCAGTAATATGATGGGTGTAAGAGCAGTACTAGTTCAAGTTTGTCTTAAAGACTAAAAGAAGGAGAGTTCAGAAAGGTAGAAAATGAATCAGGAAGTGCAGAGGAATAAAAGCAAATTGAGCAGAATGTCTCAAGATACGGGTGGTTCACAAAGACGAAAGTGAGATGAGGACCTTGGAAAAGCAATTACATCTGACAAATGAGTTGGCAACCTTTAAAAGTTAGTTCTTCTTTTATCTGTATTTGGTAGGAGTGTGTCTGCCATTTGCAAGAAGTCTTTATTTTGGCTCATATCCCAGCCACGTATTTTATTCATCTTTCTTAATACAGTAATTCAAAGATGAAAACAAAAGAGGAAAGTAGTTCACTCTCATAATGTCCCCAGGTTTGCATGTATATACCAAAGTCATTATTTCATGTAGAAAAGCAAGGCAATACTTCAGATTCAGAGATGTATTTGTGCTACATATATATATATATTTGTAATATACAGTATTCTGTGATTGTATATTTTAACCCAGTTTGTTTGTATTTCTTATTCCTCTGAAACTGGAAATTATTTTGACTAAAAGTTTAGAAAATGAAAACAAATTAATTTAGTGAATTGATATGCTCTAAAGACCAGCATTTTCTTGGGAAATATTCTTAGACTATTATAATTGAATGAGAACAAAAAGAGTCACATTCGTTCTATACAGATATGAATTATTTATGAAGTTAAAAATTCTATCAGATACATAAAGTTCTGATGGAAATCATTCTGTAATTCAACTCTTTCTCTGTAAATCTTTGATATCTATAAGTGCACATACCATATATATACAGTATAAAATGATATACAGTATATGGCATACATCAGTTGTGTCTGACTGTTTGCAACCCCATGGACTATACACTCCATGGAATTCTCCAGGCAAGAATACAGAAGTGAGCAGCTGTTCCCTTCTCCAGGGGATCTTCTAAGCACAGGGATTGAAACCAGGTCTCCCACATAGAAGGGGGATTCTTACCAGCTGAGCCAACAGGGAAGCTCAATATATTTAGACAATTCCATTAAACATAAACATAATATATATAAAGTTGCTTTCAACTTCTAGCAACATATCAGATCAGATCAGTCGCTCAGTCGTGTCCGACTCTTTGCGACCCCATGAAACGCAGCACGCCAGGCCTCTCTGTCCATCACCAACTCAAGGACTTCACTCAGACTCACGTCCATCGAGTCAGTGATGCCATCCAGCCATCTCATCCTCTGTCATCCCCTTCTCCTCCTGCCCCCAATCCCTCCCAGCATCAGAGTCTTTTCCAATGAGTCAACTCTTCGCATGAGGTGGCCAAAGTACTGGAGTTTCAGCTTTAGCATCATTCCTTCCAAAGAAATCCCAGGGCTGATCTCCTTCAAAATGGACTGATTGGATCTCCTTGCAGTCCAACAGACTCTCAAGAGTCTTCTCCAACACCGCAGTTCAAAAGCATCAATTCTTCGGTGCTCAGCCTTCTTCACAGTCCAACTCTCACATCCATACATGACCACTGGGAAAACCATAGCCTTGAGTAGATGGACCTTTGTTGGCAAAGTAATGTCTCTGCTTTTGAATATGCTATCTAGGTTGGTCATAACTTTCCTTCCAATGAGTAAGCGTCTTTTAATTTCATGGCTGCAGTCACCATCTGCAGTGATTAAAGAGGAGAGTGAAAAAGTTGGCTTAAAGCTCAACATTTAGAAAACTAAGATCATGGTATCCAGTCTCATCACGTCATGGCAAATAGATGGGGAAACAATGGAAACAGTGAGAGACTTTATTTTGGGGGGGCTTCAAAATCACTGCAGATGGTGACTGCAGCCATGAAATTAAAAGATGCTTGCTCCTTGGAAGAAAAGCTATGACCAAACTAGACAGTACATTAAAAAGCAGAGACATTACTTTGCCACCGATGGTCCATCTAGTAAAAGCCATGGTTTTTCCAGTAATCTTGTATGGATGTGAGAGCTGGACTGTAAAGAAAGCTGAGAGCCAAAGAATTGATGCTTTTGAACTGTGGTGTTGGAAAAGACTCTTGAGAGACCTTTGGACTGCAAGGAAATCAACCAATCTATCCTAAAGGAAATCAGTCCTGAATATTCATTGGAAGGACTGATGCTGAAGCTGAAACTCCAATACTTTGGCCACCTGATTGGAAGAGCTGACTCATTGGAAAAGACCCTGATACTGGGAAAGATTGGAGGCAGGAGGAGAAAGGGAAAACAGAGGATGAGATGGCATCACTGTCTCAATGGATATGAGTTTGAGTAAACTCCGGGAGTTGGTGATGGACATGGAAGCCTGGTGTGCTGCAGTCCACAGGGTCACAAATAGTCAGACAGGACTGAGTGACTGAACTGAACTGAACTGAACTGAATGTAGAATGGCTTAGTACCCAAAGGGTATCTATTGTACTGACTCATAAATTTAGCAACTTAGCGTTGTTATTAAGGATCTGGTTTTTAGACTTTGTCTTTAGGATAAAAACTTTAACCTCTTTTGGGGGTCCTTCATGGCTGCACAATGCCTCAAAGATGGATAACCATGGCCAAATTCTTCCTCAATGATATCCAAAGACAGGGTGCAGGGAGAGAAATTTCTGGTAGTTCTCTTGAAGACAAAACGAGCTACTTTCTAAACATATTATCACTTCAATGGAAACATTTGCCTCTTCCTTGATTGAATTAATTACTGTGGGAGAAGGATGGACTTTGTGAATGACTTAAATCAATCTGTGTCCACCTTTCATGTTGAAGTGAGGTCATGCACTGTACACATTGAGAATGGGAATATTGGCAATATTTGGCAAAAAAAGGAAACACTTTGGAGTGAGATAGGCGCCCGGTGGGCTTCCTCAGTGTCTCAGTGGTATAGAATCTGCCTACCAAGTAGGAGACTCAGGTTCAGTCCTTGGGTCAGTAAGATCCCCTGAAGGAGGAAATGGAAATCGACTACAGTATTCTTGCCTGGAAAATCCCCATGGACAGAGGAGCCCAGAGGGCTACAGTGCATAGAGTCACAAAGAATTGGACATGACAGTGACTGAGCAGAGCACAGCATGCAGGAGGTATCTAACAAGCATAGAAGAAATGAATAGGTTTGAGTGAAAATTTTCCCCAAAGATGTACTTCTGTTAAATCCTTAGTCTACCCTTTACTGTGCTTGCTTCTCTTCTGTAGAATGGCTATATAGCTTAGCGGTTAAAAGCTGATCTGAAACCCTGGTGTGAGTTCAAAGCCTGGATCCATTGCTTACTAGCCACTTGACCTTGGGCAAATTATTTCACTGTGCTTTAGCTTCTTCAACTTATATTGTATATAATAATAGTAGCTACCCACTATCATTACTATGCAGCCTTTATGAGTTAATTTGTATAAATTATTTAAAGTAGTGCTGACTGTATAATTATTATTAAATTAAACCTAGTTGCCTTAGGAGCTGGATTTTGACATGTGGTGTATATATATATATATATATATATATATATATATATATATATATATGTGTGTGTGTGTGTGTGTGTGTGTGTGTGTGTGTGTGTGTATTTATCTTCCCTGGTAGCTTAGCTGGTAAAGAATCTGCCTGTGATTCAGGAGACCCCGTTTCAATTCCTCAGTTGGGAAGATCCTCTGGAGAAGGGATAAGCTACTTGCTCTAGTATTCTTGGGCTTCCCTGGTGGCTCAGATGATAAAGAATTCAGCTGCAATGCAGGAGACCTGGGTTTGATCCCTAAGTTGGGAAAATCCCCTGGAGAAAGGACTAGCTACCCACTCCAGTATTCTGTCTTGGAGAATTCCCTAGACAGGGGAACCTGGCAGGCTATACAGTCCATGAGGTCACAAAGAGTTGGACACAACTGAGTGACTTTCACATATATGCATGCATATATATGTATGCATATATAATACAGATTATGGAATATAAACTAACCTTCAAAGCATCTTTCAAGTAAAAATCTTGCTTTTTTCCTATCATCATTTTGTTTAAGTTTTTGTCTTTGTTTTAGTACCTTGACCCATCTAAACTATATTATATTGATATAAGATTATGAGTTCTTGATCACCCATCTTCCATTTCCAGCATCACTCAGGAATTAAACTCTGTTGACCTTTGTATGACTGCTAGCATAACTGACATAATCTTGGTCTGTTCAGTTCCTCCTGTCCCTCCACTGACCCTACCTAGTGCTGTGGTGTTGGTGGTGGTTTAGTCACTAAGTCATGTCCGACTCTTTGCAACCCCATGGACTGTAGTCTGCCAGGCTCCTCTGTCCATGGGATTCTCCAGGCAAGAATACTGGAGTGGGCAGCCATTTCCTTCTCCACCTAGGGCTACTGTGTGGTAAATCTCTTCTCTGTCATCATGGGCTTTGTTGTTTTGTTTAATGATCGTTAGGTCCAGTTAGTTGGCCTCTATGCTCTGTTAGTCTCCAAACAATGATGAAGGCCTTCCCTGACGTATTCCCAGCGCCTGTGGAACAAGTTACCCATTCATAAATCTTGACTTAGGAATGCACTTCCTGTTTCCAAGCACATACCTTAGGTTAACCGTAAAATTGTCCCAATGGCTCCTCAATGGTGAGGAGTAGAGCTGTGAATGCTTCCAAATTGCTGTCCACTGGACCTTGCCTTCTGATAAGTTACCCTATAATAAACAGATTCATTGACTATATGGACCTGCCTGCCTCATCAGTTGGTCTCAAGATTTCTTCTCAGTTGGGCGGACACTTTTCTTTTCCTCTGTCCTCCAATAAGCCAGTATTCAAGGTCTTTTGGAAAACCTCCATCTTCATATGTTCAAGTTAGACTAGCTGTCGGTCCCCAGAGTCACACATTTTCTGGACTCTAGGTCATTCTTATATTTTTTTCCTGTTTTTTGTATGTCTCTTTTCCCATCTTTATCCTTTTTCTAGATCTACCTTAAATAACACCTGCTCTGTAAAAGATTTCCAATTTCTGACAACCAGATGTATATTAGAAGTTATTTTAACAGATCTTCAGTGACAGAACTTAATTACTAATACTCTCCATGTGTGTATGTGTGCTAAGTAGCTTCAGTTGTGTCTGATTCTTTGCAACCCTGTGGACTGTACTCTGCCAGGCTTCTCGGTCCATGGGATTCTCTAGACAAGAATAATGGAGTGGGTTGACATTTCTGTCTCCAGGGGATCTTCCTGACCCAGGGACTGAACCATTATTTCTTATTTCTCCTGTACTGACAGGTGGGTTCTTTACCACTAGTGCCACCTGGGAAGCCCACTAATACACTCCATTCTCTCTCAAACATTCAACTACAGCCCATACAGCATCCAAGCCGGAAGTTTGCAGAGCTAGAGTATGTGTTTACTGAGTTCATTGTCTTTGTGCCCCAAAATACAGCAACTCCATTTGTCACAGTAATTATGACATTTAAATTTCTTTTTAGTTGATTAAATTTACAGGTAAAAATAAAGAACATTATATCTGAAAAAGCTAAATTGAGTTTTTGAAATACTAAAGTAAATAACTGAAAACACTACTATTGAGTTTGATGTTGAGGATGGAAGGAATTTAAAAACCCTGGAAAACAGAACAAAATCGAGAGGTGTTTTGCACTCATTATTTCACTGGTATTTTAAAAATTATTATAGGAAATAGTGATAAAAATTCTAGCTAGTGGCTTATGACTACTGTTTATACAAGGAAGACCTTATTAAAGAGAAATAGGACAGTTCTTCTCAGCGAAAGGCCTGAACTCTATGTTAAGATGTAGGCAAATTAGTTTTCCTTTCCATGTGTAAAACTGAATTTAAATATGTAAGGCGAATGTATATTTTAAATAACTGTTTGCTTTAAAAATATTAGTCAACTCCCTCTGCTAATCACCTCAGATGAATCACCAGAAATTACATTATTACATATATGCTATTTCAGCATACATTATTTCGTAAGTGTTCAGTTCAGTTCAGTTTAGTTGCTCAGTCGTGTCTGACTCTTTGCAACCTCATGAACTGCAGCAAGCCAGACCTCCCTGTCCATCACCAACCCCTGGAATTCACTCACACTCGTGTCCATCGAGTTGGTGATGCCATCCATCCATCTCATCCTCTGTCAGCCCCTTCTCCTCCTTCCCCCAATCCCTCCCAGCATCAGAGTCTTTTCCAATGAGTCAACTCTTCGCATCAGGTGGCCAAAGTATTGGAGTTTCAGCTTTAGCATCAGTCCTTCCAATGAACACTCAGGACTGATCTTTAGAATGGACTGGTTGGATCTCCTTGCAGTCCAAGGGACTTTCAAGTCTTCTCCAACACCACAGTTCAAAACAATCAATTCTTCAGCGCTCAGCTTTCTTCACAGTCCAACATTCACAGCCATACATGACCACTGGAAAAACTATAGCCTTGACTAGACAGACCTTTGTTGGCAAAGCGATGTCTCTGCTTTTCAATATGCTATCTAGGTTGTTCATAACTTTCCTTCCAAGGAGTAAGTGTCTTTTAATTTCATTGCTGCAATCACCATCTGCAGTGATTTTGGAGCCCCAAAAAAATAAAGTCTGACACTGTTTCCCCATCTATTCCCCATAAAGTGATGGGACCAGATGCCATGATCTTTGTTTTCTGAATGTTGAGCCAACTTTCTCACTCTCCTCTTTCACTTTCATCAAGAGGCTTTTTAGTTCCTCTTCACTTTCTGCCATAAGGGTGGTGTCATCTGCATATCTGAGGTTATTGATACTCATCTCACACCCTAGTAAAGTAATGCTCAAAATTCTCCAAGCCAGGCTTCAGCAATACATGAACCGTGAAATTCTAGATGTTCAAGCTGGTTTTAGAAAAGGCAGAGGAACCAGAGATCAAATTGCCAACATCCACTGGATCATCGAAAAAGCAAGAGAGTTCCAGGAAAACATCTGTTTCTGCTTTATTGACTATGTCACAGTCAAAGTCAAAGGCCAAAGCCTTTGACTGTGTGGATCACAATAAACTGTGGAAAATTCTGAAAGAGATGGGAATGCCAGACCACTTGATCTGCCTCTTGAGAAACCTGTATGCAGGTCAGGAAGCAACAGTTAAAACTGGACATCAAACAACAGACTGGTTCCAAATAGGAAAAGGAGTACATCAAGCCTGTATATTGTCACCCTGCTTATTTAACTTATATGCAGAGTGCATCATGAGAAATGCTGGGCTGGAAGAAATACAAGCTGGAATCAAGATTGCATAGCTGGGAATATCAAAACAGTAAAAAAAAAAACAAAAAAAAAAAACCTTTTTTAAATGAAATCAGATTCTACTGAAGAGGTAAGTATAAACATAGTTAAAAAATATTGGGGTAAATGCTAATGGAGACTATCATAAACTACTATTGCTCTATAAATATTAAACTCTCCTCTAAGGTTGAATTTACTGAAGACCAGCATGATTTTTACTTCATATTCTGTGAAATAAAAGTTGTTGAATGGATGAATTGAATCAATTTGGGATGAGTTAACTAAGTTGACAAAAGTTTATAATATCTAGAGTTTCAAAATGTGAAAATCATTTTGTACTGTGCATAGATAAAGAACATATTACCTTACTTAGCAAAACTTCATGCAGAAAATATGATTTAACAGTTCCTTGTGTTTCTTATATTGAATAATAATAATAGACATTGATTGAGTTCTCAAGATCCAAGCACTAGTCTAAATGCTTTACAAGTAGTAACTCAATTAACAATAAAACTCTATGAATTTAATTTTATTATTATCCTCACAAAAAGGCTGATTTGCCAAGGTATTAAAATCAGAGTGGCACCCCACTCCAGTACTCTTGCTTGGAAAATCCCATGGATGGAGGAGCCTGTTAGGCTGCAGTCCATGGGGTCGCTAAGAGTCGGACACGACTGAGCAACTTCACTTTCACTTTTCACTTTCAGGCATTGGAGAAGGAAATGGCAACCCACTCCAGTGTTCTTGCCTGGAGAATCCCAGGGACGGGGGAGCCTGGTGGGCTGCCGTCTATGGGGTCGCAGAGTTGGATGCGACTGAAGTGACTTAGCATAATATCAGAGTGAGTGCAAAATCAGGATTCAAATCCACACACTGAGGCTCCAGAGACCCTGCTCCCAATTTCCACTGAGTGTTTATTTGACCATTCAATGGGCAATCACAGAGGATATGTTTCTTGTCAATTACTGTGCTGGGTTTGGGGACAAAAGAATGAATAAAACATAATTTCTCTTTTCAGATAATTTGTTGTCTAATGAAGGGAGACAAAAAAAACCAAAAAACGTGATGTAAATTTTATTTCAGATATATTCACAAAAAGTGTAAAGCAAGGAATGCTAATCTATTGGGGAGTGTGACATCTAAATGGGGTTTCATATAAACTATTATGATTTTATTACATTCTTAGCTTCAAAGAAATGTTAGGAAATTCATCCATGATCATTGATTAAGATGAATAAAAATTTGGTGGAGAATATAGTTATAAATCTATATATGCATTTTCATTTCTTAATGTGGTAATATTGAACTCCTCTAATATATGGCTTTTAGAGATATGTAAAAATATTGATAGCTGCTTTATTATATGGACTAGTGCCACTAAAGAGAACACACTTCTGTGATGTGTAGTAAACAGATACTAATTTCCCTTATGCTGATTTATGGTGAATCAATTATAAATTTTGATCAGGGATTAGAAGGACCCATCTTCCTCTCTTAAAAGCATGCCAAAGCTAATACAAATTGCCAGAATTGGAGGGAAAAAGACTAACTTTAAAATTTGTTTATATTTCTAGTATTTTATTTCACAATAAAAGATGAATTTTATGGGGACTGCTATCAGGAAAGCAAAATACCAAAACATATGTGTTTTAAGTACTGCCAAAGGAAGTTTAAAAAAAAAAAAATGTGCTGTCATTAAGCTTAAAACTTTATTTAAAAACTATAGAGCTTATCATGCTGCTAGTGATTAATAATTATACAGGAAATAAAATAACAATCATAGCTTTCATCAGTTCAGTTCAGTCGCTCAGTCATGTCTGACTCTTTGCAACCCCATGAATTGCAGCACGCCAGGCTTCCCTGTCCATCACCAACTCCCGGAGTTTACCCAAACTCATGTCCATCGAGTCGGTGATGCCATCCAGCCATCTCATCCTCTGTCATTCCCTTCTCCTCCTGCCCCCAATCCCTCCCAGCATCAGAGTCTTTTCCAATGAGTCAACTCTTCACATGAGGTGGCCAAAGTACTGGAGTTTCAGCTTCAACATCAGTCCTTCCAATGAACACCCAGGACTGATCTCCTTTAGAATGGACTGGTTAGATCTCCTTGCAGTCAGGGGACTCTCAAGAGTCTTCTCCAACACCACAGTCAAAAGTATCAATTCTTCGGTGCTCAGCCTTCTTCACAGTCCAACTCTCACATCCATACATGACCACTGGAAAAACCATAGCCTTGACTAGCTGGACCTTTGTTGGCAAAGAAATGTCTCTGCTTTTTAATATGCTATCTAGGTTGTATCAGTTCAGTTCAGTTCAGTTGCTCAGTTGGGTCTGACTTTTGGTGACCCCATGAACTGCAGCACACCAGGCCTCCCTGTCCATCATCAACTCCTGAAGCGTACCCAAACTCATGTCCAATGCATCTGTGATGCCATCCTACCATATCATCCTCTGTCATCCCCTTCTCCTCCTGCCTTCCATCTTTCCCAGCATCAGGGTCTATTCAAGTGAGTCAGCTCTTCACATCAGGTGGCCAAAGTATTGGAGTTTCAGCTTCAACATCAGTCCTTCCAATGAACACCCAGGACTGATCTCCTTTGGGGATGGACTCAGTGGATCTCTTTGCAGTCCAAAGGACTCTCAAGAGTCTTCTCCAACACAACAGTTCAAAAGCATCAATTCTTCAGTGCTCAGCTTTCTTTATAGTCCAACTCTTACATACATACATGACTATTGGTAAAACCATAGCCTTGACTAGATGGACCTTTGTTGGCAAATAATGTCTCTGCTTTTTAATATGCTGTCTAGGTTGGACATAAGTAAGTGTCTTAATTTCATGGCTGCAGTCACCATCTGCAGTGATTTTGGAACCCCCCCAAAATAAAGTCAGCCACTGTTTCCACTGTTTACCCATCTATTTGTCATGAAGTGATGGGACCAGATGCCATGATCTTAGTTGTCTGAATATTGAGCTTTAAGCCAAGTTTTTCACTCTCCTCTTCAGTTCTTCTTCACTTTCTGCCATCAGGGTGTTGTCATCTGCATATCTGAGGTTATTGATATTTCTCCCAGCAATCTTGATTCCAGCTTGTGCTTCATCCAGCCCAGCATTTCTCTTGATGTACTCTGTATATAAGTTAAATAAGCAGGGTTGACAATATACAGCCTTTATGTACTCCTTTTCCTATTTGGAACCAGTCTGCTGTTCCATGTCTGGTTTAACTGTTGCTTCCTGACCTGCATATAGATTTCTCAAGTCGCAATTCAGGTGGTCTGATAGTCTCATTTCTTTCAGAATTTTATTGTGATCCACACAGTCAAAGGCTTTGGCATAGTCAATAATGCAGAAATAGATGTTTTTTCTGGAACTCTCTTGCTATTTCGATGATCCAGCATATGTTGGCAATTTGATCTCTGGTTCCTCTGCCTTTTCTAAAACCAGCTTGAACATCTGGAAGTCACAGTTCACATATTTCTGAGGCCTGGCTTGGAGAATTTTGAGCATTACTTTACTAGTGTGTGAGATGAGTGCATCTCCTGGTATCACTGACACAATGGACATGAGTCTGAGTAAACTCCAGGAGTTGGTGATGGACAGGGAGGCCTGATGTGCTGCAGTCCATGTGGTCTCAAAGAGTCGGAAATGACTGAGCAACTGAACTGAACTGAACTGAGATGAGTGCAGTTGTGTGGTAGTTTGAGCATTCTTTGGCATTGCCTTTCTTTGGAATTGGAATGAAAACTGACCTTTTCCAGTCCTGTGGCCACTGCTGAGTTTTCCAAATTTGCTGGCATATTGAATACAGCACTTTCACTGCATCATCTTTCAGGACTGAAATATCTCAACTGGAATTCCATCACCTCCACTAGCTTTATTCCCAGTGATGCTTCCTAAGGCCCACTTGACTTCACATTCCAGGATTTCTGACTCTAGGTGAATGACCACATCATAGTGATTATCTGGGTCATGAAGATCTTTTTTGTACAGTTCTTTTGTGTATTCTTGCCACCTCTTCTTAATATCTTCTGCTTCTGTTAGGTCCATACCATTTCTATGCTTTATTGAGCCCATTTTGCATGAAATGTTCCCTTGGTATCTCTAATTTTCTTGAAGAGATCTCTAGTCTTTCCCATTCTGTTGTTTTCCTCTATTTTTTTGCACTGATCACTGAGGAAGGCTTTCTTATCTCTCCATGCTATCCTTTGGAACTCTGCATTCAAATGGGTATATCTTTCCTTTTATCCTTTGCTTTTCACTTCTCTTTTTGCACCTATTTGTAAGGCTTCCTCAGACATCCATTTTGCTTTTTTGCATTTCTTTTTCTTGGGGATGGTCTTGATCCCTTCTTCTGTAGAATGTCGCGAACCTCTGTCCATAGTTCATCAGGCACTGTGTCTATCAGATCTAGTCCCTTAAATCTATTTATCACTTTCACTGTATAATCATAAGGGATTTGATATAGGTCATACCTAAATGGTGGAGAAGGCAATGGCACTCCATCCAGTACTCTTGCCTGGAAAATCCCATGGACGGAGGAGCCTGGTAGGCTGCAGTCCATGAGGTCGCTAAGAGTCAGACACGACTGAACGACTTCACTTTCATTTTTATGCATTGGAGAAAGAAATGGTAACTCCCTCCAGTGTTCTTGCCTGGAGAATCCCAGGGACGGGGGAGCTTGGTGGGCTTCCATCTATGGGGTCACAGAGTTGGACAGGACTGAAGAGACTTAGCAGCAGCAGCAGCAGCAGCAGCAGCATACCTAAACTGTCTAGTGGATTTCCCTAATTTCTTCAATTTAAGTCTGAATTTGACAGTAAGGAGTTCATGACCTGAGCTACAGTCAGCTCCTAATCTTGTTTTTGCTGACTGTATAAAGCTCCTCCATCTTTGGCTGCAAATAATATAATCAGTATGATTTCGGTGTTGGCCATCTGATGATGTCCATGTGTAGAGTCTTCTATTGTGTTGTTGGAAGAGGGGGTTTGCTATGACCAGTGCACTCTCTTGACAAAACTCTATTAGCCTTTGCCCTGCTTCATTCTGTACTCCAAGGCCTAATTTGCCTGTTACTTCAGGTGTTTCTTGAATTTCTACTTTTGCATTCCAGTCCCCTATAATAAAAAGGACATCTTTTTTGGGTGTTAATTCTA
Organism: Bos indicus; assembly: GCF_029378745.1. Taxonomy (NCBI): domain Eukaryota; kingdom Metazoa; phylum Chordata; class Mammalia; order Artiodactyla; family Bovidae; genus Bos; species Bos indicus. The sequence goes on along the minus strand of NC_091776.1, from coordinate 32,829,811 downwards.
AAAGGTCTTGTAGGTCTTCATAGAACCATTCAACTTCAGCTTCTTCAGTGTTACTGGTCAGGACATAGACTTGGATTACCATGATATTGAATGGTTTGCCTTATAAATGAACAGAGATTATTCCGTCATTTTTGAGATTGCATCCAAGTACTGCATTTTGGACTCTTTTGTTGGCTACTCCATTTCTTCTAAGGGATTCTTGCCTATAGTCCAAGACACCCAGTAAATATCTGAAACTATGGAGTACTGAATCTTCTATAAATAGTATGTTTTTTCCTATGCACACATACCTATGACAGAGTTAAATTTACAAATTGGGCACAATAAGAAATTTGCAAAAAATAATGAGATATAACAATCGTAATAACCATATACTATAATAAAAGTTATGTGAATGTGGTCTCTGTCTTTCTCAAACTATCTTGCTGTACAACCCCAAAGCTTTTTCCATCTGACTAAGCACTTATCACTCAACTTTTGTAGTTTGAAGTGGCCTTGACATTTGCAGTCTGAAGTGGTGCAACAAAACTAGTATGAATTTTTTTCTCCTTCTTCACAGTTTCATGACTAGAAGATTCATTCTGACCACAGACTTTAGTAATTTCAGCATATGCCTTTTTTCTTTCCTTTCCTTGAGGACTTTTACTTTTTCAGTTTAAGGCTTCTCCTGAGCATATATGAATTGCCAGAATCACTATTTTGCGCTTTGGGTCATTATTAAGTAAAGCAAGTGTTACTTGAACACAAGCACTTCAGTACCATAATATTCCATCTCATAACTGAGACGGCTACTTAGTGAGTAAGTAGGATGGCGGGACACTCCAGACAAAGGGATGATTCATGACCCAGGTGGGACAGTGCTCAAGATTGAGAGTACTACTCAGAACAGCACACATTTTAAAACTTATGAATTGTTTATGTCTGGAATTTTCCACTTAATATTTCAGACCATGAAATCTTAGAAATGAAACATGGAAAAAGAGGGACTAATGTACAACTTATTGTCAAAGCAAGCCTACTATCCCCCAGGCTTCACAGAAGAATGTAATCCTCAGATATATTGTGTGTTTATTAGGGAGTGTAGTAGAATAATGGTCATGTATTTTCATTATTAGCAGAAACTGAGTTAGAATAAGGGTCATATAGATTAGGCATTGGTATTAATATAATACTTCTTGTATTAATCTTCTGTGGCTGCCATGGCAAAAATACCATATTTTGTGTGAGTTCAACAACAAAAATTTGCTTTCTGACAGTTCCAGAGGCAGAAAGTCGGTGATCAGGGTGCCAGCATGGTCCACTCCTGGTGAGAGGTCTCTTTGTGGCTTGCAGATTACTGCCTTTTCACTGTTTTTGCATAGGACAAAAGAGAAATATTCCTCTTTTATTTCTTACTAGACCACCAATCCTATTGGATTAGGCAAAAAATGGCCCAAGTGCTCTTTGCAACCCCATAGACTGTAGCCCATTAGGCTCCTCCATTCATATGATTTTTCAGGCAAGATTGTAGCCCATCAAGCTCCTCTGTCCATCTGATTCTTCAGGCCAGAATACTGGAGTAGGTAGCCATTTCCTCCTCCAGGGGATTTTCCCAACTCAGGGATCGAACCCACATCTCCTGTGTCTCCTACATTGGCAGGCCAACTCTTTACTGCTGAGCCATCTGGGTTAGGACCCTACCCTGATGGCCCCATTTAACCTTAATTGCCTCCTAAAAGCCCTATCAAGCCAGTACATTTATATTGGGGTTTAGAGCTTCAGCATGGGCTTCCCTGGTGGCTCAGTGGTAAAGAATTTGCCTGCAATTCAGGAGACACAGGTTTGACCTCTGGTCACAGAGTCAGGCGTGACTGAGAAGACTGAAGAGTGGGAGGAAGGGCACTGTTCAGTCCCTAACACCTTCCTTTTCCTATGTACCAACATTTGTATCCATTTTCATCTCTCCAAACAAAACCCATAGTGGACTGGAGGGTGAGATCATCAGACATTTCTCTGTTAAAGGAACTGATTGATCTCAAATGCGTGGTAATATAAACACATATAAGTTCATCTCAATTTCAAGCTTAAGAAAAAAAGGATTCCTATCTAGAGCAGGTCTGGACAGAATTTTTCAGTTCAAACACTGCAGGCTTTATCCCTTTGCCAAGGAAGGCTCTTCTTTTCTCAGAATCAGGCTGACAGGGATCAGAATCAATCAGTCTGATTTCTCAGAATCAACCTGTCAGGCTCACTGACAGGGAGCTAACAGAGGACGCCAGTCCTCTGAATGGGGGTGATGGTTAGTGCCCAGATTCCAGGTCAGTTACCTGACCAATGAAAGCTATGGCCTTACTAGTTACCCAAGAAGGAAGCCCATCTTACATGAGCAGGTCTCAGATGAAGAAACAATTTCTGTAAGTATGACTTTGATCATGCACTTTAAGAAAAATTGATTTCTAGAAGCATTTGACTTTTTCTTGGCCATGATTGCTGTACATAATCTCAGCTCTAATTATGTCTTCCTCATTTCAGTTAACTCCCCTGATAAGAAGGGTAATTACAGTCTAGTTTATTTTATCCCACTGGTGGCTAAGATTGACTTTCCTGTCTTTTCTTCTACCAGTATCCTTCTGAAATGTGCTTTCTGTTTTTATGCTCTGTTTTCTATTACATTTTGGTGATAGTTAAGATATCTATTCTGCACCATTTGCCAAAGAGAAAATTTCCTACTGGGGTGTGAGAAAATAATGAATTTCCCCATTATATATCAAAGTGACATTATTGTGTAATACAATTCAGCATTAACCTAGATGAGGCTACTTAGGAGACACTCTGATTTAACTATCCCTTGTCCCTGTCAAATAAACTACACCATCATCTGATTTCAAGGCATTATAAACTTTTGATGAGATTGTTTTAATTCCTTATTAAGACATTCCTGGCTTCTTTCCCATCATTTGTATATTGCTGTTCATTATCTTTTTAAAAGATAGCTTGATTGTGATCCTTGCCTACTCAAAAACATTCCATGAATCTCATCATCCTCATACGTAAATCTCTACTTTCAGTTTGAGATTCTGTATTTTCCACCAGCTAGCCCTTGAGTTTCCTAGCTTTAATTTTTATTGTGATGTAAGACCAAAGTTCCATTCTTTCCTAATATGAGCTGCTCATTCTTTCTAAATAGAGTTTCCATCATGATCCACCTTGTCTCCTTCCCTTCTTTTTCTCTACTTGGTCTTCCTCTTCTTTATCATCTTCTTTCTCTTCTTAGACAATGAAACATACATCCTGTTTCAATATATAGAAGCCTGTTGGTCTATGCAAGATTTTACTGTTACTTGATTTTATTTTTTCCTCATATCACACGCTTTCTCCCAGTATTCTTTCTTCTTATTCGAGATATGTCACCTTTATAAGTTCTTTACTCACCCTTACTGCCCCAGTCTCATAGCATCCTTTTGAACTTATTACTTTTCTTGATGTAGTGTGTCTTTGAAAACTCTTATCAAAGGGGATTTGTTAATGATAAACTTTCTCAGACATTTAGTGTGTTCCTGATAAAACATTTGCAGTGTTTCCAGGTTGATGTGTTGATTTAGCTTGCTATAAAATTGTGAATTTGAAGTTCTTTTTCTTCAACAGATGGAAAATATAATTTTATGTCTTCTTTCATCCAATAATGATGGTGAGAATATGATTTTGTTATTCCTTTGTAAGCTACCTTTAACATATAATAACTTTATGTGTTCAAAGATTTGAATTCACTATAATGTGTGATTCAAAGACGGATTTATCTTATTGGTCTATTCAGTCTTTCAGTCTGAAAAGTTAGATCTTTCTCTAATTCTAGAAAGCTATTGGTCATTTTTCAGATTTCCTTTTCATTTATTTATAATTTTTTCTCACCTTATAGGACATACATAAGATACATCTTGATAAATTTATTTTTATATCCCATATCTATTGTCTTCTCTTTTGAAAAAGGTGCCATGGAATCTTTTTCAGGTTTTGTTTTGTTTTATTTGTCAGCTGCATCACTGCAATTTATTCCACCTACTTTTTATTTTAACTTCTATACTTTGAAAATTATTCTTCATAATTTGCTGTTATGCTTCACATTTTAAATTTTCCATCCTTAATTTTTTGAGGATTTAAATATACTTATAATATCCTTTATTTCTGTCTGATTCATTAATTTTGTCATGCTGAGCCAGGTAGTATCTCCATGACAGAAATACAGCCATGAAACTAAAAGATGCTTGCTCCTTGGAAGGAAAGTTATGACCAACCTAGATAGCATATTCAAAAGCAGAGACATTACTTTGCCAACAAAGGTTCGTCTAGTCAAGGCTATGGTTTTTCCTGTGGTCATGTATGGATGTGAGAGATGGACCATAAAGAAGGTTGAGAGCCAAAGAATTGATGCTTTTGAACTGTGGTGTTGGAGAAGACTCTTGAGAAATCTTTGGACTGCAAGAAGATCAAACCAGTCAATCCTGAAGGAAATCAGTCCTGAATATTCATTGGAAGGACTGATGCTGGAGCCAAAGCTTCAATACTTTGGCCACCTGATGTGAAGAACTGACTCATTAGAAAAGACCCTGGTGCTGGTAAAGATTGAAGGCAGGAGGAGAAGGGGACAACAGAAGATGAGATGGTTAGATGGCATCACTGACTCAATGGACACGAGTTTGAGGAAACTCTGGGAGACCATGAAGCAAAGGGAAGCCTGGTGTTCTGCAGTCTATGGGGTTGCAGAGTCAGACATGACTGAGTGACTGAAAAACAATAACCATTACAGAATCCATAGACCTATTAGGTTGTCATTTTCCCTGTGAACTCAGAGACCCCTGGAGGCTTTAGTACCTCAACTGTTAATGTATGCTCAGGTGAGGGTTATAAAGCCTCTATTCTACCCCTGTGATAAATTTAGGATATCTATAAGAAGAAACAAATATGCCTCAGTGCAGAAATCTCATGTCTTTTAATATGTATACTTCAGCTGAGATTCATTTTCCCCCCAGGAACGTCTCCTTGAACTGTAATCATTTACTCCACTGGATGTGAAAAGGCATGCTGAAAGGAACACGTTGGTCAGGGTTGACTGGTCTACCTACACCTATTTTAGAATATTTCTGTCCCAGGCTATGAAATTTTCTCACTAAACAAGACAGCTTGCAGCGTTCCTATATGAAGGGCCTTCAAGGTGGCAAAGATGCAACCAGAGAAATGTGAGCAAGAGAAAGGTTACACTTAATTTTGCACCCAATAGTGCATTCAGGAACCCAGTGACTTCAGCAGTTCTACCTTCCATTTTCTGCTGCCCCAGAGATTTCTCCCCTGGGCCTATGTTAGTTTTATATATCCATTCAACTCTGGCTTTTGTGACGTCTCTAGCCTGGGTGAGTCCATCATCTTACCAAAACCCTGCTCATTGCTCAAGCCCTAGCTCAAGAATCATTCCCTAAAAGCCATAGTCAACCACTCTGAGCTATAGTGAATCTATAAATTAAACCAGATATTTAATTAATCATAATATTTAAAAATATGTATATCTTGGCTGAAGTTGTAATATATTAAGCAGTGTCCACGATCTCAGAAGTGACTAAAATGTTTATTCTTGCTGGATATCCCACTGTTATGTAAGGAAAGTGGTCTAGAGAGTATGTTTGGGCTTAGCCACATAATGAACCTCAAAATGAGAATTTGGGGATCAAGATACTTAGCAGACCTAAGGAGAAAGCCACTTTCCTGAAACATATATTAGTCCACTATCTGTCCTGGATACTGTAACAGAGATCATTATCACCTTTGAAATAGCTTGGTGAGATTCATTTCTCCAATTAATAGATGATTAAATTGATGGATGGAGAAATCAGTTAACCCAGAAAAACTCACAGAACCAGTAAATCACAGGGAAAGTATTTATATCTAGCTGCCTTGTCCCCTTTGCCGAGAAGTGTGAACATCCCTTACCAAATACTAGCTTTCTTAGAACTGATGTGGATCCCTGAGAGCCCAGGCTTGAGAAATTAACTCTTCTGGCCACTTAAAATGACCTTTCTTTCGTTACGGACTGTTTCAGGTCTGTAACAACTATGGTTAAAAGTGCACAGTCAGGACAATGGGGAAAACTTAGTTTCCTTACAGGCTCAGTTTTAGCTTCTAAGGCGGAAGCAGAGTTTTGCTTATTTGTCTGAGTCATGTGCATCTATTTAAGGAGGTTTGAATTTAGCTGAAGAGTAAAGCAGGATGCATGAGGAAGACAGAAACATCCATCCCTTTGTCTCCCTTTCAAAGAACATCAGTCTGCCTAGATCTGGTCTCTGAAGTTAGAAGGCTAGACAAAGAGAACAGCTAATCCAATTTTCAGCATTAGTTCATGTAACATAAACAATTTAGGGGCTTACCTGCTTGAAATTGAGATACACCATAGTAATGTGTATTTTGAGAATGAGTGGGGAAATTTTACATTACTTCCATTTCTGACTTTAAATATTTACTGTTAAAATTTTACTTTATCACAAAAGTCAATACTGTCTTGAATTCAATCTTCTATTGCCACTAAAATGAGTTTCTTTAATGAAGCTTCTGAATTCTATTACCTATAATAAAAACACGTTTGAAACAATTGTTTTAAAGATACCATAAATTAGGAACTATTTTGCATTTTAACTTTAAACATGAAATTTTTCACTACTTTTAAGAAACCCTCAACACATAGGCCCATATAATCAAGTTGTTAGGTAGTTAGAAAAGGGAAAAGAGTCCATAATGGCAGTGGCTAAAAGACAAAGAAGGAAAAAGCCCACGAAAATAGAACAAAGGAAGGTTCGAGGACCAGAATGAGAGCCTTGGGTAAAACAAACAGCCTTCCTGGCTAGCCCAATTTGCGTAGAGCAGGATCAGGGGGAGGAGAAAAAAACATATAAAAAGAGGAGCCAAAATTGAGCCATGGGCCTCTCTGCCCTGTTTTGGGTCGGAGCCTCTGTCTTCTCTTTGGGTCTTTTGGGTTGGCCTGTCCTCACACCTCAAGGATGCATTTTCCTTTGCTTGCCAACTAAAACTGAGCTGTAACACTGGTCTGTCCATTGCTTCAAATTCTTGCTGTGGTGAGACAGAATCAAGGAAATTACAAACTCCCCTGACAAACTGATGCCTACTCTTCCTCTGTAATCTCATTATAGAAGCTCATTGTTGTAAAATATATTGGTAGATATAAACTACAAACTCGGACGTTTTTGATAAATTAAAAATAACTTTATGTAATGTACAAATATATGTTGTGACTAACAGGCAGGATCTGGGTGTTGCTCTGTAATGAACGCATTTACTTTATCTCTTTATCTCTGATGTTGAGTGCTTCCATTAAGAAAAGAGACTTGATGGCGATCAAGTTCATAGGATCCTGATTCTCAATTGAGAAACTAGAATCTGTCGGGGTAATCAGAATTTACCTGGATTTCAAGTTCTAAATCGTAACTGATATATGTATCAAAATGCCAATAAAATGTGTACTTCAATACCTTGACAAGGATTTAATGCTCATGTACAATATTCATGCCATTCTCTTCTCGATGTCAGGATATCTGAAAAGAAATCCAGTAATCAAAACATAGCTTGGGTGCTCACAGTGAGAAGAGAGTTAAACTGCTCAGCATAGGAAATAAACAGAAATGTAAAAGGCATAAGTGTGGCAGAGCTAGGATGTTTAAGGAAGTTCAAGGTATTATGGTAATCGGTGGTGCTAATTGTATAAATTCTGTTATATTATTGATTACACAGATTTCCCAGACTACTATAAATATCTCTAACTTGCCTTCTTTTGTCTTACACATGAGGAAATGTGTTTGAATCTAACTAAGCAAAGAATCGGAGAAGGCAATGGCACCCCACTCCAATACTCTTGCCTGGAAAATCCCATGGACGGAGGAGCCTGGTGGGCTGCAGTCCATGGGGTCGCTAAGAGTCGGACACGACTGAGCGACTTCACTTTCACTTTTCATTTTCATGCATTGGAGAAGGAAATAGCAACCCACTCCAGTGTTCTCGCCTGGAGAATCCCAGGGACAGGGGAGCCTGGTAGGCTGCCATCTATGGGGTCGCACAGAGTCGGACACGACTGAAGTGACTTAGCAGCAGCAGCAGTAGCAGCAGCAAGCAAAGAATACAACAAATTTATACACTGTGGACTGTGTTTTTTGAGAGCTTCTGTTTTCCTTTGTTGACTTGGAATCCTGTGTCTTGTTTATTTTAATAATGAAACAAAATCACCCATATTTAAAATAAACTAAAAAAGAAATTGTTCTACTGGTTTTCATTTTTTTTTAAAGGGATCATCTTCCTTAATTCAGACCACATTACTGATCAGATTCTCTTCATTGCTCTTACCCTTCTTGCTTCCTATGGTTGTACAGATTTTCCCTTTTGTTTCTAACATAATTTGATTTAATCATGAATATTGCTAAAACACCTTTATTATGTAAAATTGATGCTAATTTCACTCATTTGGTCTAGAAATAGATCTAACTTAAAACCAAGCATGTGTGGTTTCCATGCCCAAACTGCCTTATTAGAGATAACTTATTTTCAGACTGACAGGATGCTGTACCAAATATGTTGTTTTCTCTATTGCTTAGCTTCAGTAAGCAGTAAAGAGCATCATCTCAGGCAGCTGGTGATATGAATGCAATGTTAACCACTCTCATGGCTATAAAAAAAGACAGATTAAGTTCATAGCTGTGGCCATAACCTTGGTCTAATAAAATAAAACAAAATAAGGCCCATTACGGTGTGTTTATTGCCATCTGTTACCAAATACTTCATTTAGATGATTCTGGAACAGCTTCATAGCCTTCACACTGGGCCAACTGCCTATGAAATGCAAAACTCAGAGGAATTAGAAAAACATTAAATGAAATCATGTAACAAATGCAAATACTCTATGTTCAGACATGCTACATTCTCAATTTATGAGCTCTAAATTTTCCCTGAATGTGATTTCTATCCTGGTGAGAAGCCAGCAAGAGTTTGTGGATGATTATTTGTTATATTCTACTTTTATATTGAGCCTGTGACCTTTACACAAACAATTTAAGCATAGCTGTTGTTCATCACTCATCTTCAGAGAAGCTCCCCTCCTCTAGTTTATGGAGGATAAAATTAAAACACAGGCAGTGTGCAATGGATTATAGCATTGATTTAGAAGAGACCAAAACAATGTATCTTTTGCGGTCCCAGGATTAATGGTTCACCAACGGGGCAAGAGTAGACTCAGCTACACTCCATTCACAGGCGAGCCTATAGACATTGCTGGGTAAGACACAAGACTGCTGAATTTTGTCCAGTCATTTGAAGAGTGGTATAAATGGAAAGAAGAAATGAGACTATAGAGAAAGATAGGAAAAAAAAAAAGATTAGAATGTAGATATATGTATAACTAAATCACTTGACTGTATACCTGAAACTAACACAGTATTGTAAATCAACTATACTTCAATTAAAAAAAAGAGACCAAATTCTTCCCACAGTGAATCTGAGTACTCTCTCCCCCTTGACATGGGCTCTTTGCAATAGACCTTGTCCATACTTCCCACACTGTATAATATGCAGGTAAAGTGAGCATATAATTTAATATCCAAGACAGGACACTTTCAAGAGTTAAAAGATAGGCACTATTGATAATTACAATGGGGTGACAAAACAGTGGGTGCCATAAATATGATATATGACATTCTATTTTAAATCACTTTAGATTCAATCTTCTTTATTTTAAGCATAATATTTATCCATTTTACCTCCTAGTCAGCTTCCATTTATCTTTCCTTTCTAAAAAGAAGCTTTGCTAATATACAGAATTTACTACTTTTGTTTTAAAGGATATTGCCTATTAAATGCTCAAGTATTGAAGAATAATGATAAAAGTGGGCATCATACTTTACTTAAATTTTCTGATTACAATAAATATGCATAATATGTGTATGTCTATGCATGTATGTATATATTGATAAGTACATAGATATGAGTACCCACACAATTTTTATCTCTTGTATAGATGTCATTGCTAACAAAATATATGTTTTCATTTGATAAATGGGTTCTACACTCAGTAGTAACCTTTTAAAAAATAATGCTCTCAAATGAAATAATTTACTTGAACTTAAGGAGTCAAGCTGGGATATCTTCACAGAAGGAAATATGAAATACTTGTTTGTTTTTTAATTAGAAGATATGATTTGACATGGGACAGAAAATATCCAATTACTAGCACTGGAATACTGAGAGGGAAAATAAGAAAAATAAAAACAGAAATCCTGCTAGAACTAGAAATACGGCAGAGAAAGAATAAGATAAAATTTAATTCAATTCTGAGTAGTCTGACTTTAAAAATTAATAATTCTTTAATTTCTTCTGATTAAGAGCATAGTCATTCCCCAAACCTAAGGTAGATCCATTTTCAAGTGTGAGTCAAGTGACTATAGCTTTGGGAGAGGGGATGCTATAGGGCCTGGTGATAACAAGGTTAGACTAATCATCTATTCTGCATTGTCAAATTTAAATATGCTTGCCAATTTTACATTATTTACATTTTTTGAAATTTATTTGTTATATTTAAGGTAATATAACTCTCTATATGAAATCCTTAGTATCAATTTATGTGTATATGCGTGTGTATATATATACATATATATATATAAACTACCATCTTTCAGTTCAGTTCAGTTCAATTTAGTCACTCAGTCCTGTCCAGCTCTTTGTGACCCCATGAATCCAGCACGCCAGGCCTCCCTGTCCATCACCAACTCCTGGAGTTCAATCAAACTCATGTACATCGAGTTGGTGAAGCCATCCAGCCATCTCATCCTCTGTTGTCCCCTTCTCCTCCTTCCCCCAATCCCTCCCAGCATCAGAGTAATTTCCAATGAGTATTGGAAGAAGTGGCAAGAATACACAGAAGAACTATACAAAAAAGATCTTCACGACCAAGATAATCACAATGGTGTGATCACTCACCTAGAGCCACACATCCTGGAATGTGAAGTCAAGTGGGCCTTAGAAAGCATCACTATGAACAAAGCTAGTGGAGGTGATGGAATTCAAGTTGAGCTATTTTATATCCTGGAAGATGATGCTGTGAAAGTTCTGCACTCAATATGCCAGAAAATTTGGAAAACTCAGCAGTGGCCACAGGACTAGAAAAGGTCAGCTTTCATTCCAATCCCAAAGAATGCTCAAACTACCACACAATTGCACTCATCTCACACACTAGTAAAGTAATGCACAAAATTCTCCAAGCCAGGCTTCAGCAGTACGTGAGCCATGAACTTCCAGATGTTCAAGCTGGTTTTAGAAAAGGCAGAGGAACCAGAGATGAAATTGCCAACATCTGCTGGATAATGAAAAAGTAATAGAGTTCCAGAAAAATATCTATTTCTGCTTTGTTGACTATGCCAAAGCCTTTGACTGTGTGGATCACAATAAACTGGAAAATTTTGAAAGAGATGGGAATACCAGACCACCTGACCCGCCTTTTGAGAAACCTATATGCAGGTCAGGAAGCAACAGTTAGAACTAGACATGGAACCACAGACTGGTTCCAAATAGGAAAAGGGGTACATCAAGGCTGTATATTGTCACTCTGCTTATTTAACTTATATGCAGAGTACATCATGAGAAACGCTGGACTGGAAGAAACACAAGCTGGAATCAAGATTACCAGGAGAAATATCAATAACCTCAGATATGCAGATGACACCACCCTTATGGCAGAAAGTGAAGAGGAGCTAAAGAGCCTCTTGACGAAAGTGAAAGAGGAGAGTGAAAATGTTGGCTTAAAGCTCAATATTCAGAAAAGTAAGATCATGGCATCTGGTTCCATTACTTCATAGAAAGTAGATGAGGAAACAATGGAAACAGTGTCAAACTTTATTTTTTTAGGCTCCAAAATCACTGCAGATGGTGATTACAGCCAGGAAATGAAAAGATGCTTACTCCTTGGAAGGCAAGTTATGACCAACCTAGATAGCATATTCAAAAGCAGCGACATTACTTTGCCAACAAAGGTCCAGCTAGTCAAGGCTATGGTTTTTCCAATGGTCATATATGGATGTGAGAGTTGGACTGTGAAGAAGGCTGAGTGCTGAAGAATTGATGCTTTTGAACTGTGGTGTTGGAGAAGACTCTTGAGAGTCCCTTGGACTGCAAGGAGATTCAATCAGTCCATTCCAAAGGAGATCAGTCCTGGGTGTTCACTGGAAAGACTGATGCTGAAGCTGAAACTCCAGTACTTTGGCCACCTGATGCGAAGAGTTGACACATTGGAAAAGACTCTGATGCTGGGAGGGATTGGGGGCAGGAGGAGAAGGGGACAACAGAGGATGAGATGACTGGATGGCATCATCAACTCGATGGACATGAGTGTGAGTGAACTCTGGGAGTTGGTGATGGACAGGGAGGCCTGGCATGCTGCAATTCATGGGGTCGCAAAGAGTCGGACATGACTGAGCAAGTGAACTGAACTGACTGGATCATAGAAAAAAGCAAGAAAGTTCCAGAAAAATTCTATTTCTGCTTTATTGACTGTGCCAAATAATTTGACTGTGTGGATCACAATAAACTGTGGAAAATTCTGAAAGAGATGGGAATACCCGACCACCTGACCTGCCTCTTGAGAAATCTGTATGCAGTCCCAGAAGCAACAGTTAGTACCTGACATGGAACAATGGACTGGTTCCAAATTGGGAAAGGATACATCAAGGCTATATATTGTCACACTGCTTATTTAACTTATATCAGAGTACATCATGCAAAATGCCAGGGTGGATGAATAACAAGCTGGAATCAAGATTGCCAGGAGGAATTGAAGAGCCTCTATTTGAAAGTGAAAGAAGAGAGTGAAAAAGTTGGCTTAAAACTCAACATTCAGAAAACTAAGATCATGGCATCTGGTCTCATCACTTTATGGCAAATAGAGGGGAAAACAATGGAAACAGTGAGAGACTTTATTTTCTTGGCCTCCAATATCTCTGCAGATGGTGACTGCAGCCATGAAATTAAAAGACACTTGTTCCTTGGAAGAAAAGCTATGACTAACATAGACAGCATATTAAAAAGCAGAGACATTATTTTGCCAACAATGTGCATCTAGTCAAAGCTATGGCTTTTCCAGTAGTTATGTATGGATGTGAGAGTTGGACTATAAATTTAATCCTCAAAGCTGAGTTTTGAAGAATTGATGCTTTTGAAGTGTAGTGTTGGAGAAGACTCTTGAGAGTCCTTTGGACTGCAAGGAGATTCAACCAGTCCATCCTAAAAGAAATCAGTCCTAAATATTCATTGGAAGGACTGATGCTGAAGTTGAAGCTTCAAAACTTTGGTCACCTGATGCAAAGAACTGACTCATTGGAAAAGACCCTGATGCTGGGGAAGTTTGATGGCAGTAGGAAAAGGGAACAACAAAGGATGAGATGGTTGGATGGCATCACATATTCAATGGACATGAGTTTGAGCAAGCTCTGGGATTTGGTGATGGACAGGGAAGCCTGGCATGCTGCAGTTCATGGGGTCACAAAGAGTCATCCATGACTGAGTGATTAAACTGAACTGAAACATTGAAAGATATCTAGAATGTGTTTATATTCTAGAACTTGATGGTGTCACCAAATAGTAAGTTCTGACAAATTTATGCTTCAAAGGTAAACACATATTCATAAAGTTGGTTGAGTTTAGTGTTGTTTTGAATACAACAGAATAAGGCATCAGACTCCAAAGAATATATGGTTGGCCATAATATTGTCTAGGTATCTACACAGATTATACTGACTATATCATAGATGTTTAAGGAGAGTCCAGATAAAATTAAGGAACATCTTATTACAAAAATGAGATTCAAGTGCTAATTACTTAAGTCCTCTATAAACAGAAGGACTTTGACTTGTGTGGTCTCTTCTGTCTCAAAGCTGTTATTATGCAGGGCACCAGCTCCTTGAATCACAGGATGGGGTCCATTTGAAAGAGTTTCTCAGTGGTTGAGCCTAATATTCAAAACATCACTTTCCTGCCTGGCTGAATGTAACAGGAAAACAGGTAGTAGCAACCAGGAATTGAAAGATACTCATGGAAGTGGGGGTCAGTGATAATTTGATGGCCCATCATACCGACAGCCTTTGAATACCTTTTTAAGGAATTTGAGTGCCCCTGAGAACAATGAAGGAAGACTAGGCTGCTGTCTTCTGATGGCCCTGGACAATTCAACGCTGACCCCAACTGGCAAGTCTTACACTAGCACTGCTCACTGGAAACATGGGGATCCTATTGGCAAGGGATATTAGTAAAGAAGCTCCAGGTTTTTCCTTTGCAATTTTTGGGAGCATTATTCCAATGGCTCTTGCAGAAGGGAATATAAATGAAAAACAAAAAAGCTGCAAATAGAAAATTTAAAGCAGCAAACGAAAAGCTCGTCTTTAACAGGATCTACCCTTGGTAGCAATCAAGTTATTGACCAAAAACCAGTCTCAAGCAATTCTTTGGGGGATCTGATCCTCTAACTGGAGGGGCTTGCCAAGCTTTCCTTTCCATTCTTGCTGCTACATTCGCCTCGGGAGGAGTTCTGGTAAATACAATTTGGTCTCAGAATACATCCTTCAAGATTGCTGCCTCAGGCATCTGCTTTATTGACCCACTCCTTAATCCACATCTGTTGACAGAAAATCGAAGCTGCTCGCAGAAATTAGGTTGAGGTGGAGAGAGAGAAAGAGAAAGGGCAGACATATGGTCTAATCACAGAATCAAGGATGCAGTGAAGTAGCAGGACTGGATTCCCGGAGGAAAAGTAGCAGCGAACAGTGCAGTAAAGAAACTTGACCTATTTGGCTAGAGATTCTGGGCAGCCTTTGAGGCAGAGCTCAGAGAAACTGATGGAAGACAAGGGGACCACTCCAGAGTGTTCAACCACAGTTGAATCTACTAATGGAAGCATCAGTTAACGGCATCACCTCTGACATGATGGACAGTGAAATAAACTTGAATTAACAGACACTGATCTTTCACCTGAAAGAGAGACTCATACACTTTTTGTTATCTTTTTTTTTTCTGCCAATAATTAACATATCATTAGAACGATTAAAAAAGAGAATATTAAAGGGAAGTCAGTTACTTCTATCCTGAGTGTTACTCATCTGGAGGAGCACTTTTGATGTAAATTCAAGTAATAATAGACTGTATCCATTGCAAAACAATCAACTTTTCAAAGTCATGCCTGTGATTCTAGTGGTGCTAAATTTTTCTAATGTTTAACTGGTCTAATCTTTTAAGTGCAATTGCGTTCATTCTTTCTCTCAGTATTCATTTCCAAAGTACCTTGAAACGTGACACTTTCTCATAGTACTTGAGCTTTGTAATTCCAGTTCTAAGTAGCAAAATCTGCCAGCAGTTTACAATTCTTGCAGTGACATATTTAGAAGATTAAGCTGTCAAACTTTTAATGCTTTCTTTTGATAGTCTTTTTTATTTTGTGAAACTTTAAATAGGAATTCAGATTTTGTTAAGAGAATTAATTTTAGCCCTTCAGTCAATGGAGGTACTATTGATAAATGTTTGTTCAGTAATAGTAACTCGACTTCTGTAATTTAGTTCTGAATAAAAGAATATGATAAGACAAGGCAGATTTTAAAGCATAAATAATGTTACAACATAAGGTAGGCTGTAAAAACAAATCAAGATATTAAGCTTTCTTTAATTAATGTACCTTACACTTCTCCATTCTAATGCCCCTTTCTCTTTTTCTCCAATTTTAGTTATTTTATTTTGCTAAATAAAATATTTTGGTTTGCTTTAAACTAAAATCTCTGTTTTTTGTCCACTGAATTTTGAAAGTTTTTATTATGTCTCTGTTAAATACAGTGAGGAAATTATTTGGCTCTACACTCAATTCTGTGTCACTATTCTTACATCATGGAAAATTAAATTATAAAATTTATATTCACATCTATAATCTTATTAAATCATCCATGTTTTATTTACAAATTCTAAAATTTGACAACTTTAAAACTGCATTTAAAATATTATGATTGTTGGAATATTAATCTTTACAGAGATTATATATCTCTGTATATATCATATGTTCTATGAAATCATCAATGAGGGCAACTTAATAAACAATGTAACAATAATGAGGTAAATAATGAATGATTTCCCTAAATTCCATCAATTATATAAAATAATTCCAATTTTTTGTTAGTTTCACAATTTGTTCATGATTTCTATACCATTTTTCCACCTTGAAATTTATAATCCTGTTCAGTTCTGTTGACAAGTATAGAATTAAGGTTATCCTTCTGTTCAGTGAAATCTGATTTTTTCTTGGGGTATAATCTTTGGAGCTTATTGAATTATTGTTCTAATTTTGATCAATTCTTTCTTGGATTATTACATGGCTATCATTCTGCAATCTTTTTTATTGCACTTACAGGTGGGGAATCACTCACTGTTTCTTGAAATTTGTGGTTTCTACTCAATTGTAACCTTTTAAAGTTCTTATTGTGTTCTACTGGAAATTATCCTCTAATAACTTTTTTAAAAAGGGGGTCAAAAAAGTAAACTTTCCCATTAACCATATGTATGAAAATATCTTTCATTTGCCCTTATACTGCCTAATAAATTTATTCTGTTTTGGCATCCTTTTTTTTGGGAGAGGAATATTGTTGCCAATTAGAATTCTGAAGTCATTCTTATGCTTTATCCTCAGTGCTGATCTTTTTTGTTTTTTGTTTGCTTTTTTCTTAATGCCTTCCTAATCTTGATGATTCTATGATTTTGTTTTTCAGAAAGTAGCTTTCTCAGCCATTGAATGAATATTCAGTGTGATATTCCTATCTTAAAGCTTATATTTCGCATTATTTTTCTAATAATTTTCAACTCCATTTTGTTTATTCTATCCAGGAATTTGCTCTAATAACTCTGCCAAAAAATACTCAACAGGAAATGAGAAGCACCTAAGTTATCATAAACACACTGTTAGTAGATCTTAAGATGGTGCTAGTGAAAGCTAAGATGGGCATGAGGAACACATTATTGGGAACTTGAGGTAATATTATCTAGTGTTGTACAGTGGCAGAAACTTTAACTGACTAGTGTTCTACATGATAAGTAAAGCATGATGAACTCAGAGATTTCAAAAAATAGAATTGAAAATTGGTTTCTTCTTGCTGCTTACAGTACAATGTGAGATGAAAGAGAAGGATTGAGCAAAAAACTGTTAAGCAAAGATGACCTAGGACTTGATGATTTAGGAAACTCACAGCCTTTCCAGACTGCTAAAATTAGAAGGATCACATGCTCCAGAGAAAAAGCCAATACTGGTCAACCTTCTGCTAGTATTTCAGAAGGATTAAAATTTCAGAGCATTCCTTCACACAGAGTGCTTTTTGAAAGATTAGGTATATGACTTATGGATTCCCCTCATTCATTTTAGCAGAAGTCAAAAATAGAGATGGGATTACACAGGAAAGATCTGTGGAGGAGCCTCTTGTCTAATGGAGTGAATCCAGAACACATACACTGGAGAGCTACAAGACTCCTGAGAATGTTTTCTCATAAGTAACACTTCCAGCTCAGACTGAAAAGCAAAGAGAGCAAACATAATAAAACAAGACTACCAGATTCCCACATTCTTCTTGAAGGAAACAAGCTAATAACTTGTTAAAGTGTGCTGCAAAATAAGGATAGCACACTGCAAAAGTGTGCTATCCTTCAAGAAAAAGGAAAAGTACATCCAAGGTCAGAGACGGGGGCTCAGATGGCAGAGACTTAAGACACAAATGATTACACTCAGGTCCGGAAACCTAAGGGAGTTTGTCCTGCTGGGGTTTGAAACTGTTTGGGACCAATGACTCCTTTTTTCCTTCCATTTTATCCTGTTAAGAATAGTAATGTCTATACTTGGTATCTTTGGAGAAGGCAAAGGCACCCCACTCCAGTACTCTTGCCTGGAAAATCCAATGGAAGGAGGAGCCTGGAAGGCTGCAGTCCATGGGGTCGCTGAGGGTCGGAAACGACTGAGCGACTTCACTTTCACTTTTCACTTTCATGCATTGGAGAAGGAAATGGCAACCCACTCCAGTGTTCTTGCCTGGAGAATCCCAGGGACGGGGGAGTCTGGTGGGCTGCCGACTATGGGTCGCACAGAGTTGGACACGACTGAAGTGACTTAGCAGCATACCTGGTATCTTAAGTCTGCCATATTTTATGGCAAAATACAATTGTGATTGTATTTTGAAAATAGATAACATATTCTATTTTGAACATCAATCATTTGTATTCTAGTTTCATAGTTCCACATATGGAAGTGAATTTAATCTCAGGATAGATATCATACTAAGTGAAGTATCACCCATATCTAATGTGGTTGATTTAGATGATATGACTTGGAATTTTTAAGCTGATGAGCCTTAAGTGAGATTTGAACTTGAGAATGATATCAAGTTAATAAACTTGGGTTAACCTTTTGTAGAGTTTGGGATACACTGAATATATTTTGCATTTGGGACAGATGTGAATCTTTGGGTACCAGAGAGCAGATTTGAGTAGGGTAAATAATGGTTGCCTTAAGATGTCCATATCATGTTCTCCAGAATCTCTGAATATGTCTGTTTAGGTCTTCTGCCCATTTTCTGAGTTTTTTTTTTTTTTTAATACCAAGCTGCATGAGCTACTTGTACATTCTGGTGATTAATCCCTTGCCAGTTGCTTAGTTTGCAAATATTTTCTCCCATTCTGAGGGTTGTCTTTTTCTTTTGTTTATGGCTTCCTTTGCTGTGCAAAAGTTTTTAAGTTTAATTGGATCTCATTTATTTTTGTTATTTTTTTCATTATTCTACAAAGTGGAATGAAAAATATCTTGGGGGTTATGTCATGGAGTGTTCTGCCTATGTTTTCCTCTAAGAGTTTTATAGTGTCCAGCTTTTTGACTTTTATAAAAGGCATCCTCATTTTAAAAATTACACTTGATACATTGAACATTTTATCTTTCAGATAGGGAATAAAACAAATATGTTCATCATTGCCACTTCAATTTAGTTAAGTTTATATTAGATGTCTAGACCAGTGTGTTAATATAAGAAAAAAATTGATATGTAAAATATTATAAAGAGAAAGCAATCTTTATATACACATATTCATGTAGGTAGAAGTTTCTAAGAATTTATGAATATATTTTCAGTTTAACTAGGTGAGAACTTAGAAAGATTTTGAGCAGAAAAATCACTATCTCTCTGAAAAATCTTTTGTATTTACATGCTAGAAATTTACAATTAAAAATCAAGTTTCACAAAAGATATGTTTAAAATAATCAAAAAATATTTCATAAGAAAAATCAAACAAATCATGCAACTTCTTTGTGAATAAATATAGTTAAAGTAGGAAATAAAAATATGACAAATGGAGATACATACAAAATTCATGGGCTGATTTGGGAGAATGGCATTGAAACATGTAAAATATCATGTGTGAAACGAGATGCCAGTCCAGGTTCGATGCACGATACTGGATGCTTGGGGCTAGTGCACTGGGACGACCCAGAGGGATGGTATGGGAAGGGAGGAGGGAGGAGGGTTCAGGATGGGGAGCACATGTATACCTGTGGCGGATTCATTTTGATATTAGGCAAAACTAATACAATTATGTAAAGTTTAAAAATAAAATAAAATTAAAAACATATATAAAATTTTTACAAGTAGATCTATAGTTTTTACATAATTCAATTCAAATTTTTGTATTTTTTCTTATTTTTTTTGAACTTGAAAAACCAATTCTAACATTATTTTGCAAATTTAAATGCTAAAACTATAATAGGGTCGACTAAAAGAAGACAAGAAAGTATTGAAATACTTGTTTCTAAATATAACAAAATTTATTTTAAAACTTTCATAATCATGCCTTGGTGTATCCCAATAGAAATGAAAGCAGATAGCCACATAAGGCTTTTTTACAAATGTTCACAAAAACAATATAATAGCTAAAATTTGAAATCAATCTTGTAGACTGTAGGTTGAATTGTATTCCCTCTAAATAAATATGGTGTAATCCCAACCCCAAGTAACTAAGAATATGACCTTACTTGGAAATAGAGTCATAATTATTTAAGATTAAGTCGTGCTGAAGAAGGGTGGGTCCTCTAATCAATATGACTGGTGTCCTTATTAAAAAAATAAAGGAATTTTGGACACAACACAAACATACCTGCATGGAGAATGTTATGCAAGCATGAAGACAGAGATTGGGGGGATGTGTTTACAAGCCAAGGAATGACAAAGATTGCCAGCAAACCAGACATAGAACAGATTTGCTTTCACAGCTTTAGAGGAGGACAATTTGCCAACACCTTGATTTTAGACTTCCAGCATCAAGAACAGTAAGACAACAAATTTCTGTTGCTTAAGCCACCCAGTTTGTGACACTTTGTCAAGGCAGCCCCAGCAAACTGATACAAAACCCATGTCAATTAACTGGTAAATAACTGAACATATCATGCTATATCCTTATATACAAGCAATGAAAAGAATGAAGTATTAATATCCAAGTATTAATATCAGATTACTTGGAGAAATCTGAAAAACATTAAGCTATGTGAAGGGGTGAACTGAAGTGAAGTGAAAATCGCTCAGTCGTGTCTGACCCTTTGTGACCCCATGAACTAAACAGTCCATGGAATTCTCTAGGCCAAAACACTGGAGTGGGTAGCCTTTCCCTTCTCCAGGGGATCTTCCCAACCCAGGGATCAAACCGAGGTCTTCTGCATTGCAGGCAGATTCTTTACCAGCTGAGCCACAAGGAGAGCCCTATATGAAGGAAGTATAACATAAAATACAATGTTCTGTAAGATACCATTTATATGAAACTCTCAATTTAGTTCAGTTTAGTCACTCAGTTGTGTCCAACTCTTTGAGACCCCATGGACTGCAGCACGCCTCTAAAAGGTTAGAATTCTAATAACTTGAAGCAAATGAACAGACATCTGAGATTGAGATTAAGGGAATGACAATAACTTCAAAGAGCTTGAAGAAATATTTTGTGGTGATATAAATGGCATGTATCTTGATTTTGGTCATAAGAACATGGTTAATGCAATTGTCCAATCTCATCAAACTGTATACTATTAATTTATAAATTTTATCACATTCATATTGTATTTCAATATAGCTGGGTATTTCAGCCAAGTAACTGACAATAAAAAACAGTTTTTTCCCCAAATAAACTCAGATATGCACAGATACTTAATAATGACTAAGTTATCACAGTAGAAAGGTGAAAAAAATGAATTGAGTTGTAAATAAATGACACTAGGTACATTGGGTATCCATATGGGAAAAAATTAAACCGGACCCTTTCAAAGACCATTGTATTTCATCAGATCAGATCAGATCAGTTGCTCAGTCATGTCCAAATCTTTGTGACCCCAGCATGCCAGGCCTCCCTGTCCATCACCAACTCCCGGAGTTCACTCAGACTCACGTCCATCGAGTCAGTGATGCCATCCAGCCATCTCATCCTCTGTCGTCCCCTTCTCCTCCTGCCCCCAATCCCTCCCAGCATCAGAGTCTTTTCCAATGAGTCAACTCTTTGCATGAGGTGGCCAAAGTACTGGAGTTTCAGCTTTAGCATCATTTCTTCCAAAGAAATCCCAGGGCTGATCTCCTTCAGAATGGACTGGTTGGATCTCCTTGCAGTCCAAGGGACTCTCAAGAGTCTTCTCCAACACCACAGTTCAAAAGCATCAATTCTTCGGCGCTCAGCCTTCACAGTCCAACTCTCACATCCATACATGACCACAGGAAAAACCATAGCCTATACCTATTCACAATTCTTTTACTCTCTAATCAGGTCATGGCTTCCATGTGGAGGTAATTTATATCTTTGCCTGAATGATTTTTGTCTTGGCCACATAGGTTGCTTTAACCAACAGAATGTGGGCTCTCTCTACCTGGGTGGTAGGATGAGGGTCACATGAAATAGACAAACCAAATCTTCAGCCTGGAATCAAGCCTAGCTAGGCCACTCCTAAACCACATATAGAAAGGATGAAAATGCTGACCTATAAATGAAAAACAAAAGTTGATATGCGAAGCAACTGAAATTATAAGGTTGTGTATTACTCAGAAAATTTTATTAATATAGACCCTTCCCTCACAGCACACAAAAACTTATCTACATGTGGATTATGGGTAAGGCAACCATATATTTTATTATCCAAATTGGGATATTATTAAGAAAGAAAAATGTATGATTAAGTACCCTGGACAATAAGCATTAAATAGAGATGTACAAGGGAAAAAAAGATGATCACCCTAATTACTGGCTCAAATTGTGCAATTCCAAGTTCTCCTTTAGAAAACTATGTGGGAGAATGTCTTCATGATTTCATAGTAGGAAATTTTTCTTAAGACATAAAAAGGTCTTAAACAGAGATAAAGAGGTAATTTTACTATAAAAAATGCAAATTCCCTTTGATCAACAGACACAAGTAAGAAAATATGGGGAAAAACAGTTTCATAACTGTGGGGACATAGGTGGCCTTTTGGAGGTGAATCTTAGTATTACGGTTGCCTACCTATGACTGGGTCTCCCTGAAGTTCTGAACTCTCAGAGTTGTCCACGCTGAGCCTCCAGCAATTTGTGAATATAGTTCAGGTTTTTGTTCCTGATAAGGTTTCTGCTTACAAATCTCTGCTCTGCTTATATTAGGAGAGAACAAGATGGTGGAGGAGTAGGTGGATGTGGAGTACAACTGTCCACAGATACATCAGAATACACCTTCAGACACAGGAGTGCAGAACACCAACTGAGAGTCGACAGGAGTAACTGACCAGCGGAAAAGGATACATCAGTTCAGTTCAGTTCAGTCGTTCAGTCGTGTCCGACTCTCTGCGACCCCATGAATCGCAGCACGCCAGGCCTCCCTGTCCATCACAAACTCCCAGAGTTCACTCAGACTCAAGTTCATCGAGTCAGTGATGCCATCCAGCCATCTCATCCTCTGGCGTCCCCTTCTCCTCCTGCCCCCAGTCCCTCCCAGCATCAGAGTCTTTTCCAATGAGTCAGCTCTTCACATAAGGTGGCCAAAGTACTGGAGTTTCAGCCTCAGCATCGTTCCCTCCAAAGAAATCCCAGGGCTGACCTCCTTCAGAATGGACTGGTTGGATCTCCTTGCAGTCCAAGGGACTCTCAAGAGTCTTCTCCAACACCACAGTTCAAAAGCATCAATTCTTCGGCACTCAGCCTTCTTCACAGTCTAACTCTCACATCCATACACGACCACAGGAAAAACCATAGCCTTGACTAGACAGACCTTTGTTGGCAAAGTAATGTCTCTGCTTTTGAATATGCTATCTAGGTTGGTCATAACTTTCCTTCATGCAAAACTGAAGATCAAGCCCTGAGCATTTGAAGTGGGAGCACTGACTCCAAGACCCTAGACTACCAGAGAACTAACCCTAGCGGGCATCAAATAGTGAGAACTCACACAAAGGAAACCACCAGAATATAAGAGCCGGCATCAGCCAACCACCTGTGCAGGATGTCACATCTAAACAACAAACAAAACAAAAATACAAACCCAGTCATCAGCAGACAGGATTACCACCTCACTCAGCCTTGCCCATCAGAGGAAAAACAAACAAACAAAAACTCAGCACATATCTCACCCTATAAGAAGCTTACACAAATCACTGGACCAACCTCAGGAGGGCAGAAACCAAAACAAAGAAATAATTCAACCTTGAAGCCTGGGAAAAGGAGACCTCAAACACAATAAGTTAAAAAAAAAAATAATGAAAAGACAAAGAAATACTACATAAATCAAGGAGCAAACTAGAAACACAGAAGTCCAAATAAATGAAAACGAAATAGGTACACTACCTGAAAAAGAATTCAGAAAAATGATAGTAAAGATGCTCAAAAACCTTGAAAACAAAATGGAGAAAATATAAGAATCAATTAACAAAGACCAAGAAGAATGAAAAAATAAACATGCAGAGACAAACAATTACTGAAATTAAAAATACTCTAGAAGGAATCAATAGCAGAATATCTAAAGCAGAAGAATGAATCAGTGAGCTGGAAGAGAAAATGGTGGGAATAACTTCTGAAGAGCAGAATAAAGTAAAAAGAATGAAAAGAACTGAGCATAGTCTCAGAAATCTTTGGGACAATATCAAATGTACCAACATTTGAATTATAGGGGTCCCAGAAGAAGAAGAGAAAAATAAAGGGTATGAGAAAATTCTTGAAGAAATTATAGTAGAACATTTCCCCAACATGGAAGAGGAAATAGTCAATCAAGTCCAAGAAGCACAGAGGGTCCCATACAGGATAAACCCAAGGAGAAACATGCCAAGACACATACTAACCAAATAATAAAGACTAAACACAAAGAAAGAATATTAAAAGCAGCAATGGAGAAGCAACAAGTAACATACAAGGGAAACCCCTTCTGCTTAACAGCTGATCTTTCAGCAGAAACTCTGCAGGCCAGAAGGGGATGGCAGGATGTATTTAAAGTACTGAAAGGAAAAAATCTACAACCAGGATTACTGTACCTGGCAAGGATCTCATTCAAAATTGATGGAGAAATAAAAAGCTTTTCAGGCAAGCAGAAGTCAAGAGAATTCAGTACCACCAAACCAGCTTTACAACAAATGTTAAACAGACTTATATAGTCAAGAAATATAAGAGAAGAAAAAGACCTACAAAATCGACTCCAAACAATTAAGAAAATGGCAATAGGAACATATATATTGATAATTACTTTAAATGTAAATGGATTAAATGCTCCACCCAAAAGACACAGAGGAGCTGAATGAATACAAAAACAAGACCCATATATATACTGTCTACAAGAAACCCACTTCAGACCTCAAGACACATATAGACTGAAAGTGAGAGGATGGAAAAATATATTCCATGCAAATGAGAAGCCAAAGAAAGCTGGAGTAGCAAAACTCATATCAGACAAGATAGAACTTAAAGAATATCAGAAGAGATAAAGAAGGACACTACATAGTGATCAAGGGATCAATCCAAGAGGAAGACAACAAAATTGTAAATATCTATGCACCCAACATAGATATTTACATAGATATTTGGAGAAGGAAATGGCAACCCACTTCAGTGTTCTTGCCTGGAGAATCCCAGGGATGGGGGAGCCTGGTGGGCTGCCATCTGTGGGGTCGCACAGAGTCAGACACGACTGAAGCAACTTAGCAGCAGCAGCAGCATGCACCCAACATAGGAGCGAATCAATACATAAGACAAACACTAACAGACATAAAAGAAGAAATTGACAGTAACACAGTAATAGTAGGAGACTTTAACACCCCACTTACACCAATGGACAGATCATCAAAACAGAAAATTAATAAGGAAACACAAGTCTTAAATGATACATTACATTAGATGGACCTCATTAATATCTTCAGGACATTCCATCCAAATGCAGAAGAATACACCTTCTTCTCAAGTACACATGGAATATTCTCCAGGTCACAAATTAAACCTCACAACATCTTGGGTCACAAATCAAACAGCAAATTTAAGAAAATTGAAATCATATCAAGCATCTTCTCCAACCACACTATGAGACTAGATATCAATTACAAGAAAAAACCTGTAAGAAAAACAAACACATGGAGATTAAACAACCTGTTTCTAAATAACCAACAGGTTACTGAAGAAATCAAAAGGGAAATAAAAAAATTTCTAGAAAGAAATGACAATTAAAACACAACAACTCAAAACTTATGGCATGCAGCAAAAGCAATCCTAAGAGGGAAGTTTCTAGCAATATAATCCTACCTCAGGAAATAAGAAAAACATTGAATAGACAACCTAACTTTACTTATAAAACAACTGGAAAAAGAGTTAAAAAAAAAAACAAAATTAGTAGAAGGAAAGAAATCATAAAGATCAAAGAAGAAATAAATGAAAAAGAAAGAAACAATAGTAAAGATTAATAAAACTAAAAGCTGTTTCTTTGAGAAGGTAAACAAAATTGACAAAACTATGGTCAGACTCATCAGGAAAAAAAGAGAAGAGAATCAAAATTAGATATGAAAAAGGAGAGGTTACAATAGACAATGCAGAAATACAAAGGATTATAAGAGAATATTATGAAAAACTATATGGCAATAAAATGGATATCCTGGAAGAAATGGACAGATTCTTAGAAAAGTTCATTCTTCCAAGACTGAACCAGGAAGAAATAGAAATTATAACAACCCAATCACAAACACGGAAATTGAAGCTGTGATCAAAAATCTCCCCCAAAACAAAAGCCCAGGACCAGATGGCTTCACAGGAGAATTCTACCAAACATTTAAAGAGCTAATGCCCATTCTTCTAAAACTCTTTCAAAAAATTGCAGAGGAAGGAACACTTCCAAACTCATTCCACAAGGCCACCATCACCCTGATACCAAAACCAGACAAAGACAAACACACACAAAAAAGAAAATATCAATGATATTTTACAGGCCAATATCAATGATGAACGTAGATGCAAAAATCCTCAAAAAAATTTTAGCAAACAGAATTCAGCACCACATCAAAAAGCTCATACATCATGATCAAGTTGGGTTTATTCCAGGAATGCAAGATTTCTTCAATATATGCATATCAATCAATGTGATACCCCATAATAACAATTTGAAAGATAAAAACGATATGATAATCATAACAGATGCAGAAAAAGCCTTTGACAAAATTCAGCAACTATTTATGATTAAAACTCTTCAAAAATGAGCATAGAAGGAACCAACCCCAACATCAGTTCATTTCAATTCAGTTCAATCACTCAGTCGTGTCTGACTCTTCGTGACCCCATGGACTGCAGCAGGCCAGGCCTCCCTGTCCATCACCAGCTCACTAGGTTTACTCAAACTCATATCCATTGAGACAGTGATGCCATCTAACCATCTCATTATCTGTCATCCACTTCTCCTCATACCTTCAATCTTTCCCAGCATCAGGTCTTTTCCAATGAGTCAGTTTTTCACATCAGATGGCCAAAGTATTGAAGTTTCAGCTTCAGCATCACTCCTTTCAATGAATATTCAGGACTGACTTCCTTTAGGATGGACTGGTTGGATCTTCTCACTGTCCAAGGGACTCTCAAGAGTCTTCTACTCTTTTGAACACTGCAGTTCAAAAGCATCAATTCTTCAGTGCTCAGCTTTCTTTATAGTCCAACTCTCACATCCATACATGACTACTGGGAAAACCATAGCCTTGACTAAATGGACCATTGTTGGCAAAGTAATGTCTCTGCTTTTTAATATTCTGTCTAGGTAGGTCATAACTATTCTTCTAAGGAGCAAGCATCTTTTAATTTCATGATTGCAGTCACCGTCTGCAATGATTTTACAGCCCAAGAGAATAAAGTTTCTCACTCTTTCCATTGTTTCCCCATCTATTTCCCATGAAGTGATGGGACCGGATGCCATGATCTTAGTTTTCTGAATGTTGAGCTTTAAGCCAACTTTTTCACTCTCCTCTTTCACGTTCATCAAGAAGCTATTTAGTTCTTCTTCGCTTTCTGCCATAAGGGTGGTGTCATCTGCATATCTTAGGTCATTGATATTTCTCCTGGGAATTTTGATTCCAGCTTGTGCTTCATCCAGTCCAGCATTTCTCATGATGTACTCTGCATATAAGTTAAATAAGCAGGGTGACAATATACAGCCTTGATGTATTCCTTTCCCGATTTGGAACCAGACTGTTGTTCTATGTCCAGTTCTAACTGTTGCTTCTTGACCTGCATATAGATTTCTCATGATGCAGGTCAGGTGGTCTGGTATTCCCATCTCTTTCAGAATTTTCCACAGCTTATTGTGATCCACACAGTCAAAGGTTTTGGCATTGTCAATAAAGCAGAAGTAGGTGTTTTTTTTGAGCTCTCTTGCTTTCTCGATGATCCAATGGATGTTGACAATTTGATTTCCTGTTCCTCTGCCTTTTCTAAATCCAGCTGGAACATATGAAAGTTCACAGTTCATGTACTGTTGATGCCTGGCTGGAAGAATTTTGAGCATTACTTTGCTAGTGTGTGAGATGAGTGCTATTGTGCAGTAGTTTGAGCATTCCTTGGCATTGCCTTTTTTTGGGACTGGACTGAAAACTGACCTTTTCCAGTCCTGTGTCCACTGTTTAGTTTTCCAAATTTTCTGACATATTGAGTGCAGCACTTTCACAGCATCATCTTTTAGGATTTGAATTCCGACCAAACGTGGTCCCCTGCAGAAGGGAATGGGAAACCACTTCAGTATTCTTGCCTTAAGAACCCCATGAACCACATGAAGAGGTAAAAAGATAGGACACTGAAAGATGAACTCCCCAGGTCAGTAGGTGCCCAATATGCTACCGGAGATCAGTGGAGAAATAACTCCAGAAAGAATAAAGAGACGGAGCCAAAGCAAAAACAACACCCAGTTTTGGATGTGATTGGTGTTGTAAGTAAAGTCTGATGCTATAAAGAGCAATATTACATAGGAACCTGGGATGTTAGGTCCATGAATCAAGGCAAATTGGAAGTGGTCAAACAGGAGATGGCAAGAATGAACATCAACATTTTAGGAATTAGCAAACTAAAATGGACTGGAATGGGCTAATTTAACTCAGATGGCCATTATATCTACTACTGTAGGCAGGAATCCCTTAGAAGAAATGGAGTAGCCATCATCGTCAACAGAAGAGTCTGAAATGCAGTACTTCGATCCAATCTCAAAAATGACAGAATGATCTCTGTTTGTTTCCAAGGCAACCCATTCAATATCACAGTAATCCAAGTCTATGCCCCAACCACTAATGCTGAAGAAGCTGAAATTTAACAGTTCTGTGAAGACCTACAAGACCTTCTAGAACTCATACCCCCAAAAGATGTCCTTTTCATTATAGGAGACTCTAATGCAAAAGTAGGAAGTCAAGAAATACCAGAGTAATGGGAAAATTTGGCCTTGGAGTAACTCAACATAGTAAAGGCCATTTATGATAAGCCTACAGCAAACATTATTCTCAGTGGTGAAACTAAAAGCATCCCCCCTAAGATCAGGAAGAAGACAAGGATATCCACTTTTGTCACTATTATTCAACATAGTTCTGGAAGTCCTAGCTACAGCCAAGAAAAATAAATAAAAGGAATCCAATTTGGAAAAGAAGAAGTAAATCTCTCACTGTTTGCAGATGACATGATACTGTACATAGAAAAACCCTAAAGATAGGACCAGAAATTACTAGAGCCTATCAGTGAATTTATCAAAGTTGCAGGATACAAAATCAATACACAGAAATCACTTGCATTTCTATATACCAACAATGAAATATCAGAAAGAGAAATTAAGGAAGCAATCTCATTCACCATTGCAACAAAAAGAATTAAATATCTGGGAATAAACTTACCTAAGGAGACAAAAGAACTGTACACAGAAAATTATAAGACATTAGTGAAAGAAGTCATCTCATAAAAAGATGGAGAGATATTCCATGTTCATGGGTAGGAAGAATCATTATTGTGAAAATGACTATACTACCAAATGTAATCTACAGATTCAATGTGATCCCTATTAAATTACCAATGGCATTTTTTCACAGAACTAGAACAAAAAATTTCACAGTTCATTTGGAGACACAAAAGACCATGAATAGCGAAAGCAGTCTTAAGAAAGAAGAATGGAACTGGAGAAATCAAACTTCCTGACCTCAGATTATACTACAAAGCTACAGTTATCAAGACAGTATGGTACTGGCACAAAAACAGAAATATAGACCAATGGAACAAGACATAAAGCCCAGAAATAAACCCGTGCACCTATGGCTACCTTATTTTTGACAAAGGAAGTATGAATATACAATGGGTCAAAGACAGCCTTTTCATTAAATGGTGCTAAGAAAATTGGACAGCTACATGTAAAAGAATTAAATTAGAACACTTTCTAATACCATACACAAAAATAAACTCAAAGTGGATTAAAGACCTAAATGTAAGACCAGAAGCTGTAAAACTTAGAGGAAAACATAGGCAGAACATTTGATGACATAAATCAAATCAAGATCCTCTATGATCCTCCTCCTAGAGTAATGGAAATAAAAACAAAAGTAAACAAGTCGGACATTAAACTTGGGAGAGGGTGGGAAGATTTGGGAGAATGGCATTGAAACATGTAAAATATCATGTATGAAACGAGATGCCAGTCCAGGTTCGATGCACGATACTGGATGCTTGGGGCTAGTGCACTGGGACGACCCAGAGGGATGGTATGGGGAGGGAGGAGGGAGGAGGGTTCAGGATGGGGAGCACATGTATATCTGTGGTGGATTCATTTGGATATTTGGCAAAACTAATACAATTATGTAAAGTTTAAAAAAAAAACAAAAAACCATAAAAGAGGCCATCTAGAAATAAAAAATAAAAAAAAAAAAAGCTTTTGCACAGCAAAGGAAACTATAAGCAAGGTGAAAATACCACCCTCAGAATGGGAGAAAATAAGAGCAAATGAAACAACTGACAAAGGATTAATTTCCAAAATATACAAGCAGCTCATACGACTCAATGCTAGAAAAACAAAGAAACCAATCAAAAAGTGTAAAAGACCTAAAAGACCCATCAAAAGGGTAAAAGACCTAAAAAGACATTTCTCCAAAGAAGATATACAGATGGTTAACAAACACATGAAAAGATGCTCAACATTACATTATTAGAGAAATACAAATCAAAACCACAATGAGATATCACCTCACACTGGTCAGAATGGCTATCCTCAAAAAGTCTACAAACAATAAATGCTGCAGACGGTATGGAGCAAAGGGAATGCTCTTGCACTGTTGGTGGGAATGTAAATTGATAGAGCCACTATGGAAGAGGGTATGGAGATTCCTTTAAAAAATAGGAATAAAACCACCATATGACCCAGCAATCCCACTTCTAGGCAAATATCCTAAGGAAACCAAAATTGAAAAAGATACATGTATCCTGTTGTTCATTGCAGCACTATTTACAATAGCTAGAACATGGAAGCAACCTAGATGTCCATCAATAGATGAATGGATAAAGAAGTTGTGGTACATATACACAATTGAATATTACTCAGCCATAAAGAGGAACACATTTGAGTCAGTTCTGATGAGGTGGATGAACCTAGAACCTATTATACACAGTGAAGTGAGCCAGAAAGAGAAAGATAAATATTGTGTTCTAACACACATGTACAGAATCTAAAAAATGGCACTGAAGAATTTATTTACAGGGAAGCAGTGGAGAAACAGACATAAAGAATAGACTTATGGACATGGGGAGAGGGGAGAAGAGAGTGAGATGTATGGAAAAAGTAACACGTAAACTTACGCTACCATATGTAAAATAGATAGCCAACAGGAATTTGCTATATGGCTCAGGAAACTTAAACAGGGGCTCTGTAACAACCGAGAGGGTTGGGATGAAGAGGGAGGTGGGAGAGAGGTTCAAAAAGGAGGGGACATATGTATACTTATGGCTGATTCATGTTGAGGTTTGACAGAAAATTCTGTAAAGCAAGTATTCTTCTGTAAAGCATTTATCCCTCAATTTAAAAAAAAAAAGGGAAAAAAAGACCAACTATAGAAAAATCAAAAGATTTGAATAAGCACTTCACAAAGGAGGAAATATGTAACCACAGAAGATATACAACATCATGTACCTTCAGTAGAAATAAGAGGACACCATGAGATGTCTATATACCTGTACCAGACTGGCACAGAGTGTTGTCAAGTATGTAGATCAAAAGAACTCACAAGTACATTTGGCAGCATGACTTGGTATAACCTTGGAAAAGAGTTTAGTAAACTTGGGTCCTATTTTTTGATCTAGCAATTCAACGTATGAGGATCTGTCATAGACAGATACGTGTACATTAGGTTCAGTTGAGTTCGGTCACTCAGTCATGTCATCCAACCATGTCATCCTCTGTCATCCCCTTCTCCTACTGCCCTCAATCTTTCCCAGCATCAGATCAGATGAGATCAGTCACTCAGTCATGTCTGACTCTTTGGGACCCCATGCATCGCAGCATGCCAGGCCTCCCTGTCCATCACCAACTCCCAGAGTTCACTCAGACTCACGTCCATTGAGTCAGTGATGCCATCCAGCCATATCATCCTCTGTCATCCCCTTCTCCTCCTGCCCCCAATCCTTCCCAGCATCATAGTCTTTTCCAATGAGTCAACTCTTCACATGAGGTGGCCAAAGTATTGGAGTTATAGCTTTGGCATCATTCCTTCCAAAGAAATCCCAGGCTGATCTCCTTCAGAATGGACTGGTTGGATCTCCTTGCAGTCCAAGGGACTCTCAAGAGTCTTCTCCAACACCACAGTTCAAAAGCATCAGGGTCTTTTAAAATGAGTCAGCTCTTCGCATCAGGTGGCAAAGTACTGGAGTTTCAGCTTCAACATCAGTCCTTCCAATGAACACCCAGGACTGATCTCCTTTAGGATGGACAGGTTGGATTTCCTTGCGGTCCAAGGGACTCTCAAGAGTCTTCTCCAACACCATAGTTCAAAAGCATCAATTCTTCGGTGCTCAGCCTTCTTCACAGTCCAACTCTCACATCCATACATGATCACTGGAAAAACCATAGCCTTGACTAGATGGACCTTTCTGGTAAAGTAATGTCTCTGCTTTTTAATATGTTGTCTAGGTTGGTCATAACATTCCTCCCAAGGAGTAAGTGTCTTTTAATTTCCTGGCTGCAATCACCATCTGCAGTGATTTTGGAGCCCAGAAAAATAAAGTCAGCCACTGTTTCCACTATTTCCCCATCTATTTGCCATGAAGTGATGGGACCAGATGCCATGATCTTAGTTTTCTGAATGTTGAGCTTTAAGTCAACTTTTTCACTCTCCTCTTTCATCTTCATCAAGAGGCTCTTTAGTTCTTCTTCATTTTCTGCCATAAGGGTGGTGTCATCTGAATATCTGAGGTTATTGATATTTCTCCCAGCATTCTTGATTCCAGCTTGTGCCTCCTCCAGCCCAGCATTTCTCATGATGTACTCTGCATATAAGTTAAATAAGCAGGGTGACAACATACAGCCTTGACATACTCCTTTTCCTATTTGGAACTAGTCTATTGTTTCATGTCTAGTTCTAACTGTTGCTTCCTGGCCTGCATATAGGTTTCTCAAGAGGCAGGTCAGGTGGTCTGCTATTCCCATCTCTTTCAGAATTTTCCACAGTTTATTGTGATCCACACAGTTAAAGGCTTTGGCATAGTCAATAAAGCAGAAATAGATGTTTTTTCTGGAACTCTCTTGCTTTTGCAATGATACAGCAGATGTTGGCAATTTGATCTCTTGTTCCTCTGCCTTTTCTAAAACTAGCTTGAATATCTGGAAGTTCATGGTTCATGTATTGCTGAAGCCTGGCTTGGAGAATTTTAAGCATTACATTAGGTGGTACTGATTAAAAATCTAAATACTCCAATAAACATGCAGATTCTATTCACTGAGGTTGTACACAAAAGTAGTATGTATAGTAATGTATAGTAGAATAATATAATATGCATAGTAGGATACAGGTATTTTAAAAGTCCTATCTATTTCTAAATGTGAAATTAAGATGAAGAAAATAATCAACCATGAAATTGCTTATTGTTCAAAAAGATGCACCAAACATTAAGTAGATATAGTTTTGTATGGACATTTAATAGAACGTCTTCCCTGGTGGCTCAGATGGTAAAGCGTCTGCCTGCAATGCGGGAGACCGGGGTTCGATCCCTGGGTTGGGAAGATCTCCTGGAGAAGGAAATGGCACCCCACTCCAGTACTCTTGACTGGAGAATCCCACAGACGGAGGAGCCAGGTGGGCTACAGTCCATGGGGTCGCCAAGAGTCCAACACGACTGAGCAACTTCACTTTCACTTTTCTACATGCCTAAGATTCTGTTCCATTTCTTCAATTTATGATCACATGGACCAAGTGATGTAGGCTATGTCTTGTTCACTCTCATAAAGTGAGAGATGAGTGTTATTTGTAGCTTCTAATGTCACAATCACAAGCAATATGCTTAGAATAGTGGTACACAATAGCTCCTGACATTTCTTTAACAGAATTACAAGCTGAAGAGACCTTAGTGTACTAAGTCCTAAAACAAAACACTCAATATAAATACGAATATGAGTACTTTTAGACACACAAAGGTACAAGTTCTTTGTAATGACTTGGGGACACATTTTAGAACTTAACCACGAAGACAATCTTCTGTACTAATTTCTGAAAGATTCGCTATGGAATCTAAAGTCCAATATAATTAACTGCATTCTGTACCAGCATGAAGGACATCTATTCAGGTCCACCTTCTGTATTTTAAATAGAATGATTTTCCAGGTTTAATAACCCTCTCAGTAGGTTAGGTTAAAGATGATAACTTGCCTCTTAAAAATTCAAGTTAAGGATGATAGAGAAACTGGTTGAGATTCCGTGTAGCTAGAAAATACCTCATGTGTGTGTGTAAAGAGTGCAGGGCCAAGAGTTAATGAAACAGTGTGAGTCTGTTTCAAATTATTCATAAAAGATTTATTGCTATTATTGATACTTTAATAATGTTTTGGAGAGAACATGTTTTTGTTGTTGACACTGGGTCACTTGTTACGGTATGCAGGCAAGTTTTTTGATTTATGCCTCTAATTTCAATATTCAGTTATAAATATATATCATTTATTTGCTAATAAAATGAAGTTACATGGATAGTGATAATATGCTCTGATGCATGAAGTTATTATGCTGCTATATGTATATGTTTATGTTTTGTGTACTTATATTTTGTGGATATAGTTAATAGCTTTGAAGACTTCATAAAAAAGATAAAAACTAAAGCATATTAACAGCATATGTGGGAAAATAAGACACTGGAAGATTAAACTGTCATAAAACAAAGAAAATACCATAAAACAAAAATACCAAGAACTGTATGATTATAATTTAAAAAAATTTTTCCAAAAGAAGAAATTTTTCTTTAGTTCAATGATTACTTTAAATATTTAGAGCAAGTGCTTCATAAATTCTGACTGCAAGTTTTATTTCCTCGTCTGTAATATGAAATCAGGAGGGCCTAGAGGAGCTATCCCACGTTGAAGGTCAGGAAGGGTGGCGGTGAGCAGATACCCCTCATCTAAGGTAAGGAGCAGCAGCTGTGCTTTGCTGGAGCAGCCGTGAAGAGATACCCCACGCCCAAGGTAAGAGAAACCCAAGTAAGATGGTAGGTGTTGCAAGAGGGCATCAGAGGACAGACACACTGAAACCATACTCACAGAAAACTAGTCAATCTAATCACACTAGGACCACAGCCTTGTCTAACTCAATAAAACTAAGCCATGCCCGAGGGGCAACCCAAGACGGGCGGGTCATGGTGGAGAGATCTGACAGAATGTGGTCCACTGGAGAAGGGAATGGCAAACCACTTCGGTATTCTTGCCTTGAGAACCCCATGAACAGTATGAAAAGGCAAAATGATAGGATACTGAAAGAGGAACTCCCCAGGTCAGTAGGTGCCCTATATGCTACTGGAGATCAGTGGAGAAAGAACTCCAGAAAGAATGAAGGGATGGAGCCAAAGCAAAAACAATACCCAGCTGTGGATGTGACTGGTGATAGACGCAAGGTCCGATGCTGTAAAGAGCAATATTGCATAGGAACCTGGAATGTCAGGTCCATGAATCAAGGCAAATTGGAAGTGGTCAAACAAGAGATGGCAAGAGTGAATATAGACATTCTAGGAATCAGTGAACTGAAATGGACTGGAATGGGTGAATTTAACTCAGATGACCATTATATCTACTACTGCAGGCAGGAATCCCTCAGAAGAAATGGAGTAGCCATCATGGTCAACAAAAGAGTCTGAAATGCAGTACTTGGATGCAATCTCAAAAACGACAGAATGATCTCTGTTCATTTCCAAGGCAAACCATTCAATATCACAGTAATCCAAGTCTATGCTCCAACCAGTAACACTGAAGAAGCTGAAGCTGAACAGTTCTATGAGGACCTTCAAGACCTTTTAGAACTAACACCCAAAAAAGATGTCCTTTTCATTATAGGGGACTGGAATGCAAAAGTAGGAAGTCAAGGAACACCTGGAGTAACAGGCAAATTTGGCCTTGGAATACGGAATGAAGCAGGGCAAAGACTAATAGAATTTTGCCAAGAAAATGCACTGGCCATAGCAAACACCCTCTTCCAACAACCCAAGAGAAGACTCTACACATGGACATCACCAGATGGTCAACACAAAAATCAGATTGATTATATTTTTTGCAATCAAAGATGGAGAAGCTCTATACAGTCAACAAAAACAAGACTGGGAGCTGACTGTGGCTCAGATCATGAACTTCTTATTACCAAATTCAGACTTAAATTGAAGAAAGTAGGGAAAACCACTAGACCATTCATGTATGACCTAAATCAAATCCCTTATGATTATACAGTGGAAGTGAGAAATAGATTTAAGGGCCTAGATCTGATAGATAGAGTGCCTGATCAACTATGGAATGAGGTTCGTGACATTGTACAGGAGACAGGGATCAAGACCATTCCTACAGAAAAGAAATGCAAAAAAGCAAAATGGCTGTCTGGGGAGGCCTTACAAATAGCTGTGAAAAGAAGAGAAGTGAAAAGCAAAGGAGAAAAGGAAAGATATAAGCATCTGAATGCAGAGTTCCAAAGAATAGCAAGAAGAGATAAAGCCTTCCTCAGCGATCAATGCAAAGAAATAGAGGAAAACAACAGAATGGGAAAGACTAGAGATCTCTTCAAGAAAATTAGAGATACCAAGGGAACATTTCATGCAAAGATGGGCTCGATACAGGACAGAAATGGTATGGACCTAACAGAAACAGAAGATATTAAGAAGAGATGGCAA
Source organism: Bos indicus (assembly GCF_029378745.1). Classification (NCBI taxonomy): domain Eukaryota; kingdom Metazoa; phylum Chordata; class Mammalia; order Artiodactyla; family Bovidae; genus Bos; species Bos indicus. The sequence goes on along the minus strand of NC_091776.1, from coordinate 32,792,902 downwards.
GAATACACAGATCAGATCAGATCAGATCAGTCGCTCAGTCATGTCCGACTCTTTGCGACCCCATGAATTGCAGCATGACAGGCCTCCCTGTCCATCACCAACTCCCAGAGTTCACTCAGAATCACATCCATCGAGTCAGTGATGCCATCCAGCCATCTCATCCTCTGGCGTTCCCTTCTCCTCCTGCCCCCAATCCCTCCCAGCATCAGTCTTTTCCAATGAGTCAACCCTTCACATGAGGTGGCCAAAGTACTGGAGTTTCAGCTTTAGCATCATTCCTTCCAAAGACATCCCAGGGCTGATCTCCTTCAGAATGGACTGGTTGGATCTCCTTGCAGTCCAAGGGACTCTCAAGAGTCTTCTCCAACACCACAGTTCAAAAGCATCAATTCTTCGGTGCTCAGCTTTCTTCACAGTCCAACTCTCACATCCATACATGACCACAGGAAAAACCACAGCCTTGACTAGCCGGACCTTTGTTGGCAAAGTAATGTCTCTGCTTTTGAATATGCTATCTAGGTTGGTCATGACTTTCCTTCCAAGGAGTAAGTGTCTTTTAATTTCATGGCTGCAGTCACCATCTGTAGTGATTTTGGAGCCCAGAAAAATTAAGTCTGACACTGTTTCCACTGTTTCCCCATCTATTTCCCATGAAGTGGTGGGACCGGATGCCATGAACTTCGTTTTCTGAATGTTGAGCTTTAAGCCAACTTTTTCACTCTCCTCTTTCACTTTCATCAAGAGGCTTTTTAGTTCCTCTTCACTTTCTGCCATAAGGGTGGTGTCATCTGCATATTTGAGGGTATTGATATTTCTCCCGGCAATCTTGACTCCACAGAAGAACTGTCCAAAAAAGATCTTCATGACCCAGATAATCATGATGGTGTGATCACTGACTTAGAGCCAGACATCTTGGAATGTGAAGTCAAGTGGGCCTTAGAAAGCATCACTGCGAACAAAGCTAGTGGAGGTGATGGAATTCCAGTGGAGCTATTCCAAATCCTGAAAGATGATGCTGTGAAAGTGCTGCACTCAATATGCCAGCAAATTTGGAAAACACAGCAATGGCCACAGGACTGGAAAAGGTCAGTTTTCATTCGAGTCCCAAAGAAAGGCAATGCCAAAGAATGCTCAAACTACCGCACAATTGCATTCATCTCACATGCTAGTAAAGTAATGCTCAAAATGCTCCAAGCCAGGCTTCAGCAATACATCAACCATGAACTTCCTGATGTTCAAGCTGGTTTTAGAAAAGGGAGAGGAACCAGAGATCAAATTGCCAACATCCACTGGATCATGGAAAAAGCAAGAGAGTTCCAGAAAAACATCTTTTTCTGCTTTATTGACTATGCCAAAGCCTTTGACTGTGTGGATCACAAGAAACTGTGGGAAATTCTGAAAGAGATGGGAATACCAGGCCACCCGACCTGCCTCTTGAGAAATCTGTATGCAGGTCAGGAAGCAACAGTTAGAACTGGACATGGAACAACAGACTGGTTCCAAATAGGAAAAGAATTTTGTCAAGGCTATGTATTGTCACCCTGCTTATTTAACTTATATGCAGAGTACATCATGAGAAACTCTGGACTGGAAGAAACACAAGCTGGAATCAAGATTGCCGGGAGAAATATCAATAACCTCAGATATGAAGATGACACCACCCTTATGGCAGAAAGTGAAGAGGAACTGAAAAGCCTCTTGATGAAAGTGAAAGTAGAGAGTGAAAAAGTTGGCTTAAAACTCAACATTCAGAAAACGAAGATCATGGCATCGGGTCCCATCACTTCATGGCAAATAGATGGGGAAACAGAGGAAACAGTGTCAGACTTTATTTTTGGGGGCTCCAAAATCACTGCAGATGGTGACTGCAGCCATGAAATTAAAAGATGCTTACTCCTGGAAGGAAAGTTATGACCAACCTAGATAGCATATTCAAAGCAGAAACATTACTTTGCCAACAAAGGTCCGTCTAGTCAAGCCTATGGTTTTTCCTGTGGTCATGTATGGATGTGAGAGTTGGACTGTGAAGAAGGCTGAGCCCCGAAGAATTGATGCTTTTGAACTGTGGTGTTGGAGAAGACTCTTGAGAGTCCCTTGGACTGCAAGGAGATCCAACCAGTCCATTCTAAAGAAGGTCAGCCCTGGGATTTCTTTGGTAGGACTGATGCTAAAGCTGAAACTCTAGTTCTTTGGCCACCTCATGCGAAGAGTTGACTCATTGGAAAAGACTTTGATGCTGGGAGGAATTAGGGGCAGGAGGAGAAGGGGACGCCAGAGGATGACACGGCTGGATGTCATCACTGACTCAATGGATGTGAGTCTGAGTGAACTCCGGGAGTTGGTGATGGACAGGGAGGCCTGGCGTGCTGCGATTCATGGGGTTGCAAAGAGTCGGACATGACTGAGCGACTGAACTGAACTGAACTGAACTGATATGAAATCAAAATAATTGTTCCTTACTTATTTTATGTAATCGAATTCTACTTTTTAAAATTCTGTTATTTTTGTGTATGATATGTATGAAAAAACAACTACTGAAATTAGAGAAGTCTAGATTTTTCTTAAAAATGCCAGGCTATGAAGAAACAAAAATTATATTTAGGATGAAAATATCTATAGTATTAGGTGTGCCCTTCCCTAGGCAATCCACACACATTGTATTTTTGCAATAATATGCTTAGTAAGCATTCGAAAATAGTTTGAAAATTTTTCAGTATTTTGACAATTTTTAGAAGGATTACATATCTTACTAGGGAAACTCCATTACAAAGGAGTAGTAAAAAGTATTCAGTAGGCAGAGTTTGGGGGATGAATCTGATGTAGAATTGAATCCTGGCCTCTCCTTTTTCTAACTGAATTGGGACAAGTAACTTGACCTTTCCAAATCTCAGTTGCTTCACCTGAAAAATGAATTATACAGTAAAATATGTAAATTTTGCAGACCACTTCTTGGCCCATAGCAGGCACTTGGAAACTGGTAGTATTATTCTTGAAATTGAAGGAAAAGAATATCCTTTTGCAGTTTACAGATATATCCTTTAAAAGTACATATCAATAGATGGGTATAATAGAAAGATATTGAAATTTCTCATTAGCTAATCTGAAGCAACTTTTTTTTTCCAGAGTTAATAGATTTGGGAGAATGGCATTGAAACATGTGAAATGTCATGTATGAAACGAGATGCCAGTCTAGGTTCAATGTACGATGCTGGATGCTTGGGGCTGGTGCACTGGGACGACCCAGAGGGATGGTGTGGGGAGGGAGAAGGGAGGAGGGTTCAGGATGGGGAACACATGTATACTAATTAAATAATTTTCTATTAAAGAAAAAAAATTTAAAAAAAAGATATTTGAACATGATAGTTAATATTTTAAGAGTTGTCCATTGTCACCTAAGTAAAATTTATATTTTTAGTATTTCTATGATGGTGAAATAGGAAGTACATCTTAAAATATAAGTAAAATACAAATATGAACATATCATTCTGCATTTGTAGGAATTTTTCCAACCTCACAATAACTTCAGAAACTAGAAATTAAGATCTTTTCTTGAGAAAGTCATTGTTATTCACTTATGGAGCTAAAATACAGCCAGAATTGTGATATCTAGAAGTCAACCCTGAGAAAAACTTTCTACATTTATATTTTATGATAGCATTCTGGCTATTAGAGGAAAATATATTATTATGAAAAATATTTATCTATAAAGCTTCATACAGTGATGCAGTTTACATTAGATTTTTATGGAATAGTGCAAATACAAAGTATTCATCAAAACACCTCAGCAAGAGTTAGGCATCTGCTTGCCTAAGGGTTAGTGTTGGATGATGCAGTTATAATCTACACCAAGGCAGTGCTGGCAGATCAGGTCCCACTCCTGTGGATGGCATTATCTTTTCCTCCTTTGGGTTTCAGGGGAAATAAGAAATGAGGCAAAAGCACTTTTTAGCCTACCCCATGGACTGCAGCCTTCCAGGCTCCTCCATCCATGGGACTTTCCAGGCAGGAGTACTGGAGTGGGCTGCCATTGCCTTCTCCGATTCTGCACATATGCTATGCTATGCTAAGTCACTTCAGTTGTGTCTGACTCTGTGTGACCCCATAGACGTTAGCCTACCAGGCTCCCCCATCCCTGGGACTCTCCAGGCAAGAACACTGGAGTGGGTTGCCACCTCCTTCTCCAATGCATGAACGTGAAGAGTGAAAGTGAAGTCGCTCAGTCGTGTCCGACTGTTAGCGACCCCATGGACTGCAGCCTACCAGGCTCCTCCCTCCATGGGATTTTCCAGGCAAGAGTACTGGAGTGGGGTGCCATTGCCTTCTGTGATTGTGCACATAGTGGATCCTAATTATGTCATCCTTGACTATCATTTAGTAACCATATACATTACGAAGAACAGAGACTGAATTTTAAAAATGATTTTAAAGTGCATAGTATGTTGGTAGAAATGGATTAATCTTTATTTAACTCCTTGGAAGGAAGGTTATGACCAACCTAGATAGCATATTAAAAAGCAGAGACATTACTTTGCCAACAAAGGTCCATCTACTCAAGGCTATGGTTTTCCCAGTGGTCATGTATGGATGTGAGAGTTGGACTGTGAAGAAAGCTGAGCACCGAAGAATTGATGCTTTTGAACTGTGGTGTTGGAGAAGACTCTTGACAGTTCCTTGGACTGCAAGGAGATCCAACCAGTCCATTCTAAAGGAGATCAGTCCTGGGTGTTCACTGGAAGGACTGATGCTGAAGCTGAAACTCCAATACTTTGGCTACCTCATGCAAAGAGTTGACTCATTGGAAAAGACCATGATGCTGGGAGGGATTGAGGGCAGGAGGAGAAGGGAACGACAGAGGATGAGATGGCTGGATGGCATCACCGACTCAATGGACATGAGTTTGGGTAAACCCCAGGAGCTGGTGATGAACAAGAAGGCCTGGCGTGCTGTGATTCTTAGGGTCATAAAGAGTCGGACACGACTGAGCAACTGAACAGAACTGAAAATTGGGAATCAAACTGACAACACACAGTTTTTACAGCCACCCCCTCCCCACCCATGAACTCCATGCTTCATGGAGTTCTGTCAAAACTTACTTTGCTCTTTGATTCAGCAGCTAAGTAAATGCATTCCTTTCCCTAGACTGGTTGGAAAAGGTTTAAACGATGATCTGTCTTGAAGACCTGATCTATGCAGGAAGGGTTTATAAGTTGTTTTATGCCATATGACTTTGCTACCATAGATCAAAAATAAATTTTTTTTCAGTTTGTCTATAATACCAAGGTCAAAGCATTTCTAGTCCATTGATTTTATAACAGTAGTTCAAGGAACTATTGTATGACAAGCAAAAAAGATGCATAGGATAAAAGGGTGAATAGTACAATTGTGTAACCTGATTACCTATCGAAGTGTGAATGTAAACAAAATACAAAGCACATGCTTTTAATAATAATACTTTATGACCCTTTGCTCAAGGTTTCCTTTTCTCCCTCTAATCATTGAACAGTTATTATTGACAAATGGCAACTAAAAAAAGAAAAGCAGTTGTCTTTAACGGCTGATCTATTATATTTTTCAAACTGTTGTGGCCTTGTTTCAAGGAAGATGATTAATAGAGTCTTCTTCTTATTACTGAACCTTCTTCTTACTGAAACAAAGGGCATTTCAGAGTTGAAATAGAATGTAACAATAAGGGAAATTTAGAGATGAAATAAGATATAACAATAAATGCTTACATATTTTTCAAACATTTGTCATGTGTTATCAAATAAATATGACAAATTAAAAGCTTATTTTTCACTTTAGTCAAGTTTAAAGTTTTCTAAAGAAAAAATCAGTCATAACCAAAAATCTCCTTGTCATGAGATGGATAATAAAATTGTTTTCTTAACAGACTCTTAGGTCATTATTAGTTATCATGTGAAATTGCTAAAAATAAAGACACTCTATGTCATTAGACTATCCATTGCAATGGAATATATAGTATTCATAATTAGAGATGTATGTGGTTTTATATGTAGCACAGATTTGCTTGTAGAGTGCTTACTTTTCTTATTATATGTAAATAAAATGTATTTACATAGTATTATATGTAAATAAAAATGATAGTAATAATTGTTTTGAGTACCTTTGTCTTTATTGCATTAAGATTTTCTAACATGGTTGTTTTCTTATTTCATTCCAATTTATGTGCCTTTCTCTACTGGTTGCTTTCCCTCTGTCCTTCCCTGGGATATGTGTGCCTGCTACAGGTATTTTAACAGTGAGTCAGAAGGGCCTAAAGATCCCAATTTAATCTCCATGTTTCTAGTCTCATCTTTCATCTCCATCTTCTGGCTGACCTCTGAATCAAAAGTAAATTTTCTCTCAATTTGTCCCACCCTCTTGGCACTGACGTATATACACTACCATGTATAGAATAAATTGCTAGTGGGAAGCTGTAGTTTAGCACAGAGTTCAGCTTGGAGCTCTGGGATGACTTGGTGGGGTAGGGTGGGGAGGGGGTGGGAGGGAGGTCCAAGAGGGAGGGGATATATGCATGTATAGCTGATTCACTTTGCTGTACATCAGAAACTAACACAATATTGTAAAGCAATTATAGTCTGATTAAAAAAAAAACTTTTTCTTGCTAGTTTTTCCACTTCCACTCTGAAGGTGCTTAGGTAACAACTATTTCCATTTTGCTAAGTATTAATAATTTACCAATTCTCCCACACTATCTGTATTTCAAAGCTTTATTAAAATCTCTTGTGTCATTTCATTTTCTCTTTGTCCTTGTGGGTTTACACCTTTTTTATTTCATCACTCTCCCTTTATGAGCTTTTGAGGAGAAGTGATCATTTTTGTAGTAAATCTGCCACACTTACCTGATTTCTATTAGAACTTTGGGGCAACTAATTTAACTGCAAAACACTTCATGCTTTTCAGATCCTAAGTATTTAATAATATCTTTGAACCTGTATATAAATGTGAATTAGCAAGATTCTAGGGCTAGACTTGGAGCAGAAAGATGAAGAATGGTATGCTGTACTCCTTGCTATCAAGAGACCATTCAGTGGTATTTTAATGATCGGTCTGACCTTGTGAATACCTTACAGGCACTCAGGTCACACACTCATCTATTTACCTCCTATCTGTAGGGTATCATTGGGATAATTTCTGCCTGCTAATGAGACTGGAAAGGCATCTTCAAATAAATTAGCTGAAGATAGGGGCAATTATATTTTCAATTTAGTTTTATAAGCTAAGGAAGCCTTACTGAAAAAGCAAGTATACTTATTTTGAGTAAATCTATTTTGCTAAAAAAAAGAAAACAAAAAGAATGAGTGTACTAGCCATTTAAAGAAAGAAAAAGCGAGGCGCCTATCTTCTTGGTTGTTTGTGTGTTTCTTTACCTTTAAAGGGCAGATAAGATCAGAAGTGAAATAGAATGGCTGCTTTTGTTATGACAGTAATGAGCTAAAATGGGACTAGATAAAAAAGACTGTAGGTATGGGGTCACAGAGCGGTGAGACTTCATGAATTTATTCATTGAAATGTGGCCGTGTCCCCATAAAGTAAGATGTCATCATTACAAGTGTGGGTTGCTTTGTGGCACAGTACTGCTATCTTACTGCTATGACGGAGGCATCCAACACTGGCTTCTGTATTTAAGGAAAATAGAAAAATTATTAAAATTTCAAAGAGAAAAAGCACAGGGTCACTGCTTAGAAGGGTTAGCATTTTGCTATTTGATAACATTGTAATAACAAAAATGTATGTTTCTGAAAAAGAAATATGAAATGAGATCTTTTTTGTGGATAAAATGTTAAATTGAGTTATTCCAAGAGAAACAAATGAGATGTATGTTCTAAATCTGAAGAGAATTATGTTCAGTGGAACTTTAAGTCTGTCTGTTTCAGACAGAAATACTTCTAAAGTGACTTTTTTTGATGTCTTGAGGTATATGTTATTTTTATTAATCCATTCATTCCGTTGGCAATCTCTAGCACCTTCCGTTTCTTATTTTCTACAGTTCAACCTCATAGTTCACCAATGAAAACAGTAATTACTGCTAAAATTTTTTAAAAACAGATTGGAAATGCATGAAAATTAATTTTTATAAATACTCTAAAAACACACACACACAATACATTTGAAGTCTATTATGATGTTAAAGTGAAAGTGAAATTGTTCAGTCGTGTCCAACTCTTTGCAAATCCATGGACTGTAGCTTGCCAGGCTCCTCTGTCCATGGGATTCTCAGGGAAGAATACTGGAGTGGGTTGCCATTTCCTTCTCCAGGGGATCTTCCCGACCCAGGGATTGAACCCTGGTTTTCTGCACTGCAGGCAGATTCTTTACCATCTGAGCCATCATTATGATGTTAGAATACCCTTCTTTCTGTGGCTTTACTCTATTCCTCTGAAAAGATATTATTTAGACTTTCTCTTCTATTTTTAACTTATAATATTTCCCATGAGACAGAACTAAAGTACAAACGTGTTTTTGAAATACATAGGAACACTGTAAAAACTATATATTCTATTGTATTTCTTTAAAAATATATGTACATAATTTGTGTTATGCCTATTTAAATCATACAGGAAAGTACAGGGAATTATTTAATAAATATTTATAAACACATTTTCTTTAGGCAATCAAAGAAAAGTACAGATGTAGTCAAAGCCTACTTACTGTCATGTCCTAATATAATTCTCCTATATAACTCCACAGAAATAATCAAGAATCTGATGTTGCTTGTATTCTGGTTGACAGTACTTTAAAAGATATAGCTACTTCTTATCTTTTTCCTATTTATTTTCTATTTTAATAAATGCTATTCTTATCTTTATTACATATTTAGCTTTTTTCAGGTGTATTATATTAGTTTTATTTTTATTGGCTGGTTAGTTTTTTAACTTTCTAATAATTAATCTATTTACTTTCAATATTTATTAAAAACACATTTAAAACAAACAAACAAAAAAGAATTGCCACTTTCACCATTACTATTCAACAATGTATCAGATGTTCAACCAAAGCAATAACACAAGAAAAAGGAAATAAAAGGCATTCAAATTGGATAGTAAACTCTTTTGATTGATTGTCTTTAAATGCCCTTATCTCCTTTTAAAAGATGGCTTAACTGAGTATAGAAATATAATTTAAAATCTTTCCTTTGAGCTTTCAAAATATATTGGCCTTATTGTTACTATGAAGAAATCTGTTGTCAATCTAATTGTCCATCTAGAAATCTTTACCCTTTAAACATAGTTAATGAGTTTTCCCTTACTACAGTTTGCTAGTTTCACTAGGATGAGTCTAGGTAAGAAAAAAAAAATCTTAATGCTCAAAAATCATGATGTATTTTTCAGTAGGAAAACAGAGTTCTGGAAAATTTTTAGCTACTATCCCTTGAGTTTTACTTTTCTGCCATCTCTCCATTGTATTTTGAAGTATTTACAATTACTCTTTCTTTATTAACTCTTCAGTGTTTCTTAGATCTTTGTCTCTGCTCTTTGCTAGGTTCATTTCTCTATTGGCTCTTTCAAGTCATTGTTCTTTTTACTCTGTGGAAACTCTACTTCATTACAGAGTTAATTTTCTTTATAAATTATTTTCAATTTCAGTGACAATCTTTAAAAATATATATTTTAAATGTATGTTTTGTCTTATTTTGTTTTGCTTTTCAGGACTCAGTATCTCAGTATTAGCAGCTTCATTCCTAAGCATTTATTTTTTTGCTACTTGGAACTAAGTGTTTTGAGTATAATAAAGGTTTTTAATGTTTTCTCTTTTGTATTTTACACATCATTTTTATTTGTTCAGGTGAAGGAACAGCACTTTCAAAGTGTGAATGTATGATGCAATCTTTACTGGAAGTGTGAACAATTTTTTTTTTTTAAGATTGTATAGGGAGACATAAAAAAGGTGAAATTATGGAAAGCTTAAAAAAATTCAGTAAAATTTTCAGATTTTTCTTTATTTTGAGACAATAAACATTGTTTAATTTATTAAACACTTTGATAAACAATTGTTTACTAGTGTATCATGTACATTATGTTGTAATGCTATGAACTTCTTGACTCAGTTTTTCATAACATTTTATAAACATAATATGTTTAGAAAATTAGTGGAGACAATGATCACTGTTTGGTAAAAAGTCCTTGTGAACTGCAGACTTTCCTTGGTTACTCTCCACAGGTGACATTTCTGCTTGGAGGACACAGAACAAAGGCTCATGTATTTCTTTTAGCTGTGAAGTGACTGACTCTACTAAATGTTGTGATCAACATGTATTCTCCTTTTGCTAGAAGTACTGAGTCAATAGTTATGATTTAGAATAGATTATGAACTACTAAGTGAAGATTGCTTTTTTATTCTTCTTTCTCTATGAGTGAAACTTTGTACATGTAACATTAAATTTTGTTTCAAATCATAAATGATGATTTATTTAGTTATGCATGTAAAATTCTAGGCAATTTCAACTCCATTATAAAGTTATTTGAAAAAATACAACATTGATGAATATGATATTGTCAGGTACTCTTATCTATATATTAGAGTTTCAAGATAAAGAGCACTAAAAATATCCAGTGTCTTATTTACAGATTTTACAGCCACATAGTCAAACCATGATTTCTGGAACAATGCTCCAGCATTGTGAGAAGAATGTGGGAGAATGAGAGAAAATGTGACTTTCCTCTGTGAATCAGCTGGATCCAGACTTCAAGTAATTTAATCTTCCCTATTTTCTCACATTTTCCATTATGGTCTTTCTCAAAGAACTATTGATGTTGTCAATCTTTCCACTAAAATTGTATAAGAAAGACTTGCTTTTCTTAATCAACTGGGGGTGGGGGGAATAAGAATCTTTGCTTTTATCACACATGGAAGCATTTACTGTTCAGCTAGCTGACACTGAGAGGTCGATTTCTCAAAAGATTTAGTCAAATGCTCCCAGAATGAGAACTCTTGTACACCAGCATGCAAGAAAGGAGGATACTTGATACTACATTAGTGTTCTTTTGATTTTTATTACTCCCACTCAAAAATAACTCACAGAATTTGAAAATCCACTAGAAACTCATTCAAAGGGATACTTGAAGATGAATTCACAAGGAAGGCAAAAGCTTCTGCATGAAGTAAAAAGAGAAACATATTCTTTGTTATGTTTTCTGACAGAATGATTCAAATCCAGGGTAAGAATGACCAAATGGGAATTGTTTTTGGTGGCAAATTAATTAAAGTCACTTCTAATAGTTCACTTTCATGATACACTTCATATATGGCTTAATTGGCCTATAACAGTTTCTTTCTGGAAAATTTTTTTCTGAGGCATTCTGGACTACATAATAAAATAGAAGTAATTATGGCTACGTTTTAAAATGAGCTCTCTTTAGACAAAGCTTTCCACATGAAGATTACTCAGTAAAGTGACATCTGTTTCAGATAGAGGTCTTTAAGCATCAGTCCTCAACAGCTACATGGATAATAAGCAAACTCAAAGACCTCCAGGGTTTCTGATTGCCTGCCACAACTGGCTTCAGGCAAAATGACTGTTCTTCATATTTTGCAGAACGCATTCTATTTAGCTAAAAGTCAAATGCTACTGAAAATCAGTTTCAATTGGGATACCCATCCAATGTTATAAAAAGGGAAAGGATCTTTTCAATCAGAATAAATGTTTCTCAAATATCTAAAGTCATCCAAAATAAAGATTTGTTCTGAGCCAGTTGCCCACACTGTTGGTGGATGGTGGATGGTTATCACTGTGCTTGCTTCTCAGTTTGTATACTTCAAAGCAACCAGAGGACTGGACTCCTGGGATTTTTAAATGATGCCATACAACATGGATAGAAGTTCCTTAAGGTCAAAGGAACTGTTTTGTTTACATGCTCAGTGTCTTTTTAAGTGTTCTACACTAAAGTGAATGAATTATAATTACCTGGCTTTCTTGAAGTACCATGTCATTTGGAAAAATTCTATAGTTCTGTTACCTATGTATGTATGTATGTGACTCTATGAATGGTAAAGGGGGGATTCTTCTTCTTATTAGATAAGCTAGTAAGATTAATCTCTTTCTTTTACAGTTTTCTTCCTCTCCCTAATGGCACTCATCACTATCTTTATCTGTCCCACTCCCATCAAGAATTCAAGCTTCATACAGGCCTAGGTTTTGTTTGTTTGATATATCCCCAGAGTCTAGACAAATTGTGCACAGCTTATAGTTGACATTCAATAAACAGTCATTGAGTAAATAAATTAGCAACCATCCCACAGTTTTGGAGGGGTTGTCAGTAGGTCAGTTGAAAGGATCCTGAGGAGCAGAGGCACAGATGCACAGGGAGACCTCAATAAGTATTAGCAGTTATCAGTGTCAGGTGTTTATGACCCTCACTTTTGCTGATAAAAGATCACTTAAGAATCTTAATCTCAAAAAGATATAAGGGGGATATATTCCACCTAATAAAAATTATAATGGAAAATATGCTCAAATGTTATTTCTTTCAGAAGGGTCCATTTATTTTTATCAAATATTTGAAGTCCTTGAAAGAAAACAATTATTGTACCATCTCAGTTACAAGCAACAAGAAGATACACAGATGGATAGCTATGCATTTTCATCCATGCAATGGCATATCTATATATCCCTATTAAAATATATATCTATATATGTCTATATGTATATATGTGTGTGTACATGTTATATGCATTTTCACCATTTATTTTAAAAATCTGATAATTTTAAATGAATCCTTAAGAGAATGAGGAATACAATACCTACCTCAACTCATAGATTTACTCTGAGAAAGCTAATATGAAATCTTACCTAGCTGATTTGCTTGCATTTTATTTTACACTCTTCCTATAACTAGTGTTCCTTTTCATTTTAATCACTAAATTTAGCAACAAGTTATTCTTTGATCTTTAGTCAATCATTTTAAGCCAACAATGAATATTTCCATTGTGTTTATTTAATCAAAATGTTTTTAAATACATTTTCACTTTGGGATAAAGTAATTTGATCTCTGGTTCCTCTGCCTTTTCTAAAACCAGCTTGAACATCTGGAAGTTCATGGTTCACATATTGTTGAAGCCTGGCTTGGAGAATTTTGAACATTATTTTACTAGCATGTGAGATGAGTGCAATTGTGTGGTAGTTAGAGCATTCTTTGGCATTGCCTTGGGATTGGAATGAAAACTGACCTTTTCCAGTCCTGTGGCCACTGGTGAGTTTTCCAAACTTGCTGGCATATTGAGTGCAGCACTTTTGCAGCATCATCTTTTAGGATTTGAAATAGCTCAACTGGAATTCCATCACCTTCACTAGCTTTATTCATAGTGATGCTTCCAAAGGCCCACTTGAGTTTGCACTGCAAGATGTCTGACTTTAGGTGAGTGATCACACCATCATGACTCTCTGGGTCATTAAGATCTTTTTTGTATAGTTCTTCTGTTGCCACCTCTTCTTAACATCTTCTGCTTTTGTTAGGTCTATACCATTTCTGTCCTTTATTGAGCCCATCTTTGCATGAAATGTTCCCTTGGTATCTCTAATTTTCTTGAAGAGATCTCTAGACTTTCCATTCTACTGTTTTCCTCTATTTCTTTGCATTGATCGCTGAGGAAGGCTTTCTTTAGTAGATGATGTCAATAGTGAGTATTGCTATTGAGCAATACTAGCACTAGCACTTTGAGATAAGACTTGCTTTGCATTTCACCTATAAAACCAATTATGTTTTGTTTTAATTTTAGCCATTCTGGAGATTGTGTAGTGATAAGTTGTTGTTCAGTCGCTAAGTCGTGTCTGACTCTTTGCAACCCCATGCACTGAAGCATGGTAGGCTTCCCTGTCCTTCTCCATCTCCTGGAGGTTGCTCATATAATGTCCATTGAGTTGGTGATGCTATCTAACCACTCATCCTCCACTGCTCCCTTCTTCTTTTGCCTTCAGCCTTTCCCAGTATCAGGGTCTTCTCCAATGAGTCAGGTGGGCAAAGTACTGAAGCTCCAGCTTCAACATCAATCCTTCCAGTGAATATTCAGAGTTGATTTTCTTTAGTATTGACTGGTTTGATCTCATTGCAATCCAAGGGACTCTCAAGAGTCTTCTCCAACACCACAGTTCAAAAGCATCAATTATTTGGCACTCAGGGCTTCTCTGGTGGCTCAGACAGTAAAGCGTCTGCCTGCAGTGCAGGAAACCTGGGTTCAGTCCCTGGGTTGGGAAGATCCCCTGGAGAAGGAAATAGCAACCCACTCCAGTACTCTTGCCTGCAAAATTCCATGGACTGAGGAGCCTGGTGGGCTACAGTCCATGGGGTCACAAAGAGTCAGACATGACTGAGCGACTTCACTTTCACTTTCACTTTCAGCCTTCTTTATGGTCTCACATCTGTATATGACTACTGGAAAAACCATAGCTTTGACTATATAGACCTTTGGTGGCAAAGTGATGTCTCTGCTTTTTAACATGCTGTCTAGGTTTGTCATAGCTTTCCTTCCAAGGAGCAAGTGTTTTTCATTTCAAGACTGCAGCCACCATCCACAGTGATTTTGGAGCTCAAGAAAATAAAATCTATCACTCTTTCTAATTTTCTCCTTTGTTTTCCATGAAGTGATGGGACTGGATGCCATGATCTTAGTTTTTTAAATGTTGAATTTTAGCCAGCTTTTTCACTCCTGTCTGTCACCCTCATCAAGGGGCTCTTTAGTTCCTCTTTGCTTCCTGACATAAGGGTGGTGTCATCTGCATATCGGAGGTTATTGGTATTTCTCCTAGCAATCTTGATTCCAGCTTGTGATTCATCCAGCCTGGCATTTTGTGTGATGTATAGTGATATATAATCATTTTATTTTCCATTTCCTGAGGAATGATGAAAATGATCATTTTCAATGATCATTCATCATTTTCACTTCTTTATTTGCTTCATGGCCATTTGTACATAATCTTTGTATACATCAGTTTATATCTTGCTTAGTTTCAATTGGTTGTCTACCTTTTTCTTATTGTTTTATAGCAGCTTTTATTATATGCTTTGATACAAATTCTGCATGAAATGTATGTTGACAAATTTCTCCCACTTTGTCTTAGCTTTAACTTTCTTAATGATGTGTTGATAAACAAAGATTATTTTTTCTTAATTGAGATATAGCTGACTTACAATATTAAATTAGTTTCAAGTGTGCAACACAGTGGCACAAAATTTTTATGGATTATACTCCATTTATAGTTATTATAAAATACTGTTTATATTCCTGTGCTATACAATAGACCCCTGTAGCTTTTGGTTTTCTGCACAGTAGTCTGTACTTCTTATTTCCCTACCCTTATCTGGCCCCTCCCACCTTCCCCGGTAACCACTTACTTGTTCTCTACATCTCTGAGTCTGCTTCTTTTTTTGTTATGTTTCATTAGTTTGTTTTCTTTTTTAGATTCAACATATAAGTGATAATATAGAGTATTTCTCTTTCTCTGTCTGACTTATTTCACTAAGTATAATACCCTTCAGGTCCATCCATGGTAAAATCTCATTCTTTTTTTTTTTAATAGCTGAGTATTATCCCATTATATGTATGTATGTATGTGTGTGTGTATATATATATATATATATATATATATATACCAGATCTTCTGCATTCTTTCATCAGTTGATGAGCACTTTAGTTGCTTCCATATCTTGGCTATTATAAATAATGTTGCTATGAATATTGAGGAGCATGTATCTTTTCAAATTAGTGTTCTCATTTTCTCCAGATATATCTCCAGGAGTGGAATGGTTGGGTCATATGGTAGTTATATTTTTAGCTTTTTGAGAAAGCTCCCATGTACCCTTTTAATTTACAGTAGTATAATAAAGATAATGTCTCCTTTCAGGGAAAAGTTTCAACAAGTTTGCTTTCAGCACATTATAAAATATTAGTTCTCTAAACTTGTCATTATTTGGCTAGTTTGCTTTCTGGAAATCCAATTAAATTTCTTAGACTTTTTATTTTGTCACTCATGGGTCTCATATAATATTTTCTTTTTTTCTTCATAACACATATCTAGTCTGCATATATTCTGATCCAACATGAAACTCATTAATACTCTTACTTGCTGAGTCTAATCTGCTGCAATCTATTTGTTGAATTCTTCATTCGTTGTTGACTCTTTGCTCTATTTCTGTGCATTTCTTTTTCAGATCTCATTTTGTCATATATTATCTTGAATATATTATTCACAACTATTTTAGCATCTAGAAATTTAAAATCCAGATAACCTGTGGGTCTTTTAAAAATACCTAATTTTCCTCTTGTCTATTATTTTTATTGAATATAGATTTTACTGAATGCTGAAAATTATGTATGGAATAACTCATCCTTGACCTTTAAATCTATAATAACTTTTTTTCTGATAAGGTTTTGAAGTTCCATTTTGACAATTAAATCATAATGGCCTGATATTATACAATTATGACTCCATCTTTCTTTAAGGATTCTTCAAGCCAAATAATATATATTTCAAATACCAGCATAATTCTATATTCAAAGAAACAGGTGAAATTAAGGCATTTTCATGAAGAAAAATTGAGAGAATTTCTTGGTATTAGATTTCTTCTAAAAGAATTACTAAAGGAACTTTTTCAGACAGAAGGAAATCATAGCAGAAGCAAACTTGGAATGTCAGGAATGATAATATTAAGCACTGGCAAAAATTTGCCGCAGCTAGAACTCCTGAACATTGCTGATGGAAGTGCAAAATGGTCCAGGTATTCTGGAAAAAGGGTTGGCAATTTCTTACAAAGTTACACATACACTTTCCATATGGCCCAGAAACACTATTCCTGGGTTATGTCCACAAAAAGACCTGTCCATGAATATTTACTGCAGCTTTATTCATAACTGCCAAGAGTTGGAAACAACCCAAATGTCCTTTGATGGGTGGATGGATTAACAAACTCTGATATATCTATATCTGCATAATGGAATGCCAATTAGAAATATAAAGAGGCAAGCTTCCCCTTTTCACCTTGATTGTGGTAGACTTTAAGCCCATTTATAGATATATTAAAATATCAAGCCAGTTTTAAACTCACATTCTTTGTGAGTGACTGTAAAGGAAACTCAGGGAATTATTGTGGAGGTGTTGAAGCTCTATAATGAAAATCTATCAAGACCAAGTAGCATGGTTTCTGCTATTGGACCTCATTTGTTGATGTCTAATTAAAAGAATCATTTGCATTTGTTAATGAATCTGTTTAGCTCCTAGTCAAAAAGTTATTGAACAAGCATGTGATTTAATTTTAATCTCAATTCTCCAGTGGCTCACTTTCTATGCCTACTTAAACATTACCCTTCAAAATGAGTGTTATTAATGTGGTTGGCACTTACGCCTTGCCTTTTCATCATTTATTTTATTGGTTTTTTCTCCCCTTCTTCTTTCACCCTGTTTCCAGCATTTATTTAGCACACTAACTCTGATGAGCTTATATTCTGGAAAGAAATGCATCAAATTCCACAGAGACAAACCTTATTTTTCCAAACATTGGGTGAGCTCCCAGAAGACATTTAATGCTTCATAGTTTTATAGTTTAAGCAATAAAGGAGAGGAAACTAATTCTCTCTCCATTCTCATACCCTCCCTCAAAATATAATTGAGACAGAGCCTTCTGTACTCTTGCTGATTTGTTTTGACATCCATGAACAATCTTGCTGAGATGCATTTTGTATTCTTTCCTCTGCTATGTCCATTATTAATTTTTTATTAAACTTCCATTCCATATTATAAAGCATAAATAGGAAGTTATGCAACTATAAGGCCAAATCAACAACTATTCAAATGAGAAGCAAGGTAATTAATAACCAAGAGTGTAAAGTATTCCTGTGAATAAGCAGCTTTTATAAGAATATAATGCTTCTCACTTTTAAATCATTTTATCTTCCTGATGTGGAAATTTTGTCTGAACAAAATGTAAGGCTGTAATTTTCCATACCAGAAAAATCCATGTTACTGACCAAAAATGATCAGGAACATAGCAATATATTTTACCGGATTATTTCTGAAATCTGTTTTTCAAATTGCTATTAAGGGTGGAAAATGACTCACTTTTTTTGATATTTATTGCCTTTGGGGGTTCAGTTTGTATTTCTATGCAATTAATGGTTCATTATATAGAATAATCTTAATAAAATTATACATTTGGGTAAGGAATATGGCATGTGTCAATAATGAGTACACCAATAATGATTTTTACAGACTTTAGCTTGGGCTCGGCTACTACAAATTTTTCCCATTAATTTTATTTCACTCCATGAAAGTTGGAAAATATGCAGTGTAAAGCAAGATGCACAATTCCCAGACCCAAGAAAAGAAAAAGCATTTAAATTTCATTTTCATAATACTTTTGTATTACTATCGCTACTTCATTTTTCTCCCAGAATCAATTTATGATTACTTGGAAATTACAAATGGAAATATTCAAATGATTAATTCTTTTCCTTAATTTGTAAGAACAAGAGAGAAATCACAGTAACCACATTTAAAATAAGAACTTTTAAAAGACAGCTCTAGATTATACGATTTTTACGGATTAATTTTGCCCTTTTTACCTTCTGGATTAACCACCTCCTATAGAATTTGATTATAGTATCTGGGAAATGTCTTAGAAGTCACCAAGTACATCATGTTGCTATTTTCCTTTGTTGAGATGCTTCAAAGTACTAAAAAAGCAAGAGAAGTTAAATTAAATTTAGTAAATAGCATTTCAACAAAATAAACTAAATAAATTATGTAATTTTAAAGGTTTTAAGTTACACACTTTTATAGTTTATTTTATACAAATATGATGCATGTTGATGGGGGAAATCTTGAAGATCCAGAAGAGGATAAAGAAGGGAAAATTATTTATTCTTTGCTATCCACACATAGTTCTGATTGTATATTATTGCTTAATACTTCTGCTCTTTATATATTCATTTAATCAATTGCTATTTACTGAGCACCTGATTCGTGCAAACACTGTTCTAGACAGTCAACCTTCTGATTTTGAAGCCTACATTGTGGCAGAAAGGAAACTAAAAATAAAAAAAGGACAACAAAAAATCTGATAATTATAATCATCAGAAACACACACACACACACACACAACATGATAACATAAAGAAACCACGACAGGGAAAAGACAAAGGGTGTATAATTCAGTGAGTAGTCAGGAGAGGAGGATCTGACATTTGAAATATGGCCTGAGTAATGAGATAGAACCATTCATGGGTTGCATTAAGAAACTATATAAACCCCTAAAGAGGGAATAAACTTAAATGTAATGGAAAAGAAAAATTAAAATGTCAGAATTTGTGGGAAATATTGAGCAAGGACTTCCCTGGTGGCTCAGACAGTAAAGAATCTGCCTGCAATGCAGACCTGGGTTTGATCCCTGGGTTGGGAAGATCCCCTGGAGAAGGAAATGGCAACTCACTCTAGTTCTTTGCCTGGAGAATTCCATGGACAGAGGAGCCTGGTGGACTACAGTTCATTGGGTCACAAAGAGTCAAACACCACTGAGCGACTAACATTTTCACTTTCACTATTGAGCAAATAAGAGTTTGATAATAAGGTGAAAACGGAAAAGCTGTTATGCCAGATTATGGAAGTCAATGGTCAGAAGTTCAGTTCAGTTTAGTTCAGTTGCTCAGTCATGTCCAACTCTGAGAGCCCATGGACTGCATCACGCCAGGCTTCCCTGTCCATCACCAACTCCCAGGGCTTACTCACACTCATGCCCATGGAGTTGGTGATACCATCCAACTATCTCATCCTTCATCATCCCCTTCTCTTCTCACCTTCAATCTTTCCCAGCATCAGGGTCTTTTCAAATGAGTCAGCTCTTTGCATCAGGTGGCCAAAGTATTGGAGTTGCAGCTTCAGCATCGTCCTTCCAATGAATATCCAGGACTGATTCCCTTTAGGATGGACTGGTTGGATCTCCTTGCAGTCCAAGGGACTCTCAAGAGTCTTCTCCAACACCACAGTTCAAAAGCATCAGTTCTTCAGGGCTCAGCTTTCTTTATAGTCCAACTCTCACATTCATATGTGACTACTGGAAAAACCATAGCTTTTACTAGCTGGGCCTTTGTTGGCAAAGAAATGTCTCTACTTTTTAATATGCTGTCTAGGTTTGTCATAGAGTTTCTTCCAAGGAGCAAGCATCTTTTAAGTTCATGGCTGCAGTCACCATCTGTAGTGATTTTGGTTATAAGTTCAGATTTTATTAATTTTTTAAATTATGGAAAGAACAGTTAACATGGGCTCTATCCTCTTAACAAAATTTTAAGAGTTTAATACATTACCGTGCTGTACAGTAGATCTCTAGAAATTATTCATCTCACATCACTGAAACTTTATACCCACTGAACAGCAATTCTCCACTTCCGTCCATACCTGGCAACTAACATTCCACTCTGTTTCTATGAGTATGGTTATTTTAGATATGTTATATAAGTGGAATCAGGCAGTCTTTGTTTTCTGTGTCTGGCTTATTTCACTCAACATGTTTTCCAGGTTTATTACATTGTCGTATGTAGCAAGATTTCCTTCTTGTTATGACTAATATTCCACTGTATGTATATACCAAGTTTTCTTTATCCATTATTCTGTTGTTAGTCATTTAGGCTGTTTACATGTGTTGGCTATTGTGATAGTGTTACTGTGAACTGGGAGGTGCACTTATCTCTTAGAGATGTTGGTTTCAATTGTTGTGGGTACATACCCAGAAGTGGGATTGTAGAAGATGATGTGGCTTACTTTTCATTTAAGTTAAAACAAAATCCAACCTCAACAATTTTTTAACTTACATAAAAGATAATGTTTAAAGCAGAAGAGTGCTATGTTTGATTTTCTTTAAAAATAAGGAACCTCTAGGTGGAGAATGGAACACTGTGTGCTGGGAGAGGAGCAGAGGCAGAGAGTTGAAATGTGGGCTATGCTTTAGTCCAGATTAAAGAAGGAGGTGGCCTGGCTTGGGAAAAATATATTTCCAGCATCATTGTAATGACTACTGCTGCTACTGCTGCTGCTGCTGCTAAGTTGCTTCAGTCATGTCCGACTCTGTGCGACCCCAGAGATGGCAGCCCGCCAGGCTCCCCTGTCCCTGGGATTCTCCAGGCAAGAACACTGGAGTGGGTTGCCATTTCCTTCTCCAATGTAGGAAAGTGAAAAGTAAAAGTGAAGTCGCTCAGTCGTGTCCGACTCTTAGCGACCCCGTGGACTGCAGCCCACCAGGCTCCTCCGTCCATGGGATTTTCCAGGCATGAGTACTGGAGTGGGGTGCCATTGCCTTCTCCAATTGTCATGACTACATAGATGTAAATTATGTAAATGTGGCATCATTTATATGCAATCATTTGTGAAATGGTCTATGTGTAATTGTTCCTATGTTCCTAGATTTTAATTATTTACACTCTATGGTGGTCATTCTTCAAGGTAAATAATTATGCATCTCTATTTTACTTCCCTGAACAAATTTTTTTTAATGCAACTGCCAGATCAAAGAATTTCCACACTTTTAAAGATTTTGACACTTAGTTCCAACACTGTTTCATCACAACATTCATCAATGGTTCACAAAACTGCCATTTCTCAGAATGACCAACTAATCTTTTGATAAATATTTTTAAAATCTGTGGCATTTGCCAGAGGAAGAAGGTGATATCTGACTTGTAGTCTTCAAAAAATGTTTTCTTGATGCTATTGTGAATTTTTTTTTAACAAGTATTTAGCCATTTCGTAAATTAGCTGTATATATATATAGTCTTCAACTATTTTTCCTCAGTAAGTTTTACCTTTAGCATATTCATTAGTTAGAAATTTTTGTTGTTATTAACATTTCTATAAATATGAAAATATGCCTATACTTTAATTTTATTCATTTTAAGTACGGAGGGTTTTCATGTTTGTTGAATATTATAAAACTATGCATCAGTGATTTCCTCCTTATGACCTCTGTGTTTGAATGAACACTTGATGTAATAAAAATTTGACTCCACTTTTTGGTGTTTGGGCTTCCCTGGTGGCTCAGACGGTAAAGCGTCTGCCTGCAATGCAGGAGACCCGGGTTCGATCCCTGGGTCGGGAAAATCCTCTGGAGAAAGAAATGGCAACCCACTCCAGTACTCTTGCCTGGAAAATGCCATGGACGGAGGAGCCTGGTAGGCTACAGTCTACGGGGTCGCAAAGAGTCGGAAACGACTGAGGGACTTCACTTTCTTACTTTCTTTGGTGTTTGACTTCTGACAACTTTCAAGCTTCAGATCTCACTTCTCTCCTTCTGCTCCACATCTGGGCAAGCTGATAAGAAAGCCTGGGCACTCCCTCCTTTGCTGCCAAGCAGGGGAGACTTATACCATGCAACCTCCTCCTCACCCATGGGAAAACTCATCTAAAGGCCACTCCTAACCACAAATCAAAACCCTACTCCAGTCTCCTTTCTTTGCTCTCAAGCGTTATTTTCAGAGCAGCCTTGGAAGCTTGTCCCACCCCTTCCCCAAAGCCTCATTATGTGAGTAAGAAAGGTTTTCATGTCCTCTTGGTATGTGTGTGGCATCATCTGTCCTGACATCTGAACTAGATCATAGCTGAGGTACTATTCTGTTTCTGCAGAGTAACCACAACACTAAGAAAGGACTGTTGCATCCACAAGTCAGGTAATTATTTGCCAATATTTTCTTGCATTTCTTAAATATGTTTAAAAATTTAATTCCCTTAAAGATTAAATTATTTTAGATTTTGATGTAAGGTAAGGATGCATATTTTTTTAAACGCTAACCCTGTTTCAATACTATTATAGAAACTACTAGGAGGAAGACAGAGGAAGTAGAAGGAAGAATAACACTTACTTTAATATCCCTTTAGATTTTTAAAGACATGACCATTATTTTAAGAACTTTATGAAATTTTAGAAAAATCTTAAATATAATTCTGATGGTCACTTTAATGTTGAAAACTTAATGGCAATGTAATTTGATCAAGTATTATCTTGTTATCTTACACAGTTAAAATGAAAACTGTTCAGATTAAAAGGAATCTTGGCAACATTAAATGTGGTGAACACATTCTTAATTTACAGCATTGCTAATAGAGTGAAGTTGTAGAGAAGTTCCAAGATTAAAAATGTGAAAGACAAATGACAGTTTTCAAAGGCAATCAAGAAGGCTTTTATCTACTATGCCACTTCTGACCTAATGCAATTGGGTAGACATTTTTGATTACTTGCTATGGGCCTGAAACTACACTATGTATTTTATTCAATTACCTCATTTAATACTTAGATCTTGGTAGAAAACAGTATATGTAATATATATATGTGTGAAAAAGTATATGCTCCCTCTTTACAGATGAGGAAACCAAAGCTTAGAAAGATTACATAAATGGAATAAAGTCAGATTTGTAAGTTGTAGGAGTAGCTTAGAACTCAATCTATTTAAGTGGAGACATTCCAAAAATGTATTTCCTTGAAATTATTTCTATGCACTTTCTCTGTAAAATCTATTATTTAGCTCAGGCAGCTAAAATGTTAGTCAGTCACGTCCAACTCTTGGTGATCCCATGGACTGTAGCTCGCCAGGCTCATCTGTCCATGGAATTCTCCATGCAAGAATGCTAGAGTGGGTAGCCATTCCCTTCTCTGGGGGATCTTCCTGACCCAGGGATTGAACCTGAGTCTCCCACATTGTAGGAAAATTCATTACCAACTGAGCTACTAGGGAAGCCCTCAGGCAGCTAAAGGAAATGCCAATCAATGTCATCACTGGCGGTTATATTACTTTAATCTCTGAGTTTGAAGTATTATAATTTTAACCAATAATTAAGTTTTTATAGAAATCAAGATTGTCCAATACTATCTTCTCATTTCTATTCTCAAAAATCTTTGTTTGGCAGAAACATGTTGAAGGTATTTGTTACAGTTACGTAGGAAATTCCCAGGTGGCACTAGAGGTAAAGAACCTGCCTGCCATTGCAGGAGACAAAAGAGATGCCAGTTCAATCCCTGGGTAGAGAAGATCCCCTGGAGGGGGCATGGCAACCTACTCCAGTATTCTTGCCTGGAGAATCTCATGGATAGAGAAGCCTGGCAAGCCACAGTCCATAGGGTGGCAAAGAGTCAGACAAAACTGAAGTGACTTAGCACGCACACACAGGAACATATTGACTTCTCTTATAAAGAGAAGGAACCAATTAAAGAAAGGAAACAATTCAAGACAAATAAAAGTTATTTTCAAATATCAGCTATGCATCTGTTACTTGAAGAACAGAAGTAAGCCTGGGCATACCTGAAATGGCTAGTTCTATGAATCAAAGTAAGCATGGAACAGGTCAGTCAAAAATTGTCAGATGAGATACCTAATGGTAACCCCCTGCTTTAAGTGCCACATCTTTTGTCGTCATATGTCATTACACTTACTGTCACATATCACAGTGGTTCCTTTAGACAAGTTTCCAAGCTTTGGTTTTCTACTTCATACTTTAATGAATGAATAAATTTCCTAGACATCAATGTGATCCTTTAACTAGTATCCAATGAGAAGTATATCATCTACAAATGCATTATTTGGCATTTTATTGCCTGAAAAAATATCTCATGTAGATAGTTAGTCAACTTCAAACAGGATGCTCAATGATTTCTTTATTTTCTTATCCGAAAATGAAATTATAAAAGAAAATTTGTGTATGTATTTAACACCTCATTTCAAGTACACTCTAGATAAGAATTATTTTTTCAGATAAGTGTTCACAGTAATACATTTTCTGAACTAGAAAAGAGAAATGTATCTCACCCTATTAAGAGGTTCTGTTTATTTATTTATTGTAGGTTAGTCTGACCGGTAGGCTTTCCTGGTCTCAGCAGGGAAGCTCATTCATATACCAAAGGAATCTGATGGGATTGACTAATCTATTAATTAAAAAATAGCCCATGCATAAACATATTATTTAATTAACCCCTCCTTTTTATTGAATGTTTAGTTTAGTTTCTAATTGTTTGCTATTATTAGCAGAGCTATAACTGATATTCCTAAGAGAAATCTGTTTTGCATATGTTTGAACCACAAGTTCTTTAGCATAGAGTCTTTACTTGGAATCACTGCAGCAACATGAAGGCAAATTTTGATAATTTATGTATTCTGCCAAATTTCCCTCAAAAAGATTATGTCAATCATTCTTCCACAAATACAGCATGAAAAAAAATTCCCTTTCCCGTTGTTAAGACTCAGTGTTATCAAGTTTGAGTATTTTGGCCCAAGTAATCAGTTCAAAATTTATCCCATTTTTTGTTTTATCAGATTTTATTGCCAAAACATTTGAGTCATTTGTCTTTTTCAAGTTGATTTGTAGGAGTTTCAAATGTTCTTTTAATCTGTGGCTCTATTTGGATATTGATTACAATGTATATTGATATGCACAAGATTTTGTTTTTATTCAGGTAAGTTTTTCTTAAGAGCTCTTTTTTCCCCATTTGGAAGGTCCTTCACATACAAAGTGTATCTTTAAAGATAGATTTATTTTTTCTTTTGAAAATTTTTCACCATACAAAGAGTGAAGTCATCTTTCTTATTATATTGCTATTTATGCCATTAGTATATTTTTCATTGAAATCTTAGATTTACCAAGAATTTATTGTTATGCATGGATATAAACTGGAAATGTAATTACTTTTGTTCCGAGTATAGAAACAAGACTTATGGCAAATATTCATTTATACATAAGAATGATTCTGAACTTTCTATTCCATATAATATATAATTAAAAATAGTAGGCTCAATGCAATCTTGCAAGAATCTTAGTTTCATTAGAATTGATCAGTCTAACCTACCATCTTTATTTACATTATCTGAAATTCCTTTTCCTTCTCATTGAATAATGGCTTCCTTCCACATTTTCCAATTTGGTAATGATTTATTTAATTTTTATGGCTTTTTTTTCATTCAGTGAGATTTTGAAAAAGGGAGATTAAAAAAAAACTTGCATTTGTTCACCCACTGTGAAATAAAAATGAATAGTTTATATTTTACATTTGGGCTTTAAAATGTTCATATTTTACTTTATATATTCATAAATTATTTTTAAAAGCAAATAATCAAGCCATAATCTACTTTTATAAAATTATTTGTGCAGTTACTAAATATCTATGGAATATCTGGAATTATTAAATACATATCAATAACCAAAATGATCTTACAAAGCATTTATTAGCTTTATAGAAAATTATGTGTGTGCTTTTGTTATTCATCCAAAAGCCATCTCCAAATACCTACTTTCTTAAAAAGAGAATTCTAATTTCCTTTGCCCTATTTTAAGTGAACACAAATGGTTTAAAATCTTCCGAGATTCAGGGCATAAATCTTTTTTGTTTGAGTCTTTCATTCTCTTTGCCTTATAAATTGTGTGGCTCTGAGACTATACCCTACTTCCAAGCTCACAAGTTAACCACTGTGGCTCCATAGTTTCTGGTAGAAGACATATTCTTCAGATGGGTCAGATGAAGTACAGTTTAGTATCCACTACAGATAAAGTTACTATTAAATAAAGAGATCTAGAACTTATATATAATATTTATATTGATATTTAATTTTGTCTTTTTATTATTAATACATATGATTTTTCTTCAGTCTAACAAAGTTTACACAATTGTGTCTGAATTCTATAATGATCCTTGAGATTTCAGGGGTTGTATACTCACACAAATGCATTAAGTAGTTTCATATATTGGCTCCAAACTTTTCTGTGACCCTTCGTTTCCTGTGTCACAAGTGCAAATGCGCAGGGCTCTCAACAATCACCCGCCAAACTTGACTACAAAAACTTTAAGCTATATTTTGCATTACATTTTGCATATATTCAACATTAAACTCTTTGTACTTTAATAATGCTTATTTTGAATAAAATTTCTTTAGAACTGTTTAACTGTCTTCCTATGAAAATTAAATTCCAAGGGGCCCAGTATTCCCACAGTTGTTGACAGTAGTCATGTATTTTTCTGAAAAAATATTCCACATATAATTTATAATAGATGCTCTCTATGAAGGCCATTAAGTGCAAACATGTTTATCTTTGTGCCTGAGAGAGGTTTTTTTTTTTTTTCCATTAAAACTGCTGAAAGATGTAACACTTTCATACTTGGAACCCACTGTCCTCACTACTACAACAGCTCTCAATGAATAACTGTCAGGAGTTGGTATATGAATAGCCTGATTCTCTTATTCTTTGGATAGAATACTTTTCAGATACATGGTTTTCATCTTTTCCCAGAATTTTATGATACTTTAGATCCATATTAAATAGCTTTGAAACACATTTAATACCTAACCACTATTGGCAGCTTTCCCTTTTCTGTATTATTTCCTATATAAGCCCCCACTTCAGAGTATTAAGTTCTTTGCACTTCCAAGAAGTTATTTGACCTCTAATTCTTTGAATCTGCTACTGAAAGAACCCACACTAAGACTCATTTAAAGTGGTCCCCAAATGCAGTTCCTGAATCGCTGAAGTCAAGTGACAAGAAGCCTGTACCAGGGAATATAACCTCTAGAATGCTATAGTATCACAATTATTAAGCCTCATCTGTAGTAAACTGGGGTGAAGTCGCTCAGTCGTGTCCTACTCTTTGTGACCCCATGGACTGTTGCTTACCAGGTTCTTCCATCTATCAGATTTTCCAGGCAAGAGTTCTGGAGTGGGTTGCCATTTCCTTCTCCATAGCATCTTCCCAACCCAGGGATCTAACCCGGGTCTCCTACATTGTAGGCAGATACTTTACCATCTGAGCCACCAGGGAAGTAGTAAACTGGGGTAGGATAGAGATAAAGAAGGAGGTACAGACTGTATGATTTTTCAAGAATTTGGATCATATGATAATAGTGGGAAATTTCAGAATGATGGAGCTGGTTGGCTCTAACTAAGTGCCACTGATACAGTAAAGAAAGGTAAGCCAGCTGCCAATTCAGATCCTAATGTTACAGCCAGAATTTCTTTATGTCAAAGTCCCTCATTTCCTGTAGCTGGTGGGCTACAGGACTAAAAGCAAGGCTGAGGACCAGACTGTGAGTGAAGCAAAATTGCAGCATTTATTTAGCTTCCCCCCACCCACCCCCACCCGTGACTAATCCTAGGAAGTCTTTGCTGCTAAAGTAAGGACTATGATACAGAAGTCCAGGGACCTTGACATTTAGATAGGAACATCTGTGTGAATGTACTTAACAACCTTGAACCTCCAGATTCCATGAATGACCTGGGACTGTAGAAGTGGCTCGTTGCCCCTCAAGGGTAGAAAACTACCCTGTCTGGAGACCATGCAGAGATTTCACAGGAGGCAGAAGCTTCAAAAACCAATAACTGCCCTTTTTGAGATTTGACCCCATCTCCCCTTGTATATTCTAAGCAAATAATTAACAGCATGTTTCAGTATGGCCCAGGGGAAGTATTTTTTCTTCTTCAGAAGAAAACTATTTATCACTAACAGAACTGCATGCAATGGCTAACTTCTATCTACTGCCAGAAAACATTAGGAAGCTTCCTGGGAACAGATCATAAGAATGATTGACTAGGATGCCTTGATAGAGTACTGAAGGATGCCTTGATAGAGTACTGAGGAAGGCACCAAGTGGAAGAGTGAAAAGGTTTATTCCCAAAGATTTATATGACACAGCAGCAAATTCTATTCCCTAATAATGACCAGAAACACCTACTTTACTGTAACAGTAATAAGGGTGAAGAGGATGCTACTGATATTAAGCAGCTCACTGTTTACTATTTTTGTTGTAAGTCAGGATTGAGAGTTGGGTAAACCTCTATGGTATTGAGTTCTCTAGGGTCAGTGAAGACAATACAGTTATGGAATAGTACCAGTCATGTAGCAGCACTTAACTGGCAGGAGCAAAGTGGACATTATCTGAGGGAACCCAACTTGCAGAAATCTATGGTAATAGTTAACACAGCATAATGTTCCAAAAGGTGAGATAGAATAAAAAGTGACAAGCTTTTTTATTGACTTATACAACTGGAAAAGATCAAGAATCAGACAACTGAAGGCTAACAGCAGTGGCCACAATGGAAAACCAGTTTCTGTATGCAGCAGGCTCGTGACCCCTAGCTCATTGTTGAAAGTGGAGGCCAGTTCATCTTGCAAAAGAAACCAAAAAGCCATAACAATTATATTTAGTAGTTATTTCCACAAATATTCCCCAAAGGAAAATTTAGTCATTTATCAGAATATTTATGCAGTGGGAAAACATACAACTTATTAGGATATTTGAATATACAATCTAAGATGATGATGATACTTGAAGACTCAAAACACCACTGTGACCAACTGTTAGAATGGGGACATATGGTAAATGGGAACATGGCCACACCCTATCTCACAGTGTGTCTGTTGGTTCTCCAGGTCTGCCAAGGGCTTCCCCAGGATGTATATACTTCATAGCTGGCTTGATTCACACATCAGTTTCTTGTCTTCTAGAGTAAAAGTCATAATAGTAGGAATAGCTTAGATGAACCTTTCACACTATTTTCTTTTCTCTGACCAATGTATAAATTGGAAGTAATGCTATTTTCTGGGTAGAATGATAAAGATTAGTGCCACTCTTAATAACTTAAAGGACCTAAGGGTCACAGTTCCACTTAATATCTCTGTTTATTTTACTAGTCTAGTCCCTAAAAACAGTCACATAGATCACAGCGATCACAGACTACCATAAATATTCAAGTGACAGTCCTAATCACAATTATTGTATTGTATGTGGTGTGTTTACTAGAAGATTTTATGTAAACTTTGGGAGTTGGTATATTGACAGAAAAAATACATTCTTTCAGTCCCTGTCATAAAGAATCAGAATCATTTATATTCACCGGGAATAAATGGCAGCATAGATTCAGATTCATCACAGAATAATACTAACTCTCGCTCTTGGTCACAAAGTCAGAAGGGACCTAGATCATCTGGACGTTTCACATTATTTCCCACCGACCTACTATACTGAGGGCACCATGTTCATCTGACCTAGAAAAGGTAAATGGCAAGTGTACTGGCAGCCCTAGTAAAACCATGTATATCTTAGAACATTAATATAAATCATAAAAAGGTCCAGAGTATGTCACACAAGTATAGTTGATAAGTGTCCAGACATTGGACATATGTCAATATATCTCCTCCACAATAAAGGACAAGCAAAGGCACTGTGCCCCCCTTACCACTAAGAAAAAGGCACAGCGCTTGGCAGGCTTCTTCACATTTTGAAGACAGCACATATCACATTTGAAAATACAGCTTCATTCCCAAGTGTTAGATGATTTGGAAAGTTGTCAATTTAAAGTTATTTGGCACATTAAATTGCTGTGCTAAAATATTTGGCCAAATCGAAATAAAAGTATCCTAACAAAGATCCAGACAAAGGGAGGGTGGTGAGGTGTCACGGCAAGGACACACCAACTACACGAAAGAAGAACTCACTGTTTTAAAAGCAGGTCCTGACTTTCTCTTCGGCCCTACCTCATGCTGGGCAACTGAGCATGAGGTATTAAGTGACTTTGTAACCAGAGCTGCCCATCCTGAGCCAGATATTACAAAACCACCAAGTCACAGAGGTGCAAATGCAACTTCATCACACAATTGAAATGGAATATTATGAGTCAGACCCAATTAGATTAGAGAATAGAAGTAACTTACAGTGCAGGTGACCATATTATCTATTTCTGTCTTATGGATGCCTCTCCCACAGCTTCTACCTATGGTCTCTTAGGCTCCCTGTAGCCAGCTATTGGAAAAGAGAAAAACTAAGGTTTAATTCATAATGGTTGGGTAGATATATTGGCACAAGCTTACAATGCACTGCTGCTACATGAAAATCCCAGTAAAGTGTGTTTCTGAAATTCATGAGGAGAGAAATATGTCTCAGTGGGTTGAGCTTCAGATAAATTTGTGCAGAGGGAGAAGGCAATGGCACCCCACTCCAGTACTCTTGCCTGGAAAATCCCATGGACGGAGGAGACTGGTGGGCTGCAGTCCATGGGGTCTCGAAGAGTCGCAAAAGAGTTGACTGAGCAACTTCACTTTCACTTTTCACTTTCATGCATTGGAGAAGGAAATGGCAACCCACTCCAGTGTTCTTGCCTGGAGAATCCCAGGGACAGGGGAGCCTGGTGGGCTGCTGCCTATGGGGTCGCACAGAGTCGGACACGACTGAAGCAACTTAGCAGCAGCAGCAGAGCTGACCTCAGATAAATATGTTCACTAAATCCTGAGCAGTAGCAAATGGCTTAGCTGGTTGGCCAGGGACCTGAAATAACATTTAAATATGAAACAAACTGTTCTTGGAGGAAAATGTGTGGATGTACCTACAGCATTAGGCACAGATGATGAACCTCTGTGTCTCTCACCAATATTCACTAAAGAGGATCCACCGCACAGGAAGCATTTTAGGGCAAACTAGAGAAGATGAATTATCTAGTAGAGATCACAGCATTACTAAGTGTAGCATACTGAAGAGAAAGGTACAGCTACATCTGATTGGCCAGTAGACCACAGGCAAAGAAGTTCTTATGCCAGAATAGGGAATTGACCCTGGTTATTAGGAGGAGGCAAAATTACTACTGTATAATGTGGAAAAGAGAGTCATCTGGACAACATTTTATGCTTCTATGCCTAGTAATAATTGGAGCTGGTCACCTGTACTGACTTCAGCCTAACAAGGACATGAAAGCAAAGGCCTCTGACTCCTCAGGTAAGAGGTCTGCATTATACCATCAGGCAAGCATACTAGAACATACGTGCTAGGTGAGAATACGAGTCATCTGGAATGAGTGGTAAAGGAAGAAGACATCAGTTGCAGTAATGAAGACTATAATTTGTCCAACTCAAACTTGAGAGTCTCCAGTGTGGTCATTTCTGCAGAAAGTCTGCTCTTGTGGAAAATGTAAAAAGCAAAACTTCTGCTCCCTTAGATAGCTGATTAGGCAAAGATCCCTTTGCATTTGTTCTTCTTGAGCCAATGCAATTGCCACTCAAACAGAAGTTAGTTTCCTTCTGCTACTTCTGAAGAGAGGTTAATGGATTTCTTTTGCATGCTTTTTATGAGCACGGTGCTGGAAAATGAAATTCCCAATTCCACAGTTCATCACCCTCATACCTGATTGCAGAAATTAGTGATTAGAAATGGGAATATAAAATGAAAGAAATATAATTTCCTTCCATTTTTGAAACTGCTTTGAGATGGGAAACATTTTGCTATTTCACAATATAATGTCTTCTCATATAATATGCTGTCAGCAGTAACGAGTTGAGTGAAAGTAATATTTTTTGCTCATATAAAAAAGTGATGTGAAATATTCACAGGGTAAAAATTACCCTCAAAACAAATTATATATTTCAATATTCTTGAAGATTAATGTACCAGATATCTAAAATTCTTTTTTTCTCCTTTCTAGACTTATAAAAAAAGTATAGTTTTCTCCAGGGACTTGTGACTCACAACTAGTTATTTTTTTCCTAGTATGTAGGGGACTACATGACACTGCTTATAGAAGGATTTGTTCTTTCACAAATGGTCTGGCTGGTCTGGTACAAAATGATTGTGTATAATGTTTCAGTGTCTATTTTTAGGTGAATAAAAGAATGATCCAATTAAGATTATTAAATAGCACACTAGCCACATGCAAATCAAGATTCTGTAAATAAAGATAAAGACAGAAAGTTATTTATGCCTTACTTTCTATTATAAAAGAAGCAATACTGAAAGACGAAAATAATCATGGTTTCTCTCATATTTAGTAGTTCCAGGGAGCCTATAAAGTCACTGGGAAAAGTTATTTGTATATGAAGGCCCAGGGACTATAATGTTCTTTTCTACTTTTGAGCTATGAGACTTCTATTATTGAATTCTTATGGTCTTAGCAACATATTAAATATTTATGAAAAATGAAGTCTTCAGGAATTGGATCTGTGCATAATTGAGCTTTAGATGTTTATATGTTTCTTCAAAACACTTTCTAAAGCATTTGGCATTTATATATTTTGTGATGTTTTCCATAAAATATTTTTGTGTATGATAAGTTGAAAGAATGAACGTGAAGAACATAAGTAAAAATATCTTTACAGAGATAAGACATTCAACTAAGAAAAAAATTAGAGGTTAGGTGAGTATATGTAGCGAATATATAGTTCTTGACATATGCAAAAAAATGCTCAAAGCAAAAAATGCTCGGTAACTCACATGCATTCAATGTCTCTAAATATATGTTGGTTTCAAGCAAAAAGAACTATGAGAAAATAATTACTCATAGAATGAAAGTTCAAAGTACACAGTAGCCAAATAGGAATATAAAAACAAAATTTTAGGCAGTTCTATTTCAGTATCATAAAACATTTAACACAAAACCCTTACCTTATATTGCTAAGATTATTTTTTCTCAGTAGGTAGGATTAAATATGTTAATAACAATAAATAATGCTAACAAAAGTAATTTTCAGTTGCACACAATCTGTGATCTTTCTATGTACTTCACAGAACCTGCTGCATTAGCATCATGGCACTCTAAACATGAGGTGGATATAATTAAGAGATGGCAGACTCCCAGCAGGCTTTGGAATGTCACTGACACCATGAGGTGGCTGAGACCTGGCATCTCCTAACACTGACCATGTCTTGTCTATAGTATGGTATATTAATGTATTAAATGTAATAGAAAACGAAGGATACCAGTTTGAACACTGGTACATATAACATATAGAAACAATTGTTCTACAAGAATATGATATGCCACCAATAGTAATGGGACACAGGAACCTAATCTCTAAAAGAGGCTTACATTCTAAGAGAGCAAGAACTGCATATCTCAATGAAGGGCACAGTGCTATGGTTAGTGCTCAATAAATACTAATGAAACAGTGAAAAGAAGTAACAGTAGTCTTGTGACCATTAGTCCATGCACACTATTCCTTTCTAAAGTATTTTGTTTATTTCTAAATAAACCTAGGTACTGTCTTTCAGAGCAAAAATAAAAGTAAATATGATGTATGTTGCTGTTCAGTTGCCAAGCCATGTCTAATTCTTTGCAACCCCACAGACTGCAGCACACCAGGCTCCCCGTCCCTCACCATCTCTGAGTTTGCCCAAATTAATGTCCATTGAATTGGCGATGCCATCCAAACATCTCATCCTCTATCACCCCTTCATGGATCACTGCCTTGTCATGGTGAAGGGGTTTGCATAATTCAATGAAGCTATGAGCCGTGTCTTGTAGAGTCACCCAAAATGGGTGGGTCATAGTGGAGAATTCTGACAAAATGTGATCCTCTGGTGGAGAGAATGGCAAACCACCCCAGTATACTAGCTACAAGAATCCCATGAACTGTATTAAAATGAAAAAAAAAAAAAAATGATGTATAACACACATGAATAGATAGAATGATAGAATGGAATGATTTGCTCAACAGTTATCAAAAGAGTCTATATTTGTGTTTACGAAATGGTTTCTTTATGACTTATGAGCATTGTATAGAGTTATGATTTCTAAGCTCAGACTACCACTTTCAAAGTTGGCAGCCTTACCAAACACTGCTGTGTGACTGGGCAAATCTATTAACTTCTACATGCCTTAATTTCCTTACCTGTAAAATAGGGACAAAGACAATAGCTACTCATAAATAAGTTGTGAGAATTCAATGAATTATCTCATGTAAGTGCTTAGAAAATTGCTTGGCACATCACTAGTGCATATTCATGTTAGCTGTATATGTGTGTTCAGCTGCTCCATCATGTCCAAGTTTTTGTGACTCCATGCATTGTAGCCCGCCAACCTCCTCTGTCCGTGGGATTTCCCAGGCAAGAATACTGGAGCAGGTTGCCATTTCCTATACCAGGGCATCTTTCCAACCCAGGGATCAAATCTGTGTCTCTTGTGTGTCTTACATTGGCAGACAGATTCTTTACCATTGCACCACCTGGGAAGCCCCACATTAGCTATTATTACTTATTAAATCATAGGAAATGGAAATATCATCATACATTTACGTTATCTTGCCAGAACAACTATAGTGTTCTCCCCATCTCCAATCTTTCCCTTTCTATACATATCATCGTATATACATTCCATTCAGGAAAATATTTTAAAATCATGGTCTTGTTCATATTAGTCCCACAAATTAAAAATGTCTACTGCCCCCAAATATGTATATAATTCTTAGGCTGGCATTTAAGACCTCTCCTAACTTAATTTCACAATCTTAATTTCAGCTGCTCCCTTTCATTCATCTCTCACATAAATTAAGTTAAATTACCCATTTTATGAAATAACCCTGAACTTCTCCTTTAACAACTGGCTGTCCTGGCCTTTCTTTTTGCTTATAATGTTGATATTTCATCTTCCCATGAATATTTAAGCAAGTCCTATAGTTTAAATTAGCATATTATACTGATAGATAAGGGTATTAAAAAGTTATGTACAGGCGTGTGAATAGACTCTTCAATGTTATGAAAACTACTCATTCTTTAATTTTGTGCATCAGAGAAGGACTAGAGCTTAGAGTATGCATTTTTAAAACTAATATTTCTTGGCTTACTCATTTCTCTTCCTGGACTTACGAATGAGAAATTCTATTTTATCACCTTGGAAACGTTATGCCATTGCTACTCTTTGTTTACACTACCTGCAAGGTGACATCTTACATTATTAAACAGTCTTGCTGAGGGATATCTTGTCTTTGATAACCACCTAAGACCAGAATGCAAGATTCATTTTGTGTAGTGGTTCATTCAGTCTTAACTCAGTTTTGTTAATCATAATTAGCTGTGTGATCATGGGAGGCTAATTTTGATAAAATGCTTCCTGTGTTGTGCTTGTGTGCTCAGACATTTCCAACCTCCTGGGCTGTAGCCCGCCAGACTCCTCTGTCCATGGGAATTTCCAGACAAGAATATTGGAGTGCGTTGCCATTTTCTTCTCTGGGGATATTCCCAACCCAGGGATCAAACCCACGTCTCCTGTGTGCCCTGCATTGCAGGTGGATTCTTTCCCCACTGAGCCACTTCATAACATTACGGAGCCATCCTGTGTGCTAAAAATGGTGAGAAAAGAGGAAGATACAAGTGAATTCTATCAGAATGAGAGAAAAGAAGTGGATTTTTAATCAGATTATGCACGAGGAGTAGAGTTTTAATTAGAAGCTGCAGATTTGGGTTCTTGTTTGTAGTATTAGGTGGTTAACTGACATTTTACTTCATAACTTCTTTGTTTGTTAAGTGGGGATACGGGTGCCTGGGTAGCCTACTAATAAAGTTATTGTGAGGAGCAAATGAGACCTTACACTTCTAAAGACTTTGAAATTTTGTGCTACACAAATGGAAGGGGTTATTACTGAAGGAATAAACTGGGATAATTTCTAAGCATTTTTGTATGGTTTAATACAATGAAATTGTGACTTTGGTTAAAACCTTATGTGCAGTAGTCTTAATGCTTATTCACCTAATAATTACAATATGAACATAGATAATCCATGATCAATTTGCTATCTTCTGCTCTCAGCCCCCCACCCCCCACCACTGACCTGGGTTTATTATAAATATGGAAGAAGAAAAGTCCTTGCCTTGGAGGTGGGAGGACCACTGGTGAGGAAGGTGGTATGAACACATGGCCCCCAAACCCATTTCTAGGGTTCAGAAGTAGGTTGGTACCAAGGAGATACATACTGGTTTTATACTGATGCTGTAACAAATTACCACAAACCATGTGGCTCCAAGAAACTCAAATTTATTCTCTTACAGTTCCTGAAATATGTCTCATGGGGCTAAAGTCACAGTGTTGGCAGGGTGTCCTGCTGAAGGTTGTAGAGAAGAATACATTTCCTTACTTTTTCCAGCTCCTAGAAGCAGCCTGCCTCACTTAGCATCATATCACCAGCATCACATCACCTCTTTTCCTCCAGCTTCTGTTATCACTTCACCATCACCTTTGACCACCTTGCCTCCCTCTTATAAGGACTCTTGTGATTACGTTGAGCTCACATGGATAATTCAGGCTACTCACGCAAGACCCTTAATCACATCTGTAACACCCCTTTCTTATATAGGGTAACAATCACGGGTTCCAGAAATTAGGATGTGGCTAGCTTTGAGGGGAAAGAGTGGGACCTTTTCAGCCTGTACCACAGAAGGGCAGCATGCCACCCTCAAATGGCTTATATATTACTGACAACTTCTACCCCACTAAATTACTGAATTTTATTGCTTCCGGACACTCACTGCTAATTAAAACCGGGGGAAAATATGAATTGAAGATAGAAATTGCTTTTCTACTTTCCATGCTTTTCTCCTATGTTTTGCAACTAGAGAATTACTAATTAAAGCAAACTTAAGTAGGATGACCAGACCTTCCTTATCAGAATATTCTGATTGACTTTGTTATAAGCTCAGTCCTTACTTTGAGTGAAACTGCTTTTGATGATCTTACCTTCTGTCCTAATAGCCACTTAGATGAAATTAGTTTGAATCAGAGCATCATTGATTGAAAGCTTTCAGCTGGGAACGCTGAAATGGGATCAAGTGATAGCAGTAAGTCTCTATTACAATGTTGCCTAGCAACATAGTTGCAGGTTTCCATTATAAGAAATGATACTATTATATAAAGGCATCTTAGAAAAGATATGAATGACAGGAAGTTCTAAGCTTACAAAGAGGCTATCATTTCAGACTTAGGAGAACAAAGTCAGTGAGCCATCCAGTGAAGGCCAGAGGATTAGAAGGATAAATTATGAGTTAAGGCTTTTAAAATTCTAAAGTTGGTGTCTCATTTCATACGACTTGTGTTCCATTGCTTTTCAGCTCTGTAGAGCCTTGAAAAGGCAAAAAACAAAATAATTAAAGAATATAAGAGTAAACACACAAGTATCATGACATGCTATTACCAAAAGCTGCAGTAATACTGAAGTCTTTTGTAAACATTTTGACATTTTATTTGTGTGAACTTCATAACAGTACAATTTTTTGCATCAATAAATATAATTAAGTACTACTAAATGCTCACTTTAAATTGGATGAAATGGAGACAATAATAGGGGCTCTTTGGTCTAAGACAGACTCTAAGATCTAAAATTACAACATTTAATGGCTTACTACTCAACATTAAAAAAAACTAAGACTGTGGCATCCAGTCCCATCACTTCATGGCAAATAGATGGGGAAACAGTGGAAACAGTGAGAGACTTTATTTTGGGGGGCTCCAAAATCACTGCACATGGTGACTGCAGCCATGAAATTAAAAGAAGCTTGCTCCTTGGAAGAAAATTTATGACCAACCTAGACAGCGCATTAAAAAAGCAGAGACATTACTTTGCCAACAAAGGCCCATCTAGTCAAAGCTATGGTTTCTCCAGTAGTCATGTATGGATGTGAGAGTTGGACTATAAAGAAAGCTGAGCACCGAAGAATTGATGCTTTTGAACTGTGGTGTTGGAGAAGACTCTTGAGAGTCCCTTGGACTGCAAAGAGATCCAACCAGTCCAACCTAAAGGAAATCAGTCCTGAATATTCATTGGAATGTCTGATGGTGAAGCTGAAACTCCAATACTTTGGCCACCTGATGTGAAGAACTGACTCATTTGAAAATACCCTGATTCTGATAAAGATTGAAGGCAGGAGGAGAAGGGGATGATGGAGGATCAGAT
This sequence comes from Bos indicus, assembly GCF_029378745.1. NCBI lineage: Eukaryota > Metazoa > Chordata > Mammalia > Artiodactyla > Bovidae > Bos > Bos indicus. The sequence continues at coordinate 32,754,236 of NC_091776.1, read as the reverse complement.
GGTTGGATGGCATCATTGACTTGATGGACATGAGTTGTTTTTTTTTTTTTTTTTGACATGAGTTTGAGCAAGCTCCGGGTAATGGACAGGGAAGCCTGGCGAGCTGCAGTCCATGGGGTCGCAAATAGTCAGACATGACTGAGTGACTGAACTGACTGAATGTCTGAATATTTGAGAATATAAAAGTATTATTATGGGAAAAATTATATTTTAGAAAGATGCCATCATAAAAGTAACAAATAGAACTGAAAGCTGATAAATATTAAAAATATAAAAAGAGCAAATAAAATTCCTGTAACTCCTCCAACCAGATAAAGCCTTTGTTAATATTTGGTTGTGAGAGTTTTGTTCTTTCTTCTTAACAACTTATGTGCTTGTCACTCAATATTATAGAAACAATCTAATAAAGCAAACAAAATAGTATTTATTACTTTTGTTGTTGGAAAATCTTAAAGCAAACATGACAGAGACAAATCTAAATTTTCCACAATTATTTTTATTTGTTTTTATTTGCATTTGTCTCTTTCAAGGCCTTGAAAATGTTACTCAAACACTGGGGTTTATGTCTCTTTCAAAATATGCAGAAATACTATTAAGATGATGAATATTTTATAGCCTTTTAGAGTTCACAAAGCACTCCAAAAATTTATTTCTCATACATAATCTCAATGGCACCTATGACATTTAAATGTTATCTACACAGTCCTTACCAAGGCCAAGCCTAACATAAGGTCTTACAGCTTTTGTGTTGTGACAGCTCTTTACCAAGAAAATAGAATAGCTTCTAATTAGGCTGACTGGCCATGATTCCAACAGTCTGATCTTATTTGCTGTAATATGTGAATCACATATGGAATTTCACCTTAATATCATGCAATGGCACCTGTTTCTAATTTTATACCATTGGCTTGTGGCTAGGGGTTATTGTAATTTTCATCCCTCCAAGGTTGTTGGAAGATGTACGTTTTAGAGGACACTCTTAGATTCAAAGGTGGTTCAGTTTCTTCTTACTAAAGTGAAAGACTAGTGGTAGTCTTTTATTAGTCTAAGAAAACTAAAACAGAGACCTCGAAAGAACACTATTTCCAGCTACCCTACTGTGGAGACTAGTGGCTCTGTCTCGTGGATCACCCTGGAAGATCTCTATGGGTTGTCTAAGCCTGCCTGACAAACCCAATAGCTCATGAGTCTGGAGCACGATTCGTTCTCCAGACGCTGGGCAGCTGGCTTTTATTTCCCAATATTCTCCTAGAGTGTTGGCACCAAAATTCAGTCTTCTTGGTTCTTGTCCCTCCAACATTTACCACCTCCCTCACAAATCCATTCTTGGCTGTGCACAAAAGGGAAATTCACAGGAGACTGGAATCCCTCTACTACAGAGTGCCCAAAGGAACCCCTTTGGGTAGTGCCAAGCGTGCTTCTCTGCAGGATGGTGGGTTACCAGGGGCCGCTCACTGCTGTGCCATCTGTCTGTGATTTCCAAATTGTGGAACTGATACCCCAAGCCTCTATAAGCACTTCTATCAATGCAAGGCCTTGCATGGGATTGGAGCCAAGAAAAAAATAAAGTTTGAATGAATTATAGTGCATGAAGAGAAGGCAAAGCCAGAATAGGAAAATAGAGGAAACGGACACTAAAGACACTATACTAAACTGCCATGTTTTTCAGCATCAAATAAATAGATACATGGCAATCTTCAATTTTTTTCCTTGTCTTTGGAAGACATTTTAAAATAATATATTTACCATTTAACGGGTGCTGGCTAGGCAGAAACTATGTGTTAAGAACATATATTGTCGTCAACCATTATCATAGCCCCTTTTGGTAGACATTGCTATACATACCATCATTTTACAGAAAACTGGGGCTACAGAGTTTAATAACATAACAGCTTAACATAATGGCTGAGTCAGGATTGAACCTCATATCTGGCTCCCAAGTCCCAGAAAATTCGAGTCCATCACTCTGACTTTCCCTGTGTCTGTTTACTGGGGGGAAGCGGGTAAGTATTTTAACACTGAAGCTGCTCATAGGAAATTGAGAAATTTATTTTCAATGGTATTATTTATATAGGAAATCTATGCAAATTTGAAGGAATGACTAATATGTCAGAGCATATTTGATTAGAAGGGATATATTTACTTTTTTTTTCCCATTAGTATTTGTTTTCTGTTCCTCGATCCAGTCCTGGATATCACATTTCACTTAGTTTCTTGAATTAAAAGATTTTTATTTATTTATGGCTGTGCTGAGCCTTTGCAGCCGCGTGGGCTTTTCTCTAGCTGTGGAGCAGGGGCTACCCTCTAATTGCAGGGGCAGGCTTCCCATTGCAGTGGCTTATCTTGTTGGGGAGCACAGGCTCCAGGCTGCGTGGGCTTCAGTAGCTGCAGCTCCTGGGCTCTAGAGCACAGGCTCAATATCTATGGCACACGAGCTTAGTTGCTCTGCGGCATGTGGGATCTCCCCGAATCAGGGATTGAAGCCATGCCTTCTGCATTGGCAGGGGGATTCTCCACCACTGAGCCACCAAGGAAGCCTGAGATATATTTACTTTTAAGCACTATCTTAGCCAGCTGGGGCTTCCCTGGTGGCTCAGATGGTAAAGTGTCTGTCTGCAATGCGGGAGACCCGGTTCGATTCCTAGGTCGGGAAGATCCCCTGGAGAAGGAAATGGCAATCCACTCCAGCACTCTTGGCCGGAAAATCCCCATGGACGGAGGAGCCTGATAGGCTACAGTCCATGGGGTTGCAAAGAGTCGGACACGACTGAGCGACTTCACTTTCACTTTCTTTAGCCAGCTGAGGCTTCCTGGGTGGCTTGGTGGTAAAGAATCCACCTGCCAATGCAGGAAACACAGGAGATGTGAGTTCGATTTCTGGGTTGGGAAGATCCCCTGAAGGTGGAAATGGCAACCCATTCCAGTTTCTTGCCTGGAAAATTCCATGGACAGAGGAGCCTTGTGGGCTACAGTCCATGGGGTCACAAAGAGTAGGATGCTGCTGCTGCTAAGTCGCTTCAGTCGTGTCCAACTCTGTGTGACCCCATAGACAGCAGCCCACTAGGCACCCCTGTCCCTGGGATTCTCTAGGCAAGAACACTGGAGTGGGTTGCCATTTCCTTCTCCAGTGCATGAAAGTGAAAAGTGAAAGTGAAGTCGCTCAGTCGTGTCCAACTCTTAGCGACCCCATGGACTGCAGCCTACCAGGCTCCTCCCTCCATGGGATTTTCCAGGCAAGAGTACTGGAGTGGGTCGCCACTGCCTTCTCCAAAGAGTAGGATAGGACTGAGCAATTGAGCACAAACAACTGGGCTAATAGGGTTGCTTGAGGTGGTTCTACAACTGGTTAGCTAGTTGAGGGAGCTACATATGGAAATACTTATAAACACAGCAGAGAATTCCAGCTTATACATACATCTTATAAACTATAGGTTGCCATTTTAAAATATGTATTATCTTATTCCACTAGGCTCCTCTGTTCATGGAATTCTCCAGGCAAGAATACTGGAGTGGGTTGCTATTCCCTTCTCCAGGGGACCTCTCCAACCCAGGAACTGAACCTGGATCTCCTGCATTGCAGGAAGATTCTTTACCAATTTAGCCACCAAGGAAGCCCATAAACTACAGATTGCCATTTTAAAATATGGATCATCTTACAAAATCACTAGAAAATTGCTACTAATTCAGTGTAAAGTGCTCTTTAGTACCAATCATTATGGCAAGTAAGTTTATTTTCACTATTTTGTCAAAATGCAGTATCAGGCAAAGTCAAAATAAAAGCTAATCCTCAAAAAAAATGGACCTTTTTATAATTAATTTTGCATTTGTTAAAACTCTACAGTTTTGGAAAAAACTGTAGAGTACAATCTACAATGTATCAATTTTCAAAAACATTGTTTCTACTGAAATATTGTTGAGCAGTGGTCAAATTTCCTCATCCTTTCTGACTTGAGGTAAAAAGAATTAGGTCCAGAGGTTGCCACGAATCATCAAATGAGGTACCCTGTTTCAAAATAATCTCTTTCTTCATTTCGCATCTTTCCTCTGAATTATCTTCTCACCTTATAGCCTTGGACTTCATTATATTGATATTACAAATGTGAAAATTATATTGATATTACATATTATATTGATAGCCCATATTATATGTGGAAATATAGATATTTATGTTTAATACTAGATCTAGGTTTTTGATAAACAGTTTAAAATCATCACAGTAACAACATGTCTTTTACTATATGGTCTTATTTCTTTTTCTGGCCCTATTTTTCTTTCAAAATACTTTCATCGTTTCTTTCGTTTTTGAGAAGGAAAGGTTATTTAAGAAGATGCATCCCCCATGGACAGAGGAGCCTGGCAGGCTACAGTCCATGGGGTTGCAAAAAGTCAGACACGACTGAGCAACGAAAACATAACATGACATTATCAAGTGTTTTTTATAACTCTATTGAGATAATGATTTCCTCCATGCTTTCTATGAATGTGATGAGCTACATTAGTTGGTTTTCTAAAATGAAACCAACTCTGTATTCCTGGGATATAATCAACTTTGTTATAATATTTTATGCTCATTTTATACTGCAGAATCACTTTTCTAATGGTTTAAGATTCTACTTTAACATGAAAGAAATAATTCCAAAATATTTTTTCTCTAAAAAAAAAAAAAAAAGAAGATGCAGAGCAACTTCATAATTGAAACTCGTTCACCTCTAATCATGCCAAGTGATTGTTGTCTCTAGAACTGGACAGAATTACAATGTTGCACAGTATTTACTGCCTTAGTGCCATTATGGACTCTGAGGGGACTTAAAATGAAGAATTAAGCTTAATACAAATTATTGTTACCACCAAAATACATATACTAGCCATGAAGACAAAGAGGCACCAAGATTTACATGTGTAGGATGCTATGTCTCTCAAAAGGTTCTTCATGTATTTTCTGGTTTTATGTTTTGTGGCAGTTCACATACAGAAACAAATATAATGAAACCATAAAAAGAAAAAAAAATCCTCCAGGTCTGACCATAAAGGCACTCATATTTCATTCTTGCTTTTGTGAAGTTACCAATCAGCATTTGCTCCTATTTCTTTAAATACTCTGGATTGTTTAAACAATTCAATGCTCTCTAATTCTTAACACATCTGGAGGATTGTTTTTATTTCTCTTTCCATGGCTTAGACCATATAATTCAAGTAATGTGTTAACTTTCTATGAGTTCTGCTAAAAACCTTGCTTCAAATATTTACTTGGAAGTGTTCTGAATTATCTTTGTGATGACTGTTTTAAACCAGTCTCAGTACAGTGCCTTAACTTTGAATGCTGACAATGGAAAAATATAACAAAATAAAGCTGAAGGATTTGGTAATAAAAAAATGTGGTGAATGCATAGGAAAATGACTACAGGGAAGTCATTATTTCCCATCTCATGTAAAATCCATCATCAATATTTCTAACATCAATGCACTTCTATCATCTATGTTAAACTATAATAAAGAGTACAGATGGGCCCTATACTCTTTATTATAACTTAATTGCTCTGTCCCTGATTATGTCCAGTTTTAACTCCACTGAATTGTTGCTGTGTTTCTAATTATGCAAGTGCTTTATTGGAGACATGTGGTTTAAAACTAAGATACTTTTTCATAGTTTTTTGTTATTTTATAAAGGAATCATTGATGCTTATGCATAAAACATTAAAGTTTTAAAATAACAAACTGGCTTTAGGTTAGCTTTTTAATGTGTATTTGTTGTCATTCTGTTCTGAACTAAACATTTTCTACGTAAATTTTAAAAGATATAAGATTTAAGATAAGGTGAAAGAGAGAAGTGAGACATAGAAAACTTGGATAAGCAAATTAAATACGGCCTTTAAATTTGTCAGGTCTTTTTGGGGTCGCAAAGAGTCAGACATGACTGAGCGACTGAACTGAACTGAACTAAACTTCACTTAAGTATTCTCGTATTTAAAATAATTAATATATTCTGAACAAAATAATCTTGAGTTTAGCAGAATAACACGAAATAAAACAGCTTTTTACTTCATGCCTGAATTGAAGCACCAATATTCAATTTGAGCTATTTAAAATTTCTGAGATAACAGAAATCAGGTCACCATTTTATAATCTTTTATTTCTTATTTGAAATAACACACATCTGAAATTTTGTGTAATTATTTTTGAGAATCAAAGAAAATCAAAAAAAGGTAGTGATATTGCCTTGTCTAAAAATTTTAGTTGTTTAACTACCAGGTCAATAGGTTTTATAGTATAACTAATTATAAAGTAAGTTTTTTATTTGATGTTATAGATTGCAAAACCTACTGACATTTTGGAAGACCTCCCTCTTAAAGGTCTATAGGGCAAAAAGAAGGTGCTTAAGTTTCCCTTTCTAAATGAGTTAAGAATACAGACATTTTGCTTTTTAACTAAATTTCAAATAATGAAATTATGTGTAAATATTCAGAATGTCACTGAATTATTTTATTGGTATTGTTATCCATAATCCTCAGTTTCCTTCACTCTTGCCAGCTCTTTACTGTATGCTTATGAGCATTATTCATTCCTTTATATGTTTTCACAGACCTGGGAGACTCTTTGCTGAAAATTTGCTGTTCATCATCTTCAAAACTTCTTCTAGATAAGTGAAAGACTTGCCTAAAATTCATTGGGAAGTCATAATTTCTAGTATTATTGTTTCTTTTTAGGTCCCACATAGATGATCTCTTTTTACTTCCAGACTTAAAAATCAGTAGAATGAAGCTCTACTGATATAAGCTCCCTAGGTCAAGGTAGCTTATACATGAAAAAAAATTGCAGAATTTTACAAATGTCTATCAGCATAAATCTAGGAAATGTAATATGAATGGATTCTAAAGGTTTAAGATCAAGGAAGAAGGAATGTAACATTAGATCAAGCCATGCTTGGCAACATAGAAACACCTCACCATACAGTCATAATGCCGTATTAGTTCAAACTTCTAGGAGTGACAGTAATAGCTCAAAATCTGGACACCATAATCACCTACATTAAAGGAAGGTAAGATGCCAGAAATCCTTTTGCATTATCTAGACCAAGGAATCCAAAAACTAGAGAGATAGGTGTATAAATATGGATTAATGATGGTGAATTGCTTACCCAATTATTTCCCCGGGAGGGTCCAATAAACTGTACTATAGCATTATGTGGATTGACCTAGAGACTGTCAAACAGTAAAGTAAGTCAGAAAGAGAAAAACAAGTATCACATATCAAAGCATATATATGAAATCTACAAAAATGGCATAGATTAACCTATTTGCAAAGCAGAAATAGAGACACAGATATAGAGAACAAATGTCTGCACACAAACAGGGAAGAAGAGGGGGTATGAACTGGTAGATTGAGATTAACATGTACACAATACGGTGTATAAAACAGATACCTGATGAGAAGCTACTTACATAGCACAGAGACTCTATTCAGTGCTCTGTGGTGAACTTAATGGGAAAGAAATCCAAACAAGAGGGATCAGATGTATATATATACATATATGATTCACTTTGCTGTACAGCAAAAATTAACAACATTATAAAGAAACTATACCCAAATAAAAACTTTAAAAAAAAGAACATTGGTGATAGAACATCCTTTAAAACCTCTGATATTGTTCTCAGAAAGCAGGAATGAAGGTGAGAAATGTGAGCATGGATACAGTCTTGCTGATATTTTTGTTAAAAGTAAGATTTTAAAATGGCAGAGGCCGAGTGCCATAGGTTAACTACAAATGACACAATAAGCATGATAGCTGTCATGAAAAGCAGGGTGAGGTAAAATCAGTAAGTTTGGCAAGCTGCGATATTTGGCCATGGCTAATCAATCATGAGGTTCATGAAATTGAAATAGATAGGCATGCTATTAAATTCTTCCTTAATTCAGATAATAGAAAAATAATCTCTTGGTTGGTGGATATACCTGATTGAGTTAGTATAATGGAAAGTCATAAGTTTTCAGCTAATTCTAGACTGGAGGCAAATTACAGTCCTATATTCCTTGAAAGAAGAGAATGATGGAAATGTCTAAAGAAGGACCAGAGACACTGCCAAGCAGAGGTACTCTAAAGCTTCCTTCTATTTCTACTAAAGTGTTCCTGTGTCCATTTTAGAGGATGGCTGTGGTCTAAAAAGAAGAAAATTTCCAGGATTTTGAAGAATTAATAAACTCTGAAGTAAAACTAATCTTTAAAGATCAAAAAATCACCCTCTGGACCATGAATCAGAGAGGGGATTGTGGCAGTCTGGTGATAAATGGAGTTTTGGAAGGAGTGTATGTTAAAGTGAGCTCAGTGTGTCTGTGGGTTTTTCCACAATGTTTTCTCCTTATTTGGAAATTCACAGAATTTTTCCTTTGGCTAGTTGTACCTTGCTTCAACATCTATCATATTAGAAAGAATCAAGTGTAAGTTCTGGAACTGGTCTCCCCTCTACCACTAATTTCTGTTTTAGTAAAATGAAAAACAGAAACCAGTATGACATGTCTAGAGGAATGACGGAATTTAGTGCTACCATGAAAGACTTAAAAGATGAATGAACGTTGATTTGTGGTAGGTCTTCTTTTAAGTCATCTATTTGGTGTGTTTAAATACGATGAAAAGAAGGATGGAGAGCATCATAAATACAATTAATTGATGACCTCAGTATAAGCTATTGTACCAGATGTGGCTCCTTTCCTGAAGCAACCCACAGAATGCTTTTACCCTGATATGTGGCACTTGATCCAAAGTCAATGCTGTTCAGACAAGAAATAAAGGTCACAGATTTCAGCAGGCAACAGAAGAGAGCTTCTCTTGGAGGTAGTGTATGAATAACTTCCTCTGAATCACTCATTTTGCTGCTCCAGGAAATTGAAATCATTGGTAGCCATTTCCTGTGATTTCTTCCCTCTCTGATACCTTGAAGCTGCTAGTAGCTTTCTCTGATTCTCTGAGCTCTTCCAGAGGTTTTGTTCCCTTCTAATTCTCCATATTAAATCTCATCCTCATGATTTCCTGCATGTTGTAAAATGGTATCTGAATTTTGACTAATTTAACCTACAGCTTTGTTCTCTCCAAGTTTTCTGAGGCTCTGTAACAAGACCTTCATTTATCCAACAGTTCAAGTCAAAGGGCGTACATTTACTCTTGACATGACCATTCCCACCATTCTTCCAACATATCCTTCTCGTTGTCCTTGACCTTGAATTCAGTGTTTTCATACCAAAGGGCATTTGTAGGCATTCTCCTTTCTAGAACTTTCTCCTCAGTCTTCTCATATCTCACTCCCTCACTTCATTTAAAACTTGGCTCAAATCTCACCTACTCAGAAAAGACTTTCCTGACTACTGTTCCTACTTTTTTTTATTTGTTTGTTTACTATTGGCTTCACAACATATATTGATTTTGAGTTTTACGATATATTAATTTACTCTCCTCTCAACTAGAAGAAAAACTTCAAGAAAGTAAAAGGTTAATCTCTTCCATGGTAAAGACTCAGATGGTAAAGAATCTGCCTGCAGTGCAGGAGACCAGGATTTGATACTTAGGTCAGGAAGATCCCCTGGAGAAGGGAATGACTACTCACTCCATTATTCTTGCCTGGAAAATTCCATGGACAGAGGAGCCCGGTGGACTACAGTCCAAGTTGGACATGACTGAGTAACTAACACTTTTTTTTCCACATCACCAAAATAGGTTACACAATTAGTAGGATTTCAATACATTTTTATTAATATAAAAATAAATCTCACATATAGATTGTGTATCTATGAATCATTACTTTAAATTTCAGTATAAAATATAACATGTTACATTGGTGTAAGTTATGATAAGACAGGATTATGGGAGGCAGTATTGAATTCAATGAATATTCTTACAGTTGTCCTCAAGCATATAAAACTTCCAGGTAAAAGTCAACTTATTACCACAGCAGTCTGTGGATTTTCCTGCTTACCTGGCCTGACTTTGTCTGCTCTGTGTATGTGAAAACTTATTGCATTATCAAGAAAATGTCTTACACAGTTCGTATCTCAAACCTTCCATGAAGGGATTATTTAGCTCATCTTTTATGAAAACAATGAAATAGTCTCTTTTAAGGCTGGATTCAAATTATGAAATGGAAAATATGTACTTTATACAATCTTAGTCACAACAATTGAAAAATATATAAACTATACACAGTCTTTTTTCTTAACTGAGCAGCCAGTAAAGCTTATAATCAGAGGCTGATGTAATTACTCTGTCTATTGATGTCAAAATTCCTCCTCTTCTCTCTTCATACACGTTCTGCTGTTTCTTTTCTGATGACACATAATATTCCCATTTCAGTTTGGTCTGCCCTGGTTGTCACTTTCTTGTAACAGGAGAGATTGCTCAGGCTGTGCTGTTGCACTTTGCTATTAGATTTTAAAGAAAAGGAGTAACAATTGAATTGTTCAAAAAACTGCATCTCTCCAATATGCTGTGAAAAATGCCTACCCTTAATTTTGGGTACCATGGAATGATGTTTCTCTCAATTTCTGATGTGCTGGTATATTTGGTGCCTTTTACATTCTTTGTCACACTGTAGTGATAGGAGTGTTTATTATATTTTATTTTGTATAGTAGAGGAAGTAATTCTTGATGGGATCTGAGTTATAAATCAGATCCTTCACTGGACAGAAATAATATAATTCAATCTTTTATATTTGGTACCATTAAACAATATCCTTCTGGCTTCAGAAGACATTTCTTTTATCAATCCTCACTATCATTTTTTTACACTCACAAATCCTGACCATCAAAAGTACACTTCATGTAAGGCATTAAAGCAGGAGAGTCGTTAATAGGAAGTTACATTATCTAATACCAGACATTTCTCCTTTCAGATTTCTCAACTTTCTGACCCTCTTCTACTCAAGATATTCACATAATCTCTTCAGTTGTTGTGCACGTAACCTTTAGACTCTCAACTCTCTGTATCTTAGTACAAAACCTCTACCTATCCCAGGTGCCCAGAATAACCATACATGCAAAAGCTTTCAAGCAAGTACATCTGTACTATATCTAGAATATATGTGGAAGCTCAGGCAAAGAAAATCTTGAGGGGAACATCAGTGGATCAGTAGTTGAAACTAGGGGAGTGACCAAGGAGTTCATGCTTTCTGGTAAATCACAAGCGACACCAAAAATGCAAGCATGAACCATGGAAGAGGTGTCCACAGAGATGAAAAGATGTGAAAATGACCAGTAAAGTCTGTGATATGGAAACTAAAGGGATATAGAATTTTAAGGAGGATGACGTGAACAACTCTGTCCCGTGGAACAGTGACTTTACAGTGTGATAAGTACACAAATTATCCTTGGAATCTGGCATAGGGAGATTGTTGGTGACACTAATGAGAATGTTCTCAGTACATAAAGTTATAGGACATGTTCCAGTGGTGAGTCAGGAAGTGAAGACAAAGTATGTAGTTCACACGTTTAAGAAATCTGAGTGGCAAGATTATGAAGCAAATAATATCAAATGGCCTAAATGTTTTCAAGATATGAGAATGAGCAGGCAGATGATGCTCTGAAATAGTCATTTGAGGGGCTAAGAGGGTTTTGAACAAGGACTAGTGAAAGTTAGTAATAAAGATTCACTTGTCACAATTTATATGACAAGCCTTCATTAGACTTTCATGAGCCTGGGAGTCATAAGGCTTTCTTATCAAAGTTAAGTGAGGTACTGAACTAGAGAAGGTATTTTGTAATGTAAATTTACAGTTGGGTTTTCTCGGGTAACTATATTAGAAACACACAGTAAAGAAAGACTATATAAATAAGTAAAAATGAAGGGACAATACTGTTTATGTTTCTGATGGGAATATAGTTTATATGATCAAGCAAATGCTTTTACTAATTGTAATAGAAGAACATATTACATACAGTGTGCCAGTGCTCATCATAGAATCTTCCTTTACACTCACTTATGAAACCTCACTTACACCTCACTTATGAGGAAACCAAGGCACAGAGAAGGGAAATCACATCCAAGTTTAAATAGCTAACAAGTAGTACAGCTAAGATTTGAACCAAAGAGTCCAAATCTAGACTCAGTACTCTTAAACACCAGCAAATGAATGCTTCCATAGTGGGTATAATTAACTGAAATAAATTTTGACTAGTTTAATCAGAGGTGGAATTTGTCACGGTTGGATCAGAATATAGGGCTGGAAGCTACGCCAAACAGAAGAGCAGCCAGAACCACCCTGCACAGCAGTCCAGGGAGGTGTACAGGTGCCTTTCCAGGGCACAAATAACACAGACAACATCACCGGTAACAAGGACTAACACAGATCAAGCACAAGCTGGAATCAAGATAACCAGGAGAAATATTAATAACCTCGGATACTCAGATGACACCACTCTCACGGTAGAAAGTGAAGAGGAACAAAAGGGCCTCTTGATGAAGGTGAAAGAGGAGAGTGAAAAGGCTGGCTTCACACTCAAAATTCAAAAAATGAAGATTATGGCATCTGGTTCCATCACTTCATGGCAAATAGGTGGGGAAACAATGGAAACAGTGAGAGACTTATTTTCTTGGGCTCCAAAATCACTGGACCATCAAAAAAGCAAGAGAGTTCCAGAAAAAACATCTATTTCTGCTTTATTGACTATGCCAAAGCCTTTGACTCTGTGGACTACAATAAAGTGAGGAAAATTCTGAAAGAGATGGGAACGCCAGATCACCTGACCAGCCTCTTGAGAAACCTATATTCAGGTCAGGAAGCAACTGGACATGGAACAACAGACTGGTTCCAAATAGGAAAAGGAGTACCTCAAGGCTGTATATTGTCACCCTGCTTATTTAACTCCTATGCAGAGTACATCATGACAAACACTGGGCTGGAAGAAGCACAAGCTGGAATCAAGATTGCCAGGAGAAATATCAATAACCTCAGATATGCAGATGACACCATCCTTATGGCAGAAAGTGAAGAGGAACTAAAAAGCCTCTTGATGAAAGTGAAAGAGGAGAGACTTAAGTTGGCTTAAAACTCAACATTCAGAAAACGAAGATCATGGCATCCGGTCCCATCACTTCATGGGAAATAGATGGGGAAACAGTGGAAACAGTGAGAGACTTTATTTTGGGGGGCTCCAAAATCACTGCAGATGGTGATTGCAGCCATGAAACTAAAAGAGGCTTACTCCTTGGAAGGAAAGTTATGATCAACCTAGACAGCATATTCAAAAGCAGAGACATTACTTTGCCAACAAAGGTCCGTCTAGTCAAGGCTATGGTTTTTCCAGTGGTCATGTATGGATGTGAGAGTTGGACTATAAAGAAGGCTGAGCAACGAAGAACTGATGCTTTTGAACTGTGGTGTTGGAGAAGACTCTTGAGAGTCCCCTAGACTACAAGGAGATCCAACCAGTCCATCCTAAAGGAGATCAGTCCTGGGTGTTCATTGGAAGGAATGATGCTAAAGCTGAAACTCCAGTACTTTGGCCACCTGATGCAAAGAGTTGACTCATTGGAAAAGACTCTGATGCTGGGAGGGATTGGGGGCAGGAGGAGAAGAGTACTGAGGTGGCTGGATGGCATCACCAACTCGATGGATGTGAGTTTGAGTGAACTCTGGGAGTTGGTGATGGACAGCGAGGCCTGGTGTGCTGTGATTCATGGGGTCGCAAAGAGTCAGACACGACTGAGCGACTGAACTGAACTGATCCTACTATTCTCCCCCAAGCTAAGATTGTATATGGCCTGATTTCAAGGAAAAGTTGAAAACCCACTATATGGCTGAACTTCAGGAATTCCCACCATTCTTCATTTTTCACTTCTTTATCTTTTCATTCATTCATTCACATATTCATTCTAGCCAATAGATAAAGAGAATATTTACGATGAGCTAGTGCTGTGCAAGGCACTGAATACCCACTATGGTCAGATACATTAATATACTTTACATAAAGGAAACTTATAGTACTAGGAGAGGAGGTAAAAGAAAGACATAATTTAGATATAAAGGTCAGGTGAGGATCTCCCTGAGAAACAGTGGTTCAGCTGAAACAAGAGGAAGAGACTTTCAGGTGGAGAAAGCATCATGTGCAAAGGCCTTTAAGTGGAAAAAAGAATGACTTTTTTGAGAAATTAAAAGTTCAGTAACTGAAGTGTTTATGTTTCTGTTTTCCCTAACTCATTGATTATGTATAAGTATCTTATGACCAGAGACCACATATTACATGTAATGGGAAGATTTAGAATCATAGTCTTTCTGTCCTGAAGATGCCCTGTAATTTCCTAAATCGGCAAAAAAGGGTGTATTCTATACACCTTTAATATAAATATATTACTTGTATAATTATATAATATATGTATTTATAAAGGTTAACCCTGGTGGCTCAATGGCAAAGAATCTGTCTTCCAAGCAGGAGATGTGGGTTAGATCCCTGGGTTCGGAAGGCCCCCTGGAGAAGGAAATGACAACTCACTCAAGTATTCTTGCTTGGGAAATCCCATGGACAGAGGATCCTGGCAGGTTACAGCTGGAGTTGCAAAGAGTTGGACACAACTCAGTGATGGAGCACACAGGCATTATAAAGGTTAAACTGATGTAATACCATATACATGCGTGTGCATATTTTGTATCTATATCTGTATCTATGATCTGTTTTGATGGGTCAGGCTATTTCCCTCAACTTAAAAGGCAGCACCCTCCTTTTGTAAGTCATGAGGAAATCTATATGCTGATATGAAGAAGGAGATCTCTCCACACATCAATTAATGATTAAGTCCCCCAAAGCCAGCATTTATGTACCATCATTTTGTTGTGTGTGTGAAAGGTAGGCAGATGTGAAAACATGATATGAAGCACTCTGATGAGACAGGGGAAAAAAATGAATCAGAGAGAATGCAAGTGCAAAGGAACAACAATTCAATCTAGGTGAGAGGGCTCTGAAAATGTAAGCGAAGCACAGTCTGCGTAATTGAAAGTTCATGCAGAAAACCTCTTCGGACATCAAAGCTCAGCATTAAGTTACTCTGAGCAGTGGAGTTCTGAAGAGTTTCACTTCAGAAGTAGATTTTAAAGGCAATGAATCTTGATTGTTTGGAAGAAATGCCATCCACAACTTTTATTTGCTATTTTAAAATATGTTTAGCATTGTTTTCTCCCATCTATTTAATCTTACTTCCATACTTTCTAAATTCACAGTAATAATAGTTTTTGAAAGGCAGCAAGGGAATTGTGTCCTTTTTTCCTATTCAAATGAAATAATCCTTTGGGCATTAATATTTCAAAGCATTTATATTTTATATTGCATTATAAAGTAAATAGATTTTTTTGGTGCATTGATCTTGATGGAGGGAAGAATCGATAGATGAGACATGACATTGAATGAAGGTAAAGAAAGTTGATACTCATTAAAGAAATGGCCCATGATACCAACATCCAGGACAGCAAGGACATATTTTACAATTTCTGAAGTGTCTTATCAGTGAAATGATAAAAACAGTTATAAATGGGTGATTATTATGTTCTTTACCTGCTTATGGAATACATATTTTGTTGCTTGCCTCTGTAATTCCCTTTTGTAGATGTTGAAAATTGAATATCGTGAAAACCATGACTCATTATTTTGGGTCACATATTGCCAGCTCATATTTTTAATATAAACACAGCATATCAGCCCAAGCCATCAGCCATTGATTATCTGATTAAGGTGTATTGTTAGAAAACCATAATAACACTATTTTCTAAAGAGAACTTAATCTTATTTGTTTTGGTTAGAATGTTTTGTTTGTAAAACAGAAATCTAGTGACAAGCAAAAGAGGAACTTATATAAAAAATAAACATAGGGCCTGAAAACAGGAATGTATTTGGATTGTAAGAAATATCTGAAAGTAGAAAGTTAAATGCCTTCTAGGTCCTTCTATTTCTTTCATCTCTGCTTCTGCCTCAGTATCCATTTACATTTCAAAACATCCACAGATCTTTTTAGTTCTCAGGCTCAGATACTAGGGAAGGAAACCCTTGATGCTTTTATATTAGAAATCATCCTGGGCCCATTAACTATGGCCAGAGGAGTCTTGTAATAAGTGCTAGAAGCAGCTCTTGCATCACTCACATAAACAGAAAATCCTACAGAAGTATTAAGGGGAACCACCCAACAAGTTTCCAATATATGCTTTGGTGGAACCATGACGTGAACTAACATTTTTCAGCATTTAATACTGACCAAGCACTACATGGATAGTCTCTTTTAAAACTTAGTAGAACTCACTAAGTATGTGTAGTTATGTATAGATGAAGAAGCTAAGCTAAAGGAAATGTGAAACGAAGTCCAAGATTACACACTTACACATTTAATTGAAGTAAATTAAGATGCAGTTATTGTACTTACATTTTGCTAAGGAGTGTTCTAAGGTTTCAGGATTCCAAATTCTCAGATATGATCAGTCCATGAGCTTGGAGAGCTCATGGCCAATTGGAAAAGAGAAGAGCAACACAGTAGTTAAGTTTTATATTTTAAGGAACCAATGATGTTTCAGAGGTTTATGTGCAGGGCATCAGACTCTTTGTGACCCAGGCCAGTGGAAAAAATTTTGAGGGAAAAGGACATTTGAATTTAAAAGATGGATTAAGATTAGCTGGATGAAGAAAAAAGATAAGTGAATCCGGGGCAAAAGAGCAGGTGTGTGAAAATGAGGTCATTTAAAACACAGTATATTGGTGGTGTATAGGCATTGAAACATAGGCAATTTGGTGGAGATAAAATATAGGGGGAAAAAAAGAGGCAGAGAACATCAGATAGTGAGAATGAAGACAGAGAAGGTTAGATTTTGATTAGCATTGAATCGGTTTAGGATTTCATTGTTATGAGAAGGCAATGAGAAGGTGTGAAAACTTTTTAAAAGTTACATGAATTGACATTGAAAAACAAATTATTCTGAAAATATTAATAATTAACAGGTTGGAAGATGGGAAGACTACATGCTAGAAACTAAAAAAGGATCCAGTGGCAGAAAACTATACGAAAGATAATGAAGTTCTATCTGAAAGAAACTGAGACAGTTGGTGAAGCTAAAATTCTAATAACAGTGTGGGTTTTTAATACCATAGAATCCCCTCCATTGTGGAAAGTGGGGAGAAATGCAACAGAGATTGAATTCAACTTGGAAAATTAGGAAATTTTACCTGCTCCCCCTCAACTACCAATGAAAAAAAAATTTTTACAATGCCAGTAATTTATTTTAAAATAATTCAGCATGGACAGTAATTGAAACGTGAATATTCATTTCTTAAGCTACATTCAGGCAATAGGCATCTGACTTAGTGAGGAATTCCCTCTCAAGAGGTAGTGATAAACATCATAGGTAAGTATACTTTGTGATAACTTGAACAGAAAATTTTTTCCATCCAGAACATTGGATGGGGTCAAAAATATGATTTTAAGCAAACAATAGTTTTCCATTAGAATTCTTTATATTTCTTACCCAGTTTAACAGTATGAAAGTTATCAAATGTTTCCCACATAATTTAACATATCAAATAATCCTAGTTACTTTAATATTTCTTCTGAGATGCCTAGGGACTTTTTAGAGGATTCCCTGGTGGCTCAGTAGTAAACAGTCTGTCTGCCAATGCAGGAGAGGTGGGATCAATCCCTGAGTTGGGAAGATCCCCTGGAGAAGGGCATGGTAACCCACTCTAGTATTCCTGCCTGGAAAATCCCACAGACAGAGGAGCCTGGCAGGCTATAGTCCATGGGGTCACAAATTGTCTGACATGACTAAGCACAGCGCATTAGCATTGGGGGCTCTTTGGTAACGATAGCTAGAGAAAGAAACTTACAGTTTGTTATCAAAAGCAGTTCAATATTTCAGGAAAAATTTGTTTTCTTAACAGGGAGTAAGACAACCAAATTTCAGTCTTGTATCAGCTTACTATTGACAACAAAGTTCATTTAACTAAATTTAAATATTAAGTGGATTTAATTAAATCCAGTCTAATCTTAATCACTCCTGAAAACAGAAAATTCTTTTTTTTCAAAGTTCCCTTTTTTCCACAAACTTTTTTTTTTTTATTACTTTTTGTATCCACATGAATTGTCCCTTAATTTTCCCTATCCAGAAACAAACAGCTCTAGGACAAAATTATTATCATCATTTTTCCCCCCAAAAAAATTTTAAAAACTCCTTTCTTTATACCTTCTCTTGCTGACAGCACATATTCTTCTTGCTTTACACAATGAAATGCTTTCTTTGTCATTTTTAGTAGTTTTAATTACATATTACAATTGTTAAACGTTAAAGGTCTTAAAAACCCAAGAAACAAATAATTGAACTGTTATACTATTATTTACTGATTGGCAAACTTAAGAACACATTCCATAACCCCTAAAAACATATATTTTCCTCATAGCATAATTTCTCTTTAATGTGGTATGAGATGTGTGTTTAATAAACCCAAACATCTTTAGTGCTTTTTCTCTCATAAGAAGGCAAAATTAGGTAAACATAAATTTGTTCAGTAATGTATCAGTATTTTACCTTAAAAATGATTTAGACATTCAATTAATTTTCATCAGAAAACTTAATTTAGAAAAACACTAAAATTTAAAGTTACCAAAAATCTGGAAAAAACTATTTAGATAAACATCCCTGAAACACAATTTTTTCAAAGACTTTATCTGAAAGCCTTTAAAACCATTCATGACAATATCACATATAGACACATGATATTCAGACAGAGATCTCAAATTTTATATTTCAATATAGAACTTATCAGCTCATGAATAACAGTTGGAATAATTTGAATTTACTCACTTGAGTTTAAAAGGCTTCTCTCCTTCCCTACCAACTCCTTTTATCCCCCCTTGGCTTGAAGTTCTAATTAACCCAAGGCTAAAGTCTCAGGCAAAGTGAGCTGTGTTTGTATTTCAAGGACATGATAAGAGTTAATTTCAAGCTTTCTCTTAGGCATATTTTTTTTTCTCTCTCTCTCAGGGTTAGAATTTTGAAAACAGCATTTATCAAGCTAGCTTTCTCTAACTGCATTTGCAAAAACAAAAAAGTTTTGGAATTTCAAGAGTTTCATCGTAACCAATTTTCTCTGGAGTCTGAGGAATACTGTCAGCAACACAGTTTTTAAAAAATTATCTTTCTTTTTCTTTAGTCATAGTTTCATTGCTTAAAGTTTTCTAATGAGTTGAACCTGAATTTCCCATTTTACAAAAGGCAACGAGAGTACAAGTCACATATGGAATGCACACTCACACACCAGAAGACAGAACTGTCACATGTCCTCTGAGAGGATCACCACTGACCAAGAATCCCAGATAAATACTTCTCTAACACAAATGGTCCCCCAGAGCAGACGCATGTCAGAACCATGGGCAAAATGCCCAAATAGCAGTTCATGCTCAAAAGAGAAGTTTGCCCAGTGCACACCAGTGGACTTACTCAGTCTTGAAACTCATCACCTTCTCCTAATGCGTGTTTCCCTTTCACCAAGGAAAAGCATTAAGTTGGCAGCCAGCAGTAAGCAGAGGGGAAACGGGGAGGATCCCAGGAACAAATGATTTCAGCAACTTCTTAGAATGCCCCCCAAAGCCTCCCTCTCAGGGCCAGCTAGCCAAGATCTGTGGGCTCCTCACAGCCATTCTGGTGCAGTGTCATGGCTGTGGCTCTCCTGGGGGAAATCCTGGGGAGCCAGATGTCGTGAGAACACAACCGCCCCATATAGGGCTCCAAAAGTGTTACTGAAAGTGGGGTCTGGATGCTCCTGACTCAGAAGCCAATAAAGAGGCGAGGTTGCTGGAAAGGAATGTTTGTTTTATTTTGGAGGGTGGCAACCAGGGGATTCTCCTCCAAATGCAACTCTCCTCACTGACAATCAGTGGGCAAAACAATGCAGGGAGGTGCCACAAGCAGAAATGGTAGTCAGCTCTGATAGTCATCTTGAAATTTGTCATGTGGTGGTCTCATGAGCCTCATCTTGATTGTTTTAAGTACAGATAGTCTTTAGTTTCAGGGTTAGTTTGTTCCCATTTCTTTGAGGCCAGTTCTTGGAATCGTGGCAGCTTATGTCATGACTAGTCTGGTCATCATGTAGTTATCATTTTCCACCTGCTGGGAGTTTCAGTGTCTAGAAGACAGCTGAAAGGTCATGGCACAGAATCTTATCAATTGCCCTTGAAGGGGAACTAAAGTCCTTGACTATGATTAATGGCTAAACTATTATTATTCAGTCTTGTTGGACCATTTTCCTTTGTTTTAGCATTTTTCATTTCTCTGATTAAACTTACTCCTTGGCTAAAGTTTTTTCAGGGACAAAGGGCAGGCTGAGGATATGGGGGGCAAGGACCACAGGTTCCTGCTCTATTTCAAGAGGTCATTTCTTTATTATCTATTCCTTATTATGGGTTTTTCTCATAAAATATAAAATCTAGCTAGAATTTTGATAATGTGTGTAAAATTAATATTAGGTGCACCAAAACCAGCTTAGAAGAGAACAGCATAAACGTTTTAAATTCTTTTGTGAAGACTGCCTAAATCCTATCCAAATTAATCAAACAAAAATCACATATATCTATTGGTTAGCTATGTTAACGGAACTGTAGAAGGATTTTGTTTGATCCTGGCCTCATTTTTTCAGTTAGAGACAACCTTGTCAAATTCTTTTTATTGACCTTATATTGTTTTCCTCCAAGACTTCTATCTTGCATGTCAACACTAAATAGTTTGTTAGAATTTTTATGACTCTTTAAAAAGGGCTCAAAACACTTTATAGTAATGAATATTGAGCCAATTTTGACAACCCTGAAGAGATGAGGCAAAATACTAAAGTGTACTTGCACTTTTACAAACTTATTTAAATGCTGAAAGACTGTTGGACCACAGAACACTGATTCAAAATAATTCATTCTGTCATTGATACATTTACATGTATGTATGAACATTCATGCTCAGTTACTCAGTCATGTCTGACTCTTTGTGACTCCATGGATGGTAGCCCATCAGGTTCCTCTGACAATGGGATTCTCCAGGCAAGAAAACTGGAGAAGTTTGCCATTTCCTCCTCCAGGGGATCTTCTGGACCCAGGGATCAAATCCGAGTCTCCTGCATTGCAGGTGGATTCTCTACCACTGAACCATTTGAGAAGCCCCATTTACATGCATATCTTACTGCTCATTTTCTTTTAACTCATATTTCAATATATTGTGTTTTTATAAAATTATTCTTGTTTTTATAAAGATCTCAGAGTTGCAGACAATAGTAATTTGCACTGACTGTATATAAAATACTTATAACTAATTAGGTTATATCCTTGTGTGAATTTTATTCCTATCATCATTTTTAACACAGAAGTGTCATATACTTAACACATGCCTCAAATAATATGGATACAGGTTATTCGATATTCATCAAACATATTTAATCTGTGATTCTTGTGTCTTTCATTCTAACAAGTTATTAAAGGAAGTGTGATTCATCATTAATCAAAGTTTTTTTCCAGTTTCTTATTACTAAAATAACACATAATAGTTGTGAAGAATTTGATAAATATTACAGAAACTCTCTTACTGAATTCTGCTTAACTGATTACCAAGGTTAACTTTTTCTGTTCTGAGATCAATCTCCAGTGTGAGTGGTGAGAGGGTTCCCCACAACACCAAGCAAATCTCCTACACCAGCTGGATTTCCAACAGCTCAACCCAGTTCTGTCATCTACCCAGTGGTAACCTCAGATTCCACTGGTTAAGGGTTCAGTCCTGCAAGACCATCCCCTGCTCCTCCAGATGTCTCTGGCAAGCCCAGGTTGTTACTTAGGCTTCTGATCAACTGGCTATGTATCAGAGGTTCCCAAGGATTTCTCCTTGGGTTTGATTATATTGCAAGAGCAGGTAAATAGTTTACATACTAGATTGCTGGTTTATTATAAAAGAATGTATCTTAAGAACAGTCAGATGCAAGGAGTACATAGAACAAGGTATGTGGGAAAGATCTTGGAGGTTTCATGCCATCTCCAGGCACATTACTCTCTGCAAATTTCCACATGATCATCAACCCAGAAGCTCTCCAAATTCAGTTCTTTGGGGGCTTTACGGAGGCTTCACTGCACAGGCACCATTAGTTAAATCATTGGTCATCGGTATCTCATTCACCCTCCAGCCCCTCTCCCCTCCCTAGAAATCAGGATGTGGGACTGAAAATTCCAAGCTTCTATTCTTGGTGATTTTCCCTAGCAACCAACCACCATCCTTAGCACTGGCCCAAAATCCATCATTAATAGAAACCCAGTTGTGGTGGAAAGGGTCTTGTTATGAATAACAAGACATTATTTTACCTTTATGACTCTGAAGGTTTCCACTGAAGACAGGAGACCAAATTTTATGGCAAAATTGGTCTACTGTTATGCTCAGGAAATTTCAATTTTGGACTATTTCAATATGGACTATGATTCAAGAACTATGAAGGAAGACCAGAAGACTGGTTTTCTAAGTGGCCAAATATATTTTTTCTTATAAATCATACTATCACAATAACCAAGTTTCCACTGCCTCTACAAAGTGCTGAACACTCAAGGCAAGTAGGCTTTAAGCCATTGGAAATATTTGCTTACTAGAGTTTGCTGAATATAAGTTCATTCTCTAACACATGTGTGCCAGGGTTATTTAATGCAATTATGTAATGTAATTCAATAAAACAGTGCTGCCAGAAGAGAATTATTTTAATAAAAATTAAAGAAAACTATGAAAATAATAAATAATAGAAATTTTCTTGAAAATTAATTGCCAATAAAATGGGTATGGGTGAGACCACGATAAAATATTGGCAGGGAAATTATAAAAATTTCTAAGGAGTCTCAATTCAGATTGCTATACAGATGTCTACAGTCCTCACTACCCATATAAGAAAGCAAAACTTGGGATCATAAATATAAAACAAGTTTGGGAATGTCAAATTAGTTGTTGTTGGTGGATTTTGTAATATATTGTTTTATTTTCTTCTTTTCCCTGGCAATAACCAATCTGAAAAAAGACAACACATAGATATAATGAGAATAGAAAAAATTTTTTTAATGTTGAAACACTAATCTTACTTAAATGTTTATCAAAATAGTTAAAAAGAATTTTATAATTTATAAATATAAATTTTATAATTTATAAATATAATTTATAAATTTTATAATTTATAAATATAAAATTTATAATTTTAATGTTGTAATAGCAATAGTTGACCATCTGGTGATGTCCATGTGTAGATTCTTCTCTTGTGTTGTGGGAAGAGGGTGTTTGCTATGACCAATGCGTTCTCTTGGCAAAACTCTATTACCCTTTGCCCTGCTTCATTCCATATAACAAGGCCAAATTTGCCTGTTACCCCAGGTGTTCCTTGACTTTCTACTTTTGCATTCTAGTCCCCTATAATGAAAAGGACATCTATTTTGGGTGTTAGTTCTAAAAGGTCTTGTAGGTCTTCAAAGAACCGTTCAACTTCAGCTTCTTCAGCATTACTGGTTGGGGCAGAGACTTGGATTACTGTGATATTGAATGGTTTCCCTTGGAAACCAAGAGAGATCATTCTGTCGTTTTTGAGATTGCATCCAAGTACTGCATTTCAGACTCTTTTGTTGACCATGATGCCTATTCCATTTCTTCTAAGGGATTCCTGCCTGCAAATTCAACCATTCCAGTCCACTTTAGTTTGCTGATTCCTAAAATATCGACATTACCTCTTGCCATCTCCTGTTTCACTACTTCCAATTTGCCTTGATTCATGAACATAACATTCCAGGTTCCCATGCAATATTGCTCTTTACAGCATCGGACCTTGCTTCTATCACCAGTCACATCCACAACTGGGTATTCTTTTTGCTTTGGCGCCATCCCTTGACTCTTTCTGGAGTTATTTCTCCACTGATCTCCAGTAGCACATTGGGCACCTACCGACCTGGGAAAAACAACAAGACCAGGAGCTAACTGTGGCTCAGATCATGAGCTCCTTATTGCCAAATTCAGACTTAAATTGAAGAAAGTAGGGAAAACCACTAGACCATTCAGGTATGGCCTAAATAAAATTCCTTATATTTATACAGTGGAAGTGAGAAGTAGATTTAAGGGATTAGATCTGGTATACAGAGTGCCTGATGAACTATGGATGGAGGTTTGTGACATTGTACAGGAGACAGGGATCAAGACCATCCCCAAGGAAAAGAAATGCAAAAAAGCAAAATGGCTGTCTGGGGAGGCCTTACAAATAGCTGTGAAAAGAAGGGAAGCGAAAAGCAAAGGAGAAAAGGAAAGATATAAACATCTGAATGCAGAGTTCCAAAGAATAGCAAGGAGAGATAAGAAAGCCTTCCTCAGTGATCAGTGCAAAGAAATAGAGGAAAACAACAGAATGGGAAAGACTAGAGATCTCTTCAAGAAAATTAGAGATACCAAGGGAACATTTCATGCAAAGACGGGCTCGATAAAGGACAGAAATGGTATGGACCTAACAGAAGCAGAAGATATTAAGAAGAGGTGGCAAGAATACACAGAAGAACTGTACAAAAAAGATCTTCACGACCCAGATAATAATGATGGTGTGATCACTCACCTAGAGCTAGACATCAGGAATGCGCAGTCAAGTGGGCCTTAGAAAGCACCACAATGAAAAAAGCTAGTGGAGGTGATGGATTCCAGTTGAGCTATTTCAAATCCTGAAAGATGATGCTGTGAAAGTGCTGCACTCAATATGCTAGCAAATTTGGAAAACTCAGCAGTGGCCACAGGACTGGAAAAGGTCAGTTTTTATTCCAATCCGAAAAAAAGGCAATGCCAAAGAATGCTAACTACTGCACAATTGCACTCATCTCACATGCTAGTAAAGTAATGCTTAAAATGCTCCAAGCCAGGCCTCAGCAATACGTGAACCATGAACTTCCTGATGTTCAAGCTGGTTTTAGAAAAGGCAGAGGAACCAGAGATCAAATTGCCAACATCTGCTGGATCATGGACAAGAAAGAGAGTTCCAGAAAAACATCTATTTCTGCTTTATTGACTATGCCAAAGCCTTTGACTGTGTGAATCACAATAAACTGTGGAAAATTTTGAAAGGGATGGGAATACCAGACCACCTGACCTGTCTCTTGAGAAACCTATATACAGGTCAGGAAGCAACAGTTAGAACTGGACATGGAACAACAGACTGGTTCCAAATAGGAAAAGGAGTATGTCAAGAGGGAGATACCAATAACCTCAGATATGCAGATGACACCACCCTTATGGCAGAAACTGAAAAGGAACTAAAAATCCTCTTCAGTTCAGTTCAGTTCGGTTCAGTCGCTCAGTCATGACCGACTCTTTGCGACCAGATGAATCGCAGCATGTCAGGCCTCCCTGTCCATCACCAACTCCCGGAGTTCACTCAGACTCCTGTCCATCCAGTCAATGATGCCATCCAGCCATCTCATCCTCTGTCGTCCCCTTCTCCTCCTGCCCCCAATCCCTCCCAGCATCAGAGTCTTTTCCAATGAGTCAACTCTTCGCATGAGGTGGGCAAAGTACTGGAGTTTCAGCTTTAGCATCATTCCTTCCAAAGAAATCCCAGGGCTGATATCCTTCAGAATGGACTTGTTGGATCTCCTTACAGTCCAAGGGACTCTCAAGAGTCTTCTCCAACACCACAGTTCAAAAGCATCAATTCTTCGGCGCTCAGCCTTCTTCACAGTCCAACTCTCATATCCATATATGACCACAGCAAAAACCATAGCCTTGACTAGACGGACCTTTGATGGCAAAGTAATGTCTCTGCTTTTTAATATGCTATCTAGGTTGGTCATAACTTTCCTTCCAAGGAGTAAGCGTCCTTTAATTTCATGGCTGCAGTCACCATCTGCAGTGATTTTGGAGCCCAGAAAAATAAAGTCTGACACTGTTTCCCCTGTTCCCCATCTATTTCCCATGAAGTGATGGGACCGTATGCCATGATCTTCGTTTTCTGAATGTAGAGCTTTAAGCCAACTTTTTCACTCTCCACTTTCACTTTCATCAAGAGGCTTTTTAGTTCCTCTTCACTTTCTGCCATAAGGGTGGTGTCATCTGCATATCTGAGGCTATTGATATTTCTCCCGGCAATCTTGATTCCAGCTTGTACTTCTTCTAGCCCAGCGTTTCTCTTGATGTACTCTGCATAGAAGTTAAATAAGCAGGGTGACAGTATACAGCCTAGACGTACTCCTTTTCCTATTTGGAACCAGTCTGTTGTTCCATGTCCAGTTCTAACTGTTGCTTCCTGACCTGCATTCAGATTTCTCAAGAGCCAGGTCAGGTGGTCTGGTATTCCCATCCCTTTCAGAATTTTCCACAGATTATTGTGATCCACACAGTCAAAGGCTTTGGCATAGTCAATAAAGCAGAAATAGATGTTTTTCTGGAACTCTCTTGCTTTTTCCATGATCCAGCGGATATTGGCAATTTGATCTCTGGTTCCTCTGCCTTTTCTAAAACCAGCTTGAACATCAGGAAGTTCATGGTTCATGTATTGGTGAGGCCTGGCTTGGAGCATTTTGAGCATTACTTTACTAGCATGTGAGATGAGTGCAATTGTGCGATAGTTTGAGCATTCTTTGGCATTGCCTTTTTTCGGATTGGAATGAAAACTGACCTTTTCCAGTCCTGTGGCCACTGCTGTGTTTTCCAAATTTGCTGGCATATTGAGTGCAGCACTTTCACAGCATCATCTTTCAGGATTTGAAATAGCTCAACTGGAATTCCATCACCTCCACTAGCTTTGTTCGTAGTGATGCTTTCTAAGGCCCACTTGACTTCACGTTCCAGAAAGTCTGGCTCTAGATGAGTGATCACACCATCGTGATTATCTGGGTGATGAAGATCTTTTTTGTACAGTTCTTTTGTGTGTTCTTGCCACCTCTTCTTAATATCTTTTGCTTCTGTTAGGTCCATACCATTTCTGTCCTTTATCAAGCCCGTCTTTGCATGAAATATTCCCTTGGTATCTCTAATTTTCTTGAAGAGATCTCTAGTCTTTCCCATTTTGTTGTTTTCCTCTATTTCTTTGCAATGATTGCTGAGGAAGGCTTTCTTATCTCTTCTTGCTGTTCTTTGGAACTCTGCATTCAGATGTTTATATCTTTCCTTTTCTCCTTTGCTTTTCGCTTCCCTTCTTTTCACAGCTATTTGTAAGGCCTCCCCAGACAGCCATTTTGCTTTTTTGCATTTCTTTTCCTTGGGGATGGTCTTGATCCCTGTCTCCTGTACAATGTCACAAACCTCATTCCATAGTTCATCAGGCACTCTATCTGTCAGATCTAGGCCCTTAAGTCTATTTCTCACTTCCACTGTATAATCATAAATGGTTTGATTTAGGCCATACCTGAATGGTCTAGTGGTTTTCCCTACTTTCTTCAATTTAAGTCTGAATTTAGCAATAAGGAGTTCATGATCTGAGCCACAGTCAGCTCCTGGTCTTGTTTTTGCTGACTGTATAGAGCTTCTCCATCTTTGGCTGCAAAGAATAAAATCAATCTGATTTCGGTGTTGACCATCTAGTGATGTCCATGTGTAGAGCCTTCTCTTGTGTTGTTGGAAGAGGGTGTTTGCTATGACCAGTGCATTTTCTTGGCAAAACTCTATTAGTCTTTGCCCTGCTTCATTCCGTATTCCAAGGCCAAATTTGCCTGTTACTCCAGGAGTTTCTTGACTTCCTACTTTTGCATTCCAGTCCCCTATAATGAAAAAGACATGTTTTTTGGGTGTTAGTTCTAAAAGGTCTTGTAGATCTTCATAGAACCGTTCAACTTCAGCTTCTTCAGCATTATTGGTTGAGGCATAGACTTGGAGTACTGTGATATTGAATGGCTTGCCTTGGAAATGAACAGAGATCATTCTGTCATTTTTGAGATTGCATCCAAGTACTGCAAAAAAGCCTCTTGATGAAAGTCAAAGAGGAGAGTGAAAAAATTGGCTTAAAGCTCAACATTCAGAAACGAAGATCATGGCATCCAGTCCCATCACTTCATGGGAAATAGATGGGGAAACAGTGGAAACAGTGAGAGACTTTATTTTGGGGGGCTCCAAAATCACTGCAGATGGTGATTGCAGCCATGAAATTTAAAAAGACGCTTACTCCTTGGAAGGAAAGTTATGACCAACCTAGACAGCATATTCAAAAGCAGCGACAACAAAGGTTTTGCCAACAAAGGTCCATCTAGTCAAGGCTATTATTTTTCCAGTGGTCATGTATGGATGTGGAAGTTGGACTGTGAAGAAAGGTGAGCACTGAAGAATTGATGCTTTTGAACTGTGGTGTTGGAGAAGACTCTTGAGAGTCCCTTGGACCAGAGATCCAACCAGTCTATCCAAAAGGAGATCAGTCCTGGGTATTCTTTGGAAGGAATGATGCTAAAACTGAAACTCCAGTACTTTGGCCACCTGATGCAAAGAGTTGACTCATTAGAAAAGACTCTGATGCTGGGAGGGATTGGGGGCAGGAAGAGAAGGGGACGTCAGAGGATGAGCTGGCTGGATGGCATCACCAACTTGATGGACATGAGTTTGGGTGAACTCTGGGAGTTGGTGATGGATAGGGAGGGCTGGCATGCTGCAATTCATGGGGTCGCAGAGAGTCGGACACGACTGAGTGACTGAACTGAACTGAATAGCAATAGTAATTTAGGTGATGAAAGTTGATGTCACTGAATGGTTGCAAAAGTATCTGTCTTAGTTTTATTGTGTTCACTTCTCTGACTCTTGGAAATTGGCCTCTCTGATGACTCTGTGGGTAAAGACTTTGCCTGCAATGAAGGAGTACTGGGTTTGATCCCTGGGTCAGGAAGATCCCTTGGAGATGGAAATGGCAACCACTCCAGTAACTTTGCCTGGGAAATCCCATGGACAGAGGATCCTGTGGCACCACAGTCCATGGGCTCACAAGAGTCAGACATGACTTAGCAACTAAACTACCTAAGATGG
The DNA here is from genome assembly GCF_029378745.1 of Bos indicus. NCBI lineage: Eukaryota > Metazoa > Chordata > Mammalia > Artiodactyla > Bovidae > Bos > Bos indicus. The sequence continues at coordinate 32,725,271 of NC_091776.1, read as the reverse complement.
CCACTGTCTTTAATATACATGTTACTTGCACTTAATTATAGCTTATAAAGTATAGTACTCCAAATAGGGCATTTTACAAAAACACATTATCAAAAGGATGGAATCAGGTGCTTCTGCCGAAGTATACAGGTCTTCACTTCTCATATTAATGAAGTAAATTAGAATTTAAAAAATTCTCTGGTCAGCAATGTATGAGTACATGGCATTCCAGAAGATATAAGCTCTATGTAAGCTATCTCTGCACTAGAACATTTGTTTGCCAAACATTCACTGAGTACAGTGTGTCTACCGGGCTCTGCTTAAAGAACTAGTAACAAAATAATTGATGACATGGTAAATTGATGCCCTTGAGACGTCACTGACATTGTAGGTCAGTTAAAAAATGCCACTGATGCTTGCATGTGTAAATGAGATTCGGTAATAAAGATATCAAAGAGAAAGCAGGAAAAGCAAACAACATGACGAAAACAGAGTTCAACTCTCAAACCTACCAATTTATCATCAGTGATTTGCACACTGAAAAAAAATCCAAAAGATATATTCATATATTACCACTAAAGAATACTGTTCTCAGTTACTACCTTTAGCTGATTTTCTTTGAAATCTTTGTAATTATTGCACTCTTGAAACCCTGGCCAAAGCCTAGTTCTGTCTTATTTTGTTTTCAATATATAAGAAATAACCAAATATCTATTTTTTTCATTACATTCTATGGAAAGCTATGGAATATACCATATTCTTTTTTCTGTCTGTGTTGAAGCAGATGCTCTCTTTTCAAAATTTTTGCTCTTTATTTAATCCAAGTCTATGCCCCAACAGTAACGCTGAAGAAGCTGAAGTTGAACGGTTCTATGAAGATCTACAAGACCTTTTAGAACTAACACTCAAAAAAGATGTCCTTTTCATTATAGTGGACTGGAATGCAAAAGTAGGAAGTCAAGAAACACCTGGAGTAACAGGCAAATTTGGCCTTGGAATACGGAATGAAGCAGGGCAAAGACTAATAGAGTTTTGCTAAGAAAATACACTGGTCATAACAAACACCCTCTTCCAACAACACAAGAGAAGGCTCTATACATGGACATCACTAGATGGTCAACACCGAAATCAGATTGATTTTATTCTTTACAGCCAAAGATGGAGAAGCTCTATACAGTCAGCAAAAACAAGACCAGGAGCTGACTGTGGCTCAGACCATGAACTCCTTATTGCTAAATTCAGACTTAAATTGAAGAAAGTAGGGAAAACCACTAGACCATTCAGGTATGACCTAAATCAAATCCCTTATGATTATACAGTGGAAGTGAGAAATAGATTTAAGGGCCTAGATCTGATAGATAGACTGCCTGATGAACTATGAAATGAGGTTCGTGACATTGTACAGGAGACAGGGATCAAGACCATCCCCATGGAAAAGAAATGCAAAAAAGCAAAATGGCTGTCTGGGGAGGCCTTACAAATAGCTGTGAAAAGAAGAGAGGCAAAAAACAAAGGAGAAAAGGAAAGATATAAACATCTGAATGCAGAGTTCCAAAGAACAGCAAGAAGAGATAAGAAAGCCTTCTTCAGCGATCAATACGAAGAAATAGAGGAAAACAACAGAATGGGAAAGACTAAGGATCTCTTCAAGAAAACTAGAGATACCAAATGAACATTTCATGCAAAGACGGGCTCGATAAAGGACAGAAATGGTATGGACCTAACAGAAGCAGATGATGTTAAGAAGAGATGGCAAGAATACACAGAAGAACTGTACAAAAAAAGATCTTCACGACCCAGATAATCACAATGGTGTGATCACTCACCTAGAGCCAGACATCCTGGAATATGAAGTCAAGTGGGCCTTAGAAAGCATCACTACGAACAAAGCTAGTGGAGGTGATGGAATTCCAGTTGAGCTATTTCAAATCCTGAAAGATGATGCTGTGAAAGTGCTGCACTCAATATGCCAGCAAATTTGGAAAACTCAGCAGTGGCCACAGGACTGGAAAAGGTCGGTTTTCATTCCAATCCCAAAGAAAGGCAATGCCAAAGAATGCTCAGACTACCACACAATTGCACTCATCTCACACACTAGTAAAGTAACACTCAAAATTCTCCAAGCCAGACTTCAGCAATATGTGAACCGTGAACTTCCTGATGTTCAAGCTGGTTTTAGAAAAGGCAGAGGAACCAGAAATCAAATTGCCACAGTCCACTGGATCATGGAAAAAGCAAGAAAGTTCCAGAAAAGCATCTATTTCTGCTTTATTGACTATGCCAAAGCCTTTGACTGTGTGGATCACAATAAACTGTGGAAAATTCTTCAGGAGATGGGAATACCAGACCACCTGATCCGCCTCTTGAGAAATTTGTATGCAGGTCAGGAAGCAACAGTTAGAACTGGACATGGACCAACAGACTGGTTCCAAATAGGAAAAGGAGTTCGTCAAGGCTGTATATTGTCACCCTGTTTATTTAACTTATATGCAGAGTACATCATGAGAAACGCTGGACTGGAGGAAACACAAGCTGGAATCAAGATTGCCGAGAGAAATATCAATAACCTCAGATATGCAGATGACACCACACTTATGGCAGAAAGTGCTGCTGCTGCTGCTGCTAAGTCCCTTCAGGCGTGTCTGACTCTGTGCAACCCCATAGACGGCAGCTCACCAGGCTCCCCCGTCCCTGGGATTCTCCAGGCAAGAACACTGGAGTGGGTTGCCATTTCCTTCTCCAATGCAGGAAAGTGAAAAGTGAAAGTGAAGTCGCTCAGTCATGTCCGACTCCTAGCGACCCCATGGACTGCAGCCTACCAGGCTCCCCCATCCGCAGGATTTTCCAGGCAAGAGTACTAGAGTGGAGTGCCATTGCCTTCTCCTGGCAGTATGTGTAGAGGAACTAAAAAGCCTCTTGATGAAAGTGAAATTGGAGAGTGAAAAAGTTGGCTTAAAGCTCAACATTCAGAAAACGAAGATCATGGCATCTGCTCCCATCACTTCATGGGAAATAGATGGGGAAACAGTGGAAACAGTGTCAGTCTTTGTTTTTCTGGGCTCCAAAATCACTATAGATGGTGACTGCAGCCATGAAATTAAAAGACGCTTACTCCTTGGAAGGAAAGTTATGACCAACCTAGATAACCTATTCAAAAGCAGAGACATTACTTTGCCAACAAAGGTTCGTCTAGTCAAGGCTATGGTTTTTCCTGTGGTCATATATGGATGTGAGAGTTGGACTGTGAAGAAGGCTGAGCACCGAAGAATTGATGCTTTTGAACTATGGTGTTGGAGAAGACTCTTGAGAGTCCCCTAGACTACAAGGAGATCCAACCAGTCCATTCTGAAGGAGATCAGCCCTGGGATTTCTTTGGAAGGAATGATGCTAAAGCTGAAACTCCAGTACTTTGGCTACCTCATGCTAAGAGTTGACTCATTGGAAAAGACTCTGATGCTGGGAGGGATTGGGGGCAAGAGGAGAAGGGGACAACAGAGGATGAGATGGCTGGATGGTATCGCTGACTCGACGGATGTGAGTCTCGGTGAACTCCGGGAGTTGGTGATGGACAGGGAGGCCTGGTGTGCTGCGATTCATGGGGTCGCAAAGAGTCAGACACGACTGAGTGACTGATCTGATCTGATACTCTTAAAAGTTATTTATTGATTTATCATTCAAAGCACTTAGATCTAGCCAGGCAAATATGTTTCTGTAATTATTCAGTAATTTTCTATCATCATTTGCTAGGAATTCTGGCAAATAAATCAGAGTTAGCAGCACATGTTTCTAATGGTGGAGGCAACAGGTAGGATCTCTCAGTATAGAACTTCTCACCTTCCCCTTCTGCTCTGAACTGAATTGGCTACATGGCCTAGCTGGGTCTCTGTATTTATGTTTCATGTTTAACATGCAGATTGAAAGAATCAGGTGAACATATCATATTTATCTAATAAAATGTCAGAATAGTTTTCTATACATAGATAACTAGCCCAGTGCTTCCTGTGAGAGACCCAGAGAACAATGGGAAAGGCCATTGGAAAAATGCTGCCCTCACAGTGGAGAAGAGGGGGTTCCCGGAGGTGTTTTCTAATTCACAAATGCTTCAGACTATGTAGCTATAATAAAATCATGATGCATTAAGAGTGTTTGAACATGCCAAGGTTAGTTTCCTCAAAAATATTTCACATGATAATTTTGAGCAAATGATTTAGATTTCCCTTCCCAGGAGTAAAACTTTATGAACAATTTACTTGTTAATGAAATACAACATATTGTGTAAGATACTATTTGAGGCTTTTACTGTGGAGAAATATCTCTTTAGTAATACGTACATTTTAAAATTATGATATAGTTATCTAATAAAAAGCTTGAAAAACAGTTTTCATTTATAAGCCAGCAGAATAACTTAACTATTAAGAAATGTTAACATTAAGCTTTCATTAATTATATCCCTCAATCTTAGGCAGTAGTCAAAATATTTTAAACATAATTATCAAACTGTTTTTATTAGCAAGATCCTTAATCTTATAAATGACAAAATTCATCACTTGGATGGAAACAAGTATTTTATTACACATAAACAGCTACAGAAAGTAAAGATCAAAAGATAAAGTACCACAGTTCCTATATTAGAGCTAAATATAGAAAAAAATATAAAATGATATTAAATAAAATGTCTTAATATTTTATTTCTCTTTGGTGGCTATTTAAAACACATTGGTGCAGGAAATGTTATAATACGACAGTGGGTATGGTATAGATGTGTGTGTATGTTTTGAAAATTCTTGTTCATTTGGAAGGTTTAAATTTTTCATTGTGCTATGATGTTGCTGTTGTTTTTTTTTCCTTTGGATTTCTTGTATTCAGTATCTGGTATTAATAAATTATTTATTTTCATTTTCTGAATGGAGAATCAGCCCATTCTATATTATGCTAGCAAGAAAAAAATATGATACACTTGATTTTCTGTTTCCTTCTTAGAGCTGAGCCCTCTTTTTCTGTCCTCTAATAATCACTCTTCCAAACCAAACTCATTTCTTTTTCAATTTACGTTCTTTCCAACCTCTCTGTATAGCTTCCTCGACTTATTTTCATGCCGAATTTATCATTGCTTGCTACATTTCAAAAGTTCTTCATATAAAAGACTGAAAAATATAGAAAATATTAGTATATGCAGTTTTGGATATGGTATATTCCTTATCTGGGGTTTAATCTCTTAAAATATATTTATTTTGGGGAAAGACAATGGAAACATACAAGAAAATATTTTCTGATTTCTCTTACAGTGGTCTCAAGAGTGCCACTGAACATTCACCAGAGGCTTTCATTCCTGAACACCCCTGTTTTCAAGTGGTTGGTAGTATTTGGAATGATCATTACTCAACTCTTTTTCAGTGAAAGTTTCACAAATAGTATATAATTTTTCTCAGGAATTTATTTTACCCAAGGAGGGATCTGAATCTAACTTGGTGTTAGTATTCTATAGGCCATCATTTTTTAAAAGTGTTTAAAGTATGTATTGTTACCTTTCCTACTCACTTTTGACAACTGATTTATTTTCTTTTATGTTCCTATGCCTTTCACAATTCCAAGTAAAGGCTGTCCATTTCAAACTTGATGTTAATGGCACTCACTAGAGTTGTACAGGGCATCATGTGTCATCTTCAGGCCATCAGAGCTGACCCAAGTTCTAGTCTGATCATAAAAGGCTTTTTCATTTACACTTTTGATTATTAGTTCTGGTAATTAATTTTTATTTAATTTTTCCTGTTCTTCAATCACATCTTATATTGCTATGGTTAATTTTCTATGTTTCTAATTTACTCAAAATTTTCATTCCTGCTTTTTTTTTTTAGTCTACTTTATTATTGTTAATTTGAATTTATTCAGTATAAATATGCTGTTTATCCTTCCCAGTGAACATTATACTTGGCAATCATTTCTTATTGAATTTCATACTTTTCCTATCCAGGCCTGCCTTTGTTTAACAGAACTAAAGCTTTCTTTTATATTACTAAGAATAAGAAACAAATGTGTTTTACATTTTTTGTGTGTGTCATGAACTAAACTCATTTCAGGGCAGGATTTTCTTCTGAGTCATTACCGTTTTACTTCTCTCCTTATATCTCATAATGCCTTCTTATATACCAGTTGACATTTTCTGTTAATTCCTGTTGGAACTTGATTTGGTAATATTTGTTCATGCCACAAGGATGGCTGATGCATCTTATTTTAATGTCCTTCCCCTGGATCTTATTGCAAAAGAAGGAAATGATTCATACCCAGTGTTGGGAGAAAGTAAGGATGTGAGTTTTCCATACTTGTTCCACAGTAGTTTCCTGGATGCTGGCAGAAGCCCCTGGTTGGTTTTAAACCAGAAGACCAAGCGTCATGTAATGTAGGTAGCACACTAGTGTCCATATCATGGCATTTAGCAAATGTTAGTTTCCTTAGTAACGCTGTGGGCTTTTCAAATTGTTCAATAAATGCAAAGAAACCTGACTGCCAATGCAAGAGACATAAGAGATGTGGGTTTAGTCTCTGGGTCTAGAAGATCCCCTGGAGGATCCACTCCACTCCAGTATCTTTGCCTGGAGAATCCCATAGACAGAGGAGTCTGGTGGGCTACGGTCCATAGCATTGCAGAGTCGGACATGACTGAAATGACATAGCATGCTCTCAAAAATAGGTGAAAAATAAATTTCTGTTGACTTATAGTCATGGTTCAGAGAACAATGAGAAGTAAGCCAGAGATTATTGATGCTGCTCCCAGGTGTATACCTCACAGGACTTATAGCTGTGACTAAAAGGCTTAAAGGCAAGAAAAGCACAAAGTACTGGAGATTTTTCACTATTTGGCTTCCCATGTCAGTGTTAGCCAGAGGCAGTTAAGGTCACAAGCCTGGAGAATTAGTTGTGCAGACTTTCATGGCCAGAGGCCAATGTACAGACTGTCAGCGGAAGCTGGTAATGACTATTCCTAGTATATTTTGGTTAAGAGAAATGTCAAATAAGTAAAAGAATGGGTGATTTTAAATTCTAACTGATCTATATAAATATTAAATATGTAGACAAATCTGAAATATTTTCACTTATTTCTCATTGCAAAGATATTAACTTGCCTTTCATTTCCAAATAGAATAACGACTGCTTTATTTACAAATATAACAAAATGAAAAACCAAGAACAACTTTTCCTGCCAGTTCTACTTACTCTTCTATCTTTCCTTGCAGAGGTAAAGCATGCAGAAAATGTCTATCTCCCAGTTAATACCTTGGAGCTCCTCCTCCACAAACTACATCAAAAAGCCAAGGGTGTGGACTACAGAAAAACAAAGATTACATTTGAAGTTCTAGCTAGAAGGAACAAAAGCTGCCCTGGGGAGAAGAGTGAGTGCACATTGAAGAGTTTAAAAGCCATGGGACCTGAAGGAGGTGAAAGGACACTGTTAAGCCTGAAGTAGCTCCAGGACTTCCCCAGGTGGTCCAGGGGTTAACACTTCACTTTTCAGTGCAGGGGTGTGAGTTCCATCCCTGGCTGGGAAGCTCAGACCCCACATGTCACATGACCAAAACAACAGAATGCAGACAACAGAAGTAATATTGTAACAAATTCAATAAAGGCTTTTACAAATGGTCCTGCTGCTGCTGCTGCTGCTAAGTCGCTTCAGTCGTGTCCGACTCTGTGCGACACCATAGACGGCAGCCCACCAGGCTTCCCGTCCCTGGGATTCTCCAGGCAAGAACACTGGAGTGGGTTGCCATTTCCTTCTCCAATGCATGAAAGTGAAAAGTAAAGTGAAGTCACTCAGTCGTGTCCGACTCTAGCGACCCCATGGACTGCAGCCTACCAGGCTCCTCCGTCCATGGGATTTTTAGGCAAGAGTACTGGAGTGGGGTGCCATTGCCTTCTCCAAAAAATGGTCCACATCAAAAATAATAAATGCAATAAATTTTCTTAAGGGAAAAAAAAAACCCAAAAAACTGAAGTAGTTTCTAAATTACACAAGCACTCTTCCATGAACCCAGGGTGACCAATTAAAAGGAGTCTGACAGCATAAGGGCTTCATCAGTTAGACACTGAGCTCTTCTACACAAAGACAGACAAAAGTGTGCCCCAGAGATCCAGAGATTTCCTCTATGGTACTCATAGAGGTGAGGGTACACAGAAGATTGACCAACCTAGAAACTCATAGATCCTGGCAAGGAACATGTAGTTTAGATGTGCCCTAAATAGGTTGCAGGTTCAACTCCAAACAAAAGACAAATCATGAGGTGGGGTCAAGAGGAATATTTAGGATTTGGTGGGAAAGCCTAGAAACTGAATGGAAAAAAAGTCAAACACAGGTCTGAAGGTGCAGCTAAAAACCAAGAAATATTTAACCAGAGACAGAAAACCACCATGGAGTAAAACGTACATAATTCTAAGCTAATTTTCATAGTCCACTTATGCATGCAATGGTTTGGGCTCCATGACATCTTAGCAATGACACACAAGATATTGATCACTTTGTCTAGATTTATCTCTGATGGGATCATCAAAAGAATATGAGAAATTTTAATAGGCATGAAGAAAATTCTCCTAAGCATTTAAACAACCTTTCGACAAGGCATGTGTATGCATGTGTGTGTATATAGAATTCAACTCACTCAAAAGGATAAGTTAGAGGCATACCTTAGTCCCAAATATTGTGTGGTAGCACTAAAATGTCACAACTTGTACAGTGAGGATACACTTGTACAATGCGTACAACTTAAGGATACACATGTATAATTTGTACAACTTGAAAATAGTACCCGAATAAAATATAATTATGTAATGCATGAATGCATGCTCAGTCACGTTTGATTCTTTCTGACCCCATGGACTATAGCCCACTAGGTTCCTCTGTCCATGGAATTTTCCAGGCTGGAATACTGGAGTGTGTTGCCATTTCCTCCTCCAGGGGATCTTTCCTGACAAAGGGATCCAACCTGCATCTCTTGTGTCTCCTGCATTGGCAGGCAGTTTATTTACCACTGTGGCACCTGGGAAGCCCAATAATGTCATGGATACATGATTAATAATAGTACTTACTGCATACATTCAGGATACCAAGCTTTGTAACAGGCATTTTATAAGCATTTTATATCAGGTTTCTAATGATTTTTTTTTAATAGTTATTATTACTCCTGTTTTACCCATGAGGAAAATGAGATTCATAGAGGAGATGTGATTGCTCCATATAATGAAGATTGTAAGTAATAGAGCTGGGATTTTACACAGGCCTTTCTGAATCTGAAACCCATGATTTCTTTACTACATTATAGCAGCATATCTAAGGAGTCACCTTAGTCCTCCAGACCTGTGGTAAGACATAAAATCTGTCCACAGTTTTTTGCACTTCAAATATTTATCCAGGGTACTCAAGAACACAATGGAAACTTGGAGAGAAGAAGCAGCATCTTAGGGGAGCTAGGAAAATTGTAAACACCCCTCACATCACACATCAAAAATAAAATGTTTTTTCAATTCAACCATTGGAGAACAGTTTGGCAATTCCTTCAGGGCCATACTTGGCAAAGTTCCCTCTAGGAATTCTTTCCCATGCTGTATTCGCTTGAGAGAAATGGATAGATATTCATGGTGATGACGCTATTTTTGAGTTGAATCTGAGCTGACCACAGAGGTAACAGAGAATGTGTGGGAAAAGCTTTGTGTGATTAGGGCAGGAGGAGTCATCATATTTGCACTGGAAGCCACTTGTCTGTTTGTTGCTGACACTGCAGTAAAAGCAGAAATAGGCTTTATTTCTTAAGGAAGAAATCTTCTAACATATAGAGCTGGACGAAAGCAAGCAAATAACGAAGGAGAAGGACACACATCTTCGAGAACACAGGAGGGAAAATTCTCACAATAGATTTCAGCAGCTCCTTACAGTCCATCTATAGGCAAAGATATCTCAGAGGAGGGATATAGAATCACTTGTGAGCAAAACAGTAGCCATGCAAGTCTCATTTCTACCAATGTCACCTTCTGTTGCTATGACAGTACTTTGACTCCAATTCAGCTTCACATCAGCCAAGAAGCTAATGAAAGCAGAGATGCCTACAGCTCCATTTTCTGACTAGACTTTTTTTTTTTCCAACTTAATTCACTGAATATTTTCTATTTAACCCACTGTTAATTCACAGTCTCACACTTTAACAAACACTTCCTGGGCAGAATCGACTAGTGAAGTAGAATCTAGATTCTTCCCTCACCTCCAAGGTACTGAGTAGACAAATGAAATTCATTAAATTATGACATGAATTAACAAATGTATCTATTACCTTAATTAGAGTAACTTGAGGACTACAACAATAAAGTACCTTTTTTTTGGTCTCCAACTGTTCATTTGATTTTTTTTATTAGGGTTAGTTTTCTGTCTGTGGATGAAAACTCAATATGATCTATGCCATTTCTGATCACTCATAAGCAGTATAATTTCTTTTTCTCAGTTCTGCTTATAAAATATGTATAAATTCAGTATTTAAAAGATTCAGACTTGAGAACTCCAGTTTCACGACAGTGATATAGAGCTTGAAAGAACATTATTTCTATCCTTACAAAAGGAAAAAAAGCTGAAAGAATTCTGCAAATATTAACAAGTAACAAGAAATGAAGTTTTAGGGAATCAGTTTGCAATCTGGAGAAAGACAAAAGCTTGCAGTGGGAAACAGAACCTGATCTTGAATATAGTGAAGCTTGTGCAAATATAATATTTGGCAATAAAATATCCACAAGTTCCTTTTAAAAATTCTCTTATTGATAAATTGACAAATCTATTACAAGTGAACAAATTTAATCAAGATTTAATGGATTTCATTGCTCCTTTTCAAATTCATTATTTACATGTATAATAAACCTAGACAAATAAAAATTACTTTCTGCTACTTACAACTTTATAAACCTATTAAAGTTTTGATTTTAACTATCTTACTTCTCATGCAGCCTGGTCATTTACTAATTTTGTAGACTCAATAATCTTGATAAATAAAACACATACTATTGTCTTAGATACATACTCAAACATTTCTTCTACTATTACTTCCACCTTAGTTTTAATTATCCATATTAACTATAATTTGTATTCAAAATAACTACTTGCACTTTACAGAGAAAATTGGGACATAAGTATTTGATAATTGTCATACAAAGCATCTTGGTAAACCAGTAAGACTCAAAAGCACACACAATATGTTGACCTACCTACATCCACATCATTTTAAAGTGGCAACCATGAAAATATTCAATAACATGATCCATGGGAATAAGCACTCTGAAACATCACAAAGTAAAAAAGCAAATATACACACACACACATAAGAACATAATCAACTAATTACTTGGTGATCAAGGTTTTACTATTCTATATCACTTGGGAAGTTTCTGATTATTAAAACAACACCCATGAATTATCTTCATTTAATATTAGTTTAGAATCTTAAATTAACTAAGGGTCTTGGAAATTACATTTAATCCCATATGCTTCTAAATCACTCTTTATATACACTATTTGTATAATTATAAATAAATTTAGTTCAATGAAATTTAATAATATTCAAAATCATGTCATAAACATTATGTAGAAATTATCTTAACTGATAGTAAGCCAATATACTAAATTTAACAACTCAACAGGTTAACTAGTCTCTTAGTGAAAATACAAACCTGATTTTCAAAAAATTTTATGTTGTACTCTATATAGCTAAGGGCTTCCATGATAGCTCAGTTGGTAAAAAATCTGCTTGCAATGCAGGAGACCCCAGTTTGATTCCTGGCTTAGGAAGATCCACTGGAGAAGGGATAGGCTATTCACTCCAGTATCCTTGGGCTTCCCTTGTGACTCAGTTGGTAAAGAATTTGCCTGCAATGCAGGAGACCTGGGTTTGATCCCTGGGTTGTGAAGATCTCCTGGAGAAGGGAAAGGCTACCCACTCTAGTATTCTGGCCTGGAGAATTCCATGGACTGTATAGTCCTTGGGGTTGTTGCCAAGAGTCAGACATGACTGAGAGACTTTCACTTTCACTATATAGTTAAATATTATATTAAATCAGTATAAATATTAAAGATTTATTAAATGTTAACCCAATATGATTTGTTCAAAGTTTTAACCTTTCATATCGATTTGTATTCTTACATACAACTTCTGAGCTAGTATATTTTATAAAATGCAATCTCTTTTCAAAAGGCTATCACATTTAAAGATTTAGATGTTTATTTTCTAGGTATTTGGTAGGGATTATTAGATTTGTCAATGTACATAATAAAGTCTATGTCCTAGTTAGAATATAGCTTGTTTTTTAGTAATAATAACAACATTTAATAATATGTATAGAAGTGGAAAAATATTTCACACACACACAAAAGAGTGAAGGTTTTTCTGACTTATAGACATATAAAGAATTCTTAGAGTTACATTTTGTCCAAACTCAGACATGGACCAAAAATAAACACTGAACACAAAATTAACTGGATTAGCTTGCAAAAAGCTGTTCTCATTTGTAGTTGACAGGAAATATTTTCTTAATCAATTTGACTTCACAAATAAAGAAAATAGACAAAATAAGCAAAAATACATTAACAAATGATTCTCTCTCTTGTCCCTCATCCAACAGAAAATCAGTGCAGTTCAATTCAGTCACTCAGTCATGTCCGACTCTTTGCAACCCCATGGACTGCAGCACGCGAGGCCTCCCTGTCCATCACCAACTCCCGGAGTTTACTGAAACTCATGTCCATTGAGTTGTGATGCCATCCAACCATCTCATCTCAATAGGCATCTATTATCCTAATAGACACCACCAAAATATTCAGACAATAAAACCAGATTTCCAACCCTTGCTGCCAGTCATGGGGAATAACATACTGGTTATTAAGTAAGGTGCTTAATAAGGTGCTCTCTATATATGGTTGAGACCAACTCAATATTCTGAGACAAGACACAGATTCATTAAGTCTCTGTTGTAGAAAGAGGCATAGCAATGACCATGACTAAGGCAAGAGAGGGAAGGAATAATAAACTTATATATCAACAAAAACAAAATATTAGAATATCAATAACAACAAAACAATAACTAAATAAATGAAATGTCAACAAAAGTAAAGGGCTAATCCTACCTGGGAGTCAGCTCTGAAAGTCAAGAAAACATACCTGAGCAATAGCTGCTGTGAGGTGCATACAGTCACTGCAGTTTAACTGTCTCCATCAGCTAAATCCACTTGGAATACATCAGCATCTTGGTGAGTTCTCCAAAACCATCAAATTAAAATAGAAAAATTAAAATTTAAACCACAGTTTTCATACAAATATTGAAAGAACATGACAATTTTTTAAACTCAGTTAATGAAATAAGTAAAGTGATAAAGTAGGTTTTAAGAACATTTGAGGAATCAGGCATTTACAAGTACTAGTTTTAAATAAGATTAGAATAAGATTGTTAAAATAAAATCAATGACATACAGAACAGTAAAACTATAACCTTTGGAATTCTCTTTCCAACTGGACAGAAATGTGCACGTTGACATGTAACTGCTCAGTATGTGGGCTCTGAGCAATTAGAACACTGGTGTATTCACCTAGATAATTAAATAATCTTCCAGTGTGCCTTTAAAAAAAGCCCCAGGATGGTATATACACTCTGCTGTCTTATTTCCAAGTTTTTGATAACTTTGCTAAACACTATAATTCAGTCTTTCTAGTTAGTGGCCATTTGCATATTTTATTTTCAAAATAGCATGTAATAACATTCTTTTTAAATGGACTAAAATTGGAATGTATTTCTCAATATGTTCATTTTTATATTCTGAAATGATTACTTATATTATCTGATTGTTCAAGATTTCATCTTGTACACAAATCATTAAAAAAAACTGAAGAGTTTGAGACAAACATTGCTTTAAATTTATTTCAATTTGAATTATCACACTTTTCTAACCCAAGAGACATCAATGTGTCCTTCTTGGGACATAAAAGTAATTACTGTAAAACCTATAAAAACAAAATTTACTGATCACACAATTTGATATACACACACAGTCTGCCAGAATCTTTGATATATATGTATATATGTAGATAACATTGATATATATCTAAATATATACCCAAAATTCTGGTAAACATTATATGTGCTTGTATTAGTCACTCAGTTGTGTCCAACTCTTTGCCCACCAGGTTTCTCTATCCATGGAATTCTCCAGGCAAGAATACTGACATCATATGTACATGTTATTTAGATATGTAAGTATGATATATACATACATCAATTATACATGTAAAATTAGTTTTAATATATAAATTTAGGTGTTTAGTATAGTTCTGTATATTTATATATCATCAATTTTGTGTATTCATATAAATTTAGTATATAGATTTAGTATATTTACAAATATTTAAACTTAGGAGTTTCATGACATTATTTAATACTCTTATTATACATTTAACACTAACCTTCACTTTTGTCATTTTTTTTCATTCAAAATATTGTAAATCAAATGTAGCCAAGAATTTTCAACTATTAAAGCACAATATGTTCACAAAAATTACTTTGCAAAGTAATTGTTAAGTGTTAAGTGTCTGTTTCTGTCATTTATGTCTAGGATGTTTAAGAAACAGAGAAAGAGATAATCCCTGGAGGTACTATCCGTAATGAACATTTGACATGTTTCACATATCAGTTTCATTACTTTGTCAAGAACATTATTCTAAAACAATAGAATCCTGAAGAAAATCTCTTGCCTCTTTAAAGAGAACAGATTCTGAGACAAAAAGAGCACACAGAGAAGGAATACTAATCTTTATTTCTATTTTAAAAAGCAATTGTTTTCTCTTATCTCAAACTCACATGCATAGAAGGATGTGCTTCCATAAATAACTACTTTTTGGAAGGTGATTTCTATATTTGTACTACTATCCTACTATCCTTTTATTCTTCCTGTTCATTTTACGAGAACTGAATAAACAAAAATCAAGTAAAAGTAAGGGAATTTTGTCTATCAATTTCCTAATTATTTTATATATATTTGCTTGTATTTCAGGATAGACATGCCCATGGTTACTTCCTGAGAATAATGGGAAATTTGCTTTAGGCTGTATATTGGCCAGTAGTCACAAGTTTAGATGAGAGGGGAGAAGGTCTTTCCTGGTGGTCCAGTGGTTAAGACTTGGCACTTCCACTGCAGGGGCTGTGGGTTTGATGCCCGATTGGGGAAATAAAATCCCACATGCCACATGGCCAAAAAAAAAAAAAAGAGAAAAAAAGATAGATGAGGGAGGAGGAAAGAGGAGGGAAGTTATTAGTTAATCTCTTATGCCCTGGTAGAATTCTTAGAAAGATGGAGAGGGGGTCAGCTGGGCAGGGAAGAACACTTTATGTTTGATTCATAATAAATTGCTCTTTGAAGGTTTTATACAAATCAAAATTTAAAAGAAATGAAATAAACTAGATTAAATAAATTAGAGTTAGAGGTTTGCATGCTTTCCTATGGTTGGTGGAAAACTGCTTTTTCTAAGCAGTGCCGAGACTTTATTATAAGGTTGCAGAAAGCTCATTAGGCAAGACATTCTTGGAATCTCTTTTTGGTTTATAGCAATTAGCTGTTTGAATGCAGCCTTATTTTGTGTAGCAATTAACTTTGTGGAAAAATCCCCTGTCAAATTATCTTTGGACAGTATTCATGAAACTATTGGTGATTGTTTTTCTATAACTAAGTCTTTGTTAGACTTTGGCCCTTGTTGTTACAAAATGGTTTTTCCACATAAAAGAGCCAATTTCTCATTGTTATTGAAGTAAAGTCAGAGACTAGAAGGATGGGGATTACAAATGCATTATATATACATTTCCCTCCCTCTGGTGGGTTAGCTATGAAAAGCAATGTGGTAATCTGACTGCCACAAATTATCTTGTGACTTGTCATTTAAAAACCACTCCCTATGCATGCTGTTTCTAGAAGAGGGAATCCAAAAAGTGTTCTTTTGAACACTGAGAATTTAATTCATATTCATGAATCCTCAAAAATTACTTCTAGGTTATTAAGATTGATTGAGCTTGATCCTCCCAAAGATGAGGGGCATACCTTCTAATTACTGAGACATTCAGTTATAAAAGAAAGTCATTTAACTATCCATTTCCATATATTTCTTAATTTTTATTTGTCAGTATGTAGTTATTGACTTTTATCTATCAGAGCTGATTCTGGAATATCTATTCACAATATATTCATATAATGTCTACCCACAACTACTCTGTGGTAGAGTAGTAACTACTCTACTCATAACTACTACAACTCTTAGCCTGTTTCTTTTTCTTTTACTACCTTTGCAATTATGACTCCCAGACAGGGACATGGCTACTACCACATTGAACCAGAGAAAGACATGCTGTGAGGTCATTTCCTTCCAGTGGGAAGCAATGGAAAGCATACAGGTCCACTTCAAGTGAACTTCAGAAGGGAAAGGAAGACAGAAACAGAGCTAGGAAACAAGATGCCAGCAGTCTTTTCTTGCAGCCTTGTGAATCACCCTTGGGTAGCACGTATGGAACTAAGCAACATCTAGATAAAAATCATGAGGCATCTGTGGACATCAAAGCTACGGGCCCGTTTCTCAAACACCTTTTGTGTTGTACACACCTTGAAGAAGCCCAACAAGCCTAGACGGAAGTGGGCAGATGAATTGGAAGCTGTGTTTTTGGTTCCTGTAGTCTGCAGTGGGGTGAGGATTATTGGTGGTTGAAGTTCCCGCTTCTTTGGTCACAAAATGAGGAAATGCTAAAATGATAATAGATCCGTGGAGGATCGATGTAACAATGAAATCCAGTTTCAACAAATACAATTTAAAAGACAAGGACTTCCCCCAAATAGGCTTCTAGAATTATGCAGTGCAGCAGGGAGTGTCTAAAGAGGACCCCAGAAGCAAAGGTGATCTTAAATAGAAAGCAACATATTGAAAATCAGATTGCATGCGGGTCTCCTTCCTCCCAGCTTTCCTGGTGCTTCAGTGGTAAGAATCCATCTGCCAATAAAGTAGAAACGTGTTTTATTCCTGGCTCAGGAAGATCCCCTGGAGAAGGAATTGGCAACTCACTCCAGTATTCTTGCCTGAGAAATCCCTTTGGCAGGCTACAGCCCATGGGGTCGCAAGAGTTGGACATGACTTAGTAACTAAATAATTCCTTCCTCCATAAAATTATGAGAACTCCATCTACCTGAACACCATTTAACAGAAGAACATGGGGAAGCTGAGACTGTGTATTTTTACGTTTATATTCAACACAATGCTCTGAAATGATAATTAATAAATAAATGCTCTGAAATAATAATAAATGAAATAAAATATGACAATTTAATATACTTTTTCATGTATAAATATGGATCAGTTTTTATCTTGACAATTTCACTCAAGTCCAAGACATTTCAGAAAGAAGGTTGTAACTCAAAAATTTTGCATACTGAAAGAGGTCAAAATACTGGCACATTTAAGAAGGCTCTTTCCCTCCTCAGTCACTGCTACTCAGTTATGTAGGGATCATGAGAAATGTTAAAGAAATTGTAGAAATGACTGGAGCTAACTTTCTTTTCTCACCTAAATGATAGTAGATGTAAATTTGTGATCTCACATATATTAATAAATAATATATGCGAAAAGTTTGGAATTCTGTGCATTTGGTAGAAGATAAAGGAAGAATTTTTTTATTTGAAAAATTTGTTTCAAAAAAATTCTAAAAGCCAAATTAATATATTTCCATTGCAAAAAATTTAGAAATACAGAAATTCACACAGTGGTGGTGACTTAGTTGCTAAGTCACATCTGACTCTTGCAATCCCAGGAACTGTGGCTTGTCAGGCTCCTCTGTCCATGGGGTTTCCCAGGCAAGAAAACTGGAGTGGGGTGCCATTTCCTTCTTTAGGGGCTCTCCCTGACCCAGCAATCAAACCTAGATCTCTTGCATTGCAGGCAGATTCTTTACTGATTGAACCACCAGGGAAGCCACAGAACTTCACATATGAGAAAATAATCAATGGATATATGGTGTTGTAATCCTATTTGGAATTGTGTGGATGAGGGAGAAAACTATATTTTAGTTAATTTAATAATTAGAGCCACAAAATTACTGTCACTATTTTTTAGCTTTTCTTTATTCATATTTCAGGTAAATTTAGGCTCTTTTTACACAAACCAATAATCTGTTTTGAGTTATTTTTAAGACTCTCTTTATGCAAGCCAATAATCTGTTTTGAGCTATTTTTAAGACTTTCTTTGTGTCTTTGAAAGTGCTTTTTGAGTATGAAAATTTATCCTCATCTCCATTCAGCTTAGCTTCTCTGTGATGAGTTAGTGCTGGATCTGCAGGTATTTCTATAAAGATGAAGTCGTAAGAGTCATCACTTTCAGAGGAAGAGACTGGTTCTGTAGGCCATTCAACTACTTATTGGAAGAGCTAGAGCCACAGCTGCTGTCTCCTGACCACCTGTCTGTGCCCTTTTCAGCACACAGTCCATTCAACAAGTTCATGAAATATACTTTTAAAGCCCAACCTAAGTTAGAACTTTTGGTTTAGAAGGATGAGCCATTCTTATCTCTGATGATGCCTGAGAAAATCTATCATCTCTGCTGTTGACTTCTGATGACAAGAGAAATCTGCTCTAAATTAGACCAAATACACTGGTATGCATGCTTCTTTGAAAGGTCAAGCTGATCTCAGCAAAGCTCCCAGTAGAGGTGAACCAGAGGACAACACTTCATGTCCTCATTTCCTTAAACCGGGTTGGGCAGACAGTATAAGAGGCTTTGTAAGTAGCTGAGAGATTGTCCCAAGGGAAGGTTCCTCCCTCAAACATTCTTTTTCTCTATCTTCTCCAATTCTTTCTTCCTCTGCTCTCTTCCTAGACCCTCCGCACCACTGCAGTCAAGTATCTTACTTTCATTAGAGATATTACATGTCTCTATACTAACAGAGAGGAGGGCACAGCAACCCACTCCAGTATTCTTGTCTGACAATCCCATGGACAGAAGAGCCTAGTGGGCTACAGTCCATAGGGTCACAAAGAGTCATACATGACTGAAGTGACTTAACACACGTACTAACAGAAGAAACTTAAATTCCAAAATGGTTCCTCCAATAGAAACATGTGGATTGCAGATATCTTAATTCAACCCTCTGTACAGAAATAAGTAGTTTTCAAGTATAGACTTAAATATGGAAAGATTAAACAGAGTATTTTTACTGGTATATATTAAACTGTGTACTTTCCTGCATATGCGTGTAATATACATGTGAACATTTTCACATAATTTCTTAGTTAATGTAACAAGTACCATAATGTATTGTTCTAATTAGAGATTGAAAAATGGCTAATGATATATATGTCCTTATTAAAAAGACCATCTTTTCCATAGAAAAGTGATGAGAGGTTAACAGTAGATCCTGTCTCGGTGTTTTGGCTGTTTTTCTGAATAAATGGTATGCATTGATGTTTCGTTTCACTGCCTTCATAGTCCAAGCGCGAGGTAGCAGCAGCACCATTAGCTGTTAATTTTATTCTGAATATCATCACACATGTAGTTCAATAAGCATATAAAGGGTAATTTTCTGGTCCTTAAATACAATATTTTCTTTAAAAAAAATCCCGTCATTGTTCTTTACCAAAATGCTCTAAACATTCAAATGAAATAAAATAAAACAGTACTTTGATGTAATTTCCATGTATAAACTTACTTCAATTTTTGCCTTGAGAAATTTTAAATTAATACACATTTAACTTATTAGTTATGCAAAAGCATTTTAATTGGCATGAAAGTTTCCCTGGTCATATTATATATATATATACACACATAAAACAACAGTGAAAATAATAGCAAGGGAGAGCAACAAACTCAAAACAACTTAAGCAAAAAGAAAAAAGAAATGAGAAAAAAAACAATTTATTCTTTGGCATAACTGGGCAAATCATCTTTAGCCTGACTAGACATGCAGACTTAAATAACGTCATCGGTATTCCATTAGCTTTCTTGGTGCTTAGCTCTGACCGTACGCTATCAGATTCAAGGCCAGTACAGATGGTCTTTCCAACAAAAACTCCACATTTCTCACTAGATGTTCTTGGCCTGTCTTGGCCCTTGTATTGGTCACTGTGTCCCTGGAAACAAGTTAAGGCACAGACTCAGAGTAAGAAAATAGTGTTACCAAAGAAAGAAATTTGGAGTACTATTACAAGAGGAAAGAAAGATGGATCATAGAAAGAAGACAATGTTGTTCATTCATTCATTTATTATCATTTATTGTATGTCTATTATGAGCAAGACACAAGTCTTGACACTGGGAACTAATCCGTGGCAAGAACAAGCCCCTGGGTCCTATAGACATTTTCATTTGTGTAAGAGGATGGACAGTAAGCAAGCATTCAAATAATAATAGACTAGATGAGGCTAAGGTCCATGAAGAAAAGAGACCAGAGAACAACAGACCACATTAAGTTCAATAAACTGGCAGAATTGTGGTGCTGGAAAAGACTCTTGAGAGTCCCTTGGACAGCAAGGAGGTCAAACCAAGCAGTCCTAAAGGAAATCAACCCTGATTATTCTTTGGAAGGACTGATGCTGATGCTGAAGCTGAAGCTTCAATACTCTGGCCACCTGATACAAAGGGCCGACTCACTGGAAAAGACCGTGCTTCTGGGAAAGACTGAGGGCAAGAGGAGAAGAGGGTGGCAGAGGATGAGATGGTTGGATGGCATCATTGACTCAGTGGACATGAGTTTGAGCAAACTCCAGGGAGATTGTGAAGGACAGGGAAGCCTAGCATGTTGCAGTTCACGAGGTCACAAAGAGTTGGACACCACTTAGGGACTGAACAATAAGTAGTAGTCAGAGAAGAATTCACAATGATACTAAATGTACAGTCTACTACTATTTTTTCAGTTGTTAATTAAAATTACATTAATTCTAAAGTAGAAATATATTCTGCATGCATGCTAAGTTGCTTCAGTTGTGTCCAACTCTTTGTGACCCTATGGACTGTAGCCCACCAGGCTCCTCTGTCCACGGGATTCTCCAGGCAAGAATACTAGAGTGGGTTGCCATGCTCTCCTCCAGGGAATCTTCCTGATCCAAGGATCAAACCCACATCTCTCATGTCTCCTGCATTGACAGACGGGGTCTTTACCAATAGTGCCACCTGGGAAGAAGAAATATGTTCTACTAAGCCTTCCTTGGTGGCTCAGGTGGTAAGAATCTGCCTGCAGTGCGGGAGACCCAGATTCGATCCCTGGATCAGGAAGATCTCTGGGAGAAGGGAATGGCAACCCATTCCAGTATTCTTGCCTGGGAAAGCCCATGGACAGACAACCTGGCAGGCTACAGTCCATGGAGTTGCAAAGAGTCAGACATGACTACGTGTCTAACAATTTCACTTTTCAAGCCTAAAACAAATTTTGAATACATGTGATTTGTAGTAAATTATATAGATTTTACTTCATGTGTGTATATATATGTTTGAGTGAGACAGAATTTAATATGAGAGTTCATATAACAAAAATTTTTATTATGAATTTTATTTCTTATTAGTGAGTTACTTGTAATAATCTATCTGTGGAGGCTAACTTGTCTTTGTTAGAGAATAATATAACCACCTTTACATGTATCAACTCTGTGACTTGCACCAAAGTGCTCTCCCAAAGAAGTAAATTTTCAAAATATTATTGGAGTTTAATTCCATTAAAAAGAAAAAATATATATATAGTAAATTCATTTGAAGACAAAAATAAAATATTTAAATGATATTGTAAGCTTAATAAATTTACTTGGGAATTTTTTAATATTTTTGATTTGCTGTAACGTTTTGAAAAAAATAACCATGAAAATCCATATAACACTTAGAAAAGAATATATATTTTTCCTTTGCCTTCTTTTCCAATATGATTTTAAAGGGCACTTATACCTAGCACATAAAAGATGTTCAAAAAGTATTTGTTGAACAGCTGAATGAATAGGTAAATCATGGCCTCCAGTTAAATCATTCATGGAAAACTATCTTAAAGCTTCCATTGAAATGTTTTGTTTTTTTCTTTTTTTGTTTTCATTTCTCATCTTAAATACCCAAGTAGGTCAGATATTCAGCTTACTGCTGCTGCTGCTGCTGCTAAGTCACTTCAGTCGTGTCTGACTCTGTGCAACCCCATAGACGGCAGCCCACCAGGCTCCCCCATCCCTGGGATTCTCCAGGCAAGAACACTGGAGTGGGTTGCCATTTCCTTCTCCAGTGCATGAAAGTGAAAAGTGAAAGTGAAGTCATTCAGTTGTGTCCAACTCTTAGCGACTCCCTGGACTGCAGCCTACCAGGCTCCTGGTAGGATTTTCCAGGCAAGAGTACTGGAGTGGGTTGCCACTGCCTTCTTTGATTTGGCTTACTAAGGAGTAGGTAATGCAACAAATGATCAAAATGGCGTTATAGAATGAGTTAAGAAAGTTTTATGATAATATTTTGCTCCTGGGATATTATTTTCATAGTGCCTTTTATGGGACTAAAGTACATTTTTGGTACTTTAATATTATTATTAATTAATATTTACTGAGAATTTACTATGCTGTCCTCTGTCCTTTACATGCATTAAAATATAAAATCTTCATAAAACTTTAAGAGATGAGGAAATCAAGTTACCCAGGGGCTAAATAACTTCACAGCTCATTGGGTGAAGTCCAGTACAAAACTAGAGAGTAGGGCTTGAGAGTCAATGATATTACCATTTTTTTAAAATTCTGCCTCAATGTACCCAGTTTTCTAGATAACTATAAAATAATATATAAAATATTGAATCTCACCCCCGAAAAAGTCCATATTTTCTTCCAGTGACAAAAAACCTTGACTTTACCCAAAAAAGAAAAAAAAAGACTATAGGATTCCTACTGAGTATGATTATTTTTTTTAATTTTATTTTATTTTAAAACTTTACAATATTGTATTAGTTTTGCCAAATATCAAAATGAATCCTCCACAGGTATACCTGTGTTCCCCATCCTGAACCCTCCTCCCTCCTCCCTCCCCACACCCTCCCTCTGGGTATGATTAATCATCTTAGAACTCCATAATATTTTAATAAACTAAAAAAAAATCTAATAAGTATTATATAGACTCCAAAGTCAACATTTAGCACATATTTGGAAAACACAAGAGCTCTTTTCTTTTTCTCGGTAGAGCAAACAGGTAGAACTTAATAATTTTCATCTTATTTCCATAGCATTTTTAACTGGTTTCTGCAGAATACTGCTTGCTGTTCATAAGATTTAAAGGTAATGTTGCATGGTTGTCATAGACATAGTTAAATAAATGAATTAAGAAAGTTTTCTGATGGCAGTGTTTTCCTGAACCTATAATATTTTATGGCTCTTTGTGGTCTGAGGTGAGATACCCTAGACTCTGAGATTTACATGTAGGTTTTGTTGTTGTTGTTGCTTAAGCTATTTCAAATGAGTCTCTTCTTTAGTAGAAAAGAACAGAGACTATGTAAGATGCTCTTTACACTAACTTAAAAATTTGATAAAATTTAAAATGTCTGTTGAGCACTATGCTAGAAGTTTTATACTCGCCCTGTTTCATCTGAGAAAGATTTAACTCAGAGCCCATTTCACAGATGAGGAAGTGGATACTTTTGCAAAGTTAGCAGCAAAAACACACAGTCTGCCACATTCACACTTCAGAGCCCAAGTGTTGGATCTTTGAGCCCTACTGCCTTTCCAAATTTTTGAAGTAAAGGATGGAAGATTTTTATCACTGAATGATGATATGTTCTCAGATGTTGTTGAATGAAACTAAAGCAATATTTTCTCTGTAACTGGGTACAGAAGTTAAAATCAGTACCATTTATAGAGTGTTAAAAATTCAAGAACTAGCATGACTTGTATGTTCCTGTGAAACTAAGTTGTTGTTTAATCACTAAGTCACGTCTGACTCTTTTGCAATCCCATGGACTAGAGCCCACTAGGCTCCTCTGTCCATGGGATTTCCCAAGCAAGAATATTGTAGTGGATTGCCATTTCCTTCTCTAGGAAATCCTCCCCACCCAGGGATCAAACCTGAGTCTCATGCTTTGCAGGTGGATTCTTTACCACTGAGCTACCAGGGAAGCCCATGAAACTAAGAGGTAGAAATAAACAGTAAAAAAAGATAAGAACATAGACTTAATTAAAGAGAATGGCATTCCAATGTCAGCTCCCTAGGTAGTCAATTTGCTTAATATCTATGAGTCTTGACTTCCTTTTCCACAAGAAATGCAATTGAAGTTGAAATTGAAAGTCTCTCAGTCATGTCTGACTCTTTGCAACCCCATGGACTGTAGCTGTCCATGGAATTCTCCAGGCCAGAATGCCGGAATGAGTAGCCATACCCTCCTCCAGGGGATCTTCCTACCCAGGGATCAGACTTGAGTCTCCTGCATTTCAGGGGGATTCTTTACCATCTGAGCCACCAGGGAAGCATACCTATATGAAGGATTTCTTGAAAAACTTAAACTTATGTACAAAGATTAAATGAGTATTTTGTGTACCAAGCACACACTAAATACCCAATAAACATGATGGTCACTCATCCCTCTTTCCTTTCTTTGCTGTGTATCTTGAATCCTTGTATATAGAATTTCTAATTTTCTTGAAATCCAAAGACATTGTTTTAATGATTAGTTAAATGTACACCACATTTCAAGTAAGCAAAGCACCCAAGTTATTTTATAAAATCCTCTAAAGCTGTGGTGTAGGTACTATTCTTATTGACAAAAAATAATATAAACTTTCAGTGTTAGTCATGCAGTCGTGTCTGATTCTTTGTGACCCCATGGACTGTAGCCCACCAGGCTCCTCTGTCCATGGAATTTCCAGGTAAGAATACTAGAGTGGGTTGCAGTTTCCTTCTCCAGGAGATCTTCTCAACCCAGGGATCCAACCTGGGTCTCTTGCCATTGAAGGCAGCTTAATTACTGTCTGAGCCACTAGGGAAGTGTTTAATAGCATTATCTAAGGTTATTCACATGCAAAATAGGCCTGGATTTGTTAGGTAGTTAGAATAGGAAACAGGAGTGCAAAATGGCAGTGGCTAAAAGATAAGGAAGGGAAAAGCCCACAAAAATAGAACAAAGGAAGGTCAAAGAAAGGTACAAGGATCAGAGTGAGGACCTCAGGTAGAACAAACAGCACTCCTGGCTAGCGCAATTTACAGAGGGCAGGCCCAGGGCGGGAGGGAAAAAAAACATATAAAAAGAGAAGCCAAAGGGCCGGGTCTCTCTCTCTCCCATGCGTTCCTGTACTCTCCCTTTCTTCTCTTCGCATCTTTGGGTTGCCATTCCCTCACGCCTCGACGATGTATTTTCCTGCCATTTCTAAATAAAACTGAGCTGTAACATGGAGCTGTAACACTGATCTGTCTAAGAGCTATAACACGGTCTCTCCAAGAGCTGTGATGCGCCAAGGACTTTAATGTCCGTCGCTTCAAATCTCTGTTGTGATGAGACAGAACTGAGGAAATTACACTCGCCTGACAGATTTGATATGTTTACAAAGCAGGCATTAATTTAAAAAATCTATCATTTACTAGCAGATATCTTACATACAAAACATATGAAAGACACATGTTAAATTCTGATTTCTTATTTCAGTATTTCCTAATTGATGAGTTGATTATAATCTAATAAAAAATAAACATAAGAATAATATTAGGCTAGTATGGATTTCATTTATGTGTATTCCATTTTGTTTTATTATCTGAAGCATCATTTTGTGGACAGCAAAATCTTTTATTACCAATTACCAATTTGTTTATGTAACTTGCTTATAAAATAGTCTTAGAAGTAAATGTTTACCTATTTATTTATAAAGATATACTTACCTACAATGTGCTGATGTTTATTATTACCATGTAAACTTTTCATTTCCCTAACCTCCTTTCATTTAAGTGTACATTTTTTTTTCTTTTTTTACTAAGAATAATCTTCCTTTGGTGATATAGTGATGAATAGTATTTTAACCCTTTCTTGGCTAGAAGAATATCATCCTTAGTCAAAGATTATACAAGCATGATCTTACAATAAAAAGTCTTGAAGCTAATTTTCTGGAATAGTTAAGACGTTAAATAACACTTTAGTGTATTAAAACAAGCATTATCTTACAATGCATTGTAAAGCAGCTAAGACAAAGTGGATTTTTCATCATAATCCTAGTATAGGATTGAAATAGAGTTTAATTTACATGGACTATTAAACCTTTGACTATTAAACCTATTAAATTCTTCTGTTTAGAATATTAACTTACTTGAATGTAGAAGAAATTCTCACTATGTTTCGAAATGCAATTATCCTACATGTCACCTGTTTTTTATAGCTCAAGTAGAATTAGTTTCATTGCTCTCCTTTAAAATGTATTTTTTTAATAGACAAGTTATATCATTATGACTGAACTTTTTCTCATAGATTTCCATCTCTTTAACAACGTGATATTTCAAACATACTTTGTTAGTTACCTCGAGATTTATTTATATTCTCTTTTTCCTTTTTATTCATCCAGATATAGTCTCTTTTTAAATTTTGAATGTTACCACATTATCCAAAAGTGAAACAAGCCTCCAATTCTACTGGCCACAAAGAGTAAAATGATAAAAACCTCTTGAAATGAAAACTTAACTAATTCTAGCATGGAAAAATATTTCAGTAATAATTTATTTCATTCCTTGATTTATAAAAAACTTTACTTTGACCCAGAATTTTAAACTTCCAATACCTTGAAAAGGATCACTTTCATACAGATGACATAAAATAATAAACATGCTTTCCACTTAGTCCTTGGGGGTCTAAGTATACAGTGTATATGAAATAGTATATACTTCCTCAAATTATAGAATGCTTCTATACCATTGGCATGGGCTTCCTTCATAGCTCAATTAATAAAGAATCTGCCTGCAATGCCAGAGACCCCAGTTTGATTCCTGGGTTGGGAAGATGCGCTTTAGAAGAGTACCCACTCCAATATTCTTGGGCTTCCCTTGTGGCTCAGCTGGTAAAGAATCTGCCTGCAATGTGGGAGACCTGGATTCAATCCCTGGGTTGAGAAGATCCCCTGGAGAAGGGAAAGGCTACCCTCTCCAATATTCTGGCCTGGAGAATTCCAGGTATAGTCCATGGGGTCACAAAAAGTTGGACACAACTGAAGCAACTTTCACTTTCACACCATTGGCAAAGCCATGTATAGATTTTGATATAAAATAAATCCTATCTTAAGAAACATATCTCATATAGAAAAAGTAAAGCAAACTATATTGTGTTATTTTGGTGTTAACTTTAATTAGCAGTATGAACTTATATAGACATTTCTTATTACTATTATAATGCTTGTGGGTTATTGGGTTATTCTTCAGCAGTTACATGTACATTTCACCCCTAACTTTTCTGTAACTTCTTGAAAAACAGAGGCCAGCTTTTCCATATTTACTGGATTCTTTTATTCCCACCACAATTCTTTGCACTTTGAAACCACATCTTATTTAATACCTATAAATACATTTAACACAGATACTATTATTGTCCCCACTTTACAAATGAATAAGTTGATGCCTTTCTTAGGCTAGGTCACTTGAACAAGCTTGTAAGTAGCAAAATGAAGACTTGGACTCAAATCTATCTGATTTCAAAGCCAGTCTTATTTTCCTTCTTTATCACAATAATTTTCACATACTTCCCAATATTGTCAATGGATCACAGAAAATCAGAGCCATACTTATTTTCTCTTCTAGTATCAGGGAACTTGTTAGTCTAAAAATGCAACTGTAGAGTCTGAGGTTATTCTTCCTTCATTTTCTCCTCCTTTCTTCCTTATTTCCTTCCTACCGTCAACCAACATTTGAGCGTCTGTTGTGCTAAATACTGTGCTAGAATGGACAGATTATTTTTTCTAGATGGGATCCACTCGGATTTGAAAATGATTCACAAGATTTAGAAACAAAGCACCGTGTACTATAGGATCATTCATAAAACATTGTTCCCTTGTGCAGAGGTTAGATTATCTTAATCAGACATTCAAATTTTAAATTGTTTGTAATAGCAGATGTTTGGTTTCTGCACCTATTGTTCACAAGCATTTTGTGAACAACTGCAGCAAAATATCATTAATTTTTAAATGATTTAATGTTAGGGAAAACATTAGTGCAAGTGTCATTCATTATTTTCTGTGTGTTTTGCTTTGAGTATATCATAATATTAGCTATCACTTGTACTCTCACTGTATGCCAAGTAGTGGGGACTTTATTATTCTTGTTTCACAAAGGAAGACATTATGACTTAAGAAACAATTTCCCAAGATTTCACAGCTATAACATGGTAGAACTGAGATTTCAGACATGGTTGTCTTTGCCAAAGTGGGCACCCTCATCTACTGTCCTGTTCAGTGCTAATGTGGGGAGTTGAATGTGGGGAGCTACTGTGGGGATCTACACTAATGGAGCTTTTAGAACAGTAAAGTAAATTCTTTATTGTTAAAGAATTTTCAATTATCTAAATAATTCCAAAAATTATACTGTTTAAGCAGATGGTATAACTCTGTAATAGGATTAATGTTTTCTCATTATACTTGTAAATTTATAAGACTAAATATATTGGTATAAATGCACTTTCAAAAGACCCACAATATGATTAGATTATTTTTCTGTCCTAATGAAACTGGGGCTTTGAGAGGCTTTGTTGTGGCACATAATAAAGCATATAAGGCTTTATTGTGGCATATTTGTCATAAGTTATTCCACATTTCTCTTTGGAGACTGAGTCTTATTTATTTCAGCAGAGAATGAGACTCTCCTTCTCACTGACTAGTAGATTATTGTGTTCAGTTTTCTGAAACGGCAAAGTATCCTGTGCCATAGTAGTCACTGTGAGAGAATGCTCTAAGGAGCTTTTGGCTGTTTCCACTGTTGTTTCTATTTAAATTGTTTCCATTTAAATTGTAGCAGGAGGCTCTGATAGGTACTTCCCTGGTGGCTCAGACAGTAAAGAATCTGCCAACAATACAGGAGACTGGGGTTCAATCCCTAGGTCAGGAAGATACCCTGGAGAAGAAAATGACAACCCACTACAATTTTGTTGCCTGGGAAATCCCATGGACAGAGGAGCCTAGCAGGCTACAGTCCATGAGGTTGCAAAGAGTTGGACACCACTGAGCAACTAACACTTTCACTTTTTTTTCAGGACAGTCTGATTAGCCACCAGATCTTAGAAGTTGTCAAGGTGTTAATGGCTTATTTCATTAAAGCATCTTATAGAAAATTGGAATACATACAAGTAAAATTCCTTGATATTTTTACGAGATGATTAGTTTCTTAGCAATCTTTATAGTCATCCCTAAACTCACATTTTGGTAACTTTTTCCCAAATAGGTAACATAACATTTTCCAGATATACCAAGGTCTTAAGGAGTGAGTATGCCCACACACAGACTTGTTGGTAGTAAGAAATTCTGATTATTTGGGCCAAGATGTGACAACATATCCAAGACACTATCTTTTGTGCTGTCTCTTTGGGCACTTCTGGAGTTTTAAAATTATCTTGACCCATCATTAGATTGACTAGTTTTCTGTGATTATGGTTTCAGTGTGTCTGCCCTCTGATGCCCTCTCGCAACACCTACCATCTTACTTCGGTTTCTCTTACCTTGGATGTGGGGTATCTCTTCACGGCTGCTCCAGCAAAGCGCAGCCTCTGCTCCTTACCTTGGATGAGGGGTATCTCCTCACTGCCGCCCCTCCTGACCTTGAATGTGGAATAGCTCCTCTAGGCCCTCCTGTGCCTGTGCAGCCACCACCCTTTGGACCTGGGGTTGCTCCTCCCGGCCCCCGCCCTTGACCTCGCTATGGTTTTTCCAGTGGTCATGTATGGATGTGAGAGTTGGACTGTGAAGAAAGCTGAGCGCCAAAGAATTGATGCTTTGAACTGTGGTGTTGGAGAAGACTCTTGAGAGTCCCTTGGACTGCAAGGAGATCCAACCAGTCCATTCTGAAGGAGATCCGCCCTGGGATTTCTTTGGAAGGAATGATGCTAAAGCTGAAACTCCAGTACTTTGGCCACCTCATGCGAAGGGTTGACGCATTGGAAAAGACTCTGATGCTGGGAGGGATTGGGGGCAGGAGGAGAAGGGGACGACATAGGATGAGATGGCTGGATGGCATCACTGACTCCATGGACGTGAGTCGGAGTGAACTCCAGGAGCTGGTGATGGACAGGGAGGCCTGGCGTGCTGTGATTCATGGGGTTGCCAAGAGTCAGATATGACGGAGCGACTGAACTGACTGACTGACTGAATGACCTATCATTTATGGATGTGAGAGTTGGACTATAAAGAAAGCTGTGCACTGAAGAATTGATGCTTTTCAACTGTGGAATTGGAACAGACTCTTGAGAGTCCTTTGGACTGCAAGGAGATCCAACCAGTCCATCCTAAAGGAGATCAGTCCTGGCTGTTCATTGGAAGGACTGATGTTGAAGCTGAAACTCCAATACTTTGGCCACCTGATAGGAAGAGCTAACTAATTTGAAAAGACAGTGATGCTGGGAAAGATTGAGGGAAGGAGGAGAAGGGGACGACAGAGGATGAGATGGTTCGATGGCATCACCGACTCAATGGACATGGGTTTGGGCAGACTCCGGGAGTTGGTGATCGACCAGGAGGCCTGGCATGCTGTGGTTCATGGGGTCTCAAAGAGTTGGACACGACTGAGCGACTGAACTGAAATATTCTAACTGGAGGGGATTCTTAACAATAGCCTTTCAAAATGTTTCAAAGAGCTTCTAAAAGAAGCTGTAAAAGACAAGGTTTGATCGTGGTTCTTTTTTTTTTGCAATGTCTTACAAAGAATCTTTATCTGCCTCAATCAAGCTTAGACATTTGTGAATATTCTGCCAATTCCATTCACATATTACACATTACCATGTGTAAAATACATAGCTAGTGGGAACCTGCTGTACAGCACAGGGAGCTCAGCTCAGTGCTCTGTGATAACCTAGAGGGGTGGGAGGGTGGCTCAAGAGGGAGCGGATATATGTATGTGTATAGCTGATTCACTGTGTTATACAGTAGAAACTAAAAGAACATTGTAATTATACTCCAATAGTAAATTTGATTTTTAAAAAAGATATTTGTGAATATGAATCTTATCCAAAATTTCACAATGATATCTCACTCCTCTGTAGGAACTATGAAAACTGTGAAGGTTATAGTCTGCATGAAACAAGCCGTCTGCAAAAGAGCATAAGATTCTTCTTCCAAACCAGTGAGAGATACTGATATTTTGATGTTCACATCACAATTTTATATATACAGTTCTCCTTTATACTGAGTCATGAACATCTAGAAGATTGAAAAATACTTATTAAGGCCATGCATGCATGCATGCTCAGTTGCTAATCATGTTCAACAACTCTTTGCAACCCCATAGACTGCAGCCCGCCAGGCTCCTCTGTCCATGGGATTCTCCAGGTAAGAATACTGGAGTGGGTTGCCATTTCCAGAATTCTCCAGGGGATCTTCCCCACCCAGGGATCGAACCCCCAATTCTTAAATCTCCCGAATTGGCAGGTGGATTCTTTACCACTGTGCCACCTGGAAAGCATTAAGGCAGTGACTTTGCCTAATTTTATCTTTTTCTATTGTTACTGCTAGAGAAACTTTTACTAGAATTATGAATTGCATAAAGCTAGATTCTTGTAGCTGAGGACACAAAACATTTGTAATAGCAGACCAGAATAAACTTGAGTCAGTTGCTAAGTAAGGGAGGATTTTCAGGATTATTTGATACATATAAAATGCTTAGAAATATATCTGATGACACTACTAATGGTTTTTGATGGATGCTGTGGTTTTACGAAAGAACTATTTCTTTTCTGTTAACTCTGGGGCAAATTCTGAAAATGTAGATACTTGCTTTCTAAATCTATTTCTTACAACAAAGAAATAGCTTTGTAAATGTTTAGTCTGTTTAGCTAAGCAGAAATACTAGTTTACAGTACAGGGATTCACAACTAGAGCTCTTTTTTGTTTTTGTCATGGTTACTGACTTATTGTTATTATTATTTGGTATTTTTTTTTTTTTGGCTATGCCACCCAGCATGTGGGATCTTAGTCCACAGAACAAGGATCAAACCTGCATCCCCTGCATTGGAACCAGAGTCTTAATCACTAGACCACCAGGGCCAGGGAAGGCCCAAGGTTTGCTTTGCTTTGGTTTATGGCTTGTTTTATAAGTTATAGAATTTAAATGTGGTTATTTCAACATATCAGTTGTAAGAACAAAGCATTGTTTTCTTCAAAATTGATCTTGTTCTGAAATTAATTCCAAACAATACCTATAAAGAAATATTTTTTTGGTCATTTTTAGTGCTATTTTGTATCTTAAGGTTAAAGATTCTGAATGTACCTTTCAAAATAAATTTGTGAAAATTTCACTTCTGAAAAAAGCAGCATTTTATATTCACATCATCTGTTTCTGTGTTGGAAGCAGAAAGCTGAGTACAAGAAACAACTGTTGAAAATCAACAAATTATACTTGATTTCAGAATAAGACTTTTCTGAACCTATCAATCGAAATTCTAAGAAAATATTTGTCACATATTGAAATACTCATTAGAATTTGGACTATGTCTTCAATTTGAAGCCAACTCACCACTTTCATATTAATATATTAATAACTGCTATATGCAGGTCAGGAAGCAACAGCTAGAACTGGACATGGAACAACAGACTGGTTCCAAATAGGAAAAGGAGTACATCAAGGCTGTATATTGTCACCCTGCTTATTTAACTTCTATGCAGAGTACATAGAAGTACAAACACTGGGCCGGAAGAAGCACAAACTGGAATCAAGATTGCTGGGAGAAACATCAATAACCTCAGATATGCAGATGACACCATCCTTATGGCAGAAAGTGAAGAGGAACTAAAGAGCCTCTTGATGAAAGTGAAAGTGGAGAGTGAAAAAGTTGGCTTAAAGCTCAACATTCAGAAAACAAAGATCATGGCATCTGGTCCCATCACTTCATGGCAAACGGATGGGGAAAACAGTGTCAGACTTTATTTTTTGGGGCTCCAAAATCACTGCAGATGGTAACTGCAGCCATGAAATTAAAAGACGCTTACTCCTTGGAAGGAAAGTTATGACCAACCTAGATATCATATTCAAAAGCAGAGACATTACTTTGCCAACAAAGGTCAGTCTAGTCAAGGCTATTGTTTTTCCAGTGGTCATGTATGGATGTGAGAGTTGGACTGTGAAGAAACCTGAGTGCCGAAGAATTGATGCTTTTGAACTGTGGTGTTGGAGAAGACTCTTGAGAGTCCCTTGGACTGCAAGGAGATCCAACCAGTCCATCCTAAAGAAGATCAGTCCTGGTGTTCATTGGAAGGACTGATGCTAAAGCAGAAACTCCAATCCTTTGGCCACCTCATGCGAAGAGTTGACTCATTGGAAAAGACTCTGATGCTGGGAGGGATTGGGGGCAGGAGGAGAAGGGGACGACAGAGGATGAGATGGCTGGATGGCATCACCGACTCGATGGACATGGGTTTGGTTGAACTCCGGGAACTGGTGATGGACAGGGAGGCCTGGCGTGCTGCAGTTCATAGGGTCGCAAAGAGTCAGATACGACTGAGCGACTGAACTGACTGACTGATGGGCTACAAGGTGGCGCTAGTGTTAACCAACGCATTTGCCAACGCAGAACTTAATCTAATACTATAGACACAGATTTTGAAATGGTTTTATAGAGTTGAAACAATTAATAACATAGAAATTATATATCTTTGAGACACAAATAAGTTATTTTGTATAAAATAGACTAGTGCTCTTTAATTTTTTTTTTTTTTTTTGGCTGTGCCTGGTCTTCATTGCTGTGCAGGCTCTTCTGTAGTTGTGATGAGCAGGGACTACACTCTAGCTGCCGTGCATGGGCTTCTCATTGAAGTGGTTTCTCCTGTGGCTGAGCACAGACTCTAAGGTGCATGGGCTTCAGTAGTTGAGGCTCTGGGGCTCTAGAGCACAGGCTAAATAGTTGGGCACATGGGCTTAGGATCTTCCTGGACCAGGGATCAAACCTGCAGTGTCTCCTGCGTTGGCAGGCAGATTTTGTACCGCTGAGCCACCAGGAAAGCCCTGATGTTTTATAAATCAAATCCAATAAAATTTCTCTTAAAATGTATCCTATTACATATCGTTAATTTTTTATTTATGCTGAAATCTTCATGCAAATTTATTATTCAGCAGGGAAAATGTATATTATGGGCTTTGAATTGTATCCTATCACTTGTTATTTTTGTATAAGGAAATTTCTCCTGAAAAGAAAAGAATTTTTCTTTTAAGACTATGCATGCAACGTCTCCAAGGAGGCATGCATAAATTACTATTGTGCTGCCACAGTTACCTGAGGTCTTAGAAAGAGTGAATGCTAAAGGGCATCTGCTCATTCTTGATACCCAAGTTCATTCAGTTAAGTATATCTCCCAATGTATATCACATAGCCTCTCATAAACTCTTAAATAGAAAAGGGAAGGCATGGGAGAATGTACCTTCCTCTGGCAGCCTTGAAAGGTGAATAATTCAATAGCATTTCTAACTCCTGAAACAGCATTTTAAAACATTTTTTCTTTGAATTATTAATGGATATTTCATTTTATGTCTTTGTTCTTCCCCAGACTACCTGTATATATTCCATCTGTACCTCAATACCAAACTGTGTTTGAGACAGGATGAGATACATTTCCAGTCTCTATTTGTATACTCATGTCCATTTGCACCAAGTTGTTTCTAAAAAACTATTATCATGTTCACATTTAGTATCAAGGTGTTCAAGGTATATATTTTTGTATAATAAACCATCCCAAATGTAGAAGCTTACACACAATGCATTATTATCTTTCATAGTTTGGAGGGTTGACTGGGCTTAGAGGAAAGGTTCTCACTAGAGGTCTCGCATGAGTTAAGCAGGTGGAGGGTGAGGCTAGAGTTATTTGAAGATTGCACTGCATTAAAAATTCAAATCATCTTCTTCACTCAAATGTCTGGATCAGAACTAGGATAGCAGGAAGGGTTAAGGGCTGGCCAGCTATAACTCTAAGTGGTCTCTCCTAGATGGCTATCTTGGGCTTCCCCACAGCATGACAGTTTCAGGGTGGTAAGAATTGTTACACACCATCAACTAAATTCTCCCAAAGCAAGCTTTCTAGGAGTCTTAGGGAGAAGAGTCAAGGTTTCTTCTGTATTCACCTTGGAAACCATTGTTTCATTTTCCCTGTGTTGCACTGTACTGGTTAAAAATAAGTTAAAGAGTAAGCCTAGACTAAAGGCAGTGGAGGAGAGTGCACGGATCAATAACCGAAGGTATGATCTGTCTGTGGAGATGAGCTACTATACAGGATATGAATGAAATTAAACTCTTATCCATAAAAACTATTAAGAAACTGAGAATAGTTTAAGTATTTTCATAAAATCCCATCTGATTAATTGAAAAAAGAACATTACCTGTCTCTATTTTATCAATGATAAATTGCAGCAAAAAGGATCAAGTGAGCTCATTGAAATCAAGATTAAATGAAGCTTCCAACTCCTATTTTAAGGATTTAGTTGAAATTCTTTTTTTTAATATAAATTTATTTATTTTAATTGGAGGCTAATTACTTTACAATATTGTATTGGCTTTGCCATACATCAACATGAATCTGCCACAGGTGTACACGTGTTCCCCATCCTGATCCCCCCTCCCACCTCCCTCCCCATACCATCCCTCTGGGTCGTCCCAGTGCACCAGCCCCAAGCATCGAACCTGGACTGGCGATTTGTTTCTTATATGGTATTATACATGTTTCAATGCCATTCTCCCAAATCATCCCACGCTCTCCCTCTCCCTCTCCCACAGAATCCAAAAGACTGTTCTATACATCTTTTAAAAAAATGTTTGGTGGATGGGACTTCCCTGGCAGTCCAGTAGTTAAGACTTCGCCTTCCAATGCAGGGGATGTGGGCTCCCCTGGTCAGGGAGATAAGATCCTGCATGCCTTGCAGCCAAAACACCAAAACATAAAACAGACACAATGTTGTAACAAATTCAATAAAGACTTCAAAAATGGTCCACATCAAAACAATTATAATAAAATAAAAACTGTTTAGTAGACTTCCACATTTGTTTCAATTGAAAAAAATTTTTTAAACAATGTTTTTAATTTAATTTAATTTATGTATTGGAGTGGCTACATGTACACTTTGCTTGTTTTTACAGGGATTCTTCACGATTACTTGATCACGAACTTTATCTTACTGTGGTAGTGGGCAGCTGCTAGATTCAATCAGATGCTACTTAGCCCAGGAAAAGGTGGGAATATTAACACAGATTCTCTCTCTCTCCCAGGACTTCTGGACTAACCACTGCCTACTCAGGATAAACTAAACACACTTCAGGTTAAGTTCCTGTGTTTTGGTCATCAGATGAGAGAAAAATGCCAGGGAGCCAAACAATAAAACTAAACCCTCCAAGTTGGCTGTTCCATTTTCTTAAATGAGAGTAATGTTTTTACATAACAAAAATGTGTTGAATAACACATGTCAAGCAGCTCACTAGACACATTAATCATTGTGAAGTAAGAATATTAACTTAGGCTTTTAATAACCACAGTAGGTGGTAGAAGTCAGCCTTTAAAAAATTTTTCCCCTTCAGGAAATCAGAGGTAATTAAAGAGAGTTAAATGATAAGCAAGTGAGCCTCCATTTATGCACATGTTATGAAGGGTGGAAAATTTTGGAAACTAGAGATTGGTTCAACATTTTCTCGATCCTTGGAAGTAGATTTTCATAGGAGGAAGGGATGAGCTTCACAGTCCAAAACCATGAGAATCCATCAAGAAAAATAAAAGACTTCAGTCGGCATGACCCCAGCATAATTGTGTGGCTACTGGCTTGCCTCCGAGGTGAGAAGGCAGAATACTATGAAACTGTACGGCATTATGAAACTCTGCTTTCCTAATTCAACTCAAGAAGGTTATAAACTTAACCTTCCCAAGCTTTATTTTTAATTAAATGGAGACAGAAATAATACTGCAGTTAATGATATGGAACACATAAAAGAGCTCCATGCAATGGCTAGAAGAGGGTTTACACTATTTAAGTGGTTGTAGTAGTTATAGGATTAATTAATCAGTTCTAAAAAAAGACTGTGCTCTTAATGAAACAATCTATTTTAAAAAGCTGTGAGCTGAAGACACATGAAATATCCACCAGTGTCAGTTCAGTTCAGTTGCTAGCTCAGTCATGTCTGACTCTTTGTGACCCCATGAATCGCAACACGCCAGGCCTCCCTGTCCATCACCAACTCCCAGAGTTCACTCAGACTCACGTCCATTGAGTCAATGATGCCATCCAGCCATCTCATCCTCTGCCGTCCCCTTCTCCTCCTGCCCCTAATCCCTCCCAGCATCAGAGTCTTTTCCACTGAGTCAACTCTTCACATGAGGTGGCCAAAGTACTGGAGTTTCAGCTTCAGCATCATTCCTTCCAAAGAACACTCAGGGCTGATATCCTTCAGAATGGGCTGGTTGGATCTCCTTGCAGTCCAAGGGACTCTCAAGAGTCTTCTCCAACACCATAGTTCAAAAGCATCAATTCTTTGGCGCTCAGCTTTCTTCAGAGTCCAATTCTCACATCCATACATGACCACTGGAAAAACTATAGCCTTGACTAGACGGACCTTTGTTGACAAAGTAATGTCTCTGCTTTTCAATATGCTGTCTAGGTTGGTCATAACTTTTCTTCCAAGGAGTAAGCATCTTTTAGACCTAAGGAAATAAATTCATTTTTAAAAGGTTTATTCATTTATCTAGTATTTATTGAATGATTTCTTTGTGCCAAGCAGCATGCTTGGTAGAGGAAACAAATTTCCTTCCCTTCTGGAGCTGAAGAGGACAAGTAGTAACCAAAAAAGTCAGCTGTAAATGCCCAGCTGTGATAAAGGACACAGATTCTTCTGAAAGAGTAATATAGGGATATTCTTTTTACTAGGAGTGATCAAAGAAGTTCCTATAGAAAGTGATATTTCACTTGTGTTCAGTAATTTGACAGTTGTTTAAGGATAGTTGAAAGCTTTTTTGAGAGCAAAAACTGTATTTTCAAAGGCTCTAAATAGCTAGTACATTTTAAGAAGTAAGCAATGTTTATGTAGATGGAGTGTGGAAAGAGGGAAAATGATAAGAGATTAGACAAGCTATTAATACAATGGCCTGGATCACTCAGAGCCCTGTATGTCAGTATTAGAAATTCAGATTTCATCTGAAGGAAAATAAAAAGGCATTGACAAATTCTACTAGGATATCATACAGTTCAATTTGTGTTTTAAAAAAATATTCCACTATTCTTTGGAGAATGAGTTGAATAAAAGTAGTAGAGGAAGATGTAGAGACATGAAGAAGTGACCAGCGTCCTGCTGGGAACGACGGAAAGAAATGTTCAGGTGTGAGACAGATTTGAGAGAGAATTGACAGGACTTAGGAGATTGAATGTGGGGATCAAAGCACAAAGAAGAACAATCCCCAAGAATACAGATTTTGGGGCTGAATAAATAGTAATGCTATTTGCCAAAATACAGTAGTTGACACTTTAAAAAAGCAGAAAATCTGATTTTAGATTTCTAATTTTGAGACCCTAGTCTGACATCCAGGGAAATTTTCAAATATGTAATCATCTGAGTCTGGACCACAGCTATCATTTTGGGGATCATCAAACTACAGATGGCCTTTAAACCCCCAGGACTAGGAGAGCTCAGCACAGGAGAGGATGGACAGCGGGGATGAGACCTCATTCTGAGTCCCGAGGGTGGCTTGCTGGCTTGGTGAGAGGGGATGAGCTCAAACGTAAAGAATAACTAGAAAGTTGGAAGGAAAACTAGAAGAAAATGGTGTTAGAGGATCCAAAGGAGGATGGTGTTTCAGAAGGTGAGGGTGGTATATCCTGCCAAATTCTGTCCGGAGATCAAGAGACATGAAGACAGAAAGAAAAATACACCCACTGACTGTGACAACACGAAAACAGTGATGATGGCTTCAATTCTTAGAAGCCCCAAGAAGGACTCCCATGTGGTTCCGGCTCATTGCAGTGGCCCAGTTAAGCACATTATCAAGTTGCCAACAATAACTAATTAAAAACCTTGAATCAGATGATATAGGAATACTAAAGAAATATACAATTTATAACCCCAAATGAAAGTTCTTAAAATCCAATTTTTCTCTATTTCCACTCCACACATATTGGAACTTTCTCACATCTTTCAAATCTTCACATGGGCTGCTCACTTTCTCATACTCTCCATCTCAGTTCTTTTTTTTTTTTTTTTTCACTTTCAGTTCAGTGCAGTCACTCAGTCGTGTCTGATTCTTGGCGACCCCATGGACTGCAGCACACCAGGCTTCCCTGTCCATCACCAACTCCCTCAGCTTGCTCAAACTCATGTCCATCGAGTTGGTGATGCCATCCAACCATCTCACCCTCTGTCATCCCCTTCTCCTCCTGCCTTCAATCTTTCCCAGCATCAGGGTCTTTTCAAATTGGTCAGTTCTTCGCATCAGGAGATTCAGCTTCAGCATCTGTCCTTCCAATGAATATTCAGGACTGATTTCTTTTAGGATGGACTGGTTTGATCTCCTTGCAGTCCAAGGGACTCTGAAGAATCTTTTCCAGCACCACAGTTCAAAAGCATCAGTTCTGTGGTGCTCAGTTTCTTTATGGTCCAACCCTCACATCCATACATGAGTACTGGAAAAACCATAGCTTTGACTAAACAGACTTTTGTTGGCATAATGAAGTTAAAAATTTCTAAATTTTTGTTGCTTTTTTGGAGTGGGTGCTATTTCTTTTTGGTTCACTTTATTCTATGTTTTGAATGAACAAAACTTTACTTTCTCTTGTTCTTTGTTTTCTATTTTCTTTCTCTGCAATAAAGGCAGGCCTATGAAAATATCTCAGCAAATAATACTACTATAGTCTTTCAAGTTATTTCTTTGAGCTTATCTTACCCTGCTTACCTTTTCTACATTCTATCACGAAAAGTCTGAGACTTAGGCTGGCAAGAACAGACCTTCTCTTAGGGGACAACAGGAGGGTAGTAGAATAAAGAGCCAAAGGCACAAAGACAAAATTCACACCATTAGAGAGGAAGAAAACCTGTAATGTGTGTAAGTTAATAAATTTTGTGATTGTCACAAGAAAATTATAGAGATTTGCTACTCTCAGCTGACCCAGACTGCAAGAAGCATCAATGTCAAAATTGCTTCAAAGAGCCAACTTGTTGTCAAACTCAAGGGGAAAGGAGATATAGGTGATCTTTCTTTATAACTCATTTTAATGGAATGCAAATAGTAGCTATTACAAGAACACTTGTACAGTTAGTTAATGGTCTTAAGGCTGAGTGACAGCCATGAATTATTTAAGAAGAAAGGAAACAGCAGTGTGTCAAGTAATTTGTGTCAGGGAAGTATAGCTTAAAAGTAAGAAAGCATATTTAGTGGGTGTTGCATCAACTCAAAAGTTAGAAATACAGTATTTCAAATATTCAGACTAAAAGCATCCTGGCATTCAGTTTTTTATTTTAGGTGCATGTTCTAGAATATCAAAACTCTCAGAGTAATGAAAAGCCATACTTACCTAGAATATAATCTGCTGCCATAAAAATGGGATTTATCCTTAGAATGCTACACCACTAGCCTTTGGACACCAACTAATTATCAAGGATAGTATTCTAATAAGGGTTACCAAGTGGAGTAAGCTGTAGGTGATTTTAGATTTAAATATGACTGCAGATGGTGACTGCAGCCATGAAATTAAAAGACTCTTACTCCTTGGAAGGAAAGTTATGACCAACCTAGATAGCACATTCAAAAGCAGAGACATTACTTTGCCAACAAAGGTCCGTCTAGTAAGGCTATGGTTTTTCCTGTGGTCATGTATGGATGTGAGAGTTGGACTGTGAAGACGGCTGAGCACCAAAGAATTGATGCTTTTGAACTGTGATGTTGGAGAAGACTCTTGAGAGTCCCTTGGACTGCAAGGAGATCCAACCAGTCCATTCTGAAGGAGATCAGCCCTGGGATTTCTTTGGAAGGAATGATGCTAAAGCTGAAACTCCAGTACTTTGGCCACCTCATGCGAAGAGTTGATTCATTGGAAAAGACTCTGATACTGGGAGGGATTGGGGGCAGGAGGAAAAGGGGACAATAGAGGATGAGATGGCTGGATGGCATCACCGACTCCATGGATGTGAGTCTGAGTGAACTTCGGGAGTTGGTGATGGACAGGAAGGCCTGGCGTACTGCACTTCATGGGGTCTCAAAGAGTCGGACACGAATGAGCGACTGAACTGAACTGAACTGTATCAAATATCTATTTTGACACATTATTAGAAATAACATAGTCTCTAAACCAAAGATTTAAAACTTTTATAGTTTAATTTCTCTGACTTTACAGATAATAAAACTAAGACATTAAATGACTAAGAAAACAAGACATGTATCAATGACTTGACAAAGAAAATAAGCTTGCAAGACAAGAGAAGTGTGAAAAGTTTTCAAGCATTCTTTAAGCACATATGTGTATGACTGAGTCACTTTGCTGTACAGCAGAAATTAAACATAATATTGTAAATTAAAAAAAAAATTTATTAGTGAAAAAAAAAAAACCTTGAGACATCTGACATGATTATTATATCCCTATAGCCCTTTTGTGGCTTTCCTGGTGGCTCAGATGGTAAAGAATCCATTTGCAATGTGGGAGACCTGGGTTCAATCCCTGAGTTGGGAAGATCCTCTGGAGAAGGAAATGACAACCCACTCCAGTATTCTGGCCTGAAGAATTCCATGGACAAAGGAGCTTGGCAGGCTACACTCCATGGGGTCACAAAGAGTCAGACACAACTGAGCGACTTTCTGGGAAGTATGAGAACTATGAGATCCAAGGCTTAGATTTGTGCTTCTGCTGCACAGGTGTGGACTACATTTTTGTAGCTTACTAAGGTAACTCACTAAGGCTGTTCCCACATATACAATGGCTCTTTTCATAAGTTCCTTCCTAGGTGTCTACTATTTTATTATTCCAAATGTCTCAATTTTATTCCTATCCTCATTGATTAGAGTTTTGAAGTTCTTTTCCTGATTTTATTCAAATGTTTTCAAACAGCCATATGACTCTAACATTGACAGAGATACAGATTTTATACCCTTCTAATTCTGAGATTATTCATTTACATCAGTGAACATTTTATCATCTGTACCCCATCATTTCAATAATACAGGAAAGACACAGAGAGAGGATTTGATGGGAAAAGAACTGGTCTAAGAAATAAATTGTGTATTACCTGAAGTTCCATAGTTCTTGTATTTTAACAAAAATTTGTGCAAATGGGGAGAGCTGGGAAAATGTGACTGTTAATTAAGAGAAAAATAGAAAACAGAGGCAGCTTCATGGATAATCCAGCAAATGTATTTAAAAGTCAAATGCTT
Source organism: Bos indicus (assembly GCF_029378745.1). NCBI lineage: Eukaryota > Metazoa > Chordata > Mammalia > Artiodactyla > Bovidae > Bos > Bos indicus. The sequence goes on along the minus strand of NC_091776.1, from coordinate 32,682,735 downwards.
TAAAATGATTATAACTAACATATTTTTAAAATAGAAAAAAGATACACAAAAGAGATGAAAATAGAATTTCAAAAAAGAATTGAAATGTACATTAAAAAACAGAAACAAATGGATATCCTACAACTGAAAAATCCAGAATCTAAAATTAAGACTTCAATGGAGAGGTTTAAAGAGAAAATAAATAAAAGAGAAAACTGAATTAGTAAACATACAACAGAGTGTAATAATATATTTCAAGTGAGACATAGAAAAAGCTGGAAAGAACTAAACCTAAGAAATACGAAGTAGGTTTCAGTTGAATAGTCTAACCTATATATAATTGGAATTCCAGAAGACAAAAACAGTGAAGATGGGATGGAAAAAATATTTGAAGAAATATATGTGGATAATTTTTCAAAACTGACGGAAGATATTTTGTCAATCTATGAATCCAGAATTTCTGCAAAATTCAAACAGGATAATTACAAAGAAAGCAAACTGTATGGATATGACAATCAAATTGCTAAAGCCTACTGAAAATGAAAAAGAAAAAAAAAGAGCAAAAAGAAACAATAACCTCAAAGAGTAATTATGAGTGAAAACTAATTTTCAGGGAAAGCCTACAAAAGTGGAATATTAGTGTTAAAATGTCAAAAGAACGAAAGATAAATTACTAACCTCAAATGCTACAGCCAGTAAAAATATTCCTCAAAAATTAAAGTAAAATAAATAAATTTGTATGTAAACAAAAGCTCAGGCAATTCATCACCAAGATCTGTAGCAGAAGAAATATTAAGAAAAGTATATTTATACTTTGTTATTATGAGAAAAATATATATTTTGTATATATAATACATACAAAGTATAGATAAGCAAAAATAATATATATACATAATTAAACAACATATATATTATAATATATAAGCAAAACATATTAATACAAAGGCTGAAGGTACATGAACCCAGAAGGAAACCCAAAACTTCAAGATGGTTATGGTGAGCAAGTGAGCAAGAGATGTGACTACAGAAGACTGGTCGGAGTTGCAAAGTTGCTGACTTTGAAGAGGAAGGAAAGGGCTATAAGTGAAAAATCTCAGAAACCTTTAGAATCCAGAAAAGGCAGAGAGACAGAAACAGACTTTTCCCCTGGATACCCACGAAAGGAATACAGCTGATGTCTTTATTTAAGCCCAGTTGGATCATGCTGGACTGCTAACTGACAAAACTGCATAGTAATAATTGTATGTGTTTTTTAAACTAGTAATTCAGAGTAATAGTAGAAAACAAATGAAGAAATGCAAATTAAAAATACAGTAAAATGCTATTACTCACCCTCCAGAAGTGCTAAAGTCATGTTTTGGCAAGACTGTTGTACAACTAAAACTGTCTCATTGCTGGTTCCAGTTTAAAAATGGTATATGTACTATTGAGAAGTCTAGTATTTTTCTCTTAAAGCTAAAGTATACCCAAGTTATGATGTCACAATTTCGTTTGAGTATATCAATGAAAAATATGTAACCACAAAAGTAATATATCCACAAAAATATGCATATTGTCAATCATTTACAAGCCAAACCATGAAAGCACATCAACAGAGACGTTTGGATAAAAGTTGAACTATATACATAAAATGCAACACTACATAGCAGTTACAAAGAATAAGCCACTCATGTACACTATAATATCTCTCTCTTTATATAAATGTGTAAATATGTACAAATGTGTATGCATGTGTGTATGTTTATGTGTGTGTATAAAATCAAGGTGAAAACCTAAGATCAGAGCACTTGATGCATGTTTATGCATTTTCAGTTCAGTTCAGTTGCTCAGTCATGTCCAACTCTTTGAGACCCCATGGACTGCAGTAAACCAGGCCTCCCTGTTCATCACCAACTCCTGGAGCTTACTCAAACTCATGTCCATAGAGTCGGTTATGCCATCCAGCCATCTCATCCTCTGTCACCCGCTTCTCCTTCCACCTTCAATCCGAGCATTATGGCCTTTTCCAATTGAGTCAGTTCTTCAAATCATTGGCCAAAGTATTGGAGTTTCAGCTTCAGCATCAGTCCTTCCAATGAATAGTCACGACTAATTTCCTTTAGGATGGACTGGTGGGATCTCCTTGTTATCTAAGGGACTCATAAGCATCTTCTCCAACACCACAGTTAAAAGCATCAATTCTTCACTACTCAGCTTTCTTTATAGTCCAACTCTCAGATCCATACATGAATACTGGAAAATCCATAGCTTTGACTAGATGGACTTCTGTTGGCAAAATAATGTCTCTGCTTTTTGATATGCTGTCAAGATTGGTCATAGATTTTCTTCCAAGGAGCAAATGTCTTTTAATTTCATGGCTGCAGCCAAATCTGCAGTGATTTTGGAACTAAAAAAAAAATAAAGTCTGTCACTCTACCATTGTTTCCCCATGTATTTGCCATCTTTTTTTAAATGGCACTCCTTTATTGAATGATCGCTGTTCGTTTCCAAGGCAAACCATTCAACATCATGGTAATCCAAGTCTATGCCCTGACCAGTAATGCTGAAGCTGAAGTTGAAAGGTTCCATGAAGACCTACAAGATCTTCTAGAACTAACATCCAAAATAGATGTCCTTTTCATTATAGGGGACTACAATGCAAAAATGGGAAGTCAAGAAACACCTGGAGTAACAGGCAAATTTGGCCTTGGAGTATGGAATGAAGCAGGGCAAAGGCTAATAGAGTTCTTCCAAAAGAACGCACTGGTCATAGCAAACATCCTCTTCCAACAACCCAAAGAAGACTCTACACATGGACATCACCAGATGGTCAACACCGAAATCAGATTGATTATATTATTTGCAGCCAAAGATGGAGAAGCTCTATATAGTCAGCAAAACAAGACTGGGAGCTGACTGTGGCTCAGATCATGAACTCCTTATTGCCAAATTCAGACTGAAATTGAAGAAAGTGGTGAAAACCACTAGACCACTCAGGTATGACCTAAATCAAACCCCTTATGACTATAGAGTGGAAGTGAGAAACAGATTTAAGGGACTAGGTCTGATAGACAGACTACCTGATGAACTATGGATGGAGGTTCGTGACGTTCTACAGGAGACAGGGATCAAGACCATCCCCAAGGAAAAGAAATGCAAAAAAGCAAAATGGCTGTCTGAGGAGGCCTTACAAATAGCTGCAAAAGAAGAGAAGAGAAAAGCAATGGAGAAAAGGAAAGAAATAGCCATTTCAATGCAGAGTTCCAAAGAATAGCAAGGAGAGATAAGAAAGCCTTCCTCAGAGATCAATGCAAAGAAATAGAGGAAAACAATAGGATGGGAAAGACTAGAGATCTCTTCAAGAAAATTAGAGATACAAAGGGAACATTTCATGCAAAGATGGGCACAGTAAAGAACAGAAATGGTAGGGACCTAACAGAATCAGAAGCTATTAAAAAGAGGTGGCAAGAATACACAGAAAAACTGTACAAAAAAGATCTTCACGACCCAGATAATCACAATGGTGTGATCACTGACACTCACCTAGAGCCAGACATCCTGGAATGTGAAGTTAAGTGGGCCTTAGGAAGCATCACTATGAACAAAGCTAGTGGAGGTGATGGAATTCCAGTTGAACTATTTCAAATCCTGGAAGATGATGCTGTGAAAGTGCTGCACTCAATATGCCAGAAAATTTGGAAAACTCAGCAGTGGCCACAGGACTTGAAAAGGTCAGTTTTCACTCCAATCCCAAAGAAAGGCAAAGCCAAAGAATGCTCAAACTACTGCACAATTGCACTCATCTCACACGCTAGTAAAGTAATGCTCAAAATTCTCCAAGCCAGGCTTCAGCAATATGTGAACTGTGAACTTTCAGATGTTCAAGCTGGTTCTAGAAAAGGCAGAGGAACCAGAGATCAAATTGCCAACATCCGCTGGATCATGGAAAAAGCAAGAGAGTTCCAAAAAACATCTATTTTTGCTTTATTGACTATGCCAAAGCCTTTGACTGAGTGGACTACAATAAACTGTGGAAAATTCTGAAAGAGATGGGCATACCAGACCACCTGACCTGCCTCTTGAGAAACCTGTATGCAGGTCAGGAAGCAAAAATTAGAACTGGACATGGAACAACAGACTGGTTCCAAATAGGAAAAGGAGTACATCAATGCTGTATATTGTCACCCTGAGTATTTAACTTATATGCAGAATACCTCATGAGAAACGCTGGGCTGGAAGAACCACAAGCTAGAATCAAGATTTCTGGGTAAAATATCAATAACCTCAGATATGCAGATGACACCACCCTTATGGCAGAAAGTGAAGAGGAACTAAAGAGCCTCTTGATGAAAGTGAAAGAGGAGAGTGAAAAAGTTAAATTCAACATTCAGAAAACTAAGATCACGGCATCTGGTCCCATCACTTCATGGCAAATAGATGGGGCAACAGTGGAAACAGTGTCAGACTTTATTTTTCTGGGCTCCAAAATCACTGCAGATGGTGATTGCAGCCATGAAATTAAAAGATGCTTACTCCTTGGAAGGAAAGTTATGACCAACCTAGATAGCATATTCAAAAGCAGAGACATTACTTTGTCAACAAAGGTCTGTCTAGTCAAGGCTGTGGTTTTTCCAGTGGTCATGTATGGATGTGAGAATTGGACTATAAAGAAAGTTGAGTGCCAAAGAATTGATGGTTTTGAACTGTGGTGTTGGAGAAGCCTCTTGAGAGTCCCTTGGACTGCAAGGAGATCCAACCAGTCCATCCTAAAGGAGAGCAATCCTGTTGTTCGTTGGAAGGACTGGTGTTGAAACTGAAACTCCAATACTTTGGCCACGTGATGTGAAGAGTTGATTCATTTGAAAAGACCCTGATGCTGGGAAAGATTGAGGGCAGGAAGCGAAGGGGACGACATAGCATGAGATGGTTGTATGACATCACCGACTCAATGGACATTGGTTTTGGGTGGACTCCGGTAGTTAGTGATGGACAGGGAGGCCTGGTGTGCTGCGGTTCATGGCTTGCAAATAGTCAGAAACGACTGAGCGACTGAACTGAACTGAACATGCTATCTCAATAATACAGGAATTTCTTAATAATTTGTCATTTCCTCTTCACTGGAAGCACCTTTAAGGTAGGGCCCTCATCTCCATTTTGCTTTTGGAGCCTCAGTTATTCGAACAGGGCCTGGCACAGAGAATTCAATACAATATTAGTTGGTATAAACCTTCGAGTATTATTATCTCCACTTCGTACTCTCTAGCCATAAAGAAGTTAAGTAGCTTGCTTGAGTTCTCCAAGTAGCCTTTGGACTACAAGCCATGCTTCCCAGGTCATTTATTGAGCAACTACTACATCCTTCTAAAGAATCTTTCTAGTTTTTCTAGAGCTTAGAGTGTAAGCATGCAGAGGAGAATAAGACAAAGTTCCTGTCCTGTGGAGCTTGCATAAGCAATAAGCAGATAAATATGTATACCATGAAATGTCACATCATCATATGTTATACCAGGGCAATAAAGGGTGTACCATTACAAGTAGGGTGACCAGGGAAGTGATGGGATATAGTCCTGTGTAATTGTAACTAAACAACCCACTTAGCAGTCCCTGTAACCATGTTAACTAGTTAATCACTTATTAATATTTTTGCAATTGGGTCCAAAACATAAAGATTATGTTTAAGAGCTTCATCTTACCTTAAGGCATATGCCAGAATAACTCGTTTTTTGTGGACCTCATTGTTAAAAATCCAAATTTACATGAATAAAAGTTAAAAGTGGTGACTAAGGAACATTACAAAAATACTACTTACATTTTTCAAATAATTGATTAATATAGCATTTTTATATAAAGTAAATGGTGAACTAATTTTAAATCTACCAAGTGTGTATACACAAAAGATATTGAAAGAGAAGCAGTGACTTTTTGTGTACCACTGAATGTACACTACAAAAAAATGACCCACAAAATGAACAGAAAATTATTGACCCTAAAGTTGAAAAAGACCTCAAAGATCAACTAGCAAGAACTTGTGAAGATCTAAAAGATTTAGCAACCTACTCAAGGTGACAAGCAGCTAATTAGTTGGGGATCCTTGAAGGGGGAGGAGCAGAGCCCCCAAATTTCCTCCCTTTTAATGTAGTGTCTTAAAAGAAGCATCTTTCAACACCAGCCATATAAGCTGGCATGACATTTTAGTTGGAGATACCATGAAAATTATTGCAAAAGGCTACGGAAGATGTAGTCCTAAAGGATTTTGTTGTTTTGTTGCAGTGTGTTTTTGTATTTTGGTTTTTGGTTGAATGAATATGAGAAATCCTATTTCTCCTTCTGTTCAGGGACACACTCTTCAGGTAGGGCCTGCTTTAGATTCACATCCTTTCTTCCTCCTTGCATTGTTCAAATTCAATTCAGCATCTCCTCGTGCTTAAGCAGCCTACTTATCAACATAGCTCAGTGCTATACTGAAAAAATGCGAATGCACATTACTCAAGGAGAAACAGTACTTTTATTGTTTTTAGGAATCAGACAAATCTTTTATAAGTAGGACTCTAGTTTTTATTTTGTAAAAAGCAAACATTTTAGGAGTTACAATGAAAATAGACTCTAACCTTGGGTGTTAAACAATGTTTCCATGGACTTTTTATTGTACTTCTACATGGAATTTCTCCAACCAAAATAATTTATTGTGCAGCACGTTTTGTGAAACTTTAATATACAAATGCCAAAAAATAAGCCTTCAGTTATTTAAAATATTAGATATTATTCATGAAAATACAGAATCTCATAAATCAGCTGCTAAGTAGGTCCTAAAAATAGTCCCTAGTGTTGCTTTGGCAGTGTATTTGCAGGCTATGGAACATTTCTTTTCCATCTACTTTAACCGAAAACTCAGGGATCCATTTTTCTGTGAGTGAATGGAGTCGCTCAGCGCTGCGCTGGGGTCTGAAGGGAAGGGGTTTCAGACAGAACGGCTGAGCAAGCAGCAGCTGCTCCCCTCCACTGGCTCCATCTCCGAGTGTCACATGTCAGGGTCTTGAACAAATAATGCACCATTGTCCACCCTTACAAAACTGAGGGTCTGGCCTTGGGAAGTAGCAGGGCAGTCGAGCTTAAGGAATTGTGCTCACTCACACCGCATGCTATATTCAATGCCTCACTGATGAACTTCAGGGAGGAGAAGGCAAAAACAGTCAAATCCTTCCTAAAAGTACACCCATGAGCTGTGTTGGCACTTTCCTTGCTAATTGGCATAATACTTTAAAAAAAAAAATCATGCTAGGTAGCTTATAAACATCTTTGCTTAATTGGTTTGATTAAGCAATTTTTCTAATATTTAACAAGTGCAATCTTAAAGAATGATACAAACTAACAATGTCATTCCTGCTGCTTCTCTTGTCTAGTTCACTGTTTCACACACAGTTACCACCAAATGGATTAGCTGGAGGAGTGTGACTTCTATTCTTTTAAGACTGGAATGTTAGCTCTTGATAATTTAGCAAACAGACCTTATCACTGTGACTTAAAAATTCTCTGTAACTATATGACAGGAACTCCTGCTGACTGTCTATATGGTTTTAGAAGCATGTGCTACAATTATTTCTTTTGTTTTCAGAAGCTCATGCAAAATTTGATATTCACAGCTGCTAGGCATCAATTTGGTTGAGAAACAATCTCACCACGAAAAAACAAAAGTGACTGATTCCAGATTATTGCCAGATCATGCATTGTAGTCCTGGATAGGATTCAAGTTTAAGTGCTACAAAAGTAACTATGACCCAGGTGGGCTATAAAGTTTCGGTAAACCACACCAGACTCCTTGTCTGCTGATAATGCTTGATAATATCTAGGAATTCCTAAGAGTGGAGTTAAGTGTGGTAGCTACAATTCTTTTTTTCTCCTCATAATGACTATACTGAAGCAGACAACTGATAGAGGAATTACAAGATTGAAACTAATACATGTTTGTTTGCTGAGAAAATCAATCACAATTCCTATTTACAATATAAATAAAATTGAGATGGCATTACACAATGAAACCTATATATAAGCCTACATATAACCTTTTCTACAAACTGATCTGGACTAAGGAATCATATAAGTAAAGAGCCCTGAATACAAAGCCAGAACATCATTTAGAAAGCATCTTTATTATTATTATTTTAATTGCATCTCTTTAAATACCACTTATTGAGTATTTAGTTAACATTTTAAAAGAGGAACAGTTATATGGGAAAATCATCCTATCTTCATAAAAAGGTAGAAAGTTACAATGGCAAACAACAAAAAGGGAGAAAAAGTACTTACTGCACTCTTTCATAAATGATAGGAATTCTTGTTTGTAACTCTTTAAGACTTAGGTCCATCTCAGTGATTAGTCATCCCTGTCCAACTGTATGTGTGCTCTGTTTGTTGTACAAAAGATTTACTGCTTTAAGATAAACTTGCTTAAACTAATCAATATAATTGAAAACATCAAAACTGTTAGAATTTTAAAATAAGCATTAATTTAAATCAAAGTGTTTCCGAAAAGATTTCTACATAAACATTATTTCATTTTTGTTCAGTATATGTCCTCTGTCCTTAGGAGAAGAGATGCACTTCATTTTCTGTCCTGTTGTTACACAGAGATTTCCAAGCACTATCATTACCATTTCCACATGCTTATGGACTTTACTTACAGGTGTTTCTCGTGTTTTCACTCCCCACCACCATTCTAGGAATGTATGATAACAGTAATATTTCAATATGAGTTTGTCCCTGTGTACTTTGACCTCTGTCATGCAAGACATGACATGTTTGGTATAACATGTTTTGTTATACCAAAACAAACATTTTCTGACTCTCTACATGGCTTTTCTTCAACCATCTGTCTACCAAATACAGGAATGATAAAAATATTCAGAATAAGAAATATTCAGAAACAGAATCTAGACTCTCAAACTTTGCTATGCATTGCCCCTTGCTTTAAAGTCAGAGTGATATTTCAAATAAATAAAATAAAATGAAAGAGTCCAAGGTTGGAGGAACAAGAAATTAGGAGAAGTTGCTATGTGCTATAAGCAAGTCAATTTCCTTACATGAATCTTACATGATTTATATACAAAATGAGGAAGAGGAAATGATGGCCTCTAAAGTCTTTTCAAATCTAGGATGTTGGATATCATTAATTAAACAAACATCTTTATTTTTTACAGCATTAGCATGAGTTAAAGAATTTAAAGACGAACAGGATTTGGTCCTGCCTTTGCCAGTGTTTGGGCTTCCCTGGTGGCTCAGATGGTAAAGAATTTGTGTGCCATACAGTAGACCCAGATTTGACCCCTGGATCAGGAAGATCCCATGAGGAAAGGAATGGCTACCCACTCCAGTATTCTTTCATATATACTGATTATATATATAGATTATATAGATTATATATATAGATATATAGATGTAGGTATGGATGATATAGATTTCTATCTTGTTTTGCCTTTTCTCTGCTAGGTTTCTATTAAATATCCATTGTTTCTTTTATTAATTAACAAGAGACATGATTGTACTCAGGTTTGCAATGTGTCCTGTTAAAATTCTTAATTCCCGAAGTCTCCTTGCTTCTAAGGATAGTTGTATGACATGATTCTGAGCAGTAAGATTTAAGATGAAGTCAGCCAAATGGATTTTCTTTACAGCAAATTATTTTTCATATTGAAAAGTGACAGGTCTGGCTAGCAAACATCACCTTTGCAATCACTTTCCATCTGGGGTATGGAATCAATGTTTGCAGATGAAGCAGCCCCCTTCAGCCATGAACACCAAGGGAGGTAGAGTGAGTGGTGTCTCCACTTGGATGGCTGTCCTCTGCTGAGCTGTGGTCGCACAGTTGTGTCCAACTCTTTGCGATCCCATGGACTGCAGCACGCCAGGCCTCCCTGTCCATCACCAACTCCCAGAGTTTACTCAAACTCATGTCCATTGAGTCGGTGATGCCATTCAACAATTTCATCCTCTGTCATCTCCTTCTCCCGCCTTCAATCTTTCCCAGCATCAGGGTCTTTTCAAATGAGTCAGTTCATATTAGATATCAATAGATTCTTTAGAAAGACTTAAAATCTAAACATATACACACAATTTTTAATGCTTTAACTAAATTAATAGCTTTCTTATCTCTCTAGAATTTATCTTCATGCTGCTGCTCTTATTTCTCATATTTTTCTTTCATTCAATATTCATTAGAATTTCTAATTATTTCACAAAAAACTTCATTAGAAAACTGCTATTTTATTTATATGTTTGTCAAATACTATGCCTGTCTCCTCTAGGAACAGATGGCTGCAAATTTCCTATACTTTGCCATGTATCCCTTTTTTGTATACCTCACAAACTCATTTGATTTGTTTAGCATCTCAATGTATGCTCTATACTAATCAAAGAATTATTCATATTTTTTCAAATTTTTATTTCATTGTGCTTTATTTCTAACCTTTATAATCCTTGGATTTTATTTTTCTATATTGCTATTTCTTTCCTGTATAATTGTCACCTGTGTTCTCACTTTCCTTTGAAATTATCTATGACCCTGACATGTCTATATCTATGACATAGATCGTTTATGTCACTGATAGACACTCTATGACACTGATCGTCTAAATATACAGCCACATTTTTCAATTTTACATTTTGGACTACCTTTACTATGCATTTAAGACAACAGATGAACAGGACATATATGAACATTCTCCATGGTTTATGTACTAAGGGAGAGGGTTCTTGCTCATTAAAGACCTTTGGTGGGTAGCACATGCTTTTGAACTGTGGTGTTGGAGAAGACTCTTGAGAGTTCCTTGGACTGCAAGGAGATCCAACCAGTCCATTCTAAAGGATATCAGCCCTGGGTGTTCTTTGGAAGGAATGATGCTAAAGCTGAAACTCCAGTACTTTGCCCACGTCATGTGAAGAGTTAATTCATTGGAAAAGACTCTGATGCTGGGAGGGATTGGGGGCAGGAGGAGAAGGGGACGACAGAGGATGAGATGGCTGGATGGCATCACTGACTCGATGGGCGTGAGTCTGAGTGAACTCCGGGAGTTGGTGATGGACAGGGAGGCCTGGCGTGCTGCGATTCATGGGGTCGCAAAGAGTCAGACACGACTGAGCAACCGAACTGAACTGAAATGAACTGAATATAACTTAAAAGGATTTTTGTGGTTTTCTATCTTGGAACTGTTCTTAAAAAATGTTGATAAGGAAGACAGGATTATCTAAGATATATATCCCTAATAGCCTAGAAATTCTGTCAAATGTTAGGATATGTATCCTGAGAACAATTATAAAATTCATTAAAATTTATTAGTATATTCTAAAGTACAGCTAGTGATACAAATCAAATTTAGTCTAAATGAAAGTCACTCAGTCATGTTTGGAATTCTCCAGGCCAGAATACTGGAATGGGTAGCCTTTCTCTTCTCCAGGGATCTTCCCAACCCAGGGATCAAACCCAGGTCTCCTGCCTTTCAGGTAGATTCTTTACCAACTGAGCTACCAGAGAAGGAAACAATTTAGAGTTATTAGAAATTATTTTATAGTGTATACACAATTACCTTTTAAGTTAACAAAATGTTTTAACTCCTATCTTTCAGGTGCTATGCAAACTCTGCATGTCGGGGGTGAGAACAGATGAAATCTCTCTTCATGGTATGTAAGTTTAGATGGAGTACATAAGCTAAAATGCTGTGACTGGTCTAATTCAAGGATAGGCCAACTTCAGCTCACCTTCCAAGTTCGACCTGCTAACTGGTTTTTGGTAAATAAATTTTATTTATGAAACACAGCCATGCCCCTTAATTTACATATTATCTCTCTGACTGTTTTCATGATACAATAGCAGAACTGACTATTTGGGACAGAGACCTTCCGACTCATAAAGCTAAAAATGCTCACTACCTCATTCTTATAGAAAAAGTTTGTAGACAGCTCATCTAATTGCTCATTCAGTAACCAAATAACAATAACTGGTTATTTTAGTCAGCTGTTTAAAACACAATCTGCATGTGTGAGCGCAATGACCAGTGAAGGTTTAGCTATCAAAATGTCACATCAGCTTGTTCAACAGCCTTTATTCAATGCAACCATTCCTGTATTAATTTGCTCATAACTCTCTCCCAAACACACAATATCATAAATCCAAGGATCGATAATTTATCTTACAATTTTATGACCCTTCCATCGAGGTACAGATTCAATGTCATAATTAACACAACAGTTTGTACATTAAGTATCCTGGAGAAATATCCAACAAGGTTACCATGTCAACAGAGCACCTCAGAAGAATTCATTTCTCCTAGAACTCACAATGAGTTTGGGATGTTTTATCTGTAAAGATAAGAATACTTAGGGATCTATTTTTGGTTGAGCAAACTTGCTGATGTTTATGGGGACCTTACAGAGACTAGTTGTAAAATATGATTGACAGGACAATAACCATTTTATGGAATAAACTCTAAACTCCTTTGCATTCTCAGGAAGTCTGCAGTCTAAAGCACATTCTTCTTCCTTCTCCTAGTAATTAGCTACTTAAATAGCACTAATAAAGCCTCCCAGATGTTCCATCAACTTCCTATCTAATTTTATGGCAGGATTTTTTGATTAAAAGTGAAGAGCAAATAATCAATTATTCCTTTGTTTTCAAAGGAATATATGTTTCTAGCATTATTTAATCATATATCACATTAGATTTCCAAAGAAGTAAACTTATGCAATTGATAGAAAACTTTCATGGAATTAAAAATTAGTTATCTTTAGCATCATTAACTAACAGGTAAAAAAATATCCCTACCTCCAGATGATAAATTTGTAGTTGACCCTCTACTCCTTCAAAAAAAGAAATATCTGGTGAAATATTTTTGAATTATATTTACTGATACAAAAAGAAATGAACTTTCCATAAATATTTTAGAATAGCTTGATATGATCATATTTCTTTCTTTCATCATTTAGAGTACTGCTATTATTTATATTATTTAAGGGCCTATATTCTTTCTGTGTACAAGATAGTGTATGGGCTACAAAGGCACCATAAATATTGATGTAAAGGGAATGGCAAAAGAAACAAGAGTAACTAACATTGACTGATTTCTAGGCAGGCTTCTAGGTCCCTAACCTCTGTCATTTCATGTGATGAAGATGATTTTGTCTTCCCCACATCTTTACTCTGATATCTCAAGGATGAGCAAGAAATTGAGAGAATTGAGATTCAGAAAATGTAAATACTGGGACTTCCCTGGTGGTCCAGTGGTTAAGAATAAATACACTTTGCAATGCAGGGTACTTGGGTTCCATTCCTAGTCAGGGAACTAAGAGTCCACATGTCGAAGAGCAACTAAGCTTGTCAGCCACAACGACTGAGCCCACACACCACAATAGAGTCTGGGCACCACAAAGAAAGATCCCACTTGCCACAACTAAGGCTTGACACAGCCAAATAAATAAATAATGCTTTTAAATATTTCTGGTTAGTAAATGGCAGAGCTAATGTTGCAACTTGTCTTATTCTAAAACCTGTATACTTCCTTCTACTGCATGATGCTACTCTAAATTAATTTAAAATATTTGAATGAACAGGTATCAGTACCCTTGTATAATATGAAAAATAAATTTGGACAATGTTCATGCAAAGAGTGGGTGGTGATCTCATAAGTGTATTTGCAGGCACATCCTTTCTGAATTATGTGGACATAATTCAGGTAGAATAATTCAGGTAGAATAGCAAATCCTCAAGTTTTCTGCTACTTACAAAGATCTCCAGTTTCCCAAAAAATTAAATTCACAATTGAAATTTAATAACGTAAGAAGTAGAATATTGGAATTTTGATTAAAAGTGAAAAATCTTTCACTGTACAAAGGTATACTGAACCTGTTTTCATGATAAAATGTATATTATCTTTACCAATATGTTAGTTACACTTTTAAAATTTTAGAAAAACTCTTCAGTAATACTTTTTCCTAGAATGGGTGAAAATAGGTGAACAACCCAATGTCATGTAGCAATATTTGAAATTTGGAATTAGATCCTGCCATTTATTTTTACTGGAAAAAAATGAAAAGTTAGTGTGGATTTAAATAACACACTTATTTTACTGGGGCAAAGAATCCGCTTGCAATGCAGGAGACTCAAGAGGTGCAGGTTCAATTTTTGGGTCAGGAAGATTCCTGGAGGAGGACATGGTAACTCCCTCCAGTATTCTTGCCTGGAGAATACCATGGACAGAGGAGCCTGACGGGCTACAGTCTATAGGGTTGCAAAAAGTAAAGTGACTGAACGAACACACGTTACCAAGTCCAGTATTAAGTTGCCACTATGTAAAATATATTCTATTTTCAATTATATTCTCCGATATTTGGATTTTGAGGACATTTAATAATCCAGTTCTTTTTCTTATTCTATGATTTTCTTTCTAATTCTATGCTTTCTTATTCTGTGCTTTTCAGTAAAAGACGACGTTATGTGTACTAAAGTAGAATGTATTAATAAGATAATGGTAATGTAAAACATTATTTCTTTGGCAAAATTATTATTAATAGTGGTTTCAAATTATTTTATCTTGAGAAACTCCTTTTATTAACAGTTTATAACAATAAAACTGTTTAGAAAATACTACTAGATTTCAATAGTTAAAAGTTAAAGCTATTTTATAAAATAAAACAAGAAACAATTTTAATGAAAAGATGTTCATGAAAATGCAAATTAAGACAACAGAGTTATCAGATGGTTACCATCAAAAAGTCTACAAATAACAAATGTTAGAGAGGATGTGAATAAAAGGGAACCTTTATACATTGTTGGTGGGAACATAAATTATCAGAACAGCCACTATAAAAAATAGTATGGAGGTCCCTCAAAAAAGGAAAAATAGAATTATTACATGATCCAGCAATTCCCCTTCTGGATTTATACCTGGAAAAAAATGAAAACACTAACTTAAAAAGATATACATGCCCCAGTATTCATAACAGCACTGTACACAATGGCCAAGTGCCCATCATGGGATGAATGAATAAATAATTTGCTATATATATTATATACATACACATATTGCTTTGCCATAAAAAAAATGAAATTCTGACATTTGCAGCAAGGTGACTAGACCTAGAGAATATTATGCTTAGTGAAATAAGTCAGACAGAGGAAGGCAAATACTATATGATATAACTTACATGTATAATCAAAAAAATAATATAAATGAATGTATATGCAAAATAGACTCAGGGAGATAGAAAACAAATTAGTGGTTACCAAAGAGGAGAGGGAATGGGAGAAGAGCATGTTAGGAGTATGGGATTAAAGGTACAAAGTACCATGCGTAGAACAGATGAACAACAAGTATATATTGTATAGCACAGGGAATCATAGCCATTATTTTGTAATAACTTTTAATAGAGTATAGTCTATAACAATACTGAATCACTGTGCTATATGCCTAAAACTAATATAATATTGTAAATCAACTATATTTCACTGAAAAAATAGAAACAGTTTTAGCAGCATTATAGCTGCTAATATTCATAAAAAGAAAGTTTATAAATGCAATTTGTCTTTGATACATGGTACTTGATATAATGTTACAAATTATATATATTTTTTTAAAAACTACATCATAACTAGATGAAATACAATTTCTACTTTGAGGCTATGAAAGTGCTTTTAACACAAAAATTTTACCTACACCAAGTAGGTACTGAATACATTTTTTATTAAATAAATGAGAATGTAACAAGACAGAATGGGGAAACAAACAATACATGCTGAGACAGCAAAGCAAATTTAATACAGACTACAAGAAAGGCCCAGAAATGCATTTGAGGGAAATATATGGATCACTGTCTTGGTTTTACAGCACTGCATGTATTATCCATTCCTCCTTCCTTTGAAGATTGAGGAGACAACCATTAAAAATGTGTAAAATATAATAAAACATATAAAAAAATAAAAATCTCTTTTTATCAACAACAAATGATGACTGTTTAGAGAGGCAATCTGCTGTGGTACCTGGATGAAATTGCTGAGTATTCTAAGAATTTAACACTCTGACACACTCTCTACCTGAGATATTTCTCAAGGTTGTGATTGCAGGGAGAAACCTCCATGAGGCACCATCTCTCCCTCCAAGAGCAGGCTTGTGCACACTTGCTGCAGAAGCAGTAAATCCCCCAAGTCAAGTGTCCTGCTGTGCTACAATCCACTGCATATGCAGGAATCTGTGAGACTGGGAGGCAGGGGGAAACTGACACAATTAGGAAACTGACCATTGCTCTGGCTGTGAGCAATAAAGTCCTTTGTCTATGACGTTTTCGGTCAGGATATATTAAACAGTAAAAGGTTAATTTTCTAGCAAGTAGGGTAAAATCTCAGATCTTGCACAGTTCTGGACAATGATATCACTATCAGAATTTGTGAGTGTGTGTATATATATAATTCTATACATATAACCTCATACACACTTACACACATGTACAGTTATATTCCATATATACTTTTTTAGTGGCCCTTTTGAGAAAACCTATAACATTAATATAATGTTAATGGCATACAATCTTGGGCATTTATTTACATTTTCAGTACCCTAGATTCCTCAACCTACATTGAGAATACCACTGGGAGCTAATTCATAAGACTGTAATGAGTATTAAATGATGTATTGGATATAATATTCTTACGGTCAATAACTGTTGGCAGTCAATACCTTTAACCATACTATTTTACCTTTGGTGGATCTTTTAGAATCCATTATTTTCCAAAGATATTTCATGGAAAATAGATCTATAATCCTTCTATAATTATTGAGGAACATTCATTTTTGGGGAAAACAATGCCACATGAGAAATAACATCTATATTTGGTAAAAATATAATGAAATATTTTAAATAAAAATTTCACATTTTGCTTTAATATTAAAAATCATTTTTATTTCAAATAGCCTGATTTCACAAAATATAGTACACATAATTCTTCTATTCTAAAATCTATTGCTTTTGAGATTATTCAGACAAGTGCATTTAAAGACTTTCCTACTTAAGAAATATATCGAAAAGACAACAGTGGCCTCTAGTGATGCAAGAGCTAAAATAACAGGATGGAAATCTAAACTATTGAAAGGAAAATAAATTTAAATGATTTGCTTAAATGGTGAGTCTAACTGGTGAGAGATTAATATAGCCCATACTTCAGAGAAAGTCCCCGCATTCAAAAAATAAATCTTTATACATTGATAAATTAATGTGCATATTTATTAATTCAAGCAGAAACTGTCATCTTCACATCTACTGTTTATAAGGGACTATCAGTTCAGTTCAGTTTGGTGGCTCAGTCGTGTCCGACTCTTTGCAATCCCATGAATCGCAGCACACCAGGCCTCCCTTTCCATCACCAACTCCCAGAGTTTAACCAAACTCATGTCCATCAAGTCGGTGATGCCATCCATTCATCTCATCCTCTGTGGTCCCATTCTCCTCCTGCCCGCAATCCCTCCCAGCATCAGAGTCTTTTCCAATGAGTCAACTCTTCGCATGAGGTGGCCAAAGTATTGGAGTTTCAACTTCAGCATCAGTCCTTCCAATGAACACCCAGGGCTGATCTCCTTTAGAATGGACTGGTTGGACCTCCTTGCAGTCTAAGGGACTCTCAAGAGTCTTCTCCAACACCACAGTTCAAAGGCACCAATTCTTCAGTGCTCAGCTTTCTTCACAGTCCAACTCTCACATCTATACGTGACCACTGGAAGAACCATAGCCTTGACTAGATGGACCTTTATTGGAAAAGTAATGTCTCTGCTTTTGAATATGCTATCTAGGTTGGTCATAACTTTCCTTCCAAGGAGTAAGCATCTTTTAATTTCATGGCTGAATTCACCATCTGCATTGATTTTGGAGCCCCCAACAATAAAGTCTGACACTGCTTCCACTGTTTCCCCATTTATTTCCCATGAAATGATGGGACCAGATGCCATGATCTTAGTTTTCTGAATGTTGAGCTTTAAGCCAACTTTTTTACTCTCCTCTTTCGCTTTCCTTAAGAGGCTTTTTAGTTCCTCTTCACTTTCTGCCATAAGGGTGGTATCATCTGCATATCCGAGGTTATTGATATTTCTCCTGGCAATCTTGGTTCCAGCTTGTGCTTCTAGATTCATACATAGACAAGTTGTACATAATCACAAGACTACTATTTACTTGTCAAACACATTTGATTATAAAATAGCAGTTAGATCTTGCTTGTATATGCTAGTACCGCACTATGGTTTGGAAATTCAACTAAATTTATTAATATTCATTCAGAAAACACTGTCACGGAGGGGAAATTATTAACTATATAATTTCTCATGTAGATTTAAAGTTAAATAAATTTATTATTATTTTGTCTTTTGTAAACATGTATACATGTATCACACAGTTATATATACAAGAATCATATGTGTACATGCTGCATACCTATGGATATACACAAATGTATCATATTGATACATACTCATGTATTGGCATAATTTGCTCTTAATAGATATAAATCACTTTGTGACAGTTAAAATATACTTTCTACTATTCTAAGAGTTATTCTCTACCTAATGTTGAAAGAAGTTAATATTCACTCTTTCAGCAGGAGTTTCTAAAGGAAAAGAGATAAAAATCTATGGAGGAGAATGAATATTTGATTTATATATAGCCAAAAACTAGATCAAAACAATAACTAAACAATAAATCATATATTATCAGTATTTTTATTTTCCTTTTATCTGTTTCAAAATTTATTTTCTACTCACTGTCCTTACAAAAAGAAGTTCTTTTATTTTTTGTCATTCTTTTTTTTTTTTAACTGTAAAATAAAATTGATTGCATCTTGTTCGGTTGCCCAGTCATGTCCGACTCTTTGTGACCCCAGGGACTGTAGTATGCCAGGCCAGAGAATTCCACGGACAGAGGAGCCTGACGGGATACGGTCAATGGTCGCAGAGTCAGACACAAAGAGCAACTAAACACTGATTGCATCTACCCTCTAGCTAGACTTGAGAAGCTGTATAGCCTGAATTTCATTTTGATAATTGATATAATAAATATGTGCTGGACACATTCTTGGGACCACTACTATGCTAGGAGCTAAACGGGTAAATAAAAGATCAAGCAGAATATGTTCAGCACAATGGTCTTCAATCACCTGGAACATCCAAACACACAGACCGCTGAGTGCCAACCACACGAATTTCTGATTCAAGAGGTGATGTGACACAAAATCTTGCATTACTAACAAGTTCCAGAGAAATGCTGATTCTGCAGTTCTTGGAAAGACACTGCCAGAACAAGTGATTGAGTGTGTTTTACAGTTAGGGTTTAGCAAGGATACTGTAAATCTGTCACTAACCAAGACTTGGAGAAGTTAGGGAAGAATTCCCAGGGCCCCTGAACACTGAATCTTGAAGAATGGTGAACAAAGCCAGGTGAAGCCAGGTAAATTCTACTGTTGTAGGAGCCCTACTGATAGCTGAGCTTTCATAGCTCATTAATCCAGGTCAAACCAAGTCTTCTACTGAGCTGGGAATTTTACTCATGTAAAAAGAATATTATTTATCCTTTTCTGACAACTGCAGTTTCAATGAGGTTGAAACTATGCACGATAGACACAAATAGAAATCTGATCTCATAAGCTTTGGCTAAGCTAGGGTATTTTTGGCCTCAAAGAAAATTTAATACTCAATATCTGAGAGTTGTAGTCCCAAAGGGCTAAACAGGACTTTTGAATAGAAATTTGACCTTAAAAGAGGAGGCTTTTATGTTTCCAATTATTTGCTATGTTTCCTCAAACAAAAACAATGATCAAAATAATGTTACTAATAAATTAAGCCCACCATTTTTTTTTCATATGTTTGAGCAATACAATTGGAAAAGGGCATGGCAACCGACTTCAGTATTCTTGCCTGAAGAATCCCATGGTCAGAGGAGCCTGGTGGGCTGCAGTCCATGGGGTCGCAAAAGAGTTGGACACAACTGAAGCGACTAAACAACATGTAGGACAGGACATGTTCAAGTCACTAAGACAGGAACTGAACTTCCCTGATCGTTCAGTGGTTAAAATTCTGCACTTCTACTAGAAGAAGCATGAGTTCGATCCCGGGTTGGGGAACTAAGATCTCACATGCATCAAACTCTAAACCCTCCCTTGATTCTTTCTAGATTAATCAAGGTCAGTCACCTGGAAAATCCCCTCAAACCTTTCTCTGAATGCTCTTTTCCTTATCTGATATACCTGCAACCAGGGTCTCCTCTGAGTATATATTTCCACTAAAATCCTCTCCATTGGTGTGTGTTGAAGGCATCCTTAATTCTCATGGTTGTTTCCAGATCCTTCTCCCTTATTCTTCCCTGAAACCATCACCAAAAAACTCTACGATACAGGATTAATATAGCAAGACTACCCCTCATTGTTGTAGTCATCTACCAACTTTTGGCTTATTTTCCCTTTTCATTAAAGATTTAGTTTTTTATTTTGTTCCTGGTACATATCTACAGTCATAATTCAGGGAGGGAATACTCCAATGCTTGGCCTCTCAGTTTCTGTCCTCTTTCCACTCTACAAACACCTTAGCCACATACTGTCTTATTCATAACCTAGACCTTGTCAATTTTAATAGCTATAACCTCTCCATGCTGTGCTGTGCTTAGTTGCTCAATCATGTCGTACTCTTTGCGACCCCATGATCTATAGCCAACCAGGCTCCTCTGTCCATGGGGATACTTAAGGCAAGAATACTGGAGTGGGTTGCCATGCCCTCCTTCAGGGGATCTTTCTAATCCAGGGATCGAACCCAGGTCTCCCATCTCCCACATTGCAGGCAGATTCTTTACTGTCTGAGCCACCAGCAAAGCCCAACTTCTCCATAGCCATGATCTTTAGTATCCTCAACTTCAACCATATCTTCTGCTTACTTTCTACAGTATCCTGACTCCAGTATTTTGTAAACCCCACTGGGGCTCTGAAACTGCCATCATTCATTCTTTCTTACTCCTTTTATATTCTCAAGTGTCCCTTACCCATTTTAAGTCTCATGATCAAGAATTACAATCACTGTCTTAGTTATGGGCTTCCCAGATGGCGCTAGTGGTAAAGAATCTGCCTGCTAATGCAAGAGATGAAAGAGATGCAAGTTCAATCCCTGGGTGGGGAAGAACCCCTGGAGGAGGGCATGGCAACCTACTCCAGTATTCTTTCCTGGAGAATCCCATGGACAGGGGAGCCTGGCATGTTACAGTTCATAAGGTCATAAAGAATTGGACAGGTCTGAAGCAACTGAACATGCACACATGTCTTACTTATACCCCAATGCATGTTCTATTTACTTTGTGTCTGCACAGCTATGAGGTTTGGAATAAAGAACACACACGCGCTGACCTGTCCCACCTCAGATTTGTGACCACCAACCCAGATTGCCCCCTAATAATATGATAATTGAGTTTTCCTAACTCATTCACTATCCTTCTCTTCTAAACAAGCACATCATATTTATTCTCCATTTTTTAATTTCACCAAGTGATACTGCTTCCCATTTCAGTGAAACTCTCTGAAGCTGCAGCAGAGACCACCAACCACCAAATCTCTCCACCTACCTTCATCTAGTCACATACACTTGCCATCTGTCTTGTTGCTAAATAAGAACTTCTGATGTTCCAATTTACAGAAGAACTTCCTCCTTCCTCATTTGCACTCTGCCCCATTAACTCTCACCACCATTCAAGGGCATTTCTCTTGCAGTTCCTGCTATCTCCTGCCTTATGAAGTTTTCCTTCTCTTTTGCATCTCTCCATTTTATGCCATGAATTCTCTCTTTAAAAGAAGAAAACTAAATAAGACAAAAATAAATCCCTTAAATCCACTCCCTTCTTCAACAACCACTTCAATTCTTTTGTTCCTTTTAATGATATTCTGTGAACTCAGTATTTCATGTTCACTTTTTTCAATCCCTCACTGCCCCTTTTTCTTGGAATGCTTGAACCAGGCTTTCCCCATTGCCTTCCTCCTGTAACCGCTCTTGTAAAACCCTGAGTGACCTCCACGTGGCTAGCTCCTCATTCAATTCTCAGTCCCCACCTTACTCAATCTGTCAGCAGTATTTGATGTAGTCAGTTACTCTTTTCTCCTCTGAAATACTCTCTTCTCTTGGTTTCTAAGACATCACTCCCCCTTTCAACTCACTGGCTGTGTTTATCCTCTTCTTCAATGAATAACTTATCTCCTTTGCCTGCTAGTGTTGAAATGAATCATGCCTTAATCTTAGGCCTCTTTTCCCTTCTATCTACACTCAATTTTTTTGCAATATCATCTTCTTTCTATATGTCAATGACTCCCAACTCTCTTCTGAGTAAACCTGTTCCTTAAACTCAAGACCCAGCTATCCAATTGTTTACTCACCATCTTCACTTGGGTAGGCATCTCAAATGTAACATGTCAAACACTGAGGTCCAGATTCCCTCACCTTTAAGACCTAATTCTCTGTCAGTGTATATCTGTATATCCCATTTCATTTAAAGACAACTTATTCCCCCCCCCCTTTTTTTTTTGCCACACCATGCAACATGTGGGATCTTAGTTCTCCAACCAGGGATTGAACCCATGCTCCCTGCAGTGGAAGTATGGAGTCTTAACCATTGGATTGCCAGAGAAGTCTCAACTCACTCCTTCATATTGCTCAGTCAGAACTTTACAGTTCTTTTTGACCCCTGTCTTTGTATTTCTCTCTTTCATCAAATACAGTGTATTGTCGCATACTAAGTTTTAGCTATTCTTCTATGTACTAGAACTACAATAATGAACAAATTAGACAAAAATCTTGGTCTCACTGAGCATATATGCTAGTGAAAAAAGCCAGAAAATAAGATGAAATTGTAAAATATAGCACTTCATGTGTTACTAGAAGTATGGAGATAAATTATTAAGAATAGAAGATGAAAACTTTTATAGGTAGAGTTTGAAATTTTAAACAGGACACCATGGAAGTCTTTACCAAGAAGGTGAGAGCTGAGTAAAGATTTGAAAGATGTGAAAAATTGAGGCATGAGAACATTTAGGGGAAAAATATTCCAGTCAAAAGAAATACAAAGTACAAATGTTCTGAGTCAAAAGTGGGCCTCATATTTTCTTGAAAAGCAAAGAGGCTAGTGTGGCTTAAGCAGTGGGATCCCAAAAAATGAGGGCAATAAATTAGCTAAGAACTGGATCATGTGGGGACTTACAGGTCATTACAAACATTTCAATGTTTACAGAGTGAGATAGGAAACTACTGGAAGGTTTTGAGCAGAAAAAAGGTGTTACTTCTCCTCCCCCCCGCCCCCCCCACAGAATTACTGTCTCCTTGAGTAGAACATATATGAGGGCAAAGGTGTAATCAGAGAGATGAGCTTCACAGCTATTGAGATAATTTTAACTTTTGATAGCCCATTTTATTGAATTATAACAACTCTTTGGAAAGGATATTATTTCTCAAGAATTCTGGTGAAGGAACATTCAAAATACGTAATAAAGAGTTAGTCCCAGGCACACACTAAGAGTCTAAGAGTTGCCACCAGTCTTTACCACCTAACAGAACCATGCCATGCAAATAAGGTTACAACCAGTCCCTCTTGGCTGAATGTACAAGGATGTTCCTTAATGAAAGATACTGAAGTTCTTATTCTATAATACTTCTTAAAATATTTTTCTTGCAGGTCCTTATAATATATGGTTAACCTCAGTCCATTGTATAAAGTTGAGCTTCCAGAATAATTTGATAACTTCTGGAAGTTTAAATGCCCCATATATGCTGAGAAATCTGTATGCAGGTCAAGAAGCCATAGTTAGAACTGGACATGAACAATAGACTGGTTCTAAATTGGGACATCAAGGCTGTATATTGTCACCCTGTTTATTTAACTTACATGCAGAGTACATCATGCGAAATGCCGGGCTGGATGAAACACAAGCTGGAATCAAGATTCCCAGGAGAAATATCAATAACCTCAGACATGCAGATGACACAACCCTTATGGCAGAAAGCAAAGAAGAACTAAAGAGTCTCTTGATGAACGTGAAAGAGGAAAGTAAAAACGCTGGCTTAAAATGCAACATTCAAAAAATGAAGATCCCATCACTTCATGGCAAATAGATAAGGAAACAATGGAAACAGTGACAGACTTTATTTTCTTGGGCTCCAAAATCACTGTAGATGGTGACTGCAGCCATGAAATTAAAAGACAGTTGCTCCTTAGAAGAAAGGCTATGACAAAACTAGACAGCATTTCAAAAAGCAGAGACAACTTTGCCAACAAAGGTCCAACTTCCATATGCTCAAGCTGGATTTAGAAAAGGCAGAGGAACCAGAGGTCAAATTGCCAACATCCATTGGATCACTGAAAAAGCAAGAGAGTTCCAGAAAAACATTTACTTCTGCTTTATTGACTATGCCAAAACCTTTTACTGTGTGGATCACAACAAACTGGAAAATTCTGAAAGAGATGGGAATGCCAGACCACCTGACTTGCCTCCTGAGAAATCTGTATGCAACAGTAAAGAAACAACAGTTAGAACTGGACATGGAAAGATAGACTGGTTCCAAATCGGAAAACAGTACAACAAGGCTGTATATTGTTACCCTGCTTATTTAGCTTAAATGCAGAGTACATCATGCAAAATGCCAGGCTGGATGGAGCACTAGCTGGAGTCAAGATTGCCGGGAGAAATATCGGTAACCTCAGATATGTAGATGACACCACCCTTATGGCAGAAAGCGAAGAACTAAAGGGCCTCTTGATCAAAATGAAATAGGAGAGTGAAAATGTTGGCTTAAAACTGAACATTCCGAAAACTAAGATCATGGCATTCGGTCCCATCACTTCATGGCAAATAGATGGGGAAGCAATGGAAACAGTGGCAGACTTTATTTTTTTGGGCTCCAAAATCACTACAGATGGTGACTGCAGCCATGAAATTAAAAGACGCTTACTCCTTGGTAGACAAGTTATGACCAACCTAGACAGCATATTAAAAACAAGAGACATTACTTTGCCAACAAAGGTCTGTCTAGTCAAAGCTATGGTTTTTCCGGTAGTCATGTATGGATGTGAGAGTTGGACTATAAAGAAAGCTGAGCACCGAAGAATTCATGCTGTGGTGCTGGAGAAGACTCTTGAGAGTCCCTTGGACTGTAAGGAGATCAAACCAGTCCATCCTAAAGGAAATCAGTCCTGAATATTCATTGGAAGGACTGATGTTGAAGTTGAAACTCCAATACTTTGATCACTTAATGGGAAGAACTAACTTATTGGAAAAGACCCCAATGCTGGGAAAGATAGAAGGCAAGAGGAGAAGGGGATGATAGAGGATAAGATTGTTGGATGGCATCATTGACTGATGGACATGTGTTTGAGCAAGCTCCAGAAGTTGGTGATAGACAGGGAAGCCTGGCTTGCTGCAGTCCATGGGGTCTCGAAGAGTCAGACACAACTGAGTGACTGAACTGACTGATATGCTAAAAAACTAATTTAATTCTAACATACAGTCAAGCATTTAGCAAAATTAATTTTTAATACTCATCAGTCAGTTAACAGAATTGGAATCCTAAACTTAATAAGTTTTTAACATTGTTTCATTAATTTTTATACTCGATACTCTTTCATACCCACATCACTAAATAAGAATTTTCCCACACAATGCAACATACACCATGATTTTAATGATTTTAGGAAGGGAGAATTGATTCTTTACAGGCTACAATTTCCTCAGTCTAAATGTCATTTCTACATTTAGTTAAAGGAACTTATTTTGTCAGCAAAAATAGATGAATATCCCTCCTACCTTTTAATTGCTCTCTTTGCAATTTTAATTAATTGAGTTAATACATTTTTGCATCTAAATGATAATCACACATTTTGTGAACTGCTTGTCTTATCAGAGAATGATGAGACATTAACTACACTCATTACTACAAAATATCTATAAAAAGCCGTTATTGCTACAAACCAAGCATATGAGGTCAAAGTTTATGATACACTCAATAAGTCCACCTTATTTTTAAACCTATTACATTATGATGATTTAAAATTATATTACATAACTGTCTTTTGTGCAAACACATCTACTCTTTTTCCCATGCTTACGACAAAATACAAATGTAGAGATGCAGATGTTCTTCTTCCCCACACAAATGGAATATACTATTCGTGTTAATCTGAAAAATTATCTTTTCCCTTTACACAATGTATCAGAGTCATTTTTCCAGATCAACACTTATAAATCTAACATAGTATTGTAAATAGAAGCTGAACATTTTCTATAGGTGTTCAGATAATTCCTTTCTGAAATTTAATTATAGGTTCTCAATAACTTATTTGCCAATTCAAAAATTAAACTTCTTTCTGATTCATGTGTTGAGAAACCTGACCTGAAGCAATATGAAGCTATTTATACTCTTTATTTAACCTAGTTAATTTGAACACTCATACATTTTGCTGAAGAAATATAAATGTGTTTCATTATGAGGTGCTGCCCCAGCCCCCTAGTGGTATTAATAATATATAGAATATGCTTCATATTATTGCTATAAAAATCCCTAACCATCAGAATTCTTAAACATATTTTGTCCCAAGGGTTTTAGTTAATGGTTTGTACATTTGTATAAAGAATAATGCAATAAATATCTTTTGACCTATTCAATTAAAGGCTGGGCTTTTTGTTTCTATAAATTAGATCTCTAGAAGTAAAATTACTGGCTCATAAAATATGCACTTCTTCAATTCTTACGTGCCCTAAATCACTTTCAGAAAGGTTTCAATTTGTACTTCTATCAAGTATGTGTTAGCATGTTTATATTTTTCATAGCTTTATTAGGAAAATATTTTGACAAATCTTTAATATAATAACTTCATACACTTGTTAATTTTTACACTGTTATTTCCCATGGTGAATCTCCCCTGCTAGAAATCCCATGCACAACATCTCATAAACAACCCTCATACCCCACAGGCAATTTAAAAGAGACATTTCAGACTGTAGGGAGCATAAAATCGCACCTGTTTTAGTAGTTATGTTATAGAGAGATTTCTTCTAACCATTTCCAACATTTACTTGTTATTTATTTTTATGCCCTGGATTATCTTCCTTTCTATGCTGTTATCTGTGAACTGTGAAACCAATAATTAGCCTTATTAACCTAATGTCTCTTCTTCCCTCCTACTGATCTCCCTCCTTCATTTCCATTTCATCTGGTGATTACTCTTCTTCCAAATACACCTTAACTTTTGAAGTGCCCTATTCAGTTCCCCAGTGGTCTTCCTACGTGAGCATTTTCACTTACTATGCTCGGTCTCTTCAGTCGTATCTGATTCTTTGCAACCTCATAGGCTGTAGCCCACCAGGCTCCTCTGTCTGTGGGATTTTCCCAGCAAGAATACTAGAATGGGTTGCCATTTCCCCCTCCATTCACTTACTATAATTCAGAGCTAATAAGCACGCATTTATTTCTCTAGAGTATTCTTCCTGTTTCACATGCATATTACTATAGGATGTGCAATAGAATATAAATGCTATCTACACTATTAGACCACACCATGGGCATTTCATAGTCATCTTTCTCTCATCATCTGCCTTCTAGAAATGCCTATTTTTACATCTTATATACACCAAAAGCCAGAACTGCCTGGCATGTAGTGAACTCAAAAAATGTTTGTAAAATGCATATATGAAAAACAATAGCGCTTTACATTTCGAGAAAATATTTTCAGCCGCAATTCAACATTGAAACATAATTACAGTAATTATTTGATAAGGGCAGAATATAATTTCAAAGCAGTTAAGCAGCTATAAAAAAGGATATAAGATTCAAGTGTGACCAAATCAGGGATAAAATAAAATTGCCTGGTTTTAAATCTACCTCTAGTTCATCTTATGGATTTTTAACTGATAAGCCCTTATTTTTATTCATGTTGATAAATTATACACTGATTTTTGTGTTACCATGTAGCTTAAACACATTGCAAAATAATTTAAAATACTAAGTACTGGGTAGACTGAGAGTGAACAATTCATGTGAAACATTTAAGATTATTACATGGACTATGTAAATAAAAATATATGAATACGAGCATGCATTCTAACTTCCACTTCTCATGACTTAAAACCATTCCACTGGAAATCAAAGGCAATACAGAGCCCTCTGAGCTAGGAGATGTCGCCATTTGTGTTTGCCTGCCTGTGTGGTACCTAATGACTATGTGGACATAAGTGGATGGATTTGGCTTTTCAAAGAGAATATGTTTTATTGTATGCAGCATGAGCTTGCAAAGAAATACTGCTTTATTTTTATGACTGGTACGTATGAATCATAATCAGTTCTCTGAATTTTTTCAAAGAGTTCAAACCCAATCCAAGGATACAGGCTTTCCTTGTTTCATAATACTCCTGAAAGTGTATGAGCAGCAGGCCTGTTTCTACATGTGAGGACGTGGCAGCCCATTCAGGGGCCGGTTGTTTCCTGCTCCTTCTCTACATTGGCAGAAGAGAATTTTCCCACGCTGGTTTTCTTCAGATGACTCAGTAAATCTTTCAGTTCATCCATAAAGCTCTCTCACACCACCCCCCTTCCAGAGTGTACAGAATGCACACCTGCGATGCATACATGTTAGGATTTGACTAAGAAGCTGAATATGGCTCTGTGCCTGGTTTGTATTGTACAGTCACAAAAGGCGTTGAGCAAAAACCTTACTCTGCAGACCTTTTACCTGCCTGGAGCATCACATCGCTACTGAGCTCACTGGAGTTCCAGAGAACTCCTTGGCCTTTTGAACTGACTTCCTCTCTGCTTTGTCTAGATCATCATATCTCAGTGCATTTTTAGAGATACTGCTTATTAACCACCTTTTCAATGGTCAAGGAACTATGGAGCTCCATAATCCCTTCTGCAAATCTAACATAAACTTACTTGAAGATAAAACCTAACCAGACTAGATATGAGGTTACTCATGATCTTTATCCTATTTAATGCGATTATGCATTCCGGTCCCTGAATGTATTGATTTTGGCTGCCTCCCCACCAAAAAAAAAAAAATAATAGTAGGAAATTCTATAATACCATACACTATTACAGCATAATATCTTTCCAAAACTAAAAAGGAAATCCAAATTTCAAAATACATCTAGTCCCCTGAGTTTCAAGTATGGGAGTATAGGCCTATAAGTACAGGATTCAGTGGATCTCCAGGGGTAGGAAACGGCAACCCACTCCAGTATTCTTGCCTGGGAAAGTCCACGGACAGAGGAGCCTGATGGACGATAGTCCAAGGGATTGCAAAAGAGTCAGACATACAACTAGTAACTATGCCTGCAACTATTAACTATAAAATAGCAACTATTATTCACATTTCATTTACACACTTTACTTTATGAATTTCTTAGACGTGATTAAAAAAACATAGGACTTAAAAACAGGCAGAAATTTCCATTTTGACTGCATAAAATTATAAAAATTATTTATTTTTTAAGCTGCATTGAAAAGAGATTTAAATTTTTTAATATAAATTTTTCTTAGTATACGTAGTAAAAATATTCCTAAATAAGAGTAATAAGTAGCAATGTTTAACAATCAGCTTGTAGGGTGTTTGGGGACGGGGTGGAGGAGAAGGCAAAGGACTCTGATATGTTGCATTTTTTCATTTGTGTGGTGTCAAAACTTCTATTATGGTCAATTTCAAGTTATTTCAACATGACACCACTGAACGTGAGTTGCAATGAGATGTGAATAATTGTCTAGTGTAGCCTGACCCTAGTGCTCCTTTAAGGATAACTCAATAACCTTGGCGATGATGAAATTAATTTTACAGCATAAATAGAAACTCCAGGGCTAAAATGTTTTAGATGTGTTCGTTATAAAGGAAAGAAAGCTACAAGCAAGACAAAGCAAGCAAGTACAAGCAAGATTATTCTAATTAAGCTCGTTATGTTTTTAATATACAAATATAATTTTTAGATGAGAGTTTTTAAAAACACAACCTAGAAGCTATAATTATTAAATATAATTTCATCTCTCTGAAAAGTCAGCATGATGCTAAGGAGTTTTAAGATGTGGGTTCCTTTGAGGTAACACTATATACTTCGGTTCACAGGATTCAGGGAGTGAGTATATCCAAACCATGTCATTTCTTTTTTTTTTTTTTTAATTTTATTTTATTTTTAAACTTTACAAATTGTATTAGTTTTGCCAAATTTCAATAGCATTCTCAAAGCTCTGATTCCTTAGGCTGTTGCTTATAAAGTTCTAAAGAACGTCACTTAATTTCTCCATAGTGGACATTTGGAGGCTTCTTTTAAGCAGAATGAGAAAGTAGGAAAGAAAAGAAATTCTGGCTGCCATAAAGACTATTTAAAGTAAAAACAGCATGCCTTTAGCCAACAGAGGTCCGTCTAGTCAAGGCTATGGTTTTTCTAGTGATCATGTATGGATGTGAGAGTTGGACTATAAAGAAAGCTGAGTGCTGAAGAATTGATGCTTTTGAACTGTGGTGTTGGAGAAGACTCTTGAGAGTCCCTTGGACTGCAAGGAGATCCAACCAGTCCATCCTAAAGGACATCAGTCCTGAGTATTTATTGGAAGTACTGATGCTGAAGCTGAAACTCCAATATTGGCCACCTGATGTGAAGAACCAACTCATTTGAAAAGACCCTGATGCTGGGAAAGATTGAAGGCAGGAAGAGAAGGGGACGACAGAGGATGAGATGGTTGGATGGCATCACTGACTCAATGGACACGAGTTTGAGTAAACTCTGGGAGTTGATGATGGACAGGAAGGCCTGGTGTGCTGCAGTCCATGGGGTCGCAAAGAGTTGGACATGATTGAACGGTTGAAAGGACGGATCCAAAAGTTACTTATGCAATGCCAGATTAACACATAGTGATTTCTTCTAAATAATAATTTAGATATAGAAGTATTCATAAGAAATAACACTTTTGAGAGTTAATGCTATGTTTCAACTTGACTGGGTCATAGGATGCCCAGGCGTTTGGTCAAACTTTATTCTGGGTGTGCTCTTGAGAGTATTTCTAAATGAGAATAACGTTTGAGCTGGTAGAATGAATGAAGTAGAAATGCCCTCCCTAATGTGGGTAGACCTTGTCCAATGAGTTTAAGACCTGAATAGGACAAAGACTGAGTGAGGCAGAATTCCTCCTGGCTGACTCTCTTCCAGCTGGGACACTGGTTATTCTTATCTTCATACTCAAGCTGAAACATGGTTCTCCTGGATCTCCAGCTGGCTGACAACAGATTTGACTTGTCAGCTTCCATAAATGCCTAGGCCAATTCAATATTTTATATATATATATATATATATATATATATATAATGTGTATATATATATACACATTCATTTGGTTGGTTCTGTTTATCTGGATAAACCTGACTGGTAAAATATTTAATTTATTTTGTTCCAAAAAATATCAGTGCAGAAGAAAAGTGAAGATGAAATCCAAAGTCCTACTATGGTCTACCATGTCCTACATGACTCACCCCCTTCCAGTTTGCTAGCTCTCTGACTTCATCTCTTCCTTTTTCCTCTTGTTTGTTTCATTCCTGCCACACTGGCTTCCTTGTTGTCAATCAAGCCATGAAGAAACATGAAAAACCTTAAAAGCATATCATTATGTGAAAGAAGCCAATCTGAAAAGACCACATACTGTATGATTCCAACTATTTCACCTTCTGGAAAAGGTAAAACTATGGAGACAGTAATAAGATTCATGGTTGCCAGGAGATAGGGGGAGGGAAGGAAGAATAGGCAAAGCACAGAGGATTTTTAGGATGGTGAAACTATTCTGCATGATACAATATTATAGATATATATCAATATATATTTGTCCAAATCAAGAGAATGCATAACACCAATGCTAAACCCTAATGTAAACTATGGACTTTGAGTGATTATGATTTCCCATTGTAGGTTCATCAATTATAACTGCAGTCTATGATGATAATAAGGGAGGTTATATGAGATCTTTTTGAAGTTCCCTTTCAGTGTTGCTGTGAACCTAAAACTGCTCTATAAAATAAAGCTTATTAAAGAGAGAGAGACACTTGAGAAGCCATCAACAAAAACATTATCATTCTAGTTTCAGACAGACACTCTGCCATGAGATTGTTTCTACTTGTTTTTATTCTCATTTTCCTCATTTCCTATTCCAAGAAACCAGAATTCTTTCTAAGCCTCCGTTTTGTGTTTTAGTATGTTGTTATAACCTTATATAAATTCAAACAATTTCATCTGTACTTTCCCTAAATTTTTTTCAAATCCATCTGTGTTGCACATAACCTAATAATTCAAACACAGACAACTGAATAAGAATTGATTTTATAAAACTTATATATACATATTCACTGATTCCATTGCTTGATATTAAATTATAAGTTAATGCTTGAGTGTATTCCATATTGTGATGGTTTTACTTTACAAAATACATTTTAAAATATTAGATTTAAAAATAAATCTTTATCAGTGTCTGAAGATCTGCTTATTTCTTTAAATCAGCCTCAAAGGAGGAGATTTGTTTCCATTTTCTATGTCTTATTTCTAAAATCTATCATCACCAACTCCAAATTTGCATTACATGATTTTGAAAGATAACCCAAGTTCTACAATGATCTAATACTGTGATAATAGAACACTTCACATTCTTTTTATTTTATTTTAATTAAGTAACTGAGAAATGATGATTTACTCCACAGGGCATCTTACCACACTTCAGGAAGTGAATTCTAAAACTGGTTCCTCCACTTACTAGCTGAGAGGTTTCGGTGCATGTTTTATTACTTTTCTCTGCCTTAGGTCTCTCATATATTGGATGGGAACAGGTTATTTCTAAAGTCCCTCCAGTACTAATGCTCAGTTATTCCAATTAAATAGAATGGACATTTCTAGGTACTAGCCTGCAAAGTATGCTAAAATATTGTCAACACAACGTAATACAATGTATTCACTGGGTTTAAACATCCCGAAGTTTTTACAAAAGTCATTTTCTTGTCTTTTGCAACTTTCTAGAATTTTCAAATTCGGCCTACAGCAATGTAAAAACAGTGCCAGAGAAATTTTAAAAGTGCCTTGTAATTGAGCAATTTTCTTTCTTGGTGTGTTTGTCTTCTTTATTTGTCTTGCTAAGAGCCTTCTTTTACTATTTTATTACCTACAAACCCTATTCCCTCAATTCCTGGTTTACTATCATTATTTGCTAAATGTTCTTTTTCATTTTTGCTGGATTATTTTTGAGGCCCTAATGTAGTAAGAATTAGAGAACAAGAAGTATGGAATAAATAAAAGTGTTTTCCTTTGTCTTTAAGAATATTTGAACCTTAAAAATCTGTGAATATTGTGAGTCTATCAATAAAGAGAAATAAATCTTTTTCAAGGCAGTGATGTTTTTATAGGAAATTTCTATTTGTAATAGAGTAACTAGTATAACCAAATGGCTACAAACAAAATCCATTATTTATATGTTTATTTTAAAAATACATAGTGAGCTTCTTTCTTGGGAATAATGCTACCTGAAAAAGTGTTAAAGGAAAAACCCAATATGAACCCTTCCCAGAAAGAAAATATAGTCTGACTGTTTGATGTAGGCATTAAGAAACGGAGTAAATAACAGTACATACATGATCTTAGAGGGGCTTCTCAGGCGGCACTAGTGGTAAAAGAAGCCACCTGCCAATGGAGGAGAAGTAAGAGATGAGGGTTCAATCCCTGGATTGGGAAGATCCCCTGGAAGAGGGCATGACAACCCACTTCAGTATTCTTGTCTGGAGAATTCCATGGGCAGAGGAGCCTGGAGGGTGACGGTCCACAAGGTTGCAAAGAGTCGGACACGACTGAAACGACTTAGCATCCATGCATAGGATTTTAGAACAGGAATTGAGCATTAAGTGCTAAATGAGTACTGCAAATATTATACAATTTTAAGCATTTGGAAACAGACTTTTCACAGCTGACCTGACCTGCATCCTTTAGAAAGTAGATCCTGAGGCTTAGATGAAGTGTTGACCCTTTATTTGGGAGGTGTAAGCCCAAACAACTGAGGACAGTGGGGAAAAAAGCCAGGAAAAGATGAAAAGCTGTATAATGTAATAAGAAGCACTACAATACTGGCCACAACTTCAGAACAACCTCCGGGACAAAGCCTCTGCTGGCAGATATGTTCTACAGCACACACAGTGTTGGTAAAAGGACCGTAAAAATACAGCTACTCTTCAGACGGGTCCACAGGAGAGATAAAGGAGGTGGAATTCACTGTCCATTTTCACTGCTTAAGGTTCAACCTCAGGGGAGCCACCTCCCCACATGTCTGCCTTGTTCAGCAACCAGTATCCCAACCTCCTAGGGGTGTATTTAGTCCGTATATGCAAGAAAGAGTGACTCAAGCTTGGATGGTGTGCCAACTAAGAGAGAAAGGGAAGTCGTTAGGAAATAAGCCTGAGAATACAGCAGGTTTGAAAGGTCAGGGACAACGTACGGGCTTTCAGATGAGAGAAATCTGGATAATTCAAGAGAGTAGGTGTTAAGAAGGGAAAACTGTGCAAGCAAAGTAGGAAAGAGAAGAATGTACACATGGAACATTTGTAAATACACCAAGTGTGGTAGAGAGAGAGTTTTGGATACAGATATGACTGGACAAGGCGTTTGGTAGAGTCTGGCCAGTACTGTGTTAGGCTAAAACATTTACATTTGACTCAGGCCAGGGAGGCACCACTAATTCCTAAGTGAGCTGGCATGTTCAGAGCATGAATTTGACAGTGGCATATAAGACTGGTTTGAGGAGTGAGAGGATAGCTACCAAAGAACAATGAAATGGAAATGATTTTCAAACCACCTTTTTTAAAATGTGCCTAATGTGCTAGATACATATTAAGAACCTTCAGGTATTATCTCATTTAATTCTATACAATATAAACATGTGAGGCAATTCCCCCTTACAGATGAGAAAAATGAGCTTCTGAAAAATTAAGTAACTTGCCCAAGGTCACACAGCTAATAATCTCATCCTGCATTCAAACCTAGACCAACTACAAAATGTATATTTTTACTACTAAGTCATTGGTCTAAAATTTTTTATTGAATAGCATTTTCAGTTTAATAAAATCTAAATATGTATAGGATAGGGCTTCCCAGGTAGTGCTAGTGGTAAAGAACCTGCCTGCCAATGAAGGAGACCTAAGAGATGAGAAGCAGGATTGACCTATGGGTTGGGAAGATCCCCTTGGAGAAGACAACATACTCCAATGTTCTTGCCTGGGAAATCCCATGGACAGAGGAGCCTAGAGGGCTACAGTCCATGGGATCACAAAGAATCAGATACGACTGAAATGACTTAGCACACACACAAACACACATACACACACACACACACACACCTGTATAGCATAAAGTTTAAATATGAAATTTCCATTGTATTATAATTTCACCAAAGTCCCAAATACTGAGGTCGATAAAATAAATCCTCGAAATCTTCATCTTCTAAAGAGAGATCACAGACCTCCTACTCAGAACATTGTGAATTTAGTTCTGGCAGCATCAGCCCATTACTCACACCTCACCAACAGAAGAGAAGACCAGGAGTGAATGTGAAGTTCATTTAAAAAAAAAAAAAACCCTTTGTGTCTTGCTCTCCCCAGCCTCTTGCCCATTTCACCCTGGAGAAAGATGGTATGACTTTCACCCTAGGCTAAACCAGAGGGAGGGCTTCACGTGTGTGCTCTGGAATTTGAGTAGGAGAGACTGATCTAGAAAGTTGCTTCTAGAGTGTTTCAGGAGTGATTTCTCTGGGCGTGAGCTATTCTTTCACCAACACAGAGCCAGGGGCGCATTCTCCATGAGTCATACGTGGACATCTGGATGAAAGCAAGCGTGCTTGAAGAGGATGTGTGCAGAAAGTTTTCCTGACGGGAGGGAGACGACCTCAGTGGAGAGGGCATGCACATTAACTGAGATAATGGGACAGGGAGCTGTAAGTGAGAAGCCAGGAAAAGTAGAAACCACACCAAGGATTTCAGCTGGACCCAACAGCTTTCTCTAAGGAGCCCTGAGAAAGGAGCAGCTATGACATCTGTCACCTCTGACTACAGTTCTGTCCCTAAAATAGACTCTTTCTGTCCTTCACTACTGCTTCTCCCCACTCTCTAAACCTGGAGATGAAGTATTATAAATAGAGTGGAATAAAGAAACAAAGAAGCTATCCACCAGAACCTTCTCAAAGGCACGCACCTTTGAAGCAGGTTCAATACTTTGGCCACCTGATGCAAAGAGTCCAATCACTGGAAAGTGATTTCCTGATGCTGGGAAAGATTGAGGGCAGGAGGAGAAGGGGAAGACAGAGGATGAGATGGTTGCACGGCATCATCGACTCAATGGACATGAGTTTGAGCAAACTCCAGGGGATAGTGAAGGACAGGAAAGCCTGGTATGCTGCACTTCATGCTGTTTCAGAGTCAGAAACAACTTAGCGACTGAACAACAACAGGGTGGGACAGCAAAAAAGGCTTTAAATTGGTAGAGAGTCTGAAGATTTTATACTAGCCTGCATTGAACTTGAAAATACCCACACCTCTACGACTCACCAAGATTTTATCCGAATGCCTGAGGAAATAGTAGACTGCAGATGGGGTCCAGGAGTGAGCAGACATGAAAAAGAATGAAGTTGCTCCCTGCTAATGTCCCTCAGAGGCCAGTGCTTTCACTTACTGCCTGTGTTTCTTTACTCATATTGTAGTTACTTCTCTAGTATTTTTAAAACCATACTAACATATAAAACATAAATAATACATGCCTTCACTATATTAAAGATAAGATTAAAAGTAGTGGATATTCTGACACTGTAATTCCACTTTGAAAGTCAATCTGTTGTAATAATACTCAAATATATTGCTGCTGCTGCTAAGTTGCTTCAGTCGTGTCCGACTCTGTGCGACCCCATAGACAGCAGCCCACCAGGCTCCCCCATCCCTGGGATTCTCCAGGCAAGAAGACTGGAGTGGGTTGCCATATCCTTCTCCAATCAAATATATTGAGATACATATAATATATTTTATAATTGAAATAATCACCATATAAGACAAGGATTTGCTGTATATGGGATGGGGTGATGCTCAGTGGGAGAGAAAGAGATGGTTGTTGCATGCATATGAAAGAAAGTACTGACAGTTGGTTAGGGAAAATTAGTTTGATATAGCAAAAGGCAAACATTTAGACCAGTGACAGACAGTAAAGAATCTTCTTGCAACATGGGAGACCTGGGTTCAATCCCTGGGTTGAGAAGATCCCTTGGAGGTGGGCATAGCAACCCACTCCAGCATTCTTGCCTAGAGAATCCCATAGAGAGAGAAGCCTGGCAGTAGTCTATGGGGTCACAAAGAGTCAGACATGACTAAGCAACTAAGCAAAGCATAGCACAGAATATATTCTGATACAGTCAGATCTGTGTTGAGAATTAAAAAAAAAAAATGTTTAATGAAAATAAGACCCTGATGAGTGTAAGTGATAAAGACAGATTAATAATGTACTAGTCTTTGTGACGGAGAAGGCAATGGCACCCCACTCCAATACTCTTGCCTGGATAATCCCATGGGCGGAGGAGCCTGGTAGGCTGCAGTCCATGGGGTCATGAAGAGTTGGACACGACTGAGTGACTTCACTTTCACTTTTCACTTTCATGCATTGGAGAAGGAAATGGCAACCCACTCCAGTATTCTTGCCTGGAGAACCCCAGGGACAGGGGAACCTGGTGAGCTGCCGTCTATGGGGTCTCACAGAGTCGGACACGACTGAAGTGACTTAGCAGCAGTAGCAGTCTTCGTGATTTTAACCCAGGTATTCACATTCTTCAACTCTTATACTAAAATTGATCTCTCTTCTTAAGCAGAACCTGACTCTATCTGGTCAGAAGAAGAAATTCAGAAGAGAAAAACTATCCAGTGAAAGGAAAGTCCCCCCTCCTTCCACTCCATAGAACAATCTTTGGGGAAAGAAATAGGCCCCTATCTGATACCAAAACAGAGCTCTCTGATACATGAAATTCTATTTTGAGGTTTTTAGACCATAAAAATGAATAAAATATAGTGCCTTCTAGGTTTAATTTTATAAACTTTTGTCTTTTACAAATTGTCCAAAGCAAAAGATGATATTGCAAGTAATTCAGAAACATTTGTCCCTTTTTGGTTAAAGCCTGCCACCATGTGGCTACCTTGAAAAACAACATTGTTAGAAGTGATTTTCCTTTAGCATTTAGATCCAGCAGGGAAAACCAGCCTATACAGTGTGAGCTGTGCATTAATCTAATCAACATAGAGCATCCGTTTGCTGTAATAGTGTAACTATGCAAAGCATTCCACACGAATTATTTATTTATTTCTCACTACCAACTTTGGTAGTTCAGTACTAAAGAATCCCCCTCCAGTGCAGGAGACATGGGTTCTATCCCTGGGTCGGGAAGATCTTCTGGAGAAGAAAATGGCAACCCACTCCAGTATTCTTGTCTGGAGAATTCCATGGACGGAGGAGCCTGGCGGGCTAGTCCAGGGGGTCACAAAGAGTTGGAAACATCTTAGCGATTAAAAATAACAACAACAACCACCAAACTTTGAGGTAGACACATGACATTCTTGTAGTCTGCAAGTATTATTTCTTTCACCTTGCAGAGTCCTGATACAAGCCCAGGATAGGAATCTTCAGATTCTGTATTCGTCTCTAAAGTCAAAGAACTGTATCTAGAGTATCGTCTGAGTACTCTGTGGCAGTACCGAATTTTCATCCACTTCTGTTTGACACTGGAACTAGATATGACAGTGTGTGAAAGTGAAAGAAAGTTGCTCAGTAGTGTCCAGTTCTTTGCCACCCTATGGGCTATACAGTTCAAGGAATTCTCCAGGCCAGAATACTGGAGTGGGTAGCCTATCTCTTCTTTAGCGGATCTTCCTGATCCAGGAATCAAACCGGGGTCTCCAGCATTGCAGGTGGATTCTTTACCAACTGAGCTATCAGGGAATTGGATGTATCAAGACCTAATTGATAGGGCCCACATGGGGTCTCATTGATAAGATGTCATTATGTCAATGTTCCAATGTCCCTTTATGTCACAGCTTGGACATTGGAAGGTCGACTGCCCAAATCCCCCTCTAGGAATCTGGACATCCCCTCCTGGTCCCGAGCAGGAGTCCTCTGACCCAGCTCAATCCCACCTCTTCTGCCCCCGCCCCATTGGCCTCCTAGTCCATAAACCCCATAGTCTGGGATACAGATAACCCATCTGTTGCCTCTCACCATGCTCGAATTCATATCCATCTCAAAGATCCCTCTAAATTCCCTGATCAACCATAATACTCCATCTCCCAAAAACATCAACAAGGGTGAAAGCCTATTGTCTCTAAACTCCTACATCAGGGCCTCTTGTGCCCAACTCACTCTCCCTATGACACCCCTGTCCTAGCTGTCAAAAAACCAAATGACTCCTATCACCTGGTCTAGGACCTGTGACTTATCAATGTGGTTGTTATCCCCATACACACAGTAGTTCCAAATCCCTATACTCTTCTCTCTCTCACTCCCTCTTCCACTACCCACTTCACAGTCCTAGACCTCAAAGATGCCTTCTTTACTATCCCTTTACACTCAGACTCTCAAGATCCCTTTGTCTTTACCTGGATTGATCCAAACAATCATCGCTCCCAACAGCTGACATGGACAGTCCTTCCACAAGGCTTTCATGATAGCCCTCATTTTTTTGGCCACGCTCTAGCATCAGACCTAACTTCTCTTGACCTTATTCCAAGTATTATCTTCCAATATGTGGATGATCTCCTTTGTAGTCCTTCGCTCACACCTCTCAACAACACACTATACAACTCTTCAAAGAGTCACCTATCTCGGAGTCCTTTTAACACCAATGAAAAAATATATTACTACCATAGAAAGTCCCTTATATACAACCTACCACTCCCTACATCAAAAACAAAGATCCTGTCCTTCTTGGGGTTAGCTGGATACCTATGCCTCTGGATTCCTCTTGGCACAATCCCTATATTAAGCCACCTGAGGAGATCTTTCAGAACCCCTAGAGCTAAAATCAAATATCCATTCAGCCATTAACACCCTTAAGCAAGCCATTCCCCCAGCCCTCAAAATCTGCTCCTCCAGGATGCCTTCTCTGAAACCTAAAAGCCTTGGGTTTCCAAGGGGAGATAAGACCAAAAAGACTTATTTACTATTCTAACACTGTGTGGCCACAATACAGACTTGATAATAGGTCCCATGGCCAGAAAATGAAACTCTGGATTTTAATACTCTACAGAACCTCCATAACTTCTGCCATCACAACAGCAAATAGTTAGAAATCCCTTATGTTCAGGCTTTCTTCACTCTCTGCTCTAGACCCTCTCTCTGTGAATCCTGTTCTACTTCTCAAACACTCTTAGCCCACTCTGGGCCACACCCTCCTAATACAATGTCTCCTGATCCCTGTTCAGACTTCTTCTTCCTTGGACCACAGCCCACCCCCTATCACTCCCGATCCCATTGCAGCCACTCCAGGTCCAATTCCACAACCTCCACCTTATGTCCCCTCCTCCCTCCTTCCTTCTCAACTGCAGCAGCTCCCAACCCCCCTCCCCAGCCTGTGCCTGCGGCAAGCTCTGAGACCTCAGCCCCACCCTCTACCCTGGTCCCAAGGCTTTACCCCAACCTCCCTAGATCCCCTCTGCATACCTGGTCTGAACAATCTTAAAACAGGAAACTTCACAGCAGGACCCCGCTCCTTCTCCTGCTTCACTACTCCCTTTACAGGACGTAGCTGGAGCAGAACGCATTGTTTGGTTCATGTTCCATTCTCCCTCACTAATCTATCTCAGATTAAAAAGCATCTTGACTCCTTCTCCTCAGACCCTGACAATTAGCTAAAAGAATTTAAGTATCTTACCAAGTCTTATGACTTAACCTGGCATGATATTTATATCGTACTTTTCTCCACTCTTCTCCCAGAAGAAAAGGAATGAGTATGGCAAGCCTCTCAGGCGCATGCTGATGAGATACACAGGCCTAAGCCCATAGGGGCAATGGCTGTCCCCAGAGATGATCCCAACTGGGATTATCAGGCAGGGAGACCTGGGTGAGCAACCTGTAATCATATGCTTGCTTGCCTCATTGTGAGCCTTCAAAAGGCAGGGCATAGAGCCTTCAACTTTGATAAGCTCCAGGAAATAACTCAAAGACTAAATGAAAACCTGGCACAATTTCCAGCCAGGTTAAAGGAAGCCCTACAAAAATATACAAAATTAGACTCCACTTCAGCAGAGGGCACCATAGTCCTTAACACCCATTGTATCTTCCAGTCGTTCCCAGATATCTGAAAGAAATTAAAAAGGCAGAAGAAAGCCCTCAAACCCCTCAACGAGACATTTCAAATTTATCCTTTAAGATTTTCAACAACCGGGAAGAACAGGCAAAGCTAGAGGAAGCCCAACGAGATCAGGCCAAATATCACCTTTTTGCCACTGCCCTACATGGCTCCAAGCCTCCATCAACCAACAAAGAAAGGAAGCCACGTGGGCCTTGCTTCAAATGCAGCAAAGAAGGCCACTGGGCCTGCTCATGCCTAAAGCCAAGGCCCCCTCCAGGTCCATGTCCCAGCTGTGGCATAAAGGGACACTGGAAGGTTGACTGCACAAATCCCCCTCTAGAGATCCGGTCATCCTCTCCTGGTCCTGAGCAGGAGTCCTCTGACCCAGCTCTGCCCTGCCTCCTCAGACTCGCTGCTGAAGACTGACGGTGCCCAGGACCCCAGGCCCCAACTCTCATCACCTCTATGGAGCCCAGGGTAACTCTTACAGTGGCAGGTAAGCCAATCTCCTATCTCATTGACACAGGGGCCACATATTCTGCTATGCCTGCCCACTCTGGAAAAACCAAGGTCTCTCAGGTCTCTGTTATGGGGTTGAAAGTTTAATATCTACACCACAAATAACTGAGCCTCTACCTTGCACACTTCAAGATACCCCGTTCTCCCATTCTTTCCTCATACTCCCAAAATGCCCCACTCCTATTCTTGGGAGAGACCATAAGGCAAATGCAGGGAAAAAGACAGTGAGCCGGGCAGTCAGGCAAGAAAGGGGAAATTTATTGGAGGGAAAAGAGAGTGACTGGCTCTTAAGGAGAACCAGCGTCCTCCCTTTCTGATGGGGTCCTTCTTATACCCCACCAATGAAAAATTCTCTGAAGGGATGGTTAATTTTTAGTCTGTAGTTGAGTCCTGTGGTCACATAGCCAGAGGTCTGGGATCTGGTGGTCTTGCAGCTTTGAGAAGATGGGTGCCAGTGAGAAAACAGAATGCCATTTGGGCAATTTGGTCAGTCTCACGGATTACTGTGATTTTATTCTTTGTTTGCAAGGTTGACATAATGAGCCCTCTTATCAATGAAACCCCGTGTGGGCCCTATCACGAATTTTTCCTCAAGTTTTGAAGTTTCTGGCTGTTTTTAGGAATATTAATTACATCTTTCAAATAAAAAAATACCTAAGCTTAGGATGATAAAACAGTAGTAATAGTACAGTGTAACATTAATAGTGAAAGGACAAAATTATCATCTTATTAAGAATTAGTACCAAGTTTTCAATTTTTAAATTATGTCAAACAAATCACAAGAGAAAAATAAAAATAATTATGATATATTAAATAAAAATAGTATCAATAAGTATACATAGACTCTTTTTTCATGATCTCACTGAAAAGGGATGAAAAACTATTATCTCTATGTAAAGAAATATAACTAATTTTACATAATAACAATCTATAACAATATACTTTGATTAAGGGTTCTTACTAATTGTTGATATTTATGTTTTAGACATAAAACAAATTTTGTACAGGTCAGGTCACCTATTTCTTATCCTCAATCATTCATACCACAATGGTGTCTCTCCTTTCATAGAATCACGTGGGAAAAAAAGAATCTATTTATATAGGAATTAATTGTACATGCTTTACATTTCATTGTAAAGTTATTTCAATTGTTGTATAATTTAGGAAAGGATCAGTCAAGGAAAGACAATTTATTATTCCAAATGCTTTTTCTTTCTTCTTCTTTATAATATTATAGTAGAAAGGTATCCTGAATAGTTACCACTCATTTCCACTCTCTCCTTAAAAATGAAAGGTTGAGGGGAAGTCCAAAACATCTTACATAAGAGTATAGAAGGTTTTTTGGTAACCCTCTTTCCCTCAAAAAATCATTGACAAGAAGTGTGGACTCCAGAAAAAAAAAAAAAAGAATACATTTTTTCCCCCATAAGTCACAATGAAAAATCACCAAATCTGAGACTTACTGTTCTGATTTGATCTTTCTCTACTTTTCTAAGTCTAAAATATACCCTAGAAAGTTTAGGGTACAATGTTGTTTGTGTTAAAATTTACAATACTCAGGATTTGATTTGGCACTAAAGACATCAGCTGTCAAAGCAATCTTGAGGAGAAAGAATAAAGCTGGAGGCATAACCCACTCAGACTTCAGACAATACTACAAAGCTATAATAATGAAAACAGCATGGTATCAGCACAAAAACAGATATATGGATCAATGCAACAGAATAGAGTCCAGAAATAAACCCACAAACTTATGGTCAATTAATCTTTGACAAAAGGGGCAGGAATATACAATGAAGAAGAGACAATCTCTTCAATAAGTAGTTTTGGGAAACCTGGACAACAATATGTAAATCAGTGAGGCTGGAGCACTC
The DNA here is from genome assembly GCF_029378745.1 of Bos indicus. Taxonomy (NCBI): domain Eukaryota; kingdom Metazoa; phylum Chordata; class Mammalia; order Artiodactyla; family Bovidae; genus Bos; species Bos indicus. Next base: position 32,638,988 of record NC_091776.1, on the reverse strand, counting down.
CCTCACATCATACACAAAATAAACTCAAAATGGCCTAAGGACTTAAATATAAGACAGGACACTGTAAAACTTCTAGAAGACAGCATAGATAAAACATTCTCTGACATAAATCATACCAGTGTTTTTTTAGGTCAGTCTCCCAAGGCGATACAAATATAAGCAAATACAAACACATATGGGACTTAATAAAAATTGTAAGCTTTTGCATAGACAAGGAAATCATAAGCAAAATGAAAGATAACCTATGAACTAGGAGAAAATATTTGCAAATGATGCGACTGACAAGAGACTAATTTCTAAAATATACAACAGCTCATACAACTCAACAACAACAAACAACGCAATAAAAATGGGCAGAAGACCTAAATAGATATTTATCCAAAGAACACATACAAAAGGTCAACAGGCACATGAAGAGACATGATCGACATTGCTAGTTATCAGAGAAATGGAAATCAAAACTACAATGAGGTATCACCTCACACCAGTCAGAAGAGCCATCATTAAAAAATCTACAAATAACAAATGCTAAAGAGGGAGTAGAGAAAAGAGGATCCTCCTATACCATTGGTGGGAACTTAACTTGGTGTAGCCACTATGGAAAACATTAAGGTTATTCCTTAAAAACTAACAACAGAGCTACCATATGATATGGTATTCCCACTTCTGGGCATGTACTTGGAGCAAACTATAATTTGAAAAGATATATGCACGCCAGTGTTCATAGCAGCACTATTTACAATAGCCATGACATGGAAACAACCTAAATGGCCATGGCCAGATGAACAGATAAAGAATATGTGGTCCATACACACCATGCAATAATACTCAACCACAAAAAAAATGGAAATAATATCATTTGCATGGACAGACTTAGAGATTGCCATACTGAGACAGACAAATATCACATATCACTTATATGTGGAATCTAAAATTCAATGCAAATGAGCTTATTTATGAAACAGAAACATATTCACAAACTTATGGTTACCAAAGAGGAAATGGAGGTAGGGATAAACTAGGAGTTTGGGATTAGCAAATACAAACTACTAAAATAAACAACAAAGCCCTGTTCTGACAGTTTAGCACTATATTCAATATTTTGTAATAATCTAAAATGAAAAAAATGTTAAAAAGAATATATATATACACATTCAGTTCAGTTCAGTTCAGTCACTCAGTCATGTCCAACTCTTTGTGACCCATAAATTGCAACATGCCAGGCCTCCCTGTCCATCACCAGCTCCCGGAGTTCACTCATACTCACATCCATTGAGTCGGTGATGCCATCCAGACATCTCAACCTCTGTCATCCCCTTCTCCTCCTGCCCCCAATCCCTCCCAGCATCAGAGTCTTTTCCAATGAGTCAACTGTTCACATGAGGTGGCCAAAGTACTGGAGTTTCAGCTTTAGCATCATTCCTTCCAAAGAATACCCAGGACTGATCTCCTTTAGGATGGACTAGTTGGATCTCCTTGCAGTCCAAGGGACTCTGAAGAGTCTTCTCCAACACCACAGTTCAAAAGCATCAATTCTTTGGCGCTCAGCTTTCTTCACAGTCCAACTCTCACATCCATACAAATACATACAGTTGAATCACTTTGTTGTACACTGGAAATTACCACAACATTGTTAATCAGCTATACTTTGATTAAAAAAATAATACTAATATTCTGTAAATCTTTAAGTATTAATTTTTTGAGGAGCTTCTATTCTGTTTTCCGAAGTGGCTATACCAATTAATATACCTCCCCAACAGTGAACACAGGTTCCCTCTTTTCCACCCAGTTGACAACACTTATTTGTCTTTTTGATTGTAGTCATTCTGACAGGTATGAGGTGACACCTCATTGTGGTTTTGATTTGTATTTCCCTGATGAATAGTATTGTTTAGCATCTTTTCACATGTCTGTTGGCCATCTAAATGCATTCTTTAGAAAAATATCTATTCAGGTCTTCTGTCCATTTTTTAATAGAATTATTTGTGTATGAATTCTTTGTATATTCTGAATATAGATATTTAGACTGTTAATACTTAAATGATTATTGATACAATTGGGTTAATGGGTACCATACTCTGATGCTGGGAAAGATTGAGGGCAGGAGGAGAAGAGGGTGGCAGAGAATGAGATAGTTGGATGGCATCACTGATTCAATGGACATGGACTTGGACAAACTGTGGGAGATGGTGAAGGACAGGGAGCCCTGGCATGCTGCAGTCCATGGAGTCCCAAAGAGTCGGGCACGACTGGGCAACTGAACCAACAATATGTCTTTTTAATCTTTCTTGTATTTATTCTTTGCTTCCTTTTCCCCTTCTTTTTCTGCTTTCTATGGATATCATTGAGCACTTTATATAATTGGAACATTGTCTCCTCTCTTACTATATCAATTATTCAGTTATACTACTTAAAAATTTTTAAATAGTTTTTTTAGAGTTTGAAATAAATAAATTAATCTAAGTCACCTTCAAATAACTGTACCACTCCATGCGTAATACAGGTTTCTTATAGAGTATTTCTAATCCCTCTGTCCCTTTCTTATGATATTTCTGTCACTCATTTCACTTAACCATATGTTCTAATTATCCAATACATTGTCACTATTCTTGTTATATTTTATATTTATCAAAATAAAAATAAAATTATTTTTATTCATTTGTTTCTTCAACTCTTCCTTATTTACGTAGATCTAAGTTTCTGACTTACATCAGTTCCATTCTCTTAAATGCACCTCTTTTAATATTTCCTTTACAGCATGACTTCTGGGGATGAATTCTCTAAGTTTCTGTGTGAGTTTGTGTGATGTGTGTATATGTGTGTGTGTGTATGCATCAGAAAAAGAGAGAGAGAAAGTCATACCATCCTTTTGAAGGACATTCTTTTGAAGAATAATTTCACTGGATGTAGAATTCTCAGGTCTAGTTTTTTTTTTTTTTAATAATGAATGTTTATCTATGATAGTTTAATAGTTTTCTTTTTTTAATGTTATTTTTAAACTTTACATAATTGTATTCGTTTTGCCAAATATCAAAATGAATCCGCCACAGGTATACATGTGTTCCCCATCCTGAACCCTCCTTCCTCCTCCGTCCCCATACCATCCCTCTGGGTCATCCCAGTGCACTAGCCCCAAGCATCCAGTATCGTGCATTGAATCTGGACTGGCATCTCGTTTCATACGTGATATTTTACATGTTTCAATGCCATTCTCCCAAATCTTCCCACCGTTTTTTTCCTTTCAGTACTTTCATTCTACTCTTCTTATTTGCATAATTTCTGATGTGCAGTCCACTGTAATTCTTATTTTTCTTCCTCTGTAGGTAAAGTGTTTCCTCTCCCTCCCTTGGTTTCTTTCCAGATTTTTGTCTTTGTCTTTCTTTTCTAGTAGTGTGAATATGCTATGTCTAGTTGTAGTTTTTATGAGGTTTTGTTTTGTTTTGTTTTAGTTTGTTTGTTTTGTGTTTTTTTTCCTTTTTTTAAATTTTATTTTATTTTTAAACTTTACATAATTGTATTAGTTTTGCCCAATATCAAAATGAATCCGCCACAGGTATGCATGTGTTCCCCATCCTGAACCCTCCTCCCTCTTCCCTCCCCATACCATCCCTCTGGGTCATCCCAGTGCACTAGCCCCAAGCATCCAGTATCGTGCATCGAACCTGGACTGGCAACTGGTTTCCTACATGATATTTTACATGTTTTGTGTTTAACCTGTGTTATTCTCTGAGCTTCCTGGATCTGTAGCTTGGTGTCTGCTATTAATTTAGGAAATATTTTGCCCTTTATTATTTCAAATATTTCTTCTGTTCTCATATTCTCTTTCTTCTCATTCTGGCATTCCTAATATGCAAATGCTACTTTTAGAAATGCCCCAAGTTCATGGAGTTTCTACTTGTTTAATTCTTTTTATTCTATGCATTTCAGTTTGGGAAGTTTCTATTGGTCAATGAAACTCACCAAATCCTTCTTCAGTTGTGTCCATACTGATGAGACACTTAAAGCATCTCCATTTCTAGAATACTGTCTTTGATACTGAGCACTTCCTTTTGATACATTCTTACAGTCTCTGTCTGTCTGCTTACATTATTTGTCTATCCTCGGTTATTGTCCTTTTTCAATTGGAACACATATAATTCATAGTTATTTTAAGTTCTCTCTTCAGTAATTCCGATATTTGTGTCTTGTCTGAGTCTGGCATTGATGCTTGCTTTGCCTCTTCAGATCTTTTTATTGACTTTTGGTATACCTTGTAGTTTTTTGTTAAATGCCAGTGATGCTGTATTGGAGAATAGGTTTTAAAGTAAATAGGCCATTAGCATGATGGTTTACGCTAATCTGAATAGGAGTTGCTTATTAATTAATGCCTGCAGTAGCTGTTGAGGCCAGTGGCTTTATATTCCTCTACTGTCCTAATTTGTGCCTCCCTTGCCCACTCTGGGCTTCCCTCAGTATGCTCTCCTCAGGGAACATCTGCAACTCACAGCTCTGTCAGCTGTATTGCACTATTTTACTGGAATCCAGTGTGGGGTGATATGTTGTGGGGCAGGAGATTCATACTGTCATCTTATGATTCAATCTCAGTCTTCCAGTGCACCTGCAGCTCTGAGCTAAGACCTTAGACCTCGACTGGTGTTTCTACAACCATTGCTTAGCTTCTCTCCACACTTTAGGTTAGACAGGGAGGTAAGAGTGACCTGGGTCAGGCAGAATTCCCTTTGGCTGCCTGGGATAAGGCTCTGGGTAAAATCTTTTCCCCCTGAAAAGTGGCTTTTGTTATGGAGGATCCTCTGGACTTCTCACACAATGATTACTCTTCCTCTCCTCCTGCCAGAATCACAAAGATAGAGAATTTGCATGTGCATTATGAAAGCCCAGTGGGGCTCCTGGAGATAAAACCTGGGGATGTACTGGGGTCAGTCCAAGACCACAGCCCCCATGGGTTTTTCCACTTTCATCCTAGTCCACACTCAGCCTCCAGCAATTCATCAAAATCATCATTTAAGTGTCCTTACCAGTTTATGACTCCAGCAGCTTCTGCCCTAGGTAAGTAGATCTCATCTGTGACTCTCTGAATTTACCTGTCTCTCCAGATTTGAGGGTAACAAATTTCCTTATAATCTCAGGTCTCTGATGAGTCCAAGAAAAGTCACTGATTTTCAGACTGTTCTTCCTTTCCTTGCAGGCACAGGAATGACAGTTTATAAGCTCTTTGCACATTGGAGTTTAAACACTGAAATTCTGTAACCTGAAGACTTTTATCATGGTGTTCATCAAGTTTCTTTGTATGAGATAGCATCTCTTCTAGGAGTTCATCACATACAGAAGGATTTCATGGAGAAAAACTAAATACATAGGATCTTCTAACTTATATTTATCAAACAAACACAAAGTGCATGCACTAACACTGTCAAGCATCTTTCTTTCATAAAGCTAAATATCTTTTTATATCGTATTGCAGTCTTTGGTTTTAGAAGGGTTGCTTTTGCAACTCTCCATGGATACATAAATTTGTAACAACTATGTTTATGGTTCCACCTGCATTTTTCAAATGCCCTCTGAATATCCGGTTGACCTGAGTTGGGATCAACTAGTGAGTAAAAGACAGAATATCAAACCTCATCATGGACAATCATCACCTTGAGAATTATCAGTGATAACCCTATAGACTTAAGTGTGTCATCTTCATAAAGTTATTACCATATGAATGTTACTCTGAACCACATTAATGAAGAGTTATAAGGTGGCTACTCATACACATGGAGTAACTTCTGCTTCACAACCAGGAAGAGAATACTTCAAGTAGAGACTATTCCAGAGAAAAAGGCCTATAAGAAGAACGGGTGCCATCTGTTTACTTCTGGGGAAGGAGATACAGTCTTGCAAGTCAAAATGTTAGTCACCATGTCTAACTCTTTGCGACCCCATGGACTGTAGCCTGACAGGCTCCTCTGTCCATGGGGCTCTCCAGGCAACAATACTACAGTGGGTTGCCATTTCCACCTCCAGGGGATCTTCCCAACACAGGGATCGAACTGGGGTCTCCTGCCTTGCAGGCAGGTTCACCAGAACTACCAGAGAAGTCCTACAGACTTAGTTAAGAGCAAAGCAGCTTTGAGATTAGAAGACAGTTGTATTTTCAAGCTGTACATGGAGTTCTGGTTTGTATGTCCTCTATGAAAATAGTCTCTTGATCGCCAGATCTTTCACACACAGTGCTTATAGACATGCTCTATAAAATGGTTCGTACCAAGTATTTCAAACAAAGAAATGAAATGATCTGTGTCACCAGTTTCATTCATGCTTGGTGTACCTACATTTCCCGGTTGACCTATGGCACCTTTCATCTTGATGACCAAGATATAGCGCTCTCTACACTTGATTCTCCTGCCCCAACAGCTTGTCTGGCTACAGTGAAAGCTGGCCACTGCCCACTCCCCTATGCATCACCCTATCCAATATGAATTATTTTTAACTAAGAAAGCTATTTTTAAAAATAGCCAGAATCGAGAGAGGCGCATATTGAACTCATCAACAGATACACAGCAGGATGCTATAATCAAGGCTTCACATGGAATCTAAACTCTGAGTTGTAATCTTGAAATTGATATCAGTTCTACTCTCCATTTTCTAGTCTGAAATAATAATATTTATAAATATTAGTACATTGTGAACTCTGAAGTTTCATGCAAACCCAAGATACTAATCTCCTTCCAATGCTATAGTGCTTAAAAAATTACAATATTGCTTTTTTTCTCAAGTGCTTTAATTAGAAAAAAATTATCTTTTATTATGTAAGGGCAGCAAGCAAGAAGGAAATTAATGAATTTAAACAATGAAGTACAGCCACCACTTTGTAATTTTTGTTCTTAGGGAGTATAGTCAGCAGACTTTTAAGGTAGTACCCATCATCATGCCCTCTGCTATTGATGCTGATGCTTTGTCTGGTACCCTCCCCTCTAGTGTAGGTGGGACTCATGAACTGCTTTTAACCAACAGAATATGCCAAAGGTGATCTGATGTACTATATTATGTGTATACACTCCAAAAGATTGTTACTCATCTTGCTAAGAGACTCTGTCTTTCTTTGGCTGGGTTTGAAGACACAGGCTGCCATGTTTGTGAGCTGCTGTGTGGAGAAGAGCATGTGACAAGAAGCTGAAGGTGGCCTCCAGCTCAGAGAAAGAAGAGAACAGAGGTCCTCAATCTGGCAAACTGAAGGGGACTGAATTCTGCCAATAACACTGTGAGTGAAGAAGTTGATCCCTCCCCATTGAGCCTCAGATGAGACCACCACTTGGCCAAGACTCTGATTGCAACTTTGAAAGATCCTAAACCGGAGGACTCAATTAAACTGCTCCCAGAGAAGAAATGAATGTGTGTGGTTCTAAGTCACCAAGTTTGTAGTATCACTGTTAAGCAGCAGCAGATAACTAATACATTGAGTTTTACTATGTTCTTTTTAATTTAAAGACTGAACATAACTTCTGTGATTGATTTTATTCATTTGTTCTAAATGAGCACTCCTACTGAATTCTGTCACATAAATAGGGAAAAATAGCTAACATTTATTGAACTCTTCATTACACTAAGTAATTTACAAGCATTATCTCTACTTCTGTCTTCCAGCATGGAAGGTACAGCTCTCCACCATCATTCATTAAATCAATCAATCAATCTGAAAATCACAATCTACCTTCAGGACAGATAGGAAAGAAAGCACTTTATTCTGAGAGATATCTGGTGGGCTGTAAGGATTAGAATTCACTGAGCACAAAACTGTGCTATTAATAATACAGAACACTGCGAACAAGCAAAATTATTGCAAACTTTGCCAAAATTATTATAGACATAAACAACTGGCTATGAATCAGTATGGCAGTTACATCAGCTTATTCAATCTTCTTAACGGCATCAATTTACCATCTTGAGTTATGTAACTATTTGATAAATGCAATCATCAAAAAGGGATGAAAAACAGAGACAGATTTACCATTTGCAAGCAGGAGTCTACAATAAGGCAATCATCATAACATACCCTTCAACAGGCAAAGACGAAACACAAGTTATCAAAGCAAAGATGCTTATTTCAAATCATAGAGCTTTTTTCTTTTTTTTTTCAAAAAAAAGTTCTTTAAAAATGAAAAAATAACATGTCTCAGCCCTGCTGGAGATCAGTTTGGACTATGACCTTAACATGATTGATGTAAACATCTTACTACCAGTTTCCTGAATCAAAAGCAAAAAAATACTTTTATAAAATATTGTTCAATTTAATATATCGACTCCCCAAAAAATTTAGTGATAGGACTATACAGTAGCATTTTGGTTGCAGTATAGCAATTCAGGGACATATATGGTTTCACTGAAAGTAGTAACATGACATTAGAATTTCTTTAAATGTGTTTTTTAAAATTTGGAGCCAACAAAACTTTTAGATTTTCTGAAATATTTGTCTATGTGTTACTATATTTGTCTATGTATTACTTAAATAGACTTTGCTTCAACTTTATACAGGATATTTTTTTAATCAAGTTTTTTAACAGATTGTTCTGTCTGAATCTACTCCATTGAACTTAGATTTATTTAAAAATAAATACACAATTAGTATTGTCTTTCACACAGCCATACAATAATATTTGACCTTACCCATCAATATTCAAATGCATTTATTTTATATATTTTTTATTTTTTGCTCCAAGGTTTTAGAAATTTACCATAATTCATGACACTCCATAAATCTAATGCAGTATTCTTGTCGGGAGAATTCCCTGGACAGAAGGAACTGGTAGTCTACAGTCCATGGGGTTGCAAAGAGTCGGACACAACTGAGCAACTAACACTTTCACACTTGCACTTTCAATGCTGTTTTTAAATGAATAAAATTGTTTCCTTTCCATGAAAATTGAAATTATGTTTTCAATATTTTGCCAGTATAGATATGATTAACAGTATTTAACTTTTATCTAGAACCTTTTCTAATTAAATTGACATATATCTCATATTCTGGCAGATGATAATCAACTTAGAGTTAACTCATGAGCTGATTTCTCTTATTTACAAATGAAGAAGTCCGTCATGGAATGGTGAAATGACTTACACTTGACCCTGAAGAGAGAAGAAAGCAGAGTCAGTAGAATCCAATGATTGTCAGATTCTAAAACTGATCTTTCTTTGAGAGCAAAAATCAAGTCTTAACCACAATAGTATCCTATTTGTGATTGCTTGTGTTATTTTAGCCAAACCCTGTTTTATAAATATTTAACTGTCACTTTTCTTTTGTTTGTTCCTTCAGAAACCTCTCCTCAGTTGTTGTTATTTAGTGGCTAAGTCATGTCTGACTCTTTGAGATCCCATGGACTGTAACCTGCCTGGCTTCCCTGTCCTTTACTATCTCCTGGAATTTGCTCAAACTCATGTCCATTGAGTCAGTGATGCCTTTCAACCATTTCATCCTCTGCCGGCGAAACCATACAAAGCATTTGAACTGAAAAGTAGTTCATTTTTCTATGCTTTGCTGGTTTATTTGTGTTTCCTGTTTCCTTTGTCTTGTTATACATTCATGTGTAGGGTGGAAAGGAAGGGGTTAATGTGTTCTGCCACTCTGAAATTACTACCCACAACTGAAATCACAGCTTAGTTTCTCTTAAAACACATGTTTGCCATTTTTAATCACAGACTCAGTGATTAAGAATGGAATGAAAAAGAGACATGACTAAGGAGCAATTCAAATAAACACAGAATTAAGATGTTGTGATATGTTTATAAAGACTAGAGACATCTGGAATATTCCAGCTAAATAGTACAGATAATGCACTCTTTTAATAAGGGCTCTGAGTACCATAAAATATCAAATGCTTAAGTACTACTGAGATCCTCTGTTATTTTTCCTTTGTCCTCTAGTATACACCAAGTTCTAAGGTTTTTTTTTTCCAATTATATTGTGCTCATTACTTCTGACATTTTAGACTTTAATCTTCTTCATTAAGGAGAACCTATACTGTGTTCAAACAGTCTCATGTTAATCAAATCTCCATGAATTATGTTTGTCGTATGTGTCTATTCACTTAGAACACTCTATTCAAAAGAAAGATACGTGATGTTAAATAGGAGGTAATAGTCTAATTCCAATCATAGAATTTCTCCTTCATTTTAAAGAGAAATGGAAGTGGAATGATTTTTATAATTTGTGATTGTGTCAGTCAACATCGAGTTACAGGGACTATTAGACAGTATAGCTGTTTCAGGAAGAACATTCAGGGAGTTAGGTGCTCTCAGATTTGTAGCAGGCATGGTGATAGAAACAGAAATGCCCCACCATGAGCACCATGGATTCTGCCACAATCAGCAAGGTGGAAAACAGGAGTCCACCACTACAATAATTAACTTCACCAACACCAACAAGTAACTGAGATCCAGCGGTTAGAAATTGTGGTAACCGCAAATGATGCAACTATTACTTCTCTATACATATGGATTGGACACCGGCACACCAGTGTGGACCTTCATTCAAAGCTGTGCTGGCTGGCAGAAAACAGGCTCAAGTAGAATGAAGATGGCCTCTGCCCATGTTTACCTAACAGACTCCAAGTGGTTGCATTTAAACAGAGGACCATTGTATGAACAACCATGGCTGAGAGGGTGTCTGAAGAAAAGCCTCTAGAAGTGCACACTAGGGGTAGACTGGAAGGTTTGAATGGAAGATGAATGTCAAGCCACAGCATGCACCTTAGTGTTTTGATTTTTTTTTTTTTTTTTTTGCTGTTCAATATCCTCTTCTGAGCCTCCTGGAATTATCTGTGAGTACCACCCTTTACCACATTTTAGAAAACATTGTTTTAAACTGTACCATTCGAACCACTTATTACTGCTTTTTAAGATTATAAATGTATTTTTAATTTTAGGCATCCTATCGGGGATGAAATTGGGCAGACATTTGCTGAATGCTATCTGAATTTCAGACATCATGCTACCTTTAGAGAAAAGAAAATGTTTTATTGTCCCTGCTCTGGTGGCATTGTGCTATTTGATATAATTAGGATAAAGAAGTATTTAATAGAAGGAAGAGCAGAAAGAGGAAACTAGAATTAAAGTTTCATCAATAATTATTTTAGTCTCTGGATAAAGGACAGGATTACAAAGTTAAAACAAAGGTAGGTGTTTATACAGGAAAATAAATTGATTTAGTAACAATAGCAGCAACAATTGAAAAATAGATTTGAGACCCAAACTGATTAAATTGACAACAAATAATAATTGCTTAAAAAATGAAAACAAATAGCTAATTTATGAATATAATAGAAATATATGATAGAAGAAAACATCTTTTAACCCCCTGTAAATAAACCAGGATTTAAGACATATTATATTCAAATGTATTTCTTTGTTTTTCTGGGAGGACAACTCTGATATACTTTGGTTTCAATTACAAACTGATAGATTCTTTCTGGAAGGCAACTTGGCAATAAGTAAAAAGGGTCCTTAAAAGTTTAAATTTTTTAAAAAATTTCTGCAATTTGATTAACTATGCAGAAGCTATGTCTGTTTGATTCACCACTGTCTCACCTCTGTAGCTTTTAAAGTACCTGATACACAGTTTTCAATAAATTTCGTTTTGATACGTGAATAATAATTATCAAAGCATGAATTTAATAGCAAATTAACCTGAAAAAATCCTGAAGGTCAACATTGAAGGAAAAATTAATAACTTTTGGCCTATTCATATTATATATATTATTCATCCAATAAAAATTTATGTACAATTATTATAATGGCAAGGGAATATGCTCATTTGGCAATAACACAAAGGTGTCTTATAGTAGTCTTATTTCATCATCTCAAATAAAGGTAAAACACAGAATAAGATAACATGTTAGCTGTGAGTGAAGATTATTTGTTTCATTAGAATCAACACTTCTGGTAAGATTCTCCTAATTCTCCATACCCATAGTATAGATGGAAGTTATAGCTTAAATTGTCCTGTATTTTCAATGTTTTCATATGTTCAAAGTCTAGTAAAACTACACTGAATATCATACCATTTTATTTGACACTTCTCTAAGACATTTATCTATACATATTAGAGGTATCTATTTCCTTAATTCTCTTTATATTCCAGCATGAAATTCAACATCAGGTTCATTTTTATGTTAACGAAACCATTAACTATTACCCATATTTATATATTTTTAGTTTGAGATAAACAGTATACCTATACCTAATAAAAATTAAAATATAACCAATCCATGATATATTATACATTTCAACAAAAAAGTAGATTGTCACAAACAGTTGTTTGAGCAGTTTCTCCAAATTATGGTACGTAATTACTAGTTTGTGGCAAATGCCACAATATTCAGAAACCTAGTCTCACATTTAGTATAAGCAATTTCCATTCCAGTGGGTTTGCTCACATACTCACACGTACTATATTATGAAGGATTCTAAAGCTAACCCTTCATTTGGTTTCTCTCATAAGTGTGATATTACAGAATATGATTTTGGTTTCCATCATGTAGTTTCAGATTTATTTACATACATTTGTGGTTCCATAATCTTTGGAAATTGAACACTGTCCAGAAAAAAAAATAGGTAAACATATATATTATATATTATATATATGTATATGTATATATATATTATAAAAAAGAGATATGGAAAATGAAAGGAAAAAGCTAAGTATCAATAATAAGGGCCAGAAAATTTTTATAAAGACTAGAAAGAATGAAATGTTTAGGGAAAAAATAGCTTTTGCTTCTACTCTATGTTGCCTTGAGGCTATTATTGCCTGCTTCCCTGCAGAAATTGGTAGCAGCAGCCAAGACATCAGTGTTCTCATGAAGTAAGTACACTCTGAAGAGTTGCCCTTAGGTATTGAATATCCTGTCTTACTCTCTAAAAATCTCTAAGACTGTAGATTACAATTTAGGGAGATTGTCACTTCCCAATTATACTATACCTCAAAGTTTTAAATTTAAGATCACAAAAGGTCAGAAGGTAAGAAAAGCAGTTTTTGTAAAACATACAGAAATCTTGAATCATATTGAAAATACTGACTTTATATACATGTACCTATATAGGTGAAAAAAAAAAAAAAGATTACAAATGGGAATGATCAGCAATGGTCATCTGATAGAGATTTCAGTACCAAGCTTATCTCCTATGCACTAAAATAGTGGTCAGCAAATGACAGCCTGAAGGCCAAATTGAGCCTAGTTCCTGTTTTTGTAAATAAATTTTTATTGAAACACAATCATCCCTAATAATTTCCGCATTATCTATAGCTGCTGTCACATTATAGGGAAAGTTTAAATGGTGTGACAGAGACTGTCTGGCTTTCAAAACCTAAAGTATTTACAATTTTCTCTTTTATAGAAAAAAATTGCCAAACCCGACTTTAAACTCACAGACTGAGGTCTGGCCTTTGATCACTCCTCAGCACAGATAGGGGCTTCCTTGATGGCTCAGCAGCAAAGAATCTGCCCCTGGGTTGGGAATATCCCTTAGAGAAGGAAATGGCAACCACTCCAGTATTCCATGGGGTTGCAAAGACTCAGACACAGCTTTGCAAGCAAGTAAAGAGCAGCACAGATAGATAATCAATGCACAGATATTGTCAATATAAAAGAATTAAAATTCACTTTAAAATGAATGAAGTATAATTATTTGGTTAGTATGAAAAAAATTGAGTAGAATACTAGAGAGGGTAGCCATTCTCTTCTCCAGGGTATCTTCATGACCCAAGAATCAAATCATGGCATTAATGTAAAGGCAGATTCTTTACCTTCTGAACTACCAGGAAAGCCCAATATAAAGAGTACAAAAGAGTAAACAGTGATATATTGAATATACCTGAATATCAAATTCGTTAAATTGGAACATCAGATAGAGAAATTTTCTAGAAAACCTCAAGAAAAGCTAAAGAGACCTGACTTATGGGTAAGTATCAAATAGTAAAATTTCCCAAAGGAGGAAAAACAAAAGGTAAAAGGAAACTATTTGAAGAAATAAGGTAAATAGACTTCCTATTCTGGTAATATGCTAGGCTATTATTTACCACTCAAAACCACTAAAATTTCTAAATTTTAAAATAGTTTCTTAAAAGATCAAAGAGCTAACATGATATGATAGTCAGGAATTACCATTCTAGTCTAGATGAGAACCCATAGAGGAAAATCCAACACTGAAGTAGCTTTGGCCCTAAGGATATTTGCCAAATTTAACTAATATGGTTTTGACTTTTAAGCTGTCAGAGGATGTGGGCTTTAATAGGGAACTTTTCTTATTAAAGCTGGAGCTCCTAAGTCCAATGTTAAGATAATTAGTTATCTTCATAACCAGATATACCTAGTCACCTTGCCTTCTCCAAAAAAACTGAAAATAAAATTGTCTTGGCAATTATTAGACTGAAGTATGGAGAAGTTGAAGGCATAAGGCAGCACTCAAAATCACATTACTGAAAGTCGCTCAGTTGTGTCGACTCTGTGACCCCATGGACTATACAGTGAATGGAATTCTCCAGGCCAGAATACTGAAGTGGGTAGCCTTTCCCTTCTCCAGGGGATCTTTCTAACCCAGGAGTCAAACCCAGGTCTCCCACATTGCAGGCAGATTCTTTGCCAGCTGAGACATAAAGGAAAGTAAAGTTGCTCAGTCATGTCCAACTCTTAGCGACCCCATGAAGTGTAGCTTATCAGGCTCCTCCGTCCATGGGATTTTTCCAGGCAAGAATACTGGAGTGGGTTGCCACTTCCTTCTCTAGGAGATCTTCCCAACCCAGGGTTTGAACCTGGATCTCCCTTATTGTAGGCAGATGCTTTATTGTCTGAGCCACCAGGGAAGTCCCCAAGAATATTGGGGTGGGTGGTAGCCTATCCCTTCTCCAGTAGATCTTCCCAACCCAGGAATTGAACCAGGGCCTCCTGCATTGCAGGCAGATTCTTTACCAACTGAGCTATCAGGGAAGCCCCCATATTACTGAAGAGGTACAGGAAAAAAAAAAAAAACAAACCCTCAAGTTGTAAATTCACTATATTTAATTGTTCTAAGATTCTACTTTTTTTGGTCCTATTTTAACATTTAGTAGTTAGGATGTATATCATATCGGAAAAAAGCCTGGTAGCAATTGTGACTTAACTATTATTGACTACGCATGAACATCAAACAAGCAGTTTTAGTATGTTAGAAAAAGTCAGAAGCAAAATGGAATACTTTTTCAATAAATGCTATACATCTTTGAGCTGGATTTTCAGTGTGAAAAGGATCTGAGAGTGCCTTGTTCAATTTATTTTGCTTATACTTTCCTTTTTATACATAGAGAAGAATGACATGACAACAAGCTAAATGAGTATATGCTGTCTTTACATAAAAGTCCAAAGTGATGAGAAAGTATTTTTTTTTTATGGTTTACTTGGCAGCATTACTTAGTGATTCATAAAAATGTTGCTCTTCTGTTGCTGGCATCTTAGCTTCAAAGAAAAACAGTAGTTGTTGCAGACTAATAGTAACCCACAAGCACCTAATGGAAGTATAATCAGCTCTTCTTTATGGGAGCACACCAATCCTAAGCTTCAAGGAATAGCACAAAGAATTTACCAATTAAAATGATCAGTTTATTTTCAAATGTAACTAATCACACGAGGAAACAATTTACTATGAGCTAAAACTAGCAATAAAAATGAAAAGCATAAACATGATTAAATATGTCTGATACGGGAATCTTCAGATACCTATCTAAATAACACCAAAATCTATGTTTAACATGTTCAAAGGAAGGAAAAACAAGCTTGAAAATATCTGACGGGGATAGTGGTGGTTTAGTCACTAAGTCGTGTCTGACTCTTGTGACCCCACGGACTGTAGCCTGCCAGGCTCCTCTGTCCATGGGGATTCTTCAGGCAAGAATACTGAAGTGGGTTGCCATTTTCTTCTCCAGGTCTGCAGGGGATAGCTAACCTCAAAATACATCAAGATGTTAAGGTGTAAGAATTCTGTAATTAAACTGATAGTAAGTAGATGAGTTTAAAAGTAGGTTAGACATAGGGAAGATCCCCTTGAGAACAGCATGGCAACCCACTCCAGTATTCTTGCATGGAGAATCCCCATGGACAGAGGAGTCTGGTGGGTCACAGTCCATAGGGTCACATAGAGTCAGACACAACTGAAGCAACTTAGCAGACACAGCTAAAGACAGAATTAGTAACTAGAAAACAATTCAGAAAAAGATATTCAAAATTAAGCTTGGAGAAAATAAAAGAGAAGATATTAAGTTGATATTGAGATTTACAAGATATCATGTGAAGTTCTAACGTGTCTCTAAGTATAGTTCCAGGAGGAAGAACAAGGAGAACACAACCAAGAGTAAGACCTGCAAAAACAAATATAAAGGCTGCCACTTTTCAGAAATAATGAAAGTATGATTTGCATTATGAAGACTTCAATTTCCAACTACGTTTAAAAAACATTTTACACCTACATATAAATAAAAATCAAAACTGCAAAACATAAAAAAGAGCCATTTCAAGGAGAATCAATGAAAAAAATCAAAAATTACCTTGAACGAAAAATTAAGAAAAATAGGAATTAGATTGATAGTAAAATGAGAGTCCAACTTCTGTATAATTAAATTGTGCTGATAAATTTAATGATGATTCTGAAAAAATTCATGTGAATTAAAATATCAATGTGTAATATTAGAAATACCCTAATTTATTTCTTTAAATATCTTTTTTCATATTTGCACTAGTATGGCATGTGACAAAAATTTATGTCTAAATGACTCTAATTAATTTTGAATTTATAAATTTATCTTTTAAGAAAAAGTATTTCAAGAACAGGGGCACTATTAAGGGTTTCTACCAATAGCTTCCCATTCCAAAACGAAATTCTAAAAAACATATTGCAGACAAAATACAGGAGATCCAGGATAGGATGTTTGTGACAGAAGAAATATTGAAATGCAACAAACTGCGTTACATTATTGCTTTTTAAAAAATAAAAATGTTACGCAAGATTAAAATTTAAATAAAAGAATTAAAAAGCAATACCAAATTAAGATGTAAGTTGAGAAGTAAACCAATGTATATTTAAAACGTATTGTTGAAGAACTCTCCTTTTCCGTAAGGTATTGAATTATTTTAGACTTTGAGAAGAACAATTTTGTAATTTCTTGAAGTAAAAGGAAAATAGCTAAAAGAGAGCATATATCACTCAAAGTAGTAGCAGAAAGTGAAAAAAATACCTAATTAATTAAAAACAGGTAAGAAGCATAGAGATAAACAAAAGATAAAACTAGAGGAAAATAGCAAAACACAAAGTTAGATAGCAGATTTAAACAGAATTTAAGTATAAATATTAAGTGTGAATAAATTTTTTAAAAAGTGAATGCATTTTCAAATTTAATTCTGTGTCCAAAAGACTTTTAAAACATCAGGGTACAGATAATAGAAGGTGAAAGGATGGGGAAAAAATAAAATCTGTCATGATAGTAACAAAGAATGCTGGTTACCTGTACTTGTATCAGACTAAAGCAGACTTTAAGGAAAAGCACATTATTTGGGATAAAGAAAATCAAATCTTAATTAGGAAATGTTTAATTCACAATGAATATATAAATTATATATATGTGTGCATTTACAAATATAAAATGTACAACATGAAGAATAAACAAAATATAAAATATATATTAAAATGTCTTAACATGCAAAACAAGAATAGCTACATAACTACAAGGATATTTAAATTTGCAGTCACAAATTCAGATTTAACATGCTTCCATGCCACTTTTAGAATCAATACATGAAGCTAACAGAAAGTCAGTAATGATATATAAGATCTGAATAGCATAGTTAACAAACAATTTCATGGATGTGGACAGAACATTGAATCCAAGAACTGCAGAGTTCACATTCTTTTCTGAGTGTAATCAACTTATTTGAAGTCTTGATATAGGATGAGATCACCAAGAGACAGAGGTTAGAGAACAGATGGTGATGGTGACTATTTGTCCCATGAACCCTAGGGTGCTTGCTACACAGTAAAACAACTGAGACTGAAAAGATGAGGCAGGATGGCATCGAGGAAGGGAAATGAGTAAAGTTAATCAAGGAGAAGGACATGATCAACTGAGATTCTGATAAGAAAAATTTCATTGGATTGCTTTGGGTAAGACTGATTGAAGTGGGTTAACACAAGCTGGAATCAAGATTGCCGGGAGAAATATCAATAGCCTCAGATATGCAGATGACACCACCCTTATGGCAGAAAGTGAAGAGGAACTGAAAAGCCTCTTGATGAAAGTGAGAGAGGAGAGTGAAAAGGTTGGCTTAAAACTCAACGTTCAGAAAACGAAGATCATGGCATCCAGTCCCATCACTTCATGGGAAATAGATGAGGAAACAGTGGAAACAGTGTCAGACTTTATTTTTCTGGGCTCCAAAATCACTGCAGATAGTGACTGCAGCCATGAAATTAAAAGACGCTTACTCCTTGGAAGGAAAGTTATGACCAACCTAGATAGCATATTCAAAAGCAGAGACATTACTTTGCCAACAAAGGTCCGTCTAGTTAAGGCTATGGTTTTTCCTGTGGTCATGTATGGATGTGAGAGTTGGACTGTGAAGAAGGCTGAGCGCCGAAGAATTGATGCTTTTGAACTGTGGTGTTGCAGAAGACTCTTGAGAGTCCCTTGGACTGCAAGGAGATCCTACCAGTCCATTCTGAAGGAGATCAGTCCTGGGATTTCTTTGGAAGGAAGGATGCTAAAGCTGAAACTCCAGTACTTTGGCCACCTCATGCCAAGAGTTGACTCATTGGAAAAGACTCTGATACTGGGAGGGATTGTGGGCAGGAGGAGAAGGGGACAACAGAGGATGAGATGGCTGGATGGCATCACTGACTGGATGGACGTGAGTCTGAGTGAACTCTGGGAGTTGGTGATGGACAGGGAGGCCTGGCGTGCTGCTATTCATGGGGTTGCAGAGTCGGACATGACTGAGCGACTGAACTGAACTGAACTGAACTGAAGATAAGAGAGGAAAGAAACTGTAGACTTCTTTTTATCACAGGTACTTTTGCTTTGTTTTGTTTTTTGAGACTTAACACTTTATTTTGGAATTTGTCTAAAAACGATTGTGGGACACCCACATACTACATTCTTAGACATACATAGTTACTGTTTCGTTTGGAATATGTTCAGCAAATTTGCAATTAAAAAATGGTTTACAGTCAACTTTTAAAAAGGAGGAGATGCAAAGAGTGGGAAGCAGAAGTAGATAGAAATCACTTACAAATTAAAATTGAGCACTTTTCATTGCTATCATATATTCCTTCACATGAGTATTCCTTGTCCTTTAAATGGTAGGATTCCTTGAAGATGGCAGGCACTTTCCCTTCCTATCACAGATAGTTTGAATATAACACAATGAATAAATACCAACAAAGGGATATAGATTTTGGGTACCAGGGAAGGTGGTGAAAGGCAGTAGGGTTGCTGAAGGAGAGGGCTCTTTATTACTCTATACATATTTATAAATATATATATTAATAAATAATCTTGTGCTACAGAGGAAACTATAAAATAAATTTACTAAAAATTTAAGTGCATAAAAATGAAATCATTGCATGTAGCATTTTATAATTAATATTTTGTGGAGTACAGCTAGTACAGTACTTCGAGGGAAATTTATAGCAATATATTTATCAGGAAATAAGAAACTTTAAAATACTGAGTTAAACATTTAGCAGAAGAAGTTGGAAAGCAAAACAGTCAGATATAAGAGTAAGAAAAATAAAATAAATAAGGACAAAAATCCTACCCCACTTGTGTCAATGATACCAAGAGACAATCTGCCACTAAGCAAAAAGTACAGTCTACTAACTTCAGATATCTAACCCTTGCTAAAAGTTTGCCATCTCTGAACTTCATGCTTCCCAATTCTAGGATCAATTCACATCTTGCTCCAAAATACTGTATCCTACAAACTTAATTCTCTCTTGTTTAACAATCAGCAATTCATTTCAGATATGTGATAAAGGCGTCTTCCATTCCCCACTATGCTATGCTATGCTAAGTCGCTTCAGTTGTGGCCGACTCTGTGCGACCCCATAGACGGCAGCCCACCAGGCTCTCCTGTCCCTGGGATTCTCCAGGCAAGAACACTGGAGTGGGTTGCCATTTCCTTCTCCAATGCATGAAAGTGAAAAGTGAAAATGAAGTCGCTCAATCGCGTCTGACCCTCAGCGACCCCATGGACTGCAGCCCACCAGGCTCCCCCGTCCCTGGGATTCTCTCCCCAAAATATTCACTGCCTTTTGGGGACAAATTGCAAGGATGTTCACTGCAGATTAATCTGTGATGTCAGGGAGTTGAAGGCAAACTGGATGTCTATAACCATGTAAGTAGACAGGTTAAGAGAAATGGATACATATGTTACTGTAAAACCGCAGAAGTCAGAAACAATCTAGCAGTACACTTACAACATGTATAAACCTTAAAAATAGCACTTGGTGAAAAAGATAAAAAACAGGATGAGACACATACACCATATAACCCAAATGATTTATCTCAGTCAAAAATACAGCACAACAAAATAATACATATTTTGCAAAAACATAAAACCAAAAAGTACACATTCCACTTATTAGAATGTTTGCCTCTCGGAGTCCTGTAACAGAAGCGAAGAATGCTAAGGAGAGAAAAGAGTAAGGTAGAATAAGGTAAGGTGAGCAAAATATAGTAAAGTGTAAAGTGAAGGATGGGAGGGGAAGGATGGGAGGGGAGAGAAAGGAGGGGAATGGAGATAAGGGAAGAGAAGGGCAGGAATTGGAAAGGAAGAGAAAAGAGGAAAGGAGAGGAGGAGAAAGGAGAGGGAAAGGAAGTGGAAGAGAAAATAGGGAGAGAAGGGAGAGGAAAAGAAGAAGAGAGAAGGGAAGAAAGAAGGCATGGAAGAGGAGAAGAGAGGAAAGAAGAGGGCAGAAAAGGAAGGAGCAGAGGGAGAATCCTTTTCTGTGACAATGTTCCCAATGAATTATATACCTAAACTTCTTCACCTAGGGTCTAAAACATGAAAAAAAGTGATTTCAGACCTTTAATAAAGTAATGATGGTAACTGTGTACACATTAGGATAATAGATTGTTACAAAATCTTTTTATTTTTTACTGTATGCTTTAAAATTCTAGCTCCTTTCAAGTCTGGACACAAAAAATAAAATTTTCCCCCACAGTCTATTAAAACTGATGAATGTCTTCTCTTTTAGAAGCATATAATTTCAAGTTTTTTGAAAGCTTTCAAAAAGTAATCCCTTTCTTAAAATAGATAAGCTTTCAATGGAAAAACAAAAATAAAATTTGCTTTTTTCACCCATACAGTTACAATACATCTTTATTTCATTTTGTTGTGGGCATCCTTACTTATATATATAATGAGTAATGAAAAGTAAGGATGCCCACAACAAAATGAATATATATTTATATATTTATTTATATATTTATATATATATATAATATATATATATTTTATATGTATATATATACACACACTACAACTTCTGAAATCCAAAGAAGAAAAATTAAATATAAGGAAAGCTTCATTGTTTGTCTTTTATTAAAACCATTCTCTGAACCATACATTAAATTACACACCTATGTGTAATAGATTGCAATTTTATGTGTAGGTTTTATCTATAAATGAAGGTGTTACTTTAGTTATCATGGAAGGTTTCCATTTATTTATACAAACATGTCATTGTCCAAATCATTTTTTATATTCTTTCAGAATTGTTCAAAAAAATGATTTTACATCTTGAATATATATACATTTTCTTTATTACTTAGCTTTGTCATATCTTGAATTTTTTAATTAAAAATATATATATTACACTTCCTCCTATTCCACAAAATGAATGTTAACCCATGACCGCCAAACTAAATTCACTCATAAATGATGCAGATTTAATATTAATGTTCTTGAGACTAAATATGAAGATTATCCCACAGGCTCTCCAAACAAACAGGAAAAGAGAAAAAAGTATACCTGATCTCCGAGAAGAACTAAATGCTCTCTTTCTACTCTTTCCTACCCAAATGATTGAACTGTTACGCATTAGTAAACAATAACAAACAAAAACCCTAATATTCTCAAAATCACATATCATAGCCATGGTTTGTGAAAATTTCTGGTTTCACTTTGTAAATATACAAATCTTTGTGGATTAAATTACATCAAAATAAAACCCAAAATTTATTGGCAGAAACATGAGTTTTGAGAAAACACTTTTAAATATCTCTTTTAAAAGAATAACTTCCAATGCTTTTACAATTTTCATGGGCTGAAAATACAAAAATGATGAAATACTTTCTTGTCCTTTTCCAATTTACTCATCATATATACTGTGTATATATGTATATTGGTATATATGGTATAGAAAACCGCGGAAGTAAATGTTCTAAACAAAGGAATTGTTGATAATGTTTTTTACCATTCAGATTTACATATATCAATTTTGGGTTATAGGCTGTCTGGATGAGAGGACCTGGATTTGCTGTCTGCCTTATTGGTTAAAAAAACTTTTTTTTACCTAAGTAAAGAAAGGCACTAGGAGATCCCCAAAGATCTTTTTTCTCTGCAACTATCCCTAGGCAAGAAGGAGGAATTCGCCTTGTAACCAGATCCTTCTAGTCTCTGCCTTTAGTTTTAAACAAGAAACCAGACGACTAAAGATGTAAGACTGAAAGAAAACAGCAGAGGGCAGTATTTACTCATGGCTAAATCATCTCCCAGCTCAGAAATTTTAAATTTGGAGGGGGTCACTGTGGATGAAATGTATGACTTACGCCCTATATTTGCATTACTTGGCTTAAATTCTTATTTTCTAAGCGGTTTTCCTTAAAGGGGAAATAATACTGACCTGAATCCTATTCACCTCCCCCCCCCCCCCCACCTTTGAAATGCTGCGTGATACCGAAAAATCAGCCACAGTATATAGCAGGGGAGTTAATCTGAGTGCCTCGAGTGGCACGTGGATAATTTTAAAATTTAAATTTCATTCTATTCATTTCAATTTTTCTCATATCTACCTATCCCCCAGACAAAAATTAAACCAAAACAGAAAGAAACCATTTCGTCAGGATTTCTTTGGCTAGAAAATGGCTAGGGGGCAATACTCCCAACAAAGATCAAAATTCCAAACTTTGGGAAAGGAAACAAAACAGGAGTTCCTCCGGCTTTTCCTATAGGAAATCCAAAGTGCAGTTGGTGCCCAGGCCTTGGTGCCCCTACTCACCTGGAGGTAGGGGAAGGGCGAATGGAGACAGGTTTAGGGTTAGACCTGGACCGCAGTTGGCTCGCTCTGTAGACAGAGAAGGAATAGGGAAGGTTCGGTTTGGATGCTGTTGGATCTTATTGTACAGCAGCTCCCTTCCTTCCCTTCGAAAGAGAAAGGGCAGGAAACGGTTAAAGCAAATCTGCGCTTTGCATTCCCAGACAGGCTTTGCTTAATCCTTCCTCCCGCTCTAACAGACCCTCACCCCCTGCCTTTCTTTTATTTCTCTCGACCCCCTTACCCTTGAGTTATTACTAGCACAACAACCTAACGGTCTTCCCCTAGACCCGGTCCCTAAAGTTATTTATCTGCAAATCTGACCCCACCCCCATCTATTCGGCAGCAGCTTTTTGCTGTTATTGCTCAGATGCCGGCCAAGATTTGACCAAAAAGAAAAAAAAGAAAGAAAGAAAAAGAGGGGAGGGAATCACCCCCCTAGCCCTCACCCTCCCTTTCTCAGCGCCTCCTACTCGCCGGGCTCCCACACCCGACCGCCTACCGTCCTCCGGGAGGCTGGAGTGATTAGCATCCGGAGAAGCCAGTCGGAGGCCGAAAAAGTCGGAGCGCGCTGGCTGTAGGAGTGCCAGGCGGGGCCGCTTCAGCTCGGGTCCAATGGGGCTGGGGCGAGGGAGGGGCGGTAGGTGACAGCACCGGGAGCCAGGGGGAGTCCGGCTGAACTAAAGTGCGGGGATCAATGAGTGGCGAGCAAAGTTTCTGAGTCCTGCTCAGCTCGCGGTCTTCCCTCCCCCTCTGTTTGTGTTTCGGCGGCGCGGTGTGTATGTGTGTGTGTGTGTGTGTGTGTGTGTGTGCGCGCGCGCGCGTGTGCGGCGGGGAAGGGGCGGGGAGAGTGAGAGGGACCAGCCGGAGGTTGAGAGGGGCTCGCGGAGCTCCAGCTCCACAGCGGTGCTGCAACCTTCAGCCCGGGCAGGCGAGAGGGAGAGCGCTGACAGCCGCCGTCCGGAGCTGCTGGAGGCGCCGCCACAGTCCAGCGCCGACTTCCCCGCCTCCACCGTCAACAGTGCAGAAGAAAAGGGGGACCGATCGCCACCACCCTACCCCGCCCCAAACAAAAAGCCTTGTGGATTACAAAGTGAAACTGACACGGGACAATAAAACCAAAGGGCAAGAGGTCAGGGGCGAGGCGCACTAGAGTGGGCTTCTGACTGGGACTGCCGGAGGAGTCCCCTGGCATGGTGAGGGGAGGGGACGCGGGGACAGCGCGCTGCTCCTGCCCGACGCCGGCGAGGCCGAGAAGAAAGGGGGACCTGCGCTTGATTTGGATGTACAAATAATGGGTCGGCAGGCGTCCCGGCAGAGGTAAAAAAAAAAAAAAAAAAAAATGCTGAGGAGCGCTGGATTTTGCCTGTGCCCGCCTAAGGGCTGGAAACGGCAGCAGGGGCGGCGGCAGCTCCTCCTGGAGGAGAAGGGACGGAGCTGAGCGCTCCAGAGCGCCCCGCGAGCGTTTGGAATGCAGTTTGCTGGCTGCCCGAGCTTAGACGCCGCCGCCTGGGCCTCCGCGCCACTTCTGCAGCCCTGCTGAAGGGCTTTGCAGCCTTGTTCTTGAGGAGAGGGGAACTCGAGGAAACTCCTTGTCTCCAGCTTTTGGAAAAGGAATTCGATAATCCTCGGTTCCCCATCGTCCCCTCCCCAGTGCGCAGTTGTTCTCTCCACACCGCTGCGGAAGTTTGTCCTTCCTTCCTCAGTTTCTTCGCCTTGGGTAAGTTTTAAAGTTTCTGAAGATAATAGTTTGAGGTAATTCTTCCTATACCTTAAATACAGGCAACTTCTCCCAACTCCTATCCACCCCCGGCGAAAACGCTCAGACTCTCCGGATTCGAAAATAAAGTGAAGGGGGAAATATAGGAGACTGGAGAAACTGCTCTGGGAACTCGTCCACAAGCAGGAGTAAGTGCCCGAGGAATGCCCTGCCGCTTTTCCTCAAGGCATCTCTTCCCTCACTAAGCGTCCAAATGGCTACCTGGAGGCTTTTGCTCGTGCGAATTGCTTCTTCTGGACTGGAAGTTCTTTGAAATAGCAGAGCTCTCAGAGCCATCGGCTGCATGTCTGCTGGTGCTACTTGATCCCTGTCATTATCACTTTTTTTTTTTTTGGCCTCACCTCTTCCTTCTCTTTATCACTCCGTTCCAGGGAGCCAAGACCATGGACTTGGCAGCAGACAGGGCTCCTGGCCGCCCGTGGCTCCCGCTGCCCACTTTAACATTACTTCAGCTCCTTCGTGTCTTTTGGCTGCTGTCACTGCTCCCGGGGCCCGCCCGGGTCAGCGGGGCGGAGCAGCGCCAGGTATTTCAGGTGCTGGAGGAGCAACCTCCCGGCACACTGGTGGGTACCATCCAGACGCGCCCAGGCTTCACCTACAGGCTCAGCGAAAGCCACGCCCTGTTTGCTATAAACAGTAGCACCGGGGCCCTGTACACCACTGCGACCATCGACCGCGAGAGCCTGCCCAGCGACGTGATCAACCTGGTGGTTCTTTCCAGCTCACCCACCTACCCCACCGAAGTGCGGGTGTTGGTTCGGGACCTCAATGACAACGCCCCGGTCTTCCCAGAACCCTCGATTGTGGTCAGTTTCAAGGAGGACAGTAGCAGCGGGCGGCAAGTCATCTTGGATACCGCCACCGATTCGGACATCGGCTCCAATGGCGTTGACCACCGGTCCTATCGCATCATCCAGGGCAACGAGGCGGGTCGCTTCCGCCTGGATATCACCCTGAACCCGAGCGGCGAGGGCGCGTTCCTGCACCTGGTGTCCAAGGGCGGGCTGGACCGCGAGGTCACACCGCAGTACCAGCTGTTGGTGGAAGTGGAGGACAAGGGCGAGCCCAAGCGGCGGGGCTACCTTCAGGTAAACGTGACTGTGCAGGACATTAATGACAACCCCCCGGTTTTTGGCAGTTCCCACTACCAGGCGGGGGTGCCTGAGGACGCCGCGGTGGGCTCCAGCGTCCTCCAGGTGGCGGCGGCGGACGCGGACGAGGGCACCAACGCGGATATCCGCTATCGGCTTCAGGACGAGGGGACCCCCTTCCAAATGGACCCCGAAACGGGGCTCATCACGGTGCGGGAGCCCTTGGACTTCGAGGCCCGGCGCCAGTACTCGCTTACGGTGCAGGCTATGGACCGAGGCGTTCCTTCCCTCACGGGGCGTGCCGAGGCGCTGATTCAGCTGCTGGACGTCAACGACAATGACCCCGTGGTAAAATTCCGCTACTTCCCTGCCACCTCGCGCTACGCCTCGGTAGATGAGAATGCTCAAGTGGGCACGGTGGTGGCTCTGCTCACCGTGACGGACGCAGACTCCCCAGCGGCCAACGGGAACATCTCCGTGCAGATCCTTGGGGGCAACGAGCAGCGCCACTTTGAGGTGCAGAGCAGCAAAGTGCCAAACCTGAGTCTCATCAAAGTTGCCAGCGCCCTAGACCGGGAGCGCATCCCTTCTTACAACCTGACAGTTTCTGTCTCAGATAACTACGGGGCGCCCCCTGGCGCAGCGGTTCAGGCGCGCTCTTCCGTGGCGAGTCTGGTGATTTTCGTCAATGACATCAATGACCACCCTCCTGTGTTTGCACAGCAAGTGTACAGAGTGAACCTGAGCGAGGAGGCGCCCCCGGGAAGCTATGTGAGTGGAGTGTCCGCCACTGACGGCGATTCTGGTCTCAATGCTAACCTGCGTTACAGCATCGTCTCTGGTAATGGACTGGGTTGGTTCCACATCAGTGAACACAGTGGTCTAGTGACCACGGGGCTTGCTGGGGGCTTGGACCGTGAACTTGCTTCCCAGATTGTACTGAATATCAGTGCTCGGGACCAGGGGGTTCACCCCAAGGTTTCCTATGCCCAGCTTGTTGTGACTCTCTTGGATGTGAATGATGAGAAGCCAGTGTTTAGCCAGCCAGAAGGATATAATGTCTCTGTCGTTGAGAATGCGCCTACCGGGACTGAACTACTGGTGCTTGGGGCAACCGATGGGGACCTGGGTGACAATGGGACAGTGCAATTCTCCCTACAGGAAGCTGAGACCGACCAGAGGTCCTTTCGCCTGGATCCTGTGTCTGGGAGGTTGAGTACTATCTCTTCCTTGGACAGGGAGGAACAAGCTTTCTACTCCCTGTTGGTTCTGGCCACAGATATGGGGTCACCTCCCCAGTCATCAATGGTTCGCATAAATGTGAGCCTCCTGGATATTAACGACAACAGCCCTGTGTTTTACCCAGTCCAATATTTTGCTCATATTCAGGAGAATGAGCCTGGAGGTAGCTACATCACCACGGTGTCTGCCACTGACCCAGACTTGGGTCTCAATGGAACCATCAAATATAGTATATCAGCTGGGGACAGGTCTCGGTTTCAGGTCAATGCTCAGAGTGGGGTTATTTCTACAAGAATGGCCCTAGACAGAGAAGAAAAAACTGCTTACCAGTTGCAAATAGTGGCTACTGATGGTGGCAATTTGCAGTCTCCCAACCAGGCGATAGTAACCATCACTGTGTTGGACACTCAAGACAACCCGCCTGTATTCAGCCAGGCTGCCTACAGCTTCGTGGTCTTTGAGAATGTGGCCCTGGGATATCATGTGGGTAGTGTGTCCGCATCCACCATGGATCTCAATTCCAACATCAGTTATCTCATTACTACCGGGGATCAGAAAGGTATGTTTGCTATCAACCAGGTTACTGGGCAGCTTACCACAGCAAGTGTGATTGACAGAGAAGAGCAATCCTTTTATCAGCTGAAAGTAGTAGCCAGTGGGGGCACAGTGACTGGAGACTCTATGGTTAACATAACAGTTAAGGATTTGAATGACAACTCTCCCCATTTCCTTCAGGCAGTAGAGAGTGTGAATGTGGTGGAAAATTGGCAGGCAGGTCACAGCATTTTCCAAGCCAAAGCTGTGGACCCCGATGAAGGTGTCAATGGCATGGTACTCTATAGCCTGAAGCAAAACCCCAAGAATCTCTTTACTATCAATGAAAGGAATGGTAATATTAGTCTGCTTGGACCCCTGGATGTTCATGCTGGTTCCTACCAGATAGAGATCTTAGCATCTGATATGGGTGTTCCCCAGCTCTCCTCTAGTTTCATCTTAACAGTTTATGTCCATGATGTAAATGACAACCCACCAGTGTTTGACCAGCTTTCTTATGAGGTCACCCTTTCTGAGTCAGAACCTGTGAATTCTCGATTCTTTAAAGTGCAAGCTTTTGATAAGGATTCGGGAGAAAATGGTGAAATTGCGTACAGCATTGCTGAAGGCAATACCGGGGATGCTTTCGGCATTTTCCCAGATGGTCAATTGTATATAAAAAGTGAACTGGACCGTGAACTTCAAGACAGATATGTTTTACTAGTTGTTGCTTCTGACAGAGCGGTGGAACCCCTTAGTGCTACTGTGAATGTTACTGTAATTTTAGAAGATGTAAATGATAACAGACCTCTTTTTAACAGTACCAATTACACATTTTACTTTGAAGAAGAACAGAGACCTGGGTCGTTTGTGGGCAAAGTAAGTGCTATAGATAAAGACTTTGGGCCAAATGGAGAAGTAAGGTATTCTTTTGAAATGGTGCAGCCAGATTTTGAGTTGCATACAATTAGTGGGGAAATTACAAATACCCATCAGTTTGACAGGGAGTCTCTTATGAGGAGGAGGGGGACTGCGGTGTTTAGCTTTACAGTCATCGCAACAGATCAGGGGCTCCCTCAGCCTCTTAAGGATCAGGCCACGGTACATGTTTACATGAAGGATATAAATGATAATGCTCCCAAATTTTTAAAAGACTTTTACCAAGCTACAATATCAGAGTCAGCAGCCAACCTGACACAGGTTTTAAGAGTATCTGCCTCAGATGTTGATGAAGGTAGTAATGGACTTATTCACTATTCTGTAATAAAAGGAAATGAAGAAAGACAGTTTGCTATAGACAGCACCTCTGGTCAGGTGACACTGATTGGCAGGTTAGACTATGAAGCCACACCTGCCTATTCCCTTGTAATTCAAGCAGTGGATTCAGGAGCAGTCTCCCTCAATTCGACTTGTACCTTAAATATTGATATTTTAGATGAAAATGACAATACTCCTTCTTTCCCTAAATCAACACTATTCGTTGATGTTTTGGAAAACATGAGAATCGGTGAACTCGTGTCCTCTGTTACTGCAACTGATTCAGATTCAGGTGACAATGCTGACTTACATTATAGTATCACTGGGACTAACAACCATGGAACTTTCAGCATTAGCCCAAACACTGGGAGTATTTTTCTTGCCAAAAAATTGGACTTTGAAACACAGTCTTTGTACAAATTAAATATAACAGCAAAAGACCAAGGAAGGCCTCCACGTTCATCTACAATGTCGGTGGTTATACACGTGAGAGACTTCAATGACAATCCTCCTACCTTCCCTCCGGGGGATATTTTCAAGTCTATTGTTGAGAACATCCCCATTGGAACATCTGTCATTTCTGTGACTGCACATGACCCCGATGCAGACATTAATGGGCAACTCTCCTATACAATCATCCAGCAGATGCCACGGGGCAACCACTTTGGCATAGATGAAGTCAAAGGCACTATTTATACTAATGCTGAGATAGATCGGGAATTTGCTAATCTCTTTGAGTTAACCGTTAAAGCCAATGATCAAGCTGTGCCTATAGAAACTAGACGATATGCTTTGAAAAACGTGACTATTTTGGTTACAGACCTCAATGACAATGTTCCAATGTTTATATCACAAAATGCCCTGGCGGCAGACCCTTCGGCTGTGATTGGTTCTGTTCTGACCACAATCATGGCTGCTGACCCAGATGAAGGGGCGAATGGAGAGGTGGAGTATGAGATCGTCAATGGTGACACAGACACCTTCATTGTGGATCGCTATAGTGGGGACCTGAGAGTGGCTTCAGCGCTGGTGCCTTCTCAGCTGATCTATAATCTCATAGTTTCAGCAACAGACCTTGGCCCTGAAAGGAGGAAATCAACCACTGAATTGACCGTCATTCTGCAGGGCCTTGATGGACCTGTTTTTACACAACCCAAATATATAACCATTTTGAAGGAAGGAGAACCCATTGGCACCAATGTGATATCAATAGAAGCAGCTAGCCCTAGAGGATCCGAAGCCCCAGTGGAGTATTATATTGTCTCAGTCCGTTGCGAGGAAAAAACTGTTGGACGGCTCTTTACTATTGGACGACGGAGTGGCATCATTCAGACTGCAGCCATACTAGACCGGGAGCAAGGAGCATGTCTTTACCTGGTGGATGTCTATGCCATAGAAAAGTCAACTGCCTTTCCCAGAACACAGAGAGCAGAGGTAATGATTTTGTCATTCCTTATGAATTATTTGTTGATTTTTTTTTTTTGGAAAGATCATTCTCTTTCTATTTGCTTTCTATAATGATTTACCTTTATTGTTGAATTGTTCATTTTACTGACAGGACCATATAAAAACGTTCTATCTTACAGACTAACAAGAAATACTGACAGGTTAGCTTTCAACCTGATCCGAACCAAAGTATGTATTTTGTCTCATACTATCTTACGTGTAAAGCTAAGGAGAATTCTTTAGCGATTTCAGAAGTTCAGGAAAAAATCCATTTATTCAAGTTAAATTACACCTCACAGTTAAGGAGGTCTACCAGAGGATGAGGAATTTCAGACTTGAGAAATCTCTGTTCCACAATGAAGAACTTTGGTAGAAATCAGCAATGTAGCATGGCTTTCTAGGGGGAGTGGCAATGGATTGACGGTTTACATCAGGACAGTATTAACTTTCACCTCCTCAGCAGTCTTGGCAGTTTCTTTATAGACAGTGACTAATTTTAATGTGCTGAGCCAAGTTTGGGGAGATTCCTGATTTCATCTGCCTTCACATTTAAGGCACTGTCTTCTGACTCAACATAATCCTTTCGCTTCTCTCTTGAACTAAAGCATGTAATGTGCTGTGAATGATCAGAGATTAGAAGCTGTTTCTTGAGACAATACCATATTGTTCAATGCCATGGTATAAGTACAAGTTGTTCTGTCTGCTGATAGGTTAGACACTAATGTTTCATAGCATAAGCCAAAAAATTTCAAGCTTGGCCTTTCCCGGGGTATATTTTTGACTATTACTACCTCAGTGTATCATTGATTTGCTTTTTTAATTGAACTGCTTCCAATGTTGTTTTGACCATCAACTAGAAATGATACAGTTATACCCTGGATGGCTCATTTGCTGGTTCCTAAGTTCTCTCTCCCCTTCAGTATATCCCTTCAAAGATATTCTGGTGTCACTCAGCCAAAAACACAAAATATCAAATGTGGTTTGTGATAGTTGGCAGGAACCCAGACACAACATGCTAGTGAATTTGAGGCTCATGTGTTTGTTTTCTTGCTTTCTTTTCTTTTTTATAGCGGTGAGGGTTTTCTTCATTTAAAATGTTCATTTATTATTATTATCTTTTTGAATCCCATGTGATTTTTTTTTCAAAATAGCTAGTTGTGGCTCTTCTATTGATGAAGCAGTATATTCATGGCCTAGAGGATATTGGATATATAATTAGAGATATAATTTCCATAGAGACATAATTCTTAGAGATATCATTCTAAGTGAAATTCACTTTTATCTTGTACACACAGCCCTGAAGAAACTTCTACCCATATGTCCTCTTTTACCTAATTAGGTTTTCAATGATCTGAGATAGGTCTTACATACTGAGTTATTTGGTTTAACTCAGGCTATGATTTACATGTAATTTTATTTTGATTTGGGGTTATTCCTCTGCTAAACCCACTTCCTGGCTCTATTTTCCTTCTCTGGAATTATTTCTTAGATGAAGAGATTTAATTAGTTTAAAAATGGAAATACTTATTAAAGACAGGCAATTAAGTCATTCTAGGCTTTAGAAAAAAATTTTAAACTATTACACAGATTATGTTATTGGTTGTTGTTTGGTTAAAGTGTTTACCTTTGCTTGGCAATAAGAATAAATGTCCATTGTTATCATTAGAAGATTTATTTAGTCTTACTATTTACCCATTAGATATGCAAAAATTGACTTGGCTTAAACTTATTAAATAGTGCTGTCTCTTCATTAGACATGAGGAGTAAAAGTAATAATTATAAATCATTTTGTTAATAATAGGAGGTAATAAGTCTGTTATATTTTAACCTCAAATAACACCAATATGAAAACTTATTCATATTTGCTATAACCTGTTTAAAGATCTGGAGAGAATTCACCATGATGACTTTTTTTATGAGAAAAAATTGTTTGTCAGGGTATCTCCTGTGAACTAAAGTGCTGAAATTGTAAACCAAGTTTCAGTTCCCAAGTTCCAACCACTCCTAAAATGAAAAGCAAATGTGTTTCTCCAAGAATATTGAAAGCAGTAGTTGGGAGCTAGAATTTCATATTATTATTGGTTGTATCTTTCAATTGTATACAATAAAGTTCTTTTTTCCTTCTGCTCAAACAATTAATTTACCATGATTCTGCAAAAAGAAGCTATAAATTACGTAGGGTTGTCAGAGGTGATTTTTCAATTGTTCGTTTCCAAGTGCAAACTCTGCTCCAATGCATTTTTAAACAATTTATTCCTGTACATTGATAGGAGTCTGGGTTGCTTACTCAGGTTTCTGGCTAGAGTCATGGCTGATCACATTCCATGGACGGAGGGTCAGTGGTAAAAGAGAAATGATTTAATCTGCATTCTTTTTTAAGCTCTGACACTTGTGTGGAGTGGGAGGGGTCCTGGGGATTTGGCTCCAGTACTGCTCCTTTCGGAGACTGTCCAGTTGTACACCTTCACCTCCCCTACCTATCATGGCTAAAACTTTGGTATATATAAGAGTGTCTTTAAAGGATGGCTTTGTGTTGCAGACACAAGGTTTATTATCCTTTCATTTCGTCTTTGTATTCTCAGAAGAGTCTTGATTATGTTAGAATAGCTCATATACATTTTGTACCTCTTTTCTACCTTCAACAACAAAAAATAGAGATGTAGCACATCCACAGGCATTTCTTTTTTAACATGTGTTTTATGGGAACATGCAATTTAGGAACTGGGTTGGACTTTTGAAGGTCAGAGGCTTTGTCTCATTGGTCTTTATGATCTCCTAGTATAATATTTCCTTGATAATAATAATATCTCCTAGAGTCTGGTATAAACTCTTTGCGACCCCATGGACTGTAGCCTATCAGGCTCCTCCATCCATGGGGTTTTCCAGGCAAGAGTGCTGGAGTGGATTGCCATTTCCTTCTCTAGGGGATCTTCCCGACCCAG
This sequence comes from Bos indicus, assembly GCF_029378745.1. Classification (NCBI taxonomy): domain Eukaryota; kingdom Metazoa; phylum Chordata; class Mammalia; order Artiodactyla; family Bovidae; genus Bos; species Bos indicus. Next base: position 32,605,380 of record NC_091776.1, on the reverse strand, counting down.
GAATCAAACCCGGGTCTCCCGCATTGCAGGCAGATGCTTTACCATCTGAGCCACCAGGGAAGCCCCGTATAATATTTCCTTGAAAATAATATTATCGCCTAGAGTCTGGTATATTACCTGATATATAGAAGGTGCTCACTACATGTTTGCTATATGAGATGGTAGAAGAGCTAAGGCTGGTACATGTGTTGTTGTGTCTCAGGAATAATCAACAGAGAGAAGCAGGGGGAATGGAGGGGGCTATTAGTAAGTTTGATCTTATCATTAATTGAACTAGGGACACAAAGACATACCAGTTATCTCTGTTCTACAAATGAACTTAGAATTGTCAGAAAGCTCAAAGAGGAAAGAAGAATTGAGGTGGGTGGTCTCACATGGAGCTTAGCGTTTAAATCGAAGGAAATCCTATATATACTTCCAGGTTGCAGTTCTCAAATTGGTTGGCCTCAGGACCCCAAAGAGCTTTGGCTTGGGTGTGTCTTATCTATTGATAGTTCATGTTATGAACATTAAAATTGAGAAAATTTTAAAATATTTATTAATTTCTTGAAAAATTACAGTAACCATATAATATATATTTATTATTAAAATAACTTAATTTTGTCAACCCTAAGAACTAACAAAAAAGACACATTATTTTATGTTTTCACAAATCCCTTTAATATTCGGATGAAGAGAAGACAGCTGGATTCTCAAATCTCATTTTGTCTATTGTAATATGTTGTTCTGGTTAAAATATATGAAAATAATCTATCTTCCCTCAGACAAAGCTGGATAAGAGAGAGATATTTTGATATCCTTTTCAGATAACAGTTTCTTTTGATACTATACCAGAATTTCACAAGTGGCTATTTCTTAAAATTTACTTGCAATAAGGAATCTGAAACCCTGCCCTTGAATTTTTCATGCTTTGTTGCATGAAGATATTGATCTACCTTGCTTTATGAACGGAAATTTTACCTATGTATGACTTAGAAACATCAGGCACTGGTCATTTGGAAAATATTGGTATAACTGATAAGGATCTTATCAAAAGAGCCTTTACATATATTGACTCACAACCTCATGGTAATGGTTCAGAGTTTTCCAAATTTGAATTTTCACTTGAAAGCTCAAATTTTATCATTAATAACATATATTGTTAGTTGTTTCCTGAAGTATCAGGCTCCCTTTGTTCATTATCAAGCAAACAAAAAATGTCTGCCATTTTTTTTAAAAAAGCATGGTTTCTCTATGAGTTGTTTTTTTCAAGGAAAAATTGTATTCCAAAAATAAAGCACTAGTTCAGCTTACAACTCAATCCATCACACACATGCTTTTCTTTGAGACCACTGTACATAGGAACAGATTAATGGCTCTTTGTTCATGCTTCACTGTTTGTGTCTTTTCAAATATTGAAAAGACATTGGGATTTAAGGGTTGAGATTTAATAAAATTAATAATTTACTGTTTCTTCAAGGAAAAGTCTTCAGTTTTTAAGTGAAACTGGCATTTTATTTTCACTGTGACTAGTAAGTGAATAATATAATTACACCTGGAATACTTCGGAGCTACTGCTTGGCTTTGTGCTAAGGTAGCAGCAGTTTTACCAGCTATCAGTTTTGCACCTCTAGCGTAAATGTCAACACAGTGAAACGGCAAACACTGCTTTGTGTTATTATGAATACAGTTTTGATTTCCCAGGTGTCTTTAATGGTCTCTGGTATGCCTAGGGCACCATATTCTGTAGTGAGAGAACCATTGGTCTAAGTACTGACATTTTTGCAATTCAGTAAAAATAGTAAGACAACTAGAAATAGTCTATTAAAAGTGTGCTTAGAATATTAAGTGAACAAATTATGGTTTTTTAAAGATTAGAAATGAATTTTAGCAACTGATAATAAACCAATTTATTTTCACAATGAAACCATCAAGATTTCCAAGAGAAATGGTGGGAACATTTGTAATTAATACTGAATATCAAGCTTAGAAATACTTTTCTTCCAGACTGTTCAGAATAAAGGTGAGTGAGCCTTACATTAAATGCCTGTATATCTTGTGTATCGTTCCTCATAGGCAAAATACAAGCAAATAATTGAATATTTAATAATAATGGTAATAATTATTATAAAATGTATTGAGTATTACTGTGTTCAGTGATTGAGCTGAGTATTAAGTGTTTCTTCAGCAATTTTATCATTGGAGCCTCACAACATGTCATATCACTCCCTCTTTGTAGTTGTGGAAGCAGTCTCAGAAAAGTTAAGTGATTTGTTTAAATTCAGATAGATAGAAAGAAAACCACATTCAGACTTGTAGTCCATTATCTGAGTTCATAGTTACTCTCCTATAAAGCCAGGGCAGTCTGTGGCCTTAGTTAAGAGAGGGCCTTTAGTCTGATGGATACAACTGTATATGTAAGCTTTTGGTAACCTTGTTTTTATACCCTTTTTTTGGAGTTAGAAAGTCTTTGAAAAGTGGTATTATGTATTGTCTGAACCAAGAGAAGTATGACTTCTGCTGCCTCAATCAAGACCTTCAGCAGATGCTGTTCATTCCTATGGGTCACTTGGATAGGAACCAGGACACCAGTTTGAGGACATGTGGAGGTGTTTCTGGAACAGGGAAGAGGGTGAGAACATGAGAGGGGCCTTGGAGACAAAGGGAGGGCATATTCGGTGACTTTCCTCACCCACAGTATTCTGCAGATTGGAAGCAGTCACTATACATTATGAAGGTAGAGAATCCACTTTTGGGTTTTCAGATGATAAATCTTACTCTCCTAAGAAATAATGATGAAATTGTGTGGATGACTTGTGAAGATTATATGAAAAGGAGGAAAACATTTTCTTACTTTCTCAGCTTTTGACTTCTATGGTGTTTATTTTTTAATAATCTATGATTATTTTCTGATTTTGTTTTTTCCCTGTTGGTATGTTTTTGAATTTGTTAAACAAAACACTGTGACTTAAAGGGCTCTATAAATTTTCAAGTCATGTACACAGATAAAGAATACTGATGAATGATTAAGCTCATGCTGCATAATTTCATATATGGCTTCAGGATACTCAATTTCCTCTCTCTCTTTTGGTTACAGACTTCCATAGATATAATTTATCTTCTGACAAAGTTATTGTTTATTTCTTTCTTTGCCTTTATTAAAACCCAAATTATTTTTAATCTTTTTTTTTGTTTCACTATACTTTGAAGCAACTACCCTAAGAATAGTTTTGAAAAGATGTTTATGTACTTCATATTTTGTGGAATCAATTTTTCATTGCATTGTCTGTGTCTTGCACTTTGTCATCATTACAGTGAAAAACTGCCGAAGAACCTCATTAGCTGTGAGGAATTGTTGAGTTAGTGACTATAAAGAATTCCACAGGCTCTGAAGTGTGTCCTCTCTTCTAAGAATTAATAAATCTAAGGTTCGACTCTTTTTAATAACCATGATATTAGGTAGTATTCAGAATTAGGAGCTTGGGAGTGAAAATTGGGGAATAGTAACTGGCAAATCATATGGTCAAAATAAAGGGTTTGTTAAAGTGTCCTAGATATGGACTATGGTAAATATATTCTATTGCTTTCAGGCTTTAAGTAGTCTTTGACAACATATGGCTGATTTTAATACTACAATAAGGGAGGAGAGAGTATGAATAATGCAGATAAATGAAAATGAAAAAATTCTATTAGGCAAATATTATTTATAAAATGTGTACATGTAACATATTAAAATATACATAATGCTATGTACTAACATGTGTGCAACCCACTCCAGTGTTCTTGCCTGGAGAATCACAGGGATGGGAAGCCTGGTGGGCTGCCGTCTATGAGGTCGCACAGAGTCGGACACCACTGAAGCGACTTAGCAGCAGCAGTAGCAGGAACATGTGTGCAACCACTGTACAAAGTTGTATGCAACCATCATACAAAGGTTGATGGATTTTCCCTGGTATTAAAATCCTGAGACAGAATAGGACAATAAGGTCAGGAAGATGATACAATCTAATTGGAAGATACTTTATATGTGGACTTCCCTTGTGGCTCAGCTGGTAAACAATCCGCCTGCAATGTGGGATAACTGGGTTTGATCCCTGGGTTGGGAAGATCCCCTGGAGAAGGGAAAGGCTACCCACTCCAGTATTCTGGCCTGGAGAATTCCATGAACTGTATAGTCCATGGGGTCGCAAACAGTTGGACACAACTGAGTGACTTTCACTTTCTTTCTTTTATATGTGGTACCCAGGAATTGACTATAGGGACACAGAGTCCAGACATATATCAATATTTAGGAAACAATTGGGAGTTAAAACCAAGTTTTAAGGTATTCAGAAAATGTTGAGAAACATTTATAAACTCTGACAGCAGGCAGTTGGGAGCCAATGGCATTGTTATGGATTGTTTGTTTCAGGTTATTGACATTTTTTTGCTAACATTTTATCATATGTAGATTCTAATATATATAAAGTGCTTACATTATGTCAGACACTGGTGAGCACTGGGCAATGTCTTGCCTTCACTGTAATCCGTGACATCTCACCATTTAACAAATGAGGATACTGCGGCTAATGAAAGTCAAGTTTATGGAGCTTGTTTATGGTGGAAGTAGATTTGAACCCAGCAGTCTGACTTGAGTATGTATGTTTAATCCCAGCACAGAATGTTATAACGATGGTTGATACTTTCAGTACTCTCATAGGCATTCAGGTTTTACTGTGTAAAAAAGTTGTTTTCACATTTTTATGATCCTTCATACTAGTGACTGAAAAAATAAAGGGTAAAGTGAAATTTAAAGACCCAATAGCAGGATAACTTTGTTGTTTAGTCGCTAACTCATTTCCAACTCTTTTCAACCCCATGGAATGTAGCCCACTGGGCTCATCTGTTCATGGCATTTCCCAGGCAAGGATACTGGAGTGGGTTTCCATTTCCTTCTCCAGGGTACCTTCCTCCCCCAGGGATCAAACCCATGTCTCCTGCATTGACAGGCTGATTCTTTACCACTGTACCACCTGGGAAGCCCAGTAGGATTATATAGGTACTTCTTAATCTTTATCTAGGTTACACTTGAATAAATGGACCTGTAGTGTCAGTTCTTCATTTTATTTTCTTCAGCTTTCAGTGAAAATATATTTCCATTCTTCCAGTTACTGCCTCATTTACTTTCTTCCCTTTTCAGCAAAATTTTTGAAAGAGTTGCCTATACCTGTCTTCTTTCTTCTCTTTGTCTCATAAATCCACCCACATCAGGCTTAACTTCTGCAACTCTAGTGAAATTGTTGTTACCAGTGTCTCAATAATAGCCACATTTTTACATCACTGGGCAATTCCCAGTGCCCATTGTATATGTACTTCTAAGTCATCAGACTCTGGGGAGTTTTATTCTATTTCTTGGACCAGTCCCTTTTCAGCCTTCTTCAACAACTTCTCTCCATGCCTTCAAATTTCAAATGTTGGAATATCCCTGGAATCAGTTCTCAAAAAACTAGTGCTTTTTAATCTATACTTATCCCCTGGAAGATCTCAATCAACCTCATGATTTTAGGTAACATATACATAGATGACTCCAAAATTTTGTCTTTAACTTGTATAGCACTCCTGAATTCCATATTCATATAAAAACATTTACATATTTGAATAGTTTCTCAATAGATGTTTGAAGTTAACATTTCCAACTCTGAGCTCCTGTATCTTCCCCAATAAAAACTGACTCAACCCTTAACCATCTTCTCCTCCTTTGATGGCAACCCCAATCTTCTAACTGCTCAGGTCAAAATCTGGAGTTATTCTTTGACTTCTCACTTTTCTCAACCTGTGTGTAATCTGTCAGTTAATCTTGGCTCTCTCTTAAAAATATATCTGGAAACTGATCTTTTCTCATCACTTACACTTTAACTCCCTTGGTCCAAGACACCATCATCCTTCCCTTGGACTGTTGAAGACATCTTCTTACTGATCTCCAGCATTCTTTCCTACTCTTCTTCTTCCTTGAGTATTTGCTTTATTCATACTGGCTTCTTGCTGGGTCCCAGAACTTGCTAGGCACACACCTACCTCAAAACTGTTGCTCCTGGCTCCTCGCTCTCCATAGAATGCCCTTTCCTCCAGATAGCTAGTTGGATCGTTTTCTCCTGCATTTCAAATATTTGCCAGTATCTCCCATTCTAAGTGAGAATTATTATTTTCTGACTTATTCTTATAGTCCCACCCTCTCCCATTCTGCCTGATTTCCATTTCCCTACTGTGGTGTTTCATCTTCCTCCCCGATAGAATTGATCAGCCTCCTTCACTAGCTTTTTCTCATCTCCCAAGATGCTCAGTGCTGGGATGCCCTGGAATCAGTTCTTGAAATTCTTCTCTTTCTAACCAACTCTGTTCTCCTGAGGTGAGGAGTCCAACCAATCTCATTGCTTTAAATAGCATACATACACTATACAGATAAGTGCATATATAAGTGCATGTGTGTGATATGATTTGCTGATCCATAATTTTGGTTATGTTTTATCTGTCTTCTTCCACAAGAGGAGGTATATGGAGGTATGCTATGTTCACTGATGTAGCTCAAGAGCACAGAACATTACTTGGAACATAGTAAGCACAAAGTAAATTTTTGTTGAATGAATGAATGAACAGATCAATTGACCTCCCTGCTTCTGTCTTTGATCTCTTTTATCTAGTCTAGCAGAAGTGATCCTTTAAAATATAGGTGAGAGCATTTCACTCACTTCTTCAAAACCCCAGGCTTTGCACTTCACTGGTTGTAAAGCCAGATCTTTAGAGTGAGCCCTAAGGCCCCATGAGACCCTCTCATCAGTGATTTTCTGACATCTCTTCCCCTGGATCTCCATCCCTGAGCTTGCTCAGCAATCTCAGTGTGGGCTCTGGCCAGGCCTCGGGTGCTCCTATCTCATGCCTTGTGCTGGCTGCACTCTCAGCCTCAACTGCTTGCTGAGCACTTTTCTTACCTCTTTTCTCAAAGTCATCTTGCAGAGTTTTCCTTCCCTCCACCTTCCTTTTTCTCTTTCCTTCTTCTTGTTTCTTCTTAGTCTCTATCATCACCTAACAGAATACATATGCTACTTCTTTATTTTGTTTATTGTGTCTTCCTTCAAAAATATATGTTCCACCGGGGGAAAGGTTTTCTGCTCTTTATTATTGCTGTATTCCCAGCACCTTCAATATGTCTGGCTCAGGACAGACACTCAGTAAATCTTCGATAAACTAAGGAATTACTGTTGAACATGCTGCAAATATTCTGCCTAAGGGCCAGGAGCTCAGTCAGTGAAGCGTGCTGAAGGAAAGGAGTCATTTTTCATGTCTCAAGCCAAGCTGTGGAGCTTCTTCTGAAATTAGTGAAGCTAGCTAATTATCCAGGACTGATTTTCCTGGATTAAATGACCGTGGCTGCGTGATGTGAGTGGTTAAAACCTGTAACTCAATCTCCAGAAATCTGTATTGCCTAAAGTACAGTGAGATCACTAATGCTTATTTTATAGACATTTTTGGTCAAGCAGAACATTTTAGAATATATATATATAAAACAATGTATATATGTCACTGTATTCCCATGGCTTCTCATTTCCTTAGAACTTATCAAATTTTGCTTTAGAGAGCAAATTTTAATTTATTATGAACCATGTTGCTCTTTCTGCTAAGAAGCAGAATAGCAATATTCTACTTTGGATATTGATAAGTTTAAGTGCTATCGTTCTTTTTTCAAATTTACCATCCTTGCTCAATATTTAACATCAATGATATCAGTCAACTTGACTAATAAAATACAGCAAAGAAAATATTATTTAGCATTCATTCGGACTGAAGTTTAGGTGAAAGAGAGCAGGTTTTTGATTTGGAAGAAGCTTGATTCAAACATTGTCATGGTTACTCTCTGAATTTCATTTTCCTCATTTGTAAAATGGATATGATTACCTATTTCAAGGCTTCTTGTATGAATGAGGAAAAAAAGGCGCTCACTAAAATTTGTTAGTTTCCATGCTCTTTCTTTCCAAAGTACAGATATGCACAGAAGTATTAACATTTAAAAAAAAAAAGCTTTCTATTTCTAAAGTGCTTTGCTGCTGCTGCTGCTGCTGCTAAGTTGCTTCAGTCGTGTCCGACTCTGTGCGACCCCATAGACGGCAGCCCCCTGGCTCCCCTAGGGTACTATTTTTCCTTTTTTCCCCTTGATTTCCCTAACAAGTCATTGAGGAGACAGATAAGGTGTTTTTTGCTTCATTTATAGGAAGAGACACAGAGAATATCATGACTTGTATGTGGTCGCAAACCTAAACTAACATTCAGGTTTTCCTGACTTTGGTCCACATGCTTGGCTAAATCACACCGCTCAGTCTGCAGTTATGTTGATGCTATTGCTCCGTTCATCATTTTATTATTGTTGACATAATTCAATAATAGTTATAGTCTCTTAAGGGAATTAATTTACTAATCCAGAAACTTTGTTGAGAGGCTTAGTTGCTCATGAAACAATCAAATTAAAATAGATTATTCAGTGTCTGTTTCATCTTAAAGCCTTCTCTTTTATTTAGATGAGAAATGTTCATCTCTCAATTGTCAAATATTGACTACCACGGAATCATGTGTGTTTACCTGAGAATCTATTTTGAAATTTTTTGGTCCATTACTTAATGTAGTTCTCTTCATTGAAGTCAAACTGACTAGGTCCCATCAAATAAATGTAAAACTATCTTTTCTTCAAAAATACTTTGTTCTCTGTAATACATATAAATTCTGGTAACTTTTTTGGTGTAAATTTTCTAATTCATAATTAAAACATTTCCCTGAAAAGAAAAATGCTTTATTACTTGCTGAAATTGTTCAAAATAAGCAAATATCCATAGTAGATATGCTTCCCTTCTGCTTGGCATAGTGGTCTGTTGTATGTAACTGTCTTTTAGTCAAAATAGTTACTCTTTATGTTTATAGACACATCTACTTCATGCTACAGTGGGTTTGAAGCAGGTTACAAAATATATATATATATATGTGTGTGTCTATATATATATATATAGACACACACCCAAAGAAAAGGATGGTGGAATAGTTAAATGAGTCTCTTGGAAGCAAAAATAAGTATAACTAAAAAAATAATCCTGGACTATATAAAATTAGCATACAGAACATGTATGACTTAGATAGTCCACTAAATTATATTTAGTTTGCTAAAGGCCAGATTAAACAGAGATATAATATCAGGTAGGTAAGCCATGGTGTCCTCAATTAAACAAGCACATACACACAAAAGGCAGTTAACAAAAGAAATACAGATTTTCTAAACCTTAAGGACCTAAGAAGAATTTATCTCACAGATGCTCAAAAGAGATCTATGTTTAACTGATGGTTTTCTCAATGGTACTATTACTAATACAATGACACATCTTCAATATCTCTTATTTTGATGTCTTTTAGAATGTACTTATGGCAAATGGTAAAAGTGCGATTCTACCAAACTATTGGTGGATCAAAAGAGAAGCCCCATTGGTAATGTGCTCTTGTTTGGCTTAATTTCATGTAGTGAATTAATATTTTATAATCAGATAAAGAAGATTCCTACTGGGGCTTTCAGATTAGCATTTCTGTAGCACATCCCAGGGATGAACGGACCATTTGGGTTTCAATAAGATTTTAGCTTGATCAATCCATGAGGGATCTTTATTTGTATTCTTTAAAGGTTCATTTAAGGCAATTGCTTAAAAGGCTTGGCCCAAATCTAGCAACCTGTGTCTTAGGTTGTGACCATTTCTTAGAAACAACTGAATTACTAAAGTTTACTTGAATTAATTATATTGCTTTATCGTAGTATTTTTCCTCACTAATAGCTGTATGCCAGCCCTTTAATTGTTACAAAAAAGTTGACTCAGTTTCTTTTTTTAAGATGTAACTTCAATTCTCCACTGAAGAGACTAGAATACTAATTTATTTGTATGACTAAATGGGGCAGAACTGTCTGTGTTGCATCTACAGCTTAGTATTTTATTACCTTGCATAATAAAACAGGCAAAGTTATTTATCCATTGAGGTTGTAGTTAATTACAAGTAAGTAATGAATCCTTAGGATTTCAAGTCCAGGGCCTGGCAGATTTAGAACACACTTGACCTCTGACTTGCTGGAAAATGTAGGATGTGGGAGTAAAAATTTTCTTTATAGGACAAGATGCTTTGTGATGGGAGGGACCACATAAGCTTGCCAAAACTTTGGGTCAAACTGAGCACAGATGGCCATAGCTGATAGAAGTGTCTATTACTATATTTTCTTCTAGGCACTTTTCTGCCTATGTGTCACTGTGTTTATACTAAAATGAAGAATTTTTGCTGCTCAGCAACCAAGAAAATATACATTTAGAGAATAAAGTTTTTGTTAAGGAAAAAAAATTGGTAGTTTTAGATGTTGGATAGCAGAAGATATAAGGAGGTGTTGCTTTGAGACGTATTAACATTAAGCAAAGGCAGTTCTCCAGGAGAAAGGTCTTTGTTATACATGTCTGAAATTAAATAAATCACATTATACATTCACTTCTTAGCTTGTCCCTACCTTCTACCTCAAATACTACTTGAAACAAAGAGTGGCCTAAGGAAATACATTATGTTAGTTGATATAACTTCTTATAGTATACAGGGTAAACATTTGACAAAGGGAAAAATCTAAATTTTATTTTCTGACTTTAAGTGTTTCTAAAAATAATTATTTTAAATCCTTAATTAAAGGGTTTAATATGTACTTCAATTTCTGAAGGAGTTCTATGTTATTCTTAATATTGTGTATTATTGAGTGCGTTGCATGATTAAATACTGAAATAAGCATGAATTTGGAGGTCAGACTAATTTTGTTCAAATCCTGGCTGTACCTTTTCAAGCTTTGTGATCTTGAAGCAGAAGTTAAACTTCTCTGAGCTACAGCGCCTTCATCTGGTAAAAGGAGAGAATTCTAACTACTTACCTTAACCACTGTACAAAGCACCGCATATTTTCCTAAAAGTCCGCTTGGTTTACATTTATTGGTGCTGCTGCTGCTGCTGCTAAGTCGCTTCAGTCGTGTCCAACTCTGTGCCACCCCATGGACTGCAGCCTACCAGGCTTCTCCGTCCATGGGATTCTCCAGGCAAGAACACTGGAGTGGGTTGCCATTTCCTTCTCCAATGCATGAAAGTAGAAAGTGAAAGTGAAGTCGATCAGTTGTGTCCTACTCTTTGCGACCCCATGGACTGCAGCCTACCAGGCTCCTCCATCCATGGGATTTCCAGGCAACAGTACTGGAGTGGAGTGCCATTGCCTTCTCCCTTATTGGTGCTACGTTCACATATTTACTCCTTTTTTACTTATTTACTCCTGTGTGGTCCACAAGGCAATGATTAAAAAGGAAAAAAGTGTAAACAGCTACGAGGCATGTAAATAGCTACTGTTCATGCAGAAATTACGATGACATTTCAAATGATGCCATGTGGATGGGGAACAAAACACAACTTACAAATTGTATTTCCTAGTTTAAAGGAAATTACTAAGGAAGCACATTAGAAAATACTGCTCTGGTTATTTTCTCCATTATAATATCTCTGGCAAAAAATAACTTTTTAAATGATGGTGACTAATAAGCTGAAAAACATACCTTAGCAAAGAAAGGTTATTACCTAAGTCAAGGAAATGGAGGTAGTTTTTACATTGTTTATTTGCCTATAATTTAAATAAATTTCAGGATTCTTCTTTTAATTTTAATATAATGTGACACCAGATAAGCGTCATCCAATTTATGGACCGTGTTCTGTTAAGAGTATCAAATATTAGAGTCATTTTAAAACACAGGCAGGCTACCTGAGAAATGCAATAAAAATAAAAACTTTATTGAAAGACAGGCTGTTAGAAATTAGACATCAGAACATATTTAAGGTGTAAAATACCTTTATTTCATAATTGAAACATCTAGAAGAGACATATTAAATATTCCCACAATGCATAGTAATCACTGCAATTTTACAAGTTTTATTTCTAAGAAAAATTGTTTTAGAAGCTGTTCCATTTTCTCTGTGCCTTTCTGAGTTAGTTGTCTTCTTTCTGTCCTAATGGAGGAAATTAAACATGGTACTGCTCTCTTTATGTGTCTGATCTGAGGTCAAGGCATTCACATTGCAATAGTTTTGAGTGCACCATGACTATGAAGGCAAATACATTTAAACAGAACTGGAGTGATAGGAAGATACCAGTTTTTGTTGATTTCCAACTTATGTCAGACACTGTCCTGTATGCTTTACAGATATTATCTCATCTACTCCTCTCAAAAGTTCTTTGAAGTGCATCTCAGTATTTCCCTTTCACAGATGAAGTATCAAGGACCACAGCAATTTGAGTAAATTGTTCTGTGGTAAAGCTGGATTTGAATTCCTTTGGTTTCAAAGCTTTTTTCTTTCTACCACATTCTACTATTGTTTAATTTTATAAATTATCTGCTAAGGTAATAGAATGAGATAAAAAGAAAAACACCATAAATATAACAAAAGGCATCTGAATCTTGACCTGTAGCATAGCCAGCCAGATCTTACTTTTTTGTTTGAAATATTTATATAATGAATATTCAATTTTTAAAAACTAAAAAATATAATCAAATGATTTTTTGAAGAGTTAATAATCTCCCATCAAAGAATATTACTTGCTTCAAAGATTAACCATGAGTCACATTAAAAGGTAAGACATGCTGAGAAATCACAGAAAATTTCTATTTGCTAAGATTTGAATTTATGATTCATTGTTGTTGTTCAGTGGCTCAATCATGTCCAACTTGTTGTAACCCCGTGGACTGCAGCACACCAGACTTCCCTGTTCTTCACCATATCCTGGAGCTTGCTCAAACTCATGTCTAATGAGTCAGTGATGCCATCCAACCATCTGACCCTCTGTTGTCCCCTTCTTCTCCTGCCTTCAGTCCTTCCCAGCATCAAGGTTTTTTCCAATGAGTTGGCTCTTCGCATCAGGTGGCCAATGTATTGGAGCTTCAGCTTCAGCATCAGTCCTTCCAATATTCAGGGTTGATTTCCTTTAGGATTGACCGATTCATCTCCTTGCAGTCCAAGGGATTTTATGATTAACTGAATTAAATTAGATGTTAAACTAACTTTGAAAGGGACATTTCTTTCATTGATATACCTAAACAGATATCCTAATTAAACACTCAAAAACAAATGAATCAATTTCTGCTTTTAATAATGGGTTAGAAGAAAGAAAAAAAATAACATATTCAATGTCAATTTAGTAACTGATAATATGGATTTAGTCATGCACGGAAGAAGGGGCAATATGGAGCCTATTTAGACATCTATGTATGTATATATAACCAGGTATATTTATATGCAGATTGCGTTGAAGATTAATGCTATTTCATGTGTAAAGTCTTCATTATCAAGCCAGGTGAACAAGAAGACTATTGAATTCAAATATAGCAAACAGTGAGAAGAGCAAGTACTTCTGGTACAGACACACTAGGGTACAATTCATGATCTTAGGGAAGCTGTCTAATATGTTAGTGTGTCAGTTACCTCTTTGTGAAGTCTATTTCACAGAGCAGTTTTAAGAAATTAAATAAATGTACCCAGAATGTTCATCCCAAATAAGTATATAGTTCATCTCTCTCTCACCTTTTTCATTTGCATAGATGCTAACTTTGTCATAAACCAGGCATGATAGCAGGGTTACAGCATTGAGAGCTGCATAAGAGACACCTCATGTTTTCACCTCTGCTTTTAAATGAGAGCAAAGTTGGGAGCTACCTTGCGGTATTTCTCGGAAGAGAATTCAAACTTAGGATTTCCAGTTTTCTTCTGAGATGGAAGATGGACACAGAAACAGAAGAGTTGTTGCTCTTTCTCCTGTCCATTTGCCCAGGTGTCCGTGTTCAACTTGGGGCTTCTCTGCTGGCTCTGATGGTAAAGAAACCACCTGCAATGCAGGAGACTGAGGTTTGCCTGGGTCAGGAATATCCACTGGAGAAGGGAATGGCAACCCACTCCAGTATTCTTGCCTGGAGAATCCTATGGACAGAGGAGTCCATGGGGTTTCAAAGAGTGGGACATGATTGAGTGTCTAACACTTTCACTTTTTTCCCCATATATTCTATATATGCTATATATATATATTATTCCATATATGATAAAATATTTTTTTCTACAGTAATCAAGGACTTCTACATAAGAAAAGACCTTGGTCTTATTGTGAATAATTTATTTGCTTCTGTATTGCCTTCCCATCCTTAACTTTCATCCCAGTGTTCAATATGCCAAACATGGTGTTTAGTACTGGAGATTCAAAGTTTCATTTTACAGATCTGTGCCTTCGAGGACAAACAGTCCAACAGGAACACAAACATTACACAAACCATTATCAGAACACATAGAAGACTGCTGTGATTAAATAAAGTTTTACCAATGGATCATAGTGACTGGTTTCACACAATTGAGATTATTTATCTTACTTAAGAATTCAGTTTTTGTACTTTATAAGGGGTTGTCTGCAAACTTTAAATTATTAGGAGTGGAATCATTTTCTTGGTCTATCTTCTGAGAAGAAAGCTGTAAGACAAAACCTATCTTTAATATTTTTCTATTTTTAAAATGTTTCATATGAGAACTCATTGTGTAACTAAACAGAGTTTGATTTAAAGTACATCCATCTTGAGCCTTACCCCAGAGATACTGTAGTATCAAGATGCTCTTAGATAGTCTAAGGCTGCCCCTCAGTCCTAATGAGCCTCCTGTCCTCCCTTCCCACTAGGACACTCGTCCATTCTGGGCTTATGCCTGCCCTTAGGAGCAACCCTTGCCCAAAGAAGCCTCTATGCATGCTTATATTTGATTCATCTGTCTTCAACATTATTTCTGTCTCTGATAATGTTGTTAAACAATAAAAGCATGGTTATTAAACAGTGATCATTAAACAATAATAGAAACTATTCTTGCTGCTGCTGCTAAGTCGCTTCAGTCGTGTCCGACTCTGTGTGACCCCATAGACGGCAGCCCACCAGGCTTCCCCGTCCCTGGGATTCTCCAGGCAAGAACACTGGAGTGGGTTGCCATTTCCTTCTCCAGTGCATGAAAATGAAAAGTGAAAGGGAAGTTGCTCAGTCGTGTCCAACTCCTCGCGACCCCATGGACTGCAGCCAACCAGGCTCCGCCGTCCATGGGATTTTCCAGGCAAGAGTGCTGGAGTGGGGTGCCATTGCCTTCTCCAGAAACTATTCCTAAAATAACTCAAACCATTTATTAAGAAAAGATGATGATTTGTACTCTTTAATTCAAATCTCAAAATAATACTGTGAAATATATGATATAACTGCTATTTTCTTGATGGTTCCACAATAAAGAACCCATGTGCCAATGCAGGAGATGCAGGTTTGATCCCTGCGTTGGGAAGATCCTCTAGAAAAGGAAATGGCAACCCAATCCAGTATTCTTGCCTGGGAAATCCCCCAGACTGAGGAGGCTGGTGGGCTACAATCCGTGGGGTTGCAATAGGGTCCATCATGACTTAGTGACTGAGCACACACTCACACACTCCTCTTTTATAGATGAGAAAACTCAAGCCTAGGGAAAGATGAATTACACTCTTGGGGACTTTGTTGGTGGTCCACTGACTCTGTGATCCCAGTGCAAGGGGTTCATGCAACTATTAATTCACACGTTGCAACTGAAGACCCCACAGCTAAGACTGGTGCAGCCAAACCAATCAATAAATAAAAATAAATATTAAAAACAATTTACTCCTTTTGGGTCATACTATTAGCAAGGCATAAAACCCAAACTGGAGCCCAGGCACTGTAAAACCTATCCCTATCAGTAGCACATGCTAATGAAGTTTCCGATAGACGTTAGTATGGGAACTTTTAAATAAGAAATCAGTATTTTCACTATTTGTGGTGTATTGTTTGTATAATTTTATGTGTTTATTGCATAGGTAGAATTTGAGATCACTTTAAGTCTTTTTGGGAATAAGTCATAAATTAAAAGATAGATTGAATGTAGAAGCAAAATTTTAATCAAATGTATCTGGAAAGACAGTCTTTGAAATATCACTAACTTGTGCAAAATATGAGAATGTATGAAAATATTTTCTTCGACTTATTTTTCCAAGGGCTTTTATTGTTTCTATTTTGTATATTCAATAAACAAAATTCAAACTTTTAAAAATATTCCATTTTCATATAGTGATACATTTTAGTTTGATTAGTTCTCAGAACATAATGCACATGATTCCTCATGTGGATGCTTCTTTAAAATGAAAATTATGTTTTAGAAAATTCAAGGAATGTCCTTGGATCATGTCATTGCAACAAGCCCCTCAAGTGATTCTGATGCCAATTGCTTCTGATCTCTTTGTGAAAAGCCTTTCTTCTTTAATTGGTTAGGTTTTTTTAAAAGAGATTAATTATACTTTTGCCAATTTGGAAACTTCTCTGAAGTGATAGTAATAACAGTAAGATCAACACAGGGAGCCCCAGTGGAAAATTACCTTTTCCTCTTTGATAGCCTCTCAAAAATACTAGACTCCTTTGGATTTAGTTGACAAGCTGTAACAAATGTCTCCAGAAACTAATGAAATACTGAAACATTAATTGAATAAGTAAAAATGCATACAGCTCTACTTATTAATTAATTAAACTCATGTAAATATATTATAAATAGTTACATAGCATTCAGAATCCCCTCACTGCCTTCTCAAAAATTACCTGTCACAAGATAGCTTCTATTTATTTATATATTTTATGTATTTGTGGTACATTTAGAAAGGAGATAAAAGTGATAGATTTTTGTTGGTACTGCTAAACTTTCAGAGATTAAATTGTCTTATGAAAAGCAATAATTTCCAGAGAGATCCAGGAAAAAACCAATATGAAAGTACTAAATAATGTTCCAAGTACAAGGAATGGCTCTATGAGTCAACCCTAGAAGAGTATATTTAGAAGGACCTTAAATAAGGACTTTTTGCTTTGAACAGAATGGATAAATGGTGCTTTGAAAAATACAGGAAGTGACCTGAGGCAGTAGGCATATAGCAGTTTATGCTAATATTAGAGATTTACATTTCATAACAAATAATATATTATGTACTTTACTGACTTATTTGAGAAAGACCTCTTAGTTTTCATATTATGGTTCTGTAACTGTGGAATTATTACCAGTATAGAGGCCCAAAGTATCGTTAGTTCTGGTCTTCTGAGAAGTGAATGCAGGGTATAGTTAATTTCCACTTATGAGAAAATAGATTAATAATTAACAAAACTTTAACAAGATTTTAGGATCCTTCCTTTGCTCAATTATTCTTTTTAACTTCTGACAATATGTTGCACAATGTCTTTTAATTCATGTATGTTTTCTTTTCCCTTATGCAAAAAGCATTTACATTTACAAGTAAGAGTATTTTTACCTGCCCACTCAAGATACAATCAGTAACATTCTAGATGTAAAGAGTAAGAGAACAAGTGGAAAAAATGCAATTTAGCGTAATTGAAACATGTGCCTAGCCATCTGGAGCACTTCTGCATAATATAAAGACATTTGGCATTTTAAATAAAGGATTTTGAATTAAACCAGAAATCTTTTGTGTCTTCCAAAGACATTGATTTATTGAGACTATGTGTGGCTTTCCTTCATATCCAAAAGATTAATGATTTCCTAAATGTTCTTTCATTCCTTCTTTTTATAAAAAGAATACATACAGTTAACCAAAATGACATCCTTGAGGTTATATGCACAAAGGTGACAGAAATATTGCAAAGTATTTTGTTTCAACAATTAATCAAATGATACAAAGTATAAATTTTCCCAAACTGAAAAAAATGAGCTTGGTGTTATTAAAGGTTGATTGAATAAATAAATGAGTAACTATGTGATTATCTTAATCTTGCATGTAAGTTATTTTTATAAAATGTATTAAAGAGTACGATAAAATAATTCTAACTTTTGATCTATAAATTTCTAAAATATCAGCATGGTGATTAGTGTTGATAAAAGTGAGGGATCAAACAAATCTGGTCTTACCAATATGAAATAGTTTACTGATATAAAGGAATTTTTAAGAGTATAATATTTATCAAGCATAAATAATGCTAAATCTTATAGTTCGAGTGATTAAAAATACCTTTTATATTGTGAAATTGAAAATGCTATTGTTTTATTACAATAGCTCTTGGTATTTCACTTTTTGAAAATTTAAAATTTTATTGAGATTATGTAACTGATGTTAAATGTATTATTTACAGTCAAAATTAGAGCTATTTCTTCTGTGGAATATATTAATGTAAAATGTTTATGCAGGGTAGTCACCAGCGAGATAGTTTTTTATTTATGTCTAGGACACATTCAAATCTCCATAGTTAAACAAATTGAATTGTTTTATATAATTGTATATATATGTATATATAAGGTTAGGCAAAAGGATTAAGCCAAGAAAAACAGGAACAATGAAATTTAGGACTGCTAACAAAATCCTGAAAACTCACTTGAAAGTGAATGAATTTTATAAATTAGTTTTTTCTTGGCTTCAGTTCCCTTTTATGGACTGACATTATATATTCTGAATAAAAAATAAAAAGACTATATTATTATATTAAATCAGGGTATTTAAACAGAAATGCTTCATCGGTGTGCATTCTTTTAGTAAGTGTTCTGAAGTAAATAAATCACTGCTATATGATTTTGAAACTGCACAATGGGTTGTAATTAACTATATGGCCAGTGTTAGTTGTATGAGTGTTTTATTTACTAAATAACAAAATTTTGCCAGACTTCAATATAACTTAAGTAGAAGGGTGCTGTAAGCTTTAAGTGATCAGTCATTTTGCAGTTTTAAATCCTATCCAGTGGCTTCTTGGTAAAGAAATGTGTGATTTTTATAATCAGGCCCCCATGTTTTCCTGTGTAAGCTAACATATGTCTTTAAATTCTCTGTGTCTACTCTTGTGCATACTGAGAGCTTCTTTGTAAGTGAAGACGTTTTCAGAAAAAAGTCAGGATTTTATCCCAGTTATGTTGAACTATCTCTACTAGTTTAAAGACAATGATTAATTAAGCAGCTTCAGTTCATGGGCCTGGTTACTTTCCAGCTGCCAGGACTAGAGACCCCCCACTTCATCTCCAGGATGTGTTATTAACCACTTACTGTTCTATCTTGACCTCTAAACCAGTCACGAATTTTCATCTCATTTACAATTCCACTTTGAAAAAAGGAAAAAAAATTGATAAGACTTTAATTGTATGTCTTGATATTGTTTTAATGGCATTTCATAATTTACTCTCAGACTTTTGAAGCAATTTTTAAAAGTCTGTGTTTGAGTGTTGACTATCTAATATGTGAAAATTTTCACTGATCAAGAAAATAAATTAAAAATAAATGTTGGCCTTGATCTGACAGAAAATTTGAGAAGCCAAAGCTACATATCTACAAAAAAATAATGTAGTAAAAGTTGTGTAAAAATGGCCAGATAAGTTAACCATATTATTAAGCAAGTTAATTTGAAAGGACTTCTTGAAGATAATTTTGATCTTGGACCTACATAGACTGAAGGAGGAAACACTAGGCATTTTTCAAGGGTGAATTGAACCCAGGCCTGTGTAAAATGAGGACCAAAAACAGTTAATTGAGCTGATCACAGGACCATATGGTGTTGTAATGGAAGAATTAATACAGGTTTGGTTTGTGATACAAGTTAGGCAAATTGAGCAGGAGCCGTGCATTAGACCTGTGAGATTTTCTTGTTAAATTGTACAATCTATATTTTTGAAGTTGGAGGAACTTCTGATAGTTGAATTACTACAGTGTAAAAAGTTTCTGATGAACCTTGAACAGTTCTGTAATTTTGCCAGAGTACATTCAAGACATATTGCATGTGGACTTTTAAAAAGAGTATTTGATTGATAAATTTATTATTTTGATGTATTTTACCCCTCTTGTGATGAATGACTTTCCCAATTACCTTGAAAAGTTCAGAAATAAATTTATTAGGTAAATTATTTCATTTTTGTTGTAATTGAACACACAGCATGTGCATAGAAAGAGTAGGGAGGCCAGTATTTTCCTGTGAAGTTACTCAAGTGGGGACAGTTCATTGGAACCAAAGTTTTCATCCTCAAAAGTTTTCATCCTCACACCAGTTTGCTGTGTGGTGTGCTTAGTCACTGGAAGTACCTAATTCTGCTGTTGCTTTTTTGCATGCTCTAGCTGATGGACATTACTTACTTTTCCTGTTTGGAAGATTCCTTCCCATCATTTACTGTTTAGGTCAAGAACCCCCCTGTGAGAAAATCCTCAGTTGCTTCCCAGGTAGACTTAACTATTCCCTGCTCCTCAGTTCCTTAGCATTTTATTCATATTATGCATGTAATGCTTACCACATTGAATTACAGTTACTTAGCATTCCCAACTGCCTCCCTTCCCACATTATGACATCTTTGTGCCTGGTCCATTTCTCATCCGTCCTTGGATCTTCATGTCTGTAGTGGTGCCTGACACGTGACCAGGATCAAAAAATGCTGAGAAAATTGAATTAGCTGAATTAAATTGTGTGGGTTTGGTTTTCTTGGTACTGTTGTAGCTATTATTTCTCTTTTACCTTTGTAAATGTGTAATTTGGTCATATGTGAATTTCTTTATTTAAAGCCTTATAGTAGCTAAAGCTTTCTTTTACACAATATAAGTGATCCACAAGTCTTCATGAAATTGGTAAATTAGGTGAACATCCAGGAGCCTCCTGGAGGAAACAGTGAATGGAGCAGGTCATTGACCTGCTTAATCACTTCAGTGTATTTTTTACATCAGACTAGGATTCTGGAGGGGGGAGGGAAACTCTGTAAATAGAAATATGGGGCAGTGAAAGTATTGGTAAATTTCCCCTTTCTTCACTTCTGATTTGGGGGCTCTTTGTTTGACATAACATAGTGTACTTCTAGTTTTTCCCTGTTAACTTTTTGCTTAAGGCCAAAGAGAAATGTCTGAGAAGCTCCTAGGAACCATTGGAAAATAAAGGGAAAAGTTACATACGGTTTTCCTTTAGACCCCCTGGAGAAGGGAACAGCTACCCACTCCAGTATTGTGGCCTGGAGAAGTCCATGGACTATATAGTTCATGGGGTTGCAGAGTCAGACACACCTGAGACACTTTCACTTTCCTTTTACTAAGTTATTTTCCTTTAATATTTCTGCTCTTTGTGGATGTTGTTATTAATATTATAGCCAGTTAAATATAGCTAATATTGAAGATAACCTTTGATTCCACAAAAAGAAAATTTATATATCACTTGTGTGTTAATTTTCCTTCATTTCCCAAAAGTAGGAGAAAGCATAGCTTTAAACAGAATGTTTTTAGGGTGTAGACTTTGGTAGTACTCCTGAATATTGCTCTAGCATGCATTATTAATAGATTTGCATTTGCATGTTGGACTTTCTTTTTGGCTTATAATTAAATTAGAATGCTTTTAGAGTTTCAAAGGATAAACATGAAGCTATAAATGGAGCTACAGAATTATCTTTAAAGTGAAATCTTACTGACAGCTGTATTTTAAGTAAACCTGTACATAACAGTGCTTTAATAGTTAACCAGGCAGATTTTCCCAGCTGCCCAGCCAAAGAGCCATCTACTCAGTGTCACAGTTCAGCTGAGCTGTGGTTATCTGTATGAAATCAATCTTTTGAAGAAGGCAGTGAAGGTTTTTCTTATTTCATTTGCTTTCAACCAGACCTTCTCTCTCTCTCTCTTTTTTTTTTTTTTTTTCATTTTAAGAAATACTCTTAGTAGGTCATTAGACTTTGAGAGTTATTCACTTTGTTAGGCCAAACACTAAAACTTTCTGTCTTTTTACTCTGATTAGTGACACTTTAATAAAGTCATTTGAAGTTCAGTGGACTGAATTTTCCAACTTTTCTGATGTTTCTATGGTCACGGAAAAGCAACCTGTATTGAAGCTTGTATACAATCTTTTAAATGCAAATCTTGGAAAACTGTGTGTAATCTTGTATATCTGACTTCAACACTGACTGACTGCAAAATGTGAAGGTTAAAATAAAAGCGGTTGTAGTATTTCCCTTCTTTTTCTGTTGTTCAAGTTGGAGTACAGTAAGTGGTGGGAAATAGAGAGGTTGTCACTTGATTAAACTTGAGTCTTTGAGGATAAAAAGTTTGTGGATAAAACTTTTATGGCTATACTTACCTTTTTGACAAACCAATAGGACAAAACCTTAGTTTTCCCCACATGATTAGATGATAAGGATAATGCAAAAGTATTGAATAAAGAATTACTTAGAGCTAGAGCCTTGAATTATTTATTTATTTTTTAAAGAAAAAGTAAAGGGAAAGTATGTCCAATTGGCTATAATTAAATCATGCACGGTGAACTCACTTTGGAGGAATTAATGCATTTTGTATTGGATTGTGGACTTGAGTGAACATTTACAACACGTGAGAATGGAAAGGATAAAAAATTATGGTTGTCTTTTGGTTCACAAGAAGCCAAGGAGGCAGGTCATTGACTTGATTTTCATGGGAAGACTGATTCTTGCCTGCTCGCATATTCAGGGGCCGAACAACCTGGTATTGACAGCCACAGTTTGGGAGGGGAACGTGCAGCAAGCATTGTGCCATGGTTTGTTGAGGAAAAACAAGGGAAGATTTAAAACAAAGCTGTGAATAGGAACAGTAGTCCTTGTGTCTTGAAGCTGACTGATTTTCCTCTGTAGAGCTTAATGAAAGTATTACCCTTTTCTCTAAATAAGGTCTGTCCTGTGCTAAGAGAAATATTTAAGTTACAATTCAGTGACTCTCAACAGTGGAAGCACTTAAACTCTTTGAAGGAAATAGGTGGGAGCAATTAATTCCAAATGCTATAAAAACCATGAGCCTGAGAGGTAGGCTCAGGGCTGGTCAAGGACTATATAAAAATGCCAATACTTAATGGTTCATTTTTCCAAACCAAAGGAATTCATAGCCTTGCATAGTTTTATTTTAGATTTCTAAATCTTGACATTAATAAATGTGAATATTTGTATTATATATTCAATTTTATAGGAAATATGGCTCAGCATTTAATTTTACCTTAGTGAATTTTAAAAGACATTTTTTTTCTTTTGCATCAGCTTGATCAATGGATATTTTCTATGAACTAATTTTTGGAAACTCAACAGAAATGTCATTATGTTGATGGAATCCAGTACCAACAATTATCAATATATTCACTAGGGACTCAATCAATGTTTGTATTAGCAAGTGAGAATAAATCAATACATTATGACAAAGTAATGGAGAAAATAGTGGCTAACAGTGAATAGAGATTTTAATGAGTATTAAAGTATATTGTGTAATGATGAAAATGAATATTTAGAATGAAGCAATTTTCTGAAAATTAATGAAAAAACAAAAGTATTCTTTGAATTGATATGTTGTGAAAATAACTAATAAGAAGTACTTTATTTTTGGTTTCTGTAATTTTAATTAGTGAACATCAACCATAGATATATATTACCAACTTTATATAATATACAGTCTATATCATATACACACATAATAATCTCTCTCTATATATATTTCAACTATATGAGCTATTTTATATGTAGAGATACAGACATGTAGATGGGAAGACCTACTAATTAATGTACTAGTTAAAAATGATACAGCGAAAGGTAATAGAAGAAAGGAAAAAACAGTTAAGTAACGTTTGCACATTTACAATATCTGGGGTAAATGCTTCAGAAATGTGGGGGATCCTTACTGTCCTCTTTCCTCTCATCACTGTAGCCCCAGAGTAAAATGCATGACAGCTAGAGTACAATCAATAATGATTTATTGAGGAAGTGCATAAAAAGCACAGGATTAGAGTGGGAAAAAAATTCATTAATGTGAAAATTATATTCTTAACGTAGATTGAAGACTGGAGGGGCTGTATTTTTATTGTGTAGTTACATAAATTAATAATCCTGGAGAATATGTATAGATGATCTAAGTAAATATTCAACTTGGAATCATATGATGCTGTCTACATAGATAATCTCAGCCAAAATGACGTTGAGAGTGCTATATTTTACTTGTGACTGGAGCAAGGCTTTTTTTTCCCTAAAAGAGTGTCCTAAGTTTATTTGAAAATTGGGGATAATTTACTTTAAAATTATCACATCCAAGAGAAAACTACATTTGTATTTAATGAAGTTGAAGAATATGGAAGGATCTGGGAGCTTATATACATAGATAATACTCTGAAAATAGCAGTTATTATTCCAAAATTTCAACCAAATTTAGGAAGAAGATTAGAGGGTATATATATCATCACATAAATAATGATGAATCTGTGCATTAGGAATATTATTATATATATTAATATTTTTTGTTGCTATAATTGAGAAAAATACAATGATACTGAAAAAGGGACACAAATTATCCAGAAGGGTTTAGAAAAGTATAATGAAAATATAAAGATTAGGGCTTATAAGTCTGGAGAAGAAAATAAAAGACATTAAGAAAATAAAACTTTGTTGAAGTTTATAGTATGATGTGAAATATTGCTGAAATTGGCATTTGGTGAGAATTGCCCAGTATATTAAAGATAATGGCTAGTACTTGTAGCTTGAAAGAAATATATTTAGGACACATAACACAATACACAGTATTATATTACATATACTATATTAATATATATGTTATAGATTAAATTAAAATAATATCCTGAGATGATATATTAATACATAGGTTATAGATGAATTACAGTATCCTGAGATGAAATGGGCTGAAAGTAAAGAGGTTTAAATTAGTTTGGAATAGTTTTCATGCTCTTCACAAATGGTCCTGTGCACTTCCATAGTGAGAGGTGCAATATTGGATCTAGTGCATTGAAGGTCTTGTATTCTAGGTTAACTTCATACCAAGAGAGGTTTACAGGAGCTTAAGCAGACAAATAAAACAAATAGAATTATATATGTAATATATGCAATGGATTGATTTGATATATATGCCCACTTTTAAACTTCTAAATATACTAGCAGTACATTTGGAATACAATGATGAATTCATTTAGAATATTATCATTTTGTTTGACATTCATATGTCACACAAGTTCAAAGCTAAGTTCAAGTGCACAAAAGCTCATTTCAGAAATAAAATCACAACATTAATTTTTACAAAGGTGAAGGACAGTAAAAACTGATTAAAATCTGCCTTAATTCAATTCAGAGTGCTTACACGGGACCCTAAACTCAATGTGAAATTTCAGACATGTGTATTGAATTTACAACTACTGATTACATTACATTTATTTGGCAACTGTTTTCAGGTTTTCACATATGAATCCATTAATATCAATTCAGTTTAGATTTAGTAAATTTCTGATTGTTTAGTACTTCATAAAAATGCACATTTCACAGAGTAAGTGAATAATTTATATTGTGATTTCTTTTGGATAATACAGCTTTTTGAAAGAACACAAAGGAATTGTAAATTTGACTCCTGCAATTCACACACTTTAGAACCAGTTGAATGCCAAAGTAACTCGGTTGTGTTTATCTTTGGTCACACTCAGTGTTTTCTTTCTTTCTCCTCAACAAGATGAGATAATTGAAGCTTTTTCTCTACTTGGGCCATGTAAATTTTTTTTTTAAATGAGAAAACTGTAGATTTTGAGTTGGCCCTATAATTGCTGAAATTTTATCTTTATTTTCCAAGTACAAAAATCAAAACTTCATCTTACTTTATTTAGACATCTTCCAAAGTTCTGTTCCTTAATGTTGCTTTAAAAAAAAAAGAAAAAGTCAGTTCAATGACTTACTTTCTTGTGTACAACAGAAAGAATCCAGTTTGGTCTTTGTAAGCAGTGAAAGACTAGGAAGGAAGTATGTGTTGTATAGCCAGTGTTTCGAGTTGGTAGTTTTTGCTTTTGTTTACTGTGTTTCTCATTCAGCCCAAATGTCCCTATCTATAACAGCTTTGGAGAAGCACCTTTGTCCCCAGAGCTGGCCTCCAGGAAGGCTTGGATCCATACAAGTTGGGAGAAATGGGTACTGGCTGTCATCCATAGGAAAACAGAACAAGTTTACAGAGCTCCTGCTGATTTCCTTGAAAGTTCTCTCTCATACACTGCAGTAAGCCATTTAATGTTACTAGGGACAGACCTAAGCAGAAAGATTTCCAAGGTGTCTATTCATTCTTCCCAGCTAGGCTGTCCATTAAACTTGGAGAAGAATGTCTGATCTTTAAAGCAGTGTGGTTCATCACGTTTCCCTCTCTGACAATTGGGACTGAATAGTTCCTTAAATGATTATTGATATTAGAATTAGTATTACTGTTTTGGGATTAGAGGCATGAGAATGGTTCCTGAGGTTTCTCCGTGGAAGATTCCTTACTCCAGGCCCTGCATCAGTTGGCAGTCAACCCCAGCCAATGCTCAGTGGATTTGCATATGGTCATGTGATGTGGTTGAGTGGCCAGATTGGAGTAAATTCTGTTTTTAAATTCTGTTTTACATCATTTTTATTTAATGAACTTCCACTCAAAGCCAGTGAATCATGACTTTCTGATTTGAAGATTAAAATATTTATGAACGTAAGCTTGGCATGATCAATTTGGAATTCATATATACAGATGAAATATATGATATGATATGAAATCACTGATAGCAGTGATTACTTTTAAAATACTAACTTTCATTTCTTGTTGATTTTGGTCAGTCTGCCTTTTTTTTTTTTAACACTTAGTCTGGCAACTTTTAGTTCCAGCAGTATTGGTCATAAATAAATGAGCAATACAGAATTTTACATTTTTGAGAAACCATGAATAATGTGATATATTTTCTTTTGTTATCCTCTGTTGTTTTGTTAAGAAACTATTTTTTTCTAGTCATATTATTTGTATTAACTAGTCAGCAATTTGATGAATTTTCACATTTCACTTTTTATCAGAATAACTTCAATTTTATTATAGTACGAGAGCTCTTGTTCATGCCACAGCTTTTTAGCTGTTTCAGGTAATAAGTTGATTGTGCTAATACATAGACCTGTACTCCATATAAAGCTAACAAGTAATGGAGTGAAAGGGAATGATTTTGTTAAGATTTTTCAACATTGATCAGTGAACTTCAGAAATATTTGTTCAAATTACCTTTCAATCGTGATCAGTAACTAAATTTTTATATTCACAATTCTTCATTCTGAGAAAGATGAGTTCTTCAGAATTCTTTCAATTTCCTCCACTTCCTACAGAATTCTAGAGTCTTCCCAACCCTCAGGATAAACTTGGCTTGAAGGATCTTTCATTTTGGACTAGATTTAGTACAACAATTCAAATAATTTCAGAAAGATTGATTCTACCTGCTCAAACATTTTATATCAAAATTTCAACATACATAGTTATATTAAGATTTAACTTTCTTGTAGTGTAACTCTTACTTTCTCTAACAAAACTTTTTATTAAAGGAATTTATATTCTTGCAGAAAGTTGTTACTTTACTTTTCAGGATTTGTATAATATAGAATAGTTATGATAATGACTCATACCTTGATGTGTTGCCCTTAAATATAGTATAATTCTAAGTGATTATATGAAGGGAATTAGAATACCCAGGAAGCATTTTTGATCACCTAATGCAGTGATTTCCAAACTAGAGCTGAAGAAGCCTCAAGAGCCAGGTAGAGCTTTGTCACCAGTATTTTTTTCACTCTACAATATTTCAGCCAGAATAGCTCCAGTTTAACTGTTTCAAGTGTTTTCTTCCTTCTAACATTTATTTTTAAAATAACAACTCACTTTTCATGACCAAAAAAAGTTTGAACAGAATAGGTAAGTGTTTTCTTTAAAAATGTGTTTTGTTTGAAGATGTACCAGCATGCAGGTTGCCAACAGGTTTGGGAAATATATCTCCTCTGCTTGACTATTCCTCTTAAATAAAGAATTCTTTTTCAACTGTTGCTTTTTACACCTATCTGTCAGTATTTTCAAGTACTCCATTTGTCACAGTAAGGATATTCCTAAAGTGGGATTTTGAGGTCCCTGATTTCAGAGAGTGGTTTTTCAGATCAGCTCCCCATGTGGGTAACTAACGATAGGGGTGTTTTCCTCTGTCAGTACCACCAGTCTTCTCCTTTGCATGTTCAACATGTATAAGTTGTTCTCTTGTGAAATGAAACTGGGGCTTTCTTATGCATATTCAATATCCTGCAACCTTGGCACTAAAGGGAAAAAAAAAATCTAGCACCAACTATATAGGCCATAAGACTAAACTAAGTTCTATTAGATCCAATGTGTTGGCATTAGAAAATAATTTATTCCTGTACTTCCCTGTCCCCAGCAGAGTGTTTTACAAATAATTGTCCTTTGATGAATGTGTTTTTAATTCATCATTAGCCCTCTTCTGTTGGATAATGTTAGAATATGACTCCGCTCTAATTGGAAGAGGTTTCAGATCCTTCTGAAATTCTAAAAGGAAGTGAAATTTAGAAGGATGCAAGAGGTACATCCTTAATGACTAACAAAGGTTTTAGATGACCCAAACCAAATCTCATTTTTCAAGAAATGTTCAGTCCTATAGAAAGTTTGGCATTCAGTTAGAATGACTTTTTTATTCAAGCAGTTTTACAATAATTTGAAAATGAAAACCAGCCATCATTTAGTGATGATAGTCTACAGAAGTTTCACCCAAACATTACATCATCACAAACAAAGGATCTATTCATTGCCTGTTAGGCATCATCTCAACATCTGTCCACTATTGACTTGTCCATTTACATTGTTTGAGAATATGATATAAATTTAAAAATTTATTGTTTTCTTTTTGGTTTAAAATTGTATTTTGTTCCATTGGAATTGGTCCAGGAGTGAGATAAATATGTTTCAAGGAATCTCCAAACTGTCTTCTGTAGTAGCTGTATTAATTTACATTCCCACCAACAGTGCAAAGGGTTCCCTTTTCTCCACACCCTCTCCAGCATTCATTGAAATATGCTTTAAAGTAATTCTTTTCATAGGATGTTTACTGTCTTTTGTTAATCTGTGAGTTAATTGAGGACTTGACACCATCTTTAAAGACAGAAAATTTTGTGTGTCTTTAGAAGAAAACATTGCTATCATACAGCTTATGGTTACATAGATTTGGGAGGACCATCAGTCAAATTATACATATTATTACTAAATAGTAAGTCTCAGTGATGGTATTGGGTTATAAAACAGTAATATGAGTTATACATATATTTAATTATAAATTAATATTTTATGCATTTTATTCTTTAGAGCAAAATATTTAATGACTGAAAAGCTGCAAATGAAGACTATGTAATAACATGCTTTGGTTGGACTGGTGTCTTAGAATTTGCAAAGCCACCATATTCAAATTGATCCAAAGATCTTAGAAATGTTATAAAATTAATCATCCTTCCTTTGAACGGAATTAAATTTTAATGATCATAAGCAGATAGATATCTGTGCTGTTATTCAACAAATCTTTCTAAGGTGTAATTTATAGGGTGAAAAAGTAAATACTGAAAATGTGCTATTTATAAAACTGATGTCCTTGTTTCAAAGACAAAGGTAAGTGACTATTTGCATCATCACTGTAACCAAACTGGATTTAAAATATTTTGCACCATATTTTCATGGTGTATTAAATGAGCAAGTAATTTATTTTCTGTCATTGGCTGGTGTTAAAATTAATGGAAAATTTTAATTTACAAGAGATTTTTTACTTAACGAACATTTCTATTTGTAACCCTCAACATGTATTTTATTTGCTTCTGGATAAAGTTTTTGATACACTATCCAGGAGACAGTGGAGGACAGAGGAGCCTGGAAGGCCAGGGTCCATGGAGTTGCAGAGAGACAGACACAGCTTAGCAGTTGAACAACAGCAAGTTTTGATTCACGTGCAGAAAGGATAACCAAGATACTTTGGGATTTAATGCAGATGGAATTAACTTTCAAATTTTATATGTAGATTCTTTTTATTGTGATTATCCATAAATTCGTTGTGATTCTTTCTTTTCTGATGGAATATTAAGCAAATTCCCACTCCCTTTTCTCATCCAATGTGCGATAATAGTGTATGCCAAATAAGAAAAGAGAGTCTCAGGCTAACATAAATAGTGATGGAGTTCACCCTTCTTTGTCCTAAGAAGCCAGTTCAGAGACAGAAATGAATCATGGTCTGGAAGGTCAATGGCTATGCCTGGGAAATTAGTGTCAAGTCTCAAATCCAACAGGAAAAAGGAGATAAGGAAGGAAAGTTTGGTAGATGGGAAAATAGTGAACAAGCCAATGAGGGTTTCATGAAAATAACTTATTGGAACAATTGGGTAAGAGGGTAAATAAACTTAGTTTTTAGGTTGGTCAGGGTCCTAAATCAAACATGATATCTTAAAGGAACTGTTCAAAGCATTATTCTTAGAATGGTTTCTGAGACTTCCTGAATTCTTGGATTCAAAAACTGGGGAGAAAATCATAGTAGTTTAGCTTCAAGGTATATTTATATCATGGCAGCCTTTCCTGACATGATCCACACGTTTTTCTATTCAGGTATGCATAAAAAGAAATTTGCCATAGTCTCTAATTGTTAATAATTTTGATACTTGACTTTTTCCAAATGATTTTGTGCATATCATTAACAATTTATATTTTTATCCCATTTAGTTTTAGGGGACCTTCATATGATAAGAGTTACGGAAATGTTGATTTCCAAGCAAATAATTTAAAAATGTATCTATTAACTTCCTCTGTTCCTAAAACATAATTCTTTACAGTAAGTGAAATAGCTTCTCAAATATCTATTTGAGTTGGCTAGCTATAACAGAATATTGGAAGGTACTCTTAGTAAATTGAAAGCCTCTATATATTTTAATA
The DNA here is from genome assembly GCF_029378745.1 of Bos indicus. Taxonomy (NCBI): domain Eukaryota; kingdom Metazoa; phylum Chordata; class Mammalia; order Artiodactyla; family Bovidae; genus Bos; species Bos indicus. The sequence goes on along the minus strand of NC_091776.1, from coordinate 32,574,555 downwards.
TAACAAGACACAGCAAAGTAAAAATTTCTTTGATCCATCTCATTGCAAGATACATTTCAAAGTTGATTCCAAATGCATTTGGGTAAATTAAAAGAAAAAATTGATCCTGTTGTGGTGATGGAATTATGGGAAAATGATTATAGATGTGGTTTGAAACTCAGCTTTTTACCAGCTCTACGATCTTGGTCAAGTTTATTAGTTTTTGTGAACTTCAGTTTTCTTATTTGTGAAATGAGGAAGACGCTTACGTTTAAGCTTTTGTAAAGATTAAAGGATTTAATGTATGTAGTGTGCATAGAACGATGCCTTTCAGATTTTTTGTGAACTATTTTACAGCTTTACCTCAATTGTATCTGATGATGTGGAGACAGTGGTTCATTTTTTTTTTCCCCTTCACTAATCAATGGATTCAAGTGCATTGGGATGTGTGGGGCTTTCCTTCATGGGAGAGAGAAAAATATATGATAATGATGGTGATGATGATGAAAGTGATTTCCAAGATTTTTAAAATACAGATCATCTGGCTACAGGGCCATTGACAATTTGCCTAGCTCTGATATAGAGAAGCACAAAAAGTCTCTTCCTCCCCTCAAATGTATTTGCCTTAGAGGATGTTCTCTATCACAGCTGCATCCTTTGATTGACATAATAATATCCTGTGAGCAGCAGCCCTGCTGTTTGGATCATGTTTTGTTTTCTGTCAGCAGTGTATCACAAGTATTTTCCTCAGTGGGCTAAGCAGACCCCGAGTGGGAGGCTGATAAAAGCAGCTAGTTCCTCATGCATCACTTTGAATGATTTCAAAGCGAAAAGAAGCAGCTGTGACAGTGTTCACACGAGCCACTCAGGGTGGTCTTATCTTTGTAGTCCTAACAATAATAGTACACCCTGGCTTGCATTCCTCAGCTGGAGAAGAGCAAAGTTGCCTAAGAGACATACATTTTTATTCCTTGACATGTCTTAAAATTGGATCTGTGATAAACAGCCTGACATTTTTACCTCCTTGGGTAATCTGTCTTCAAAGTAAATGTAGAGAAATGCTGTTTATGAATTTATTGCACGTCTGAATCAATATTTATATTAAACAGATACTTGAACTAATATGTAACAGATTGGTATTTACATACACAATCTGAAGAGGTTTCTTTTACTTAACTCATTAAAGGGATATGAAAAGAAGTCTTCTACATGTGCAGAAGATCATTGTAGTAATATTATTCTGCTCTAAAATTGTAGATCCATTTTTCGCCATTTTGTAAACCATGAGCCATGTTTATGGTTTGGAAAGCTCTTATATGAGAATTAATTTTAAAAGTGATTGTATATTTGGAAAGGCCTTATGTGAGAATTATTTTAAAATATGACCATATTATCTGGTCTTTCCACTGTATACAATTGAAAAGACCAGAGAATACAGTAAGTTATAGTTGAGTTAGAGAATATTTTATAAATTTAGCCCAATACACATATAAGTGAAAATCATTCACCAAAGATAGATGGTAGGGCATTGCATTCAGTCTTTAATAGTTCCATGTTGAACGTTCAGGAATCTAAGAAAGTGGAAATTAAATCCCCTGAGGGTGTGATTATGTTTTATCATTTCTTCTATTTTGTATTCTTATTGCAACCACTCACTGCAATGCCAGCATCTCCCATTACCTCCTGTTATACAAAGCACATGGCACTAATGATGAATGAATAAAATAAAAAGTGAATACACCATATGATGTATTCTATAAAAGGCAACATAAAGCAATATTCAAATAAATACAATAATTAACCATCAATGTGCTAAGTGTAAAAGTTGCTGTTTTTTAGCATTTGTAAATAAAAAGAAAAATTAGAACATCTCAGGGGTAACAAAAGATCATAGGATAAAAGGCTAACTTTGCTTCAAGCAAATAAAAATTTCTGAATTGGATATTTTTGATTCCAGTTTTTATGAGTTTAGGCAGATATACAATCTCTTGCTCTACAATAAAAATAGTCAGTTGCTTACTTAAATTGATAGATTCCTACAGAGCTACAAGATCCAGGATAGATTTATACTTTAACCCAGACAATTTTGGACCCTTAAGTAATAATAACAAAGCAAAGGGATCAAATGGAATTTCAATAGAAATTATTTTAGTAATATACCCACTGGTATTTAAGATATATTGAACATTCCAGCAATATTTACTAACATTAGGTTTTCACACAAAGACATAGAAGATGTTATTTTACTGCTCATTTTGGTAGATTTTACTCCTTTCACTGATGAAAAACAAGATATTTTATCTCCTCACTGCAGCTCCTATGTGAAGTGTAACAGCTAAGCGTAAATTGTTGAACACTGCTGGCATGTGCTTTGTGGGTATGTTTGAATCAAGGGAGTTTGTACAAAGGGCTCAGACCCTCCTCCTAGGGGGCTGTCATTTACCACAGATGCTCTTGTTCATTGTGGGATATAGCCTCGACAACCTCTCGACATTGCTTGCCAAATCCTACAGATTAATGAACTGGGCCATATATCCCATCCCCTTCACTTATGAAAGGAATAGCTAACTGCTTCATAAAGCTCTAAGATTATTTCCTCTTGCCCTTTGGTATTAGTTTCTTTTGTAGTTATTTAATCTTTGAATACATAAATCCAACTAGAGTTATTTTAAGTAAGACAGCAAGGGGGGAAAAGCCCCACTATTATTGTGCATGCATAGTTAGGAAAAGAGTAAAAGGGACTTTGATTGACTGGCAGCCCCCCCCCTTTTTTTTCTTTAAAATAATAGTGTTTAATTTTACATTTCTATTTTGAAATAATTCAGACTTGTTATTATAAAGAAATCACCTGTTATGTTATGAGATATATGATTTTCTGTTACATTTACATCCACATTTTCTGTCTTTTGTGAAGATTTGATGTGGGTTATAGATTTAGGCTTCCCTGATGGCTCAGTGAGTAAAGAATCTGCCTGCAATGCAGGAGACCAGGGTTTGATCCCTGGGTTGGGAAGATCCCCTGGAGAAGGAAATGGCAACCCACTCCAGTATTCTTGCCTAAAATTCTTGCTATGGGAAATCCCATGGATGGAGGAGCCTGGCAGACTACAGTCCATGGGGTTGCAAAGAATTGGACACAACTAAGCACGAGTATGGACAGACAAATGGATGAATTTAGGAGCCAAAGATTATATCTCTTATAAGAAGGAAGGCAACTCAAAGTGGAAGTAAGGCCATGTATGTTGTCCTGTTTATAACTCACTTTCTAGGTGTTATAAATCATACAAACATATTCATTATATGAAATGATTATTTTACTATTGTTTTATTTAGAAGATAGTTAATTGTGCACGAAAAACAGTCACCATTGTTGATTGGTCTATATTACATTTATGATCAAACTTAGAAGTTAAATGTTCAACAAACATTTAGCATAGAAGCAGCAGTACAAACATCTATATATACAGTAGTTTCTGCTCCCGTGTGTTGACACATAATACCACATTTAATGCCCCCAATGGTCCTGTGAGGTTGGCACCACTATTCTCTCCATTTTCCTGATGGGAAAATCATCATAGACATATGGAGGTTACTAACCTAAGACTGTTACGGACAAATGAAAAATCTTTTTACTGTAGTAAATTAGGTTAATTGTTAAATATTATTGATTTTTGTAATATTATTATTTTTCTAATAAAAGAGTTATCTGTATTAAAACACCTATACATATTGAAGGCCAATATATCCCCCAGATATACTGTGTTCATGCACGTGTGTGTGCTCAGTCACTCAGTTGTGTCGGACTCTTTGTGACCCCATGGACTGTAGCCCACCAGGCTCCTCTGTCCATGGGATTTTTCCAGGCAAGAACACTGTGTTCATACATCTTTGCTAAATGGTATATTTTAAGACAATACACTGCTTATTTTTTAATGCAGATAGTTTATTTCACTGTGGCTTGTCAGATTGTTCCCTGGTAAGTCAACTAATAAGTAAACTGTAAGATTTCTCAGTCCTGAAAAATAATTATTTATGAGATCATTAGTTATAATTCCCTTGTTCTCTAACTTTACTTTTAAATCAAAAACTATGGCTTCTGGTTGGTATAAATATAGTAATGCAAAAGGAAACAGAGGCTGCAAAGCAAAAACTGAAATTGTGGAGAGTGATTGTCAGAAGAAAATAATACTTGGATATACGTTAATATTGAAACATGACTGTCATAGTAGCATAGAAGGAATGAATGCCTTATGTTTTGCCTAGTTTCGTGTGTTGATTTATTGTTTTACTTTCTCATTTGTTTATCTTTCTTTTATGTATGGGCCCTAGCCTGGATCTCAGGGGAGAAATAATTCCAAAGTTTATGCTGCTTAACGTTACTCCTAAAAACACTCCGTATTGCCCCTCCAATGGAATCCTCTCACCCGCGTATTCCTAGATGAATTTTCACTTGAAACACAATAGCCTATATTTGAGTGTCCCAAAGTTCTACATTTTTCTCCCTCCTGGCTTCACACCATCTTTCCCTCACTTTCTTCACTCGAATTCATCTTATTTTTTATTCTTTTCTGGTCACCCCCTGACATTCACAAAGCTCTCATATGCCTTCACAGTGTTCCTCCCTTATGCTTTACAAGCCCCAGCACTTCACCCTAGGAATTACCATCTCCTTCCCTCTCTCCTAAGCAGTTAAGAGATCTGGAGTCATAATGTCTGGTTTCATATCACACTTTCACAATTTATTGGCTTTGTGACCTTAGCAAATTAACTAACTTCATTAAGCTTCTATCTCTTCATCTGGAAGACATGGATCACAACATTTCCCTCTGAGGCTTGTAAGGAGGGTAAAATTATACAACAAATACAGGATTCACATGTTAGCTATTATTATTATTATTGTTCCTGCAGAATAACCACTCAGTTAAGTCATTATTTCTGAAATAATTAACTAATTCAGGAACTAGTCATACCCCTGAATATACTTGCAAAACTCAACATACCTTTAAGGGAGGGGGAAGGATCAACGGCATATATAATGTGTGGGGCATAGCCATCTTTATTTCATTAAAACTTTAACTTACTAAAGATGACAAACATGTGAAATATGGTTTTGCATAAATCTGGGGTAAATATTTATGGATATAACAATATGTATTGTTTCAAGTATTTTTCATTAATTTCGGTGTCAAATTACTAGTTCCTGTGTGGCTAAATATGCATTTTTTTTCCCCTATGGGGCCAAGTTCAAATCAATTAGGTGTAATGAATATGTATTAGATCTCAACTCATTCACAGAGGTATTGTGATAGATGTTGGAGGGAATTCAGAGATAATAAAAAGTAGTGTCTCTGTTCTTTGGGATTTCAGTCAATTATTAGCTAAGCATATATAGCAGTTACACATATGAAGCAGGTCAGTATGGCATGTACGATGAATGAAATATAACAAAGTACAGGGGGAATAAAGGGAATGAGATCCATCAAATTGTAATCTGGAAGGTGCCATCAGGGAGATGGCATTTGGCAGAGTAAACAAAGTATGATGCATTGTCAGTGGTTAATGATGGAGTAGAGATCTGCTTACCCAAGACAGGTTTGGGAAATCTGGTCATTGTCTTCGTTTTTAACCCAGGATGGTGTGTAGGCAGTAATGAGGAGAAGTGATCTAACAAATATTCATTCAAAACCTGCTGCCTTGTTAGAGAGCATAAAAAGAGAGATTAACTTTGCCTTAATAGGGAGCACAGACAAATAAACAATTGATTTTAAAGTTGTGATAATTTCAAACTTTGGGAAATTGTAAGCCACAAAACCCTCACAGAGAAGGGGTTATTTACTTCATTGGCAGAATAGACTATGACAAGCACAGTGCTGCCTGCCCTGCATTTTGTGATACAGAGTAGGGAAATACAGTAGGGAAGATATTGTAGGAAGCAAGAACATCAGTACAGACAAATGATCATTTTTGTCCCTGTAATTGTTGCTGATTGCCCATCCTTCTCCATCAGTCATGAGCTCCATTCAGTTATCCTCGGGTGCGTGCCCCAGATTCACTGGTGTGAACTTCAGTCACACATGAAGCACAGGGACCCCCACAAGAAAAGGGAGAAAAGGACTGTTGGGTTCAAACCAGACTTCAACTGCTAGGGTAGGATGTTTATTTTGAGTCTTATATTCTGTTTTATTCTTGATTAAGCATGGGACCTCACAGGTGATTCAGTGGTTAAATAATCTGCCTGTAATGCAGGAGACACAGGAGACGCAGATTCGATCCCTGGTTCGGAAAGACCCTCTGGTGAAGGGCATGGCAACCCATTCCACTACTCTTGCCTGGAGAATCCCATGGACAGAGGAGCCTGGTGGGCTGCAGTTGGGGTTGCAAAGAGTTGGACGTGACTGAAGTGACTGAGCACTCAAGCATGGGTGAACTTTGCAGTTTTCTGACATCCAGTAGAATGTCTCGGTGGAAGCTCTTGGTTGTTGCTCCACACTGGATTCATGACCCACTGATGATACTATTTACATTTCTTTCCATTGTTATTCCATAATATTATCCCCTCTATTACCAAGATTACTGATTGAGAGTGTGTGTATGCGTGTGTTTGCGGGAGTGTGCACACGTGCAGTTTCCCCCTTTTTCAACTCTGTAGAGAAATACAGGCTCTACATTTTCTTTCAAGAAGATAGGAGTCAAACTCTTTGAGGGCAAGCATCAGATTCTTTTCAGTATAACATTCTGAGAAATGAGGCAGCCATCAGGTAGATATTGAAAGATATTAATTGAAAGAGTAAGTAGAGTTATCATTATGACCAAAATAAGGAATACTGTATGAAGTTTGGTGAAAAGAAATGGTTCTTCTGATAAGAAAGTGAAGAATCTGTAAGAGGAACACTTCAGTTTATGAGCATATATGAAGATGAACAGGTTTACTATTTGAGCTTTATTACATGGTTGAATACAATATGAATTTATTAATATCCAAAACTACTATTTGATAGAAGATTATCTGTTAATCTATGTATTCTTTGTCAAGTAAGAAAGAGAACTTGGTCAAGTAAAAAAGAATAAATACAGAAAAACCTCTATCAAATATATAATACTCAAAGTCTATTTGAATGGATCCAGTTATTGTGACCAAATCAAAAAGAATACATTAATAATTGTTTTTCTAGCTTAGTATGAGTTGGATGGTTTATATAAAAGTTGTGAACCTCTTAGAGCACATTAGAAAAAATTCTTAAATTAAACAAAAATAAATTTTCCCATTAGTTAAAAATAAATAAGACAAATTATGAAACTAAATTTCACAGTAATTGAAATGATGCACAATACCAACTATGTATATATCTATATATGTGGGCATTTAGGTAGATAGGAATAAATGCATACTTTTACTGAAGTATAATTTACGTGTATTAGTTACATTTTAAACTGCAACAAAACAATATATTAATAAATTGAGCACTTATGCTATAAATAATTTAGTTTGAAAAATAAACTAGCAGCACCTATGTAAATACTTTTGCAATATTCATATTTAATTGTAATGTATTCTAATTTGTTCCTTGTTTTAGAGTGTTGTGCTGGGATGATCTCCTTCAGTTTTGGGTCATCCTATTACTCTATTAAAGCATGCTTTTTCTTTGGTTACTTCTCTGAATGTTTGCATTTATAGACTCTCTTTCTCCTATATCTCCCTCTTGCTACAAATGAAATGGAAGTTTTCTCATATCCCTTTCCTTGGACTTCCCCTCTTCTCTCTCCACAGTGTCTCCTTAGCAGTCTCAGTGTCAACTGTCACATTTATGCTGGTTACTCTTTACCTTCTCTCTTTATTTCAAGAGCATCACATTTTTTTGCTGGATTTCTATCTGGAAATTTAGCCATCAATATACTTCAAGTTCAGTGTGCTCATTGAGAAAAACAGTTTTTGATAAGATATTTCAATACATTATGATGAGTGTGTGATGGAAAAACCAAGTACTTTAAGAAAAGACTGGAAAGAAATTAAAACTAGAGTATGTATGGATCATGGAAAGAGTCAGTATGGAAGAGATATTTACACTGTGGCTTGAAGGATCACTTGAAATTAATTAGGCCAAGTTCAGTGGTTACGAGGCAGTGTTCCAAGCAAAAGGAATACCATGCATAAATGCCCAGAGAGAGTACAATGCTGAGTAATAGAAAAAAGTGAGGTTTATTGAAGTGACAGAGCTGAAAGAAAAGAAGTGAGAGATAACTCTGGGGAATTAGCTTTGGTATGAGTGTAAAAAAACTCTAGACTTCAGGTTAAATGTTTTTTTATTTCTCATGCCAAAAGGAGAAGCTGTTGAAGAATTTTCATCCAGGTATTGATTTGATCATATTTGTGTTTCATTAAAAATCTTCTAGCTGAATGGAACCATAAAAAGATGTAAAGAGACCAGTTAGAGGTTAGAGGCATTGTGGCCTTAGCAGTTCAGCCCAGAAAATAGAGCCATGGAGTAGGAAGAGGCAGAGAGATTAGAGATATTGGCGTTGATTTGATATGTGTCGATGAGCTGGTACTGGTGTTTCTTGGTGATGAATTGGATGTGGACATTGAGGATGATGGAAGGATGTTGGGAGTGGCAAGATGATGGCTAGGTTTCTGCCTTGAACAGAACACTGGAGGAGGGGCAACCCATGAAAGGTGATACATGTGAATGTGAAATTACTCTGAGACACACAAAGTAAGTATCAGTTAGGCGGAAATTTGCCTCTTTAACACGACAGAGAAGTCCAGGTTAAAATTTAGATCTGGATTTTGGCATTCGTGAAAGTAACAAGAGCAGATGTGTTATCCAAATGAAAATGGGCTCTCTTCTGATATTAAACATCATCACTGCAAGATTCAAACCTCTACTTTATCCTGTAACTCATCTTCCTCTTTCTTGCTTGCTTCCTGTATGGAATCAATTGTCTAGTCTTACCAGTTTAACTTCCATTTTCCTTCCTGTTTATAACACAATTTCTATTCCCAATAGTCTAGTTAGGTTAATATTTCTCACCAGAGCTATTACATTTTTTGAGGACAGCAAGACTGGTTGTCAGATTAATAGAATTGTGTATTAAACTGGGAGTGTTATGACCATCATTTGAACAAGAATATTAGCTGTGAGGAAGGAGGGTAAAGGTTAAGAAGGTAAAAAGGTTAAGAGGGTAAAAGTTAAGAAATGCAGAATATGGAAAGGAGGAATAGAAAATGAATATCTGATTAAAACTAATAGGGGAGACATTTGGAATGCCTCAGCATATATGTATACTACAACGTGTTCCCCTTCATTTTTAGCATTGCAAATATGCATCAAGTGTTGTCAATTTATTTTGATACACTGCTCTATGCAAGCCTCATCTAGCAATAACAATTCTTTCAAGTAAGATTGACTTGAAGCAATTTTTGATAGAGGTAAGAGTAAGTAATTTCCAGACATTTTTCTAAACTTTTCACATGTATTAAAGCATTTAATATTTGTACAAATTCTATGAGACATTTACTTACACTACACATTGAACAGATGAGGAAATTAAGGAACAGGAAGTTATGGTATGTCTATCCAAAGGTCGTACAATTTGTAACTGCCAGAAATAGATTTAAACCGAAATGTTCTGGGTCCAAAGTCTGTACCCTTACCCAGCAAAATAAAAGATTGCAGATGGTTTATCTGCTAAGAAATAATGGGGTATATGAAAAATGCATAACTTAATATTAAATACACATAGATATCTAATAGATATTTAAATATCTATTGAAATACACATAATGTTGAAAAACTCAGAAAGTAGAAAAGTGATTTCCAGGGCATAAGAAGGTAAGAATAAGGAGAGGTTGGTAAAATGTTACATATTCTCAGCTTTAAGATGAATAAGGCTGGAGGATCTATTATGAAATATTGGGACTATAGTTGATAACAGTGTATCATATAATTGAATTTTGCTAAAACTTCAATGTTCTTATCAAAACCAAAAAGATAAACATGTGAGGTGATAAATGTGTTAATTACCTAGATGGGGGAATCCTTTCACAATGCATACATATCTCAAATGATCACAATTTATCCTTTAAATAGCTTACAATTTTATAAGTTAATTATGCCTCAATAAGCTTAAGTACTAGGTTGGGGAAAAAAGGAGCATACTCTATAACTAGTTTTAAAACCATATAGCCTAGAAAATGAAGAAATTGTTTAGTTTTTCAAAGTGAATAGAATTCAGTAAAAGATGGTTGAAACAAAAAAGTTTTCCTGCAGAGAAATTCAATGGTGACCATTACCATTTATACTCAGACATCTACAGCATTTACATTCTCTTAAGTAGCACATAAGGAACAGCTGCAAACTAGTCTATACAAAATTGAGTTTGGAGACTTCTGCCAACAAATCTACCATAGTTTTAAACAGGAGAAAGGGTATCTGTGTGTGGAAATTCCACCCTGTCTCAGGTAGGTAGATATTATGAACAAAAGAGGAAAAGGCAATTTCCTACCTGATGGTGTAGAACTCTCTAAATCTGCCAGTCCAGTTTTTTTCCCCCTTCTGTTTTAGATTTTATAGGGCTTTCTAAATAGTCAATTTAGTATTTGTCACTAGTTTGGAAATTATTTTTCTGGAGTCAGTATGAAGTGTTAAGTATTTATAGACAGAAATTTTGGCAAAGACTATAGAGAATCTTGAAATGGCCTTTCACTGTGGCAGAAGAGCTTGAACAGATTCAAGTGCAAATCCTGATTTGTAGAGAGTTAAGTGTAGGTTTGTGGAAGTAACGTGTAAGATTGAGAAAGTCAATTTTTCCAGTACGACTGAGTGATTGTTAAGGAGCTGTGTTTTTTATCTGAATCGCTTGGAGGGAAGCGCCATAGCATTTGTAGTAAACAGTTTATGCAGTTAAAATATGAAAAAGACAAAGAAAAGCAAACCTAAAAAATGTTTTAGAGTAGAATGGGAATTGAGCCAATGAGCCTGACTGGTAGAGTCATTGGAAGGAAGCCAGGGAGTCTGTGATATTTCTCTAGTTAGGATATATATATGTGGTATTGGATGAAAAATGTTAACTCTTTCCATTGAATCTGAGACTTTCTTGATCCTGAAACTGAAAACTGAATGCAAATTAAGATGCTTTTAAATGTATGATTAAAAAAATATCACATGCACACATGACATTTGGCAATGCCCGAGATCTCTCTAAATGTCAAGATAGGAAAATATCCAAAAGCTTTTTTTTTTTTTTTTTGGAGAAAAAGAGAAACTTGGATTCCAGCCAAGTGCCTGCTGAGGAATTCTTATGAGAATTTCTGGAAACTGTACTTTTTAAGGTAATCATGTTCTCCATGCTTGCATAGCCCCTAATGTTCCTGGAGTGAATTTAAAGTCTCATCTATTTGTGCCTTTTTGTTGTACATCTTTCAGACTTCAGTGGTCAAGTTTCACTTTGGCAAAGGGATGAAAAAAAAATATTGCATTTGGCACTACACAACCTTAGAATACTTTGAGAATAAATACGCCAAGAGAGAATCATATTATGTAGCTTGAGTTCTATTTTTCGTGTATGATATGTATGTCCCCTTATGTTAGATAAATCGATATCAGCCTTTTGCTTTTCTATTAAAATAAATATACCTCAGATATCTGATATACATAAACCGTGGTTGGAGGGCATAAGTGAGATATGATTTCAGGTAAATAACATAAAATCAGCAGAGCTCTTATCTAAATGTAATGTTTTAAATCTTATTGACATAGTTTTTAAGGGATCAAGAACAACTGTCTACAATCAAAAATGGCCAAGAAAAATGCCTACCTTTCCTGGAACAACTTGGGAGATTATTATCATCTGTATTAATTAATTTATTCTGTTGTTTAGTATAAATGGTGAAGCTGTGGCTATACCCATTGAGGTTTTTTTTTTTTAATTCTGATAAAATATATATGACATAAAATTTATCTTAAACTGTTTTAAGTGTACAAGTCTGTCACCATCATCCACCTCCAGAACTTGTTTGCCTTCCCAAACTAAAGCTCTGTATTTGTTAAATCCTCATTCTCCCTTTCTCCCAAGTCCTAATAACTCCAGGCAACCACCTTTTAGTTTTTTATCTCCATGAATCTGACCACTTGAGGTAATTTATCAGTAGATCATACAATATATTTCTTTCTGTGATTGACATATTTCACTGAATGTAACGGTTTCAAGTTTCATCCATACTGTAGCATATGTTAGAAAGTACTTCCTTTGTTAAGGCTGAGTGATATTCTATTGTATGTATATATTACATTTTATTTATTCATTCAGCTGTTGATAGGTACTTGGATTGCTTTTATCTTTTGTTGTTATATGCATTGAGTTTTAATATTATATGATCCTTAAAGGGGGCAGCTATGGGGCGATAAGATCCATAGTAGATTTGGAAACATAAAAGCTAGACTTAGTTATGTCACAACTAGATAAATTAGGTCGTTTCTCTCTTAGTTTTCTAATCTGTAAAGTAGGGATACAATTGTTCTTATAGTATTATTGTTATAGCTAATAATTATTAAACTTTCATGTTTTTTAATTGTATTCTGACAGAAACCCTATAAAGTAGGGGAGAGTTCCATTTCCCAGAGTTGCTGTGAAATTGTGACATATGTGAGAAACTTCCTATTATATTACAAAGCACTAACCCATGTAATAAGTTATTCTTACTCTCTTCACAATGCCTGGCATACGTAAAGATTCAAGATATACTATTGGAAAATAAAAGCAGTTCTGTTTCACAGCTGTAGGCAGCACACTAGGCAGGCATTTGAAGATAAGTTGTTGATAAGAGATGCAATTCAATTAATAATCATTATAACTAAAGAGTAAACTGTACTGCTGCTGCTGCTGCTAAGTCGCTTCAGTCGTGTCTGACTCTGTGCGACCCCATAGATGGCAGCCCACCAGGCTCCCCCATCCCTGGGATTCTCCAGGCAAGAACACTGGAGTGGGTTGCCATTTCCTTCTCCAATGCATGAAAGTGAAAAGTGCAAGTGAGGTCACTCTGTCCTGTCTGACTCTTTACGACCTCATGGACTGCAGCCTACCAGGCTCCTCCATCCATGGGATTTTCCAGGCAAGAGTACTGGAGTGGGGTGCCATTGCCTTGTCCACGTAAACTGTACAGTAGAAATTAATTCAACATTGTAAACCAACTATATGCCAATAAAATTAATTTTAAAGAAAGAATAAATGAAAGCAAAAGCTCTAAACCTTATATGCAGACATTATTCAAGATGTTAATAATATTAAAATTGTGTAAGTTAAATCTTATTTCCCAATAGAACCAAAGTTTTAATGATGATGGCATGACTGAAGGTGGGGGAAGGGAGGGTAGATATCGTCTAGTGTCAAAATTTTATAGAAATCATTACAGATCTCTATTAATCAGCAGTTGAAACATCAACTGATATGTTTCTGAGTGATTTTATAGTGATCACTACAATATGAAATATATAACAATATATTTTATTGTTTTTTTCTACAATATGAAATATATAACATAAATATTGATTCATTGATATGTATTAATGAGTCTTTAAAAAGTAACTGCATGTGCCTTTCAAAAAACTTCCTTCCAAAAACCAACAGTGGAGAGTATGGAGAACCATGAAATCTCCCAGGATAGCTGTTGTGAAGGGCAGCAGGTAACTGAGGGTTAGATTCTGGTGGGTGGGATGGGATGTACCAGAATATATCCAACTGAGAAATCAACTTGATTTCCTGCTATCTGCTATGAGTATCATAAGTAATGATATAGAAATAGTTGGCTTACAATTTCATTTATTCAGTGAATAATGAAAGAGTCCATAGTATTTTGCTAGATTTTGTCCAAGGAGCTGGAAACATAAAAATGAATAAGATGAAAAATATCTGTTTTGTGGGCAGAGGAGGGGATCAATTCTGAGAGAGTTGGAGGATAATTACACAAACATATAGATTGGATAATTATGAGCTATTTTATGAATAAATACTAAACATAGTGATATACTGGAGAATGATGGAGATATGTGGAGAATATCCTTTATATTAGGTCAATTAGAGAACTGAAAGTGAGATTGCTCAGTTGTGTCTGACTCTTTGCAGCCCCATGGACTATAGCCCGCGAGGCTCCTCCGGCCATGGCCTTTTCCCAGCAAGACTACTGGAGTGGGTTGCCATTTCCTTCTGCAGAGGATCTTCCCAACCCAAGGATCGAACCTGGGTCTCCAGCATTGCAGGCAGACTCTTTACTGTCTGAGTCACCAGGGAACTACCCTCTGAGAAGGCGGCATCATTGATGTAAATCATTCAACTATTCTGCTCCATCAGGCTGAGAATCATGTTTTCCTCATTGGTTAGTATAGCCAAGCATAGAACAGAACCTGGTCCTTGGTAGCATAGTATGATAATGCTTTATAAGTGTAAATGTCTTGCTAAAACTATTTTAATAGTTATCATGTTACTTAATCTTTAAAATGACCTAAGGTAGTGTGCCAAGAATTGTTAACTGCCTTTGGTGAGTTTGAGATACTTAGATCACACAATGAGGAAATGGCAGAGTCGGCAAGAAAAGGTACAGGGGGAGCTTTCAAACAGTCCTCTCCTTATATATGAACACATTGAAATTCATGGTTAACTGTGCTGTTAGTATTGAATGGGAAATTTTTATAGCTTCAAATCACATTTATGTGCATAATAGTAGGGAACTGATTTCAACTCAGTTTTGGTGTGCTTGTACCCTCAAAAATCTGCTTGTCCAATGAGAAAGACAATATTATCATATCCATGCTTACGGACATAGCATTCATAGTTGAGAAAAGTTGTCATGATAGATATCACATACAGTAGCAAGTGGAAAACTGATGCTTTTAGTCTAAAATATCATAATAGCAATCTGTGCTTTTGTGGATTTATTTATATAGTTAAAATATTTTTATTTTAAATTCTAAATCCAGCACTTTTACTTTTTAAATAGTATTTATTGATTTTTTTCTCTTTTCACAAAATTTTAATGTTTTATTGCATCAAATTTAGAAAATATGGTAAAGAACAAAACAGAAATAACCACCATTAATAATCTGGCATGAATAATTATATTGCTTCTTTTCCTAAAAGATTACAAATATGAAATGGGGTGTTTTAAAATTTGTATAAATGTTAAGTATTATTTGATTTAAATCTATTAAAGTTTATTTTAGTGAAGTAATAATAATTTAATAAATTGTTCAAGTCAGAGTTGTAGTGATGTAGCTTCACATACATGAAGTAAGTTAACATGAAGGATATTTTGCCTATAGTTTCCATTTTTATCTTGATTTTTCCTAATTGCTCTAACAAAGGTATGTTTTATCTAAAAAGAGATCCTGAATAATGGTCAGATCTGTATAAAAGGTTGACATTTGTTACTGTGAATCTAGAATATGTTCCTTCTAATAATTGAAGCTTTATTTCTATTACTAGAATCTATATTTCTATGTGTGTATTGAATGTCTTCCGTTGCCTACAAATGACACTTCAGCTGTGTACTATTCAACACTAGTACTGACACCATCTCTTTTTGTTGTTCAGTCACTAAGTCATGTCTAACTCTTTGCAACCCTATGGACTCCAGTAGGCCAGGCTTCCCTGTCCTTCTCAGTCTCCCAGAGTTTGCACAAATTCATGTCCATTGAGTCAGTGATGTTATCTAACCATCTCATCCTCTGACACCCTCTTCTTCTTTGCCTTCAATCTTTCCCAGCATCAGGGTCTTTTCTGAGGAGTCAGTTGTTAACATCAGGTGGCCAAGGTATTGGAGCTTAAGCTTCAACATCAGTCCTTCCAGTGAATACTCAGAACTGATTTCCTTTAGGATGGACTGGTTGTATCTCCTTGCAGCCCAAGGGACTCTCAAAAGTCTTCTCCAACACCACAGTTCAAAAGCATTAATTCTTTGGTCCTCTTATGGTCCAACTCTCATATCTGTACATGACTACCAGAAAATCCATAGTTTTTACTATATGGACCTTTGTTGGCAAAGTGATGTCTTTGCTTTTTAATGTGCTATCTACGTTTGTCATAACTTTTCTTCCAGGGATCAAGCATCTTTTAATTTCATGGCTGCAGTCACTGTCTGCAGTGATTTTATGAGCACTAAATGTGTGCCATACACTATCCTATGTGCTCTAAACTCTATCTCGTTTCATCATCACAGCAACCCACTGAATGTGGTGCTTTTATTATCTCAAAATTACTGGTGAAGAAAAAAGGGCACATACAGGTTAAATAACTTTGTAGGTTCATATAGATCATATAGACCAAAACGACAAATCTGGGATTTAAACTCATTACTAGCATTCATATTTATCTTTAGAAATAAGTAGAGGGCAAGGAACAACTCTAATTTAATATCTATTTTTAATTATTAATAGCATCTACATTAAGTTATGGAAAAGGGGATGGCAACTCACTCCAGTATTCTTGCTTGGAGAATCCAATGGACAGAGGAGCCTGAAAGACTACAGTCCATAGGGTTGCAAAGAATCGGACACAACTGAAGCAACTTAGCACATGAAGATAATAAATGTATTAGAAAATAATGGGAAATATATGCATTCTATTTCAGGCTATTTTTCTTTTATTAAACTTAAATAAATCAGGATAAATGATATATTTGTTAAAAGTGTGAAATGTTAGGGAAAAAAATATCAGTTCTAGTCACAGATCTCAAAAACCCTGAAAGTAGAGATCCACTTTAACTCTTTGGCCTGGAATTCTTTATCAAAGGAATCAAAGGAGATGATCTCTAAAGTCTTTACCAATTCTAAAACTCTATTAAATCACCTTCTGTGTTATCATTTGATTGTACGTCAGTGATTGCAGTCATGGCTTCAACCTTCTCCATGCATTTCTCTTGTATGCTTACTTTTAAAGTGAAACTGAATATAATGAAAGAATGATAAGCTTATAGTAACACAAGTCCCCGTTTTGAAGTTACGAAGCATCCGTGTAATTTGATAAGCTTGACAGTATTCCATAACACATTACTAAAAATACTGTTTAGAAAAACTCAGAAAGGAAGGTACTTTTTTTAAAGAGCCATCTTGGTTGGCTTCAGTATAAATAAATTATATGAAATAAGCATCACTTCCTTATTCTATGGATACATTGATTTCAGAGCCCTCTTAGGTATTTTTTAAGAACTGTAGCAAGATGTCAGGGCTTCTCTGGTGGCAAGATGTAATTCACTTATCACAAAGGTCACCCTTTTAAATTCACTAGTTTTTCATATATTCACAGAATGGTGGAGATTGACCCTTATTTTCTTTCTTTGCTTGTTAAAGAGTGTCTCATAATGAGGTGCTTAGTAGTGGTATTCTACCAGTACTTGCCAAATAAACCACTTCATGACTATAAGGGTATAGCAGAGGGAGCCAGATAATCCTAGCTAAATGCAGATGAAATGGCTTGTAAAAACACAAGGAATAATTAAGTATTCAGATATAGATTCCCAGAAGCATGCAAATAGGTGATTAAAATAACACATTTATTGCGATTTTTAGCGCCTAAAGAAACAATGTAGGCTTGCTAGCATCAGATAAGTTGCCAAGTATGACATTTGTCTCATATATTTGGAACAACTTTATGTGGGACAAATTCATAGACACATCTTAGTGTCTTCAGAGCAAAATGAATTAACACTCAAGAGTTATTTGGATTTTTTAAAAAAAATAGATTATCACTTGAGAAAGGGCGACATCATAACATTTATTGGCAAAGGTTGAAATTTTTCTATGGCAACTCATAAAGCTAACAAAGAGAAAGTTTGATCCTTATTTAGGTTCCTTGTTGATTCTAAATTCAAAATATAGCAACAACATTTTCACAGGCAGTCTCCTTTATCTGAAATTTTAATGGCACAACACATTTGGCAAAAACAGCTTAGTTATTTCTCATGTGTATATTTGGTTGAGGCAGTTTTTACTATAGAAAAGACCAAAAAAAAAAAAAAAAGTGATCAAGGTTTTATTCCCTATCTTATTATACCCCTAGCTCTAATGAACATTTGCCTGGAGTATTCCTCTTTATTTTAGTGAATGATTATTTTTTATATTTACTCAGGCCTTGGCAGCCTGCTTGGGTACCCTAATGAGTGGGCTCCCTTGGATTTAGGCCTGGAAGTGTGTATTCTGAAAATTCCGTCATGATTATAAGTCTATTCACCACGTTGAAAGTAAATGAACTCTTGTATCTCCGCCCTGGGTTCAGTAATTTTCATTATCCACTAGATGTCTTTGTGCGTGTGTGCTAAGTTGCTTCAGTTGTACCTGACTCTTTGCGACCCTATGGACTGTAGCCTGCCAGACTCTCTGTCCATGGGGATTCTCCAGGCAAGAATACTGGAGTGAGCTGCCATGCCCTCATCCAGGGGATCTTCCCGACCCAGGGATTGAACTCATGTCTCCTGTGACTCCTGCATTGCAGGTGGATTCTGTACCACTGAGCCACTGGGGAAGCCCTACATGTCCTTGTAACCTGACATAAGGGTTTTCCTGACTTTTGGTGCTATTCACAAAAGTTTTTTAAGGACTATTTAATCACTATTTTTAGCTGATTGTAAGATTTTATTAGCAAATATTTTCTGTGTGATAATTACTAGTAAGCTTTTCATTTTAATAAGAAATTAGATTTATAGTCACTGACACTGCAGGGTGAGTATGTTTATAGTCACCATCACTGTCTAATGACTTTTATTTGTCTGATATTATGCAAAACATCATTCTTTTTACATTTGGAAGCTTCTTCCTCTGAAGAAGCTGAGGCTTAAAAAGGTGACAGCTGCCTGGATAATGGCATCAAGATTAAAACCCAACTCTGCTTCCCAGGTGGCTCAGTGATGTAAAATCCGCCTGCTGATGCAGGAGATGTGAGTTCAATACCGGGTTGGGAAAATTCCCTAGAGGAGGAAGCGACAACCCACTCCAGTATTCTTGCTGGGAAAATCCCATGGACAGAGGAGCCTGGCGGGCTACAGTCCATGGGGTCGCTAAAGAATTGGACATGACTTAGTGACTAAACAACAACAACAAAATGTAGAGGTACTTTTGCTAAATCTAACCCTGCTAACGATTAGAGATCTTATTTTCAGTAAAACAACATCTGTTGTATACCAGTTATGGCTATTATTTTTATTTTATTGAGCAAACATTTAGTTTGCAAATTTTTATAGATTTCTCATTTGTGTAAGCAATCCATTTACAAAGTTTTTACTGTTTATATTCTTACGTATTTAAGTGTGTACTGTCTCCACTCTAGATTATGCTGCTCTCCCTACCCTTATGTTTACTTGCCTTACAATTAATATTATCTCTGAAACTAGGCCCCAAATAAGACAATTGTGGTTTTGCTAAGATTTACTTAAGTATAAACTACTAGGAGTCTTAAGTATACTATTTTATGACTGTTAACAAATATTATACATAACTGAGTAGTTATTTATTCTTTTGTTACGTATGTTCTAAGTAATCGTGCAGTTCTTAAAAGACAGGTTATTAATCAAATTAAACTTTAAAATTTTATGTTTTTATAGTAAACTTTGCTTTTCTAGAACACTGAAATTCCAAGAATTAAAATCTATTCTAATCATGAATGAACAAATCTTAAAATGTTGGCAAAGCCTCAAAAAACAAAGCAAACTTGGGACATTGTAGTTGATTTTAATATTGCCTTAACAAATAGAAATAAGATGTTTTAAAAACATTTATTAAAAGTAGAAAAAACTTGTTCATTTATTCAGACAACTATTCTCTCCAGTAGGCAATTGAGTATAAATTATATGTTGTAGGTTCTTTTAATAAACAGTTTGCTCAAGCAGAAAACCTGAAAGCATATTGCAGGTATAAAAAGGACTGTGAAGCTTATTGATAACTAGAGCCTAAGATAAAGCACTCCTCTCTCAAACACAATTAAAAAAATTTCATAGATGTGAGAATAGCTATTGCTATAAATAAAAAATTGCTATAGATAAAAAATGTATGTACTCTGTTCCAAATTTATACATATATTACTGGTTACATATATTGTATTGAATTGGACATAAAGACCAATGAATTTAGGAATATAGTCTTTCAAAAACCTAGACTGTTTGCAGCAGTAAGAACCTAAGATAAAGGATAACTTTAAGAATGTCATTGGATCTGTGAGGTCAGAAAAGATGGTTTTTATCATTGCTACACATCTATGCTGGGAGGGATTGGGGAGCAGGAGGAGAAGAGGATGAGATGGCTGGATGGCATCACTGACTCGATGGACGTGAATCTGGGTGAACTCCGGGAGTTGGTGATGGACAGGGAGGCCTGGTGTGCTGCGATTCATGGGGTCACCAAGAGTCGGACACGACTGAGCGACTGAACTGACTGACTGACACATCTATCACTTGAACAGCACATAGTAGACCCTAGATAAATATTTATTGGATAAATTAACTAAATACAACTACAAAAGTATACTTTTTACATAGTTGTATAGTATAGCTGTTTCTCAAATAACAATATATGACACATCAGTCATTTTTAGTATAAAAATAAGCTGTAATTTAATATTATTTTTCAAAATGGGTACTGGGTGAGAAATTTTTTTCCTTATCACAGATGAATCATAAAACTATCAAATTAGGTCCCCAAATGCACAATGATTAACTGTATTTTCTTTTAAGGGGGTAATATTTGTGTTACAGATTTCTTGGTTCCAAGAATTTTATACATATCTCCTCATCTATGGGTTTGTAAATTTATTTTTCCTGTGACAAAATAAATATTTATCATTATTCTTGCTCACCAAATGTTGCAATGCAATTTTCCAAATAGATGTGAGTGTATGCTCTAAATTAAACAACATTCAAAATGCTATGCAATAAAATATTAAAATTTTCATGCTCAATATTCACCATTGTAATATAACTTAGATTTCTTTCTTAATTGCTACTATGAAAAAAATTAAATATAAGAAGTAGGCTACACTAAGATTGAGTATTCCTAAAGGGTGGTTTCATAAGCAATGGAAAAACTGGGAATTTTGTCATCTATTATAAAATGTTTATAAAAATTGCTCAATTTGCAGTTTCAAATGGCTTTATTGAAACTTCATGGTGTAAAAAATAATTAATGCTGTGCTTTGCGAATAAGAAATGTATCTACAGAAGGATCAACAGAAAAACCTTGATTAAACAAAGTACGGAAAATGGTTAAAGGTCATTCTATTTTCTTTGAGTTTGCAGTTATTTGGAAGCATAAAACTTGTCTTGGCTTAGTTTGACAAAGAATAGACTTTTTTTTTAAGTGAGAACAAATTTTATTTTATTGACATGTTGTCAAAGAGAATGGAATATATTAACATGTTAAACAACTTTTGAAAAAGTGAATTAATAGATCATAAAACTCTGATCTTTACAAATAGCTGAAGAGAGAATAACAGCAAAAAGCAAGGGAGAAAGGGAAAGGTATACCCAACTAAACACAGAGTTCCAGAGAATAGCAAGGAGAGATAAGGAGGCCTTCTTCAATGAACAAGGCAAAGAGATAGAGGAAAACAACTGAAGGGGAAAGACTAAAGATCTCTTCAAGAAAATTGGAATTATCTAAGGAACATTCCATCCAATAATGGGCACAATAAAGGACAGAAACAGTGAAGACCTAATAGAAGCAGAAGAGGTCAAGAAGAGATGGAAACAATACACAAAAGAACTATACAAAATTGATCTTAATGACCCAGATAACCAAGATGTTGCGGTCACTCACCCAGAGGCAGACATTCTGGAGTGTGAAGTCAAGTGGGACTTAGGAAGCACTGCTGTCAATAAAGCTAGTAGAGGTGATGGAATTCCAGCAGTTATTTAAAATCCTGAAAGATGATGCTATCAAAGTGTTCCACTCAATATGTCAGCAAATTTGGAACACCAGCAGTGGCCACAGAACTGGAAAAGGTCAATCCTCATCCTAATTCCCAAGAAGGGCAGTAAGAAAGAATGTTCAAGTCACCGGACTTGAACTCATCTCCCAAACCAGTAAGGTTATGCTCAAAATCCTGCATGCTAGGTTCAGCATTATGTGAACTGAGAACTTCCAGATGTCCAAGGTGAGCTTAGAAAGGCAGAGGAACCAGAAGTCAAATTGCCAACATTCACTGGATCATAGAGAAAGCAAGGACATTCCAGAAAAAAACATCTACATTTGTTTCATTGACTATGCTAAAGCCTTTGTCTGTGTGGATCATAAAAATCTGTGGAAAACTCTTAAATAGTTGGGAATACCAAACCATCTTACCTGTCTCCTGAGAAATCTATATGCTGGTCAAGAAGCAACAGTTATAACCTTGTATGGAACAACTGACTGGTTCAGGATTGAGAAAGGAGTATAGCGAGGCTGTTTATTGTCATCTTATTTATTTAATGTATACACAGAACACATCATGAGAAATGCTGGGTTGGATGAGTTACAAGCTGGAATCAAGATTGCCAGGAGAAATATCAACAACCTCAGATATATGGATAATACCACTCTAATGGCAGAAAGGAAGAGGAACTGAAGAGTCTCTTGATGAGGGTGAAGGACGAGAGTAATAGAGTTGGCTTGAAGCTCAATATTAAAGAAACTAAGATCATGGCATCTAGCCCCATCACTTCATGGCAAATAGGAGGGGAAAAGGTGGAAGCAGTGACAGATCTCCTCTTCTTGGGCTCTAAAATCACTGCGAATGGTGACTGCAGCCGTGAAATTAGAAAACAATTGCTTCTTGGCGTGAAAGTTTTGACAAAACTAGACAGTGTGTTAAAAAGCAAAGACACCACTTTGCTGACAAAGGTCTGCATAGTCAAGGCTGTGGTCTTTCCAGTAGTCATGTACAGTTGTGAGAGCTGAATCATAAAGAAGGCAGAGCACTGAAGAATTGATGCCTCAAACTGTGGTGCTGGAGAAGACTCTTGAGACTCCCTTGGACAGCAAGGAGGTCAAACCAGTCAATCTTAGAGGAAATCAACCTTGAATATTCATTGGAGGGACTGATGCTGAGGCTCCAATACTTTGGCCACCTGATGTAAACAGCTGATTCATTGGAAAAGACCCTGATGCTGGGCAGAATTGAAGGCAGGAGGAGAAGGGGACAACAGAGGATGAGATGGTTAGATGGCTTCCCTGATGCAATGGACATGAACTTGGGCAAACTCTAGGAGATGTGATGGACAGGGAAGCCTGGTGTGCTGCAGTCCATGAGGTCATGAAGAGTTGGACACGACTTGATGATTGAACAACGACAACAACAGAGCTCTAAGGGCTTCCCTAGTGGCTCAGTGGGTAAAGAATCCACCTTCAATGCAGGAGACACAGAAGATGCGGGTTTGAACTCTGGGTTGGGAAGATCCCCTGGAGGAGGAATTGGCACCCCACTCTAGTAAGTAAATTGTATATATTTAATCTTTCTCCTCACTGAATTTTGAATTTAATTCATATTTGTTATATTTTAAGGAACGAAATTTCTAACTTGTTTTTCCTATGCTTTTATGGAGTTTATCCTTAGGGAAACTAGATGGGTGAAGATGGTTATTTACTAAAAAGACATAAAGTGAAAGAGGTTACTTAGCTATTATAAATATTATTAATGCATTAATAACATTAATGCGAATAACAACATTAACTTACAAAGGTTGTTTTTGTCACAATCAATAGTCTATTTTAAGTTTTTAAACATTTTTAGGAAATACTTTTAAAGGAAAGACTATACAGTGTAATGTAAAAATGTTTATGGTGAAAAGAAGAATTTTATATGAAAAATTGTGTGATGATTTTTCATAATACACATAGAATATTAAAAATTATCAATAATAACAGGTTTGACAATGCTTAATCACACTTTAACAATAGGAAAGCAGTTAATAATGACTAGTAGTTTATTCTCTTAACAACCATTCTCTGATTAACTGAAAAAATACTCCCAGGCTTTAAAATCTATATACAATCACGAGAGGAAAGGGATAGATTTCCTATAAAATTTATTAACATAAACAGACTGTGAGAATTCTATTAGTCTAGACAGGAGAACTGCACTGTTTCTTTTGTTTTTCTTATTAATTCTGACAGATTTAAAGTATTTGCAATTCCACACTGCCAGATTTACATAAAGTCCCATTCTCTTATATAGTTTAATTTTTGAATATTTACCATAGGCATAAAAATGCTTTAAAATGGGTTTTTAAAATGTTTCTCAAATATAAATGCAGAAAAAAAAAACTAGTAATGGAAGATTACCTGAAACTTTTTTCTTTTGTTTTTGTTTTAATGAAGAGAATATCCTTTTATTTGCAAAATAAAATCAAAGCTTCTATTGATGTCACCCTACTCATAGTATACAGTCATAAAATCACAAACAGTGAGAGTATATTTGGACAAAATAATCAAACCATGTTACTTCATGGAGATGATTACTTGTGGTCAGTAGGTATTTATAATTGGCATATCTTTTTCATTACTCTTGAGTCTAATCTCTTATCTTACAAAGTATACAGATTTTTACTGTATTTTGCACAATTTTTTCTCTTTATGGAGAGAGCACACTTCTGTAGCAGTTCAGTGATTTTAAGATGAAATACTTAAAAAAATGACACATTAAAATTTTTGATACTGTTACTACACTGAAAAACTTGGTACTTTGGTTTTGACAGTGAAAAATAAAACACAGCCTTCCAAACTGAACACTTTTTTTAAAGAAAATGTGCTTTCCATTTTTTTTTAATTGATCTTTTACATTTAAAAGTATCCTTTCCTATTAATTAGCTTTTACTTCGGTAAACATTAGGGAATCATTATTAGGATCTTTGCTACACAATGTATTGATAATTGTAATATTTGATGGTTCATCCCAACTAGTGTTCTCTGCTCTTAATTTTGCATATAAATACCATTCTCTTCATTTTTACGTATGTAACAACAAAATATGCTACCCGAATAAGTATATTGACTTTAAAAACAGCGAATAAACATATTGTCTTTAAAAACAGTGACTAAACATATTAAGTGCTTACCGTATGCTAGACACTATGGCAGAAACTAAATGTTCCATTGAAGTTTAGAAGAAAACCACTCTGAATTCATGGAAATAGGCTTTTAAAATAAAGCACAGTGCACTGCAAAAATTTTTACTTTGACAGTGATTTCAAAATTTTCAGATGTATTCTACATTTTAAATTAGATAAAAGTTATATTCATTCTTGATTATTGATGAGCTAATGCTGTTTCATATGTTTAAAAATTGTTACCATTTTGAAGTTAAAAAAAAAACTCTAAATGGGACTTTAATTTTAACATTGTGAAATAGTTATTTAAATATATATAAGGAAATATAAGCAATATAAACCATAAACTAACTAAAATGGAATAGAAGAGCCATAAGTCAAAACATGTCTTTTGCATAGAGTAGCAGAAATTTCTTTAAGGGTAAAAAGTAATGTGCAAAGGTGAAATGGGGCTGAAGGATCATTTTGGCATTGCCACAGTTCCATAAGAAAAGTTTGGCCAGGCCTCAGGTGGGTGCTAGAAAACCACTAACGGTGGGACCAAGCATTCGTAGAAATTATTGTCTCATTGTAGTTGTGCCATTGCTTTCTTATAGAGTTTCCCATTGTTTTTTTTCATACATTTCTACCCTTTTAAGAAAGACAATTTCATTGACTCAACCCAGCCATGATTTGGTTTTGAGTCAAGTATTCCCACCCTGTTCCTCTAATTTGGGGATTATGGGAGAGACAGGAGAGCTTGGGGATCATGTCTTGTTTTGCTTTGTCCTTCTAAAAGGGCATGGGTGTTAAGTAAGAGTGAGAAGCTATACAGGGTAGGAAGATTTGTTCATAAGCTCATAACATTAAAAATTACCCTATAATACTGAGCAGAATTCTCTGTGCTGTACAGCAGTAACCTTTATGGTTACTCATTTTAAATATACCAATGTGTGCATGTCAATCCCAAACCTATTCCTTCCCCTCCACCCTTCCCCCTTGGTAACCATAAGTTCATTCTCTTAGTCTATGTGTCTATTGGGAAAAGAATTTGAAAAAGAATAGATGCATGTGTATATGTATAATTGGAAAAAAAAATGTTTTACAATCCTAGGGGGAAGAAATCATTGAATTGTACACTTAAAAATGGGGAAATTTTATGATACATGAATTACATCTCAATAAAGCTGTTACTTTAAAAGGAAAAAAAATTATCTAATAGTACAAGGTATACAACAGTTATCAGTATACATTAACTTTTTTTTTTCTTTTTGCTCCTCATGTTAAACAGAACAGTAATCCATTATTTAAACATTAAAATTAAGTAACATTTTCACTAAATGAATCCACTTTTTGGTATCTGTATCTGTTAGCTATTGTCACAGTAATGTTGCATAACAAAGAGCCACACAACCTTAAAGGACTACTGTGTGCATGCGTGCTCAGTCACCTCCGATTCTGTGCAGCCCTTGGACTGTGGCCCATCAGGCTCCTCTGTCCGTGGGATTCCCCAAGAAAGAATACTGGAGTGGGTTGCCATGTCCTTCTCCAGGGGATCTTCCCAACCCAGGGATTGAACCCTCATCTCTTATGTCTCCTGCACTGGCAGGCAGGTTCTTTACCATCCGCACCACCTGGGAAGGACAAAGGACTAGAGCAATACACATGGATTCTCCTGCATCTCTGGGTAGGGGCTTCCTTGGTGGCTCAGAGGTAAAGAACTCACTTGCCAATGCAGGAGACATGGGTTTGATCCTTGGGTCAGGAAGATCCCCTAAAGAAGGAAATGGCAACCCATTCCAGTATTCTTGCCTGTAAAATCCAATGGACAGAGGAGCCTAGAGGGCTACAGTCCATGGGTTAACAAAGAGTCGGGCACAACTGAGCAGCTGAGCACACACACATCTCTGAGTAGGCAGTTAGGCTGATCTAGGCTTGAGCTCAACTGGAAAGCCTGCTTCAGTCTGTACATCTCTCAATGTCAATGCCTCCTCTATTCAACGTCTGTTATCCCCTTTCTGGTACTAGTAAACTTGCATGGGTATGGTATTCTAGTAACTATGGCAGAGGTACAAGAAGGCAAATACCTTCCAAGTCTTTACCTGGGTCGTATTTGTAAATATCCCACTAACTGAAATAATTATGGATGAACCCAAAGTCAAGAAGTAGAGAGAGAAACTCCCCCTAAAGTTGGGAGGGACTGTGGAGTCATTTATAGGAAGGGGTGAAGAACTGGGATCAATAATTCGAATTACTGCAGCTAGTATCTTTAATATAAATCAAACTATGTTTCTATTTTGCAGCAGTCTTAATAGAAGCCCTTTCTATTAAAAAAAATTTACAGGATCTATTATGTCAAAAAAAAGTGAGGAAAAATTTGGTGAAATATTTTTATTTGTTTTTCTTATACTAGCTTTTCCTTCTGAGGTATGTTTACCACGTTCAGATGAACAACTGTTGAAAAGTATACTCTGGGATGCTTTTCAGGGTGTTTGTTTTGAAGAATAGTATAAAAATTTCCATAAGTTTCATATGCAACCACAGATATTTTAACTTGATCCTTTATCCTGCATTTACTTTTAGGCGTCCTTAAGAATCTGTTAAAATGCAGAAATTATGCAGTATTGATTTCAGGAAAAGTTGAAGTGGTTACACATGATTGCCTTTGCCTTAAAAGAAATCCTTATTTGGTTCTAATTTGAACAATATTGAAAGCACAACAAAACTAGCTTTTTATTATGTCACCACACATTTGGTGAGTTATGGAAAGCATTTTATTTCAGGAATGGAGTTAACTATGTCTTGTCCGCACTTCAAGCCATTCTTGTCATTTCTGGCTACTGTCCAAGCCCGCTTGTGACTCATACATATTTCTTTTCTGGTAAGAAATGCACTGAAATCCCAGGAACATATGCTGCTGACTGCTAGATGAGTTTTGGTGGTGAGAGATTAATGTAATTGCTTTTGTTTGACAAGTATAATTGGTCACAGTTACATACATGTAGCTTATATGTAAAATATGTTCTGTTTTAAAACTCATTAAAGTAATTTTTACTTTGCTTTTAAAAGATGTTTTTAAAATCTAAAATATATATGCTTCCTTCTTTCCTCTTATTCCAGAATACTTGGAATAGAAAAAAGTACAAATTTATATGAAATAAATGTATATATCTAAATATACACAAAACTTAATCTAAATTTCAGGTATAAAGTTTGAAATGACAAAGTATTTGTTACCCTAAAATTTTAAAAAGGGGTATTCTAATTAACTACCAAATTAAATGTCGCTCCCTCAAATACTATCAATGTTTCTTTTACTATATTTTAAAATATAGTAAAATAATGTTTGTGTGCCAAGTTGCTTCAGTCACATCCAACTTTTTGCCACACTGTGGACTGTAGCCCTCTAGGCTCCTCTATCCACAGGATTCTCCAAGCAAGAATATTGGAGTGGGTTGGATGCCCTCCTCCAGGGGATCTTCCGACCCAGGGATTGAACTTGTGTCTCAGGTCTCCTGCATTGACAGGCGGGTTTGTTACCACTAGTTCCACCTGGGAAGCCCAAATAACATTTAGTATATAACATTTTACTGCTCAGCTTCTGTGAAATACATATTTTCTATTCTTTCTTGTCGTTCTGAAGAAAACCTATACCTAAATACAAAGACTCACTTTCTGATCATCCCCGAAACTTCAGTAAAGTTGGGTCCTGCAACAGACCTGTATTCTCAAGAATTTCTGGTTCATGTTGATGTGTAATAGTGGCTCTAGTGATTTTTTTCTACTCGGTTACATCTAGCCCCTGCTGGTCTTTCATAATATAAAATCATAGGTCATTTTTCCGTGGTTTTATTTTCTCCATTTTCTTTAAGATTTCAGTTTCAAAAGTAGAGAAATACCACCAAGATGAGACAGTACACTATTATTATAGCTACCACAGACTCTTGTGAAAAAGTTTGGTTATACATCATAAATAAATAAATACCTCAAAGCATTGTTTGCAGAGTATGACCGGACCTTGAATACCTATGCAGTCCAAACATTACATTCCTGACATTTAGGACTTTTAGATGTAAACTGTTCTTTGCTAGGGCTCTCTCATAACTAAAATATGAGTCACTTGCAAACCATAATAGATTTTGGCTCTGCAACATGATGAAGTGTTCTGGATGTAGTGACACATTTCGCCGAGACTCATGGCAGCAGAATTCCCAGTGGTCACCCAAAATAGGGAAAGAAATGAAGAACAAAATTAAAGGAAATATGCAGACCCTGGCATCATCCTTTCATGGCAATACAGCTCTATTCTTGTTGTTAAGAGGTGGAAGTGCTTGGAGATTAAACTCATAAATGATAGTGCAAGTAGGTGTTGAATTTTCTTGTTCTTAAAGACTGAACTTAACCTCATACTTGAAATCTTAAAAAGAAGTGAGACATATGTCCTTCCAAATGAAATTATGTGATTAGTTCTCCTACCAAAAAGCTAATGTAGACTGCCAAGCTTTCTGCTGAGATGTAATTAGTCAGACCTTTTGCTATATTAGTTGCTCAGGAGTCTCCAACTCTATATGCAATCCCATAGGCTGTAGCCTGTCAGGCTCCTTTGTCCATAGAACTCTAGGCAAGATTACTGGAGTGGGTTGCCGTTCTCTTCTCCAGGGGATCTTCCTGACTCAGAGATTGAAACCTGGTCTCCTACATTGCAGGCAGATACTTTACCATATGAGTCACCAAGGAAGCCCTTCTATCTCATCTCAGTGAATATACAGGATTTAACATAAATTTACTAAATAAAGCCTTGTCATTGGAAGCCAATATAACATGCAAAATATGTCAGTCCCACTAACTTGAGTGAATCACATAGTATTTGGCTTTATTTGAAGTGAGCGAATGGGAAGTTATTGCCAAACATTTAAAATTTAAGTTTGATTATTTGCTTGAGCCATGACTTTCATATTTCTAGCCTGATGACTTTTTTTAACAAATGTTGCTTTTGATTCCCAAGTTTAAAGTCAAGTCATAGAATGTTTCTTTGCACACTCAACCCAGAGGTCCCCCAGAACAGAGCCTTTCACTGCAATGCAGGCAGACTCATGTTCACACACAGCCTCCTCTCAGACAGGAAAGGTGGAGTTTTCCTTTTCAGAGCCAAAGGAAGTGACAGCTCAGGGGTGATGGTTGTACTGATCTTGGTGTGGATTTCAAATTGGTTAATTTGCTTTCAATTTCAACTCCTCACTTGAGCCTCCATACAGAAAAATTAAATGCTAGATTTCAGCATTTTGTTTCACTCTGATGAAATAAAAATTGTTTTGAGTGTAACATTAGACTTTGTCCTCAATTGCAGTAGCACCAACACAGTATAAACTAAGGCATCATTTAGCAAAGTGTTATTGGAGTGACATTGTAATAACCTATTAAGGGTAATGCACATTTGAATGACCGCAATTATTTTTGTAGGTTTATTCATGACTCTGTGGTGTTTAGTGTAGTTGTTTCTGAAACAGTGATGGGCATTTCATAGGACCCTATATTGCAGTCTTCCAGGTGGGAGACTTCCTGAATTGTTATTGTATATGTTTTTACAACAGATGGTTTTTCTGAAGTTGTTTTAAATCATCTGAGTATAAAGTTATTGAATTATCATCAAATATGATTTTATGTCATAAATTATAGATGATAACATGATGGAGACACAAGAACTAAGAAATCAATGGGATTGGATTGATCCTAAATATTATTGTAATACAGGTCAATGTTGATGAATACATTTTTTATATACCAGTGTTTGTGTGTGTGTGTTAGTTGCTTAGTCCTGTCCGACTGTGACCCCATGGACCATACCCCACCAAGCCCCCCTGTCCATGGAATTCTCCAGGCAAGAATACTGGAGTGGGTAGCCATTCCTTTCTTCAGAAGATCTTCCCAACCCAGGGATCGAACCCAGGTCTCCTGCTTTACTGTCTGAAACACAATGGAAGCCCACACCAGTAACATACTTAATTTTTTAAAATTTGCTGAACTTGTGACTCTAATAAAATGTCAAATAACGGGTTTGCTTTGAAAACAAATATTTCTGGAGAAACAGTTACATGCGAGAGATGAATAAGTTGTGAGAATGCAAAAATAAAGAAGACAATTTTTGACCTCAAAATTCTGAAAGTCACAAATTTGAACAGTATAAATGATCTGTTAGCCTGAGAAGTTTTGCAAATGACCAATTTCTGTAATTTGTAAATGTATTAAAGAAATCAGAGCAAAAATACTTCTGGTGAAATAAATAATTATTGGCAGACTTGTTAATTAAAAGATTGTTTAAATACAACTTGGTGGCATTATCATAGTGTCTTTGGAGGTAATACATGTGAAGTCTAAGCATTATTTTTGGTGCAATGCGTTGTCACAATTCATATGGTAATAGTAGTATTTGAGAAATTTTGAGTGTCAGTTTCATGAAAATATAAAGGCAGTAATGTCAATAATTATATTGGGCACTAACAAAAAGCAACTGATCAAGTACTATTTGCTGTGATATGTCTTCTTTTACTGTTTTATAGTATATGTATTTTATGTCTGTCTCACAAACCATTTAAACCTTTTTCATTTTTGAAAATGATTCTTATTGCATCTTTTGAGAAAAATGACTTCTTTTTTAATTTACTATTTTATTGGAGTATGATTGCTTTAAAATTTTGTGTTGATTTCTTCTATATAACAAAATGAATCAGCTGTATATATCACTTCACACCGGTCAGAATGGCCATCATCAAAAAATCTACACACAGTATATGCAGGAGAGAAAGTGGAGAAAAGGGAACCCTCTTGCACTGCTGATAGGAATGCAATTTGATAAAACCTCTATGGAGAATAGTATGCAGGTTCCTTAAAAAAGAAAAATAGAAGTATCATATGATAGTCGTATTGCTGGATAGCCCAGCAATCCCACTACTGGGCATTTACCCTGAGAAAACCATATTTCAAAAAGACACAAGAATCCCAGTGTTCATCACAGCATTATTTACAATGGCCAGGGCATGGAAGAAGTAGCTTCTTTGTAGGCATTTTCAAAGCAATAACGTTTACTGCTATCTATGGAGAAAGTCTGAGTGCAGGATAAGAAGGGGGTGTCAGAGGATGAGATGGTTTGGATGGCATCACCAACTCAATGCACATGAGTTTGAGCAAACTCCGGGAGAGAGTGAAGTGCTACAGTCCATGGGGTCACAAAAAGTCAGACACAACTGAGTGACTGAACAACAGCAAAGAGATAATTTAGCTATAGTTTCTTTACATGCAACGTATACCCACCACCTATCTGCTGATTGTTTAACAGTCTTGCAGTGGCATCACTAAGGCAAACCATCACAGATTATTTTCCATTAATATAAACATAAAGGAACTTAAAATGAGCAAGGATCTGGAAAAATAGTATTTGTAGGGTAGATAACCAAACATTAATTTTTTAAAAAATTAATTTTCTGTACACATCAAATGCGTATTTTTAGAGGGAGTGGTCTAAGGCATATTATGCTGCTTCCTCCCTAGACCTGTCCACAGATCTCTGCAAAAATCAGTGGGCTAGAGTTAAGAGTCTGACTGTTGCTTTTCCTTAGATAAATGACCTGACAGTTCAATGCCTTGCTTTTGACTGGGAGATGAACTTGATGATATCTGGGATTCTAAGAACTTTGATATTACTTATTGCAAATGCATAGATTTCTATTTCTATTTTCTAACTCTATTCCAGTCTATTTTGTCTCATCACAGCAAGGATTTGAAACAACAGACCAGTGTTACAGCTCACACAGGCGGGATTTTATTAGGCAGACAGCAGAAAGTACACACCCAAGACATGAGAGCTAGTGGACCCTGTAGGAGTGGCCTCAACCCTGCTTGGGTTCCCTTTTTATACTTTTTGTTTCCTCCCCCGGAGCCTGATTGGTTATGTCCTATACAAAATAGGGCTTGTGTCCACCACCTATCAGGAAGGGAGCATGTTTGGGTGTGTTTTTTCCCATCCAAGATTCCCATTCTAGTCCTTGGATTTTCTTCCTTTGTCTCTTTTCCTGGGCTTTTTCTAACTGACATTTTTGGACTCCCTTTTTCCTACTTAGACTACCTAACATAATCTTTTGTAGTATTATACAATCTTTTAAAGGAAAAAAAAAAAGATTGCTTTTCATCCTTGTTCATTAAGAACACCTTATGTAGGTTGCAGGAAGATTGTGAGTTAAAAATATGTTTGGGGGTATTTTTCATCCTGATACATTAAGAACCAATTCATTTAGCTTGCAGAGAGAATATGAATTTAAGAATATGTTTTTAATTGTGGTTGAGATAGTGACCACAATGCAATTGTCAGTTTACTAGCTGAGGAATGAGCTCATAATGGACCTTAATATTTTAGTTGATTCCTTAGCCTTGAATATAGAGTATTACTTTCATAATATCAACTTATATTAGTGAAATACCATGTTTTATATTTAGACATATGGAATGATTTGATAATTGCTATTGCTAATTAGCAACTTGCTCATTTATGATGTAGTTGAATTCTGATTTTTTTTACTTAAAAACTTAAAATTCCCAAAATATCATTCCTGATGCAGTGCAGAATAAAATGATAAATTGCATATAATAGGGAAACATTTTTAAGGAGTAAAGCATTGTACCCATTTCATAGCAACAATTTACACAGTAAACATTTTATTTTTTAAAGATCTATTTGGCTGTTCAGCGTAAAAGTTTGGTGACATTATTTAAAGCCATATTTTTAAATAAAATTTTACCTTTACAAAACTACCACAAGACAGACACTTTTTAATTAATTGATTGTTAGCTCCCTTAATCTCAGTCATGTATTTTTCTTTAAACATCAGTATTTACGAGGGTTTCATTGACTAGGGATGAGGTGTCTTGGCCAAAAAGTCATTATTCTGAAGGTATCTGAATGGTAATGCAGTTGTGGTCATAGACAATACCTGTCATTAGGTGTAGCTGATATTTTGTTATAAACAAGTCAACCACGAAGCTACCAAATGCCCTTGTAATGGTAGGTGAAACCATATATGTCTGCTAAGGGCCCACTATCTAAGCACAAAGGTCAACATCTGATAGGCAGGCATAAAATATGCAAGTACTTTATCTTCATAGTGTAATGTTTCTTTTATCTTTGAGGGTCAGTTTTCACAAACTTATAGAATTGATACTTTGAAGTTGTCCCCTGGACTTAAATTATGTAACCTATTGGCAGTCTTTATTTGTTTTGCTTTCATTTAAAATACAGCCATTTGTGAAGGGAAGCTTCTGAGTTCAAAATGTGATTATTTTTTGCAAAATAATATTTAATAGTACAATTATTTTGCTTATTTCATGTCCAAACAAATGTAAAAAAAAATGTAAAACATTAGAGGGGCAATGCTAGTACTAAAAGCTATGCAGTAGTTTGGGGTATGTATTTTAAAAGAATGAAATGCATTTATCAACATACTTTCTTTAGTTTAGGAATTACATTTTAGACAATTTTTAAAATCAGATAATTTATAAATAAACCACTAATAGCCATTATCTTCATTATTTAAAGTTACCTGATTTGTACAGAAAGCACTCTTTAAAATTATAGTGTCTTAATTAATACCTCTAGATAACTTATTATTATATTTAATAAACTATATTTTCTTTCTAGATATCTTTTTTAAATGGTTAGTTTGATTCTTGTGTTTTATATGACAATATTTCAAAAAACCATACCAAATCTTAGTCCAAAGTGAGGGTAATATTGAAATAAGACTCTTAGGTTGATGGGAGATCCAAGACAGTGAGCCAAGTGCATGTTAGAATCTGGACTCATCAGGAAAAATGGTAACTTCCAAGGGCAAGATACAAGACTGCTTGAAGAATTACCCATAGTGTAGGGGACTAACTGCTTGGAATCAAGATGTCAACTGTGTATTTCCAAACAGATGTTTCTATTTGTACATATTTCCATGGTCAGACTTCATTTGTTCCCCACAAGAAATGGTGGCCCATCTTATTTTCTTATATATTTACTATATTGGAGAAGGCAATGGCACCCCACTCCAGTACTCTTGCCTGGAAAATCCCATGGATGGAGGAGCCTGGTAGGCTGCAGTCCATGAGGTCGTAAAGAGTCAGACAGGACAGAGTGACCTCACTTGCACTTTTCACTTTCATGCATTGGAGAAGGAAATGGCAACCCACTCCAGTCTTCTTGCCTGGAGAATCCCATGGACGGGGAGCCTGGTGGGCTGCTGTCTATGGGGTCGCACAGAGTCGGACACGACTGAAGTGACTTAGCATAGCATTAGTATTTACTATATAGTGACTAACATATACCTTTTATGTAATAGAGTCTAAAAGATTAAATGAATAAATATGGGAATCAGTGACCACTTCATAGGCAAACAGTGTTCATGATCTTGGAACTCTTGGTAGAAACCGAAGAACTTACACACTGATTCAGAAGTGAAGGGATTGCCAGATGAAATCTACTACACCAGTGAGTTCAGATCTCCTCCTCTTGGTTATTCATACTCTAGGCTAGTGAGGGAATCTAGAGAAGTCATGCTGAAAGTTTTTGAGGAATACTTGAGGAATTGTGAAGTGGAGCAGAGAGACTGGAAAATTAGAGAGAATATCTAGATTTTTCTTTGAAGAAGAATACAGTTACAGTTTTTTGATTGGCAGGCTGACACTGATTTTGGAAAAAGCATAGCCTGACCTACCAGATGAATGACCTCTGGTGTCTTTAATCAAAATATAACCTTTATGTATGTCAACATCCAATGATGAAATGTCCTAGATCTGTGTCTATAACTGGTAGATTATAGATATATTCAGAAATGTTTAGTTTTGAGTCTATTAATATTTAACTAAATTTATCCTTGCTAATAAAGACAGAAACAAATTTTTGTACCTGAAATGATGAAGTTGGCCAAAATCTCATAGAACATACATGGTCTCAGATTCCGAGAGCTAAATCTAGGGATCACCTAGCTGATTTATTTTTAATCTTGACAAAGATTTATAGACTGACCCAAGATTATATGGCTAGTTAGTTCATATGTAAGTGATCCAAATTGTGGACAGGAATAATATGCACATTTATAAAAATACATTTATAAAGCTGTGACATACTTTTCATATATGATTCATTATGTTTATTGAAAACACATGCCTAAAGAGAGAGAGGGGGTGTGCTTATAAATAGAGAGAGATAGACAGGTTTGCTGGAGAAGGCAATGGCACCCCACTCCAGTACTCTTGCCTGGCAAATCCCACGGACAGAGGAGCCTGGTAGGCTGCAGTCCATGGGGTCTCTAGGAGTCGGACACGACTGAGCGACTTCACTTTCACTCTTCACTTTCTTGCATTGGAGAAGGAAATGGCAACCCACTCCAGTGTTCTTGCCTGGAGAATCCCAGGGACTGGGGAGCCTGGTGGGCTGCCGTCTCTGGGGTTGCACAGAGTCAAACACGAATGAAGCAACTTAGCAGCAGCAGCAGCAGCAAACAGGTTTGCATTGTAGTAAAGGAAACTTACTACTGACTTACTAGCTCTCTGGCATTGGATAATTATTTAACCTGTGTACATTGGTTAACTCATTTCTCTAATGGGAATATAATAGTACTTTCCTCATAGGGCTCTTTTAAGGATTTTTTTTTGCATTTATGTGTGTGTATGTATATGAATGTGCACATACATATAACTTACAACAGGGTTTGGCACGTTCGTGTTAATTATAACTATTAAAATATAGAAGGGTCTTGTTCAATTCAAGCACTCATCATCCATAATGAAGAATCTACTTTTTGTAACATATTTTTACTATAGGATCTACCATACCTGACAAACTGGATTTAGAAAAGGCAGAGGAACCAGGGATCAAATTGCCAACATCTGTTGGATCATAGGTAAAGCAAGAGAGTTCCAGAAAAATATCTATTTCTGCTTCATTGACCATGATAAAACCTTTGACTGTATGGATCACAACAAACTGTGGAAAATTCTTAAAGAGATAGGAGTACCAGGCTACCTTAATTGCCTTCTGAGAAACCTGTATGCAGGTCAAGAAGCAATGATTAGAACAGGACATGGAACAACGGACAGATTCCAAATTGGGAAAGGAGTACATCAAGAGTGTGTACGGTCACCCTGCTTATTTAACTTATATGCAGAGTACATCATATAAAATGCAAGGCTGGATGAAGCATAAGCTAGAATCAAGATTGGCAGGAGAAATATCAATAACCTCAGATATGCAGATGACACCACCCTTATGGTAGAAAGGGAAAAGGAACTAAAGAGCCTCTTGTTGAGGTGCAAGAGGAGAGTGAATAAGCTGGCTTAAACCTCAACATTCAAAAAATTAAGATCATGGCATCCAGTTCCATCACTTCATGGCAAATAGATGGGGAAACAATGGTAACAGCGACAGACTTTATTTTGGGGGGCTCCAAAATCACTGCAGATAGTGACTGCAGCCATGAAATTAAAAGACACTTGGTCCTTGGAAGAAAAGCTATGACCAACCTAGACAGCATATTAAAAGCAGAGATATAACTTTGCCAACAAAGGTTCATATAGTTAAATGTGTGGTTTTTCCAGTGGTCATGTATGGATGTGAGAGTTGGACCATAAAGAAAGCTGAGTGCTGAAGAATTGATGCTTTTGAACTGTGGTGTTAGAGAAGACTCTTGAGAGTCCCTTGGACTGCAAGGAGATGAAACCAGTAAATCCTAAAGGAAACCAATCCTGAATATTCATTGGAAGGGCAAGGGCTGAAACTGAAGCTCCAATAGTCTGACCACCTGATGTGAAGAGCTGACTCATTAGAAAAGACCCTGAAGCTAGGAAAGATTGGACACTACTGAGCGGCTGAACAACAGATGCATATATGAGTGTGTGTGTATGTAAGTATTTGTGAATGTGTGTGTGTGTGTGTAAAGAAGAATGCTAAATTGAGGGTAAAGAGAATCCAGAATGGCACCAATTAAACATGACATCAAAGATATATCAGGACCTGTACCACACACTAGAAGTACATTGTTGTTCAGCCTCTCAGCTGTGTCTGACTCTTTGTGACGCCATGGACTGCAGCACACCAGGCCCTCACTGTCCTTCATCATCTCCCAGAGCTTGCTGAAACACATGTCCATTAAGTCAGTGATGCCATGCAACCATCTCATCTTCTGTTGTCCCTTTCTCTTCCTGCCTTCAACCTTTCCCGGCATCAGGGTCTTTTCTGAGTCAGTTTTTTGCATCAGGTGGTCAAAGATTTGGAGCTTCAGCCTCAGCATTAGTCAGTCCCTCCAATGATATTCAGAATTTATTTCCTCTAGGGTTGACTGGTTTGATCTCCTTGCAGTCCAAGGGACTCTCAAGAGTCATATTCTATCACAAATACAGTCTCTCCCTGGCTCTAAGGAATGCCCAGTTCTGTTCCAATAATTTAAAAACCAAGATCTACTTTTCATTGAAAGTTTCCCCCTGTGATAAGCATTTTGCTAGCATCATCAGGGGTTAGTCTTCATAAAATGCTCTAAGATACATTATTATCCCAATTTTAAGATAAGGAGAGTGAGGCTCAAAGAAATTAAGTGCTCAAATTTCCCCAGTTAATAAGTGCAGAGACAGAATCTGAACTCTGGTTGTTCTAATTCAAAAACTCTTGTTATTTACAACTTTGCAAGGAAATTGGAAATGCTCCTTACAAGCTGCAGTTTTAATGATCTCCATCTCTTTTAAAGGCAGTGGTGTAGAGAATGGTGTTAGCCAAAAGCAAAATAGCAGATTTCTAACTACTAAGGCTGCCCTAACCATTTCCTAGACCAATTTGAGACATTAGTTATGATCAAAACTGTCCTGTTAAGTGGTGGAACTACAATAATGACTTAGTACTGAATTCTGTATATTGTTTTCTGGGTTTCTCTTTTTATCAATTGCTCATCCATTTATTTGTCTAGCTCTCTGTATTTCCCACTCATTCTTTGCCAGAGAATACTGACAATCCTATTTACTACCTCTCCTTCCACCCTTTCCTCTTCCTGGAAAAGATAAAACTAGAATTATTTTGCTGTTTCCTAATATCCACTCTCATCACTCTTGATCTGATGGAGTATTTACAGTATAAGTATAAAAGATGACATTTCATCCTAGAAGAAAAATGTTCTGGTTACATCCGAGCTAAATGGGTGGATGGACTTTCCTCCATGACTTAATTTTGTGATCCAACTGGGGAAATTTTCAGTTTTATTAGCAGCTATCTCCCTTTTTCTCATCAGATATTCAGCTTTTAGCACCTAACTCAAAAGAGAAAACACATGGTTTGAAGTTATTATTTAATATTCACAGATTGTTCTTTCTAAACAATTTTTCTTAGGGTTTTTTTTTTTTTGAAAGTCACTCAGTCGTGTCCGACTTTGCAACCCTATGAATTCTCTAGGCAAGAATACTAGAGTGGATAGCCTTTCCCTTCTCCAGGGGATCTTCCCAACCCAGGGACTGAACCCAGGTCTCCCACGTTACAGGCAGATTCTTTACCAGCTGAGCCACAAGGGAAGCCCAAAAATACCAGAGTGGGTAGCCTATCCCATCTCCAGCAGATCTTCCTGACCCGGGAATCAAACCAGGGTCTCTTGTATTACAGGAGGATTCTTTACCAACTGAGCTAGCAGGGAAGCCCTTTCTTAGGTAGGAAAACAAATAACTCTTGATTTCTGATGAGGATCTTTCAAGGAAAGTTAATATTTGCAACCTATCTTAATACCACATATGAACAGGATGATTGTTTAGCTTTAGTCACACTAAGAAGTGTTGATGGGAGTGACGATAGAAAGAAAAGGTATGTATAGTTTTCTTCCCCCAAAAATTGAAAGTTGACTTTAAAGGGAAAAAGTGCTGAGTGTTTCTTAAAATGTGAACTTCTTTATTTTCCCTGGACATTAGTTGCCAATATCTAAACCTTTCAGGAAGAAATTTTATACCATGTCATCTGTGTGTCAGGCAGCACTTAATGGCTGAAAGACAGACAGTGCTAATCTGAACAATTCTTCACTGGTGCACAAATCTGGGGATTTAAATGACAGTTGATCTGTGGACCAATTCTATTCTAAACTCCTAGGTGATCATTTAAAATCAGTTACTATCAATACGTCAAATGATCTTTCTTGGCTATTCTTTTCCTATAAATAATTCACAACTTTCTCTAGGGTATTTTCTGGGATGTTATATTTAAAGATTCTGATTCTTTTTGGAAGGCTT
Source organism: Bos indicus (assembly GCF_029378745.1). NCBI lineage: Eukaryota > Metazoa > Chordata > Mammalia > Artiodactyla > Bovidae > Bos > Bos indicus. Next base: position 32,534,261 of record NC_091776.1, on the reverse strand, counting down.
AGTTGAGCAGATTCTTGATATACAATTTAACTGGTATTTTGCAGACATATGCAGCATTCATATATTATTTCTTTTCTTTCTTGTAGGTAGAAATAACACTTCAAGATATCAATGACAATCCACCAGTGTTCCCAACAGACATGCTGGATCTCACAGTGGAGGAGAATATCGGAGATGGTTCTAAGATTATGCAGCTGACAGCCATGGATGCTGATGAGGTAGCTCAGACCTTGTCTCTGACTTTTTGAAACATAATTTTCCAGTGATCTATCAAATTTCTACTGTATGTTGACAACATTTATTAACTAATAATTAAGGCTAAGCATTGAGTGCTCTTTTCCAAAGGACATTAACTCTTGAAATGTGACATAGAAATGCTAAGATAGAGACTGCCTAGAGGCAACTTTCCTTTGATCAGCAATTTCAGCTCAGTTTATTGCTGGTGCGTCTTAGATTCATTAGCCAAATTATTTTAATTTCTCAAAGGATAAAAAATATTTACAGAAATATCTTATTTTTAATGCCCCATCACTCCCATTTGCTATCTTATAGCATATATAGCTAAGAATTTATTTTTATTTGTATTTGAAAAAAGCAAATTATTGAAAATTAAAAAAAATAAGACAACTTTGAAACTTTTCATTTAACTTGCATATATGCATGTGTGCATGTTAAGTCTCTTCAGTCGTGTCTAACTCTGTGTGACCCTATGGACTGTAGCCTGCCAGGCTCTTCTGTCCATGGGGATTCTCTAGGCAAGAATATTGGAGTAGGTTGCCATGCCCCCCTCCAGGGGATTGTCTCTACCCAGGGATTGAATCCACATCTCTTATGTCTCCTGCATTGGCAGGTGGCTTCTTTACCACTAGCACCACCTGGAAAGCCCCATATATATACATATCAGTTCAGTTCAGTTGCTCAGTCGTGTCCGACTCTTTGTGACCCTGTGAATCGCAGCACGCCAGGCCTCCCTGTCCATCACCAACTCCCGGAGTTCACTCAGACTCACGTCCATCGAGTCAGTGACGCCATGCAGCCATCTCATCCTCTGGCGTCCCCTTCTCCTCCTGCCCACAATCCCTCCCAGCATCAGAGTCTATTCCAATGAGTTAATTCCTCGCATGAGGTGGCCAAAGTACTGGAGTTTCAACTTTAGCATCATTCCTTCCAAAGAAATCCCAGGACTGATCTCCTTCAGAATGGGCTGGTAGGATCTCCTTGCAGTCCAAGGGACTCTCAAGAGTCTTCTCCAACACCACAGTTCAAAAGCATCAATTCTTTGGCACTCAGCCTTCTTCACAGTCCAACTCTCACATCCATACATGACCACAGGAAAAACCATAGCCTTGACTACATGAACCTTTGTTGGCAAAGTAATGTCTCTGCTTTTCAATATGCTATCTAGGTTGGTTATAACTTTCCTTCCAAGGAGTAAGCGTCTTTTAATTTCATGGATATGCAAACATAAAGTGTATAACTTAGTAATAGCCTTATATATTTTAAGGAAATTATCTAGGAAGCCAATGAATTTTGAATTCCATTAATAAGTTTCCTAGCAGTAAACTGATTTTGGGGGGCACAATTTAGATTTCTGTCTTCCATGTTTATGTTTTAAGTTTAACTAAAGCAATCATCATGCTCCAAACATCATGACAACTTACATAATTTGTAATTTATATTTTTCCCATTAAAAAAATAACATCACTTGTTTTCTCCTCCTTGCTAGGTAAAGGTTTTAGTTAATTTCTAGAATTTTGGAAAGAGGAATAATGTTCCCATACACTAGTAGCCCATTTCCCTTTTTGCTAAGCCCCAAATAGATAATTTAATTTCCTTACCTCATTTAAGCTCCAGAAGGATATGATAACTTGATTTTTGGCTTATTTAACTTAAAAAAGGTGAATAATTCAATAATAGACTAATTTTAACAGCCAGTACAGAATGTAACAACTTAGTCATTTATCAGTCAGTTTAGTTCAATCACTCAGTTATGTCCGACTCTTTGCCACCCCATGGACTGCAGCATGCCAGGCCTCCCTGTCTACCACCAACTCCCGGAGTTTACTCAAACTCATGTCCATTGAGTCAGTGATGCCATCCAGCCATCTCATCCTCTATTGTCCCCTTCTCCTCGAACCTTCAATCTTTCCCAGCATCCAGGTCTTTTCACATGAGTCAGCTCTTTACATCAGGTGGCCAAAGTACTGGAGTTTCAGCTTTAGCATCAGTCCTTCCAATGAACACCCAGGACTGATCTCCTTCAGGATGGACTGGTTGGATCTCCTTGCAGTCCAAGGGACTCTCAAGAGTCTTCTCCAACACCACAGTTCAAAAGCATCAATACTTTGGTGCTCAGCCTTCTTTATAGTCCAACTCTCACATCCATACATGACCACTGGAAAAACCACAGCCTTGACTAAATGGACCTTTGTTGACAAAGTAATGTCTCTGCTTTTTAATATACTGTCTAGGTTGGTCATAACTTTCCTTCCCAGGAGTAAACATCTTTTAATTTCATGGTTGCAGCCATCATCTGCAGTGATTTTGGAGCTCAAAAAATAAAGTTAGCCACTGTTTCCACTGTTTCCCCATCTATTTGCCATGAAGTAATGGGACTGGATGCCATGATCTTAGTTTTCTGAATGTTGAGCTTTAAGCCAACTTTTTCACTCTCCTCTTTCACTTTCATCAAGAAGCTCTTTAGTTCTTCTTCACTTTCTGCCATAAGGGTGTTGTCATCTGCATATCTGAGGTTATTGATATTTCTCCCGGCAATCTTGATTCCAGCTTGTGCTTCCTCCATTAGTCATCTATACATTTTGCCAAAATGTAACTTAGGAAAAGGAAACAAAATAAAGCAAGTACATTTAAGTAATTGTAGTTTTCTACTGAAAAAGATTTGGTGTTTTATGTTTAGTACTTTCTAGTAAATTTTGTGTAGAGAAAGTTTTTCCAAACTTTAGCTACCATGAAAAGAGTTGTATGCAGAATGTTTGTATTATTATTGATACATATGAAATATCATCAGCTATAATTTAGTAAATACTGCTGAGATTTTCTTAAATCTCATCATTGGTCATATATATTTGGATAGCTTAATTCATAAACATTTTTTATCTTTTATTTAGCAAAAAGCTAAAAAACAAAAAAAAGAAGCTCATGCAATTACTATAAGCTCATGCAAATGATACATCAATTAGAGCAGTTGCTACAACTATTTGATGTATCATTTGCATGAGCTTATAGTAATTGCATGAGCTTCTTTTTTTTGTTTTTTAGCTTTTTGCTAAATAAAAGATAATGAAAGTTTATGATACTCTCTGTAGGAACAGAACAAGTAAAACTCATTTATTTCAAGTGATTTATTCAAGGCAGGAATTAATAATCATGTTAATTATAATATACATATCCTAGTGAAATGCACTACTCTCTTAAGTTCAGTTCAATTCAGTTCATTCACTCAGTCATGTCTGACTCTTTGCAGCCCCATGAATTGCAGCACGCCAGGCCTCCCTGTCCATCACTAACTCCCGGAGTTCACTCAGACTCACGTCCATCCAGTCAGTGATGCCATCCAGCCATCTCATCCTCTGTCGTCCCCTTCTCCTCCTGCCCCCAATCCCTCCCAGCCTCAGAGTCTTTTCCAATGAGTCAGCTCATCGCATGAGGTGGCCAAAGTACTGGAGTTTCAGCTTTAGCGTCATTCCTTCCAAAGAACACCCAGGACTGATCTCCTTTAGAATGGACTGGATCTCCTTGCAGTCCAAGGGACTCTCAAGAGTCTTCTCCAACACCACACTTCAAAAGCATCAATTCTTCGGTGCTCAGCTTTCTTCACAGTCCAACAATCACATCCATACATGACCACTGGAAAAACCATAGCCTTGACTAGACAGACCTTTGTTGGCAAAGTAATGTCTCTGGTTTTCAATATGCTATCTAGGTTGGTCATAACATTCCTTCCAAGGAGTAAGCGTCTTTTAATTTCATGGCTGCAATCACCATCTGCCATGATTTTGGAGCCCAAAAAAGTAAAGTCTGACACTCTTTCCACTGTTTCCCCATCTATTTGCCATGAAGTGATGGGACCAGACGGCTTGTTCTTCGTTTTCTGAATGTTGAGCTTTAAGCCAGCTTTTTCACTCTCCTCTTTCACTTTCATCAAGAGGCTTTTTAGTTCCTCTTCACTTTCTGCCATAAGGGTGGTGTCATCTGCATATCTGAGATTATGGATATTTCTCCCAGCAATATTGATTCCGGCTTGTGCTTCTTCCAGCCCAGCATATCTCATGATGTACTCTGCATATAAGTTAGATAAGCAGGGTGACAATATACAGCCTTGATGTACTCCTTTTCTTATTTGGAACCAGTCTGTTCCATGTCGTTCTAACTGTTGCTTCCTGACCTGCATATAGGTTTCTCAAGAGGCAGGTCAGGTGGTCTGGTATTTCCATCTCTTTCAGAATTCTCCACAGTTTATTGTGATCCACACAATCAAAGGCTTTGGCATAGTCAATAAAGCAGAAATAGATGTTTTTTCTGGGAACTCTCTTGCTTTTTCCATGATCCAGTGGGTGTTGGCAGTTTGATCTCTGGTTCCTCTGCCTTTTCTAAAACCAGCTTGAACATCTGGAAGTTCATAATTCACATACTGCTGAAGCTTGGCTTGGAGAATTTTGAGCACTACTCTTAAGAATTATTATTCGGTGCTCAGCTTTATTATTATTTTATATTTAATAATTACATATATATGTTTTATAATATATATAATCATATATTATATATAATATCATATGTATCATAAATGCATTATGTTTTATATATATTATATAATTATATTGTATTTCATAATTATGTATTATATAATATATTATAAATTATATCTATATTATAATATATAATTTTAAGTTAGATATAATATTATAATATTATATACACATTATATATTATAAATCATATATTATACATAATATTTTATATTATATAAATATATAATGTAATATATATACATATATTAATAATAAATATACAATATTATGTAATTATAATATTTATATACTAATTATGATATAGAAATATATTATATTTGTATAACACTATAATTTATATAATATACATTATATATTACAAATTATATATAAATATAATATACAATATATTATGATTATAAATTCATAAAATATCTATAATAATTATATATAATTATATTATATAATTTATTATTCAGTGATTATTTGAAAGAAATGCCAACATTCCGCCCTTATAATAATATTATGCAAAGTCTGTTATAATTTTACTTTCCTCCCTACTTTTTTCTTTTTAAACTGTGATAGAAGGGTTAAATCAAATGCGGTGCTGCCTGTATGTTTGTTTTTCTCTCCGTGACTTTTCTGTGTGTGCGTGTGTGTGTGTGTGCATGTGCACCTGCATACACTTGCCTTGTCTTCAAGTTGATGTTTTGAGATGTGTTTATATTTAGTATGAGATTTGAAGAAGGCTGGGAAGGTCATTACGTCTCTAGGTATTTACCTCAACACGATTTTAGTGCACTTTGTTTTATTTCTATTGAGTTTCCCTTTTCAAGTTAAAAAAACTGTATCTATGCCAGTGTTATCACTTAGACATTCTAGGCTTTTTTTTTTAAAGTACTAAATGCAAGGTGATGATGTCTAGTTTATGCAAGAAGTGCATTTGAGGTGAGACAGTGGGAAGTTAAAGAGGCACAAAGGAGGAAAACTATAAAACAGTAACAGTCTAGGGAAAAGGAAGGAAGACTGTTTGCAATTCAAGGAAAGAGTGGTATAAATCACCACCAAGTACTTTGTAATAGGACCACTATGTGGGGGCAGGGAGAGTGGAGGTGGAAGGGGAAAAAGACAGTAGAGGCTGGAAGGAAGGAAGTAGTTTTACCTGGAACTTTAAAGAAAAGAAGGACATTTTTGTAGAAGTGCTTTGGCACTATTATTTTTAAAAAATTAAGCTCATGAGATCCTTTTCCTTCTTGAATATGTTTTTTTTTTTAACTTTTTAGTGATGTTTTAATAACTACAGACTATGTCCACTCCTGACATGAGGAACCAACATTTCTTTGCCTGTATGCCAAATTGGATGGCTACCTAGGCTTCCTAGGACATTCAGAATTATTGGCTGTTTCCTTTTTTGAGTGGTTTACAATAAATTATTATTAATGTTTTTAGATAAACCTTTTATCTTCTATTCTGTTCTCAGCTCCTTACCTCTAGGTTAAATTTGAAAATATGTATGTACACGTTTGAAATGATTTATCTCTTACCAAATCATGGTTCTGGTTCTTTCTTCATCTAGTTTTGAGTAGGAACCAATATTGAAATGCAAGGAGTTTCTTTTACTTTTTGGCCAGCATTAAATTGTCATGCAGCTATCTTGCAGGTTGATTTTGAAACATTAATAGAATTCTTTAAAACACTAAGATTACATAGGTCATCAGAAAATTATGTCCACATATTATATAGTTTATATACTTTTCCTTAATTACTAAATCAAACATAAAATATTAGTATGTTAGAAAACCTGGTGTAGGTCACTGAAGAATAATGCCCGGTAAAGGAATCTGAAAGCAATATGTACATATTGAGCATAATTTAAATATCATTTGAAACATATGTTGGATCAAGATAGACATCTCTCAGAAGCACATGATTGTCTGTGTCTTGTTTCCTTTGATAAACGAATTATTATGCTTGTAATGGGCCAGGACATTAAAGCTTTATTCCATGGTACCATACTTGCTTTTGAAACTACTACTTAAGATTATAAAATGCATTTAGAATTTATAGCTATTTACTTTTAGAATTCCTTCCACGTACTTTTGTCTCTGTGGTTCCTCAGGAGAGTAGAATGTTTTTAAACAGCATTATTTCCACTGTGCTACAGCTGAAATATGATATTTGTTTCTTGTAGCATTGCTGATACTGCATATTTGGGATACTAAATAAATAAATAGACTTTTCAAAAGACCTCATTAAATCATTACTCTTGGCCATGAATTTTCAGACATTCACTGGAACTTCTAATGCACCACATCAGCTGATTTTGAAAGTGAAAAATTATGGTTTATCAACAGTCTGATGCCTTTGGTTTTCTGTTCAGAAGAATTATCATAAGTTCAGGAGTATTAATTATTATAGTCATTTTGTAGATGGGACATTTCTAAATTTTGAACCATTTATATAATAGCTTGAAATTCGGTTTTGCATCTTGGCTTTCCCCTAATTTCCAAATTCTTTTTTTTTTTAAACTTTACATAATTGTATTAGTTTTGCCAAATATCAAAATGAATCTATTTTAATAGTTCAGAATTGAGTGTAGCTGTTTTTCTCTGGACTGTTTCACAGAATAGTGGAATTCCTTGTGAAACAGAACAAAAAGTACAGAATGTAGTTAGATTCAAAGTCTAAAATTCTTATTGAATGTTTTTGTTAAACCATACAATTACAATAAATACATTAGATGGTCTATGTACACCTGAATATACAAGATAAATGTGCATAGTATGTCAAATCCAGCTGTCATTACTAAATTAAAATGTGCTTTGAGGATTTCACATTACTAAATTTTAAGATTGGTTTGGGAATGCAGTACAAATATAGCAAATACCTCTAAACATGAATTTTGAAAGAGTATTTTTGCCTTCGACTGTTAGCAGTCATGCCCTTATATATTTGATCTTGAGAATGAAGCATATTTAATCTATGAGGGAAAAGATGTATGGAAACTGCAGATTCTGTAGTTTCCCAGCATGTCAGCCTTAGAGTCTAAATGTCTTAAATTTATGTTCTTCCTAAAAGCTTCTTGAGAGTTCTAAGCCTGGATACTTTAACAAATACATTTCTAGAGCTGATATGGTAATATATCTATATCTATATCTATACCTATATCTCAACATATCTACATATCTACACATATTTGTTTTATATGAGTATATTGAAATCAAAAAGTAATTTTTGAAGTTGACAATTCCAACACTACATATACCTCAGTGTCAGGATGTAATACTATATAAAATAGAAAATCAGACAGTATTTTTCCTTGGATATATAGCAACTCTAATCAAATTTTGATTTAAATTACTCATTTGCAAACATCTCTGTCATCAAATGCATCTAACTTGTTATATTCCTTTTATAAAAAATAATTAAAATAGGAATAAAAACAGTTAGCACTGTCATACACTTAAAGCTTTTCATGCATTGTTGTAGGTCCTTTACATGTGTGAACTCCTTTAATCCTCAGATTCAATACAGATTAAGTACTGCTACATTACAGTCCCATGTATCAGATATTATTACCAGCCAGATTGTCTCGGTAAGGAAACATAGGCTCATAGAAGTTAAGGAGTAGCCCAATGATACATGATTAATAGGTAGTGGAGCAGAGATTCAAAACCAAAACTATGGCCCCAGAGCATGCAGTCTCAACCAGTACAATGTATAATGTGCAACTCAGAATTCCAACTATAATATACATGTGATTGCTGCTGCTGCTAAGTCACTTCAGTTGTGTCCGACTCTGTGCGACCCCATAGACAGCAGCCCATTAGGCTTCCCCGTCCCTGGGATTCTCCAGGCAAGAACACTGGAGTGGGGTGCCACTGCCTTCTCCAATGCATGAAAGTGAAAAGTGAAAGTGAAGTTGCTCAGTCGTGTCCGACTCTGTGCAACCCCATGGACTGCTGCCTACCAGGCTCCTCCTTCCATGGGATTTTCCAGGCAAGAGTACTGGAGTGGGGTGCCATTGCCTTCTCCATACATGTGATTAAGCATATCTAAATCAAACTGTTCATTATTTCAATAATATACAAATAAGTTTATAAGAGATTTTTTGAATACTATAGTTACCATCCCTCATTATCAAATCTAGATTGTGATTTTAATTTTAATTTGCCTTAGTTTCTTTATTTTTGACTCTGCTAAAATCTACTCTTTCTGAAACCTTCCCTTTAACCTCTGTGGCAAGCTGTCCTCTGGGTCTCCCAGGTTCCTTCTCCTCTTCTTTCCTCAGTCACTTCCCTTATTTCCCATTCTTTCAATATGATATTCATTCTTTATGCTGCTGTACCTTTTACTATCTATTCTCATATAAATTGTCAACAAATCATCTGGCTTCAACTGTGAGCCACATAATTGACCTTCAGATAGTTTTATCAAACCTCTTTTCAAATCTCTGACCACATATCCATTCCTATGGCTATAATCATTGCCACATAATCATTTCTATGAAGCTATCCTCCACTCTCTTAACATACCATACATAAAATTATAAAATTTCAATGCATAATGTCTCCTGAGTCCAAGCAGACCTTATCCTGAGATGTCTTCAGCAAGAACATTCTCCTAATTCCCAGCCAAAGTAATTTGAAATTTTTTTTCTTTCTCTTTCACTTTTAGGCTCATTGCATAGAGTTGATAAAAGAAAGAACAAGAATAAAAGAGAATGTTGAACAACTGAGAGCTATCCTTAGTTACTTCTGTATCCAATAACCCATCAGATCTTACTAATTTGTTCTGTGTATATTATGTTTGGTACACAATGGTTGAGAGCCTCACTTCTGGGGCAAGATAACCAGGGTTCAGATTTCTTTGTCTCAGTTTCTTTATCTTCAAAATGGGGATAATAATAGTGCTTACCCAACTGGATTGCTTTTAAGTATCAAATCAATTAGTGCCCATGAAGTGATGCGCTCAGAGCAGTGCTTAGCACTCAATAAACACTTAATAAATGTTCTATTTTTCTTTTCCATTCCTTCAGCCAAATTCCTAGTTTATACTTCAGATCTTGAGTGCTACAGTTCAAAGATCTGAGTGAACACAAGAATGCATCCCTGCTTTCATTTTACAGAACAGGGACTTGAACCAGAAAATAATGCAGATTATATAGTTTCCTCTTGAAGAAATGAAGTCCCAGTCTCCTGGGGCCAAAGTCTACTCTCTCACCCCTTCTCTGGCCTCTCTTCTTTCCAGTCCATCCTATACCATCAAGAGCCTTAAAAGATTGTTTCCAATTAAAACAAGATCAGTGGTTTCTTGGTCATACAGTTCAATGTGTGTTGTAACTGAGATTCTCCAGTGTATGTGCTGTGCTGTTCTTAGTTGCTCAGTCATGTCCAGCTCTTTGCTACCCCATGGAGTGTAGCCTGCCAGGCTCCTCTGTCCATGGGGATTCTCCAGGCAAGAATACTGGAGTGGATTGCCATGCCTTCCTCCAGGGGATCTTTCCAGCCCAGGTCTTCGCATTGCCGGCAAATTCTTTACCATCTGAGCCACCATGGAAGCCCAAAAGTACTGAAGTGGGTTCCCATGCCCTTCTCCAGGGGAACTCCCTGACACAGGATCAAACCGGGGTCTCCTGCATTGCAGGTGGATTCTTTACCAGCTATAGATTGGGTATACCAATCTATACCCATAATCTAATATTTTAGCTCATTTTTTCTTTTTTTGTTCTACGATAAAACTCTCCACACTGAAATTCCCAGGTGGTACAGTGGATAAGAATCTACCTGCCAATGCAGGCAACATGGGTTCGATCCCTGGTCCAAGAGGATTCCACATGCCATGGAGCAAGGAAGCCCGTGCACCACAGCTACTGAGCCCAAACCCTAGAGCCCGCAAACCACAACTACTGAGCCCATGTTCTGCAACTCCTGAAGCCCGTGGGCCTAGAAGCTGTGCTCCACAACAGGAGAAGCCACCACGATGAGAAGCCTGCGCACTGCAACCAAGAGTGGCCCCACCTGCTGCAGCTAGAGGAAGGCTGCGTAAAGCAAGGAGACCCAGTGCAACCAAAAGTGTATAAAATACATAGATTAGTTAATTAATTAAGCAAGCAAATCTCTTCACACTAGCAACTGGTCAAAGTAATCCCTCTCTTTGGTTCTTATAGTGCACATTGTAAGCTTCCATTTGTGCTGTGTTGTGCTTAGTCATTCAGTTTTGTCCGACTCTTTGCAACCCATGGACTGAAGCCGATCAGGCTCCTCTGCTGTTGGAATTCTCAAAGCAAGAATGCTGGAGTGGTTTGTCATGCCCTCCTCCAGGGGATCTTTCCAACCCAGGGGTCGAACCCAGGTCTCCCTCATTTCAGGTGGATTCTTTACTGTCTGAGCCACCAGGGAAGTCCATGTTTCCATTTAGAGCTTTCTTAATTTAATTACCTTCTTATGTTGAATCAGAGGAACATGAGCTCAGAGTCAGACAAACTAGGGTTTGAAATCCACTCACCCCCAGTATGACTCTGGATAAGTTAAGTACCATCTCCAAACTTTGCATCTTCTTTTGAGAAATAGTATCTCACAGTGAGAAAAACTGAAAATGAAGTGGCTCAGTCGTGTCCGACTCTTTTCGACCTCATGGACTATAGCCTACCAGGCTCCTCCGTCAGTCCATGGGATTTTCCAGGCAAGAATTCTGGAGTGGTTGTCATTTCCTTCTCCAGGCGGATCTTCCCAATCCAGGGATTGAACCCGGGTCTCCTGTATTGTAGGCAGACGCTTAGCCACCAGGGAAGCATGAACTAAAGCAAGATAATGCATACACAGTGCTCTCCCTGGGCCTGGCAAACCTCCGGATATGTAGTTAATAGTATTATCATCATTTGCATTTTCCACAGTGACAGTTTGACCCCTTTCTATGATATATTTTAAGAATTTATATATGTGTGTGTGTGCTGTGCTTAATTCCTCAATCATGTCCAATACTTTGTGATCCTATAGACCATAACCAGCCAGCCTCCTCTGTCCATGGGATTTTCCAGCTAGAATACTGGAGTAGGTTACCATTCCCTCACATACACACATATATATGGGCTTCCCAAGTGACTCAAGTCTTAAAGAATCCACCTGCCAATGCAGGAGACACAGGAGATGCTGGTTCGATCCCTGAGTTGGGAAGATTCCCTAGAGGAGGAAATGGCAACCCACTCCAGTATTCTTGCCTGAACAATCCCATGCACAGAGGACCCTGGTGGGTTGTAGTCCACAGGGTTGCAGAGTCAGACACAACTGAGCATGCATAGAGCGCGCGCACGCACACACACACACATTTTGAAGGTTGAGATTCGCTGTGTTATTTAATGAAATGAATAGTGAAAGACTATTTAGTTAACTACACTGGACTGTTACTATTTGAAATATTACAGTATCATATGAAATTAAACCCGAGAGCCTCACTTTGTCAAGTATACATTCAGCACAAGGAGCAGAACTTTTCCTGTTCTACTTCTAGCAGTTCAGATTCTGCTCTCTTTTCCGTAGGGTGCAAATGCTCTTGTCACATATACAATCATCAGTGGAGCCGATGACAGTTTCCGAATTGACCCTGAATCTGGAGATCTGATAGCTACCAAGAGACTGGACAGAGAACGTCGTTCCAAATATTCCTTGCTGGTTCGTGCGGATGATGGTCTTCAGTCCTCGGATATGAGAATAAATATTACTGTCAGTGATGTGAATGACCACACACCCAAGTTCTCCAGGCCTGTGTACTCCTTTGACATCCCAGAAGACACAACCCCAGGTAGGTGGCACACTTTTAAGTATATTTTGCAAGGGTCACCTTTGACTACAGTTACACGGACTAGGTTTTGGCTGCTCTTGAACTGGGACTAGTATGTGCTACTGGGCATAAACGTTGGATTTTTAAATATTTTAATTAACTGTCTTTGCTACAGTTCCCAAACAAATTTCTAGACTTTTGAGAGCAAATGAGAAAAGCTAATCATCTGATGTCTTAATTACAGATATTTGTTTCTGAAAGTATCTGTGACATGCATTGTTAAGTTTCCTGGCAACCATAGTTTTGATACTGTTTTTCCACTGTAAGGATGTCTGATGTGATTATGTTCCTGAGCATAGAAAGCAAAAAAAGCACAGGAAAACCTGTGAATACCCGTTATAGTACTTACTAGCTGTGTGAACCCGGGCAATTAATTAATTTCTCTTAGCTTCAATTCCTTCTTCTGTATATGGAAACAGTGATTCTTGTTAGAATTAGGATAAAACATGTATGAGTTTGCTAACATGGGGCTTGAGGATTAGCAGATGCTGAATAAATGTTAGTAGAATAAGAATCCTGAATTCTCACCTTGCTTCTTTGAATATTTTATGTTGTAACTGTTGCATGTGAGTACTCAATATCCCTGTTTCTGGTGTGGGTTGGCTTCTTTTCCACTATCAGAAATTCTTATCTAAAACTGAAATTGTATTGTGAATTATATTTGAATGAGTTTGTAAAATAAGGCATATGTTTTAAAAACTCATTTGACAAAGGAATGAAACATTTATAGAGGACTAAAATCTCACTGCAGTCAGTTCACCAAGATGAATTGTTCATGTCCTTCATGAAATTCCCATCACATTTCTTTCTCACCTCATTTCTAGCAATGGTCATATAAGCTGTTAAGTGGTATGCCCTTAGCATAATTCTGTATTATTGCTTGGAATTGCCAGTTCCTGACACTAGCAGTGGGCCCCAATATATGTTCACTGACTTCATCAATATGGTCATGAATTGGTAGGTAGAAAAATAATGTCAGAAGTTGTGTTCATTTCCCAGAACATTTACATCGCAACATAAGATCTACTGGCTTCCAAGGTGGCACAGTGATAAAGGATACGCCTGTCAATGCAGGAGACTCCAGAGACATAGGTTCAATCCCTGGGTTGGGAAGATCTCCTGGACTAGGAAACGGAAACCAACTCCAGTATTCTTGCCAAGAAAATTCCATGGATAGAGGAGCCTGGTGGGCTACAGTCCATGAGGTCGCAAAGAGTCAGACATGACTGAGTGACTGAGCGTGCACACACACACATAAGATCTACTGGAGATTTGGGAATGTTGACATCCATGTTAATGTAGAAATCTACAGTGTTGTTTTCATTATATTTTCATAGTGATTTTCTAGTTTAAATATTTTACTATACAAATAAATGTTTTGGTATCATATATCATCTCTTAGCAATACCCTGTCCCATTAATTTTAGATTCTCAATTTATTCTAGGTTCTTTGGTAGCAGCTATTTTGGCTACAGATGATGACTCTGGTGTAAATGGAGAAATTACATATATTGTGAATGAAGATGATGAAGATGGCATATTTTTCCTGAATCCAGTTACTGGAGTCTTTAATTTGACTCGAATGTTGGATTATGAAACACAGCAATATTATATCCTCACTGTTCGGGCTGAAGATGGTGGGGGACAATTTACTACCATCAGGGTTTACTTCAACATACTAGATGTAAATGATAACCCACCCATTTTCAGCTTGAATTCATACAGCACATCTTTAATGGAGAATCTACCTCTAGGATCTACTGTTCTTGTGTTTAATGTTACCGATGCAGATGATGGTATGTACTTTATTTTGCATACTTAAAGTTTATTAAACATTAATCATTAGATTTGTATCATATTTATTTACTGTGTGCAGCTGTCACAAAATTGCATTTTGTAAATATAGACCCAAAGTTGAGGAATAGGTTTATAACTTAACTATAGAGAATTAAAAAACTAAGGATTTTATTAGTTAAGTTCTTTTTTATAACATTTACACAGCATACATTGTGTGCATCTTATAAGCTTTATAAATTTATCTTCCTTTATTCTCTCTAAATGTGTGACACCACTGCAGTTTAGCAATGTAGAAGTCATAAAGCAGCTTTTTGGTAGGTTTTCTTCAGATAACTATTTGCTTACATATATTCTTTTAACATAAAAAGGATAAAATGTGGATGCTAAAGGAAAACCAAGTCTCAAAAAATACTTCAAATTGCATGATTAGTTTTATATTTCTGACCGAAAATGGCTCAGAGTATCTCAGCAAGCTTTCGTGCTTTAACTCCAAAGACGGTCTCAGATCTCTTTAATTTTTATGCTATATAATCTAGTTGAGATTTTAAATTAAATCTAGACTTTACAATGTTTGATATTTGTTTATTTGATTTGTTTGATTTTTATTTCTTTGAAAACTTTAAAGTATGACTCCCTTGGTCTTTTTTTAAGACTAATTTTGTAAATATACATACCAGATAATATAGCCTTTAGAGATAACATTGTACAGATTGTCAATCTTTGTTCGGAAAGTTAATACCTTGTTTTTCCTTCCACTGGATGCAGCTAAATGTTCATTTAGTTAAGAAAACAAGGGACAGTATTTTAAGAGGAAACTGGTCTCTAGCCCAAGGATATGCCTCGTGGCATAGGCATATCAACCTTAATTTAGAATTTCCTGGTTCTTGCTGACTTAAATGATTTATGTGATCTCAGAGTACCATTCATCCCATTCTGCTCTATACTTAGTTTCAAGAGTGTCTAGAATCGCCACTTACAAAGATATGAGAGGCAGAGCACAGTGTATTTATATATCTTTCAATTCATGAAATAGGAAATGCTTTAATTAGAATCCATTAAGTGCATTTTGAAGTTTTCCTCTCTTATTTAAGCATAGTTAATAATGAAAACATAAATATTCCTAAAACAGAAGTGCCTATAATGTTAGTACCACAAATTGCTAAGAATATTAAAAACAACAACTGACAGTTGTCAAATACAGTCATCCCTTGTACCAGCAGGGGATTGGTTCCAGGACCTCTGGAAAGTTAGTGAAGTGAAAGTTTAGTTGCTCAGTAGGGTCTGACTCTTTGCGACCCCGAGGACTGTAGCCACCAGACTCCTCCGTCCATGAGATTCTCTAGGCAAGAATACTGGAGTTGGTAGCCGTTCCCTTCTCCAGGGGATTTTCCTGACTCAGGGATCAAACCCCGGTCTCCTGCATTGCAGGGAGATTCTGTATCTCTGAGCCTCTAGGGAAGCCTCATTGATACCAAAATCCAATATGCTCAAGTCCTTTATATAAAGTAGCGTAATGTTTGCATACAACCCATGCACATTCACCCATATACTTCAAATCATCTTTAAATTACTTACAATACCTACTACAATATAAATGCTATATAAATAGTTTCCAGAGCACAGAAGATTTAAGTTTTGCTTGAAATTTGGAACTTTCTGGAATTTTTTTCCCTCAAAATATTTTCGGTCTATGTTGGTTGAATCCTTGAATGTGAGACCAGCAAACATGGCAGACCACTTGTCCCTAGTATGTAGCCAGTCCTGGCCTAAGAATGTTGCACAGTCCTTCATGTACATCAGCCTAGTTCTGTACGTGTAAGTGTCTCCCATTAGACTTTATGCACAGTTGAGGTTAATCTTCATTTTGAATGTTGCCTTATCTATTATTATAAACTTAATTAATTTACCTGATCTCTGGATATGAACATTTTTAAATTTGTTGTAACTTTTCTGTAGTGAAGAATTATCTGTCAAATTTCTTTGTGACTTTAAGCATTAGAGAGAGCCTATTATATCATAAGATTGTGTGCAGGTCTAGAGTAAATTCCATTTATCCTCAAAACTCAACTGTAGAGAACTGAGAAAATAGCAAATATTAACTTCCTTTGTGAAGTTTCCATTCCTGCTGGAATATTCCATGCAAGCATATTCACAGAAATGTATTAACCATTGACTTCAAGTTGCTTTTTATGGATTTTTTTTTCCTTTAATTGTGTTAGATAAAAGTTTCAAGCTACAGTTTTTCATTGTTTTAGTATTGAATACTTTTATCAGTGTAATTTCCTGCACCTTGACCTAAAATATAGGACACAGTTTCTATTCTCTCTGAATTTCAAGGATCATGATAAGACTGTACAAGGGTAACCTTCTTTGTTTAAAACTGCCAACTCAGTTATACTAAATAGCTCCCAATGTGTTTCACAATGTTATTTAGACTTTTCTAATTAACAATTTAGTTTTAATCTCAGACCAAAAGCTTTCAGAGGAGATAATATTGTCATCTTAAATGAAGACATTTTATATGAAAATAAATTTAACATTTTCTGCTACTTATATCTAGATTCTCTAAGTTTAACCTAAAATTTTAGATTGCATAACCATTTATAAGAAAAAAGCAAATATTTTACTGTGTTCACAAGATAAGTAGCACATGTGTTAATCTCAAAGCTTTCATTCATATAGCTAAGAAAGTATTATATTGAGGCAAAGTATGGTGGGTTCTAGAGGTACAGAACTTGTCTGCCAATGCAGGAGATACAAGAGACGTGGGTTAGAGCCCTGGGTTGGGAAGATCCCTTGGAGAAGGAAATGGGAACCCACTCCAGTATTGCAAGGAAAATTCCATGGATGGAAAGAGGAGCCTGACAAGCTACATGGAGTTGCAAAGAGTCAGATAGGACTGAGTGACTGAGCACACACATTATAAATTGAAGTTTCATAGAAATAGTCTAGCTTTGATAATTATTATATTATCCTAGAAATAAATTCATATACTCTTAAAAATATTGGGGAGTCATAGAGTACTTTGAGAATAAAGTAATTATTGTTGAATAAATTTACTGATATACGCTTGGTACACAATGCAGATCAACTGACCTGTAAATGAGTTTCATATTCCAGTGACCTGATGACCTTGTTGGAACTGCTTTATAAAAGTGAATGCTGTTTGCAAGAGTTCCATGTGTTGCAGCTGTACGATAAGTTGACAAATACTAGTTCATTATAGAAATAATTAGGCATTTATGGACTGTGAATAAATATGCACATTTTGTAACAGAGCCACATACCTACGGTTATGTGCTGTATTTCCTGGAACTAAATTATTCTCAACACTGAAATAAAAACCAACCAAAAAAAAAAAAACCAACACAACCACACACACAATAAAACTGCCAGAAAGAATCATGTAACTAAACCACTTTCAGAACACTGAAAATAAATGGTTAGAAATATGGACTGTTCTTAGCTTAAAGATCTGGGGGCTGTAAAAGCCCACTAAATTCAAGTTCTAGCACGTATGAATAAATTATAGAATATTAAAATAATATGTTTACTGATTCATGATTGGGATATTTGATGCAAGGAGTAGAGAGAGAAGAACGTTTTTTTAGGATAGTATAAAGGTTCAGGGAGAATTTTGAGTCTCAATATGTATACATGTATTTTATAGATGTAGAGCACATGCCCAAAGTCACTTAGACATGACAGGAGTGAAAAGTCCTTTTCTTGACAGTAAAGTCCATAGAGATGGTTTCCATGACCTGTAATTGCAGCAGTACAGTTTCAGTTCCTGAGATGAAAGCTATTTCTTAGATTGTGCTGCAATATTTTGTGCAAAACCAGTTGTATTTCTATGTTTATGTTCTCAAAGATAGTGACTGTTATCATTACCAGTTCATTTTTAATGTCATCATTTGATATAGTCATCATTATGAATTTAAATATAAAATCATTTTTATCTTTTTCATAATTCTAGTTAATATTTATTACTTCCACCACCCACCTACCCAGCAAACTTTCTCCCTAAAAAAGAAGCTGTCCTGCTGTTTACAACAAGGCTATAAAATCTTGGGATCATGTTCTCTTTTTGCCTCTGCAGGTTAATTGTTTACTCCAGGAAATAGCATAAAAAGTGGACCAGGGGTGTTCCAATCCTAGATTTAACTGCTTGCCTTCCAGTTGATTTATGTAGAAATGTGAAGCCATCACTTTGTAGCCATGCGTAGTTTTGTCAGTATTTTAAATTTCTTTTGATCTTGGGCATGAAAGGTTTATATGCTTATATAGAAATATATCTCTGCTCATTGGTATTATTTTTATTCAGGTGTCTTCATAACTTTTTCTGAATAATAATTGTGTCTGAATTTTTACCTCAAAGAATAGGAACTAAATATTTACTGACAGAGTTAACCATAGGAAATGCAAAAAAAAATTCCTAAGAGAGTAATTCTATTTAGAAATATATTAAATATATATCACTATAATATATATGTGTGTGTATATATATATATATTTAAAATCAAGTTACTTTCTCAATCAAAATACTTTCTCAGTAATATATCCATATTTGGTACCAGTTGATGAAACCTTTTTCTTTTTTTTTTGCATCAGTTGATAGAACTTTTCTTCCCCCAAACCTGTGGAATTTTAAGTCAGAGAGTTGAAGTAGGCTGTTGACCTTGTTCTATCCAGATCTTAAAATTCTCTTTATCTCCTGCTGGCGAGTTGACCTGTAGCCTCCATTAGCTTTATTTATTCATATTTTTCCTGATCCTCAGTGTCCTAAGTATTTTGAACTTTATAACCTCTGCTTTGTTCTCTTGTGAATGGTCTTAAATAAACTGCAAAGATTAAAAGCCACAACTCTTAATGAGGAGAAAACCCCTACCTTTTCAAAGATCTACTCAATCCTTGTTTATCCTAGAAATTTTTGTGAATAAGCCAGTGCCTGAAAGTTATCTCCATAAATAGTTTCCTCTGCATCAACATATAGACAAAGGATATTAGATAAGAAACTATCAAAGCATGGGAAAAGAATAATTCTAGCATTAAAAAAAAAAAAAAACAAATAAGCAGGCACTACCTGGTAGGGAAAAAAAAAAAAACTGTATTACTCAACTAAAACTTGCCTTTACAAGGACTTAATGGGTTTCAAGAAAAGGCAGAAGCTAACTGAAGTATCTACAGAATCCTAAGAAAGAGTACTTTTCAAGAAAAGGGTGATCAACTTGTTCTAGGAGACTTTTGGCAAAGAGTGGACATCATTTTTGACACTTGAATAGTTAAAGTTCATAAATATAGGAGCCATTTGTAAGTAGTTTATATAACTCAATGGATTTTCCATAGCATAAGATCCCAGAGTAGAGTATCTTTATTAAGGATGGATTATCTAGATGTAAAATATGTTTCTTAGAAATTCTTAGGCCATCCTATAATTGCCCAACATGTTTATGATAAAATATAAAAGTACACATGACATTATGGACCAGTGAAGAAACTGCTATTCTGGGGCAGGAAATATAATTTTTTCTTTGTGTTTGCACTGCTTATCTGTAATTTAGCTTTAAATTATTTACTAAACCAATAAGTAGGCTGAGCGATTCTCCACATCA
Organism: Bos indicus; assembly: GCF_029378745.1. NCBI lineage: Eukaryota > Metazoa > Chordata > Mammalia > Artiodactyla > Bovidae > Bos > Bos indicus. The sequence goes on along the minus strand of NC_091776.1, from coordinate 32,514,265 downwards.
TCTCTAGAATTCTACAATCATTTTCTGAAATGATTTATATGCCTTTTTAAATTAAAATGTGACACATGTTCCTGGGAAAAACTGATAAAACATTATCTAAAAATAGCCCAAAAAGAGTGTGAATCTTTATATTTGGAGTCTTTTATGCATACATTTACTGCTAACATTTTCTTCAAAAATACTTTTAAACCACAGTAAATAAACATAATAAACTTTGAAAGAGAATTATTTTCTCAGAGGTATTAGCCAGACACTTAATAGGAATTAAAAAGTATTTATTGGTTCTGCCAAGAAATGTAAAAGTAGACTTAAAGCATCCATGACTAATGCCATATATCAGAAAATTTTATTATCATTCTCTGAAAATTGGTGTTGGCCTCAATAAATTACTAATGTGATAAATGTTTGGCTAGTAGTAGAGTGTGGCACTGTTAATGTTGAACTCTCAGGAATTACGTGACAGAAATAAAGAAATGTATAGAAAAATATCCGCTCTCTAGTATATTTTTTTCCTCTTCACTCTCGTAATTTAGCATTTCAACACCTTGGTAAATAGCCAGCAGTATATAGATCATTTGTTCACCAGATTGTAAACATCTTTTCAAATCAAATGATACCAAGAAAAAAGTTATGGGTTATGTATTCCTTAGAAAGAAAATTAACTGTGGCTAAACCATTCATAAGGTGTGTTTGGAGGTCATGTGTATCAAATACACAGGTTCATATCATGAAATTTTTGGTGCAGTTTAGTTTGCGATCAGCATTTAGTTCAGAAAATTTAATTTTTTCCCCCTTCCATTTCAGGCATCAACTCTCAGTTGGCTTACAGTATTGCTTCTGGCGATAGCCTTGGGCAGTTTACAGTCGACAAGAATGGGGTATTGAAAGTTCTAAAACCTTTGGATCGGGAGAGTCAGTCCTTCTACAATCTGGTCGTTCAAGTGCATGACCTGCCACAGCTTCCAGCCTCCAGATTCACAAGCACTGCTCAAATCTCCATTATTTTGTTGGATGTCAATGATAACCCCCCAACCTTTCTTTCCCCTAAATTGACCTACATTCCAGAAAACACACCTATTGATACCATTGTTTTCAAAGCACAAGCAACTGACCCAGACAGCGGCCCAAACAGCTACATTGAGTACACCCTACTGAACCCTTCGGGAAATAAGTTCACTATCGGGACCATCGATGGAGAAGTAAGGCTTACTGGAGAGCTAGATAGAGAGGAGGTTTCCAATTATACTCTCACGGTGGTGGCTACGGACAAAGGTCACCCATCTCTGTCTTCATCTACAGAGGTGGTAGTTATGGTACTTGACATCAATGATAATAACCCTGTTTTTGCACAGGCTATGTATAAAGTGGAGATTAATGAAAATACACTTACTGGAACGGATATAACACAAGTATTTGCAGCAGATGGAGATGAAGGTACAAATGGACAGGTCCGCTATGGCATTGTTGACGGTAATGCCAATCAGGAATTTCGGATCGACTCAGTCACAGGGGCAATCACCGTGGCTAAGCCTTTGGATCGAGAGAAGACCCCTACTTACTCTTTAACTGTTCAGGCAACAGATCGGGGCAGCACTCCCAGAACTGATACCTCTACCGTCAGCATTGTTCTACTGGATATTAATGATTTTGTCCCCATATTTGAGCTATCTCCATATTCTGTAAATGTCCCTGAGAATCTGGGAACATTACCCAGAACAGTTCTTCAGGTAAGTATATTTAAATCAAACAAATATTGTGCTCTTTGTAAGACAATTCATTTAATTACAGTGTCATGCTGCCCCACTCTCTTCCTCATTCTCATCCAAAAATGCTTACCTGCTGATACAGCAGATCTTGAAAAGGACAGGTTTATGAAAATTACTCCTAAGGACCTGTTGATTTCCTTGTAGATGAAATATTGTATTTCAGTTATATCCTTTTGTGTTTATCTCTGCTGCACACATTTGTGCATTTTTGAATTTTGTTTCACTATAACAGTTATTCTATACATAGTAAGAAAATAAAATGATGTTAAAGTTTGAAAACTTTTACAAACGTTGCTCTTCATTCCTCTTTACAAATCCAACTACCTGGATGAATCTGCTGTTAAAAAAATTTTTGTGAAGTCTTCCAAAAATGCAATGTGTTATTTTATACCTGGTTTTATACAAATTATATATTGTACTCTGTGCCATTTTAAAATTTTACCTAAAACTTACAAACATGTCTCTGAAACCTTTTAATATTGGTCTGTATGGCTCTACCCTATTATTTTTAATAATACACTTTATTTCATGATATACATTTTGTGAGTATTACTCACATTCATGGCCTGTATTATTTTCTCCTGTAGGTGGTGGCAAGAGATGATGATCAAGGTTCCAACAGCAAACTGTCGTATGTTCTATTTGGTGGTAATGAAGACAATGCTTTCACTCTCTCAGCTAGTGGAGAACTTCGAGTAACACAGAGTTTGGACCGTGAAACAAAGGAACATTTTGTCTTGCTGATCACAGCTACAGATTCAGGTAAATCTGTAATAACCTTGTTCGACAGTGAAAAATTTCTTCATAATATATGTAAATGGAAGTATGTTTACCACTAAACTAAATGTTCTTTGAAATTTACTAATGCTTGGAACTTCGGTTGTATCCACACCATTTTATAGAACATATATCACTTTATGAAATTTATATGTAAATGTTAAGTGTTTAAGCACATTACAAACAAAGCTGTACTCCTGTAAGACACAATATATCCTTGCCCGGTAGGCTGACCCAGTATCTCTGGGGGTGACTCTATACTGTCCCCCTTGACTGTGGATATTTCAAGTACCTTAGCTTTGAAAACATTCAGATGGTTCTAACTGGTCATGGAGATAAGAGAGTGGGTCCAGAGTTCTACTTCATTAGTCCTGTAGGTTCTGCAAAATCATAAGTAGATATAATAAGCGTCTGATGAAGCCCCACAGAACTCCAAAAAGGGTACCAGTGAGAGCCTGGCTTCTCACTGAGTAGCAGTGTAATGAACTACGATAGGGAGAAAGAGAAGCAGTATACATTAGCTCTCACTGTTTAGAAACAGAAATTGCATACAATTGTAGAGCAAGTAGCATAAAATACAGTCTATTCAAAAAGTAACATTACTGTTAACCACTGTTTTGTTACAGTTCTAATTCAAAGCTGAAACAACTAAAATTTGTTAAAGAACCTCTGTGCCTTGAAGAAAGTAGATGTGCTTACATATGTGTTGAATAAGCAAATGAATAAATAAATCATTGATCTTCAAAAGTCTCAGGGAATTATGAAGCATTGTCCTTACGTAACACTCATTTATAAAAATTGTTAAAACTTACTGTTTTAATTGTTGAAGTTAGTAATGTTGACATCTCTTTATTAATTTGTTGAAATTGTTTTAAGAACAGGCAGATTTGTTGGAACTTCAAAGGACTGACATTTTTGGTATATGGATATTTATGTAGATGTGTGGCTACTGCTATAGGAGAATTATTCTGAATTTCCAAATGAGCTGTTTTTGCTGTGGTTGAAATGTTTTTGATGAATATAATTTATTGCTATTTTTGTTATTTGTGACCAATTTCAGAGTATACAATTTCATGTCACCACTTCATAAAAAAAGGAGATTTGAAGATTAAGAGTAATTATAAATTTATGTTAAGTATACTAATGATAGTGCCACTGCTTATTTATCAAGATGGCTCTGTCTGTATTATTTGCCGTTTACTTCATCTTAGACTATTGCTTTGTGAAAGAAAGCACTAGTCTCTTTCTTTTTTTTTTTTTTTAATCTGTGTGAATGACTGTGTTACATTGCATGCAAACTATAAAATCCCAGGCAATGATGAGCAGAATGTAGTGTGGTAACCATATAAAACTTAAACCAAGTTGATCTGAAACATGTTTCATTATATGTGTAGGCAGTACTTCTCGGTCAGTAGATAAACATTTTCATGTGGCAAATGCAGTCACTGCCACATGGCTCAGGTCAATCCATATTTCAAGAGTCGTCTGGAGAAAAGAAAGGATAAAGAGGTGTACAAACCAGTAAACGGTCAGATATTTAGAGGTGAGATTTTATTATGAAAACACCGCAGACTCAGCTCTCCTCTGCAGTTGCTGGATATGTGCAGTCAATTCTAGGCACTCCCAGAAACAGAGTCTTTGTGGAGATCATTTGGGGGAGGAGAAACCAGACCCAGGAATCTGGCTGCTAAGGCATCCGTCACTATAAAACTTGCTGCACAAGATGGTGTGTCACACAAAGGTCATCCCAGGGCGAGGAGCAGATTGTGATTGTGAGAATCAGAGATGCAGTGTAGGGTGACCCTGGACGGACAGGGCACAACTCATAGAAGTTCTCCATCAGGGGATTTGTGATTTGGAACATTCTAAGTCAAAAGCCATGTCAGAGAAAGAATGTAGACATCTAGACAAGAGTGTATGTTTTCAATCAGATCATTCTGAGAATTTAAAAATCTTTTTGTGCGCCTGTGAAGCCAAGAGGGAGATATTGTGCAGGGGAAGGGAATGGTTGTTTTCTGACATTTGGCAATCTGAGTCATGCAGTTTGCCAGATTTTACAGATATTAACCCATTTCTACATATTACTTTATTATCTCAGAGACTATGGTGTGTTTATTTCCACTGTAGTTTCAGTAAACTCCTCAGAGTAATTAAGTAATTTGCTCAGGAGGTGGCGCAGTGGTAAAGAATCCACCTGCCAATGAAGGAGACTCAAGAGACGTGGGCTCAGTCCCTGGGTTGGGAAGATCCCCTGGAGTAGAAAATGGCTAAACTACTCCAGTATTCTTGCCTGGAAAGTCGCATAGACAGAAGAGCCTGGAGAGCTACAGTCTATAGGGTCGCAAAGAGTCAGACACGACTGAGCACTCATACACACACACACACACACACACACACAGCCAAGACGTGGCAGAGTAGGATTCAGATCCTAGTATATCTGACTTCCAAGTTTAGTGTATGTGAAGGTTTTAGTGCTGAGGTAAAGTAAAATTTGAAAAATATATATTAATTTCCAAAATAATTTTATTTGCAAAATAAACCCAATAATTGTCTATATAATATACTGATTAAAAGCTTTAAATTTGAACTGATGGTGATTTAAATTCTGTTTCTCTCAAATTTTTTTTTGTGATTCAGACAAAATCTATCATCTCTTTCAATCTCAGTATTTTCTCAGTAAAATGGGGATAATAGTAATTACAAAGTAGTTTATTACAATGTTTAACTGATACAATATTTGTTAAATATGCCTAAAACATTTTATATATAATGATTTTAATGAATTGTGATCCATGCACTTTAAACATTCAAAAATTCTTATGAATGTCTGCCCTGTTTCTTACTAGTCTTATTAAAAAATGTATCAATTGTTTAAAAAACATTTTTTAAAAATTGCAATTCATATTTTTTTCATTTTATGCATTACTACATTAAGAATTTTTATTGTGATATCAGTTTTTTCAGATTTCCAAAGAATATATTGCATGGTAAGTGCTTAACCATTTAAAAACTGTAGGTCAGCCAAATTATGGTTAGGGAGGACTTTGTGGGCTAGTCAGCAAACTTAACCACCACTTGTAATGATGCTTCTCCATCAATATGACAGCATAAAATTGACATTTCATTAGGAAAAAAAGAATGAAAGGAAAAGAAAAGTAGGAAGATAGGAAGCAAAAGAAAGAGGGGGAGGAAGAAAGAGGGAAGGAGGGAGGGACCAAGGAAGGAAGAAAGGAAGGGAAAGAAAACTGGAAATAATAGAGTTAAAAGTGTTCTCTTCTAGTACACTTGGGTGAGTCAGCCTGTTGAGAGGAATTTTCACAACGAGGAGATTCATTAGAGTATTAGTCTAAATGTGCAGACTTCACAAGAACCAAGTCCTGGTTTCAGGGAGCTGGGCAGTGTGCATTCATGATGCCATCAGCCATGATCCTGGGGAAAATTGGGGATCTAAAAGTGTTAATATAAGGACAAATAATGCAAGTGCGACTCTAATTTCTATGAAGGACTATTGCCATTAAATGAAAAATGTGAAGACCAAGTGTGTTTATATTCTATCCAATAATGAGATAGGAGAGTTATGAGTTATTAAAAACTTACAGTTCAGATTATCAGTAAAATGAAATTATGTGGATGTCTGTCATTCAGGGCCTTAAGCATAATGTTAAGAATCATGATGGGAGCATGAATGAGATTCAAGGACATTGGTCCCTTGGTCAGAGTATTTTGGCAGTCTTAGAAATTAGATAATTACTTGAAAATTTCTCCAAAGTACAGATTTTTATGAGTGCTTTTTTGCGGGGCTGTCTTGAGATGGACTGGTGGCTTGTAGGGACACAGGAGTAGAAGAATTCAAGTAGGTATATGGAGATCCTTTAATATGAATCATATAAAGCAATCAGAAATCGTGAGGTATGTTGGACTAGATGTTTTTAAAATTATTAAAACTCATGTGCAACCATAATTTTATACCCAATTCCTTTCTATACTTCCAGTGTCATCAATATCCACAGTGAGAGCTTCAGATATCAGGCTTCAGAATTTGCAGTTTTATATTCCAGGAATGAAGTCTCTGACACAGGATTTAAAATACTTATTCACTGCTATGATTTAAAAGTCAAATTAGTAGATGACATGAGAAAATTCAGAAAAATATGGCAGCTTTTAAGTCCCAGATGCCAGGTTATTCTCAAATTGACAGTGTTCTGAGAACCAGGAAAATATCAAAGTGTTCTAAACAAGAAAAAAAAAATTGACAGTTTTATTCCTTAGCTCACAAATCATTTTTCCTTTGCTCTTTTGAAATTCTTACCTGATGGCAACCCAAAGATGGGTCAACTTTGGCAATATGGCAGCAATTGAAGCAGCAGCTTATTTTTATCAGCAGACCTCTAAATCTTTGAATATTTGTGGAGAAGATATTAGCATTCCACTTTCATCGTATTTTTATTTACTGACTGCATGGCTGTAGAGTAGCACATCTGGAAGCTCTCTAAGGACTCCTGTCCACTGCTTAAAATGAATACAAGCACACTATCCTATATGTGTGGGACCAAATGTTGCATTGTTAAATAACAAAACCAGGACAGAGGGTAATAATTCTACCTCACTTTTTTTTTTTTTTCCTCCCATAGGATTTACTTACTAAAGATTAATTTAAAGAGGTGAGGCTAAAACTCAATTAAAGATAATATTTGTTCAACTGATATAATAAAAAGTATGGATGTTCTGCCCTCAGTCCAAATTACTCATTGTTATTTCTTCTAGAAATATGTACCAAGTAGACAGTCCCAGGAGGCTAAGGCTTCACCCAGGTCTGTAGTCATGAAGGTACTGCAGAGAACCCAGCACATTTGGTTCATCCTAAGAGGAGAGCTGGCCCTAAAGCAGTTACTGTCCTCCTCATATTTTGACACTCTGTTCCCAAGGATCCTTCCTGCCAAAAGTTTTCCTTACCATTTTCTCATAAGTGCAATAAATTAAGTAATATGTTTTAAATACCATAAGTAGCAGGGAATTGTCAGGGAACTCAGAGCTTTATACGTCCAAAAAATTAATCCTAAGAATTAATTTACAAAATGGAAGTATATTATAAAGGTAAAAACATAGCTTTGTGGTTAAAAAGAGGTTCAAATTCCACCTCTGACAATTTTTAGGTATGTGACCTTGAACAAGTTACCTTTGTGAGTGTGTGCTCAGTCGCTCAGTTGTGTCTGACTCTTTGTGACCCTTTGAACTATTGCCCACCAGACTCCTCTGTCCATGGGATTTTCCGGGCAAGAATACTGGAGTGGGTTGCCATTTCCTTCTCCAGCTGATCTTCCTGACTTAGGGATCGAATCCACATCTCCTACATTGGAGGGCGGTTACCTTTATAGTGTTATATATTTGATGGAAACGCTAATTCCTACATGAAAAATGTATTAGCAGGAACAAATGTGGAAATGACTCATTTTAGCTATTAATATTAGTCAGCACATTTGTTGGACATCTTAAGCTTAGTAAGGCCAAATAAAATTTCTGACTTTTATGCTTCCTAATCTCCATAAGTTGTTCTCTGCCCCCGGTTTCACAATTGCTCAAGGCAAACTTTGTTCCACAAGTCCATTGACAACTAGACTCTGACTCACAAAATGTCCTGATTGATCCAATTTTCATCATCTCCATTACCACCACCTTAGTCTGTGTGCATGTGTGCTTGCTAAGTCACTTCGGTCATGTCTGACTCTTTGTGACCCTATGGACCGTAGCCCACCAGGCTCCTTGGTCCATGGGATTCTCCAGGCAAGAACACCGGAGTGTGTTGCCAATACTCTCCTCCACGGGATCTTCCCAACACAGGGATTGAACCTGCATCTCTTATGTCTCCTGCATTGGTAGGCAGGTTCTTTACCACTAGTGCCAGCTAGGAAGCCCCCCACTTTAGTCCAAGCCAGGGCAAATATGATAGCTTTCTAACTGCCTTTCTCCCCCACAGTATGCCCTCCAACAAGCAGCTCATGAACCTTAAAGCCATAAATTAAATGATTATGCCCTGTTGCTTAATTAAAACCATTCGGTGATTTCTAAGAATAAAAACTAAATTTCTTACCATTGACCACATGGCATTAAATGACCTTGCCTCTGTCCACTATCTGACCCTTCTGTCATCATCTGCTGCTGCCTTCCTTTATTATGTTCCACCATTGGTCATTATCACCTCTCAACTCTGTTCAGTATATCCACGTTGGTTTGCTTGAAATCAGCTAGTGTAGGAGTATTTACACTATAGGAATCAGCAAGCTTACAGATCAGGTGACTTACTTCTGGAGAGTAGTTGCTAAACACTGACAGCAAATTGCTAGTGACAGTTAATCTGGCCCCTTTAAAAATGCCAACCTTTTTCTCATCCTTGGCCCTTTGCATTTGTACCTGTAGTTCTCACTGTCTGGAGTGTTCTAGGCTGTTTTGTTTTTGTTTTTTTTTTCCATTTTTTAATGGGGTGGGGGGCGGGGACAGGTGACATCTGTATCGTGGTCATTTTGTCATTGCATCTAAGTAAAATGTCAACTTCTCAGAGAGAATTTATCTGACTGCCAGTCTATAGGTCCCACTTCCCATCTCTCCAATGTTTCTGTCACATTACTCTGTTGTGAATTTTTTATTAAACATTAATTGCCATTTAAAGTTATATGCTCATATAGAATATAATGCTTTCCTGGTGACTCAGCAATAAAGAATCTGCCTGCCAGTTCAGGAGATGTGGATTCCATCCATGGGTCGGGAAGATCCCCTGGAGAAGGAAATGACAACCCACTCCAGTATTCTTGTCTGGGAAATCCTATGGACAGAGGGGCCTGGCAGGCTACAGTTTGGTTACCTCATCAATAGCTGTTATACTTCCAGTATCGTGTAAGCTTCCTAAGTGAAAGTGAAAGTTGCTTAGTAGTGTCTGACTCTTTGTGACCCCATGGACTATATAGTCCATGGAATTCTCCAGGCCAGAATACTGGAGTGGTAGCCTTTCCCCCTCCAGGGGATCTTCCCAACCCAGGGATCAAACCCAGGTCTCCCACACTGCAGGCAGATTCTTTACCAGCTCAGCCACTAGGGGAGCCCAAGAATACTGGCGTGGGTAGCCTATCCCTTCTTCAGGGGGATCTTCCCGACCCAGAATCGGACCCAGATCTCCCACATTGTAGGCAGATTCTTTACCAGCTGAGTTACCAGAAAAGCTCCTGTCTTGTTCAAAACTGAATTCCCAGAAACACTCAGAACAGAATGTGTAATATAACATTTGCTGAATAAATATTTGTTGAATGAATGAATGATTTACTGAATGAAAAATGATGATAATTATTTATCAAACCATCCTGTTATTATGCAACTATTATTTCATATTTATTTACCATACTTAAATACAGTTTATTATCATGTACTTATCACTTGCAGATTTTTCAAAGGACCTACCAAAACAGGAAAAGTGCCAATCTTTTTCAACTGATGGCTGAAATTCCAGAAGTTTTTGCTGCATTGGTTGTGGTCATTCAAATTGACCCCTGCTTTGAAAAGCAGCATAAGCATTTAAGGCTCTGTGGTGTTTAGTGTGATGTGATAAATTGCAGTCATATGTAAAGACCCACTGAAGCGTTTTATGGCTTTAATTCAGTTTCAAATGCTTAAAAATACTGCTTGAGCTATATTCTCATGACTCTCCCCTGAACTTTCTGGCTCTTATTCAATTCTGTTATCTAGTAGATGTTTCCAGGTAGGTCTTATCTCTACTTTGTGATGTCCTGCCTACCTTTTCTTGGTCTGGCTCACTAACTCAGAATCTGCATAAACAGACACTGTGCTTTTGAAAAGTTTTGGCATTTGGCAATACTTTTATATCTGGACTTTCCATAGCAAAAAAAGTGAGTCTCCCATATCTCCCAAAACACCTAACACCTTTTTAGCTACCCCCCCAAAATATATGTATATATATATATATACACACTGTATGTGTATATATATAGTTTATATATATATATATATATATCCCACATGTGGTATTTGACTTCACATAGCTTAATAATAAAGGCTTATTATTCTTCACATAAACGTAATGTGAAAAATTTAACTTATTTTGTTATGAGGATTTTGGTGTTTAGATAAGCATTTCCAATAGATATATATCCATGGAATTTTCCAAGTCTCTTAGAATTTTTTTAACCTTTGGTGATTTTCTACCCTCACCAGTAAATTCATAGTCTTTGACCTATTAAAATCCACCACTATTCTTAAAGGAAGGAATTAGTATATGAGAAAGCAGTAAAACAATATGTGACTATAAGGGGTTATTGAAGTTATAACCTAGTGTGTAATATGGAAGGATTTTAAAAGAAAGCTGTATATGAAAAATTCTAAGTGACAAAAATCTGACTTAAAATGCTAATTTTATAGCCAGAAGTCTTCTTGGAAATAAGCCAGTCCATTTCCTTTATTTTTGAGATAAGAAAATTGAGGCCTGGAATAATTAGGCAGTTTGCCAGAGCTTACAGACTCAGAGAATATCAGAGTCAAGAACAATATCCAGGATTTCTGCCTTCCAACTGAGCCCTTGCTCACTCATGGTATATCTGAAAAAAAATCAGAATCTGATTACCCTCTGCAAAACATAAATTTCCAAAAACACAATTTTAAGAAAGCTTTTCTTATATGTAATCCATTGTACTCTAATGAATAAAACATTGTTATTTTTCTTTTTCCAAATAAATAAATAAATGTTTCAAAATATTTTAAGTGGCGTCTAATCAGCTGGAATCAGTAATTTCAATACTGATTGTTTGAGAACAAGCTTCAATTAAGACATTGTTCAAATTAAATTGCTAAGTAGGAGAAGATATAAAAAATTCACTAGGCTTTACAGGTAGAAGATGATAATATTGCCAATTATTCCACCCAATTGTCACTTTGCATTTGCATTTATTAAAACCAAACTATAACGGTAATTTAATAGATCTTATAAGTGAATTATTATTAGAGTCAATGAGACTCATATGCTTCTATGGGCTGTCAATGTGTACCAAGCATCTGGACAATGTTTTGTCAGGAAGCATTTGTGGAGCAGTCTCTACCAGGGATTCTTCTAGGAATTGGAGACATAGTGGTGAAAAAATGACAGTCTCTGTCCTCACAGAAGTTACATTCTAGTCAGAAAGCTAGACAAAATGTAATATATAGGTCGGGAGTTATATGAGGTGCTATGTAATTAAATAAAGCAGGTTAAGTGGCTAGAAAGGAAGGAATTGGAGGAATTATTTTTAATAGCAGAGGTCAGGACAGCGAAATGTGAAAATCAGGGTAAATTTGCAGATGAAACGGTTCCTAGACAGGGATCAGGTTGCCTTTATTCAAAGGACAACTGGAAGGCCTGGACGGTTCTACCAGAGTAAAAGAAAGGAGAAATATTGATAAATGAATTAAGCAGAGGCTGGATCATCGCAGTGTTTTAGGCCAGGGAAAGAAGTTTTAATTTTATTCAAAGAGAAAGGCAAAGTCTTGTTAAAGCTTTGGACAGGGGAGCAACAAGGAATTTTGGAGTGGCCTGTTTTTGTGGAAAAGAGATCTGGTTTTGTGGCAGTGGTGAAAACTACAGTGGAAATAGAGACGGTGATTAAAAGGCCAGGACAGCAGCCCTTGAGAATGTTTGAAATTAGGCTACAGCATGGAGGAGATGTAAAAGAGCTAAACATTTTATCCATTTTGAAGGTTAAGCCATAGGACTTGATGATGGAATTGGAGGTAAAGAAAATTAGTAAAAGAGACAAATCAAGCATGAGTCCCAGAGTACTGGCCTGAGAAATTTGGAGATAGGAAAAGGAAAAATTTTTTTAGGTTGAATTTTCCTTACATTATTTTTTTGATATACTGTTTTTAGATATTATGAAATCTCCAGTGGAGATGGCAGGTAGATATAAAAGTTTAGTTCTCAGGAAACACGTTTGAGTAGAGATGCAACTTACATAGACAAACTTTAGAGGATGTTTGCTCATTCTGTGCGTGCTGAGTGCTTGTTTGTACCAGATTTAATCTCACAACAGCCTTGTAAATTGGATTCCAATATTATGAATTAAAAGAAAAACAAAAACAAGGCTGAGTATTAGAGAAGTAAACAACTTGACTCAGACCTGCAGCTGTTAATCAATAGAAATAGAATCTGAAGCCACTAAACCTGATCAAGGAAACCGTTTCTTAACTATGACTCACTCTTTCCCATAGATTAGCTCATCTAACATATTTTGTTTCATGTAAACCATGTTTATGAGTTTTTTCTCTTTAGATTAAATATTATTTTATATTAAAAAGAGAAATGGTTTTTGCAGCAAAAAAAGAGAAACAACATTCAGTTCTCTGCCATTGAAACAGCGAGTAAAACAAAAATATTCATGAATTCAAAATCAAAGGATTACTGTTCTCAGATCAAGAAATGCATATCCAAGAGTTTCACAGAGTTTTACGGAATGCAAAGCAAATGTTTAATACTATCCTTAGAATATACAATATGTACGATACACACATGTATGCACATACAGTAAGTCGATTGGGCTGTGTTATTTGCATTTAATTGGGGTGTGGGAGATTAAATTGTGCACAAATTAAATATATTACCTTTATTTATCTGTTCTCAGTCTAATATGCTAACAAACTAAAGAGATATTCTGGCTATAGATTTGGTTAAAAAGTCTAGTAGTGAACTATGTGTCAGCGTAATTAATAGGTCTGAGGGGAAAATTTCAGTTATTAGCATCCCTAATTAAGGGCATTTATCATCTGATTGAAACAGGGGATAAACTTCATTCTTATGCAGGGATTGGAAATTACTTTTTAATGAAGGGGAAACATGATGCTTTTGCAAAAGTTAATCCTAAAATCTAAAAGGGCTAATCACTATGCTTATTTTCTTGGTGAGGCTATGATGACATTTTGAATGAAAACTGTTTGTTACATTGTTTAGCTGAGAGGGTCACTGCATTGCAAATGTCTCTGTAATCAAAAGAGAGGTCAGAAATGTGGAATATGACATTTTACATCTGAGGAGAGTTGCTTTTTAGATGTTCCAAAAAGACTGCATCCTGTCAGTATTATTTGTGGGAAGATGTCGAAGAACTTGCCTTGTCTGTTATGATGAACATTCTTAGTAATGAAAAATGCTTGAAAACTTTCCGTAAGACATCAATGATTCCATAAATCAAACAGTGCTAGGGTAATCTTCAGTTACCAGGAATCACTTGCATTTAACTTAATTATATATTTGAGTCAAAGGAAGTTTTGTTATCTCCATTGGAGTATTTGTCTTAGATGAGAATTTTGCTTCCAAGGTTCATAACTGGTTATTGTTTTACTTCCTCTTATTTGCAATAAGTTTAGTACAAAACCCATTAGTGACTAAGTGTTATCATAAATCATTTATTTACATAATATTCTTTAAATCAGCTACACTTTAGTAGAAACAACTTTTCCTACATAGTATTTCATTTGTATAGTCATAAGATAAAAATACAAAAAGAAAGATGATCAAGCTTCCAAAATTCCAATAAATAATAGCTAGAATTGCTAACATGTTCCATAGAATTAAAATTTGATGAAGTAATTTCAGTCTATTTCTCATTTACTTAATTTAAGCTATAAATCTGAGTAGATGAAGGAAACCCAACTTTGAAATGGAAACAAATGATTTGAAATATTAAAGAGATGATTCTACTACCTAAAGGATAAATATTAAATATAATAGAAAGTAATGTAAGCTTAGTATGAGGAATTTTCCTTCTAATTTTATCATGTTAAAACTTAATCTTACTTTGTAGCCTATTTTGATAATTATTCCAAAGATATATAATTTGATAGTTTCACTAAATAGGCAGGACTCCGGCTATATTTTGAATTTGGTGGTTGCCTCTAGTATTTCAGAGTTTCAACATGTGTTGTTAGGGTTCTTTTTTTTTTAATGTTCTCCAAAATTAAGTCTGAGAGAAGGCAATGGCACCCCACTCCAGTACTCTTGCCTGGAAAATCCCATGGACTGAGGAGCCTGGTAGGCTGCAGTCCATGGTGTCGCTAAGCGTCGGACACGACTGAGCGACTTCACTTTCACTTTTCACTTTCATGCATTGGAGGAGGAAATGGCAACCCTCTCCAGTGTTCTTGCCTGAAGAATCCCAGGGACGGCGGGGCCTGGTGGACTGCCGTCTATGGGGTCGCGCAGAGTTGGACACGACTGAAGCAACTTAGCAGCAGCAGCAGCAGCAAAATTAAGTCTTTATCATATACTTTATGTGGGGAATAAAATATTTAGTTTACATCATATTTTATTTTATAAACTCTTAAAAATTATGTATCCATATAACATAAAATTTACCACTTTAATGATTTTTAAGTGTACATTTCAATGACATTAATGACATTCACACGATGAGCAATTTTCGGTCTTATTTACATAACATTGCTAAGTTCTTTCTTTAGTTTTGTCACCTCTATTCAGTATGATAGTTGCTCAGTCATGTACAACTCTTTGTGATCCTATGGACTGTAGCCCACCAGGCTTCTCTGTCCATAAAATTCTCCAGGCAAGAATATTGAAGTGGGTAGCAATTCCCTTCTCCAGGGGATCTTCCCGACCCAGGGATAGAACTTGGGTCTCCTGCATTACAGGCAGATTCTTTAGTATAAGAATTTATAAAAAGGAAATAGTGTTTTTGATAAAGATTCCTGAGAAATAATTAAAAATAAAACGTTACCTTAGTGTGTACCTACCTAATTTATGTAAACATATTTGTAGAACTAATTAATGGTAATACATTATGAAAATGAAAATTTTAAGATAAATGCTATTGGTCATATTTAAATACTACTACATATTTACTTGCTTCACATATTTTCTGGATTCAAATTTAAGCCAAATCACATAATTAAAAGTCAATACGGAATGGTTGGTTTCAATACCTTCTCAGGGGATGGCTTACTTACTGTAAGAAATATGTGAGGTCATTCTTTATTACAACAAACACACCCAGTCAGAGGACTGTTCCACCAAATGTTTGATGTTAAGAATGAAATCAGTTTTGTGGCAAAGCAACAGATTTCAGTTAAGCAAAATTCTAATGCGGCTGAGTAGTTTCTCATGTTTCAGGAAAAGATGTTTAATTTATGGGGGCTAACATTAAATATGTAAAATGCCTGCAGTTAGACCTCTAATTAGATCTTTAGATTCATTCATTACACTTATTGAAGATGAATTTTCTGATAGAGCAGTTGCCTGAAACATTTTTCTTTTTAAAATCTTATTTTAGGTTTCCTTGAACTTTATTCATATGTTTGATCTTTTTAAGCCACCCATGTTCAAAGGCAATACCAGTTTAATCATTTCCCAAGTTTAAGAGTATAAAATATGACTCAAGACAAAGTTTGGAACTACGCAAGTGTAATGGACTATCAGAAGATTAAACTGAATAATCGTTGTGTGTGTGTGTGTGTGTGTATGTGTGTGATGTGTTTTTACACATTAAAAAAATGCTTTTCAGAATCATATGTATTTTTTTGCTGTTGCTCTAAAAATTTAAGAAGTTTAATATCTATTTACCCATGTTTATTGTATATATGTTGGAGAAGGAAATGGCAACCCATTCCAGTATTCTTGCTTGGACAATCCCATAAACAGAGGAGCCTGGCAGGCTATATAGTCCATGGGTTCGCAAGACTCGGACACGATTTCGCAACTGAACCACCATTGTATATATGTGTATATATGTGTATATATATATATACTTTATAAAATACATATAAAGCTTCCCTGATGGCTCAGATGGTAAAGATTCCACCTGCAATGCAGGGGACCCAGCTTTGATCCCTGGGTTAGAAAGGTTCCCTGGGGAAGGGAATGGCCACCCACTGCATTATTCTTGCCTGGAGAATTCCACGGGTGGAGGAGCCTGGCAGGCTATAGTCCATAGAGTCACAAAAAGTCAAACACGACTGAGCGACTAACACTTTCACTTTTACTCTCATATATACACACACACAGATATATGATATATAAAATACAAAATATTTTTACAAAATGTTTTTGAGCTTCCTTTTATCATCTGACTTCTGATTGTATTTCACATGTCTCCTATATGCTCCTTGCCTCTGTACTTAAAAATTTCTGAGATTTTGTCCTTTCATTTCACTTCTATCTTCAGCTCCATTCATTGGCTCACTGTCTTCTATCAGGAGTCTATGTCCTTACATCCTACTTCTTTCTGATTGCATCTGGTTCTCATAAATCAATTCCAGATGAAACTGAGTAATCTTGCCCTATTACGCCACTACCTATATAATTCATCATTATCAGATCTGTCCAAGCAAAATATTGGCCTCTAGTATTCTGATTCCTCTCATGGGATTCAGGATTAATTGGGACCCTCTGTTATAAGTAGTATAACTATCTCCAAAATGTTGACCTTTGTCAGAAGTTTTGTTCTCTGACCCCAGCCTTAGGCTAAAATCTATATTTATTCCCCGAAGTGATCAGCTTTTTGAACTTTCAGCCATGTAGTCACTAGATCAGATTTCCATATATAGAGTCAAAGGAGAACTTAATAAACATTGAAGACAAGCTATACATTATTGGTTTAGATAATGATGAATTAAACAATAATTTCTGCTCTCAATTATTTTATAACTTAATAGAGAATATGGTAGAAGTACATCAGTAATAATAATAATGAGTAAAACATCTGAAATAAGAGTGGCATACTTTTATCTGAGCCTAATGAACAGAGAGAATATATTTTTTCAAGAGTTCAGAGTTGACTTTCCTTCTGTCCATTATTGTTGTTCCGTCGCTAAGTCATCTCTGACTCTTGGTGACCCCATGGACTATACTTCTCAGTCCATGTGGTTTTCGGGCAAGAATACTGGAGTGGGTTACCATTTCCTACTCCAGAGGATCTTCCCAACCCAAGGATCAACCACACATCTCCCAAGTCTCCTGCATTAGCAGGCAGATTCTTTACCACTGAGCGACCAGAGAAGGCTCTGTCCACTATCAGCTCAGTTCAATTCAGTTCAGTCACTCAGTCATGTCTGACTCTTTGTGACCCCATGAATCACAGCACGCCAAGCCTCCCTGTCCATCACCAACTCCTGGAGTTCACCCAGATTCAAGTCCATCGAGTCAGTGATGCCATCCAGCCATCTCATCCTCTGTCGTCCCCTTCTCCTCCTGCCCCCAATCCCTCCCAGCATCAGAGTCTTTCCCAATGAGTCAACTCTTCGCGTGAGGTGGCCAAAGTACTGGAGTTTCAGCTTTAGCATCATTCCTTCCAAAGAAATCCCAGGGCTGATCTCCTTCAGAATGGACTGGTTGGATCTCCTTGCAGTCCAAGGGACTCTCAAGAGTCTTCTCCAACACCACAGTTCAAAAGCATCAATTCTTCGGCGCTCAGCCTTCTTCACAGTCCAACTCTCACATCCATACATGACCACAGCAAAAACCATAGCCTTGACTAGACGGACCTTTGTTGGCAAAGTAATGTCTCTGCTTTTGAATATACTATCTAGGTTGGTCATAAATTTCCTTCCAAGGAGTAAGCATCTTTTAATTTCATGGCTGCAGTCACCATCTGCAGTGATTTTGGAGCCCAGAAAAACAAAGTCTGACACTGTTTCCACTCTTTCCCCATCTATTTCCCATGAAGTGATGGGACCAGATGCCATGATCTTCGTTTTCTGAATGTTGAGCTTGAAGCCAACTTTTTCACTCTCCTCTTTCACTTTCATCAAGAGGCTTTTTAGTTCCTCTTCACTTTCTACCATAAGGGTGGTGTCATCTGCATATCTGAGGTTATTGATATTTCTCCTGGCAATCTTGATTCCAGCTTGTGCTTCTTCCAGTCCAGCATTTTTCATGATGTACTCTGCATAAAAGTTAAATAAGCAGGGTGACAGTATACAGGCTTGACGTACTCCTTGTCCTATTTGGAACCAGTCTGTTGTTCCATGTCCAGTTCTAACTGTTGCTTCCTGACCCGCATACAGATTTCTCAAGAGGCATATCAGGTGGTCTGGTATTCCCATATCTTTCGGAATTTTCCACAGTTTATTGTGATCCACACAGTATGGCTAAATGTATATAAATTGTTTAAATTCTTTGAGTTGAAAATTCTTTATTAAAAAACTTAAATAGTAATACTTGCTTCATGAATCTGTATATTAATAGTAATACATATAAAAGATACTCATGCATATGCATGCCTGCTAAGTCGCCTCAGCATGTAAAGAGTCAACTCTATGGACTGTAGCACCCCAGGCTACTCTGTCCATGGGATTCTCCAGGCAGGAATACTGGAGTGGGTTGCTGTGCCTTCCTCCAGGGGATCTTCCCAACCGAGGGATCAAACCCATGTCTCTTGGGTCTCCTGCATTGCCAGTAAGGTTCTTTAACACTAGTGCCACCTGGGAAGCACCACTCAAATACTATTATCAAATAAGTGTTCAATAATATGTACCTATAAATATATATGTGGCTCAGATGGTAAAGCGTCTATCTGCAATGCAGGAGACCTGGGTTCGATCCCTGGGTCAGGAAGATCCCCTGGAGAAGGAAATGGAAGCCCACTCCAGTATTCTTGCCTGGAAAGTCCCATGGATAGCGGAGCCTCGTAGGCTACAGACCATGGGGTCACAAAGAGTTGGACATGACTGCACGACTTCACTTCACATGTATATGCACATACGCTTTTCAATTTATATACAAATATACAGGCTAAGTTTACACGGACTAATTAAGACTAGAGTTTTTAGCGTACTAATATTGTGGCTCTCTAGTAATTTGCAAGAGGAGAAAACAAAGAGTCAGTTGGGTGTTTCAGCCTGGAAAGTTCTGAACTGAAGGTGAAGTTACAGTGAACACCATGTAGCATTTCACGTGGACTATAACCCAAAAGATGTTGGGAAATAGGAACATAAGCACCAGAACCACTTCTTCACTAGGTTAAGAGGAAGGGTTCAAAAGCAAGCAAACAAACCGAAAAGCAACAAAACATAGCTTCATCATTCCATAAGGAGATGAGGAAGTGACAAAATCTGTGTGTACCAAGGACAAGGTAACTTGTGTCCTTCATCTGAGAAGTCTGTTGTAGACATAAGTCTTTGTTGTGTTGTTGTGCCCAGACAAGTCCGACTCTTTGTAACCCTTTGGACTGTAGCCCATCGAGCTCCTCTGTCCGTGGGATTTTTCCAGGCAAGAATATTTGGAGTGGGTTGCCATTTCCTCCTCCAGAGGATCTTCCTAACCCAGGGATCAAACTTGCCTTTCCTGCATTGGCAGGTAGGTTTTTTATCATGAAGCCACCTGGGATATGAGGCTTATTCTCTCAAAATCAGGGGGCATTCCTGCTTTCTGTCCCTTGATTTCATCTTCCTGCCTAAAGCTGAGAGGCAGGGCCTTGTGGAGGACCAGTCTGAGGCTAGAGTACGCTGAGTGGTGGAAGGCCCTATCCTGAGAATAAAAGAGAAATATTGGAGGCAGAGTTCAGAGTTAGTTAAATCCCAGTAAGAGACTTAGAAATGTAGAATTATGTCTTTGTACAATTTCCTTGTAAAACTTTAAAAGTAAATAAGACCTGCATGCCCATCCCCTGGGGCAAAAAGAAATTGAGGCCATTGTAGAAATTGGGTCACTCTATCAATTCTTGAAGAAAAGAGGAAGAGAAGAACTCCAAGTGCTGTTAAAGTGGGCTGTGGCTGCTAACTAGTGGAGGAAAGGGGACTCGTGATGGTTCTTGGCTTGAGAAGATGCCCCATGTGGATATGGGATTACTGTGGGGCCACTTCTCAGGCCAGGATCATATGGTGTTGCTGGTGTGCTTTCAAGAGCTTGTGGAAAAATTAGTTGTTCTCTATTATGGAAACCATGAGATTGAATTTGTTGAATATTTTCCTAGGTAAACAATGTTTTGTGTTTTTTTTTTTTTCGTTTTGCTTACTAATTCAGAAAACACATCAGCAACAACATTTATGTAGTTTATAGACAAGGAAAGAAATCACATGTTCCTAACCAAATGAGTTAGTCATCATTTTATGGGGTTTTTCATATGTGTGTCATCAGACACTTTAGAATACCAAAGATAAAACCATTTGGCAGTTACTGAGTTATTTCTTAACAAGTTTAAGCATTGTTGATTAGAGAGCATATCATACATTTTCAGGTCTTCTCTCACTTGAAATTTGTAAATTTTGCATTTTTAAATTTTCAGTTCAACACATCTTATACAAAGCTATGCAAGTTTTGAAAGCCAAGTCTCATACACTTATAACTACCAAAAAAAAATCATTAAAAGAAAAGAATGATTCAAAATCTTTTCCTGAATAATGTTATCTTAGGACTGACTTGTAAGTTTTGTCAGGGGACAAAAATCCTGAGAACTATGACACATTAATCTGTAAGATTGAAAACTGACCTTTTAAATGTCACTTTTCCTTTTTTTTCTCCTGATCTCTAAAACAAGTACAACAACGAAGAATAATATAGAATACACTCTAACTATGCACCAGGCACTATCCTAAACATGTTATATTCCCTCCACACCCCTATTGGGATAGGTTTGTTCTCATTATTCCTATTTTGCATATAAGAAGACAGATTTAGTGATTGGAATACAGTGTCTGTAATAGAGATAAAAGAGCCTTTCATATCTGGGACCTTGACTTAGTTATCCCCCTCATGATTCATCAGATATATACTCTCCTTCCCATGACATCTGCTTTTGTCCACACAAATGTACAAACAAGCTCTAGTTATTGTTTTTTTCAAGCAGACAATGGGAGAGATACTAACATCATTCACATGATTAACTTCCATCTTATTAAACTGTGTATAATTAAACACACATTTCAGAGCTTAGGGCCAAACACTGGTCATCCATATTAACTCAGAAGATATTGATTTGGGCTTTAACACGTGCTGTGAAAAATTAAAAATTTATGGCCAGACAGATGTCCCCAAATGCTACACAAGCTTAACCTGGACAATAGCTAAGGTCCGCCTCAGATGGGCCTTTTCCTCTGGCTTGGGGCTCGTGTTGCTCCCTGAGACTGGCTTGTCCAGAGTCCCAGAGCATCTCACTGAGCAGCATGTGTCCTGCTGCCGACACCTTCTGGCTTTTCTGTCAGTGGTCAAGAGCTCCCCATTCAAGTCAAAACCTAGTTCCATTCCTCACCAGGTCAATGGCCCTAAAAAAGTTGCTCAACCTTTCTATCCCTTTCTTTCATGTTATTTATATATAAAATGGAGGTAACAGCCAGACAAACTTATGAAGAGTAGACAATTCAGGTAAACTTCTTAAACCAGTACATGAATGCCTAAAGATTCAATAAATATTTATGTTGAGTGAGATTTTAAAAGTACTATTTTGATGTGCTTCTTCAATGTTCATAATACTTCTAAATCTGTTCTGAATGTGAATTACATATGATATTATTGTACCATTGTTTAAGTGACCAGTGAAAAGGCAAGCACAATATTTTAATATTTGTAGTTCATTGACTGTGGCTTAGATCATGAACTCCTTATTGCCAAATTCAGACTTAAATTGAAGAAAGTAGGGAAAACCACTAGACCATTCAGGTATGGCCTAAATCAAATTCCTAATGATTATACAGTGGAAGTGAGAAATAGATTTAATGGACTAGATCTGATAGATAGAGTGCCTGATGAACTATGGAATGAGGTTCATGACATTGTACAGGAGACAGGGATCAAGACCATCCCCATGGAAAAGAAAGGCAAGAAAGCAAAATGGCTGTCTGGGGAAGCCTTACAAATAGCTGTGAAAGAAGAGAAGCAAAAAGCAAAGGAGAAAAGGAAAGATATAAGCATCTGAATGCAGAGTTCCAAAGAATATCAAGGAGAGATAAGAAAGCCTTCCTCAGCGATCAATGCAAAGAAATAGAGGAAAACAACATGGGAAAGACTAGAGATCTCTTCAAGAAAATTAGAGATACCAAGGGAATATTTCATGCAAAGATGGGCTCAATAAACGACAGAAATGGTATGGACCTAAGAGAAGCAGAAGATATTAAGAAGAGGTGGCAAGAATACACAGAAGAACTGTACAAAAAAGATCTTCACGACCCAGATAATCATGATGGTGTGATCACTGACCTAGAGCCAGACATCCTGGAATGTGAAGTCAAGTGGGCCTTAGAAAGCATCACTACGAACAAAGCTAGTGGAGGTGATGGAATTCCAGTTGAGCTATTTCAAATCCTGAAAGATGATGCTGTGTGTGTGCTGCACTCAACATGCCAGCAAATTTGGAAAACTCAGCAGTGGCCACAGGATTGGAAAAGGTCAGTTTTCATTCCAATCCCAAAGAAAGGCAATGCCAAAGAATGCTCCAACTACTGCACAATGGCACTCATCTCACATGCTAGTAAAGTAATGCTCAAAATTCTCCAAGCCAGGCTTCAGCAATACGTGAAGCGTTAACTTCCAGATGTTCAAGCTGGTTTTAGAAAAGGCAGAGGAACCAGAGATCAAATTGACAACATCCGCTGGATCATCAAAAAAGCAAGAGAGTGTTCCAGAAAAACATCTATTTCTACTTTATTGACTATGCCAAAGCCTTTGACTGTGTGGATCACAATAAACTGTGGAAAATTCTTCAAGAGATGGGAATACCAGACCACCTGACCTGCCTCTTGAGAAACCTGTATGCAGGTCAGGAAGCAACAGTTAGAACTGGACATGGAAAAACAGACTGGTTCCAAATAGGAAAAGAAGTACGTCAAGGCTATATATTGCCACCCTGCTCATTTAACTTATATGCAGAGTACATCATGAGAAACTCTGGGCTGGAAGAAGCACAAGCTGGAATCAAGATTGCCAGGAGAAATATCAATAACCTCAGATATGCAGATGACACCACCCTTATGGCAGAAAATGAAGAGGAACTAAAAAGCCTCTTGATGAAAGTGAAAGAGGAGAGTGAAAAAGTTGGCTTAAAGCTCAACATTCAGAAAACGAAGATCATGGCATCTGGTCCCATCACTTCATGGGAAATAGATGGGGAAACAGTGGAAACAGTGTCAGACTTTATTTTTGGGGGCTCCAAAATCACGGCAATTGGTGATTGCAGCCATCAAATTAAAAGACACTTACTCCTTGGAAGGAATGTTATGACCAACCTAGATAGCATATTCAGAAGCAGAGACATTACTTTGCCAACAAAGGTCCATCTAGTCAAGGTTATGGTTTTTCCAGTGGTCATGAATGGATGTGAGAGTTGGACTGTGAAGAAAGCTGAGCACCAAAGAGTTGATGCTTTTGAACTGTGGTGTTGGAGAAAACTCTTGAGAGTCCCTTGGACTGCAAGGAGATCCAACCAGACCATTCTAAAGGAGATCAGTCCTGGGTGTTCTTTGGAAGGAATGATGCTAAAGCTGAAACTCCAGTACTTTGGCCACCTCATGCAAAGAGTTGACTCATTGGGAAAGACTCTGATGCTGGGAGGGATTGGGGGTAGGAGGAGAAGTGGACGACAGAGGATGAGATGGCTGGATGACATCACCAACTCAATGGACATGAGTTTGGGTGAACTGCGGGAGTTGGTGATGGACAGGGAGGCCTGGAATGCTGCAGTTCATGGGGTTGCAAAGAGTTGGACACGACTGAGTGACTGAACTGAACTGAACTGAATTGATGCGGAAAAGGCAAATAGCAAGAACTAGTTTTCTTCAATATAAAATCCAACACTTAAAAGGTCAGATATCTGCAGAAATTAATTTTAAAATTTAATATAAATGGAATTCTTGACATAAATTGTCTCACAGAGAAGGCAACAGAGATCAGCTTGCAGCCTAAATTTAATTGAATAGATTTCCTGGAGATATCATGCCTTGTCGTAGAGCCCCGTTCAAGTGGTCATACAAATTTTTCATCTAACGTAGAATTTGAGCTTCCTTGCGTAGAGCACAAAAACCACTGCATTCCATAATTTTCTAATCTATTGATTTTTGGTTCCCATACATTGGAACATAAAATTGATCCTGGTGGCTCAGACGGTGAAGCGTCTATCTACAATGCAGGAGACCTGGGTTTGATCCCTGGGTCAGGAAGATTCGCTGGAGAAGGCAATGGCACCCCACTCCAGTACTCTTGCCTGGAAAATCTCATGGACAGAGGAGCCTGGTAGGCCGCAGTCCATGGGGTCGCAAAGAGTCGGACACGACTGAGAGACTTCACTTTCACTTTCATGCCATCAGTAATGACAATCTAAGAACACAGGAAAAAGTCTGAATAGCAATAAGGACATATTAGCAAATCATAGGAGAAGGCAATGGCACCCCACTCCAGTACTCTTGCCTGGAAAATCCCACGGACAGGGGAGACTGGTAGGCTGCAGTCCATGGGGTCGCTAGGAGTCGGACACGACTGAGTGACTTCACTTTCACTTTTCACTTTCATGCATTGGAGAAGGAAATGGCAACCCACTCCAGCGTTCTTGCCTGGAGAATCCCAGGGACGGGGGAGCCTGGTGGGCTGCAGTCTATGGGGTCGCACAGAGTCGGACACGACTGAAGCGACTTAGCAGCAGCAGCAAATCATAAGAATATTATTCCAAAAAATAATATTGGAAGGTTGTGAATCTCAACACCATTCCATGATATTAGAGAGATATTCATAAACATTTTACAGAGAAGTGAAAGAATGGCTTTATTTACAAAATATATAATACCAAAAGTAAGTAGAATTAAAGCTTCATTTAATGGGAAATAATTTTATGGGAAGAAAAGTTGTATCTTAAAGTTGAGCGTATCCAGGGCCTTATTTTATTTTAGATAAATATAGGTAAGCAGACCTTCATTATTTCTATTTTGGTATATTAAAGTTTGAAAAATGATTCTGAAAAACAACTAAAAGCATATGATTTGCCATTTACCTTTGAGATATCCCACAGAATCAACTAAATATGACATCTGACCTTCACCACAGAAGCGTCTTCTAACCCTGTGTAGTATAGACAGTGTACTCCAGGGTTCTGTTAAATGCTGCGTTTTCACTATATGCTGATAATGGCACTGGAACAGGGAATACAAATGAATTGTTTCATATTTACCTTAAACTTTAAATAAATGCAACAGAAATGATTTCAAGTCATCTCATTGACATACTATTTCCAGCAAATGAAAGGTCAGAGTGCTTTCTTTTTTAAATTTTCTGCAAAGAAATATAAGTTAGTACAGAAAAGGGGATTTAAAGTCCTCAAAACTCAGTTAATTTTTTTTTTTTTAGGATAGAATTGATAGTCATATCTAGGAATACAGTTTTTAAGTCTGCTTTGTCAGCTGGCCAGCTATTCCAGATCCAGAGGGATGCTCCAAATCTGGCTTGAGTTATTTTACTATAATTTTAGAGAAACCAGTAGTGCCTCTTTTGTGGCATTTAAATGATATTGTTGTGTTCTACATTGCTGAGTGAGTACCTTTAAAATAGACTAGGAGGTTGACATATTCTTTTTGTGCAGTATCACTAGGAAAGAGTTGAAATACTAGTTCGTAAATAAAAATATTTTTCTTATAACAAAACTAAAAATTACTCAATCACCTGTCTATGTATTCACAAATATTACCTTGGGGTGTTTTCTACATTCGCTTTAGTAGTTCTGTCTACAACCCATTGTTAAGCTTGCTATTATTTTTGTGATTTATGAACATTAAGACTTGGTTTTCTTTTCCCTCTAGGATTCCCTGCCCTGACTGGAACTGGAACAATCAATGTCATAGTGGATGACATCAATGACAATGTCCCCACTTTTGCCAGTAAAATGTATTTCACGACAATTCCTGAAGATGCACCAACTGGGACAGATGTTATATTGGTAAATGCCTCAGATATTGATGCTTCAACCAATGCGGTTATCAGGTCAGTGCCTTTTCCTTTGTAAATTTTTTTTTTCCAGTGTTACAGCTCCATTTTATTTAGAAGATAGCAGGAGAGAGAGAGAGAGAGAGAAAGAAAAGAGCGTACGCACGTGGGAGAGAGAGTCCCTGAGAAAGCGCTTTGGCTCCTCCTCTTATATGTTCTTTTCCTCCACCTGGGCCTGCCCTATGCAAATTGGGCTTAGCCAGGAGTGCTGTTTGTTCTGCTTGAAGTCTTCACTCTGGTCTTCAGACCTTCCTTTGACCTTCTTTGTCTTTTAGCCACCGCCATTTTGGACTCCTTTTCCCTATTCTACCTACCTAACATTCCCCCCTCAAGAGATGGGAGGCCCAATTCTTTGGGAATAAGGGCATCGAGGTCTTTCTGGCTACTTCCTGCTGAACTGGGGTGGCGAGGGGTATTGGGCCTCCCCCTCTTGCTAGTCTCAATCCTCAGAGTCCTTATAGCGGTGTCCAAGGGTGTGTGATATTTTCCGTGGTCAGCTGTAGTTTTATATCTTTGTTGAACTGGCACTGCATGTTGTAGCTGGTTGACCTGGGCAGAGACAAAATAGGTTAGACAATTGACAGTACATGGAATAAGCATAAGCATCATCAATATAGCATAACAAGGACTAGTAGGGTCATTGGTCAATTTTAAATTCACATTGCCAGGATGGCTCAAGTCCCTCCTTGTTCAGGGATCAGAAGATCTATCTCCTGTCTGTCTTAGAGTACAGTCTCTGTCAAGCTGTGTTGGCTCCTTAGAGTTATCCTGAGAAATCTTATCCCCAGAGACCATATTTTGGGGGTGTTCATTAGAATGGCACTCATTGGTAGTTCTGAATAGGTATCTGAGATCTCCCAGGGGCTCACAGGTGTATGGAGTGTCCTCTTCTGTTTTCTTCCATGGCTTGACTCATGAGTAGTGAATCCAGGAGTCATGTCCTGGTACCTTGACTGCTGTGGGGGTAGAAAGTATTACAGGGTAGGGGCCCTTCCATGTGGGCTGGAGTTGAGCCTTTGGGGACCCATCTTTCCAGACTTTAATTAGGACTTGAGTTCCTGGAGCATATAGTGGTGACTCTTTAGAATCTTTTGGGTCCTGGTTCATACCCCACAAGCGTATATCCTGTTGGCATTGCCCAATGGCCATGGTATAAGATTGGAGGGTCTGAACCTCTGGATCTAGGAAGAGGTCATTGACATAAACAAAAGGTCTCCCATATAGCATCTCATAAGGACTAAGACCAACCTGTTCTTTAGGGGCAATGCAGGTGCAGAGGAGAGCTACTGGTAAAGCCTCCTTCCATCCCAGGGAGGTCTCCTGGGTTATCTTTTTTATCGCTGATTTTAAAAACTGATTGGCTCTGTAAATTTTGATTACTTTTCTCATTAAACATTAGTCTTTGAATGAAATCATATAATGCTTCATTTCATTGGAAATGTCATATATTAACACCTAACCCTATTGAAAGTAAGTGAAAGTTTTAGTTGCTCAGTCATCTTCAACTCTTTGTGACCCCATGGACTGTAGCCCACCAGGCTCCTCTGTCCATGGAATTCTTCCAGCAAGAATACTGGAGTGAGTAGCCATTCTCTTCTCCAGGGGATCTTCTTGACCCAAGGATTGAACCCTGGTCTCCTACATTGCAGGCAGATTCTTTACTGTCTAAGCCACCAGGAATTATTGCTAAATAACTAACTGTGCCTAAAATGAGGGTTAAAACAATAATGATCTTATTGTTCTAAAATTGTATCTTATTAATTTTATTTATATTCTTATTGCATTTCATCCTTTGGTAATTTAGGAATTAGGACACAGCTCAGGGGGAGGAGATTTTCATGTTCCATGTGGTTGACTAGTATTACTTAGTGGTATTTGCCTGGTGACTGTCTGGAGGACCCAAGATGGCTTCACTCACATGCATGGTGCCTTGGCAGGGATGGCTGGAACATCAGGCTCCATTGAGACGCTTCTCTGCTCTTGTGGTCTCAGGGCTTTTAAATGTGATTCTTCAGCAGAGTAGTTGGACTTCTTTATATGGTAGAAAACCCTCTGGGTTCCAAGGACCTCAGGTGAAAGCTGCTACCGTTCTTAAAAGCCAGGCCTTGAAGTGGCAGTGCATCGCTTCTGGAATACTTTGTTTGTCATTGCTGCCATGCCCAGCCCAGAGTCCCTGGGCTAAAACTCTTATATTTAAATGTGAAAACTCTTCAAATAACTATTGTCTCATACAGTCAAATATAATACAAATTGATGCTATTTTTATTTTGCAAAAATTATCATATTCACTCATAAATTAGTTCAGTTCAGTTTAGTCACTCAGTCATGTCCAACTCTTTGCAACCCCATGGACTGCAGCACGCCAGGCCTCCCTGTCCATCACCAACGCCTGGAGTTTACTCAAACTCATATCCACTGAGTCAGTGATGCCATCCAACCATCTCATCCTCTGTTGTCCCCTTCTCCTCCCACCTTCAATCTTTCCCAGCATCAGGGTCTTTTCAAATGAGTCAGTTCTTTGCATCAGATGGCCAAAGTATTGGCGTTTCAGCTTTAGCACAACATATCAGAAGCTCCTAACCTTTTCTGTTTCTCATCTTGGCATTCTGCTTCCTTTTACTGATACTGTCTCACTTTCTTTGTCTTCTTGTCCTGATGGCTAACAGTCATCTTTTCTACCTCTGTATTCCTTTTCTGTGTATTCCTCCTACCAAGATCCTCATTCAGTCCATAATTATATCATGCCCAGATTAACGTAATAAAAATCAGCTTACTTTTCTGACTCTGATTTATAACCCTTCCAATCTATATACCATACTCTTCTGTATAAGGGCTTCCTATGTGCCACTAGTGTTGAAGAACTGCTTGCCGATGCAGGAAATTTATGAGACTCGGGTTCGATCCCTGAGTCAGGAAGATCCCCTGGAGGAGGAAATGGCAACCCACTCCAGTGTTCTTGCCTGGAGAATCCCATAGAGAGAGGAGTCTGGTGGGCTATGGTCCATAGGGTCGCAGAGTCAGACCCGACTGAAGCAACTTAGCATGCATGCATCCTGTATAATTTTGAAGCCCTTACGACATCCCAGGTACTTTGTTAAGTTCTGAGGAGTTAAGCACTTCCATTCTCATAAGGAGAAATCTTTAATATAGAAGGTAATTTTGCTGTATTACAATTATAGCACCTTGTAACAAGCATAGTTTAAACACAACATGTGTGGAATCAATAGTCAGTGAAACCTGAGGAAATAAGTAGAAGCGATGATTTTTGGAAAGACAGAGGAATAGTTTATGAACAAATAAAGGATTAAAGACATTCTAAGCAAAGACAGAAACAGGCACAAAGGTAAAGCTATACAAAGACATAGCATCAGAAAAATAAAGCTATTCAGTATGGTTGGTGTGGGTTAGGAATGAGCCTTGAATACCATATGAGAAGATTCACATTGTTTTTTGCATCTAGTTGGAGAAACAACTGAAATGTTTTAAGGTGGCCAGTAACACGACTAGTTTACATTTTATGATAATTCCTCTCAACTCTGTACAAAGCAATTTGGATGAAGCAGAGTCAGTCAGTGAATGAAAGAACAATGGCAATAATATGAACCCCCTTGCTCTGTATTTCAGCTTTAACAGTGAAACTCCCCCATCCTCAAAAGCTTTGAACTTCCAGTTTGCCTAGGGCATAAGGCCTAGTTTGCATATTCCAGCCACTCCATGAATGACCCCAGCATCTCTCCAAGTTTATTCTGCACAAATCTTCAATGTATAGCCAAACATTCAGCCTCACTGGATCACTTTCTGCTTCTGGGAAAAGGATTTGTGCTTTCCCAAGCATTCTGGCTCTGTTCAAGTCCTTCTCTATCCTAGAGCAGGGTTCTCCAAACACAACCTGCAGGCCAAATTCCAGCCAGAGACTACTTTTGTAAACAAAGTGTTACTGGAACATAGCCACGCCTGTTCATGTGTGTATTGTCTATGACTAATTTTGCATTACAAGGGCAAGCTGAATGCAGCAACAGAGATCTGATGGTGTAAAGAGCTGAAAATATTTACTTATATTACTAATATTTACTAAAATATTTACTAATTTAAAATAGCTACTGATCTTTTATAGCAAGTTGTTGACTCCTAGCCTAGAATACCTTCATTCTCCCTTTTCATTACTATTGTAAGATGTGTGTGTGTTCAGTCACCACCAACTCTTTGTGACCCGATGGGCTGTAGCCCGCCAGGCTCCTCTGTCCACGGGATTTCCCAGGCAAGAATACTGGAATGGGTTGCTATTTCCTACTCCAGTGCATCTTCTTTGACCCAGGGAGTCTCTTGCATCTCCTGCCCTGGCAGGCAGATTCATCACCACTGCACTACCTGAGGAAGCCCTATTGTAAGATGAGTAACTCTTTTAAGTGAGTAACCCCTTTAAATCTTAACCTAAATTTACTGTTCTCCAGGAAAGGCTTTTCTAGTCAAAAGCAATCTCTTTGTCTTCTGAATTCCTGAAACAATGCTTCTGAGCAGTTTCAGAGCACATAGCACTTAAATATATGGCCTGGTTTTGCCTTTACTTTTTCATGTATCTTTCTTCTATCTAGGATATAAGCTTGAGTTCAGAAATTTTTTACCTACCTAATCCATGTTTCTATCTGTTAGTTCATCTTACCCAAATATAAGGGCTTCCCAGGTGGTGAGAATCTAAAGAACCCGCCTGCCAAAGCAGGAGACATAAGAAACGTGGGTTTGATTCCTGGATCAGGAAGATCCCCTGGAGGAGGAAATGGCAACCCTCTTCAGTATTCTTGCTTGGAGAATCCCCATGGACAGAGAGCCAGGTGGGCTACAGTCCATAGGGTTGCCAAGAGTTGGACATGACTAAATTAACTTCGCATGCATGCATGCACCCAAATATAAAGATGGATTATAATAGATTAAAAATGATAGTTTATTGTAGCTAAGTGTGTATACTGTTATAAACATAAAGCTAAATTTTGAATTTGTGTCACATACTAATTACAATGCCAGGTGCTTTTCAAAAGAAATTACATTTGACACTCAAAAACTACCAAATGAAAGGAATACATACATGCATAATACTTTATAGATAGAGAAGATTTAGAAAGTTTAAGAAATTTTATGAATTTAAGTACTTGAGTGAGATCAAAATTCATGTCCAAGGGAATTATATTACAGAGTTCAGTTTCTAAACTATTACTAGATCATCATATTCTAGCAGCCCACAACACAGTTCCTTATGATCGTAGTAAATCTCAGGAAGAGGTTAAAAAAAAGATTCATAAAATCAAATGGGGATAATTCAGCTTTACAAATGCAACAATTGATTGAGATTTTAGATAATAATGATCTGTTTATACCAGTAATTTGAAACAGTAAATTTCTTGAGTCAGAAAATAAATGAAGATCTTTGTGGTTTGACATTGAACTCTGTGTGTGTGCTCATTCTCTTCAATCGTGTCCAACTCTTTGAGACCTCGTATACCGTAGCCCGCCAGGTTTCTCTGTCCACGGGATTTCCCAGGCAGGAATACTGGAGTGGGTTCCCATTTCCTTCTCCAGGGGACCTTCCTGACCCAGGGATCAAAAATGTGTCTCTTACGTTTCCTGCATTGGCAGGCAGGTTCTTTAACACTAGTACCATACGATAAAGAACTAAATCATTGTAAACCAATCCTACATCAACACACTTTCACAAGAGTTGTTTTTGGGCTTAGCATGAGCTACAGCATTTTGTGTCTCCCCTGAAGGCTCCCAGGCTGTGTCTCATCTTCCTTCTACTGTAGGATAATGGGAAAAGTGCACGTTGAGGTCATAAACACAGAAGTTCAAAGTCTTCATCTGCCATTTATAGACTTTATGCATCTTTGTGCAACTATATTAGCCTCCCTTAGACTCAAATTCCTTATCAAGTAAAAATCCAGTACAAAACCACACTATTAGGACGGTTCTGAGGCTTAAATGAGGAAATAAATGAAATCCTTGTTGTCTGCTGAGTACATACTAAGAACACAATAAGATGCTACAAAACTAAAGAACAGCATGAAAGAATGAAAGTGTTAGTCATTCAGTAGCCTGCCAGGCTCCTCTGTTCGTGGGGATTCTCCAGGCAAGAATACTGGAATGGGTAGCCATTCCCTTCTCCAGGGCATCTTCCTGACCTAGGGATCAAACGTGGATCTCTTGTGTTGCAGGCGGATTCTTTACCATCTGAGCCATTAGAGAAGCATAGGTGTTTAGATTTAAGAAGGTAGCACAAGACTTGATCTAATAAAGTTCATAACCATACAGAAAACTAATTTGGATCAGAGAAACAGTACAGAGATTCATGAAAGATGAGAAGTGAACCAAAACTAAAAAAAAAAAAAAATTAAGTGGAGGAAACCCAGGCATATGATCTTGGCAGTCTGTTCATTTTATATTGTCACATATGCTTCTTTTCTCTGTCTTGTTTTTTTAACTTACAAGTATAAATTTGATTAAAACTGGTATTATAGATATTGTGAGATAGTAAAGGATATCTAATATTTAGGATGCACTTTTCATACATTTCAGAAACAAAGAAAGTCTAGAAAAAACTAACCACATGTTAACATGACAATTTAGTCTTTACTTTTTGAAAATAGTAAATATATTAGCTACCTTTAAACAGTCTTATGTGCAATAGCATAAAATAAAGACTAAAGACTTTACAGTTCAAAGTTCTTTTATGGATTATTGAGTTCAGCATGGGCCAGAACTCTCATCATTTGCCTTTCAACACATTGCTCCATCTAATATACCATGACGTTCTCATATGCAAGACATCCAAATCAAATTTGCATGCTTTTTGTATCCTTCTTATTTTTATATGTGAATGCTTAAGGGAACAAATATTTGATTGAACCCTGACCTTTGCTGTCATAAAAAAAAGCTTGTGGCACTATGAAGCACTTTTTCTCTCCCTATTAATTTATCCCAAAATAAACTCACATACTTCTCATAACCCAGGTTTCTACAGACTTTCTCTAAAAGGTAAGACAATGTGATTATTTCATGACTCCTGAATTTCTAACTTCTAAACCTATGATATTTTTATTTTAATATCGGGAATAGGTATTGTCTACTGTGTAAGGGTGTTAATAATCAGTAATAGTACTTTTATGAGGAGTCACTTCTGGTCCAGGAAATACAGTCTATGTTGTTCTTACTCCGGATCTTGCATGTGAAGTTGCCATAAGATGTTCGAATCTGAGTGATACAAAGTATTTTATCAATTTTGAAATCAGTTCTCAACCAAACTCCCTCTCTATGCTCCATCTATTTAGCTCTCATTTTATAGAACCTCTTTTGTTTAACAAAAAAAGAACACGTAGCTCCTTAACAGTTCCTGATGTCTCTCAAGAAGGATGAAGGTGCCAAAATGTTTGTTTTAAACAATGAACTTAATAGGAAGAATGTGCACTGGCTGCGATGTAAAGTTTTCCTGCTGTTTCTATTAGACACTTGCTGTTGCTATGTTTTTATGGACACAAAGCAAACTATAGAAACACCCGTTAGTTCCAATAAGGGCATTTGCTTGTTGGCATGAAGGAGAAGACTTGAAAGATATCCATTTCCTCATTTCCTCGCTACCCTCCAACAGAAAACATTCTGGACCACAGCCAACTTCTGAACCTTCAAGCTTAGCTACTTCTTTCCTAGCTGAGCTCTCAGAAATATACACAGACAGCCTTTTCTTTAGAAAGAAGAGAGAAGCTATTCTCAGTGGAAACTCCTGCCCACTAACCAATCTGGTTAGCATCAAAATATCCATGAAGGTGTCATACCACTCCTTACAACAGGAAAGCAAAGCAGTGTGGCCATATGAGGAATAGCAAATGAGAGAATTAGTAACTAGGAATGTCTCTGTATGAATAATCAGTTCTTGAGCTGTTCTGGATAGTCAGTTCAGTTCAGTTCAGTTCAGTTGCTCAGTCGTGTCTGACTCTCTGCAACCGCATGAACCGTAGCACGCCAGACCTCCCTGTCCATCACCAACTCCCGGAGTTCACTCAGACTCACATCCATCGAGTTGGTGATGCCATCCAGCCATCTCATCCTCTGTCGCTCCCTTCTCCTCCTGCCCCTAATCCCTCCCAGCATCAGAGTCTTTCCCAATAAGTCAACTGTTCACATGAGGTGGCCAAAGTATTGGAGTTTCAGCTTTAGCATCAGTCCTTCCAAAGAACACCCAGGACTGATCTCCTTCAGAATGGACTGGTTGGATCTCCTTGCAGTCCAAGGGACTCTCAAGAGTCTTCTCCAACACCACAGTTCAAAAGCATCAATTCTTCAGCACTCAGCTTTCTTCATAGTCCAACTCTCAATATGTGTCATATACAGTGTTTGGTTTTTAGAGAACAAGACCTTCCACTGATCTTTTCTGGTATATTACAGCACACAGCAGATAGATACCTTTTAGATGTATTTAACAGATGTTCATCTGTGATCCTGGCCACTGACCACAATATTAGAGCAAGAGCCTGATTTATGCTTTCAGGCTGGTTTATTTAAAATATGATAGTCTTCTGAGTATATTCTAGGGACTTGCATGATTTAGGAAGCTCACAAACCTTGTGAAGACCTGCTTGAGGTCATAGGACATCTTGCCATAAAGACTGTTAATGTGCTGTTCACATAAAATGTGAACTAGCATATTCTTTCATTGTTCTGTGATCTTACTTGTAATGTTTTCCCTGACTTTTCTGCCTCGCTCGTTAAAATTCTAGTAAATAGATGTTGCAGCATTAAAGCTGGAAGAAATATGCCCGTGTCTGTTCTCTGTTTTAGTTATAGGATCATTGGTGGAAATTCTCAGTTCACCATCAACCCATCCACAGGACAAATCATCACCAGCGCATTGCTAGACAGGGAAACAAAAGAGAATTATACTTTAGTGGTTGTTGCCAGTGATGCTGGGTCCCCGGAACCTCTTTCCAGTTCTACCAGTGTGCTCGTCACGGTGACTGATGTCAACGACAACCCACCAAGATTTCAGCATCACCCCTATGTCACACACATCCCGTCTCCTACTCCGCCAGGTAACCAAACCGCCTCTGATGTCTCACAGATAAATAAAAACTATGTATTGAGCACTTCCTATAATTACATTTCTATTTTTTCTACAGGTATATTTCTGATGTAGCCAAAGTTTGCAAATCCTCTAAAATTAAACTCTAGCTTAAAGCAGTTGAAGGAACATTGACTCTTGCAAACTAATTTTTTCTTCTCAGACCAATTGTATTTAAGATTTCATAATTGCCACAGCTTTCCTAGTGCTATTTCTTAATTTTAATTGAATATTGGTAAATATGAAAATAGATTTCACTTTGTAGTCAAGTAGGTTTCTATCCTGAGATGTAATTTGTGTGTGCCCTAATAGGAAGGACATTATCTATTTTTCATGCCATGTCCTTATATTATACCCGAAACATTATCTTGGAGGTACTACGCTCTCAACTGTATTCATTCTTACAAAATTAATATTTTATCCAATGCTTCATAAACAAATTTTCAAAAGGTTTATTGAAATAATCCTTCTAGTTAATTACTGCTATAAATATTTTTAACTTAGTTTTAATGGATGAAGTTTTTTCTATTAATATGTGTATGGAGCCAATAATGAACCATGTTCACATTGACAATATGTATTTATCTTTCAAACCCTCTTTTAAGTTTAGTTTGGGTTTATTTGCTTCTTTGGGAAGAATGTCCTACTCTCCTAGGAACTACACAAATCATCTGCCATTGGTAATTTTTGAAATGGATTTTGAAACTGGAAAATAAATAAATGAAGTTATAATTAATTTAATTTTCTCTCCTTTAAGATATTTTTAATGAGAGGGAAAAAAAAAAAAAAACAGATCCACAATTTCGCCTCTAGTGAATTTTGATCTTCTATTCACTTGAGAGGGTCTAGTTGCTACTAGTTGAAAGTATAAAATCCATAAATTTTTGTGTCAACTTTTTATTAAAAGAAAAAGCCAGTATCAAAGTCATGAATCCCTGGAGTGGGCCTTCAGCTGAAATGATGCTAGCAGGCATGGTTCTAGTTTCACCCAATGTGTAATGATGTAATATAACATCGCCTATACAAAGTGAGTAAGACTTAGGCATTTTCCCCCCTCATTAAACATACTGTAATTTAGCAGAATCACTGGCCTTCTTAAAATTAGACTACTTTTCACTTGTGTCACAAACTCTTCTGCAGGGCTAGGAGTGCAGGTTTGGGAAAGTTTTCTGAATAAGTCTATCAAAAGCATATCCTTATGGCAGCTTTTCAGTGTTATCTCCTCTACAGTCTGTTCCTCTTTGGCCTTAATCCCAAGCACTAACTTTTGGAATCCAAATTGAGTCCATTCTTCAATTCTTATTTCTTACTACACTATAATTGTTCATATATATGTATTGTGTATACATAATACACAATTGTTGTAGTATAATTGTTGTAGTACACACACATGTATATAAACACACATTCATATGTATACTTTATCTCCATATAAGAATAGCTCACAGATTAAAAAACTTTTCCCATAGAACAGTGGGCACAAGGAATTGACAATTATTTTTTAAGCATATTATTTTTGTTTATATGACTACATAAAATGTAATTCAAAGTATTTTAAGACATAATAGAGCAATTATGTGATTTTTCTGTTCAGCAAAAACATAGTTCTTAGCAGAACTCATGTATTATTGTGTTTGTTGGAAGTTATGTACAGATTTTTCTCCTAAGAACTATAATTTGGAATGATTATATTTGCTCTTCCCTGTGCTTCTCTCAAAGGTACACTGAAAAATATTAAATTCCATAGATTGTCTGGCTTTTAGGTAGACAATGGCAGGTCAGTCCCTGAAGACTACTGTTAAGTAGATTTGACTGGGGAAATTTTGAGACAATATAAGATATACTGTTCTCCTCTAGTAATTGTGAGAAAATAAAGTTGTATCAGGTAGCAGTAGAGTGCTTTATATAGTTTTAGTATACTGTTTTAACTTAGTATCAGACGTTTTATTGGGGTCCCATGTGATTTATAACTGCACACTCCCTCTTTTATAGGTTCCTTCGTCTTTGCAGTTACTGTCACGGATGCTGATATTGGACCAAATTCTGAACTCCATTATTCTCTTTCGGGTAGAAACTCTGAAAAATTTCACATTGACACACTGAGAGGAGCTATTATGGCAGCCGGAGCACTAAATGGCACTTCAGAAGTGACATTTTCTGTCTACGTAAAAGACGGTGGCTCAGTCCCCAAAACAGATTCTACCACAGTGACTGTTCGATTTGTGAACAAAGCAGATTTCCCTAAAGTCAAAGCCAAAGAACAGACTTTCATGTTTCCTGAAAACCAACCAGTAGGCACTCTGGTCACTACTGTAACAGGGTCTTCCTTGAGAGGAGAACCTTTGTCCTATTATATTGCAAGTGGCAATCTTGGCAACACACTCCAGATTGATCAGTTAACAGGACAGGTTTCCATAAGTCAGCCTCTAGATTTTGAAAAGATACAAAAATATGTTGTGTGGATAGAAGCCAGAGATGGAGGCTTTCCTCCTTTCTCCTCCTATGAGAAACTTGACATAACCGTGTTAGATGTCAATGATAATCCTCCTGTCTTTAAGGAAGATCCATTTGTATCTGAAATATTAGAAAACCTTTCTCCTCGAAAAATACTCACTGTTTCTGCAGTAGACAAGGACAGTGGGCCCAATGGACAGTTGGATTATGAAATCATTAATGGCAACAAAGAACACAGTTTCAGTATCAATCATGCCACTGGTGAAATTAGAAGCATTCGACCTTTGGACAGGGAAAAAATATCTCAGTATGTGCTTATTGTAAAGTCCTCAGACAGAGGCTCCCCTTCTCAGAGTACCTCAGTAAAAGTCATCATTAACATTTTAGATGAAAATGATAATGCCCCGAGGTTTTCGCAAATATTCAGTGCCCATGTTCCTGAAAATTCCCCATTAGGGTACACAGTTACACGTGTCACAACTTCTGATGAAGACATTGGTGTAAATGCAATTAGTAGATACTCTATAATGGACACAAGTCTTCCATTTACCATTAATCCCAGCACTGGGGATATTGTAATTAGTAGACCTTTAAATAGAGAAGACACAGACCGTTACAGAATCCGAGTTTCTGCACATGACTCTGGATGGACTGTAAGTACAGATGTCACAATATTTGTGACAGATGTCAATGACAATGCTCCAAGATTTAGCAGACCCTCCTATTATTTAGATTGCCCTGAACTTACTGAAATTGGCTCCAAAGTGACTCAGGTATCTGCGACAGACCCTGATGAGGGATCAAATGGACAAGTGTTTTATTTTATAAAATCTCAGTCAGAGTACTTCAGGATTAATGCCTCCACAGGAGAGATTTTCAATAAACAGGTCTTAAAATATCAAAATGTCAGTGGCTTCAGCAACGTGAACATCAACAGACATAGTTTTATAGTGACCTCTTCAGACCGAGGTAATCCTGCGTTACTTAGTGAGACAACAGTTA
This sequence comes from Bos indicus, assembly GCF_029378745.1. Lineage (NCBI taxonomy): Eukaryota > Metazoa > Chordata > Mammalia > Artiodactyla > Bovidae > Bos > Bos indicus. The sequence goes on along the minus strand of NC_091776.1, from coordinate 32,475,237 downwards.
CCATAAACACGGTGGACAGTAATGATAATGCACCACAATTTCTTAAAACTAAATATTTCACTCCAGTCACCAAACATGTGAAAGTTGGGACGAAGTTAATCAAAGTTACTGCAGTCGATGATAAAGATTTTGGCTTGAATTCTGAAGTGGAATATTTCATTTTGAATGAAAATCATTTGGGAAAATTTAAGTTAGACAATCACACAGGGTGGATTTCAGTAGCAGCTCCCCTGACATCTGACCTGAATCAAAACTTTTTGATCACCGTCACCGCAAAAGATAAGGGAAACCCTCCACTTTCATCCCAAGCAACTGTTCAAATAATTGTAACGGAGGAAAACTACCACACACCTGAATTCTCTCAAAGTCACATGAGTGCAACCATCCCTGAAAGCCATAGTGTTGGAGCCATTGTTAGAACTGTTTCTGCGAGAGATAGAGACACAGCTATGAATGGCTTAATTAGGTACAGTATTTCCTCAGGAAATGAAGAAGGCATCTTTGCAATCAACTCCTCCACAGGTGTATTAACACTCGCTAAAGCCCTTGATTATGAGCTCTGCCAGAAACATGAGATGACTGTTAGTGCTACAGACGGAGGATGGGTCTCAAGGACTGGTTACTGCAGTGTGACTGTAAATGTGATTGATGTGAATGATAATTCTCCAGTATTTCTCCCTGATGAATATTTCCCCACTGTTTTGGAAAATGCCCCCAGTGGGACAACAGTTATCCACCTAAATGCAACAGATGCTGACTCTGGCACCAATGCTGTGATCGCCTACACTATACAGTCATCTGATAGTGACCTCTTTGTCATTGACCCCAACACTGGAGTCGTCACCACTCAAGGCTTCTTGGATTTTGAAACCAAGCAGAGCTACCACCTTACTGTGAAAGCTTTCAATGTCCCCGATGAGGAGAGGTGCAGCTTTGCCACTGTTAATATCCAATTAAAAGGGACAAATGAATACGTGCCTCGTTTTGTTTCCAAACTTTACTACTTTGAAATCTCAGAAGCAGCTCCTACAGGTACTATTGTTGGAGAAGTATTTGCCAGTGACCGTGACTTGGGCAGTGATGGGGAGGTTCATTATTTGATTTTTGGTAACAGTAGAAAGAAGGGTTTCCAGATCAACAAGAAGACGGGACAGATTTATGTGTCTGGACTTCTTGATAGAGAAAAAGAAGAAAGGGTATCTTTGAAGGTACTGGCCAAGAATTTTGGCAGCATTCGGGGTGCAGACATAGATGAGGTCACTGTGAATGTCACTGTGCTTGATGCCAATGACCCCCCCGTTTTTAGTCTAAACATCTACAGCGTTCAGATCAGTGAAGGGGTGCCCACGGGGACTCACGTGACCTTTGTCAGTGCCTTCGACTCAGACTCTGTTCCCAGCTGGAGTAGGTTTTCTTACTTCATTGGATCAGGGAATGAAAATGGTGCCTTTTCCATTAATCCACAGACAGGACAGATCACCGTTACTGCAGAGTTAGATCGAGAAACCCTACCTATCTATAATCTCACTGTTTTGGCTGTGGATTCTGGGACCCCCTCCGCTACTGGAAGTGCCTCCTTATTAGTCATCCTGGAAGATATAAACGATAACGGGCCTATGTTGACCATCAGCGAGGGGGAAGTGATGGAAAACAAACGCCCAGGAACTCTGGTGATGACCCTTCAGTCCACCGATCCCGATCTCCCTCCCAATCAAGGCCCCTTTACCTACTATCTGCTGAGCACAGGTCCTGCCACCAATTATTTCAGTCTGAACACTGCGGGAGTTCTGAGCACCACCCGAGAGATCGACAGAGAGCAGATCTCCGACTTCTATCTGTCCGTGGTTACCAGGGATTCTGGCGTGCCTCAGATGTCTTCCACGGGGACCGTGCATATCACAGTCATAGACCAAAATGACAACCCATCACAGTCTCGGACGGTGGAGATATTTGTTAATTATTATGGTAACTTGTTTCCTGGTGGGGTTTTAGGCTCCGTAAAGCCACAGGATCCCGATGTGTTAGACACCTTCCACTGCTCCCTGACCTCGGGAGTGACCAGCCTCTTCAGTATTCCAAGGGGCACCTGTGATCTGAGCTCCCAGCCGAGGTCCACAGATGGCACGTTTGATCTGACTGTCCTTAGTAACGATGGCGTCCACAGCACAGTCACCAGCAACATCCGAGTTTTCTTCACGGGATTTTCCAACGCGACAGTGGATAACAGCATCCTACTGCGTCTTGGTGTACCGACCGTGAAGGACTTCTTGACCAACCACTACCTTCATTTCTTGCGCATTGCCAGTTCACAGCTGACGGGCCTCGGGACCGCTGTGCAACTGTATGGGGCTTATGAAGGGCACAACAGAACGTTTCTTTTGGCAGCTGTGAAGCGAAACCACAATCAGTATGTGAATCCCAGTGGTGTAGCCACTTTCTTTGAAAGCATCAAGGAGATCCTCCTGAGGCAGAGCGGAGTGAAGGTGGAGTCTGTGGATCACGACTCCTGTGCTCCTGGCCCATGTCAGAACGGAGGGAGCTGTGTCAGGAGGCTAGCCGTGAGCACTGAATTGAAGAGCCATGAGAGCCTTCCAGTCATCATCGTGGCAAACGAACCTCTGCAGCCTTTCTTATGCAAGTGTCTGCCGGGCTATACAGGCAGCTGGTGTGAAATTGACATAGATGAATGCCTTCCATCCCCTTGCCACAATGGTGGGACCTGTCACAATTTAGTGGGAGGGTTTTCGTGCAGCTGCCCGGATGGCTTCACCGGCCGGGCCTGTGAGCGAGACATCAACGAGTGCCTGCCTAGTCCCTGCAAGAACGGTGCCATTTGCCAGAACTTTCCAGGAGGCTTCAACTGTGTTTGCAAAACTGGATACACAGGTATGATGGTGTTCTTTTTTTGCCCACCAAGATTCTAGTCATATCAAGTATAATAGAAAGCTATGAACTTTGTCATCTTCAAATGGCTTTCTGTAAAGAATAGGCAGAATCATAGCAAATGCTTTAAGCGATTACTGTTGGCCAGACACTGTTCTAGGAACTTTATCTGTATTAATTTCACTTCTCAGGAGAAACCTGACAAGTGGTAGGCATAATGATTTTACAAGCTTTAAGAAAAGAAAACTTTTCTTAAGAAAAGTAGAGAGAAATTGAGTTGATTGTCTAAGGTGATTCGGTTGATTTGTTGTAGTCGGGATGTGAGCTTATACAGTTCATTCGGAGTTTAAATTCTTAGTCCAGCTACTGAGTGTCTTGTACAAGAGCAAAAACAGCATCTTATCTTCAAAAAAGTGTTCTAAAGTTAAAGGACATGGTGTATTTAAGGTATAAAATCTGGACTATTTTGTGTTCTAAAGAACTGTAATTGTTGTAAATTATTTTATCATCATCAATTTTATGATTTTCACCATAATTATCACTATGATTATTGAAATTTGACCCACACTGTGAAGAGATGAAGCAACAGTTGTAATTTAGATTGAGATCTAAATGCCTTGTTATTTCTAATAGTCGGGTAGAAAGTATCATTGGCTGATTTCTCAGGTTAGTGAGAGCAAAACTGAGTCACAATATACCATGATATTTTGGGAGCAGAATTAAATATATAGAGAAATTATTTGACTACTGTTTGTCATTCTAATAGAACATGATATATGCTTATAAATAGATCTTTGTTTCTAGCCCTACTTATCTATCTATCCATCATCTATTTATTAACTGATCTGTGGTTAGTGTACCTTCAAATGTGTATACATTTATGCTGTAGATAAGTTTGAGGAGAGACAATTTCTTTTCTATAATTTGTACACTATACCTTTATAGTACATACATGTTACATTGGGTTGCCCTGTGGTGTTTATTAACTCAGTGTAAAGTACAGTAAAATAGGTAAAACCAGGATATATTTTTTAAATTTTTGTAAGTATATTGTAGAATACTATTTTAAAAGAAGTTTTTAAGATAATTGTATTTGTATATAATATTTTTAAATGAAGCCTATCGTGTGTATACTTCATGGTTTTATATTTGGAGAACTGAATCACTTGATGATTATTTACAGCAAGTTTGAATAAGCCAAAGCAGATCATATAAGCTTTATCTTTTGACAAAATAATGTCCTTAAAATATAAATGAAGAAAAGGGGCAGCAAACATATGTATGGAAAGAATCAGGGGATTTGACAAAACTTGATTTATCTATAGCTTTTGGGAAGTCCCCTAATCTTGCTCGCTTTCAACTCCCCCATATATAAAATGAGAATAGTCATAGTTACTTATCTTTTAGGGTTGTTGTAATGAGTACAAATAATATTTGTAAAATATCTAGCACAGATTCCAACTTTCAATAAATAGCAATGCTAATTAGTAGCTTTAGTAGTAGTGTTAATATAATGGTTGATACAGAGGTATGCTATAGAATTTCTATAAAGGCAAGCCTCAGAGGCAGAAGGTAGGCATAAGACTTACCAGAGTTGTACTCTTACAGTTATGAATTACAGGGTTACATACATGTTATGAGTTCAGGATTTCCAGAAAACCTTTCTCAGTCTATCATCCACCTCTCCCACCCCCAGCCTCTCCAAATGACTTCCTCTATTGTGAATTCAACAATAAAGATTATTTATTAGTTCCATTTTAGTATGATACACTATTTCACACCTAGAGTGAGTTTACACTTAATCCTAGAATGAAGAAAGGGTAACTGCATTAGGTAATACATGGGGAGATGGAAAATGACATGAGTGTGAGCGAGACACATATGCTAATCTCAGCAGAAATGTTGCTTAAGGCATGGGGCATAGAACTAGCCTTTTCGCTTTACTCCTCTCTAGTTTGTTTCTTTATTTGTTTCATTATATTTAAACATACACTGCATCCTTTTCTAAATGTAGTTGTTGAAACTTCTAAGCATACCCGGCCTTCATTATGAAATATTAATAGCATTTATCAAATGGCTAATTGCAATACTGCTTAAAGTTACTTGCATCACAGACATTATTATTCATTTAGTTATTTAGTTCTTACAAATCTATTAAATGAATATTCTTATCCTTCTGATTGAAAGACAACAAATTAGATCTTAGAGAGAATACAGGTAAATGACTTGCCTCCAGCACGGCACAAGAAAGTGAGCTGAGTTTTGATGATAAGCTTTACTCCAGATCCTCTGCTCTTTATTTTTTTTTTTTTTAAATCTTCCAATTTTATTTTATTTTTAAACTTTACATAATTGTATTAGTTTTGCCAAATATCAAAATGAATCCGCCACAGGTATACATGTGTTCCCCATCCCGAACCCTCCTCCCTCCTCCCTCCCCATACCATCCCTCTGGGCCGTCCCAGTGCACCAGCCCCAAGCATCCAGCATCATGCATCGAACCTGGACTGGCAACTCGTTTCCTACATGATATTTTACATGTTTCATTGCCATTCTCCCAAATCTTCCCACCCTCTCCCTCTCCCACAGAGTCCATAAGACTGTTCTATACATCAGTGTCTCTTTTGTTGTCTCGTACACTGGGTTATTGTTACCATCTTTCTAAATTCCATATATATGCGTTAGAATACTGTATTTATGTTTTTCCTTCTGGCTTACTTCACTCTGTATAATAGGCTCCAGTTTCATCCACCTCATTAGAACTGTTTCAAAAGTATTCTTTTTAATGGCTGAGTAATACTCCATTGTGTATATGTACCACAGCTTTCTTATCCATTCATCTGCTGATGGACATCTAGGTTGCTTCCATGTCTTGGCTATTATAAACAGTGCTGCGATGAACATTGGGGTACACATGTCTCTTTCCCTTCTGGTTTCCTCAGTGTGTATGCCCAGCAGTGGGGTTGCTGGATCATAAGGCAGTTCTATTTCCAGTTTTTTAAGGAATCTCCACACTGTTCTCCATAGTGGCTGTACTAGTTTGCATTCCCACCAACAGTGTAAGAGGGTTCCCTTTTCTCCACACCCTCTCCAGCATTTATTATTTGTAGACTTTTGGATCGCAGCCATTCTGACTGGTGTGAAATGGTACCTCATAGTGGTTTTGATTTGCATTTCTCTGATAATGAGTGATGTTGAGCATCTTTTCATGTGTTTGTTAGCCATCTGTATGTCTTCTTTGGAGAAATGTCTATTTAGTTCTTTGGCCCATTTTTTGATTGGGTCGTTTATTTTTCTGGAGTTGAGCTGTAGGAGTTGCTTGTATATTTTTGAGATTAGTTGTTTGTCGGTTGCTTCATTTGCTATTATTTTCTCCCATTCTGAAGGCTGTCTTTTCACCTTGCTAATAGTTTCCTTTGATGTGCAGAAGCTTTTAAGGTTAATTAGGTCCCATTTGTTTATTTTTGCTTTTATTTCCAATATTCTGGGAGGTGGGTCACAGAGGATCCTGCTGTGATGTATGTCGGAGAGTGTTTTGCCTATGTTCTCCTCTAGGAGTTTTATAGTTTCTGGTCTTACGTTTAGATCTTTAATCCATTTTGAGTTTATTTTTGTGTATGGTGTTAGAAAGTGGTCCAGTTTCATTCTTTTACAAGTGGTTGACCAGATTTCCCAGCACCACTTGTTAAAGAGATTATCTTTAATCCATTGTATATTCTTGCCTCCTTTGTCGAAGATAAGGTGTCCATATGTGCGTGGATTTATCTCTGGGCTTTCTATTTTATTCCATTGATCAATATTTCTGTCTTTGTGCCAGTACCATACTGTCTTGATAACTGTGGCTTTGTAGTAGAGCCTGAAGTCAGGTAGGTTGATTCCTCCAGTTCCATTCTTCTTTCTCAAGATCGCTTTGGCTATTCGAGGTTTTTTGTATTTCCATACAAATTGTGAAATTATTTGTTCTAGCTCTGTGAAGAATACTGTTGGTAGCTTGATAGGGATTGCGTTGAATCTATAAATTGCTTTGGGTAGTATACTCATTTTCACTATATTGATTCTTCCAATCCATCAACATGGTATATTTCTCCATCTATTAGTGTCCTCTTTGATTTCTTTCACCAGTGTTTTATAGTTTTCTATATATAGGTCTTTAGTTTCTTTAGGTAGATATATTCCTAAGTATTTTATTCTTTTCATTGCAATGGTGAATGGAATTGTTTCCTTAATTTCTCTTTCTGTTTTCTCATTATTGGTGTATAGGAATGCAAGGGATTTCTGTGTGTTGATTTTATATCCTGCAACTTTACTGTAGTCATTGATTATTTCTAGTAATTTTCTGGTGGACTCTTTAGGGTTTTCTATGTAGAGGATCATGTCATCTGCAAATAGTGAGAGTTTTACTTCTTCTTTTCCAATTTGGATTCCTTTTATTTCTTTTTCTGCTCTGATTGCTGTGGCCAAAACTTCCAAAACTATGTTGAATAGTAATGGTGAAAGTGGGCACCCTTGTCTTGTTCCTGACTTTAGAGGAAATGCTTTCAATTTTTCACCATTGAGGATAATGTTTGCAGTGGGTTTGTCATATATAGCTTTTATTATGTTGAGGTATGTTCCTTCTATTCCTGCTTTCTGGAGAGTTTTTATCATAAATGGATGTTGAATTTTGTCAAAGGCTTTCTCTGCATCTATTGAGATAATCATATGGTTTTTATTTTTCAATTTGTTAATGTGGTGTATTACATTGATTGATTTGCGGATATTGAAGAATCCTTGCATCCCTGGGATAAAGCCCACTTGATCATGGTGTATGATCTTTTTAATGTGTTGTTGGATTCTGATTGCTAGAATTTTGTTAAGGATTTTTGCATCTATGTTCATCAGTGATATTGGCCTGTAGTTTTCTTTTTTTGTGGGATCTTTGTCAGGTTTTGGTATTAGGGTGATGGTGGCCTCATAGAATGAGTTTGGAAGTTTACCTTCCTCTGCAATTTTCTGGAAGAGTTTGAGCAGGATAGGTGTTAGCTCTTCTCTAAATTTTTGGTAGAATTCAGCTGTGAAGCCGTCTGGACCGGGGCTTTTGTTTGCTGGAAGATTTTTGATTACAGTTTCAATTTCCATGCTTGTGATGGGTCTGTTAAGATTTTCTATTTCTTCCTGGTCCAGTTTTGGAAAGTTGTACTTTTCTAAGAATTTGTCCATTTCTTCCACGTTGTCCATTTTATTGGCATATAATTGTTGATAGTAGTCTCTTATGATCCTTTGTATTTCTGTGTTGTCTGTTGTGATCTCTCCATTTTCGTTTCTAATTTTGTTGATTTGATTTTTCTCCCTTTGTTTCTTGATGAGTCTGGCTAATGGTTTGTCAATTTTATTTATCCTTTCAAAGAACCAGCTTTTGGTTTTGTTGATTTTTGCTATGGTCTCTTTTGTTTCTTTTGCATTTATTTCTGCTCTAATTTTTAAGATTTCTTTCCTTCTACTAACCCTGGGGTTCTTCATTTCTTCCTTTTCTAGTTGCTTTAGGTGTAGAGTTAGGTTATTTATTTGACTTTTTTCTTGTTTCTTGAGGTGTGCCTGTATTGCTATGAACTTTCCCCTTAGGACTGCTTTTACCGTGTCCCACAGGTTTTGGGTTGTTGTGTTTTCATTTTCATTCGTTTCTATGCAAATTTTGATTTCTTTTTTGATGTCTTCTGTGATTTGTTGGTTATTCAGCAGCGTGTTGTTCAGCCTCCATATGTTGGAATTTTTAATAGTTTTTCTCCTGTAATTGAGATCTAATCTTACTGCATTGTGGTCAGAAAAAATGCTTGGAATGATTTCTATCTTTTTGAATTTACCAAGGCTAGCTTTATGGCCCAGGATGTGATCTATCCTGGAGAAGGTTCCATGTGCGCTTGAGAAAAAGGTGAAATTCATTGTTTTGGGATGAAATGACCTATAGATATCAATTAGGTCTAACTGGTCTATTGTATCATTTAAAGTTTGTGTTTCCTTGTTAATTTTCTGTTTAGTTGATCTATCCATAGGTGTAAGTGGGGTATTAAAGTCTCCCACTATTATTGTGTTATTGTTAATTTCTCCTTTCATACTTGTTAGCATTTGTCTTTCGTACTGTGGTGCTCCCGTGTTGGGTGCATATATATTTATAATTGTTATATCTTCTTCTTGGATTGATCCTTTGATCATTATGTAGTGACCTTCTTTGTCTCTTTTCACAGCCTTTGTTTTAAAGTCTATTTTATCTGATATGAGTATTGCTACTCCTGCCTTCTTTTGGTCCCTATTTGCATGGAAAATCTTTTTCCAGCCCTTCACTTTCAGTCTGTATGTGTCCCCTGTTTTGAGGTGAGTCTCTTGTAGACAACATATGTAGGGGTCTTGTTTTTGTATCCATTCAGCCAGTCTTTGTCTTTTGGTTGGGGCATTCAACCCATTTACGTTTAAGGTAATTACTGATAAGTATGATCCCGTTGCCATTTACTTTATTGTTTTGGGTTCGAGTTTATACACCGTTTTTGTGTTTCCTGTCTAGAGAATATCCTTTAGTATTTGTTGGAGAGCTGGTTTGGTGGTGCAGAATTCTCTCAGCTTTTGCTTGTCTGAAAAGCTTTTGATTTCTCCTTCATACTTGAATGAGATCCTTGCTGGGTACAATAATCTGGGCTGTAGGTTATTTTCTTTCATCATTTTAAGTATGTCTTGCCATTCCCTCCTGGCTTGAAGAGTTTCTATTGAAAGATCAGCTGTTATCCTTATGGGAATTCCCTTGTGTGTTATTTGTTGTTTTTCCCTTGCTGCTTTTAATATTTGTTCTTTGTGTTTGATCTTTGTTAATTTGATTAATATGTGTCTTGGGGTGTTTCTCCTTGGGTTTATCCTGTTTGGTACTCTCTGGGTTTCTTGGACTTGGGTGATTATTTCCTTCCCCATTTTAGGGAAGTTTTCCACTATTATCTCCTCAAGTATTTTCTCATGGTCTTTCTTTTTGTCTTCTTCTTCTGGAACCCCTATGATTCGAATGTTGTAGCGTTTAATATTGTCCTGGAGGTCTCTGAGATTGTCCTCATTTCTTTTAATTCGTTTTTCTTTTATCCTCTCTGATTCATTTATTTCTACCATTCTATCTTCTAATTCACTAATCCTGTCTTCTGCCTCTGTTATTCTACTATTTGTTGCCTCCAGAGTGTTTTTAATTTCACTTATTGCATTATTCATTATATATTGACTCTTTTTTATTTCTTCTAGGTCCTTGTTAAACCTTTCTTGCATCTTCTCAATCCTTGTCTCCAGGCTATTTATCTGTGATTCCATTTTAGTTTCAAGATTTTGGATCAATTTCACTATCATTATTCGGAATTCTTTATCTGGTAGATTCCCTATCTCTTCCTCTTTTGTTTGGTTTGGTGGGCATTTATCCTGTTCCTTTATCTGCTGAGTATTCCTCTGTCTCTTCATCTTGTTTAAATTGCTGAGTTTGGGGTGTCCTTTCTGTATTCTGGCAGTTTGTGGAGTTCTCTTTATTGTGGCGTTTCCTCACTGTGTGTGGGTTTGTACAGGTGGCTTGTCAAGGTTTCCTGGTTAGGGAAGCTTGTGTCGGTGTTCTGGTGGGTGGAGCTGTATTTCTTCTCTCTGGAGTGCAATGAAATATCCAGTAATGAGTTATGAGATGTCTATAGTTTTGGGGTGACTTTGGGCAGCCTGTATCTTGAAGCTCAGGGCTGTGTTCCTTTGTTGCTGGAGAATTTGCTTGGTATGTCTTGCCCTGGAACTTATTGGCCCTTGTGTGGTGCTTGGTTTCAGTGTCGGTATGGAGGCATTTGATGAGCTCCTCCTTTCGAAGAGTTGGGTTGCTTTTCTGGGTGCCTGATGTCCTCTGCCGGCATTCAGAAATTGTTTTGTGGAATTTACTCGACGTTTAAATGCTCTTTTGATGAATTTGTGGGGGAGAAAGTGTTCTCCCCGTCCTACTCCTCCGCCATCTTGGCTCCTCCCCTCCTCTGCTCTTTAAATGCCTGTCATACCTCATCATACTTTGATCTGCACTTGCTAGAGAATATTATGGTGAGCCTGTGATGTGAGCCTTCTTAGAATTTTTTGTCCTTTATTCTACTTAAACTGCACAGCATCTCTCTGAGACATGCATTAGAAGCTTCAAACTGGCTAAGTATGGAAGTCAGGAAAATTCACCAATAACCTCAGCCATAAAGACATCACAAGTATTTCCAGAAAGCACTCCTGTTCACCTTTGCAGGGCTGTAGTGGGTGATTCCCAGAACAGTGACTGCTTTCTTTTTACCCTTCAGATTATCATTCAACTCTCACCCACTGGCACAAACTGAACCTCAGTCCTGCTGGAAGGGAGTCTGGAAAGATGATAGTTTTCTAACTTCCAGCCCCGACAGTATGGAAAGATACAAGTGAATCTGAGTGTCAACAGATAATGTCTGACATAGAAAGATCTTATTATTGCTCCTACTTTACACTGTAGGAAGCTGAGCCTATGCTCTGGTGACTCTAGGGACGGAGCTGCCAAAGCTGGATCACAACCATCATAACCTCTTTTTGTAAGGAAGTCATTTGAAGTAATGTATTAATTTTACATACTGTCCCTCCTCATAGCTCACTTCAGTTTCCATTTGCATAACTGTGGATAATCCAGTTGATCAGGGGTGATATAAATAAGCATGCAGTTGAACACTTCATGTAAATCTTGTATTTTTTATTTAATATAATTCTTTGTTTCCAAATTCTATATATATAGGCCATCCAGCAAAACAGGCAGTTAAGTAAAGTCTGATAGTTTTATTTCTTTGTTTTGTTATGCATTTCTTTGTACTATTTTGATATACAAACAGTATATCAAAAATCATGGTGACAAATTGTTAATCCACACACTAAATTAGAAATGCATTGTTTAAATGTATTAATACATATTTATAATACATATTTAATGTTGTTTGGAGAGGTAATCCCTCAAATATCATTTTGAGTTCCTTTTCTTCCAGCTAGTCTTTACCAGGTAACCTGACTTAGAAATGTAGAGCTAATGCACTAAAATGTCTTAAAGAACCAATCAAAGCTAATAAGCCATAAGACACAATTCATACTGAAGCACAAGTGTACCTCACAGAATGAATTTTTAAATATTCATTCTGGTTAAATTTTACTTCTGTTAACATTAAGTACTATAGTGAAGCCATCTTCAAAGTCTGTATGTATTCAGATATTTTTTGGATCATCAGAATTCTTTCAAAGCACCTATATTTTCCTACTCTATTTTTGTGGACTTTCACTACAATTTTTTCAGTGATTCTTAAAGTCTGTGGTATTACAAATTGGAGCTGTGAGAGTTTATGAACTTCCTGCTTAAAATAATTCCCAGCCACTGCCCCATCTCTGTCTTAAACACACACACACACACACACACAACTGAATATTTCATGTGAAGTTAGAAATTGTGCTAAAGATTAGAAAAGTAAATGTTTATGAATTGAGGGAAGCTGAGAGACTTACCCTAAGCATCCCTCACAGGGAGTGGTTAAATGTTAGCTCAACAGGGAATTTTTGTGTAGAACATCCTGTAAAGATGCAAGTATAAAAATGAAAATTGTGGAATGATTACAACAAAAAGATATGAAGAGATATAGTTATTATTCCTATTGCCATAATATTCCTGATATATTTATTTTTTTATTTTCAGGTTTGTGATGATAGGGTCACATCATATACATGGAATAAGAATACTTTTATTTAATGAATTTAGAGAACTTTAGAGAAAACAAATTTGTTTGTATACCTTGTTTCTCAGATCAGTTTTTCTTTGTTACTAGAAAAAGAACCAAAAAGAAACTGAAAAAAGAAATAGTGAGACTTCATCTTCCATTACAATCACTTCATTTCATTGTTAAGAGCATTTTCTTATAATTTAATTTTATATCACTCAATGGGGCTTTGATTAGCTAGACATAGAGTATGTTAGACAAGATGAATACATTATAGCATAGTATAGAACATCTGAAAAATTAAGGTCTATATTTTCACAAAGCTTAATAGTATAAGAAATTGAATCAACTATCAATATGCCCCAGTAAATCAAAAGAAAATATCTTTCATTTTATTTATGCCTCAGAAGTTCAGGGAATCCTGGAGGAAAACATCAGTCTAACTACAAACCTAGTATTTCATTTCCTGTACAAATGAAAGTTTCTTGTGTTTACTAGAACACTAATTAGAAAGTACAATTATAGCCAGTAGCCACATAGCATTTGTCTTCCTGCTCCCAGGTTTTCTGTTTTCAGCACACCCTGCATTCAATCCTTCATAGTAATGAATGACATTAGAGAAGGCAGCATGGATATGGAACTTATTTCCAAATCTGGGTCTCTCTTAACAGAATTAGTTCAGAGCCCCTTTACCCTTTCCTCTTCACTTTCACACATCTGGATGCATTTTAGGTGTGTATTTGGAGTAATTCCAGGAGTGTATTCCCAGAGGGGGAGGTTTTTCTATGCTCTCTAGTAAGTCCTGATATTTCAGGGGAGGATGAGATTTGTCCATTCATCACTTTTATGTCACTTGACAGTATAAAAAGGAATTTTTTTCCAGGCCTGTAAAGTTATTTACAGGTCGCGCATAGTAATTTTACCAAGAAACTTGGCAAACATTTGCTTTCACAAAAATGGGAGTTGTAACTAAGAGTCATTCTTTCAGAAATCACAGCAGTCATATTTTAACGTTGTCAATGATCATGTGACCTGGAAACCAAAGAGTATAAACAAACTTTACTGGCTAGATATGAAATGAAAATTTCTATGAAATGCAGAAGAGTTGTTCATAGAAGACTGGTAAAGAGCTCAGTTCTTATTTTGATTTTGTTTCCAAGAGTGGAATTACACAATTTACCTCAAATGATACATTAACTCTATTAAAACATTAATAACAGGGTCTATTAGTCTAGAAACTTCTAATTTCTATGGAAAGTCAATTTGTATTAGTAAACATCATAGATATTATGTGTATCGTTATATAATTATTTGTAGTCACATTTAGATCATATTTGTATATGTTTTAAAATATAAAGGAAGACAGTTTTTTTTTCCTTTTTGCCTTTAATACTAGCAACCCTTATTTAAGCATAATATTTTGCTTTGTTTCCACATGAAAAACCATAATACTAATTGATCAAGAAATTTAGATGAGCTCTTTTCATAGTGCCTTTCATAATAATAGGAAACATTTACATCTCATGCAAAAAAACAACTACTTTCTACCAAAATAATAAAAAAGCTTATAAGCATAAACATTCAGAATAAATAGCATGTATATATTATGGAATTATATTTGTTAAGAAAATAGTCAGTTTAAATAAAAATGGACTTTATTAGTTCCACATGGTTTTCCTTCTTCTCTGTCTATAAATACAAGAGATGGAAAAATATTATTTGTGGTATCTGTTAATAACATATGGTCTTCCCTGGTGGCTCAGTGGTAAAATTCCTAAATGCCAATGCAGGAGACTTGAGTCTCCTGGTTTGATTCCTGGGTCAGTAAAATCCCCTGGAGGAGGAAATGGCAACACACTCCAATGTTCTTGCCTGGGAAATCTCATAGACAGAGGAGTCTAGCAGGCTATAGTCGATGGAGTCACAAGAGAGTCAGACATGATTTAGCGACTAAACATCTAACATACATGAGCTAAGCTATTAAATTGAAGCCTACACAAACTATGGGATATCAGAAATCATAGCTCCATTGGGTGGCTAAATTTAACAAGTTAGAATAAATTTAGGTCAACTTTCTCTAAGTGTTAGTCACTCAGTCGTGCCCAACTCTTTTGTGACCCCATGAACTGTAGCCCTACCAGGGTCCTTTGTCCATGGGATTTCCCAGGCAAGAATACTGGAGTGGGTTGCCATTTCCTCCTCCAGGGGATCTTCCTGACCCAGGGATTGAACCTGGTCTCCTGAAGGAGATCCTGCATTGGCAGGCAGGTTCTTTACCACTGAGCCACTTGGGAAGCCCTAAACTTTCTCTAATGTAACATTAAAATATGCTATTGGAACAAGTGAAACTTGAATACATATCCTTGTGGAAAAGATCATAGATGATCACATCATATTCGATTTATGTTCAACATTTCATCATACCTTCTGCCCCAGAACATGAAGACACATGCTAAATTTCTCCTGTAAGTTTAAACTGTAATCTTGATAAGTTTGAATATACCTTTGCCTCCTGTTATGCGTTCATTTTCATCTTTAGCAATTCCTCTTCTCCATGTGCTAGGAGCTTACATCTCCTGAAGCTATCTATAATAAATAATGAATATCAACACCGTTAATTGATGAATATCAAAGCAATGAGATCAGTTTATTCCTCTAAACAGCTGCTCTGACAGTTAACATATCTTAATAGAAAAAGACTCCTTGAGTTCAAGAGACATAAATGCCTCTCTTTGTGCAAGCCCCATCAGCATATTTCAAGCCTCAAGGCAATGGCAAATATTGTTAATTGACTTGCAGCACTAAGTTAATGATGCAAGATTTTGTTTCACAGTGCACAACACAGCAGATTGTTTGTACAAGAAGCATGTTAGAGTAATTCAAACTGCAGCATTCTCTGATACTCATTATGCCATCAACACTAACATTTAAGTAGGTAAATGTGTGCAGAACAATACAAAATTTGTTGCTGACTTCGAATTGGGTAATAGAGCATAAACTTTCCAAGCCCTTGAATAATGCATTTAAAGGCTTTATGTTGATTCAAAGTAAAATTAGGACCTCTCTCCGTCACATAAACAAAAAAAGTTTTTTTAATAATAACTTAAATTGCAACATTGAGTTTCAAACTGTATCTTTAAATGTAGTATGGCAAGCTCTTTGATAATAATTGTAAAATAAAAATACTACTCATTAAATAGAGTACTCAAACTGGATTTTAATGGTAAATAATTTACCATTATTTTGGTAAATACATACTCTAACACCATGCTCTAATACCAACAAATAAGGCTATTTTACCCAAACTCAACATTAAATTCATTTGTACAACCTGTAGAAAAGTTATTTCTTAAATTTTTGACGAATAAGAAAATAAAACTCTGGCTTAAAGTAAACTGTCAAATAAAAGACTGAATTTTTTTTCTCCAGCCAGTGTGTATTTATATTGTTTACTTAAAGAATCAAATTCTACTGATAGTTCAGTTTAGCTTTTAAAAGATCCATTCTCGAACTAGCATTTTCTGTTTGTATCTGCTTCTATTTAGGTAGTCACTGTACGTTTTAATACATGAGTAAGTCTTTATTTTGAGGTTTCTTTCCACATCTCACTTTGGACTAACAGAAATAATTTATAGTTTGAATTAAACTCAGATGTCTTTGTTAAAATCTTATTTTGTAAGGGGTAAATAAGAGAACTAATTTATATAATTTTTAAAAATTTCTTTGGTTATTTTTTTTTTAAACCAAAATTTAAGGTGGTCTTTTCCAACAGGATTCAAACAAGTTGAGATTTGTAGGATCAATGATTGGGTTTTAATACTCATACATTTTTCTTGGAGAGAACATATGTCAAAATATTTGAGTAAGTGAACATGGCTATCCACCCTAAAGTGGTTAGCCTTTGTTCCCCATTTCCAGTCTTCAAGAAGTAAAGTTTGTGATTTTTGTAACCTACATATATCTGTTTACAATATGAATGTTTACTAACCGTACCTACAAAGAATATTAATCTATAGCTTTATTACTTGCTACTTTTAACACAGCTCTAAAATAAAGTTTCTAAAAAAAAGAAAGGAAAAGAATAAAAATTCTTAATGAGTGTCATAGCATATGTGAGGAAAAAAAATGGATGTGACTTTCTTAATACTAACTAGATAATGAATAGTATAGTCAATAGATCTTATTTTATTTTCTATTGAGTGACACAGATACTGTATTAGGGGAAAAAATACACTTCTCTAGAACAATCTGTGACAAATCCACTTAGAAAACACTAGAGAAAAGAGTTCTCCCATGACAGAGCAGCTCTCTGATGAGATAGTTTGTATGAGTTTAGAATAAATTTGTCCTCCCTGTTTTTCCAGTATGACCCATTACAAAAATACTTAACACTTCATTTCTGTGCTTCTAGATTGGTAACTTGTTTATTTTTCATTATTTCCCCTTAAAATAGGAAGGTATTCTGAAATTGTACTGTTTTGTCTTGCAAGATGTGGTTCCCAAATTTATTTATAAAGGAAAAATGTTGTTTATGACACTATGATATGGAGAATTATGTTCAGTTAGCAGTGTCATCAAACCTGACTCCCTTAAAATTTCAAACCGGACCAAGTGTGGCTACATAATCAAGACACAATATCAGAACTAAATTAAATAAAAACTTTGTGTTCCAAGCATATTTATTAATTTATTATGATGAAATAGATTATGCACAACATTGTCTAGTTGTGTAGATAAAACTACATGCTTTCATGAGACATTTAATAAAGGCATTAGTGCAGTCATGCTGGGAAGTAGGAAATAGCTTTTCAGAAATAAACTCTCCCTCCTACCAATGAATGGAAATTAAGAACTCTAAGAAATATTTAATTTCTTGGGAAATTAAGAAACATCTGATTTCATTTCTTAAGATTGGAAAACTAAAAACTACTCTAACAAATATGATATTATAATAATCTACAGTTACAGAGTAGTGGTATTATAATAAATTTATATTCGCATAAAAAACCCATACACCATCACAAGAATAACAAAACACAGATGGGACTAGCCTTATACCTTAAATTTTGCCTACTAAGTGATTAATTATTCGATCATAGCTGTCTGAAACCTAGATTTCGGAGCAGACCTACAATGGTCGATATCATAGTTTTATAATTTTTTAGGCAAGGGATTACCCTCCAAAAACCTCTTCTCCTCCACCTGTGAAATACAAATGTTTCCTATTGTATGGATCAATTTTTCCCACTAAAATGGAGATACCATGGAAAGACATTGTCTACTTTTTGACTGTTACACCTTCATCTTTTAGCATGCCTGGCCCATAATAGACATTCAGTCAATATTAACTGATTCAGTGAACAAAACAATGCATGAAAAGTCTTTATACACTGAAATATATGCTGATTAGGTGTTATTATTTTAGAAAAAAAGACAAAGCATACATACGTAATCTATAGTTAAAAATAAATCTTCCTAAGCATTTGAAAATGTTTGATGGGTTTTTATTACTTTTGATTCTGCTTTACAACATGTGTGTCAAAGTTAAGGAATATTTCTCGAGAATGAAAGAATTGTAATTTGGCAAATAAGCTAAATGAGATTCATTCCTACCTTTGAAAAATCTGTGTTAAGGAAGTCTCTATGGTGAAAATTATAATGTAAAAGTTTCAGCTTTCTAGTTATACTATATAAAAAATGAAGTGGCATCGACAAGAGAAAATAAATTCAGTGAAAACATTTAAATATGTTCACCATTTGTGATTTCCCTGAAAACAGTAGTTCTTTCCAAGATAATTATGCAAATTCCTTGCTAAATATTACAATGCACATCTTTACAACGGGGCAACTAAATAAGACTGAACTCTAATACAATATTCCAATGTCCTCATGACAAGTATACTGTTCTTGTATTTCTTTTCTCCAACGATAGGATCTCTCAGGATACATTATTACATATGGTTATGCAGAAATGGTGTTAATGTATTTATGTACATTTTTTTAAATGAATTTGATACTTTTCAGGGAAAATGTGTGAATCTTCAGTCAATTACTGTGAATGTAACCCCTGCTTTAATGGTGGTTCCTGTCAAAGTGGTGTGGAGTCCTACTATTGTCATTGTCCGTTTGGTAAGTATAATTTAGTTGTTGGTACAAAATATCAACCTATTTTGGCAGAGTTTAGTATTGTTTCATTGTGTCATAGAGTGACTAAGAAAACATTAATAGTTTCACACAGGAGGTTTTATTAAAGGAAAATCTCAAAGGTTTAATATTTTCTAAGTTAATTATGGAAATACCATTGAATATATTGTTTTGATCCTTACTAGAAAAATAATCTGTCCAAGATAATTAAATCTGAGGTTGTTTCTTCAGGACATTTCCTCACAAAACCTCATGAATGTCTGCTTTTTAGCCTAGAGCCTATCAAATGAAACATCCTTTAAGTGCAATTTAACATCATTCTCTACTAAAATCTTTGAGAATAGTTGAAACATTTTGTTTTGCTTTTGGTTTTTTTTTACATTTGTTTTTTGCATTAATTCAGCCTTTTCTGTTAGAAGGATTTGGTAACTTGACATACAGTTTTTATATAGGCTTTGTAGATAATATCATGTAACTAATCAAAATTCAGAATAATGTATTCTGTTAAGGAAGAAAATTGCTAAAGAGAATTTTTTTTGTATACATACATATTTATTCATCATAGCAGAATGAATTAAAAGATTCCTTCCAGGTCTCACCCAAATGTTACCCAGCCCTGGGACAGCCAAGAACTATGAGAACAGCTTTGCAGGAAGCTTTTAACTTGGTTTGTTTCTTAGGTTGGTGATTATTCCATTTATTTAAAGGCTGCTTTACTCTACAATATAGTATTCATCTCTAGAGGTCCTGCAGGTAGTTAAGATACTGTCTATTTTCCATAAGAAAGAGAGGAAATGATTTTTTTCTATTTTTTTATTGAATATATTTATTACAGCGTTACATCGACCTGAAAAATGAATTTCAATGTATAGTAGAGAAGAGAACTTAAAAAGAATCTGATGTTTCTGTGCTGTGCTTAGTCATTCAGTCGTGTCCGACTCTTTGCAACCCCATAAACTGTAGCCTGCCAGGCTCCTCCATACATGGAATTCTGTAGGCAAGAATACTGGAGTGGGTTTCCATTCCCTTCTCCAGGATGTTTCCCAACCCAGGGATTGAACCCAGGTCTCCCCATCTGAGCTACCAGGGAAGCCCATAAATACTGGAGTGAGTAGCGTGTCCTGGAGAAGCCAGGGGATCTTCCCAACCCCAGCCCAGGAAATGAACCAGATTACTGACAGATTATTTGCAGACAGATTACTTACCAGCTGAGCTACAGTAATCAGTAAATGTAGCAATAATTCATTTCCAAGTAATTCCATGACTATCCAGTTTTGCTTTTCTAGAACGCAACATCAAAAGCATGATAAAGGGAAACAGAATATGAAAATATCTAATTGTAAGCCTTGTATTTTAGCAATGGTTCTGAGGCCTGGAAATTGAGGGCTTTGTCTATAGTCAAACAAAGAAAATTAAAAAAAAAAACTATCATAAAATGATATAGTGACTATAACACAATTTTATTTTCAGTCCAGGATGATGTTCACAGTATCTCTTTAAAAATATATGTATATATCCTTGAGATTCTCACCAATAATGCACTTGAAGCATTAAAAGGCAGATCATGTTCAAAATAACCACAATGTTACATCTCCTAAAATTTATTTCTTTCAATGATCTCTTTAAAAACAAAAACAAAAAAAAACTTTTATGTTGGAATATATTTGATATTGTGTTAGTTTCAGGTGAACAGCAAAGTGATTCAGTTATGCACATACGCATTATCTATTTTTTTTAACTTCCTTTTCTATTAGGTTGTTACATAATATTGAGCAGAGTTCCCTGTGCTATACAGTAGGTCCTTGTTGGTTATCCATTTTAAGTAAATTTAAATTTTAAATTTCTGCAGATAACCACAATCAAATGTCATGGTTTAACTTGTGTTTTGGAAGGAAAGATAAAGGGAATGGAGTGGGAAAATTATTTTTAAGTGACTGAATAAAGCTTTTTACATTAAAAAAAATTCCTTTGTACTTCATGTGTACATATGAGGATATAATATAGTTGATAATAAATGAAAACAAATTGTTGCTGCAGTACAGCTGATACAACAGTCATTGCCTTTTGGGTAGAAGGGTTTTGGGATTCCAAGTAAACCGTCTCCTCACCATACCAGAGATCCTCAGGGGCAAAGGACTAGCAAAATAATATAAATTAAAATAGAGACAGATCACATGTACTGGCAGTGTGCATTTATGCCCCTATTCCTTCCAGTGGAAAAGGCAAAAGAAACATTATTTAAACTTGCATATTGTCAGCTGGAAACCGAAGCCTTACAAGAGAAAGCAAAGCAAAACAAAAAACCTTGAAACAATACAGATTTGAGAAAAAAGAAATCGAATTAAAAGAAAAAAGTAGTATAAATTGAATATAGGTGAAACATACAAATAAAAATGGCAAATGAAATACTTCAAACAAATAGCTGGAAGTAGTTACATGTGAATCCTATAAAACAACATCTTAACTATAATTTTGAAGTTGGAAAAACTTTTGCACTGTTTACCTTCTCATAGGCAAAAGAGCTGTTGTTTAGACTTAATTTTTTTATAAGCTTATGTTTTAGAAAGAATATATAAGTACTTAAGACTTTGTAAGAGAGCCTATATAGTTATGTTTAAATATGTGTATAGCTTTGTATACACTTGATATTTCTTATTAAAGTAATTTGAATAAATTCTTTTGATCTTTATGTAGCATCTTTAAATAGCATTCCATTTGTAAAGCCACTTTTGAATCCTCATTAAGATGATTTCAAAGACAAAAATTTACATTTCTCTAGAAATGATAATAAAAATCCTTAAGAAAATAATATATTCTATAAAAAATACTATCATGTTTGAAAGTACAGTATCAATTTAAATAAAATATAGAACATCTTCCCTGTAACCTATATTCAAATTTTAAGTATACTTTCATAGATTTATTAGAACTTAATCATAAGAGACCTAAGGGAACAACTGAAAATGTCTCTTTAACAATCTACTTCATTTTGTATGCCTTATTTTTCCTTTGTATTTAACTTTGATTACTCTTTCTGCACATTTAAATAATCTGTATATAATTAAATATATATTTTATATAAACTTGAAATTTTATTCTATATAAAATTTATATGATAGATATATTTATGACATACACAAATAAACATATGCCATATATAATATCAGTTCAGTTCAGTTCAGTCACTCAGTTGTGTCTGACTCTTTGCAACCCCATAGACTATAGCACACCAGTCTTCCCTGTCCATCACCAGCTCCCAAAGCTTACTCAAACACATGTCCATTGAGTCGGTGATGCCATCCAGCCATCTCATCCTCTGTCATCCCCTTCTTCTCCCAGCTTCAATCTTTCCCAGTATCAGGGTCTTTTCCAATGAGTCAGTTCTTTGCATCAGGTGGCCAAAGTATTGGAGTTTCAGCTTCAGCCTCAGTCCTTCCAATGAATATTTAGGACCGATTTCCTTTAGGATTGACTAGTTAGATCTCCTTGTACTATATATAGTATATATGATATATATAATACATATAATTCTGATAATTTTTTGTGTTAATTATTAAAAATAAATTATATAGATTTCCTACTCATTTAAAATAAATATTATCTCAGCCTTTACAGAAAAAAGATAAATGACACAAGGAAATTCTAGGCGATTTTAATTTAAAGAACATTTGGATATAAAATGTAGCATAGTCAAAACAACCAGATGATCAGTAGATCTGGCCTCAAATTTTGGCTCTGTTTCTCATGGTTCCATGACCTTGGACAAGTTTTAAGTATTCTATAAAATGATGACATTGATTTCTTCTAGCAGAACAATTCCCTGAATCTAAATTTAATGCATTTACATGAGATGTAAGCCAAAATGAAGGAATGAAACCTTTGCAAGTTAATATGAATTATGATGTATTGGCATGGGTTAATTTTCCGATCATTTGCTACAGTCTACTAATATTTGTGGGAAAAGAATTTTGGCTTAGCATTGTAGCATCAATAAAACTCATTTTTCAAGTTTGAAAAAGAACCAGCACAAACAAGTGGGAATGCTGAATTTCAGAAAAACAGAAAGCTATTTCAAAGTAGCTGCTGTAAATCATACCCAAAGAGGGTATAAAACAAAAAAAAAAAAAAAAGAGAGAGAGAGAGAGAGATAAAAACTTATTTTCATCTGTGAAAGCAATGATTCCTTTTCTTAATTTTTTGACTCAAAAATACCAGGAGTGCAGGAACTAATTTTGTTTTTAGTCAAAAACAAATTTACAATCCTTAGTTGAATTAAAATTGTTTTCAAGAATTGTGTATTATGAAGGAAGTAACTGGGTTGAAAATGACAGCATATTGAACTTTAAAAAGATTGACAAAATCACTTTGAATGTTTTCCAGGAAAGAAACCTCTTCAGACATATTCCATTCCACTAATTCTATTTTTACAAAATAAGGCATAGTTAGATTAATTAGGATGTGTTTCCTAATTGGCCAAAGAAAAACAATTTTACCAGTTTATCATTTCTTATATGCTTTTGAAATCTTTTTTATTTCTATTTCAATTAAATTTAGACAGTATTCTTTGGAGAGTAATAAAAATTTGTTAAAAGTATAACCTATTATTGTAACTTTAAAACATTTTAATAAAAGTCATATAATAAAACTTTACTTGAATGTGATATGTCAAAATGTTAATTTTCCCATCTACAGGTGTCTTTGGAAAACACTGCGAGTTGAATAGTTATGGATTTGAGGAGTTATCATACATGGAATTCCCCAGCTTGGATCCCAATAACAACTATATTTATGTCAAATTTGCAACTATTAAAAGTCATGCTTTATTACTTTACAACTATGACAACCAGACAGGGGATCGGGCTGAGTTTCTGGCCCTTGAAATTGCTGAAGAAAGGTTAAGATTCTCTTATAATTTAGGCAGTGGTACCTATAAACTCACCACCATGAAGAAGGTGTCAGATGGACATTTTCACACTGTGATTGCCCGGAGAGCAGGAATGGTAAGATATTCACTCCGCATTAGAATTTGCTTTATTGTTGTATATCCAGTCAACCAGGCTGGAAACTTGAAATGTTAAAGCATGAATTGTGGTTCAAATTAAGTTTAATTGTACATGTTCGCTTAGAGAAAAATCTCCTGGAGAGCAGGGATTTAGAAAATTGCAGTGTCTCTGATTATTGATGTACCCAGTCATATTGAATCTGACAGAATTAGAACAAACATGGATTCTGGTGATATACATAAATTGGTGCTTATATTAGCCATAGTGATTTTCTAACACTGAGAGTTGAAGCTAATGGAGTTTAGTAGATCACAACCCTCCAAGCTATATAAGGTGTCCATATTGCTAAGATGTTATCCATGGGCTCTTGTGTAGAATAGAGGATTTTACCTGATGACCTCCAAGGTCACCTTAAACTTCATGAGCATTCTTTGATTTTATCAAAGAAGGACTTGAGAGCAAGAGGGAGGACAAAGAAAGAGGCACCATGAGATATACCCAACAGGAAAGAGAAAAAAGCTAGTTCAGTTAATTTGTAATGGATCACCACACTAATCAGGTTTTAGTGGAGTGGGGGTGTGGGGGCGGGGGGCGGAATCCCTTGTCATTATTTCTTCAGTCAGAGGAAAAAATTCCCTCTATTTCGGAATACATCCAAAGTAGGGCCCCTACTGGATTTTGAATCTGCTGCTTTCTACGTTTCAAAAGGATTTTGTTGGAAACTGGCAAAATCATTAACTTCTCAGATCTGAATCATTGCAAAGACAGGATAAAAACATCTCAATTTACAGCAGTACTGGTAGAAAAATTCAACAGTAAAAGAGAAGGTGCATTTAACTCTGAAGATGAAATTGAATGAGTTTTTATTCAAATAAAATTTTCCCTCAAGTATTTTTCCTTTGAGTTGTGTCACCAAGCTTTTAGAAAATAAGAAAAATATGTTAAGTATTAACATTGCTGAAAATATGATGCCATATGCAAGTTTTCCTAATTAAAGCATTCGTAAATGTCCACGTGACTCTAGCTTATGATAAGTTTAGGAATCTCTAGAATGGATGGGTACTTTACATAGCATACATAGAGATGTGTTACCATTTTGTCTTAGAAATAAACTGAAAGGAAATGTGCTTAAATTAATAGTCAAAATAAGCATATATTGTATTATGAAAACCTAATACCTCTTCTGAGATTGAATGTCACTCAGTTTTATAGATCACTGGAAGAATTAACATTTAAAATAGTTAACTAAAAAAGGCATGAAAGTCTTTTTTTTTTTTATTTTTAAAGTATTTTATTATATTTTAAAAAAGGCCATATTTACAGTCACAAAAAAGGCTCCTGAGAACACTTCAAGGAATATAAAAATAATCTATATTAACAAGTCTGCTATCCATACACACTGCGGCATGAAAGTCTTGACATAAAATTGAGAATGTAAATGTTTCCTAAAATTGATAGTATTGATGATAATTTCTTTGAGAAGGTGGCAAGAAAGAAATTTACACAGTTTATGAGAGTTTACTCTATGAAGTTTATAATCAGTTACAGTAATTAACTTATAGGAAAAATTTTTTAATAGTTTAGCCAGTAATATTTGATGCACAGTAAGTATAAATCAGCCCTATTTATTATTTCTGAAATGTGAAGTATTTAAGATCTACTTTTGCAAATCCCACCTAAATATATATCTTTATGGTCAGTCTCACAAAATCATCTGCGATATTGATAAAAATGTGATACTCAAGAAACAAATCATTTCCATACATAATGAAAGACAGGAAACCTGATTCTTTTGCATTTAAGTCGAAGGTAATGTTAGTTAACTTGCTTAACCACCCTGTTTTATGTTTCCTCCCTTTGCTTTGCTTTAGTTAAAATTTACCTCAAATGACAATCCTTCTTATAAATGCTTTCATAGTATTTATTTTTCTTCTCTAGAAGTGGAGAAAGTTGGATTAGTCTTGTCCTATGGTATTCAAGTAAATTTAGGTGGAGTCTTTGGTTCCTCATTAGGAGAAACCATCAGTCCTTCTGTGTTTCTGGATTTGGGATCAGGCCTCTTATTATTTACTAGCCATGCTATGAAATACCACACTCTGAATATCAACTTTATAATTTCACCAGTGAAAATATGCGAAGTTTTGCAGAATTTCACTGCTGTTTGGAAAACAAAGAAGGGGCATCACAACAGCCTTGCAGAGCACAGAGTAACACGAATATGCAACAAGCTTGCTCTTAAAGTGGATCACTGTCATCCCCAGTGGCCACTGCCCAATATGGAGAGCACTGAATTCCATCATATTCTTGAGCCTGATGACCATGACTTGATGACTTTGTTTCTCGATCAAATAGAGTATTAATATGTCATACTAAACAGAAGGTTTTTTTCTCAGGGGAGTGTGCATCTCTTAAGATACAAAAATGATTACTGTAAGTTGTGATTTAAATGATATTGGTGAGTTACTACTGTATAATAATATATAATAATGCATTCACACTATAGATAAATATGCTGTAATATGCCATTTGTAAAGAATGGTTCTTAAAATGAAAAGAGCATCTATATGACTTGTTTAGATCATCTCAAACTTTATCTTTATTATAAGTATTACAATCTTCATAGGTTGCAGTAGTAATATTTATATTATACTTCCAAAATCTTTCTGTGAATATGACTGAAATATTATTGGATATAACTTTTTTAAAATTAGACATCTATTTTTTTTGTTTGTTTTTTGGAATAGCTAGATAGTAGGATAAGCATTTTTCTTAAGATTGTAATCCCAGAAAGCTGTCTTACACCTAACGTATGATATCCTAAGAGATATTAATGACATTTTTATTCTTTCATCTGTAAAACAAGGGTGCTGGAGAAGATTTTTTAAAGCACTTTCCCAGTTCTTACATGTAATAGTTTCACAGTTATAGCTTTACACATATGAAGGAAATGTGTACCCCTAATTGGATCATGTATTATAATTGTGGGCTTTCCTGGTGGCTCAGACAGTAAAGAATCTGCCTGCAATACTGGAGACCTGGGTTCGATCCCTGGGCTGGGGAGATCCCCTGGAGAAGGGAATACCTACCCACTCCAGTATTCTTTCCTGGAGAATTCCATAGATGGAGGAGCCTGGCAGGCCACAGTCCATATGGCTAATGCTTCATCTGAATTATAACTGTATTATACTATTGGGTGGCTCCAGAGAAGGCAATGGCACCCCACTCCAGTACTGTTGCTTGGAAAATCCCATGGATGGAGGAGCCTGGTAGGCTGCAGTCCATGGGGTCGCTAAGAGTCGGATACGACTGAGCGACTTCACTTTCACTTTCCACTTTCATGTATTGAAGAAGGAAATGGCAACCCACTACAGTGTTCTTGCCTGGAAAATCCCATGAATGCAGAAGCCTGGTAGGCTGCAGTCCATGGAGTCGCTAAGAGTCGGACATGACTGAAGCGACTTAGCAGCAGCAGCAGCAGCATTGGGTGGCTCAGAAAGCTTGCTTGAATTTTTCCGTAAGTTGTTATGGAAAAAATGAGTGAACTTTCTGGCCAACTCAATGCATCAAAAGTTTAATTCAATTTAAAAATCATGTCCACGTAGAAACAAACTGTATTATAGTATACTATTGGGTTACTCAGAAAGTTCATTTGGATTTTTCCATAATATCTTATGGAAAAATCCAAATGAATTTGCTGGCCACCCAATATATCAAAATTTTATTTCATTTTAAAGATCATGTCTATGCAGAAACAAGTCCTGGGTAGTGTTAGCTGAAAAGAACAGGGACGATAGAGTTCATACTGAACATTTCTTTCTCTTGCTTTATAGGCAGCTTCTTTAACTGTGGACTCTTGTTCTGAGAACCAAGAAGCAGGATACTGCACTGTTAGTAATGTGGCAGTTTCAGATGACTGGTAAGTAAAACTATTAGTTTGATCTTTATTATTAATTAAAATTCAAAATGAAATTATATTTTACAATAATTTTATCATGCTAAGTATTATATAAAAGTTGAAGATATTTTGTCCTCTCTAAAGGGATTTTCATACTAAACAACAAGAAGTTAATAGTCTACAAAATGTGTAAAAACGGTATAAAAATGAAGTGGTACAGATGAGGATAAAGCTAGAGAAAGGAAAGCTTAACATAGCCTATCCTCTTTCAGAAGGTCCATGAAATAGTTGCATGTGACCGGGGTCCTGCAAGAAGGTTAGGAAAAGGATCCCATCCTCTTTTAAATGTATTTTTGAAAGTTGTATGTGACAATGATTGACAGATATTTTTCACTAGTGCCTGGAGGTGAAATACAATCTTACCTAAAACATAAGTGATTTTTATAGAAATAGTTACAGAGAGAGAAAAAGAAATAGTGATACATCATCCATTTGCTTTAATTGACTTACTCGATTCCTTATTATCTCTGTGGTGAAGGAAAAATGTAATCTGACATTAATATTAACATTGTTACTTCTACTGCATTCTATTTTCCTTCTGATAGTATGCGCCTTCTCAAAAACTTAACATTGTTATATACATCTCATTTGACTAACTGAAAATATTATTTCCACTAGTTTTGTAATTTTCTGTACCCTGAAAAGTCTAACAATCCTGTAGGTATCTGTTTAGAAAACATGCATCTGTAAGTAATGTTTTCCATTGATATGTACTATGTCTTAATATATGCCAGGAAAAGTTACAGTCATCCTTTCTTAAACTAAATATTGTACGGGAATCTACTGCATGGATACTAATATACATGTCTTTCCTTTCTTATTTTCGATTGAAGTATAATTAAGTTACAATGTTGTGCCAATCACATATGTTTCCTTTCTTATGTAGGACTCTGGACGTTCAGCCTAATCGAGTCACAGTTGGTGGTATTAGAGCACTAGAGCCAATCCTTCAGAGGAGAGGACACGTAGAAAGTCATGATTTTGTCGGGTGTATAATGGAGTTTGCAGTCAATGGAAGGCCTCTGGAACCCAGCCAAGCTTTGGCAGCACAAGGGATCCTAGATCAGTATGGCAACCTCATTTCTTACTATTGTAAAGAAAACTGTAAATACCAAAAGTGTGTGATAATTGAGCATCAAAAGATGAAATTATTGTGCTCAAAGCTCCAAAAATACCAAGTGTTTTATGCTGTTTTGAATTTTAAGTATTTCCTTATAGCTGTGAGATTATGGGAAGATATATGCATGTGTGCATGTCTGCATGTATATACTTTACATAGTTGTGAGAAGTATATGAGTTAAGTAAGTAAATCACATAAAAAGGGACCTGGCACATAGTAATATATAAGGGTTAGCAATAATGTGTACAAAATTGATTAGAGAGTAAATAGTTTTACATTTAAATATACTATTCCCTTGGTCTGGCTCTAGACTCAAATTAAGGGAGAAGGCAGATCCCTGCTCTTGAGGAGTTCTTATTCTCTTCAAATTCCTGATTACTAGACTCTAGCGCAGCCATAATTAATGCCTGGCAATATATTATATTCCCCTAATTTACTTTCTCCTTCTTCAGTAGCTATATCATGCCTCTTCTTTACACAAACTTCAGACATCATCTCTTGCATCGTTTTCCCAGCTAATGAATTTGCTTCTTAACTTGCTTAGAAAATTGAGGTGGATAAAAGCAAAACTACCCAAAGCTCATTTCTCCACAGCTGCCCATGCAGCCTGTAGTCCACCCTGTAGCCTATCACTGAATGAATTGCTCCTAATTCTGAAAAGACCAACCCCCCTTTTACACCTAGACTTCATCTCCCCAAACTTTCTTAAAATAACAATCCAGCTTTCTAAACAATGTTTTTCTTATTTCAATTTAGGCTACTATTTCTTCCACTTCATAGTTTTAAAAAACTTTGTTATCCTATTTTCCATTTTTCTTCTATCTTTGTCAAAGTGACCCAAAACCACTGTGTTGCTAAAATCAGTGGTCAAGTCTCCTCTTATTTGAACTTCAGCAACACTGAGAACAATGCTATTAGTTTGTTCACCAGCACATGATACAAAGTTGGTTTTCTACTCTCATTTTTCTCATCTTAACTTCTGTTTTGTATCTGTATTCATTAAGTCATTAAAAATTTTTTAAGTCATTTTATATAGTCCTTGGTTTTAAGTACTGTCTCTAAAGCTGGTAACTCTGAAATATTTATCTTAAACCTGACCTGTCCTCTGAACTTTACCCTCATATCTGACAGCATACATAATATCCAAGGTGTATTTCTAACAAGTCTTTCAAACTTAATTTTAAGACTGGACTTCTGACCTTCCTTCCCGACTCCTCCCAAACCCACTCCTTGTATTTTGTCTCATCTCAGATAATAATAACTCAGTCCACGCACTTGGTTCACCACAATTTCTATACCACCTTTGACTCCTCTTTCTGACAAAATGTGGTATGTCAATCCACCAGCAAACAGCTGCTGCTGCTGCTAAGTTGCTTCAGTCGTGTCCGACTCTGTGCGACCCCTTGGACTGCAGCCTACCAGGCTCCCCCATCCATGGGATTTTCCAGGCAAGAGTACTGGAGTGGGGTGCCATTGCCTTCTCCAACCAGCAAACAGAATGAGGCTTAAAAAACAGAAGTCATGTCAGTTCACTATATTTAAAATAGGTAATCAACAAGGACCTACTGGATAGCATGAGGAATTCTGCTCAACACTCTATGATAACCTAAATGGGAAAAAATTTTGAAAAAGAATAGAAATATGTATATCACTGAATCAGTTTGCTATATACCTGAAACTAACACAATATTGTCAATCAACTCTATTCCAATATAAAACAAACAAAGAAAAAATTAAAGAAAATAAAAACAGAAATCAGTTCTTACCCTGACTTATAAGACTGACCTCCCCTTGGTTGACTGACCTCAACCAAAAGGACCTGGGATGTAAAAAGGCATAAAGGCAGTTTATTTGGGATTTTCAGATTGCAATTTAAGGGTCACATATTCCAGAGGAACCCAAAGTAATGTCCCATTGGAAAGAAAATGAACAAGCATTTTGTTTGTTTATTTGGTAGGAGAAAGAACGAAATTAATGCAGGCTTACACAAGTTGCTTATCAAAACTTTGGACTAGAGGGTAAAATTATTCTACATGTCTGATTGGATTCTGGAGCACACCTCATTTGTTACTAGAGGAAAGTGTATTTTTTTAATCCAGGGAAGGTCTAGTTCTCAGCATTATTCTTTCCTTTTTGCAATTCAGCAACTATTCAGCAGTTTTAATGTAGTGTTCAGCAAAGGTCCAGCATGGACAGCAAGCATGGAAGTCCTCGGGTCACGTCCCAGCCGTGTCTGGCATAGTTCTTTTCACATCCTTGTCTTCCTTACCATTATCTACCTCTTCTCCTTGTTCACATCACTGTTCTGACTACATTCAGCCATTTGGTGTTCCTCAAACATGCCAAGGACACTTTCACTTCAGGACTCTCTCACTTGGCTCTTTCCTCTGCCTGGAATGACCTTTGACCAGATATACTTTGCTCTCTCACTTTATTTAGGACTTCATGAAGACAAATCCTTCCTTCAGTGTCTAACCTCTAACCTAGAGATCCAAGAACATCCCCAAAATATTCCCAGTCCTTCTTCTCTGCCTTAATTTTCCCACAGAACTTCCTTCTTTCTAAACATACTACACATTTATCTAAAGTTTTTTGTTTGCCTCCCCTACAAGGAAAAAAAAAAGTATTCCATGAACACATGGATTTTTTTCATCATTTTATCTCCATGCTTAGAACCACGTTTGACATGTAGTAGCCATTCAGTAAAGAATAGTTGCATGAGTCATTTAATGGAGGAGCTGGGTACTCAAAAAAACATGTAGCCCTGAGAGCACATGAACCAAAGTGTTTATTTGACCAAGAAGTGTTGCTCAATTAAGAATTACTTAAAAAAAGAAATTACCACCTCTTTCTTTACTGTTTAAGATGTTTGGCTTGATCTTGTCTTTTATGAATGAGGCAGGGCGTATGTTACAAGGCAACTTTTAGTTTGACAAAAAATTGAGTTCATGAAAACTGAACAGGTTAATAAAAGTTTATATGTAACGTTATCAAATTTCTCCCCCTGCCGGCTTTGTGCTCTGTGTCTTTATTCTGATTTTATTTTAGGTGCCCCAGACTAGAAGGCGCTTGTACTCACAGTCCCTGCCAACACGGTGGCACGTGTACAGACTACTGGTCGTGGCAACAGTGTCATTGCAGGGAAGGACTGACTGGGAAATACTGTGAAAAATGTATGCAAGCTATTTTATCTTCCACTGGAAATTCTAATGGCCATACAAAGTATAAATATATGTACCTAAATATGTACTTGAATTAAAAGTATTATGTTTTGATGCTATTGAAAATATTAAATGGGGAATAATTGGTAAAATACGGTGACATGTCCTCAACCCAATTCATGTTCTCAACCCAAAGGAGCATGAAATCCTTTTAGAAATACTTACTAAATATGTCCTTAGTTTTCATTTTATAAATATATCAGTTAGTTATTTTTGTTTTACCTATATAGGAATGCTTGGAAATGTACAAGACCAGAGCTATATTCAGGATTTGGTTTAGTATTATCTACCTTTATGGGATATTTCTCTGGTGAACATGTTGTGTTTGGTTGAAAAGTAAAAGTACTGAATTGCTGAACACTGAGTTCAAAACATGCAATGGCAATAAAATCTATTATAGTTAAAGGTGATAGTTACATTTTAAATTGGAATTATTGAAATTGGTTTCAAATATTACTTTTCAAATTCTTCTGTTAGTTATTTGCTTCTAAATTGTAATATTATTAATAAGATATTATTGACGTTCACGAGTTCATTAGAGAATACTTACTTAGTCGCTTCAGTTGTGTCTGACTCTCTGCGACCCCAAGGACCATGGCCAGCCAGGCTCCTCTGTCCATGGGATTCTCCAGGCAAGAGTACTGGAGTGGGTTGCCATTTCCTTCTCCATTGATGAAGTATGAAGTGACTGAAGTGAAGTCACTCAGTCGTGTCCGACTCTTTGCGACCCCATGACTGTAGCCCACCAGGCTCCTCCATCCATGGGATTCTCCAGGCAAGAGTACTGGAGTGGGCTGCCTTTTCCTTCTCCATCATTAGAGAATGGAATTCTCTAATTTTGGGCTGTATATGACTAACTCTAATGGAATCTTTTAATAGAATTGCTTTGTTGTCAGATAAGTGGTTACTACCTAAATCATTGCACGTATCTGACCACTTTTTAAGTAGTCATTTGATTCTGCTATGAGAATGAATAAAAATTTATGATTAAGTATATAATCAAAAAGATCTGAGTAGCAGAGGTATGTTTGTGTTTATTTAGGATAAAATCAAAACACAGAAAAAGTGCATTTTCACATGATATTTTTTTAAAGTAATGAGTAGTAAGTAGGAATCTAATTATATTTGGAAAATAAAATGCCACTCACATGAGAAAAGCCTGTGGTTATTTTTAAAAAATTGAGGTATGATTCATACTACATAGTTTACCTTCTTAAAGTGTACCGTTCACTGCTGAAATCTTTTTGAGCTCATTTTCTTCATGTTCTTTCTTTAGATCTGTTAGCTATAACACACTTAAGTACTTCAGAAGTGTAAAGATTTATTAGATTATGAAAATATAATATATATGATAATTATACATGGTCACAAATTAAATCTATGTACTTATTAGTACTAATAAAGTTAGTTGCAAATATGAATGTTTGTTACCTTTCTTTGTTCAAATTTTCCATGTTAGAGACTTTAAAGATTATTCATTTTAGAAACACAGTGAAACTTATCACTAAATTTTTCAACTGTGTATTTTTAAAGTGTAAGCTGTCTCTCCAGGTATTCATAGTGTATATAGCATGTATCAAATATTTTAATGAATATTTTCTAAATGAATAATTTTAACAATATGTTTTACATTTCATGGTTCTGACATAGATTTAAGCATTTGAAATCAACTCACACAATAATTCTCAAGTGGCAATTATTTTCTCAGAGGAGGATTAGGGAACACTGATTCCAAATCCTTAATAATTTCATTGTTCGGTTTTATAAATTTTTGTCACCAAAGAAACTGTAAGAAATGCCTGTTGGATGCATTCATGTTTATCTTTCTTTGTTGTCTTTCAGCTATTACCCCAGACACAGCCTTATCATTAGAAGGCAAAGGGCGCTTGGACTACCACATGAGTCAGAATGAGAAGCGGGAATATTTGTTGAGACAGAGCATCCGAGGTGCCATGTTGGAGCCTTTTGGTGTGAACAGTCTGGAAGTAAAATTCAGGACAAGAAGCGAGAATGGCATTTTAATCCATATCCAAGAAAGCAGCAATTACACTACTGTGAAGGTAAGATAAAAGCTAATGGTGACTTCATTTGATTAGACCGCCTGCTGTGTCATGGTTTAAATCACTTCTCCCATAATTTCTATCCTTTTCTTTACAACCCATTAGAGTTCCGACTAATGCTGGGCACTATTCCAATATCATCTATCTTAACTATTCCTCAGGCATTGGCCAGAGTAACAAAGATCTGAATGGTTTGGTTTCTAAACACTTTTGTTTAGAATAGAGACCACTGCTGGGTAGGCCAGTAAAGAAAGAATTTGTTGCAATCTATTTTGCCAGACAAAAATTTATATTGTTTTTAACCCTACTTTAAAACAAAGTAAAACCAAAAGATATGTCTTTGAAGTGGAAAAAATAGTTTTTTTCCAAGAATTATTCCAAACACTTATATGTATATATTAATTGGCAGGACAAGAATAAAATTTTTTTTTGAAATTTTCTGCCTTTATTCTGGAACATATTTATATTTGATTCACTATCCATGTAACGCCTGTGAAATTAAATATCTTTGGGATTTATTGTAAGTAAAATTTCAGTTAGCTTCTCCAAATAATTTCTAAATAAATCTCTAAATAAATATTTCTGCAACATTATATTTCATGGTTGATTTATCATTAGGCTTTTTACACATCTTTTTTTTTCTCAGCTGTAAATGAGTTATATATATAAAGTATATTATAATTCTGCTTGTAATTTTTATATTACCAGCAGAATTACTAGAATTTATAATAATAAATTCTTAAGAAAACAAACCCATATTTCCTAAATTATTTCTACTTATATATCAATATTTTGAAAATTACTAAAAGCTTAGTTTATAAAGAAGGAAGCAATATACTTAGAAAATTAGCAGGTTCAATTCACATACAATGCTAAAATAAAAACAGACATTCACCTCTAAACTTCAGCCTCTTTATTCTCAAAATTTCTCTCCATCCAGGAGAACTCTGGTTGGTACGTGGCCTCTTGTTTTGTCGCTAAGTCATGTCTGACTATTTTGCAACCCCATGGACTGTAGCCCACCAGGCTCCTCTGTCCATGGGATTTTCCAGGCAAGAATGCTGGAGTGGGTTATTTCCTTCTCCAGGGGATCTTCCCAACCCAGGGATCGAACCCGTGTGTCCTGCATTGTCAGGCACATTTTTTTTTTTTTTTTTTACTGCCACCAGGGAAGAATGTATATACCTTTAAATATTTAGTACAAAAAGAAATGTTTCTAAGATTCTCATAATTTCCCTGGTCTAGCCATTCCCAACTGGGGGTGATTTTGATTTGGCAAAGCCTGGAAACATTTTTTATTGTCATGGTTATTGGGGGCAGGGGAGAGGGGCAGTACTACCGGCTTCTAGTGGTTGGGAGTCAAATATGCTGCTAAATACCCTTCAGCACACAACACAATACCCTGGAAGAAAGAACCATCCAGTCCGAAAGTCAGTGCTGCTGAGACTGAGAAACTCTGCCCAAATCCAGTTGGAGAATAACTTCAAGTTATAATTTTACCTCCATTATTGAAACAAAGAGCCCAGTTCCAGACGTAATAGAGTAACTGCAAAACAAAACACCTAAGTCACTGTTTAATGGTATTTGGTGCTTATAGTTTTCATTGAAAAGTGTATTGGAAGTAAAGAAAGCAGTAGACTTGAATATTCTTACAAGAAACATTTTTTATATGCATTGAGAGGCTTTGACATTGAGGTCTGTGCATTATCTGTTCAGCTTCTTCCAAGTCCTCGTGCCATTTAAATGACATATGAAATATTTCTGTATGTTATCTCTTTAAGCCAAGACATACAAAAACAATGTGCTTGGAGAAATCAGAGACAGAATATTTTTCTTCCTCAAGGAAGAAGCTGAATGTCAGGATCCATTTTTACCACCATAAAAATCTTGCATTTCCAACAGGACAGCAGCATGCAACTTCTCCAGATTTTGTTACATTGGTAGCAAGCACTTGGAGATTTCTTTTCTTCCTGAAGGGAAATTGAATCAAAATAATGACTAATGCAGGCCATTCACATTTCCTTTGTATGAAAATTTTGAAAGGTAGCTTTTCAGAGATTAAGGGGTTTGGCAGGTAGAGTAAATAGATTAGGAAAAAACAACAACAACAGCAACAACAGTGATTAAGGAGAACTGAACAGACAGGAAGAGAGTGACTGTTGTAAGCAGGCAAGTTACTTGGATGACAGCAATACGATCTGCTTATCCGGGCGAGGAAGCTAGTTAGAATGTACTGTTACTTATCAATTAGTTTATCAGTGACCACCGGTCCTGGTTTTCTTCTTTCCTTTTTGGCTCAGTTTCTGACAGTTGCTTTCTCTCTCTCTTTCTTTCTTTATTCAGATTAAAAAAAAAAAAAAAAAAGAGGAAAGAAAGAAACTAAGGAGAGAAAAATTCAGAGAGAAAAACAAAAGAAAAACATTCTTATGTATCATAGGTTTTACACTGTATTTAAAGTGTTTCACATATGTCTCTTCTTTCCCCTCACTTGATTTATCTCCTTATTTGGAAATGTAATAATGCTAGGCGATGGACTTTGTATCTACTCCAAATCATTCTGGTTTGGGTATATAGTTTGCTTGTTTTTGTTTTGAAGTAAGGCCAGGTATGCTGTACAGACTTGGGATGATTCCAAGCCCTATAGAGTCAAAAATAAGTAAATAAATGAGCAAATGAATCAATGAATAAATAAAACCAAGCAAAAAATGCACATGATATTTTGACAGCTAGGGTGGATGGAAGAGTTAGGTAGAGTGTTATTGGGGAGAGGTAGAACATGAAGAATGTTGTAATGGAAGCATAGATTCTTATTCATCCTACTCCACACATGGTGTGTTCCATGGACCTTTTCACCAGAAATTGGTCAAATGAAATAATGACAGGTTGTGATCAATTAGGAGAGAAACATGAAGCTTAGAGAAGTCTTTTCGGAAGGCTTCTTTCCAAAAAGGACCCTGGCTAGAACCTAAGATGAATTGCTATACTTCCTGTGTGTTTCATGAGACTTTGTCCATTTGATGATATTACTGTCATTTAACCACAATTTTCTTTTTTTTTGTCCTGGGTTCAGTATTGGGATATATTATTATCTGGAGAAACAGCTTTAATAAAATATTTCATTATGAATAATGTATGTAAATGTGTTAGGCATACTTTCCACAAAGTAAAAATGAACTCATTTTTAGTTCTACCAGATGTGTTTGTTGCATGTAGAAATAACATTTGATCTGAATGACAAAAAACGGATCCATCCTTTCATTCCCGTCATTTGATGCTCAGTGCCACTTTATCCTCTGGCAGTAGTGACGGGATTATGCTCTTTTCATCCTGCTTATAAATTATTCCATTTTCTAAGTGTCTACTTAGAAAACTGGAAACCTGGGAGCTGGAAACTGGAGTAAGAGCCTCCTGTTACCCAATGTTCTATTGGGCAAAGTAAAAGAAACCAAATATTCCTTAGATAAATATTAAAAGACAGCCAAAATAAAGACTTTCCCAGACACCTCATTATTAAGAACTCACCCTTTATTCATCACACTTGTCATCTCAATAAATGATATAAATAATAAGCATGATTTAAAAAAAAAAATAAAATTCCAGTGTGTAATAAATGACAGGTAAAACAATGTATTTATGCTTTTACTTTTCCAACTATGCTTCATTTTTAGTTACTCACTGATTTCTCTTTTTGGATATAGTTTTAGTATTTTTTGATAGCTGTGGGCCATTTACTAAACAATTTTTTTAACTTGCAATTGCAATTAAAAAAGAAGTAATCATAAAAATGTGTGATTTACCTATCCTAAGAGGAGTATTCACCCTATTATTATCTCACTTGTGTTCTGGAAAATGAATATATACATCTTGAAAAACTAGTTATAAATATAAGAATACCCTGAAAATTATTAAATGTGAACCTATTAAAGGTAAAGGTACATGTTACTTAAAATTGTAAAGTCAATATAAGTAAATATACTCTCATACAGCCAGACTCAAGTATTCTCTCTGCTTTAAGTTGGTCAGTGTCTTAGTTTCTTTATACTTCTGCTTTTATTTAAGCATATCATAGTTTAATTCTACATTATTTTTAATATGTTTTACAGATTAAGAATGGCAAAGTACATTTTACATCAGATGCCGGAATTGCGGGCAAAGTGGAGAGAAATATTCCTGAGGTCTATGTTGCTGATGGCCACTGGCATACTTTCCTAATTGGGAAAAATGGAACAGCCACAGTGTTGTCCGTTGACAGAATTCATAACAGAGACATCATTCACCCTACTCAGGATTTTGGTGGCCTGGACGTGCTCACTATATCTCTTGGAGGAATTCCTCCCAATCAAGCTCATCGAGATGCTCAAACAGGTAAATGCTTGTGCTGAGTGGAGGCACAAAAGAAAGGTAAAATTGTTCCTATAAAAGTAGCTAGATGCCTGATAACATCCTTTAGGAATACTCCCTGGAGAAGGGAATGAAAACCCACTCCAGCATTCTCACCTGGAGAATTCCATGGACAGAGGAACCTGGCGGGCTACAGTCCATGGGGTCGCAAAGAGTCGGATACGACTGAGCGATTGACACGTCCACTTTTACTTTTCAAGACCATCATAAATATCTTTAGAAGGTTAGTAATAAATTATTGGCCATCACTTTCTTTAGCCATTTTCTACCAAGTTCATAATTCAGTCCAGGATGTTTTGATCCTTTTCTTGTGCACTGAACATTTATTTATACATTCATTCATTTACTCATTCATTTGTGCATTCACACAACAGATATTTACAGAGCCCTGTAGGTACTTGGCGTGAACTACAATGATGGACTCTCCATAGAATGCATGCTCCTGTAAGGAAGACACACATCAATCAAGTCGTTACACAAGGAAATATATTATTTTAACCTATGATAAATGATGTGAGGAAGAACATAGAATTCTAAGAGATTGCCAAAAAGGGAGAAAGGGAGACTTCTCTGGAAACTGACATGAAAATGAGGATGGGAGGGAATGAAAAATTAATTTGTATTGATGAGAACGAAAGGGGGAAAAATAGATTGTCAGGATCACAGAACCCACAACACTGAGGACTGATGTCACCAATAAAGATGAAGTTGGAGAATGACAGGTCTTCTAGAGCATGTGGCAATCTTGATCTCATTCTTGGAACAGTAAGAAGTTAATCACAGGAGTATCAAAATTACTGAAAAATACCTGAAAAATTAATCATCGAAGTATCAAAATTAGATATTCAGTGATAGTAAAGATCTTTTGGGTTACACTCTGGAAAGTGCATGGGAGAAGGACAAGAGGGGACTTGCATAAATTAGCTGGAAGATACTGCAGTGATCTAGCCAATGTATTTTGTGAGGATTGACTATGTGGTGGCAGGATATTTACAAGAAGGAGATAAGGAATAATATCAGGAATGAAAGTCAAATAAAATGTTAATGATTTTGATAAAATTCAGAGAGGTTTCTGACCTTCCAACTAGAAGAAGGGTAGTGCCACTACGAGAGAAAACTGCAGAATGGTACAAAAATAAGCACATCTATCAGGAACATCAAGATTTTGGTTTGGGGTTCTCTGAGTTTGGAGCACCTTTGAGAAAGGCCTTTGGGTTGATGTGCTAGAAATCCAGAGTAGACCAGTTGGAGATACATCTTTAGGAATTACTAGTGTCAAGCAGCCGGAGAAGGCTATGGCACCCCACTCCAGTACTCTTGCCTGGAAAATCCCACGGATGGAGGAGCCTGGTGGGCTGCAGTCCATGGGGTTGCTAAGAGTCGGACACGACTGAGCAACCTCACTTTCACTTTTCACTTTCCTACATTGGAGAAGGAAATGGCAACCCACTCCAGTGTTCTTGCCTGGAGGATCCCAGGGACGGGGGAGCCTGGTGGGCTGCCATCTATGGGGTCGCACAGAGTCGGACATGACTGAAGCGACTTAGCAGCAGCAGCAGCAGCAGTGTCAAGCAGGTAACTGAAGTACTGGGCGTGGATGTGATAAGCAAATGTGAGGGTGTAGACTGAAAAGAAAGCCTAAGGCCTTACCTTGAGTAACTCTAAGAGTCAGTGGTTGTTTAGTAGAAAATGAGACAGAAAGGGGACTAATTCATAGAAAGAAAACCAGGAGAGTAGGAACAAAAGCAGATGTCCCAGGAGCTTATGGAAATGGGAGGGATGTGACACTAGGTTGGAATGATGCATCAAGTAAAAGGAAAATTGACAAATGCATGACCGAGTAACGTAGTCAAAGCGTGAAAGTTAAAGCCCACATCATGATTAGTTCTTACATATTTAACTTGTTTTAGAACATGGACGCTAATTCATTTGGCTGTTGTAAGAAAATAAGCCAATGTAAATCACGCCCTTTTGTGAGTGGCAAGATATATTCTTGAACTCTGTGACTGGAGTGTTAGCAGTATTAGCACACAAATATTTGTCTAATAAAGTCTTTCTCAAACATTTTTTTTTTTTAAATCACCATCACCTAAAGAGCTGTTTTAGACCTTGTTTCCGAATCCCTGCCATCACTCCAGTATGAAATGTTAATGCTACAGGTATATTCTATATCTGCCCTCTGGAAGCCCACAGGCCATGGTAATGGCTAAGATTTTTCTTTTGTTCCTCAGGAACTTATGTTCAGCTCCTTGGGAGCAATATCACCTCCATTAAAACCGCAAGAGCTAATGATTGAAGTTATTGGCCTATTTTGGTTCTTTTAAAGTATTTTTAAATTAAAATTTATTTGTATGTAATTCTTTGTATATAAACT
This sequence comes from Bos indicus, assembly GCF_029378745.1. Taxonomy (NCBI): domain Eukaryota; kingdom Metazoa; phylum Chordata; class Mammalia; order Artiodactyla; family Bovidae; genus Bos; species Bos indicus. The sequence goes on along the minus strand of NC_091776.1, from coordinate 32,434,351 downwards.
GTAAAAATAAAATCAATAGATGACTGGATGAAAGGAGAGATAAATGAAAACTCAGCCTGTTCAAGCCCTTCCTAAATCTTCAGAAAGAGCAGGATCCCATCTATCTGCTCCACCTTTTGGTCATGGCAGTCTTACGCATCTTGCTAACTTACATCTAACAGGCACAGATTTATTGCCTTACAACTGGAGGATGGCTGGGAGGTTGTGGTTTCTCAACTCCCATGATGTGATTGCAGAGCTTCCCTTTGCCAGATGAGTGGAGCCTTTTAAGCGTTTGGTTTTCCCTGAAACACCTTACAGCTCCTTCTTGGCCCTGCAGGGTTTGATGGCTGCATCGCTTCCATGCTGTATGGTGGAGAGAGTCTTCCTTTCAGTGGCAAACACAGCCTGGCCTCCATTTCTAAGACGGATCCCTCTGTGAAGATTGGCTGCCGCGGCCCAAACATCTGTGCTAGCAACCCGTGCTGGGGAGACCTGCTGTGCATCAACCAGTGGTACGCATACAAGTGCGTGCCCCCCGGGGACTGTGCCTCCCACCCGTGCCAGAACGGGGGCAGCTGTGAGCCAGGCCTGCACTCCGGCTTCACCTGTAGCTGCCCGGAGTCGCACACAGGGAGGACATGTGAGATGGTGGTGGCCTGTCTGGGCGTCTCCTGTCCTCTGGGGAGGGTGTGCAAGGCTGGAAGCCCCGGAGGCCACATCTGTGTCCTGAGTCCGGGCCCCGAGGAGATCTCCCTGCCCTTGTGGGCTGTGCCCGCCATCGTGGGCAGCTGTGCCACCGTCCTGGCCCTCCTGGTCTTGAGCCTGATCCTGTGTAATCAGTGCAGGGGCAAGAAGGCCAACAATCCCAAAGAGGAGAAGAAGCCGAAGGAGAAGAAGAAAAAGGGAAGTGAGAACGTTGCTTTCGATGACCCAGACAACATCCCTCCCTATGGGGAGGACATGACTGTGAGAAAACAGCCCGAAGGGAACCCGAAGCCAGACATCATTGAGAGGGAAAACCCCTATCTCATCTACGATGAGACCGATCTTCCCCACAACTCAGAAACCATCCCCAGTGCCCCTCTGGCTTCACCTGAGCAGGAAATAGAGCATTACGACATCGACAATGCCAGCAGCATCGCCCCTTCGGACGCCGACATCATTCAACACTACAAGCAGTTCCGCAGCCACACCCCGAAATTTTCCATCCAGAGGCATAGCCCCCTGGGCTTTGCCAGGCAGTCCCCCATGCCCTTGGGAGCCAGCAGCTTGACGTACCAGCCTTCCTACAGTCAAGGTTTGAGATCCAGTTCCCTTAGTCACTCTGCTTGCCCGACTCCCAACCCTCTGTCTCGACACAGTCCAGCCCCTTTCTCCAAGTCCTCCACTTTCTACAGGAACAGCCCAGCCAGGGAACTGCATCTCCCTATGAGGGATGGAAATACTTTGGAGATGCATGGTGATGCGTGCCAGCCTGGCATTTTCAACTATGCCACGAGGCTGGGAAGGAGAAGCAAGAGTCCTCAAGCCATGGCATCGCATGGCTCTAGACCGGGGAGTCGCCTGAAGCAGCCCACTGGGCAGATCCCTCTGGAATCTTCTCCACCAGTAGGGCTCTCCATTGAAGAGGTGGAGAGGCTCAACACGCCTCGCCCCAGAAACCCAAGTATCTGCAGTGCAGATCATGGGAGGTCGTCTTCAGAAGAGGACTGCAGAAGACCCCTGTCCAGAACGCGGAATCCAGCTGATGGCATCCCGGCTCCAGAATCTTCTTCTGATAGTGACTCGCACGAGTCTTTCACTTGCTCAGAAATGGAGTATGACAGGGAAAAGCCCATGGTATATACTTCCAGGATGCCCAAATTATCTCAAGTCAATGAATCAGATGCAGATGATGAAGATAATTACGGAGCCAGACTGAAGCCTAGAAGGTACCACGGCCGCAGGGCTGAGGGGGGACCTGTGGGCACACAGGCAGCAACGCCGGGGGTTGCTGACAACACACTGCCCTTGAAGCTTGGGCAGCAAGCAGGGAATTTCAACTGGGACAACCTTTTGAACTGGGGCCCTGGCTTTGGCCATTATGTAGATGTTTTTAAAGATTTGGCATCTCTTCCAGAAAAAGCAGCAGCTAATGAAGAAGGCAAAGGTGGGACAACTAAGCCAGCTCCCAAAGATGGGGAGGCAGAACAGTATGTGTGAACTCTGCGTACTGGCATTATAAAAATATAAAAAAACAAGAGACAGACCATCGTAAGGTTGCCCACTAGGGTGGGTCACGTTTGCAAAAGAGGCCAGTAGGGACTGGTTGTTGGAGGGAAAGTTAAAAATAATAACCACAATGCTGCTGAAACAGACTCAAAACAACTCTTTTAATTTAAATATGCTTGGTTAAATTTCTTTGCCTGCATGCATTGTATTTTGTAACTAGTTATGTGGCATGCAGCATTTGGAAAGTTTTTTTCCCTTATTTACCAGTGTTTGATTTGTGACTTTTGAAATGAATACCGTTGCTAAAATGAACTCGTGCTTTAACCTTGGGTATGTGTATTGTTTCCATTGTATTATTATTGTCATGTTTTGCATTGCAAGATCCTCGAGGTTTAACCCATCTTTGTAAAGTGTAGAAAGAGCCCTCCTATCCTTAATTGAAAGACTAAGTATTAACACTTTTCAGAACTATAGATTCTGTATTCAATGTTGCTCTGAAATGTCTGAATAATTGAATGTTTTTCATGACAGTGGGTACTAAAATTAAGTCATTTTGTTCCGCACTTTAGGACTTTATTTTTTACAAAGTTTTGTTAAAAATTCTGAAACGTTTTTGTAAACAGTTTTGGTCTTCAGACTTTCATCAGGCTTCCACTTGGAACAAAATGATCGCATGTTGTCACCAGGACACTGCCGCTCTCCTGTAAGGAATGAGGTCCTAGCAGCACTTCTCAGAGACATTTTTTAAACTTATTTATTGAAAAATATTCTATGCTTTTAAAATTTTAAAGAATTGACCTAAAGAAAGCCTATAATTGGACTTAGTTTTCAACCATTTAACATTTACCCCAAGTACCCAGTTTTTATAATTTATATAAAGTCAAATTTCAACATGTCTTACTTTCTGTCATTTTGTAGATCCTTTTTTTTTTTTAATACCATGTAAAAACTTTTCTTTTTTTACACCGAAGCTGTGTTTTTGATACTGATATTTTCCTATGCTGAATATTTTTCTTACTTTCAGGGAAGGTAAGAAAATACTTTTTTTTACATTGTTACTTATGTAACGTTCATATTTTTCACAGTTTGATATTTGTAACATACTGTATGCTTTCTACTTTTAAATGCCAACAATAGAATTAAAATATTTATTTAAAATACTTTGCATTCATAGAGTAATTTTAATTTTTCATTTTCCCAGACTCTTTCCATGCCCAATTGAGAAAAGTCTTCACTTGTCAATAGAGTATGGCAAGTTGAATGATATATGGGCAACATCATTTTCTTTTTAAAAACATGAATATGGATGATTGCCAGAACAGATATTTTAAGGTTGCTTTAGTGCATTCCTACCTGTCAGAGTTCTTGGACTTCCCTAGAGCCTAATGAGTCTAGACTAAGTTGGGTCTTAGGAGACTGTCTTTGTTATGAACCTGGTTTAAGCATTCTGGCAATAAATGCTTGGAAGTTCCCAGTAGAGCATGTTCACTAAAGGCCAGCTTTCAACCAGGCCTATAATAATAGAAGAGGCAATGAATTAAAGCTAATTATGGAAAAATGTCTGGGTCTCATTTTCTCCAAGGATTCAACTCCAAATTTTCTATACCCAGTGGTGGTTAGGAAGAATGACAGTGAAAACTCTGCTTATGCATACCTGTCTTTAATTTATTGATCATTCTGCTGCATAAATTCTAAACAAATTTTACATGCTATCTTAGCCAAAACAAACCCCTATTTTCATTTAGTCACCCATGAGTGAAACAATCCAGGTGAAGAGACGAGCCTAGAACAAACCCACGGGTGTATAAATAGCTGTATCTGAAATAACAGGACTTCTGCAAATTATGTCACAACCTCAGAACTTTTTGTAATTAAATACCTGTCCCATACCTAATATTTGCTGAGAATATTATCCTCTCCCACTGGCTGTCTCTTACTGAATAGAAATTTTAACAATCTGTAAAAGGTTTTAGTATATAAAATATGGACAAGCCTTTAGTAAATAAAATATTTTAATAATAACAGATTGAGATATGTACCAGAATTATTTTGTTATTTAATAATGTTGAGATGATTATTTTTCTTCAAGTAGAAAATAAAATGTTAATATAACCTAAATTATAATATTCATATAACATGATTTTGGGACTAAGTGTAAGATGTTAATCTAATTTGGGGCAATTTTTTGTCACCTGGGATGAGCCAACATGTTTTAGTATTTCCCTATGAATTTTAGTATTATGAATTTATGCACCAAATATGGGAACATGTTGATTGTTTTGCATAACTCAAAACAGGATACATCTTTTTTTTCCAAGAAACTCTGAAGCATCTCAATGTCCTCAAGGATATAAACTCTATAATTGAGAACAGAGCTAAAAGTAAAATGATAAACATGATTATAGCTCAGAGTTAAGGGTGAGGAATCTTTTGCCAAGATTCTCTATTCTAATTCTCTAAGAATTCTTTGTGAGATAGAGAATTACTATTCCCTTGATTAATCAATCCCAGTCTCTGCGTAAAACAGGATTTTTATTGGAAAATTTCTAGTCTTTCATCCTTCTTTAAATGTTTTCCATTGAAGCAAGAACAGTACTTACACTGTATTACAAAACAAATCAGAAATGTAGGGAATGAAATTTTGACTCAGATGAATACTTACTGAACTAATGAAGTGGCATAACATTATTCTAGTGAAATGGGATTGAAGACAAATTGACAGGGTAACATGCATGCATGCTAAGTTGCTTCAGTTATGTCTGACTCTGCAACCCCGTGGACTGCAGCCCACCAGGCTCCTCTCTCCATGGGATTCTCCAGGCAAGAATACTAGAGTGGGTTGCCATGCCCTCTTCCAGAGGATCTTCCTGAGCCAGGGACTGAACTCGCGTCTCTTATTGTCTCCTGCTTTGGCAGGTAGGTTCTTTACCACTAGTGCCGCCTGGAAAGCCCTGTCAAGGTAACAGTCCTCACAAATTAATCGTTAGTGGTGACCTGCTTCACAATAAATCCACGCCTTCAGAATGTTAATCCAGCCCTGCAAGGGTACATTGGATTGCCTGGAATATAGTCACTCTCTGGGGCTCTTGCTGCTGTCTGTTGTAGAGAAAACATTGCTTTCTTTCAGGTGCAAACAGAAAATACCTTAGTGGGCTTGTTGCCAGGAAAGGCAGCTTGGGGTTACTCAGCCACAAGATCTGTAGGCTTAGATTGGTGACACTGTGCAGGACTCTAGTCACTCAGCTCTTAAGGAGGACATTGCTATTCCTGTCAAGGCCATTTCTGAAATTCCCTAAGTTAGCTGATTTCATTGATCACTTGTTCAGATACGTTCAAGACATTTGAGGAAAACAGCATCAGAAGGGACTGGAACACAGTTTCTGCTTCCCATGCTGCTCTTAAAATCTTTACCCATGTGAAGGGTGATGAGATTAACTGACAAACTATTGAAAACTATGGTCTTTATAAATATTTTATTTATAAGAAAAAACAAACTATATCACACTGTGACTTTATTACTTCCAGAAAACCCATCTACGAAATCACTATGTTCATGCAAATGCTTTTTTATTTACTTGAATTCAGCATTATGATAAAACTAATGTGTAAAATGTGAAAATGATCGCTAAATTTTGAATCAATAATTCAGCAATGCACTTTTCCTTTTTCCATTATTTTATGTCATAGATTCAATTTAAAAAGGACTAACATTCCAAGATGACTAAATTTACATTCCCCTTAGGAAAAATAAGCCTAGAAATGAAATGTCTTTTGGCATACATTTATTAGAGCTTTCAGTGTGAAATAAAATATTAAAGTCTATGATTAATCTAATATGTATTCCTTAAAGATATTTTGGGTGTAATGTCACATCATTAGTAATTTATATGGTTACCACTACTGAGCCATCCAGCAGTTTTAATAGTTTATCAGTCCAAGAGTTATAGATCAGTATTATACATTAATCCAGTATTTTCATTTATTATTAATAAGGCAAAAGGCACTAGTTTCTAATAAATTTTGGTGCTTACAATTTTCATGCATACAGATGAATATCAGTGATTCAATTCTAACATGACCTATGCATCTATGATAATAACTGCAAACAAATATACTTTAGACCAAAGACCATGAAGTACAGCATTCTCTGTCAACAAAGAAATAGAGATATAAAGAAGTTCAATGTCCTGGGTGAATCCATTTAATCACAAACAATATTAAGTTTTCTCCACATGTCAGGCAGTCTTCTAGATCATGGGGTGAAACAAGAAAGAAACTAGACAAAGAACATAATGATGGAACATAAAGTTTTATTAGATGGAGCTAAAAACCCATCAATAAATGACAAATACAGCAATCATTATGTACTGTCATGTCTAGAGGAGACAAATGCTTGCATGCCAACTAAAGCAGCATAAGGGCTAGATGCTGACATGGCAGTGTGCATGCTACTTCATTTTACTTGGCCCTGCTGTGAGGCTTGTGGAATCTTAGTTCCCTGACCAGGGATCGAACCCCGGGCCCTCAGCAGTTAAAGCATGGAGTCTTAACCCCTGGACCACCAAGGGATTCTGGCATGCTATTTTAAATGGGTTGGTCAGGGAGGGCCTTTCTCGGGAGGTTACATTTGAGCAGAGGGCTCAATGAAGCAGAAAAACAAGCTACGGACACGTGTGGGTGATGCTGTTGCAGGCAGAGGCAGTGGTATGGGGAATCCCCCAGTAGGAGATCATTCCATGTTCAAGGAACAGCCAGAGAGTCACTGAGGCCAGACCATTGTCAACACATCAACAAAGACTGCACCACAGAAACCTTCGGGTCGAATGGATGTGAGGGTAAAGAGTAAGAATGATAATTCAGAACAGGCCCAGAGACAGAATGGTTGTTGAAGCAAGCCTTCATTTGTGTATATTCTCTTGCCAAATAAGTGCATCTCTAAATGCGAAGCAAGCCCTGCTAATGTGGGTGTGTGCTCACTCTGCATTGGCGTCTAAGATGCAAAAGACAAAAGGAGAGATGTTTTTAATTGAGATGAATGTCTGTTAACTGGTTGATTCATCCGATCTCCATGACCAATCCAAACCGGTAGGCGTATTAATAAGAAGCATATACAATAGTAAAGTAACCTATTTCTTTCCTGCTGAGTCATTGATATATCTGAAGTATGTAATATTTACTGATTAGAAGGCTGTATAAGTTTTAATTTTAAAAATTGACTTCTATTTTTACAAAGGGAATAATTTATGAGGGAAATATTTCAAGTGGGAGGAGATAGATTTATATCGGTGGGAAATAATGGCAAATGAGATATCTGTAAGACAGGACAATAAATCTATGCCTAAATTTTAGGCAACTAAAGCTTGTCCAAATATCTTATAATGAGTCTTTGATCATACTGAGTGCAGTTAACCTCCATCTTCACATTATTAATAAACTTTTTTTTCAAAGTTTGTTAGAATTTTAAAAAGGATCCAAGTTGAGTGTAGTGAACCAAGATTAAGATATAAAGATGTACTCTTGGCATTTACCAGAAAAACTCTTGGAAGTTTTTTATGTACATATGAAATATGTACAATGTACACATTTTATACTCATAATTATTTTAGAATTCACATAGACAATTGTGACAAATGTGTGACTGGCATCATACAGGTAACTTAAGGACTCTTCGTATCTCTTAAAAGAATATGCTGAACGGATGGACAGATTCATCAAATCCTCTTTGTCATGTGATATATTCAAGGTAGAAATACTTGTGAGAGAATCTCCATATCTGAAGATATATAATGAAAAAGACCCGCAGAATATTTAAAAACACACTGTATAAAGGGACACAATTTCCATGTGATCTATTTGGATACTTACAATTTTATTAGTTTATGAATCATGTTGCCAGAGTCCCAAATCAGTTTGCAAAGTACAAAGTGCAGTCATGATGGTCTTCTGGCAGAAAGTTGGAATCTTAATCTGTGTACCATTCTAGCCCAAATAAAATAACCACCAATGTACAAAGTTCTTTGGCAACGTCAATGAGTTCCCTGTTTCAAATTGAAACCATATTGTGTGTGGTACAGATGTTGATCAAAATAAGGCTCTGTTTTGCCACAGCAGTCTGCTCACTGAAGTCATCCTTTCCTTACTCTATTTGCAGTCTTAGACCAGAATGCTATGGAGAGCAGAGCTATTAGTGCTTGATTTCAATGCTGAAAAGTAAGACACCTAAGGAAATATCCCTTTGAAAGTGAAAGTGAAGTCGCTCAGTCGTGTCCAACTCTTTGCGGACCCGTGGACTGTAGCTTACCAGGGTCCTCAGTCCAAGGGATTTTCTAGGCAAGAATACTGGAGTGGGTTGCCATTTCCTTCTCCAGGGGATCCTCCTGACCCAGGGATCGAACCCGGGTCTCTGGCATTGTAGGCTGACGTTTTACCGTCTGAGCTAGCTGGGAGATATCCCTTTAGGAAACAGTGTAAGACAATAAGTACAGCATAGCCTACTCCAAAAAATGTGTTAATTCTTTTAGAGCTATGAATCTGAAGATGTCATGTACTGAATCTGGGGTGATGCTCATCACAAAGTCAGAAGATAAGATGGACTCTCTATGGAACATGGCTTTGGATAAACAGAGAATGAAAAAATGGCTGCCCTCTTTGGCTTTGGGAGAACTGTCATCATGAAGCTTGATTTGATGATCTCCACTAACAGGAAACCATTCATGTCTTTAACATATTTCTTCCAACTGATGCAAAAGGCTTATGATTGCGCGTGCTGCACACACTGATAACTGGATCTGGAGAGTGAATCAAAACCAGGATCTTTTTCTTTTTCTTTTAAGTTTTATAGATAGCAATTATAGAATAGTGTTTCATGCAAGAGAGTGGTTTGGACTGTCAGTATTATAAGACAGGAAAAGTACGTTCACATTTAAAGTTGTCTTAATTTATGCAGCTTCAGATCAAGAACAGAATGAGTCCAAAAAATGTTCAAGAAAGTTTGAAGTGGCAAAGTCAATTATCCATAATTTATAGGCAGCTTTTTATCCAAATTAAAGCACAGTTCTTGGCCACTCTGCATTTAATGGGCCCTTCTAAATAGATATTTGTGGGACATCAAATTAAAGTATAACTACTCCCTATAAATTAGTCAGTAAGTGGGTCTTAGTAATGCATATTTTCAAAAATTTGTTCAGTATTGTATGCCAAGCTCTGGGAAGAAATTGGTGAATAACGATGACTTTTGCCTTCAAGAGGCTTGACATTTTTTGGTGACTCTTCTTTCCCAAAATACTTTAAAATTTGCATAGTTCTGTTTTCAAAGTATTATTTCAATATTTCCAAAAACATTTCCATTTGTACTCAGGTGTGCTTTACATACATTTTTTTGGACAATTGATATCATCAATAACCTTCTAGGGACTTCCCTGTCGGTCCAGTGATTAAGACTTTTGCCCTCCAATTAGGGTACACAGGTTAGAGATCCCTAGTCAGGGAACTAAGATCCCAGACAGCCTCCCAACCAAAAAAAGCAACACAATAAACAGAACTAAAACAGAAACAATATTGTAACATATTCAATAAAGAGTTTACAAATGATCCATATCAAAAAAAATCATAAAATTGTTTTAAAAATAACCTAAACTTTGGTGATCTGCATTTTCAAAAGTTACAAAATAATAGGTTTATTGAGTTTTTAAGAACACAAGTTCTTGAACTAAGGAAATTTGCGAACATCTTTCAGCAGTTCCTTCATTGTCTAATTATGTAAGACTTAGTTAAAATTCTTGGCCTTTGATAGCTTTTGCTCTGAACTAACCATTATCAGCTTTGTCTCATCCTTTACCACTTATTTTGGAACTGGTTCATTTTATTTCAGGATTGTACTTTTTCACAGAATTTGGTGTCATCCATCCTCAGCAAAAAGTAGGTTATCTAGATTCACCATGTTTTGCTGAGTTTATGGCAAATAAGGCTGAAGTATAATTTGGGTAAAATGACTGAATAATTACCTCTGATAAGTTGTCTAGCTATCTCAAACTTCCATTTGCCTTCCAATTCCAATGCTTTTAATTTTTCATTTTAATTTCTCTGGACCGTATTCAAATTGTCATATGATCCATTTTTGGCTGCATTCTGTGGAAAGGAAACATTCAAAACTGTGAAGAAAAAAAGAATAACCAAATGGTTCATGGTTTTTTTTTTTTTTTGACATTTTTGATTTTACAAACATATATTTTTTCTAATTATTCTTAAGAAACTGAATAAAATACCTCTATGTGTCTTTGTTTTATCTGTAAATTTCCTCTGGAGTATTCAATATAATTTTAAATTATATTTACATTTTAAAACTTTCATTTTAGCAAATTGCATATCTCCTAAAAGGTATTGCATGAAATAACTTGCAAAAATATTTTTATAGGGTCATTCATCATCATGTTGCTGCTGCTGCTGCTACTAAGTCGCTTCAGTCGTGTCTGACTCTGTGAGACCCCATAGACGGCAGCCCACTGGGCTCCCCCGTCCCTGGGATTCTCCAGGCAAGAACACTGGAGTGTTCTTCTCCAAAGCATGAAAGTGAAAAGTGAAAGTGAAGTCACTCAGTCATGTCCAATTCTTCGTGACCCCATGGACTGCAGCCTACCAGGCTTCTCTATCCATGGGATTTTCCAGGCAAGGGTACTGGAGTGGGGTGCCATTGCCTTCTCTGTCATCATCATGAGATAACTTGAAAAATAGAATCTAATGTTGTCAGAGATAAATAATATCATCAGCATTAATATCATAAAACAAAAAATATATCATTATACACTGAATTACACTCTGAATGCATTTTAGATAACCCGTTGCTGCATTTTTATAGTATTAGTCAGAAAACTTCATTTTATTTTATAATCCTATCAACATCAGTTACACTTTATTTAATAAGTACTAGTAAAGGCCACGGAGAAGGCAATGGCACCCCATTCCAGTACTCTTGCCTGGAAAATCCCATGGACGGAGGAGCCTGGTAGGCTGCAGTCCATGGGGTCACTAAGAGTCGGAAACGACTGAGCGACTTCACTTTCACTTTTCCCTTTCATGTATTGGAGAAGGAAATGGCAACCCACTCCAGTGTTCTTGCCTGGAGAATCCCAGGGATGGGGGAGCCTGGTGGGCCGCCGTCTATGGGGTCGCAGAGAGTCGGACATGACTGAAGCGACTTAGCAGAAGCAGCAGCAGTAAAGGCCAACAGAGAAGGCAGTGGCACCCCACTCCAGTACTCTTGCCTGGAGAGTCCCATGGACGGAGGAGCCTGGTGGGCTGCAGTCCATGGGGTCACGAAGAGTCAGACACGACTGAGCGACTTTACTTTCACTGAAGTGACTTAGCACAGAACAAAGGCCGATAACAAAATAAAATATATGTTTAATAGTTTAATGGTAGTACTCTGTAACAAAGACAACATGCAGAATAATGAATGGGGCAACCTGATGAAAAAAAAAATTGTCTAGAGTATCAAACATTGAAAAATGTTTTGAAGTGTTTAAAATATTGGCTTTTGTAATGTGATCTGCGTGCATGTTGAGTCACTTTAGTCATGTCTGACTCTGTGCAACCCTAAGGACCATAACCTGCCAGGCTCCTCTGTCCATGGCATTCTTCAGGAAGGAATACTGGACTGGGTTGCCATGCCCTCCTGCAGGGGGTCTTCTCGACCTAGGGATCCAACAAGTGTATCTTACGTCTCTTGCCTTGGCAGGCAGGTTCTTTTCTACTAGCGCCACCTCAGAAGCCTGATCTGTTTTAGTAAAGTCCTTTAACTGAGGATAATGGGGAATTTTGGAGCAATTTCAGATGTAAGTACAAGAATATTAATTTTGGGTTTCATTAAGCTAAGATGACTTCTTTACTATTTCCCCTAGTGTTAAAATTGGTTTTAAAATATCAGCATACAGATAAGATTGGTTAATAAAGAAAGTGAAAGATAGCAGTAAATCTAACAGTTGAGATATAATATCTTGTGAATACACACTGATACAGACACATGTTCACACACACCTTACTTAATAAAGTCACTTGTTACTTTTTTTTTAAATCGAAGCTTCTTGAGTAGTTTTGCCAATTTGATACTGTTGAGACTTGAGGAAATAATCTCATCTTCTCAAACAAGGATTTAAAAACCATGAATTTTCAGTAAATATACCAAACATTCTCTTAATTCTAAAAGGCTGTGATGTTATTAAAAAGCCTACAAATAGGGGTGGTTAGGGAAGGCCCCTGCGCAGAAACTACTGAAGCTAAGGTTCAGAACAGATGCTTACCAGGTGAAGGCAGATCATCTCACACAGAGTGTGGGCAATGAACAAAGTTATTCCAGGGGTGAGGGGATGCTCCATCCAGGGGTAAGGAGAAACAGCCTTCAAATCACACAAAGCCTGGGCTGATGATTTGCTTCTTATTCTAAACTCTCTTAAACATTCTTGATAAAACAGTCCAGTTACTCTCAAATATATTTTTAGTTGCTCAAAGTCACATTTTTTAAATTGGAATATAATTGTTTTAGGGCTTCCCTGGTGGCTCAGATGGTAAAGAATCTGCCTGCAATGCAGGAGACCCAGGTTCAATCCCTGGGTCAGGAAGATCCCCTGGAGAAGGAAATGGCAACCCACTCCAGTATTCTTGCATGGAAAACCCCATGGACAGAGGAGCCTGATGGGCTACAATCTATGGGATCGCAAAGAGTTGGATGAAACTGAGCAACTGATATGAATGAATAATTGTTTTACAATGTTGTGTTAGTTTCCGCTGTACAACCAAGTTGGCTCTATGTCTACATATATCTCCCGTCCTTCTTGGACCTCCCTTCCCCCAACCCCTATCCCACCCCTCTAGCTCATCATAGAGCATCGAGCTGACCATCCCTGTGTTATATAGCAGCTAGTGTTATATAACAGCTAGTGTATATATGTCAATCCTACTCTTCCAATTCATCCCCTCCTCCCCTTCCAGCCCCCGTGTCCACGAGTCTGTTCCCTTCATCTGAGTCTTAGAAGCTACACATATGATTTTGATAACAGAGCCGTCTGGCATTAGGTTTACAAAAAAATGTGACACACAGGCAGTACATGAATCTGAGTTATTTATGCCTATCTTTTTTGAAGAATGAGCATGAAGAACTCTTATTGCGAGTGTCTTTCTCTTTCCTCCACACCGCTAACTGAACATTCACTGATCCTTCATTTGTGTAAGCCACAGCATCATCCGTCTACATCGACTGATTATCCAGCACTTGATTCCTATTACAAAATCTTTAAGATCCATGAAATTAAAATGTTTCTCTAAATTACAGTTAATTCTTAATTGGCTTTTGTAGTTTAGTGCTGTCACTAGTTGGAATAAATCTCTTCTCAGTAACTGCGATAGGTGCATGGATGTGATAGTGTAAACAATAAACAACTTTCACACACAATTTACCTTAAGATGTCTCTTTGATATGCAATTGTGAGCCACAGCTCTTCAAGCTTGTCATATTACTGTCACGATCATCATCCTCTGCAACCCTGCCTTTTGCGTTCAGCATCATGAGGGATTCTTCATTTTCAAATGGTAAACTAATGCCTTCCTGCTTCAAAGCAGGCTGGCTTGTCAACTCTTTTTGTTTGGCTAAGCCAGTGTTTGATGCTTGCCCTCACTGCCGGCAGCCAACCCATTTCATCCGTTTTATGACAGCTGTCTAGGCCTTGCTGACAGCCATTCTCTACACCATTCGAATGCAATGAAATCATGTCATGGTAAACAAATTTCACTCTTTATAGTTGTGCTGCATAATTAAACCGTCATGGACTACAAAAGAATCCCCCTTTCATTTTTATTTAAGACTCCAGTGAATTTCCTTCCTTTGGAATCAGGAACCTATTAGAATAGGGGTAGGCTCTGGCTCACACTTTGGAGAATAATCATCTCTCAGCCTATCAGGGGTTTTTCTTTTGCTTGTTATTTTTGTGTTGCATTTGCTGTATGTTGTCTCGTGCTGATCGTAGGGGAGCACGTAGGACTGGTACAAATCAACGTCTAAGTCTGAGGGAAAATGTGATAAGACGTACTTATCTCAAAAATTTAAAAACCCTACAATATTTGGCAATAAGATATTCCTTTGAAGGTAGAGATTATTATTACCAGTAATATTTATAAATACTGAGGATCAAAGCGGGTAGGTGACTTCTAATCCCCACAAAGTTAATATGGGTCAGAGCTAGAATTTGTACTGGATTTGAACTAGATTTCAAAGTTACTTCTTTTTCCACTATTACCAACCTCACACATATCTTTTCAGATTTTAAAGGGTTTTCAAATGAGTTATTGAATGTGAGCATTATATCACACCTATGGGGCTGACCAGACAATAATAATTATCACAATTAACTGAGGAGAAAACAAAGACTTAAAGAGACTTGCTCAGATCACAGTTAATAACTGACAAAGTTAACACTTATTTCCAAATAGACATATTAGCCCCATTTGAGCATTTTCACCAGTACATTATAAAATATAGACAGAATAAAACAGTGGCATGATATGTGTGACATTAAACTTCAACTATTTAAGAAACACTGAGCCAGCAATTATCATATTAAAATAACAGTGTTGGTGTATGAATCTGGCAATAGTGAATGTTATTGGAAATTAGGTACCTTTATTAGAGAATCTATAAACAAAATATGACATTAAGAAGTTAAAAATACAGAGCAATATATAGAAGTCATCATAACATGCTAAGCACTTTGTGTATATTATTCTATTTAATTTAATTGATTTTATTTATTTTATTTCTCACAACTACCATATGAAGCAGTGATTTCCTTCTCTGATTTACATAAAGGATATTGAGGATTAGGGCTTTATTCAAAGTCATATAACTGACTAAGAGTAGAATTGCAATTTAAATTCATAGAAGCAAAAGGCAAAGGAGAGAGGGAGAGATATACCCAATAGAATACAGATCTCCAGAGAATAGCAACGAGAGATAGAAGACCTTCTTCAATTAACATTACAAAGAAATAGAGGAAAACAACAGAATAGGAAAGAAAAGAAAATTGGACACATCAAGGGAACATTTCATGCAAGGATGGGCAAAATAAAGGACAAAAACTAAAAGGACCTAACAGATTCTGAAGAGATAAAGAAGCGGCAAGGATCCACAGAAGAACTGTTCAAAAAATGTCTTAGTGACCCAGGTAACCATGATGGTGTGGTCACTCACCTATAGCCAGACTAAGAAATCAAGTGGGCCTTAGGAAGCATTACTATAAACAAAGCTAGTGGAGGTGATGAAATTCCAGCTGAGCTATTCAAATCCTAAAAGACGCTGTTGAAGTGTTGCACTCAATATGTCATCAGATTTGGAAAACTCAGCAGAAGCCACAGGACTGGGAAAGGCTAGTTTTCATTCCAATCCCAAAGAAGGGCAATGCCAAAGGATGTTCAAACTACTGTACAATTGTCCTCATTTCCCATGATTGCAAGTTTATGCTCAAAATCCTTCAAGCTAAACTTCAACAGTAAATGAACTGAGGAATAACACTTGTACAAGATGTATTTAGAAAAGATAGAGGAACCAGAGATCACATTGCTAATATTTGTTGGATCATAGAGAAAGCAAAGGAATTCCAGAAAAACATCTATTTCTGCTTCACTTACTATGTGAAAGCCTTTGACTGTGTGGATTGCAACAAATTGTGAAAAATTCTTATGAGAAATCTTATGTGGGTCAAGAAGCAACAGTTAGAACTGGACATGGAACAATGGACTGGTTCAATTGGAAAAGAGTACAATAAGGGTGTTTATCTTCACCTTGCTTATTTAACTTAAATGCAGAGTACATCATGTGAAATATCAGGCTAGATGAATCACAAGCTGGAATCAAGATTGCCAAGAGATATATCAACAACCTCAGATATGCAGATGACACCAACCTAATGGCAGAAAGTGAAGAGCAACTAAAGGCCCTCTTGAAGATAAAAGAAGAGAGTGAAATAACTGGTTTAAAAATCAACATTCAAAAAACTAAGATCACAGCATCTTGTCACATCCCTTCATGGCAAATAGAATGAAGAAAAGTGGAAGCAATGACAGATTTTCTTTTCTTGGGTTACAAAAATCACTGGGCATGGTGACTGTAGCCACAAAATTAAAAGATGCTTGATCCTTGGAAGAAAGCTATGAGAAACCTATTTTGCCAACAAAGGTCCATATAGTGAAAGGTATGGTTTTTGAAATCTCAAAAATGACAGCATGATCTCTGTTTGTTTCCAAGGCAAACCATTCAATAATACAGTAATCCAAGTCTATGCCCTGACCAGTAACACTGCATAAGCTGAAGTTGAACGGTTCTATGAAGACCTACAAGAACTAACACCCAAAAAAGATGTCCTTTTCATCATAGGGGACTTGAATGCAAAAGTAGGAAATCAAGAGATGACTGGAGTAACAGGCAAATTTGGCCTTGGAGTAAAAAATGAAGCAGGGCAAAGGCTAATAGAGCTTTGCCAAGAGGATGCACTGGTCACAGAAAACACCTTTTTCCAAAAACACAAGAGAAGACTTTACTTATGGACATCAGCAGATGGATTTCAGCAGATACTGAAATCAGATTGATTATATTCTTTGCTGTTGAAGATGGAGAAGCTCTATACAGTCACCAAAAACAAGACCAGGAGCTGACTGTGGCTCAGATCATGAACTCCTTATTGCAAAATTCAGACTTAAGTTGAAGAAAGTGGGGAAAACCACCAGACCATTCAGGTATGACCTAAATCAAATCCCTTATGATTATACAGTGGAAATGACAAACAGATTCAAGGGATTAGATCTGATCGAGTGCCTGAAGAACTGTGACAGAGGTTTGTGACACTGTACAGGAGGCAGGGATCAAGACCATCCCCAAGAGAAAGAAATGCAAAAGGCAAAATGGTTGTCTGAGGAGGCCTTACAAATAGCGTGAGAAGAGAAGCAAAAGGTAAAGGAGAAAAGGAAAGATATCCACATTTGAAAGAAGAGTTCCAAAGAAAAGCAAGGAGAGATAAGAAAGCCTTCCTCAGTGATCAGTGCAAGAAATAGAGGAAAACAACAGAATGGGAAGGACTAGAGATCTCTTCAAAAAAATTAGAGATACTAAAGGAACATTTCATACAAAGATGGGCTCGATAAAGGACAGAAATGGTATGGACCTAAGAGAAGCGGAAGATATTAAGAAGAAGTGGCAACGATACACAGAAGAACTATACAAAAAAGATCTTCATGACCTAGATAACCATAATGGTGTGATCACTCTCACAGAGCCAGACATCCTGGAATGAGAAGTCAAATGGGCTTCAGGACGTATCACTATAAAACAAAGCTAGTGGAGGTGATGGAATTCCAGTTGAGCTATTTCAAATCCTAAAAGATGATGCTGTGAAAGTGCTGCACTCAATATGCCATCAGAGTTGGAAAACTCAGCAGTGGTGACAGGACTGGAAAAGGTCATTTTTCATTCCAAGCCCAAAGAAGGGCAATGGCCAAGGATGTTCAAACTACTGCACAATTGTACTCATCTCACATGCTAGCAAAGTAATGCTCAATATTCTCCAAGCCAGGCTTCAAGAGTACATGAACCATGAACTTCCAGGTGTTCAAGCTGGATTTAGAAAAGGCAGAGGAACAAGATATCAAATCACCAACATCTGTTGGCTCAGAGAAAAAGCAAGAGCATTCTAGAAAACCACCTACTTCTGCTTTATTGATTATGCCAAAGCCTTTGTCTGTGTAATCACAACAAACTGTCTAAAATTCTTCAAGAGATGCAAATACCAGACTACCTTATCTGCCTCCTGAGAAATCTGTATGCAGGTCAAGAAGCAACAGTTAGAACTGGTCATGGAACAGCAGCCTGATTCAAAATTGGGAAAGGAGTATTTCAAGGCTGTATATTGTCACCCTGCTTATTTAACTTATATGCAGAGTACATCAGGAGAAACGCTGGGCTGGAGGAAGCAAAAGCTAGAATGAAGATTGCTGGAAGAAATATCAATAACCTCAGATATGCAGATGACACTACCCTTAGGGCAAAAAGCAAAGAGGAACTAAAGAGGCTCTTGATGAAAGTGAAAGAGGAGAGTGAAAAAGTTGGCTTAAAACTCAACAATCAGAAAACAAAGATCATAGCATCTGGTCCTATCACTTCATGGCAAACAGATGGAGAAACAATGGAAATAGTAAGAGACTTTATTTTCTTGGGCTCCCAAATAACTGCAGATAGTAACTGCAACCATGAAATTAAAAGACACTTGCTACTTGGAAGAAAAGCAATGATAAACCTCGACAGCATATTAAAAAGCAGAGACATTAGTTTGCCGACAAAGGCTGTCTAGTCAAACTATAGTTTTTCCAGTTGTCATGTATGGATGTGAGAGTTGGACTATAAAGAAAGCTGAGCCCCTAAGTATTGATGCTTTTGAACTGTGGTGTTGGAGAAGACTCTTGAAAGCCCCTTGGACTACAAAGAGATCAATCTAGTCAATCCTGAAAGAAATCAGTCCTGAATATTCATTGGAAGGCCTGATGCTGAAGCTGACGCTTCAATATTTTGGCTACCTGATGCAAAGAACTGACTCAGTGGAAAAGACCCTGATGCTGGGAAAGATTGAAGGCAGGAAGAGAAGAGGACAACAGAGGATAAGATAGTTGAATGGCATCACCGACTAAATGGACATGAGTTTGAGCATGCTCCAGGAGCTGGTGATGGGCAGGAAAGCCTGATGTGTTCCTGTCCATGGGGTTGCAAAGAGTTGGACGTGACCTAGCAACTGAACTGATGGTTTTTCTAGTAGTTGTGTACGGATGTGAGAGCCAGATCATAAAGAAGGCTGAGCACTGAAGAACTGATGCTTTCCTATTGTAGTGCTGGACAAGATCAGCCTCTCTGTCCATGAAATTCTCCAGGCAAGAATACTGGAGTGGGTAGTCATTCCCTTCTCTAGGAGATAGTCCTGACCCAAGGTCTCCTGCATGTATTGAAGGTAGATTCTTTACCAGCTGAGCCGCACCTTGTCAAAAACATATTCTTTTCGGGAAGCTACTGTCGATGCTTTGTTTTACATTGCTAAATCTAAGGTTTCTCTTATACTGAGATGAAATTGTTTGCCATTACGGTGTGCAACCCGAAAAGTCACACTCCAGGAATAAATAGCAAGCTCGTTCAGTTAACATAATGATTTCTAGAGCAGCCAGATTGCTATCTTTCTCAAGTACTAAAGTTAAAAATCATCACATGATCCCTGGAAGAATCATTGCTCTTGTGAAGGGGAGCCATGTGTATATAATATTATTGCTCTTCAATTTTTATTGTGAAATAATAGAATACTTTAAAAAGCTTCAAATGAAATAAGTCAGACAGAGAAAGGCAAATACTGTATGATCTCACATATGTGGAATCTAAAAAAAAGTGAACTCATGGAAACAAAGAACAGATTGGTGGTGGCCAGAGACAAGGGGTATGGGGGTGAGGGAAATGAGTGAATGCGGTCCAAAGGTACACATTTCCAGTTTTAAGACAGATAAGTTCTGGAAAGAAAATGGGCAGCATGGTGACTATAGTTGACAATACTGCCTTACATATTTGAAAGCTGCTAAAAGAGTAAATCATAAAAGTTCTTATCACAATAAAAAATGTGTTATTATGTAAGATGGTAAGTATTAACTAAACATTTTTGTGATAATCATGTCACTCTATATACAGTTTTATTTATACATATTTTTAGAAAGCATTATTTTGTACACTTTAAAACAATGCTATATGTCAATTATATTTAAATACAACTGAGAAAAAAATAATATAAAGTCTACAAAACCTCTATGGGTTGCAAAGAGTTGGACATGACTGAGAGACTCAACAACAACAAAACCTACAAATTTAAAGCCCCAGATGGTTTCTTAGGCCTTTTTCTAGATATAAAAAGCTATAAAAGAATCAATTATTCATAAAGGTATAAATATTTCACCTTTTCCTTAAGATATTTTATGTGGACACAGCCATCACTCAAAAATTTACTTTTTAATTTAAACTTTACCATCTAAGAATGCTGACTTTTTTTTAAAACTTTTGCTATAAGAATACATTAAATAAGGTAGTGGCACTCTCAAGACTGTAAAACTTCTTTGAAGTTATCTACAATAATTAGATAAATAACAAGGCCTTAGGAAAGTTAACTTACATTTTCCCTAACGGTTTGCCTCTTACAACATTTCAGATTTTACAAATAAGTTCTAAATAATAAAAATGTGGTGAACAAAGGAGCATTTTCAAGCAAAAAGAAAAGTTAATAACGATTAAGCATTTTTCACACATTGTTCAAAAGTTCTTGCTTGAGTTTTGTTCTTAAGTAATGCTAAATTATAGTATGAAGCCCACTTTAGTAACTACTATACAAAAGCTACATTATCCATAATTACTGGAATTCAATACTAAATTAGCATTAGCTGACTGCTATTGTACATAAATTAATTTTTTTCCTGTTTCTCTGAGTTCTATGATCTACCTTGTGTAGTCTTCTTTCTCTTAGGGGTCAAAGGATGTTACAGTGAAAATAACTGTGGCCTAGAAAGAAAAAAAAAAAAAAGAAAAAAAAGCTTTAATTTATTACAGAGAACAGTTACTTAGGGAACTGTATTGCTATAAAATCTTGAGTTTCCTTGTGCCCAATGTCTGCACACTGGAAATATCATTGAATACTAACTTCAGTAGAAACTGGGGTTTGTGAATGCAAAGCAGCATTTACCTTCCGTGGATTTGTAAATGCTATTTCTCATTTCTCTCTCATTATCTGATTACCTGTGTACTCTCTTGGTAATTTATTTTGTTCTTATTTTCTCCTGGGAAAAGTTTAGTCAATTGATGTTTCACAATAATTACAACTATCTCTTGCTGAAGCTTCTCTCTTGGGTGTAGGTAACAGTACAAGGGGATTTGGGAAGCTAGAGGATTAGGGGTGTGCTCCCTTGACGCTGCCCATTGGACTCCTTTTTCACCCATCACAACCTCTGGGGGTTCAGGTTGTAGAGCAACCCCTCAGCTTGATGTCTGCTCTCATCTCATTATCTTCCTTTAAAAATCCCTTTGCCACTCTATCAGTTACTCAAGGTTTCTGAATGATAGTGTCTTTAACCCTCCCAGTGATTGAAAAACTTAAAGAGAATATGTGAATGAATATGTTAGTCACTCACTCGTGTCCGACTCTTTCCAAGTCCATGGACTTTAGCCCACAGGCTCTTCTGCCCATGGAATTCTTCAGGCAAAAATACTGAAGTGGGTTGCCATTCCCTTCTCCACAGGGTCTTCCTGAACCAGAGATTGAACCCGGGTCTCCCACATTGGAGGCAGGCAGATTCTTTATCATCTGAACCACCAAGGAAATACCACCCTTGCAAACAGAATATATGAGAAGACAAATGTACACTGTAGAGCAAAATACAAATATATTTAGGATTGCCTCACAGATGGAGCTTCTCCGGTGGCTCACACAGTAAATAATCTGCCTGCAATGTCGGAGACCTGGATTCAATCCCTGGGTCCTGAAGGTCCCCTCGAGAAGGAAATGGCAACCCATTCCAGTATTCTTGCCTGGAGAATTCCATGGACAGAGGAGCCTGCAGGGCTACAGTCCATGGACTCACAAAGAGTCGGACACAACTGAGTGACTAACACATTCACTTTTCACAAGTATCTTATTTTCAACTCTTGAATGTGTGGATACTTTCCTTTAAATTTTTCTAAAGACTAGATAAATCATTTTTCAATAGAAAAGAGAATGGTTTAAAACATCTAATTAGAATTCACTTCGAAGTAATACATTACACTTCCCTATTTTGAATTACTTATAAGGACACAATCTACTATAGAAAATATACAGCATCTTATTGAATTCTTCATTTCATGATATAATATGTGGTCCCTCAGTAAAAGAGAAAGAAGATATTTTGAGATGTAGTTACTGTATTATTTTTCTTTTTGACTAAAGAATATAGATGATTAGGGTATAGTGTCTGTCCTTGGACAAGAGATGAAGTAGGTGGAGAAAGGACACAAGATATTCTGGGGTTTTAAAGTAACTTTATTGTACACGATAGGATATTAATTAAAACACTAATAAATGTTATTCTTCTTTTGAGTTTAAAGACAGGAAACATTGCTTTCAGGCATTGGGAGTGAGCTCCTGGGGTCATGTTCTGACTTTAGCAACAGCCAATTGCGATCCCATTTCTTTGGCTTAAAGCTAGTCTTGATTGCTTTGGGTGATGAATTGGTAGACTCTATGGATGACTTCATAGTTGGAGCAGTATCTGTCTGCTCTGACAGTGTTTTGGTATTTAGTAAACTGTGAGCTGTTCTTAAAATATTGCCAATGATTCTAAAGAAGCCTAGTGCTAAGATTAAAATGTGGGTT
The DNA here is from genome assembly GCF_029378745.1 of Bos indicus. Classification (NCBI taxonomy): domain Eukaryota; kingdom Metazoa; phylum Chordata; class Mammalia; order Artiodactyla; family Bovidae; genus Bos; species Bos indicus. Next base: position 32,411,705 of record NC_091776.1, on the reverse strand, counting down.
TAATATAAACATTTTTATCACAATTTCTTTATTTACATTAACAAGAGAGCCATTTCATTGACCCTATTTCCAAAACTTTTTATCCCATTGGTACAAGATACAAAAATTTATTTGTGTTTTTATCCATGTATTAATCCATGTTACTGATTAAATTTCAGTATAGGAAGTGAACTGACTCTCATTAAAACCTTTTGATATAGGCATATAAATCTTAGACTAAAAAAAGAACTACAACCAGAAGAGTATAATAAAAATATCTATCCTTTTATGGAAGATACTTATATGATAATATCAGGTTCATCTACATGGAAGCCAGACCAGGAAACATGTAAATCCATGGCAGCGTATTTTGTAATCAGCTGTAATATTTCCTCATTTCTGTCATGTCTACTCAAAGTTTTTCTGTCAGCCTTAAGAACTTAGTTTCAGGACAGGTGAAAAGTTATATAAATTTATTTTGGAAAAAAATAATCATGAGACTGATTGTGTGATCTCAAAATTGTGGTTGGATCTTCTTGCAAGGACAATCTCTGCAGGAAACTTTTCTCATCTTACTGACATCACATTTGGCCATGGGAATTACTTTTGCCAATTAAACGTGAATGGAAACAATGACACTTCTGAACGAATGTTTTAAAGGCATCTCCTAGATCCACCATCATTTCTTTTTTCTGTCTTATTCAAGACAGAAGCTGAGCCTTCCTCTGGGTAGCAGAATGGTGAACACATGGAGCAGAGCTGCAATGAGTGTTAATGAGAAAGAGAAAAAACCTTTCTTTGTTGTAGCCATTGAGATGTTGGGGTGATTTGTTATTGTAGTGTAGCATACTGAAAGCAAATGGATACAGATAAGCTCATGAAACAAAGATGTGAATAGTTCTGAACTTCAAGTTTAATAAGGTAAGATATTATTAGAACTAATTGCAATGAGGATATTATGTGATATAGAAATTGCAGAATAACCCTTTATACTCTTTCATCACTTAGATTATTTCATTGAAATATCTTGGCATATAGGTAATGTAAAAGTATTAAGACAGAAAGTCATAATTCTACTTTTACCTCCCAATAGATGAGAGCAAGTGAGAACTAATTTGTTTGCATTTTTCAGAGGTACACTTAGCCATCTGTTGATTGAATTATTAATACGCCCACTGAATCAGTGTGTTGCTGCTTCTTTTCCTTTGGTGATAATTAAGAAGCACCAGTTTGTAGATTCTCTTTCCTCCTGTAATATAAGTTTAATTTATTCTCTATCATTAAAAACTGCATTGCAGAGCAACACATTAAAATATTCAGCAGAGGATAATTAGGCTTCTCTCTTGTATATGCAATAATAATGCTTGAAACCACTTCAAAATTAGGTAGGTAAACTCAGTCTAGAGGAAAACAAGCTTGATTGTCTTAACAGCTAATTCAGACAACCAAGAGATGCATAGCCCCCTGTAGATAGTTTTGTTTTCTCCTAACTCTATTTCTCAGTCTTCTAATTAATAACAGAATCCAACTACATAATTTTCTTTGGCTGAGATAGAAATTTCTCCAATGGCTCTTAGTGAAGGGGCAGAAAAATCAGCAATGATCCAGAAAATCTAATAGCAGATTTTGCCATTTTAATAAAACAGAATTTCAATTCACTAATTAATGTTGTTACTTAAAAGTCAGGGCCATTAAGGCATCAAAACTAAAAGGCCCAGAACAAAGTTTCTCCAATGACTTCAAAATATTTTGATTAACTAGTCTCTGCCTGGTTTTTAAAAAAGACAGTACTTGGAACAAAAGGCAAAATTTAATCCTGTTGCCAGCTAATCATTTTTCCCCCTCATTTAGTGGTAAATTAACCTCCTGACTATTTTATTTCCAAGGCACAAATATAATTTGACTCAGCTGAAGTTTTATAGTTTGGTAGCAAACTAGATAAATTTAAATGCATACTTGTACATTTGTTATGATCCTTGAAGGTTTTGGATCCTAGTACCTTACACTCAGCTGGACTTCCTGTAGAGAGATGAAATTTTTTCTCCCTCCAAACAATTTACAAAGGCCAAAGGTTTCCAAGGAAAAATAAAAGAAAACTGAAGAAAACCTGATCTTTTGCACAACCCTAATGGAGTACAGAAAAAAAAAATGTTTAGAACAGAACTGAAAATCCATGAAATGTTCTGTGTCCCAGAGGTTAACAATGGCTAGTCTTGAATGCTCAACAGATTTTCCATTACAATTTTTTAGGGATGAGTATTTTATCTTAATAGTAAAATAGTTCTTTGTGTTCCTGTGAATCTCATTAAGATACTCAGAGAAAACACTTATTCACTGTCTTTATCCTCCTTAGGTAGAAAAGTCTGGATTTAAGGGTTTTTTGTTTGTTTGTTTGTTTTATAGTCATTTTCCATAGTCAAGAAGTCATCATTAATCCCCATGAACTCTTACTAGAATTTTTAAAAAGATTATAATATCTTGCTTTAGATGGAGAATTTCTGGGAAAATATTATTTCAGTAAGACTAGATCAAGCAAAAAGAGGATCTCAGATTTTATGACAGTTTTCATAAATAATCCCGAAGAACATAATTCTTAACTTTTAGTTCATTAATAAGAAATCATATGTCTTCAACGAATGTAAAGGATTTTAAAACTAGACAAAACTGAATACTATTTTTTGTAAAATTTTAAATAAAAACATTGCTTTCAAAAGAAGAAATAGTTTTCATACATCATTGTGAAAGGAAAAAGCCCACCACTTTTAAACCTGGCATAAGTGTTACTCATCATGTAAAATAGTGTGGCTTCACACTATATTCATGCATAGCTTGAAACATAGCTAACTATGAAAGTTGTCTCTTTGCACAAAAAGTATAGTTCCCATTTTCAAAATAGCCAAATGACTCTCTAAAACCATCATTTAAAAAGTAACAGCAAATTAATATTATATGTCAAGATATTTAATGTGTTATAGTCAAGATCCAAATCTAATATCCTTCCTAATGTATTGCATAAAAAAGAATAGTATACACATTTTCATATAGGTACTCATATGTAGATATGTTAAATTATAATTTGTTAAATAAGAAAAGCCCAAACTCACCTTTTCATAAATAGTATATGCCAGCAATGCTTCTTAAAAGAGTTTCATGTAAACAATAATAGAGGACAATATGTTGTCTGATGAAACTAACTGAACATCGGAAAGTTATTTTATCAGATAAAATAAGACTGTAGGGGGAAGTGTGGTGTTCCCTGGTGACTCATTGGTAAAGAATCCACCTGCCAATGCAGGAGACTCAGGTTCCATCCCTGGTCCAGGAAGATCCCCTACTTCAGTATTCTTTCCAAGAGAACCCCATGGAGCCTGGCTGACCACAGTCCCTGAGGTCACAGAGAGTTGCACATAACTTAGAGACTGAAAAACAATCACCACCACAACAGGAGGAGGAGGTGTAAGAGAAGATCCTTAGCACAAGTTGGTCAGTTGGTCTTAAAACAATTAGGATTAATTTGCAACATTTCTGAAAACATGAAGTAATTTCCCCTTGTGATATTTTCCTTCATTAAGGGATATTGTATAGAATAATGACCTACCAAATCCTCTGAGAATTCAGCAGTTAGGGATATCAGGGTTTGGAGGAAGGGTGGGCTGCTTGTGTTTGTAGCCATCAGGAGTTTAGTTGTCACTTGCGAAGAAAGATGAGTAATTCATATCCCATTGCTTTCATCATTCCCTTTCTATATACTTTCAACAATGGGCATTCTGTATGGACGGAGTAAAGGGAATCAAAACTGAGAAGTTTCCAGGGAATTACATGCACTGGGTTCTTACTAGTTTCCTGCTACTTTCCTAGGATCCTGTGTGGAATAAGATAAATCACACTCCTGAATCAGTTTCCAAATGTATATGTTTACCTTCTGACATTCTTTTTTTAAAATATTTGATTGTTTCAAGTCTTAGATGCAGCACGTGGCATTTTCATTGCATCTTGTGGGATCTTTGTGGTACATGGATTCTCTAGGGGTGCTGCACAGGCTTAGCTGCTCTGCAACACATGGGATCTTAGTTCCCTGCCCACAGATTGGAACCGGGTTCCTTGCATTGCAAGGTGAATTCTTAACCATTGGACCATCAGGGAAGTCCCACCTTCATTCTATTTCAATCATTCATTTATTTAACACACTTCTATTCAGCACCTTGTTTATGAAGGAGACAAAGATGAATAAGAAAGAGATTCTCCTCTGTACATCTTAGAGTCTAGAGACGCTGCACATCTCTGAGTCAAGGAAGAGTTTTGGGCATGTGAAAAAATGAAAGAGGACACTGCATTTGTTTCCTATTGCTGCTATAATAAATAGGTCCTGTGCCAGCATTATTTCCTATTGCTGTTGCAACAAATAACCATAAAAATAGGAGTCTAACATAACATAAGTTTATTATCATACATTTAATGGACGTCAGAAATCCATAATCAGTTTCCTTTGGCTGAAATCAAGATGGCAGCTGGCCTGTGTTACTGTTTTAAGTTTTGAAGGAGAATCCATTTCCTTGTTTTTTGCAGTCCCTAGAGGCCTCAGAATCCTTGGCTTGTAGCCCTTTCTGCCATCTGTATATCTGGTATCATGGCATCTTCTCTCCTCTCTGGCCCCTGTGTCCAACTTTACATCTTTTCCCTCTGACTTGATTCTCCCGCCTCCTTCCTATAAGGATATATGTGATTACATTGGGACCAACTGGATAATGTAAAATAAACTCCTATCTTGGGCTTCCTAGGTGACACAAATGTAAAGAACCTGCCTGCCAATTCTAGAGATGCAAGACTCGGGTTCTATCCCTGAGCTGGGAAGGGGGGCATGGCAACCCATTCCAGTATTCTTGCATGGAGAATTCCATGGACAGAGGAGCCTGGTGGGCTGCAGTCTATGGGGTTGTGAAGAGTCAGACACGACTGAAGTGACTTAACACACACACACATTCTCCTATCTCTGGATCCTTAACTTGACCATGTTTGTAAAATTTCATTTGTATATAAGGTAATGTACTCCCAGTTTCCTGGGATAGAATGTAGACATCTTTGGGGACCACTCTTCAGTGACCAATGACCTGAGATTGAGGAGTGAACAGTGCAAATAGAGGTTGGTGACTGAGGCAAGGATCAGTTCTTCTAAACTGGACTCCTGTATAAAGTCTGGATTTATTATTAACAACATGAGGAGTCCTTGAAGTTTTTCTTTTTAATCAAGAAATTTATGTCGCCTAATGTATGTCACCTGTTCTGCGGACAATGGATGGGAGTGAAGCAAGAATAAACATAAAGGCTTACTTGTTTTCTCTATTTTCATATATCCCTTTGGAAAATGAAATAAGTAGCAATTAGACTGGTGTTTGTGAGGTAAAATATTTTACAAACTTAGTTCACTGTAAAAAGGGGCATTGACTTTTAGCCTCTATACTAGAAAAGTTATTAACTGTGAAATTTGGGGAATTAAGGGCATACTACACACTAGATTTTACGTGAGCTTAGAGTTTAGTGATAAACTCACAGAAAATGCATGGGTTGCTGCACACAGTTAATTGAAAAAAAAAAGTTCCAACATTATGTAACTCAAAGCAATTACTCTAAGATATCATAGTCACAGCAGTAGTTCTTCACCATCATTAAAATTACCTCTTTAATTTGAATATTGTTCCACTCTCATTACTTACTTGAATGCTTATAAAATTTTGAAATGCCTTCCTAATACTTCACTTGGTTTTGTGATGAAATACAGTCATATCACAGGTTGACAATCCCAAATATCTAGGTCATGTAATTTCTTCCTGGGATATCTTTGGAAGGTACTTTGCCTGAAATTCAGACATCCTATGAATCCTTGATAATTGTTCTCAATGATCATCACATCCAGATCCTGAGAAATAGCCCCGCTAGGCAGATCTTGTGTTACAAACTTGATGTGGCTCCTGTTATTTCAAACCAGCATCTCTGCACACCTGCAACAACTCTGGCAACAAAGGAACATGACAAAAAATTCTTCTGCGAGTCTTGATGTATCTGAAGCAGTATATACTTTGTTATGTACTCCACGTGACCTGGTTAATGTGGGCACTCATTCCTCAATGAATTTGCATACACATAGTACATCTATGTCCATAAGTAAATACCTGCAAATCTAAATGATATTTAGAAATAACATAAAGAAGAATAACAGTGAAGAATTGATGTGCCCGAACTCTGGTGCTACAGAAGACTTTTGAGAGTCCCTTGGACAGCAAGGAGATCAATCCACAAGGAGATCAAACCAGTCAATCTTAAAAGAAATCAACCCTGAATATTCATTGGAAAGGCTGAAGCTGAAGCTACAATACTGTGGCCACCTGATGGGAAGAGCCAATTCATTGGAAAAGACCCTGATTCTGGGAAAGATTGAGAGCAGGAGGAGAAGCGGATTGCAGAGGATGGCATGGTTGGATGGCATCAATGACTTGTGAACATGAGTTTGAGCAAACTGCAAGAGATAGTGAAGGACAGGGAAGCCTGGTGTACTGCAGTCTATGGGGTTACAAAGAGTCAGACATGAATGAGAGACTGAACAACAACACAATTACAAAAAGAAATCTAGGTATGAACGTGAGCAATTTGAGTGTGTTAGGACAATCTTTCTTTCATCAACTTTTAAGAAAATCACAACAGTTAGTTAAGAGGCCAACTAGGACTCATTTTTTGACACCTTTAAAATTTCACAAATATTAAACCTATTAATATAATTTATTTTTACTTCTCAACAAAGTTTAAGGAGCTCACACAGGAAGAGGGGTGGTGAGAATTACTCAGCTTCTCTTGGTCACCAGTCTTTACCTAGTGATTAAATAGTCTGGCTCCAACCACCCAGCTCATTGTTTTTTTTACCCACAGTGTGAAAGAAAAATCATCTCTGTGCCAACCCCACATCATATAAAACCCTAACAATGTGTTGAGTGTGACTTAAGAGCCCATAATGTATTTTTCATGAAGGTAAGGAAAATCCATTAAAGAGATTAATTTGTGTTTGGAGAACCTACCTCTCTTTAGTCAAAAGTATTTGTTCTGTTCACTGTGGTTTTCTGATATGCTATGATAGTTCAGAATCCAGTGATGGCATTGCACATTACTTCTTCCACAGATGGATATTTTATCAAGTATTTAAACAGCTATTTCTCAAAGGGGATTATTGACTTGTTGCTAAACTTTCTTTTTTTCTTTTTTTGGTAATTATTATACTCTAAGGTTTTTACAAAGGGCTATTTTTTCAGGAACATTCATGTTGTAAGAAGCTGCTCTTTTACACTTGAGTAATGTTTATTTTCTGCCACTCTAATAGAATTTTCTACAGAGAAAATTGTTATGTTTATAATGCATTTTGATTGATTAGTAACAACATAGATTTAGCCATTTTGATACAAAATGCAAATCATAGGTTGAGTTGAATTCTGTAGTTAAGAAATTTGAAGTAATAAAAAGCAGCCTTCATGTTATAAATAAAGTCACACAAACTCATTACAAGGAGGTGTGATCTGAAGAAAGGGAGCAGAGGGCATGGTTTTTATCCTTACACCACCTCAAGCTCAGTGATTTATATCTGCAGTGATTCTCAACTTAGCTCCCTGGAACTGCCTGAAGCACTTAGAAAATATACATGTCTAGGTCCTACCCTTACAGTGTTTCATCTAACTGGTTTGAAGTCTGAGGATCAATTGTTGTCCAAGTTATTCAGGTGATCCTAATATCCAGCCAAAGTTAAGAACCATTAGGCTAATGGAAGAATGGTGTTTTGTTGCTTAGTTGCCAATGTCGTGTCCAGCTCCTTGAGATCTTGTGGATTGGAGCCCACCCAGTTCCTCTGTCCACGGGTTCTTCCCAAGCAAGAATACTGGCGTGGGTTGCCATTTCCTTCTCCAGGGGATCTTCCTAGTTCAGGGATCAAACCTGGGTCTCCTGCATCAGCAGGCAGATTCTTTACCACTGAGCTAGCAGGAAAGCCCCTAAAGGAAGAATAAAAGCTCTAAAAGTGGAATGCCCTTGTGAGAAATGGGCAGAAAGAATAGAAGGAAGCAAATTTTATTTTTTTCCTCAAATACGTCCATTGAGCAGCCTGGGTTTATATTTTCTTTCCACCTGGGACTCTTCTAATTATAAAGCATTCCCATTGAATTGCAAACCAGGAATGAAAGTCTCTGAGACATGAGGTCTTCATTAGGTGTAGGTGCTTTTGTCTGCAGCTGTAGCTGCACAAAAGGATTGCTGCATGAGGACACATACCTGATGATGAAACCTAGCCTGTACTCCCTTCTTCAGGGAGTCCTACCCAATGTAGGAAGAATGAGCTTTTCCTAATGAATACAAAGGTGCTGCCCGGGATAGTGGCAGTGCTGGAAGAGATGGAAGATTCATGTTGGATATTAGATGATTGGGTTAGCTGGGAGACCGTGCCCTTCACCAATCTATAGGCAGCCTCAAGAGAGGAAGGAGCAGCCTCAAAGAAAATAGCAGATCCAGCCTGACATTGGACACCCATTCAGCAGCCATATTCCACTGGACCCAGAAGCCATAGTGGGCAGAGCAAGAACTGTGCAGTTAAAGCAAGAAAAGAAAGGCACTCAAATTCAGTGCTCTGTGACAACCTAGAGGCGTGGGATGGGCTGGAAGGTGGGAGGGAGCTTCAGGAGGGATAGGACATATGTATATCTATGGCTGATTCATGTTGATATATGGTGGAAACCAACCCAATACTGTAAAGCAATTATCCTCCAATTAAAAATAAATAAATTAAAAGAGAAAACAAATGCACTCAAGGAAACTCTCATCTTCAGAGACAGCATAAGCCAAGACTTGATGCCATCAGGAGGGATACAGCTGTAATAATTATCCTTTGATATATGAGTAATAAATTTCATGTTTAAGAGACAGATGTTGGGGAGAGTTAATTTTGCTCTGGGTAAACTCATACAGTAGAAAAGTGATCCTACAGGGTTCTGACAGAAAAGATTAGGTTAGATACATAGAAGACTGCAGGAAGTATAGACACACACACACAATGACAATGAAACACACACCACACCTTCAACATCTCACAGAATAAGTGCACATTTATTTTATTAGAATTCTGGGATGTTCCAAACAAGCCATGTTTGAAACATAGGGAGGAAGAATGATAAGACAGCAGAATAATTGAGGATATGGGGCCTAGAGTCAGACTAAAGAGGATTTTAATTCTGCATGCCCTTTAGGAAATTACTTAACTTCTTATACCCTAGTTTCCTTGATCCAGGAAAAAAAGGTTGGTTGCTGTGAGGGTTAAATGAGATGATCCATGTAAAAAGCTAAGCTCAGAGCTTTGAACATGTTTAATACTTAATAACAGTTATCATGTTTTTAATTAATCAGTTCACAATCTTAGCTCAGCAAATGAGTAAACACCTTGACATTAATTCTTTGCCAACATATTATGAAATGTTTTAGAATTGTCCTTATTACAAAGTAGTGTTCTCCACTAAGGGAGTTCTTCCTTTAAAAATTTTTGCAGTTAAATAAAATCATAAGCTTGGAGAGAGACAGGTTTCTGAAATATTGGCAGGGGGCCTGGAATTTTTAAAAAATAATAATTCTTATCACCTTTTCAATCATCTGAGCCACTACAATCACCACCAAAACACTTCTTTGTTACCATAGAGACCCATAGAGATATTCATATATTAAATAACAAACAATAATAGAATTCTTCTATTCTGCTCCACAAGAATAGAAGTTAGAATGAGACACTCCTATTTAAATTTCTGAATTAGATTTCTTTTTGCCAGAAAATGGCCATGAAGGAGATTTGATTTGAATGTATGGAGGATTCTGCAAGTTTAATTATAAAGCAAATTTTGGTATTTGAAATATAGTAAAGTCAGTATGCTGAATAAGTTGGTCTCATTGGGTTTAACCAGAAATTATACTTTTTTCTATAATGATCCCTCTACCTAGCTATTCTGTAAGGGGGTGATACTTGCCCACCTTTTTAAACACAATTAAGAAATTTTTCTGAACTTCCCAGTAAGATTCTTCCTAAAATGTAAATTTATGTATACTAACGGAGAAGGCAATGGCACCCCACTCCAGTATTCTTGCCTGGAAAATCCCATGGATGGAGGAGCCTGGAAGGCTTCAGTCTATGCGGTCGCTGAGGGACGGATACAACTGAACGTCTTCCCTTTCACTTTTCACTCTCATGCATTGGAGAAGGAAATGGCACCCCACTCCAGTGTTCTTGCCTGGAAAATCCCATGGATGGAGGAGCCTGGAAGGCTTCAGTCTATGCGGTCGCTGAGGGTCGGATACAACTGAACGTCTTCCCTTTCACTTTTCACTTTTCACTTTCCTGCATTGGAGAAGGAAATGGCAACCCACTCCAGTGTTCTTGCCTGGAGAATCCCAGGGACGGGGGAGCCTGGTGGGCTGCCGTCTGTGGGGTCACACAGAGTCAGACACGACTGAAGGGACTTAGCAACAGCAGCAGCATGTATACTAAAACAATAAAAGACCCTTCAAAGACAGATTCTAAAAATTAAACTAACAAAAGCAGGATAAATATTCTTGGTTTATATTTATGTACTTGTCAATTTTGTTGGCACTATGAAATCTAATTAAGCTTTTGAACTTTTTTTTTTCCCTCAGTCACATTTTTTATTGTTATTATAAACGTCTGCCTCTATATTGGGCTTTTGTAGTTCTGTGGAGTTTTCCTTTTTTCCTTTCTTCTTCCTTTTTTTTTTGTTCTTTCTTCTTTTTTTCTTTTCTCTTTTTCTAATTTTAATTTTAATTATTTTAAAACTATTATTTTTTTTTACATTTATTCCTTTGCTTTTCCTACTGTTCTTTTCCCTTTGCAGCCAATCTTTAATGTATATAAATCTTCTTTATCTACCGCTATTTAACTTTGTATATCTATTCTTTCTTTCCTTTCCTCTCAACATATTTGTTAGTTTTGTTTTCATTGCTTTATTACCCACTTGGCACCTTGCTTTAGCTTTGTTTTCCAGTTTGTGTTTTAGTTCTTTTTATTCTTAACTGGTAAATATAAATTTTTTATTTCTTTTGTTCACTATGTCAATCTACTGTACTTTAATTTTGTTGGACTGTTTTGATTTTGCTATGTGTGTATATGTATATTCTATGATTTTAATTATTATTTGCCTGATTTTGTAACTGCCATTTGTTCTGGAGTTCATCTTTGTTTTCTCATTTTTGGGTATTTGTTTTAATCTCACTTCATGCCATACCAAACCACTTGCAAAATCTTCATTCCTGACCAGAGATAAAGCCCTGAGCCTTTGGAGTGGGAGCACTGACTCCAAGATCCTAGAGTAGCAGAGAACTAACCCTAGGGAGTATCAAATAGTTAGAACTCACACAAAGGAAACCACTTGAATACAAGACCCAGCATCATCCAACCACCAGTAGCACCCTATTCCGAACACCTCATCTAAACAGCAAACAGAAAAAAAATATACTCATTTAATCAGTTTCATTGAACCTGTCTCTAATGTATCAATGGTATAATTTCTAAAAGATATATATTTTTTTCAAATTGTCTTAGTTTTCTCATAGAATCAATTGCATTTAAGGCTAATAAATTTTAGATTGTTGATATTATAAAAAAATAAAATTTTCTGGATATTCTCAGACAATAAATACATTTTGTTGACTTTAATCCTGCAACCAGTCTCACTTCATAATATACTTTTTTCATGTTAATATGTTTAGTACTATAAATTTGTCAAAATTATTTACTCTTTTCAAAGGAAAATCTGGTCTCTACTAGCTTTATCTCCTGGACTCTACTGCAGTCGATGGGATCACAAAGAGTCAGACACAACTGAGAAACTGAACTGAACTACTAGCTTTGGGTGTATTTACAGGTTGGAGTGAGTGTCAGAGACACACAATCATTTTACTCTAAAGAAATCCTCCTAATTCACAGCCCTCCTGTCCTTTTCATTGTATCCTCCTTTATATTCTAGAAAGGTGATGATTAAGAGCCAAGTACCAGTGAAAGAGGAGTGAAAAAGTTGGCTTAAAGCTCAACATTCAGAAAACGAAGATCATGACATCTGGTCCCATCACTTCATGGCAAATAGATGGGGAAACAGTGGAAGCAGTGTCAGACTTTATTTTTGGGGGCTCCAAAATCACTGTAGATGGTGACTGCAGCCATGAAATTAAAAGACACTTACTTCTTGGAAGGAAAGTTATGACCAACCTAGATAGCATATTCAAAAGCAGAGACATTACTTTGCCAACAAAGGTTGGTCTAGACAAGGCTATGGTTTTTCCAGTGGTCATGTATGGATGTGAGAGTTGGACTGTGAAGAAAGCTGAGTATCGAAGAATTGATGCTTTTGAACTGTGGTGTTGGAGAAGACTCTTGAGAGTCCCTTGGACTGCAAGGAGATCCAACCAGTCCATTCAAAGGAGATCGGTCCTGGGTGTTCATTGGAAGGACTGATGTTGAAGCTGAAACTCCAGTACTTTGGCCACCTCATGTGAAGAGTTGACTCATTGAAAAAGACCCAGATGGGAGGGATTGGGGGCAGGAGGAGAAGGGGATGACAGAGGATGAGACGGCTGGATGGCATCACTGACTCGATGGACGTGAGTCTGGGTGAACTCCGGGAGTTGGTGATGGACAGGGAGGCCTGGCGTGCTGCGATTCACAGGGTCGCAAAGAGTCAGACATGACTGAACAAATGAACTGAACTGAACAGCACCATAAAGGCATTCACTCCCTTTCTTAGAGCGTCCACCACAGGTGTTCTGGAATCTCTTTATGGACTTTAGAACAAGTTAGTGTTTAATGTTTGAAGGCCTTGGTTGAAATTCTTTCCTTTGAACACTCTTGTAAAAACTGATATTCTGGAAGGTAGATCTTAGATATGACAAGGGCCAGATATTTTAAGGCATTTTTTCCCCAGTTCTTAAACTACTGTTCACTTTAGCCAAACTAGCTCAATTTGTATGTTTCTAATTGGTGACGTGTTAGTTGCTCAGTCATGTCCAACTCTTTGCTACCTCAGGGACTATAGCCTGCCAGGTTCCTTTGTCCATGGAATTCTCCAAGCAAGAATAATGGAGTAGGTAACCATTCCCATCTCTAGGGGATCTTCCTGGGTCTCCTGCATTGCAGGCAGATTCTTTACCATCTGAGCCACTAGGGAAGTGTCATTTAATATAATGCAGTTATTCTTCACTCAGTGATGTTAGCAGAAAACATGAGGTATAACCAGGAAAATTAATACAGCTTCCCTAAATCACTGAGTACTGTACTGTAGGTATTTTAAACCTTCTACTTCCTCCCTCTCTCCTCCTCTTTTTCCTTCTTTAACAAAAATAACAAGAACTACTAGTAACTTAAGACTTTCTGTGTGTCAGGCAAAGTATCCAGATGCAGATAGTGTTCCTTGAAATTTGGCTAAGCATAATACTCAGCAACACGAAAAAATCCCCTTATAATGTATATCCAGAGACTGAAACCCCAAAATCAATCATTAAACATTTTAGCCAATACTTCAGGAAATTAGTTCCTCTGAAACCATTCCATCAGCAGTAGTATTTATCAGCTTCAGTTTTCTGAAAGAACTCTGGGCCAGTTTTGCAAAGTTGCCATGGGTAATTCTTATTATTTTTAAAAGAGTGGAAATGCATTTTGTTCTTGTAAGAATCCGTAAAATGTTTTTATTCAATTGAACATATCCCATTCTTTCTTTACAAACTGCGGCGGCAACACCTCCCACCTGTCAGAGTTACATATACACCAACAAGAGGATTTAATCATTTTCCCAAGCTTGTGTGGTAGGCTCAGGCCCCTCCTTATCCCGGGTACAATGTGGAGGGAAGTCCATATGCATAAGGAAGAGACTCATTAACTCTATGGCAAGTCTGTGGTTCAAAGTATCTATTTAATGGAGGGTCAAAAAGGTTATGTAACTCTCATTTTCATCAACATTTCTAAAATGTTAAAGTAGGCTTGTTTTCTTTTTAAAAGAATAGGAAGGAGAAAAAAAGTGGAGATAATTCCTCTAATAGTATCAAATACACTTACAGGCAGACATGTGGGAATAAAAAAATTGTTATTTGCAGATTTTCAAGGGCTTAAAGCTTTTCAAATAAATGTATGCACCATTAGCATTCACTCAGCTATAAAGGCTTTGATCTTCCTTTAAAAGAAACTAGGGGGAAAAAAGAAGGGAGGGAAAGAAAGGAGTGAGAAAGTGAAGCTGTCAGCAATTTGAATGCTGCCAATTATTACACCACTTATAAAGAGCTAATTGAACACCATTGCTTCCAAAAAGAATCATCTCTACTCATTTTGTGTTCTTTTTTTTAAATTTATACTGTAAAGAAACTTGATTATTGATAAGATCCACGTTGCAAGCTGAAAGGGAATGTCATTGTACAACAATGAAACCATTTCTTTAGCTTACTCCAAGCAAGTCTATATGGGTATTTTGGGTTTAGGAATTCTATTCTCATGACTTCAGCTTTAAGTTCAGTTTCAACAGTTTGCAAATAAAATGTAAGATGACTGAATTTCTATCTGCATCTCTAGTTCTCTCTCTGTATTCATATCAGGACATAAATATAATCTATTACTACTTCCAGCAATTAATAATTACTGTCCCTGCTTACACTGAAGACCTACCCATTACTCTATATAAGTCTTTTCCTCTGTCTCATCTTCCCCTTTCAGTTAGTCATCAAGGCATATTTACAACTCCCTCCTAACTACCTCGATGATGATTTCCTTCTTCTCAGTGTCTGCTTCCACTGTCTTTGCTATGTTCTCATTCCCTCTCTGGGCATTCATGAAATTTGTTCTCCATTGCTAGTTTCCTTTTCATTTTTGAAGACACTCTTCATTGCTTATTTTCACACTGGAACCTGAATGATCTTGCTTTTAAAACATTTCCAATGAATACATGAAATGGAACAATACAGTCGAATGTTCAACACAATTACACAGCTTCATGAATGATATCACAAAGCCAACGTCTGTGGGGCCACTACTCAGGTCAGGAAATCAAAAATGGCCAGAACCCAGAATTTTCCTCATGACTCTAACCTCATAAACCCAGTGACTATTCAGGTATTTTTCTCACTGTCTTTGCACTTGGTTTTCTTCTTGTTTTTTCTAGAAGTTCCTTCTTTATTATGCACATAGGCCCCTTGTCCATCCATGTAACACATGACTCCTTCCTCTCCTTGACTTGCCTTTTTATTCTCTTTGTACTCTCTTTTAATGAACAGAAATTTAAAATTTTGATTTCAGTGTATAAGTCTATTTCTTTAAGGTGACTGCTTTTTCGGTCCTGTTTGAGATATCCTTCCTTACTAATAGTGTGAAGAGATTCTTGTATAGTATATTTTAGAAACTGTAAATCACATTGATCAATAATTTACCTCAAATTGATTTCTGTGCTTGGTGTGAAGTAGTGCTCAGGTTTCTTCCACATGAATTTCCAATTGTGCCATCATCATTTATTGAAAACCTCATCTTTTCCCTACTGCTGTGTAGTGACAAATTTATTTTATGTCCTGTCCTTCTATCTGTTTAATCTATGCCTGAGCTTCCTCTTTTATATATTGTTATATTATTTGTCTATTCTTATAGTACAACAGATTTAAGGGACTAGATCTGATAGACAGAGTGCCTGATGAACTATGGACTGAGGTTCGTGACATTGTACAGGAGACAGGGATCAAGACCATCCCCATGGAAAAGAAAGGCAAAAAAGCAAAATGGCTGTCTGAGGAGGCCTTAGAAATAGCTGTGAAAAGAAGAGAAGTGAAAAGCAAAGCAGAAAAGGAAAGATAAAAACATCTGAATGCAGAGCTCCAAAGAATAGCAAGGAGAGATAAGAAAGCCTTCCTCAGCGATCAGTGCAAAGAAATAGAGGAAAATAACAGAATGGGAAAGACCAGAGATCACTTCCAGAAAATTAGAGATACCAAGGGAACACTTCATGCAAAGATGGGCTCGATAAAGAACAGAAATCGTATGGACCTAACAGACGCAGAAGATATTAAGAAGAGGTGGCAGGAATACACAGAAGAACTGTACAAAAAAGATCTTCATGACCCAGTTAATAATGATAGTGTGATCACTCACCTAAAGCCAGACATCCTGGAATGTGAAGTCAAGTGGGCCTTAGAAAGCATCACTATGAACAAAGCTAGTGGAGGTGATGGAATTCCAGTTGAGCTATTTCAAATCCTGAAAGATGATACTGTGAAAGTGCTGCACTCAATATACCACCAAATTTGGAAAATTCATCAGTGACCACAAGACTGGAAAAGGTCAGTTTTCATTCCAATCCCAAAGAAAGACAATGCCAAAGAATGCTCAAATTACCGCACAATTGCGCTCATTTCACATGCTAGTAAAGTAATGCTCAAAATTCTCCAAGCCAGGCTTCAGCAATACATGAACTGTGAACTTCCTGATGTTCAAGCTGGTTTTAGAAAAGGCAGAGGAACCAGAGATCAAATTGCCAACATCAGCTGGATCATTGAAAAAGCAAGAGAGTTCCAGAAAAACATATGTTTCTGCTTTATTGACTATGCCAAAGTCTTTGACTGTGTGGATCACAATGAACTGTGGAAAATTCTGAAAGAGATGGGAATACCAGAACACCTGACCTGTCTCTTGAGAAACCTATATGCAGGTCAGGAAGCAACAGTTAGAACTGGACATGGAACAACAGACTAGTTCCAAATAGGAAAAGGAGTACATCAAGGCTGTATATTGTCACCCTGCTTATTTAACTTATATGCAGAGTACATGGTGAGAAATGCTGGGCTGGAAGAAGCACAAGCTGGAATCAAGATTGCCAGGAGAAATATCAATAACCTCAGATATGCAGATGACACCACCCTTATGGCAGAAAGTGAAGAGGAACTCAAAAGCCTCTTGATGAAAGTGAAAGAGGAGAGTGAAAAAGTTGGCTTAAAGCTCAACATTCAGAAAACAAAGATCATGGCATCATTCCCCATCTATTTTCCATCACTTCATGGGCAGTAGATGGGTAAACAGTGGAAACAGTGTCAGACTTTATTTTTTTGGGCTCCAAAATCACTGCAGATGGTGACTTCAGCCATGAAAATTAAAAGATGCTTACTCCTTGGAAGAAAAGTTATGACCAACCTAGATAGCATATTGAAAAGCAGAGACATTACTTTGCCAACAAAGGTCCGTCTAGTCAAGGCTATGGTTTTTCCAGTGGTCATGTATGGATGTGAGAGTTGGACTGCAAAGAAAGCTGAGCGCCAAAGAATTGATGCTTTTGAACTGTGGTGTTGGAGAAGACTCTTGAGAGTCCCTTGGACTGCAAGGAGATCCAAACAGTCCATTCTAAAGGTGATCAGTCCTGGGTGTTCTTTGGAAGGAATGATGCTAAAGCTGAAACTCCAGTACTTTGGCCATGTCATGCAAAAAGTTGACTCATTGGAAAAGACTCTGATACTGGGAGGGATTGGGGGCAGGAGGAGAAGGGGACGACAGAGGATGAGATGGCTGGATGGCATCACTGACTCGATGGACTTGAATCTGGGTGGACTCCAGGAGTTGGTGATGGACAGGGAGGCCTGGCGTGCTGCGATTCATGGGGTTGCAGAGAGTTGGACACTACTGAGTGACTGAACTGAACTGATAGTACAATGTCTTAATTACTATAAATTCATAAAATTGACTAGAGTACTTCCAATTTAAAAAAAGTGTTTTCCTGGTGCTTTGCTATATATCATTTTAGATCAATTTATCAAGTATGATACTTGTAAAATGTTGTTATATTCTTTATCATAATAAGGAATTACCTATGTATAATTTTTGTAATATTTTTTGTTATCATAAGCTGTTCTTGAATTTATCAAATGCTTTTCTCTATCCTTTGTTGATTATATAATTTTCTCTTCTGTTATGTTAACATGATGAATTTTCCAAATTTTTCAAATATTAAAATAAGCTTATAATTATAAACTAAACTCCAAATGGTAAAACAGTATTATCCTTTAAAATATTTGCTGGGTTTAGTTTAATATATTTGTTTAAAATGTTTGCATCCAATTGATGAAGAGGTTGCTGTGTGAACTTTTTTTTATATTTTTCATGTTTTGACATCAAAGCCTGACTTCATAAAAACAATGTGGCAAGTGTTCTTTCTTCTATTTTGGGGAAGAGTTTCTGGAAAAATGGCATTATTTATCTTTTAAGATTTTAGTAGTAAATGTGGGTGAAATCATCTAGGCACAGGGTTTCCTTTGTGAAATTTAATGTTTACAATTATTTTTATTTTAATGAAAGCATCATATTTTCATTTTTCACTTTGTCAATAATGTTAGTTTTGTTTTTGAATTGTTCAATTTCATCAAAATTTGCAAATTAACTTGCATAAGATTATCTATATTATTGTTACACATTATGTCTAATGTATATATCTTTTTTAATATAAATTTATTTATTTTAATTGGAGGCTAATTACTTTACAATATTGTATTGGTTTTGCCATACATCAACATGATAATTAAAATAATACATTATTATTTTCATGTGAATGATTTGTAATGTTCTTTCCCATTCATCATTGATATTTATCATTGTGTCTTTTGCTTTTTATTCTTATTATCCCCTTTATTTGCATCACCACTACAAAACACATCTCACTTTACATGGCTCCAAATTCCAATTGTTTCATGAATATGAATATATGCATATAAATATACATACACATATTTATGTTTCTGTTTCTTAATTTTATGCCAAAAATGGGCATATCCATGAGTTCATATGTTCTGTACTATTCTATATCAGAAATGGGTTAAAGGGACTTCTTTTTTGGAGGGGAGAGGAAATGAAATTTTTTACAACATAAAAAGTCAATACAGATTAGAACTGTACAAATTTATAGCAATAAGAAAATAAGAATAGCTATAAAAGATATTTGAAACAAGCTAACACATTGGATAAATAAAATTATGCCACGGACCTCCTGACAGTATTTGATACACATATAGACACACACACATATAGATATATATAAGTTATATAACTATAAAGAAAGTTAAGGTGTTTTATATCAATACTCAATATTTGGTCTTTTCTTACAAATAATAAGAGCTTTTTTTTATTAGAACAAGCAAAATTAAAATGCAGCCTCAGGAAATATTTTTGGATATGTGCTTTGCTTTGTCGCTCAGTTGTGTCTGACTCTTCACGGCACCATGGAGTGCAGCCCTCCACGCTCCTCTGTTCATAGGATTCTCCAGGCAAGAATACTGAAATGGGTTGCCATGCCCCGCTCTAGGGGATATTCCCAACCCAGGGATTGAACCCAGGTCTCCTGCATTGCAGGTAGATTCTTTACCATCTGAGCCAGCAGGGAAGCCCATTTTTGGACATAGATATAACTAAATACATGGAAAAGAAAATATTTGTGCATTTTCATTTTATTTACATTATGTAGTGAAAAATGGCCAGTGTGGTGCGGGAAATGAGAAATAGTTGAAAGAGTGTCTAATTAGGATGCAAATTGGAGGGGGGATCTCCATTACTTTTTTTCAAGATAAGCCTCTGCTGAACAAATGAGACTATAGATTTTCTTTAAATAACAAAACCAAGAAATAAAAATAATCTCATCGGCAACAATTACTGAGTGCTTTTTATTTGCCAAGCACTGTTTAAGTTCTTTAGGAGCATAAACCCACTGTTCCTCTCAGTTGCTCCTAAGGTAAGTTATTAGTTTTATCTTCAATTATAAATTACAAAAGAAGTATGAGCTAACTTCAAGTTACAAAGTTCACAAAGCCAGTAGATATCAGATCTGGGATTAGACTGAAGGTAAATCTAAGCTGTTAAAGATTATTCTATACTGTTGCAAACAATAAAAACGGTTTGTATAATTCAATGGTTCCTAAACTGAAGTCCTGGAGGCAGTGGAACCTCAGGGGAAGTAACAGATATCTCTGAAAAATTTTCATGTTTCTAAATAGTGTGATAATTATTCATATTATTATATTCTCCTGTGATAAAGTATATCTGTTTAAATATTTCTATGTATGGAACTCTCTTCTAGGCCCTGGTGATATAGCAGTGAAGAAAAAATTCTTCCTCTCAATGAGCTTACATTTTAGTAGAATAAAGAAGATAAAAAAATAAGTAAATAAACATGATAAACAGTATGGTGGATATATGATCAATAACCAAATGAACATGGTAGACAGTACTGGCTCCATTATTTTCTAGATGTGGTTTTCTTGGGAAAATTACTCAAATTCTCTCACTTATTTTATCTTTTCTGTAAAGGGTAGAGAATCATAGTATATACCTCACTAGATGTTATGAAAATTAAATGAATGAATATTTGTAAAGATCTTAGAACTGAGCCTGGTGCCAAAATAAGCACTACCAAAGTGTATGTTAAATATTTTTTTAAATATTATTAAATGCTTTAAAATAAGTAAGAGTAAAGAAATTAGGTATTAGGGTAATTAGGGAGTGGGGAACTTGGTATTTTAGGAAAAAATGATGAGGAAAGGTGTCTCTAATAAAGGTTTAATGTGAGTAGAGACATAACAAAAAATTAATGAATTGAGTCTTGAGGTATTGGTGAAGGACATTCCAGGCAATGGAAATAGCAGACCCAAAGGCCCTGGATATGTGGTTGAAGAGTGGCCTAAGCAAGTTGAATTCAGAATGTCCAGAGCCCAGTACAAAGGGAGAGAATGGTAGAGAGGAGACTAGAGAGGATGTTACAGCCATATAAAAGAGACCATAGGAAGGTTTTGAGCAGTAGGCGTGACATGATTTGACTCACTCTATAATTTTCACATTAGTTGCCACCAAGAGGTGACAGAATTTATTGTAGGAGGCAAGTACAGAAGGAAAACATTAGTCAGGAGTTATTGCAGTAGTCCAGAGAGGTGAGGTTGGCCGGAAATAGTTATTACTGTAGGAGGGCATGGGAAGTGACTGGATTCTAGCAGACTTTTCTGTTTTAAGCTTCAATGCCTCGAGCTGAACTCCTCATATGTCTCCCACTGGCCTGTCCTCCTAATTACTCCTTTACTAATCTTTTCTATCTCAGTTAATGAGGACTCCATTCTTTCAGTTGTTTTCTTCAAATACCCTTCAATCATCCTTGATTCTTGTCTTTCTCTAACAGCTTATACTCATCGATGATTCTCATCAGTCTACCTTTATTTCATTCTCTTCTATCCAACTCTCCTGCCACCTTTTGGGTCTATGCTCCTCTTATGTTTTTACCTATATCATTAAAATGACATTTCGATGGTTCTCCCTTCTTTATTCCTTCCTCCTTAAATATTTTCTCAGTAGAACAGGCAGAGAGAGAGAGCCTGTTTAGACACATCAGATTTTATTAGTCCAAACCCTACATCAGCTTCCCACCTCACTGCTCATCTCCTGTACCTGGTCTCCCCTTTTCTCATTTTCACTACTCTTACTGCCTCTTGAATATTCTAGGCATACGCTACCATCATCTTTAGGATTTCTTTCTCTCTGCTTAAAATATTCTATCCAAAGAAATTCATATTTCACATCCTTTCATTCCTTACTCATAATCATCTCCATAATGTCTACAATACTTCAGGAAAAATGTGGCCACAGGTATCAAGAGTCTTAAAACTGTGGAACATATATATAGGGATCAGATAAAGTCTAAGAATGGAGAATTTGTTGAGAAAAAAATTTCAAAATATATTTTGTAACAAACTAATTAGAGGAGTAGTTTTCATTGTGACTAAGAGCTATGGTTTGATCTGCTAGATAATAGTTATTGTAATTTTTTTACAGGTTTTTTTCTCACAGGACAATGTATTAAGAAATATATCTGTATTAGAAAAAAAGCACACTAAATGAACAAAGAACCTATTAATAATTTATAGCAACTGTCCAAGTATTTAGTAAAATAGTATTGAGCCAGGAATAATGAAAATGTTTGAAAGTGAAAAATTTGAAAAATATTATAAAATAAGAATTAACAAAAATTCTTTATTTTTTACTTGCTAAATTTCAGTATCACTGAGCTTAAAACATTAAGCATCCTTAACTTTTTCCTCTTTACAGAAACTTTAAGTCACCTTTAACTAGAAAGGATTGCAAAGATCAACATTTTCTTAATAAGAGGATATAATAAAAAGCCTAACAACAACAAAAATCCTGTAGGTCTTTCAAAATTTTCATTAATTCAATGTACATTTTAAAAGTAAAAAATAACTTCAAAATTTATGTTTTATGGAGTATTCAATTGAATCCAACCCATTAGTTTGATTTTGAGAAACTAAATTGAATTATTGAGTTCACTAATTTAATCCAGAAATGGTTTCCCTGTCATAAAGAAAGTATTCTCCTTTTTTAATAGCCATAAATATTTAATATAAATAAGCATCTCTTTTGTGTGTAAACATTTTATAATGTTCAAAATATTGTAAAATTTTACTTTTAATTAGTGTTTATTGCCAGTAGCAAGGAAATAATTGTAAAACGCACTTTTGTTTCAGATACTGGTGATTTCTTTATTATAAATGGGAAAATTTAACAGAAACTTACTCTCATAAGTTTCTTCACTCTAGTTTTTCAGTTTAATCAAACACAGATGGTTTGTACAAAGCTAAAATGTTTATCTTTTTTTTTTTTTTTTGGTGTGTTTTAGAATCTAAAACAATTGCTTATCAGTTGAGTATCTTCCTTTACAGTATGTATTTGAATAATAAACTATTATAACATAATAGGGACAGATGGATATTTACACCTAAACTGGATGATATATAATTTCCATGGTCATCGTTTTCCTTTTCAAAAGTCTATTTTGGCTTTTTTCCAGTTTCCATCCACTTCATTAATCCTTCATGAATTGTCCAACATAACAGTTATTTGATTTAACCAATTCAAAGACATCCTACTGAGTGAGTAATCAAGGCCTGCTGATTCAAGACTATACTGTGGGGAATAACTGTTTCAAACTATATTATTTCTCAGTGTATAATAAAGAACACTTGGATTTTAAGTTGAATAAAACTTGACAATTTTTTCAGGAGTCAAATAAATATCCTGTGTTCATTTTATACTTTAAAGTCTTGCATAATTTGATTGTTTACAGAAACAAACAGCATTCTAGATGCTCAAACTGCTCTTGAACTCTGAAATAATATTTAACAACTGTCTTCATAAATAAATCGGTTCTTCTTTGCTTTTTGTTTTGTTTTGCTTGAGGTTCTGGGAACCGTTCCACAGTTCTATACAGTTCTAGCAAGATGTGAAAAGATGTGAAAGTTGAGATATTTCCAAAGCAACAACTGTTTGCATATTAACCTTTCTGTTAGAAGCCAAAGATGATTGAAATGATCTACATATGAATGCACCATCTTTCTATTCAAACCACATTTCTTAAAAACATTTAAAGAACACCATAGAAATGTTCCTCTTTTGTATCAGTTGGTATCTAGCACATGATATATAATTCCAGCCTTGAGTTCACTGCATTTATGATTCTTCTTGCGTTTCAAGCTGTCATTCAAATCATTGTCCATTTGCTTAATTATCTTCATCAGGAGAAAGGAAATTTAAGAGTATTATGGAAGAAGCAGCAATTCTTCCTTACAGGATCTGACTCAGTCTGGAAACTTCTCTTCCAATAAAAAGAAATACTATATTAGGCCCCTTAACAACACTTTAATGGGCTCAGAAAATAGAAAAAAAAAAAAAAAGGTGTCACCAATAAGAATAATACTTCTAGATAATATTCAAAACAAGCCTGGCATTTTGAGCACAAAGCTGTAATGAAATGCAATTAGTATTGAAATCTTAACACAAGAAATGACTATTTCTGATCTATATGAGACAAGAGTATCCTAAATAGAAGTTTCAACAGGATATGACCAAGGAAATAAATGAATTAGAAGTTAATATGGACACAGAAAATAATTTGTAGAAAATTAAATTTAATTATCATTCCAGAAACTGTACTTTGTAATTCTCATTCTATCTGCTATTTTATAAAAGCAAAATTTAAAAGAATCTTTTCATTATTCTTTAAAAAATACAACAGTGGAACATGAAATACAATTATAATCCAACTCATGTGGTCAGAAAAGACAGCCATATAATTATAATTCTTTACTGAAGAATTTTAACCTGATATTATGTATTAAGTTTGATTTCTCTAAAGATTGTTTCTTCTTATCTATCTGCAGTGGAATGAAATTTTCTTAGCATTAATTACTTAAAAATTTAAGAGAATAGTACCAATTAACATTCTCACCAACACTTTTGGAGGGTTCTCTTTTCTCCACACCTTCTCCAACATTAACTGGTCATAGACTTTTTGATGATAGGCATTCTGAGTGGTGTGGGGTGGTACCTCATTGTAGTTTTGATTTTCATTTCTCTAATGATTAGCAATGTTCAGTATCTTCTCATATGCATTTTGGTCATCTGTATGTCTTCTTTGAAGAAATATCTATTTAGATCTTCTGCCCATTTTTTTTTTTATTCAGCTGTTTTTTTGATAATGAGTTGTATGAGCTCTTTGTATATTTTGGAGGTTAATCCCCCTGTCAGTCACTTCATTTACAAATATTTTCTCCCATTTTTCCAACCACTGTTGAGAACAGAGTGAAGTTTCCTTAAAAAACTAGAAATAGAACTACCATATGGTTCAGTAATCCCATTCCTCAAATATATCCAAAGAATACCATAATTTGACAAACTGCATCCCAGTGTTCACTGCAGCAGTTTATAATAGCCATGGCATAGAAGCAACCTAAATGAGCATCAATAGAAGAATGGATAAAGGATACATGGTATAAATACATGTATATAATGGAGTATTACTCAGCCACAAAATAGAATGAAATAATACTATGTGAAGCAACTTGGATAGACTCAGAGATTATCATACAAAGTGAAGTAAGTCAGACAGAGAAAGACAAATACCACATAATATCACTTTTATATGAAGAAAATGGACAGAAATGAACTTATGTACAAAATAGAAACAGATTCACAGATTTCAAGAAAAACGACTTACAGTTACCAAAGGGGAGAGGTGGAAGGGAGAGGGACAAATTAGGAGCTTGGGATATGTCTGTTAAACATATAAACAACAAGGACTGACTGTATACCACAGAGAAATCTCCTCAATACTATATAATTACCTACATGGGAAAAGAATGGAAATATGTATGCTTATAACTAAATGCCTTTGCTGTAAACCTCCAGTCAGGGAACAATGGACTGGTTCCAAATTGGGAGAAGAGTACATCAAGGCTGTATATTGTCACCTTGCTTATTTAAATTATATGCAGTGTACATCATGAGAAATGCTGAGCTGGAGGAAGCACAAGCTGGAATCAAGATTGCAGGGAGAAATATCAATAATCTCAGACATGCATATGAAACCACCCTTATGGCAGAAATTGAAGAGGAACTAAAGAGCCTCTTGAGTGTGAAAGAGGAGAGTGAAAAAGTTGGCTTAAAACTCAACATTCAGAAAACTAACGACATCTGGTCCCATTCAGTTCAGTTCAGATCAGTTGCTCAGTCGTGTCCGACTCTTTGCGACCCCATGAATCGCAGCACGCCAGGCCTCCCTGTCCATCACCAACTCCCGGAGTTCACTCAGACTCACGTCCATCGAGTCAGTGATGCCATCCAGCCATCTCATCCTCTTTTGTCCCCTTCTCCTGTCCCCAATCCCTCCCAGCATCAGAGTTTTTTCCAATGAGTCAACTCTTCACATGAGGTGGCCAAAGTACTGGAGTTTCAGCTTTAGCATCATTCCTTCCAAAGAAATCCCAGGGCTGATCTCCTTCAGAATGGACTGGTTGGATCTCCTTGCAGTCCAAGGGACTCATGGCAAATAGATGGGAAACAGTGGAAACAGGACAGACTCTATTATCTTGGGCTCCAAAATCACTGCAGATGGTGACTGCAGCCATGAAATTAAAAGACGCTTGCTCCTTGGAAGAAAAGCTATGATAAACCTAGCCAGCATATTAAAAAACAGAGACATTACTTTACTGACAAAGGTCCATCTAGTCAAAGCTATGGTTTTCCCAGTAGTCATGTGTGGATGTGAGAGTTGGACCATAAAGAAAGCTGAGTACTGAAGAATCGATGCTTTTGAACTGTGGTGTTGGAGAAGACTCTTGAGAGTCCCTTGGACTGCAAGGAGATCCAACCAGTCAATCCTAAAGGAAATCAGTCCTGAGTATTACCGGAAGAACTGATGCTGAAGCTGAAACTCCAATACTTTGGCCATCTGATGCGAAGAACTGACTCATTGGAAAAGACCCTGATGCTGGGAAAGACTGAAGGCACAAGGAGAAGGGGACAGCAGAGAATGAGATAGTTGGATGGCATACCGACTCGATGAACATGAGTTTGAGTAATCTCCAGGAGCTGATGAGGGACAGGGAAGCCTGGCATGCTCCAGTCCATGAGGTCACAAAGAATGGGACACGATTGAGTGACTGAACTGAACTGAGCTGAATGTATCTTATAAGCCATAGGAGAAGCATAACTTTTTAATTTCCAAATAAGTGAAAGTAAATGTATATCTAATACATATATAAAAATATTGGGTATTGAATTACATGTTAAGAACACTTTAAGACTTGAGAAGAAAAGAAAGAAAAATAGGCTTCCTAGAATAAAGTACAAGGAAATGAGTTTAGAGTTTTAGCTCTGTATATAAACAATACCAAACTAGACTCTCATAGGAAGGAGAGAATTTCAAAGTAGAATTAGTTATATCTACCTAAAATTTCTAGAAATTGGAACTATGAAAGGGTCAGCTCTATCTCTCAGCACATTACTATTTAATCACTTCATGGGTCAAAGCATCTTTCATATGCTGGTTGAAAAATAATTAGGTATATATTCACATATACTTCTGTATTTCATAACTCTATTAATACATACTTCTTTTAATATTATCTGTTTAAGAAAATATTGCTTTGCTGGCAGTCAAAAGAGTAATACTTTCTCCTTAAAAGGTCAGAGTTTAATACTGTTTTCCTCAAATATAAAATTGTTGGACTGTAAAGAACTTCTAAAGCTTTGGAAAAAGAAAATGCAGATAACTTTTTGAAACTGTTTTATCTCATTCAAATTCAAGCTCATGGTGCTGACATGATCTTCCTTCCTAGCTTTGATTCCAAGAGTTAATTTGAAATGATACAGGATAACCATCCAAATTGAAAGGTCTGAAACTATCAGTCTACTTTCCTGCAAAATAATGATAATCTGTGTCCACATTCTAAGGTACAGTCAAATAGTAAAGCATTATACTAAAGAGATTAAACAATTTTTGTCTCTCATATGAACTTATTATCCTAACAATACTGAGTTTTCTCCATACCTATGCTAATTACATATGGCTTTCAGGAAGATACATTTTGAAATAGTATGTGTTTTCTTTCACAGAAACTTTAAGTACATATCCTGATGAATATTACTGTACGATAATTATAAAATACATAATTTCCTTCAAGCTTCAAATTGTCTTTCTCTGTTTTCTATCTAAAAATATACTGATTTTTCTCAAAGTATATGAAAGAGAAGACATAATTAGCTTTAAAGAAGTGAAATTTATTCAGCCAAAGTTATAATAATAAAATGGATATACTGTTTGCTGTCAGTGTTAAAACCTTATTTTTTTAAAAAAAAATTCAAAACTCATAGTATTATGACTGAAATTAAAAAATGAATTGATATATAATAATTTGTCTAGTTTCTTGGTATGATCTTAATTGTTTCACAATTTGAAGAAAATGTGGGGGGAGATAATTAAAGTGAATTTATTTTCAAGCAAATTTCTCAATACTTTTTTCATGTCTTTCACTGAATCTGTTCAAAACTATAATGCATAAATTTGTTCCAGACCTCAATTTATAAAGAAAACAACCAAGCTTTCTTTATAAAATGTAAAGTAGAAATTTTTACTTATTTGAGTAACAAAAGATAAAATATAGTATCTAAAACTTGGCTTTTTTAATTTAATAGATTCTAAGGAGTCTAAATGAAAACTGTAGCTAATTAATGTATTCTTCTTCTATTCAACACAAAATCTTCAGGATGTATTTGGGATTGGTAAGCACTAGAGATTTAGTTCTTTGATGTTACCAGATTTGCTAGATCTGAATGTTTGTGTCCCCCACCCAAATTCATACTGAACTCTTAATCTCCAAAGGCAATGATATTAGTAGGTGGGGTCTTTGAGAGGCTCCATCCTCAGGAATGGGATAAGTGCTCTTATAGAAGAGATACCATGGGGCTCCCAAACCCCTTTTGCGATGTGAATATATGAGCTGGGGCCTTCATCTATATCCATGTTGGTCTTCCAGCCTCCAGAACTGTGAGAAATAACTTTCTGTTGTTCATAAGACACCCAGTTGGTGGTACTTTGTTGCTGTAGCCTGAGCAGAATAAAACAGTTATAAATGAGGAAAAGTCATGCAATTATTTTTATGAGGTAAATAAAAATAATGATTTTAAAGTGTGTTGGGAACACAGAGAAGAAGTACTGATTCCTATAGATAGAAGAGATGATAAGAGTCTGCATGTGTGGGAGAATGAGTCTTCTAGAAGCGGGTGAGATTTTGTTGTTGTTGTTCAGTCACTAAGTCATGTCCAACTCTTTGTGACTCCATGGACTACAGTCCACCAGGCTCCTCTGTCCATGAAATTTCCTAGACAAAAATACTGGACTGAGTTGTCATTTCTTTCTCCAGGGAATCTTGCAGACCCAGGGATCAAACTTTTGTCTCCTGCACTGGCAGACAAATACTTTACTGCTGAGCCACCTGAGATGTCAAATGATCCTAAGAAATGAATGTTTTGTGGAGGGAAACAAAAAAAAAAAAAATGGCATTGAGCTATTTCAGGCAAGAATTAAATTTAGAATAGAAACAGTATGGATCAAGTAGGTAATGTGCTTCTGCTCACACTCAGATAGTCAAAATCATCTCATGGACTGCAGAATCAAAAAAAAAAAAAAATCTGCAAAATATAGCTCATGGCTACATAGCTGTTTCCAGCAAAAATGACATAGTTTTGCAGAGACTATGGAAATTGCTAGACAGCAACAGAATAAGATCGTCCCTTTTTCTATTTGTTTGCTGCTGTGTGACATACCTCATAAAACACAGTGCCTTATAACTAGAAGTTGTAAGTATTGCTCATGGTACTGAGGTTTGACTTGGAGCAGATGGGGGGGTCTTATCAGAGTCTCTCAGGGATTACAGTCAGTTAGTGACTGGGGAAGAAATCATCTGAAGGCTCAGCTGGGCTGAGTATCTACTCACTCACAGAGCTGAAGTTAATTCTTATTGCTATTTAGGAACTGAGTCCTGTCTACTGGGGTGCCTTTATTCAGCATTTCTGTGTGGCTTCAGCTTCTCAGAGCGTGCTATCTAGGATCTAAAAGCAAATCTTTCATGGGATAGGCAGTATATACTGCCAGTGTCATAAGGCCTGAGACAAAAATCTAGCACAGTCTCATTTCTGTCTTACTCTGTTGGTTAAAGTACTCAGAGATTCCTCCAGTAGTCAAAGGAATGGGAAGCAAGCCATATCTCTTGATGAAAGAAATCTCAAACAATGCTTGGCCATCTTTAAATCACCATACTTCTGTCTCTAGTCATATATTATTTACATTCTGGCCTCCTTCCCCTAAAAATATACATTCACTCCATCCCAAGATCCTTAAAGTTTCATTCCAATACAGCATTATTAGCTCAAAGTTCTGGATCTTATCACCTAAGTTAGATCCAGATGTTATGATGCTCCTTAGGTATCTTTTTCTTGAGTATAGTTCTTCTCACTCTAAAATTGTGTGAACTCAATTGATATGTTTTCCACACCCTTTCTTCTCTTCTCAACAAAAACCCTATTCCATACTGATAAGAATGAGACAGGAAAACTACAATTGACATTCCTATTAAAAAAAAAAAAACCCTTAGCACATGGTAGTCACTGCTTGATAGAAACTCTGAGATTCCACCTGGAAAATATTACCCAATCCTCAATTAGTTCTGAATACTTCTTCCTGAAAATTTTCTGCGGTTCTTGGTTCTATCCCATGGACTCATGGTTTTGCCCTCTAAATTATCCTTCTTGGCATATGTTTGCAACCATATGGCCTTCTATGGCTGTTTGGAAATTTAAGGGGGCATAAGATCTCTTTTCATTTTGTACTTTCTCCATTCCTTTTAGTCTAAGCTATTGTTGCTTCTGATGATATAATTCTCTTTAAAAACATTACAGGTTTTCAATGACTATTCTTAGGTCACTAGATTATATAACAGACCCTTTCAATCTTGTGAAAGACTGCATGTAAGGCATCTGTGAAATGATGTCTTTAGGATTCTTAGAAGCTTTCTGCTCTTAGAGGATTAATCAACTAATCTCTTTGGCTTTTGACTAACTGGAAGCCTGTTGCACTGCCACAGATCTTTCTGCGGTTGTTCAGTCACTAAGTCATGTCCAACTCTTTGCAACCCCATGGCCTACAACATACCAGGCCCCTCTGCCCTTCACTATTTCCTGGAGTTTGCTTAAATTCATGTCCACTGACTTGGTGATGCCATCCAACCTTCTCATCCTCTGTCACCCTTTTCTCCTCCTCTTTAGATTTCCCTGAGGTCTTAACAAAGAACTTTACAGTTCCATGCTGGATGTGATATTTATCCTGATGCCATTAATTTTTTTAAACTTAAAATTGTTTTGCTAGAAGAGAACATGGATAAGAAACAGATGACTTGTTTTCCAACCCAGAAAGAATTTGCTCCTTTATATTTCCTGTATACTATGCTCAAAAGCTGAGCAGGTCCTTCTCTAGTTCCTATCTGCCTTTCATATTTTCTCACAAGAACCAAGAGAAGTGAATTGGCACATTTTACCTTCTGCTTAAAAATCAGAGAGATCCATAAGTTAATTAGGTACCCTTTTTACTTTCCACATTAATGCCAGATTTTCTGCTACACATTATGAGGATATCATTTTCTCTAACCACCAGCTACAAATTCCTCTCTGTCCTTTCAGCCCTCACCAATAATCTCACTGAGATACTTCCAGATTGTATTAAGAATCTCCTCTAGGCCCATCCAACTGAGCTTACCACCTAGTCCAAAAGTCAGTGCTATTTCCAAATTCCATCTTTTGTTGCTCAACAAATTACCTCCAAGAGGCTTAAAACTATAAGAATTTTATTTTATCTTGTGATTTTGTGGGGCAGAAATTCAAGTTGGGATCATCTGGCCAAATCTCCTGCTCCATGTGGTATTAATTGAGGCCACTCAATAGTAACCAGCTGGTGGATGGGCCAGTCTAGGGGGGACCAGAGCAGTTTCACTCACATGTCTGACACTTTGTCAAGGAGGACAGGAAAGATAGACTCAGCTTGGACTATTAACGACAGTAACTGCACATGGACCCCAACCATGGTTGTCAAGATAATCAGACTTTTTATGTCGTAGATGAGGGCTCCTGGAGGGAAAATTTCCAGAGGGAGACATGGAAGCTGCCAGTCTGTAAAGACCTGAGCCTGGACACTGGTATACTGTTATTTCATCATTTTTCACTGGTGAGAACCATCATAGAGCCTATCTAGATTAAAGGGGTGTGTGTGTGTGTGTGTGTGCACGTGTGTGTTGGGGTGGGAGGTTTGTAAAGGAATTAACACCCCTATTTAATCCATTATATACATATTTAGCAAATGATGCAGGAGAGATTTATACATGATATTAGGCTTTAAGGGAAGGAGTCTATATGGGAGGAGAGATTGACACTTAAGAATAAGAGGATAATGGATGGGACAAGATTGGAGTTGAAACCAGAGGAAATTTGATCACTAGTACAAGTATTGGGATTATTTTTGAAAGAAGAAGTCTTGTTCTTGGAGTCCAAAAGGATGTGGTAACTATTTTAATAATAAAATATTAAACGCTATTGATATTAATAAGTTTGAATTGGAGTATATGATGACTGAAAAACTATATATTCATTTTCTAATTCTTGGATCTTGTGAATGTTACTTTATGTGGCAAGAGAGTCTTGAAAGATGTGATTAAATTAAGGATTTTTGAGATAAGATTACCCTCAATTATCCAGGTGGGCCCTAAATGCAATCAAATGTATCCTTATAAAAGGGAGACACAGTGTGACTTTACTACACCCAGAAGAGTAGACAATATGAAGATGGAAGAGACAGATTTGAATATGCTGGCCTTGAAGACTGGATGGATGAAGCCACAAGTCAAGGAATGCAAATGGCCACCAGAAGCTGGAAGAGGCAAGGCGAGGCTTCTCTCATACAGCCTTCAAAGGAAATGCAGCCCTGCCAACACCTTGATGTTGATTCCCCGGTTCAGAACCCTGATAGGACAAATTTCTTTTGTCTTAAGACTCAAAGTGTTTGGTAATTTGTTACAAGTAACTGAGAGAACGGATTAGAATTATACAATTATATTTCAGCCCTCTAGTTCACGAAATCCCTTAGGTAGAGTCCTGCAGAGATCTTCATTTTAAACAATTCAGAGACAGCCTTAGAGTTTGCTTAAGAATGAAGCAGTGGCATCAAGTTAAAAAGCCAAGCTTTGGAGTCAGAAAGTGCTTTTCAGATCCTGATTCAGCCATTTATTCACCTATGATTCTAGACAAATGAATTGACCCTTCTAAATCCTGGGGCTATTTACCTTTTTTTTTTTTTGGCTTTGGACCCCCTTCACCAGTTTCCCCTACCAGGCACCCTCCCCATATTACATTTCTGGCAATCACAAATCTGTTCTCTGTATCTATGAGCCTGTTTTTGGTTTTGTTTTTAGATTCCACATGTAAGAGAGATCATATGGTATTTGTCTTTCTCTGTTTGACTATTTCACTTATCATAATGAATTTGAGGTTCATCCATATTGTCTCAAATGGCAAGATTTCATTATTTATTCTGGCTGAATAAAATTCCATTGTTTTATATATACATATATATATATACACACACACATATATAATATATATATATACACACACACACACACACATATATATAATATATATATACACACATATATATATCCCCACTGTATACAATTGGCTCCTTTATCATAAATTAATTGACTATATATTATGCATGGGTTTATTTCTGGGCTCTCTATTCTGTGATTCTAGACAAATTAATTAACCTTTACAAATTTTAGGTTTTTTAATTGTAAAATGGGAAGAAAATAATACTCATTTTACAGTGTTACTGGGAAGGTAAAAATACAATATATAATATAGCAGCAAGCATAGTGGCAAACCTTTTAAAAAACAACTGAATATGTTGTGTGTGTGAGAGAGAGAAAGAGAAAGACAGAGAGCGAGAGAGAGATGTGTGTGTATTTTGGAAGAAGGGAAACATACAAATTAGAGGCAGTGTGCAGAACACCATGGCTGATTTGGGGCTTTGGAATCAAATCCTCTATGTTCAATTTCTGGGATTACTGCTTTATGGATTAATAACATTGGACAAATTATTTTGCTTCTCCATTCTTTAGTTTTATTCTTTGAAAAATGGTGATAATTATAAAACCTATTTCATGGAATTGTTTTGTTGATAAAGCAGTATATAATTATAACCCATTTATAAAGTGCTTGGAACTTTGTACAGACCTAAATTATATATCAACAATTTACTTCAGCATAAAGAAGTTCTAAATGTTGCTTATGCTCAGTCGCTCAGTCATGTCCAACTCTTTGCAACCTCATGGACTATAACTGGCCAGGCTCCTCTGTCCATGGGATTTCCCAGGCAAGAATAGTGGAGTGGGTTGCCATTTCCTTCTCTGAAACACTGTTTAATAATTTTGAGGATTCTCTTTCTCCATTCCAGAATTTTTAATTTTAATGTTCTCATATCTATATGTTAATTTAATTATTCTGGATCACATGCTACTTTAGGAATATTACCCAAGCCTGGGAATATGAGGAGTCTTATAATTTTATGAGCTGACTAAAGCAATTGACGGAGAAAGAAATGGCAACCCACTCCAATGTTCTTGCCTGGAGAATCCCAGGGACGGGGGAGCCTGGTGGGCTGCCGTCTATGGGATTGCACAGAGTTGGACACGACTGAAGCGACTTAGCAGCAGCAGCAGAAAGTAATTGATAGTACTAATGTGGAATATTAATTCACTATTTTGACATTTGTACAGTGGGAAAAGGTCTTCATCAAAATTTAAATTACCTTTATGGATTCTGTGAGCTGAGAGATAAACCTTTTGCAAAGGTTAGGATTTGTGGTGAATTCTTCTGAAACCTATAGAATTAAATATAAAATTATCCTCACCACTAAGGATAATCATTCTTTTTTTATCTTCAGTCATACTCATTATGATTGAATGATCAGGAAATCTTGAAATACTATATGGCTTTTCTTATATATTTTTTCTTTTAAATACCTAACCTATAAATGGATATATTGTGATAATTTTATCACAACTATTAGCACATAATTTAAAATACCTGTATTACATATGATACATGTATTTCTCCTTAATGAAAACAATGAAACTTCAGATGTTGAAAGAACCATGAATTAAAACAAACAAACAAGCAAAAAGTGCTACATCTACATCTGCAAAATTCTAGCCTATAGTTTCCATACTTCCCTGCTCTCTATGATCACTTTTATTTATTTTTTTATTGAATTATAGTTGATTTACAATGTTACATTAGTTACAGGTGCACAACATGGTGAGCACTTTTATTCTGAGCACAGGGTTACTCCACTCCAATGTAGAAGAAACTCGGAGAAAATTATCTACATCACACAGGAAATTTATATCTCTCATTTCAGGAAAAGGACAAGGAATGAGGGAAAATAATCTTATAGAATAGGGAGAAAGAAGAGTTAGATTTGAAATTTTGGTGGTAACATAGATAAAAATAATTTAATAAGACAAAGAGGGCAAAATCCTTGGAGTAGACTTGGTTATTATAAATACTGCAGTTTATTGATGGTGAAAGGCACAGGGCAGTCTTCTAAGCTATGGGGCCTCCCACTGCCAGGGGGAGATGGAAGAAGTTTGTCTAAGAAGGAAACTGGGCTGCGAGAGCCACACAGGAAGCCAGGGCAGTGTGGGTGGGTTGGGGTATAACACAGCTTCCCTTTCAAATATCTTGATAAAAGGAAGGATTAAATAAAAGATTTGTAAGCTTCAGGGATCCAATGATGAAGAGCAAGGGTAAAAAGGCCAGAAATGCATGCCTTGTATCCCTTAACTCCTTTGAGTTATAGTGAAGATATGATTTGTTAAATAAACACGAAATTGCATAGAGCAAAGTAAGCTTTAGTGTTCACTGTGAAGTGTAACAATCACTTAAGCACAGTTCTCTGATGAGGAGGGGACAAATGGAGCAGTACACAGGAAACCACCAAAAGCTGGTCCCTTAATTTGCCCACTTCCTCGGTTAGAAGACCAAAAAAGCACAGAGGGGTGCTTGGTCCCAGCATTCTACACTGATAAATGCAAAATGCTGGAAGCATTTTTAAAGAACAAGATTATGGGAGTGTGAAAAATCCCACTCTCTTGATTGAAAATGGAAATGAATTAGTGTCACCAGCTTTGAAAAATTAAGACTTCCTCCCCTAGTTTCCCACTCTATAACCAGTGTGCTGTTTGCATGCATCATCTTTTCCAAGCAAAAGCCAGCCTCACAAGTCGTATGTGTGTGACCAGAAGAGATTAACCTGGCAGTTTATCAAGAGCTCATAATACCACTCAGTACTTTTTTCTTTTTTAGTTTATTTTTTCCTTTATGAAGTGGCAAGTTTGCTTTTACAGTTATAAGTTAATGCCAAGTTTGATACTTTTGAGATAAACAGATATTCAATTTCAAGAACTTTATAATTCCAATTATTTCCATTTTTTTTTACATTGTGAGCAGCAGTTGATTATTTTTCAGAGCACAAATTTTATTTTACATGCTTATGTACATATTCAGAGACTTTATTCAGTCAATAAAAGATAATTTATAAGCACATGCTAGATGCTAAATGGACTTCCTAGGTGGCACAGTGGAAGAATCTGCCTGCTAATGTAGGAGACCCAAGAGATGCAGGTTTGATCCCTGGGTCAGGAAGATCACCTGAAGAAGGAAATGGCAACCCACTCCAGTATTCTTGCCTGGAGAATCCCATGGACAGAGGGGCTGGGCAGGCTACATAATCCATAGGGTTGCAAAGAGTCAGGCATGACTGAGCAGGCATGCAGAGAAAGATGCTATATACTCAGCTAGGCTTGAGAGTTGCTTTAAGATATACATATTTCCCTGCCTTACAGGTTCTATATTCTAGTGGGGGAGAGAGACAAAGAAATAAATGGATATATCAGTGAAATAATCAAAATTGTGATTACTTTGATGAAAGAAAGAAGGAAGTTGTGATGAGAAAATAAAGTTTGAGTTTGGGTAGTTACTTAGATAATGTGATCAAGAAACATGTCTCTGAAGAAGTGATGTTTATACTGGGACTTGAAGGAAGAGAAAGAAACAAATGTGATAAAAGCTTGGTAAGAGCTCAATGAGATGGGACAAATAGACAAAGGAGACCTAAGGAAAAGGTTTTCTTTAACAAGCTTGTGGTGGCAAAATCAGAAGACAAAATCCCTGTCCCCTGTTTATACAACTGAACACTAATCTAGGTACCCCTTGGGCTCCCCAGGCGGTGCTAGTGGTAAAAGAACCCGCCTGCCAATGCAGAAGACATAAGAGATGTGGGTTTGATCCTTGAATCAAAAAATCCCCTGGAGGAGGGCATGGCAACCCACTCCAGTATCCTTGCCTGGAGGATCTCATGGACAGAGGAGCCTAGAGGGCTACAGTCCATAGGGTTGCACAGAGTCAGACACAACTGAAGCAACAGCATGCGCACTGGGTACTGATGGGAATGGAATTTTCAGATGTAATGAAAGTTCCAAGTCATTTAATCTTTTTTTTTTTTTGATAGGAGTATAGTTGCTTTACGATGTTGTGTTAGTTTCTGCTCCACAACAAAGTGAATCAGCTATATGTGTACATATATCCCCTCTCTCTTGAGCCTTGCTCCCCACCCCCATCCCCCTAGGTCATTACAGAGCACCAAACTGAGCTCAAAATATGGGCAGTCTAGGAGAGCCCTTTCAAAGCTGAAGGTTTTCTCTGGTTGGTGGCAGAAGTCAGAGGGATGAGACTGCTGGTCTTGAGAAAAGAAGCACAAAAGTAAGTTCTGAACTGCTGGTGAAGAAGGGAGGGCTCTAGAATTGTGAGCAAACTTTCATCCACAGCAAGCAAGGATACAGGGTGGCTCCTCCCTAAAATCACTAGGGAGTGAATTCAGCCAGCTGTAAGTGAGCCTGGGAAAGGACCAATAGCCTCAGGTGAGGATCGCAGTCCTGGTGGCCACCTTGATGTCAGCCTATGAGACCTGAGCAGAGCATCCAGCTAAACTGTATCTGGACTCCTGACCAAAGGAAAATGTGAGATAAATGCAACTGCTCTAAGCCACTCAGTTGCGGTCATTTATCACATTTCAGTATATTTATTTCAGTCATTTATCAGATTTCAGTATAGTCAACACTTTAGAACTAACTACCAGTGTACAGGAAATACATGGAATGGGAAATAACAACAGGTTAAACACCAGGGGGACACATTCAGCCAAAAGCAGAATGTTGAAATCTCCAGGTCAAATGATGCAGTTACAAAACCAAAACTTATCATCAAAACTGGTTTCAGAGATACACCAAACAATTAAAAAATGGACTTTGCTACATACTAAGTCGCTTCAGTCATGTCCAACTCTGCGATCCTATGGACTGTAGCCTGCCAAGCTCCTCTGTCCATGGGATTCTCCAGGCAAGAATACTGGAGTGGGTTGCCATGCCCTCCTCCAGGGGATCTTCCAAACCCAGAGCTAAACCTGTTTCTCTTTCATCTCCTGCATTGGCAGGCAGGTTCTTTAACACTAGCACCACCTGAAAAACCCCAAACTGAGATTCTAATTTAAAAATTACTACTCTAGAAAGATATTTTTGACATGGTTGTGAAAAATTAAAAACAGAATATCCATATGATAATATTGAGGGCCAATCTTAATTTTAATGGTTAATATCTGCAGCCATTGAATTAGAAGACAGTTGCTTCTTGTTAGGAAAGTGATGACAAAGCCAGACAGCGTGTTGAAAAACAGAGACATTCCTCTACTAACAAAGATCCATTCAGTCAAGACTATGGTCTTCCAATGGTCACGTGTGGCTGTGAGAGCTGGACTGTAAAGAAGGCAGAATGCCAAAGAATTGATGCCTTCAAACTGTGGTGCTGGAGAAGACTCCTGAAAGTCCCTTGGACAGCAAGGAGACCAAACCAGTCAATCTAAAGGGAGATCAACCCTGAATATTCACTGGAAGGACTGATGCTGAAGCTGAAGTTACAGTATTTGGGGCATCTGACACAAACAGATGACTCATTGGAAAAGTCCCTCATGCTGAGAAAGATTGAGGGCAGAAGAGGGTGTCAGAGGCTGGTTGGCATCACTGATGCAATGAATATGAACTTGGGCAAACTCCAGGAGATAGTGAGGGACAGGAAGGCCTGGTGTGCTGCAGTCCATGGGGTTGCAAAGAGCCAGGCACAACTGGGTGACTGAACAATAACAACATAATCTTAAAAATATCATATCCATTAAAGATCCTTGTTGATGTTTTTACAATTAAAATGGTATCATACCAGATCTA
Source organism: Bos indicus (assembly GCF_029378745.1). Classification (NCBI taxonomy): domain Eukaryota; kingdom Metazoa; phylum Chordata; class Mammalia; order Artiodactyla; family Bovidae; genus Bos; species Bos indicus. Next base: position 32,372,882 of record NC_091776.1, on the reverse strand, counting down.
TTCACTTTATAAAGTTCATTAAACAACACATTGAGGAAAGGTATTTCACAGATTATTGACAGTTTTAGGAAATTTAAAGTAGTCACGCTTGTGTAATACGTGAGAATGGTTGTAGATTAGTATGGATGTTCATTTTAAGTCTGCATCAGTTCAGTTCAGTTCAGTTCAGTCGCTCAGTCATGTCCGACTCTTTGTGACCCCACGAATCACAGCACACCAGGCCTCCCTGTCCATCACCAACTCCTGCAGTTCACTCAAACTCATTTCCATTGAGTCAATGATGCCATCCAGCCAGCTCATCCTCTGTTGTCCCCTTCTCCTCCTGCCCCCAATCCCTCCCAGCATCAGGGTCTTTTCCAATGAGTCAACTCTTCGCATGAGGTGGCCAAAGTACTGGAGTTTCAGCTTCAACATCAGTCCTTCCAATGAACACCCAGGACTGATCTCCTTTAGGATGGACTGGTTGGATCTCCTTGCAGTCCAAGGGACTCTCAAGAGTCTTCTCCAGCACCACAGTTCAAAAGCATCAATTCTTCGGCACTCAGCCTTCTTCATAGTCCAACTCTCACATCCATACATGACCACTGGAAAAACCATAGCCTTGACTAGATGAACCTTTGTTGGCAAAGTAATGTCTCTGCTTTTGAATATGCTATCTAGGTTGGTCATAACTTTCCTTCCAAGGAGTAAGCGTCTTTTAATTTCATGACTGCAATCACCATCTGTAGTGATTTTGGAGTCCCCCAAAATAAAATCTGACACTGTTTCCACTGTTTCCCCATAATGAAGTTCTAAATATTGAAGAAGTTTGGGTTTCAGAGCATATAGGAAATTCTGAATGTTTGGGAAATGCCAATTATTATTTCTATTGCCTTATAAGGACTTTTCCCTCTGGCAAATGAACTGGCTCTTTCAGGAGTTAAAAAAAAAAAAAGAAAAAACAAAAAACAATTTTAGCTGAATTTTTCTAAAAGCTCATCTGCTCTCCATAATATTTGGCTTTTGTTTCTGTCTTATATCCTGAAGTTAGGCATTAGTCAAGTTTTTATCTTTCCTTTTTAGCTATCTAAATTAGCTCCCTCATAGAACCATGCAATGCCAAAAGTTTTAGTTTTCAAAAGTGAATTGCAGAACCAATACAATATTGTAAAGTAATTAGCCTCCAATTAAAACAAATAAATTTAAATTTAAAAAAAGTGAATTTTAAGGAATTATGTTTCCTCCAGAATCTGCTCTACCCTGACTCCATCTTTCCCACGTCTCAGGCAAGAAAACTCAGAGAAGTGAAAGAATCCTGTCTTTGCTTACATGTTCCCACATGTAATTTACTGTCAGATATTACAGATATTAATTCCAGTGTTTCTCACATATATTACATCTGTGTTATTGTGCCTGTCAACCACCTCTTTTAGATAGATGATTATTTACTGCAAAAAATGACTAACTGGTCTCTCTTCTACTTTCTCCCAATTTTAATTTATGTTATTCAAATCTTATAGATTAATCTTTTTTTAAGGAAATTTTATAGCTCTCTGTTCGAAACGACCTAACAGCTGGCCAATTTTATTGATTTAAACACAAACCCACTAACTCTGACTTTTAAGGAGTGTACAATTATTTTCCTGTTATAATATAAAGACTATACAGACATTTACATAAACTTTTAAATTATATAATAATAATAGTAGTAGTAATAGTAGTAGCAATTAACAGTAGCAACTCACTATACTCACCTTCATTTCTAGTATTTTGAGTTCAAACAATCCAGCTATAATATTCCAAAACTGCCTTCTACTTTTAATCAACCATCAAAGTATCCCATCAGTTTTCAGTTAACTGCCTCGTCCTTTGGGGTAAAGTATGGTAGTGTCCTTAGAGCATCCTCTCCTTTCTTTCAGATCTTCCTACTTTTGCCAATAATAGCCCTGGAGGCACTTTCTCTGAAGTCTTATAAGCCCTGATCACAGTTTTAAAACTACTTGTAACATTATGATCCTGTCTCTTCTAGTTATATTACCTATCTAGACTACATACTTCTTCAGGGTAAAGATTGTGTCTCATTTTTTGTATTATCTTAATATAACATAGAGTAGTATGTTGCACATAACAGTTGATAAATATTATTCAATAATTATTTTAAAATAATATTTAATAAATATATGCCAACAAAGATCAGTATAGTCAAAGCTATGGTGTTTCCAGTAGTTATGTACGGATGTGAGAGTTGGACCATAAAGAAAGCTGAGTGCTGAAGAATTGATGATTTCGAACTGTGGTGCTGGAGAAGACTCTTGAGAAGCCCTTGGACAGCAAGGAGATCAAACCAGTTGATCTGAAAGGAAATCAACCTTGAATATTCACTGGAAGGAGTGATGCTGAAGCTTCAATAATTTGGCCACCTGATGTGAAGAGCCAACTCATTGGAAAAGACCCTGATGCTAGGAAAGATTGAAGACAGAAGGAAAAGAGGGCATCAGAGAATGAGATAGTTTGATGGCATCACCAATTCAATGGACAGGAACTTGGGCAAACTCTGGGATATCCTGGGATATCTGGGACAGGGAGACCTGGCGGGCTGAAGTCCATGGGGTCACAAAGAGTTGGACACAACTTAGCAACTGACCAACAACAACTATATATGCATAATTTGTCATACTACCATCTTATTTTATAGCAACTTTGCTTGGTTGAAACATGCATTGACAAGTGAAAGGGCAGAGCATAGCTACAGAAACCACTCCTTTGATGAAACTCTGTAATTTCTTCACATTGATATGCATTTAAAAGGTCTGGAAATGCACCTTCTACAGATGTATAGATTTTATGGCAGCCTCTTTCTTCCAGATTACTTATAAAAATCTTTTATAAAACCAGATTCAGTATCCAATGTAGGAGATATTTGAGGACTATACATCAAAACATGTTCTTGTTTATTTCTATTCTTTGTTTTCTTACAGTTCAGATAATTTCCCATCCATGAAAAAGATCTTTTTACTCATAGTTTCACAGAACTTGATTATATGTTAAGTTTATAAAAATCTAGGTTTAATAAGCTTATGGCTAAGATTTAACATTCTATTTTTATCCCCCCACACTTAAAATCTTTGCCTTAGTGTATGACCAAGTCTCTAGCTTTTTTATAAGATTATAAACTAAAAGTAAAACTTCATGAGCAAAGTGATATTGTTTACCTTATATTTACCACATGTATGCTTCATTTATCATTTGTGATTATTAATTAATCTTTCAATGTTTGTTCTTTTTGTTGATATTAGCAATGCATTGTTAAAACAAAATACTGTCTTTTAAAGAGCAATTATTTATATTGTTATGCCTTCACAATTAATGCATGTCTCATAAGCAAAATATTTACACATAATGTATAAAACCAAGAACTTTCATTTTTAGTATCATCCACATTATAGAAGCCTGTTATACAACATGACACAGTAAATGTATGTTTGCAAAGTGAAGATCTGCCAAATATTTATGTCACATTATACAGGGTTATCTCATTGTGTAATGGAAAAACCCTGTCACAGCGCATAACACCAGAGCTAATTTCAAGTTGCTGTGAGAACCTAACTTCTGAATCTTCTGATTTATGTAGGCTTCAACATCTCAGCTTAACGCTGATATAACTTTGTTACATTTAGACTTACATGCATGTGATCTGTTAATGGCAGTATGTGCATATGAATACATAGGTGTGTGCTCACATCTACAGGAGCCCTCAAATACACACACAGTACTGCACAGCCACGGAAATCCATGTGTGGATTATCACAAGCAATTGCAGGGGAGGTAGTCTGGTAAGAGTCCTCGGGTCCTAAGGTGGGTATTAAAGCTAAAATAACATGAGTCAAACAGAAGAATAGTCTCGTAGGCTGTTTTTACATATGGAACAGATTAATTTTAGTAAGTTGGCAACAAATGTATTCTTGCAATCAACTGTCAATCTACTAAATTTTTATTAGCTTCATTAGACTTTGGCTTCAATTAGGACCCTCTGAGGGGAACACAGCCATAGGCCCCCAAAACTCAATTTTCTATCAAATATTTCAATATGTTCTGAAATTTAAACTAAAAACTGTATTTCATTGGTTGAATATATCCCTGAATTAGAAACGTCTAACTTGTGAATCAGAGCCACATGCCGTGTTCTCCATCCAGTCACCAGCAAAAGAGCAATAGAGCCTTACAAACTTATATTAAATAAGTTTTCTTTGGGCAAATTTGTCATCATTTAAATTCCTATTCCTATATGCCAATATGAACATGGCCTAGTATGGAAAAGAACTATAGTAGTATTTAGATTTTTATTTTTAATTGATTTGCTTATAGGTTTGATTTTAAATGATTTGCTTATGGAACAAAATCAGGGTTGTTACTCTGAAAAAAGTAATAATGTTTGACTAATTTCTAAAGGAAATGAAATTTGAGTTAGAATGAAGCAGACCAAAGACCAGATTTTTCATAAGGCCTTTGTTTATACAATTTATTTCAACAAACATTTCCTGAGATTCTACTGTGGGTTAGACTGCCCAAATGGTGTCAGATCCAGGAGAGTCCTATAGAAGAGAAGGGAAGAAAGGAGAGCCAGTTCTGAGGTAGGAATGGCCACAAAAATGACATACGCTGGAGACTATGAAGTTCTGATCCTAAAAATCACTAGAACAATGATTCTTAAATTTTGATGTATTATAGAACTATGTGAGAGACTTAAGCAGGCACAGAAGTCTGTGCCTCTTGAAGAAGACTGTGCCTCTGTGTTCTTAATTGGCTCTCCAAACAATTCATTACACAACTTTGAAGAACCAGTGCCTCTGAATGTCTGAACTAGACAGGAAGAGGAAAAACACCAACACAATTCCAAGAAGCAACTGGACTTTGAGCCAGTAGCAATATAGACAGCTCTTTTGACATGGAGGTTAGTGAAAATTCAGAGGGAGTAATGTCTGGAAAACCAGTCCTAACAAATGGGGAATGATTAGAATGGAGCCATGACCAAAAAGTCCATCAAAGATGAGCAATATGAGGGAGAAGTATTCAAAAAAGAGAGGGATACAAATGCTGAAGATAAAGGGGATACGAGTGTGTCATTGTTTAAGAGACAACACAAAGAAAGAAGGTTGGTTTTTACAAGAGCTGGTTAGTGATGCAGCGAGAAGACTTACAACAGATAAAAGTTTGAAGGATCCTATCCTATCAAGTTAGTGAGAATATTTTACTACGCATGTTATACCACATCCAAAATTTACTGAAAGGAAAGGCAGTCTAAATAAATATTAGTTTATTTCCTAAATTGCGAAGGATTGAAATTCATACTTTTTATCCCAACTGTATTTTTGCAGTCATCATCTGAGATGGTTCTTCAGATCATTAATTTGTATGGATGTCAGGCATGTAAACTTCATAAAATAAGTAAGGGAAGGGAGTATTGGTTAGAATTTTTACTCTTCTATTAAATACATATAATGAGGGGAAAAATACACTTCCTCTTCTTCATGATGGATATCCTTTCATGGCCTTTGATTATCAAGTCTGATCTAAGCATTTTATTTGCTGAGAAAAGTAGAATGGTCTCACATGGGAAGGGGGGGTGGTCAATGATCAGCTTGGCATCCCAAAATGACTTTCTAGAGCCTACAAAATGAAAATAGTTTCCAGGTTTCACTGAAAAGATAATGGATTTAAAAAAAATATTACTTGCGTTCTATTTAACATATCAAAAGCTGGGGAAGAAGCCTACTATATGAGAGAGAAATCAGCTTTTGATATGAAGGAATATGAAAATCCCAAATGTCCAGTCAAAGGGAATTATAGGGAAGGAAAGGAGACCACAAATGGAAGCAGGGGCAGAGAGAGGATACGTACATGAACCATGAAACTGGACTCCTATGTGCCTCATTTGCTGTCTAGACTCCTAGAGTTGGACCTGGGAAAGGCCAAGGGGTGAGTCAAAAGCAAGGTTTCCCATTTGGGACTCTGGGGGGGAATCAGCCTTGCAGGATTCTGTGTTTATTAACTGGTATAGGAAAATCTGAGTAAAATTAATATTGACATGGTTGAACAGATGGAGAACATATGATTATTTCCTAACTTCCCCCTCCAATCCCTGTATGTACACACACTCTTGAGTGGCATGGAAATGTCAGAAAGTCCATACATGTCTTGGAGAAATAGCTGACAGGGCTGGACTGATGAGCCTACCAGGAGGACAGAGCATCTGGAGTGAAATGATCCTGCAGTGAAGCAGAAGTAGAGAAGAATCACGCCCAAACCTCAGGAATGGGAGGTAATTCCACCCAGATCAAGATGCAGCAAATTCAATATGGATAACTACTGAGTTCTAGCAATCCATAAATGGAGATAAATTCATTCATTAAATATTTATTGGCTACCCACTATATGGGCTTCCCTGGTGGCTCCGATAGTAAAGAATCCATCTGCAATAAGGGAGACCTGGGTTTAATCCCTGGGTTGAAAAGATCCCCTGGAGGAGGGCAAGGCAACCCACTCCAGTATTCTTACCTGGTGAATGCCAGTGGACAGAGGAGCCTGTGGGCTACAGTCCATAGGGTCGCAAAGAGTCGGCTATGACTAAGCAACTAAGCACAGCACAGCTGACCCACTATATAGCACTTGTGTCTGAAAAATTAGGGCTAGACAGTAAACTAATCCATCTTCCCATAACTGGAGCTTATATTCTGGTGGTAGGAAACAGATAATTTTTTAAAATAAATTAATTTATTTAATTGGAGGCTAATTGCTTTACAGCTTTATAGTGGTTTTTGCCATACATTGACATGAATCAGCCATGGGTGTACATGTGTCCCCCATCCTGAACCCCACTCCTAACTCCCTCCCCACCCCATCCCTCAGCATTGTCCCAGTGCTCTGGCTTTGAGTGCCCTGTTTCATGCATTGAACTTGGACTGCTGATCTATTTCATATAGGGTAATACACATGTTTAAATGCTATTTGCTCAAATCATCCCACACCCTCTCCCACAGAGTCCAAAAGTCTGTTTTTTTACATCTGTATCTCTTTTGCTGTCTCACATATAGGGTCATCATTACCATTTTTCTAAATTCCATATATATGTGTTAATATACTGTATTGGTGTTTTTATTTTTATTTTTTCTGACTTACTTCACTCTGTATGATAGGCTCCAGTTTCATTTACCTCATTAGAACTGATTCAAATGTGTTCTTTTCAATAGCTGAGTAATATTCCTTTGTGTGTATGTATCACAGCTTTCTTATCCATTCGTTTGCCAATGGACATCTAGGTTGCTTCCATGTCCTAAATATTGTAAACAGTGCTGTGATGAACATTGGGGTACATGTGTCTCTTTCAATCCTGGGGTACAGATAATTTTTGACATAGTAACTTGGAGAGATTATGACATGAATGTTTTTCTGTAAAAGACTGGGTACAAGTAGGGAAGTAAGAGTCTCACTGTATGTTTACTATTTTCTATCAATAGTTATATACCCTTATAACAATAAGAAGCAAGCTAACAGTTACATGGGGATATTTCTTTAAAGTTCAAAGGATCCAGAATATATATAAAAACATACTGTCATAGATCTGAGGGCCTAATTATTCATAGACAGACAAAGTAAAGTAGACCTGTCCCCCCATTCCATTTAGTTACCATTTGAAAAAAAGCACAGAGGAGAGGAAATTTAAGACTGAATGTATTGTGCAAACTCAGTCACTCAGTCATGTCCAGCTATTTGCAACCCTATGTACTGTAGCCCACCAGGCTCCTTTGTCCATGTGGATTCTCTACTCCAGGCAAGAATACTGGAATGGGTTGCCATGCCCTCCTCCAGGGGATATTCTGAATCAGGGATCGAACCTATGTCTCCTGCACTGCAGGCAGATTCTTTACCACTGAGCCACTGGGGAAGCCCAGAAGATTGAATACACATCCCCTAAACTCAAACTATTTTAGGATCTGAATAATTTGTTGGAGTAGTCTGAATTTACCTTCTGTGTCTCAATAGGAGTTTGTATTAAAGCACTATATTACATTGTGCAAAAGAAAATTCAGCTTCTATATTTTCTATATCAAATTCCGTATTTCTTTCACATTTCCACTTCCATGAATAGTGGGTAAAAAAAAAAAAAAAAACCTGACTTTCTTCCTACTTATCAAATGTTCTTATGTTATTTTAACTGCTTTGTGTTCATGAGTTAAAGCTCACATTTTTACTTTTACCACATAAAAAATACAAAATGACAATAAGATCTAATAGTACTTTCCTTGTTTGTCAGTGCATGAATTTACACTGATCATAATGACAAGAAGGAGAATGAATAGAGGAGGAAAAATAGGAATAAAAAATAAAATAGGATGGTAGTTTTCTTGGAATAAACTGTTTTCATTTTTAACTCATATAATTTATTTATTGATTAACACTTACTGAGAATGAACCGTTTACCACTATAGTTCCAGGGGATTAAATATGGTGACAGATAACTTAGAGAAATTTCCTGCTTTCAGGGCATTTAATATTTTGTCAGTTAGACAGATTATAAGTAACTAAGTAAATAAATAAGGATGCAAATAAAACATTATAATGTCAGTGATAATTGCTATGAGAATAGAGTTTAGTAAGAGGATAGAAACGGTAAGGCAGGATGCAAATTCTATTTTATTTTTGAAATTTTATTTCATTTATTTTTTCATTAACTTTTGAAAATTCTTTTCAAATTCTTTCCCATTTAGGTTATTATAGAAGATTAAGTAGAGTTCCCTGAAAATTCTTTTAAATAAGAGAGAAAAGGCTTTTCTGAGATAGTGGCATCTGTGAACAAATATCAAATACTAGACTTTACTTCTATTATAGGTCCATGGCTTTATTTTTGTTACAAATTTATGGATAGATAGAGATAGGGAGATAGAGATATAAAAAATCTAGATGAAGAAATGTGTTAGTCACACCGGTTCTTGTCTTTCAAAGTATTAGGCCATAAAAATGTATGTCCTCAAAATTGTGACATTTTTATTTTATGACATACTTTCAGTTTCTAGTTCTACTAGTAAAGAGCCTGGAAGGTACCACACAGTCCTAACAACTAGTAAAAAAGTGAATTTACTCAATTATATATGCGTGTGTATCATATATACAGCTATGCTTCTGTACATGAGTGAAGCTTCCCAGGTGGCGCTAGTGGTAAATAGCCTGCCTGCCAGTACAGGAGATGTTAAAAGAAGTGGGTTCAATCCTTGGGTCGGAAAGATCCCCTGGAGGAGGAAATGGCAAGCCATTCCAGTATTCTTGCCTGGAGCACCCCATGGACAAAGGAGCCTGGCAGGCTACATACAGTTCTTGGGGTCACAAAGAGTCAGACTCGACTGAGCATACCCACATATTAGTAAAATGAATGACAGCAAAGATACCAGGGCTGGGAGGGAGGAATAATGATTAGTGTTATAAGGTACTCCTGGGAAGTACTATGGTGTTATTTAGAAGCGGACTCAGATCAGTGTAAATGTGTATTGCAAACTCCGGGGCAACTACTACAAATAGTTTTGTGTTTTTTTTTTTTTTCTTTAAAGTACAGCTGATATGTTAAGACAATGGAGACAACAGAAACATGAAATTCTCATTTAAAACCATAAAAAACAGATAAAGAATGGAAGACAAAAATAAAAAGTAGAACAAATAACAAGAGCAACAAATAGAAAATAATAATGAATATAGTAACTATTAATCTAATTATAATAAATTGGAGAAGGCAATGGCACCCCACTCCAGTACTCTTGCCTGGAAAATCCCATGGATGGAGGAGCCTGGTAGGCTGCAGTCCATGGGGTCGCAAAGAGTCGGATACGACTGAGTGACTTGACTTTCACTTTTTACTTTCATGTATTGGAGAAGGAAATGGCAACCCACTCCAGTGTTCTTGCCTGGAGAATCCGAGGGAGGTGGGAGCCTGGTGGGCTGCCGTCCATTGGGTCGCACAGAGTCGGACACGACTAAAGCGACTTAGCAGCAGCAGCAGCAATCTAATGATGTTAATAATCACTTTGAACCTCAATGGTATAAATGCACCAATTAAAAGGCAGAGATTGACACAGTGGTCAAAAACAAGGCACAACTATATGTTGTCTACATAAAGGCCACTTTAAATATTAGGGCATATACATCTAATACATTAAAAGTAAATGGATAGAAATTGTTTAAGTGAAGTAAGTTTTGTTAACCTTTAAAAACCTCTCTTATATGAAGTCATAATATATTTTCCTGCTAATTGGTTTAAGATCTGTTCTTTGAACTGACAAATAATCAATAAAATTATATTTCTACAAAAAAGTAAGTGGATAGAGGAGAATATACCATGCTCAGTTCAGTTCAGTCGCTCAGTCGTGTCTGACTCTTTGCGACCCATGAATCACAGCACGCCAGGCCTCCCTGTTCATCACCAACTCCCGGAGTTTACTAAAACTCATGTTCATCGAGTCAATGATGCCATCCAGCCATCTCATCCTCTGTCGTCCCCTTCTCCTCCTGCCCCCAATCCCTCCCAGCATCAGAGGCTTTTCCAATGAGTCAACTCTTCGCATGAGGTGGCCAAAGTACTGGAGTTTCAGCTTCAGCATCATTCCTTCCAATGAACACCCAGGACTGATCTTCTTTAGGATGGACTGGTTGGATCTCCTTGCAGTCCAAGGGACTCTCAAGAGTCTTCTCCAACACCACAGTTCAAAAGCATCAATTCTTCGGTGCTCAGCCTTCTTCACAGTCCAGTTCTAACATCCATACCTGACCACTGGAAAAACCATAGCCTTGGCTAGACGAACCTTTGTTGGCAAAGTAATGTCTCTGCTTTTGAATATGCTATCTAGGTTGGTCATAACTTTCCTTCCAACGAGTAAGTGTCTTTTAATTTCATGGCTGCAGTCACCATCTGTAGTGATTTTGGAGCCCCAAAAAATAAAGTCTGACACTGTTTTCACTGTTTCCCCATCTATTTGCCATGAAGTGATGGGACCAGTTACCATGATCCTAGTTTTCTGAATGTTGAGCTTTAAGCCAACTTTTTCACTCTACTCTTTCACTTTCATCAAGAGGCTTTTTAGTTCCTCTCCACTTTCTGCCATAAGGGTGGTGTCATCTGCATATCTGAGGTTATTGATATTTCTCCCGGCAATCTTGATTCCTGTGCTTCTTCCAGCCCAGTGTTTCTCATGATGTACTCTGCATAGAAGTGAAATACACCATGCTAACACTAATAAAAAAAAAAAAAAACAAGAAGAGCAAAATTAACTGTGGACAGAGCTGACTTCAAACTAAGGAAAATTATAAGGGATTAAAAAAAAAAAAGAGCATTGCATAATGATAAAGGGTGTGATTCACCACCTATTAAGAAGACGTAATAACTCTTAATGTGTATGTACTTAACAAGAGAGCCTCAAACTACCTGTGGCAAAAAAACTGATAGACCTAAGAGGAGAAATAGATGAATTTGCTATCATAGTTAGAGACTTCAGCACCAGTCTTTCAGAAATGGATATAATCAGCAAGCAGAAAATTAGGAAGGATATAGCTGGACATAACAACACTATCAATCAGCTGTAGAATTAACATCTATGAAATACATCATCCAACAGCAAATTACAGATTTTTCTCAAGAGGCCATGAAATATTGGCTTAGATAGGCCACATCTGGGGACAGAAAACACACTCTAACAAGTTGAAAACAATAGAAGTTAGACAATTTCTGCTCTCAGATCACAATGTAATTAAACTAGAAATCAATCACCAACAGATAACTGGGAAATCCCAAAATATGTGGAAAATAAGCAACACACTTCTAAGAAGTTTCAAGAAAAATGTAAATATATTTTGAACTAAATAAAAACACAACATCAAAACCTGTGGAATTCAATGATAGCAGTGCTTAGGGGGAAATCTGTGCCACTGAGTGCATCCCCCCTTTGTGAGTGATGTGTTCCTCCTGGATCCCCTGGCAGATGCCTGATACTGAGTATAGTACCAACTACATGCTATATCTTTTATACACATGCATACCTATGACAAAAATTAATTTAGAATTTGGGTACAATAAGAGATTAACAACAACTAATAATAACATAGAACAATGATAATAACATACTCTGACAAAAGTCATGTGAATATGGCCTCTCTCTCTTTCTCTGTTAAAATATCTTAGTGAATGGAAACACAGCTATAGCAAACGGACTTGCGGACATAGTGCAGGAAGGAGGGGAGAGGACGAACTGAGAAAGTAGCACTGACATATATACAGTACAATGTATAAAACAGACGGCTAGTGGGAAGCTGCCATGTAACACAAGGAGCCCAGCCTGGTATCTGTGAAGACCTGGAGGGATGGGGTTGGGGAGAGGAGGCTCGGGAAGAAGGGGACACTGTCTGTATAATTATGGCTGATTTGTGCTGATTAACAACAGAAAACCAACACAACATTGTTAAGCAATTATCTGACAATTAAAAAAATTCTTTTTGTACAAATTTAATACTTCTTCCATTTTAACTAAGCATTTACCATACGCTGTTTGTAACTTTTGCAGTTTGAGGTATAACATCAAAACCAGCACACATTTCTTTTTCCTTATTCACAACTTCATGGTCAGAAGATAAAGACTCTCAGTAAAATAGGAATTGGGGAAATCTTTCTCAGCTTAATAAAGACTGCTTCTGCTGCTACTGCTGCTAAGTCGCTTCAATTGTGTCCAACTTTGTGCAACCCCATAGACTGCAGCCCATTAGGCTCCTCTGTCCCTGGGATTCTCCAGGCAAGAATACTGGAGTGGGTGCCATTTCCTTCTCCAATGCATGAAAGTAAAAAGACTACTAAGTACAAAAACCCTACAGCTAACATCATATTTAGTGGTGAGAAACTTGAAACTTTCACATTAAGTTCAGGGGCAAGGCAAGCATTGTGTATTTTCACCACTCATTTTCAACACAGTACTGATGGATATATGTCATTATATATTTGTCCAAACCCACAGAATTTACTGAAAATAAATCCTAAAGTAAACTAAAGACTTTGGGTGACTATTATGTATCAATGTAGGTTCATCTTTGACAACAAATGTACCGTTGTGGTGAGTGATGTTGATCATGGGGGAGGCTATGAATGTATAAGACAGGGGCCATTTAGGAAATCTCTGTACCTTCCTCTAAATGTTGTTGCTCTAAAAAAACCAAGCATTTTAAAACAACAACAACAACAACAAATTCTTCAATGGTCATAACTGGAATAAAATTGTTGTATTGGTGATTTTTATTTTTCAAAAATCAGTTTTTTTTCCCCTTTGGTCATTGAAAGATTGACTTGTTTAGAAATAGGACAAATGTCAGATGTTTGAATTCCAAAAAAATAGATGTCGTAAATTAATATAGGTATATTTTCATTTAAAATAACTGGATTATTACTCATTAATTTAATTTGAAACACTGAAATTATTGAATTTATAAAAACTAAGTTTTATTCGTGACCTTTTTGTTTCTATTTAGTGTATCTGCCTATGTTTGGGAAACACAATGATGTTTCTTTCATTGAAGACTTTTAATTTTTCTCCAAGAGTACATCATGCAAAATGCCAGGCTGGATGACCCACAAGCTGGAATTAAGATTGCTGGGAGAAATATAAACAACCTCAGATATGCAAATGATATCACTTTAATGGAAGAAAGCAAAGAGGAACTAAAGAGCCTCTTGATGAAGGTAAAAGAGGAGAATGAAAAAGCTGGCTTAAAACTCAGCATTCAGAAAATGAAGATCATGGTATCTGGTCCCATCATTTCATGCAAATAGATCTGGGAAAAAAGGGAAACAGTGACAGATTAAATTTTCTTGGGCTCCAAAATCACTGCAGACAGTGACACTGCAGCCACAAATTAAAAGGCACTTGCTTCTTGGAAGAAAACCTATGACTAACCTAGACAGCATATTACAAACCAAAGACATCACTTGGCCGATAAAGGTCCATATACTAAAAGCTATGGTTTTTGCAGTGAAAGTGAAAGTGAAGTCGCTCAGTCATATCCAACTCTTGTACAGACCCCATGGATGTAGCCTACCAGGCTCCTCTGTCCATGGGATTTTCCAGGCAATGGTACTGGAGTGGATTGCCATTTCCTTCTCCAGGGGATCTTCCCGACCCAGGGATCTAACCTGGGTCTCCCACACTGTAGACAGATGCTTACTGTCTGAGCCACCAGGGTAGGTCATGTATTAATGCAAGAGCTGGACCATAATTGATGCTTTCAACTCTGGGGCTGAAGAAGACTCTTGAGAGTCCCTTGGGCTGCAAGGATATAAAACCAGTCGATCCTAAAGGAAAACAACCTTGAATATTCACTGGAAGGACCGGTGCTGAAGCTGAAGCTCCAATACTTTGGTCACCTGATGTGAAGAGCTGACTCATTAGAAAAGACCCTGATGTTGGGAAAGATTAAAGGCAGGAGAAGGGGACGACAGAGGATGAGATGGTTGGATGGTATCACCAATTCAATGAACATGAGTTTGAGTAAACTTAGGGAGATAGTAAAGGACAGGGGAGCCTGGAGTGCTACAGTTCATGAGATTCCAAAAAGTTGGACATGACTTAGTGACTGAACAGCAACGAACAACAATGTGATTATATGGTTTTGCTATAACTGTGATTCCACAGATTCTCAAACAAAGCACTAATTTCACACCAAGAGAACAAGCGGTAATCAGGATGCTCATGCAATTCACAGCATGGTCAACCTAGCTATAATGGTTTGAGTGTTCAGACCGAATAGATTAAAAGATCTGTGGTTGAACTGCATGCATACTTTATGTGATGTATTGTTACTGTATTCAATACTGTATTGGATACTCTATTGGTATTGGATCTTCCCTGTAGCCCAGACAGTAAAGAATCTTCTTACAATGCAGGAGACCTGGGTTTAATCCTCGGGTCAGGAAGATCCTCTGGAAAAGGGAATGGCAAACCACTCCAGTATTCTTGCCTGGAGAATCCCATGGAAAGAAGGGCCTGGTGGGCTACAATTCATGGGGTTGCAAAGAGTCGGACATGACTGAGTGACTAAGACTACATTGTTACTGTAATGAAAATCTTTCTCATTCTAAATATATATATATATATATATATATATAGGAAATTCTTTAGAAAAATATAAATTCTTGTGAACACACATGTAAAATAAGAGTTATATGTCTTCATATAATGGTGTCCTTGTCTCTTAAGCCTTAGAAACACAATTATCTGATAATATTGTGGCTATAAATGATTTCTATGTTAATTATTCAATTAACATAGAATTTCTATGTTAATTGCCTATTATGTTTCAGAATTATCACTGAGTTCTGAAAAACACACTTCTAATTCTAAATCTCTATAATTGTATTTATATTATGTAGAAAACTTTTTTTCTGGAAGAGACATCTCAAAGTGTTTCAGCCTCTTTCACACCTCTAAATGGCAAGATAGAGAATCAACAGATCTGCTAGAACAAAGCTTTCGTGGTATGATCAGCCATCCTGTGTTTCTGGCTTATTAGACAAATAAGGGTGTTACAGATGGAATAACAACATCTCTTTATAAAACCAGATTGGGGAAAATGAAATTTGGCTGATGATCAGAACTAGTGAAAGAATAATTTTTATTAGTTAGACCAGATGGAGACCATTAATAGCAATAATATGGAAAAGAGTTAAATTGATAGCTATTAATTAGCATGAACGAAATGCTCCTGAGATTAGAAACTTCTAAAATGTTTACTTCTTGAAATTAAATTCTTCCTTGACTTTGTTCTTAGATTTTTTTTTCCTTTAGTATAGTGATACAAGCCATCAGAATTTGCCTAAAGTAGATGGCAGCTATGATGAAGTGATCCCTTCATTTAAAAAATAAAATACTCATTAAGAACATATATTGGGTGCTAGGTAACTACTAGGAACAATGTTAAATTAAATCTTTTACAAGAGGTGAGGAACTTAGGTCACAGCAAATTTCAGAAGACAGAGAATTCAGGATATTAAGAAGAAAATAAATAGGATAACTATAAATGGCAAAACCATAAATATATAGAATACACATATCATATGTTAATTTGCCCAAGATATGGCTTAGGATACATAGCAAAAGTACTTGTGAAGTCTAATTGGTTGTTCAGTAAGTTTTAAATTCCTTCCTTCCTTTTTTTCCTTACTTCCTTTTCTCTTTCTCTCTCTTTCTAATCTGCTTTTTTTCTAAAGAAATTGAGTGCCTGCAAAATGAAGGAAAATTTTCTTGAAGATATTACACTTACAGCCAGGGTTTCTTGAGAAACATAAGACAGCAAGTCTGGCAGACAGGTTTTATTTGCCTAAAAGCTACAGGTCACATACGAGGAATTCAGATGATAATTTTGGAAGGAATAAATCTAGTCCTCTGCTATCAGGAATAAGTTATTTAAGCCAAAGAGAAGAACTGATGGCTGTCATTCTGGTCCTGAGAAGATGTACCTGGAGGTGAGAGAAGGTTGAAAGAAATGCACTGCTCTCCAATGCAGGCTTGGAGTAGCATCTGATACTCATAGCAACTGATAAATCTGCACATATATATTGATGCCAACTAGCAGAGGGAGCTGGAGAATAAAATAAGTAAAATTATTTGGAGGTCAGGCTATCCAAGCTCAGATGGAAATCTTGGCTTTAAAAAAAATGTTGCTGGATTTCCCTAGTGGCATAGTGGATAAGAATCCACCTGCTAATGCAGGAGACAGATTCAGTCTCTGATCCAGGATGATCCCACATGCCACAGAGCAAATTAGGCTGGGCACCACAACTACTGAGGCTGTGCTCTGGAGCCCGGGAACCACAACTACAGAGCCTCTGTTCTGCAACTACTGAAGCCCAAGTGCCCTAGAGCCTGTGCTCCACCACGCGAGAAGCCACTGCAGCGAGAGGCCCGCACAGCTCAGTGAAGAGGACCACCTGCTCACTGCAACTAGACAAAGCCTGAATGCAACAACAAGGACCCAATGCAACCAAAAAGAAATAAATAAATAAGATTTTTTTAAAAAAATGTTGCTGTCATTGGTGAAACCAACTATAGAAGATTTTGACTTCAGTAGTCAAGCAGAGAGAAAATTTGTAGGGGGTGTCATGATGATTTTGTCCAGATTTACAACAGAAAAATTAGTTTTTGTTTAATAAACACACAGAGTTAAATACATAATTAAAAAATTAAAATATTTTTGCTACTCAGGAACAATACATGAAAAAGATTATCAATTAGGCCACATCTACAATTAAGTGGGGCAAATACACAAGTACAACAAACTCAAGGATAATGAAAAAAAAACAGGAAAAAATATAACATGAAAGACAAATTTCCTTCATTAAAAGGTTTTAACAAATCCTTAGAGAAACATTTATAATCTATTCAAAAAATAGACAAAAATATTAACAGCTGTTCAGAAAGTTGTCTACCCTCCTTCATGAAAAATTTTCAATTTAAAATAATGAAATAGAAGACTGACTTCTACCAAGAGAGCATGGAAAGCACCACTGAAACTGGGGAAAATGACTTTTAAAATTCAACCATTTAAAGCCTATGGAAATGGCCCTAAAGAGAAACAACAAATGAAAAAAAAAAAATCTATTGGAGGAAAGCTAGGGAAAATTCAGTCCACAAGGCAAGAGACAGTGATAGTTGAACCCAAGTGACTCTCTGCTTCCCCACTCCCAGCCTAGCAAGGCAGGCACTCCACTCCTGATTGCTGCAGCTAAAAACACCAGGCTCCCCCTCCCTTGAGCTCCCAGTCAAAGGGCTATCTTTCTGGGAGGAGCAGGACTTCAGAATTTTTCCTCAGTCCCCAGATGAGCAGTGGGTCCTGAGCAAGTGGTTGAGAGGAGATGGCACCCTTCTTTTGTTCACATCCTACTCATGAAATGGCACCTCGATGAATACTGAGGTCTATTTGACTGTTGCTCTGGCCCAATCCAATTTATTCTTCCCCAAGACCTATCATGGCTTCCCAGGAGGCTCAGTGGTAAAAGAATCCCCCTGCCGATGCAGGAGACACAGGTTTGATCCCTGGGTCAGGAAGATCCCCTGGAAAAGGAAATGGCAATTCATTTCAGTATTCTTGCCTGGGAAATCCCATGGACAGAGGAGCCTGGTGAGCTACAGACCATGGGGTCGCAAAGAGCTGGACATGACTTAGGGACTAAACAATGACAACAAAGACCAATCAGAGGGTCCCACACATAGCAGATGCTCAATAAATATTTGGCAGAAAGAAAGGAGTTAGAGAGGGAAAAATAGAGACATAAGAGAAGGGGCAAACAGTGAACATTCGAATAGCAACCAGAAAGTTTATAAGCCGAATGTCAACATCAGTAGAATATTATATATAGATGATGTTTGAATCCAACTTAAAATTTGTTCTGAAAGAAAGGGCCAACTGGATAGTAAACTACAGCTTATTTTTTCAACATTGTGACAGAATTGATGGTCTAGTGAGCCTTTAAAACACCATTTCAAAATAAAACTAGTTCCTGGCTTTTCTTTTATTGTATACAATTTTGATTTACTGAGCTGAATTCTCTGAGCTAAATTGCAAACTTTATGAACAGAACTATTCTTTCTGGCATTTACATTCTCTTCCGGTAACAGGTGTTTTGTTTCATTTCAAAAGAATAGACTTTTCCCTGTAAATCAATATATCATTGTTTTTTCTTCATTACAATGTCAGCTTCTAGTTTTATTACATTCTGTTGGATTACACTCAGTATGGGTGCCAGACATATTTTACAGTATTGATGGATCAGTTCACAGCGTTTATTTTTTTCCCTTAATGAGACAAGCACAGTGCATATTCTCTTTTAAAGCTGACAGGAAAAGTAATTTTAAGCGGTTTATCAAATGGCCTGCATCTTCAACAAGTTTTCAATTTTATCCAAGAGAAGTAGATTCTTCTAGTATGCAACTTCTGCATTTACTTAACTCACTACATATCTTTATAAAACTAATTTGCCATCCTTATGGAAAATGAGAGAGAAAGATTGGGTATGCCATAGCTGGTTTAATTGCTTCAGAGACAGTCTATTCAAGATTAATTAAATCATGCTTAACATGTTCCAGCTATAACTGTGGAGTTCTTGAAAAACACCCTTACTCTTTGAAACATTAATACTGTGAGGTTTAATCAGAAGAAACATTAATACTGAATGATAGAACTGGGAAATAAAATATTCAACCTCATAAATTCGATAGTGGTGCTCTTTTCTCTCATAAGAATGAAAATCTGATATTTATAGATGGTAATATGATGTATGTAGGCTTTTGGTCTTTGACGGGCACAGAGATACTTCTCATAAACTTAATTACAAAGTATTGTTTTAATTTATCATTTCTAAATATTCTGTTTGGAAAATTCACTTACTAAAAAGGAAAGCCCAAATTTGATAAAAATCACGTTGTTGTGATAGCTATAAAGAGTGAACTAAAGAAGACGTATGCGGGACTTCCCTGGTAGACTAACGCATAAGAATCCGCCTGCCAATGCAGGGAACGTGGGTTCCATCCCTGGTCTGGAAAGATCCCACATGGATCAAGGCAAGCAAGCTGAGCCCATGCTCTACAGCCCACATGCTGCGGCTACTGAAGCCCCAGCACCCTAGAGCCCCAGCTCCACAACAAGAGAATCCATGGCAATGAGAAGCCCAAGCATGCAGCTAGAGAAAGCCTGTGCACAGCAACAAGGGGCTTGTGCGTTGCAGCAAAGATGCAGCACAACCCAAAATTAAAATTAGTTAATTACATTTTTTTAAAACAGTAAACATTTGCCATACAACACATGTTGTCTTCAGCACCCTGTCTGGTGCCTCTCAATCTTCTTCACTGTCCACCTAGAAAATGATGGTAGTACTTGCAGAGCACATGTGGTAAACTGACAAATCTGTTTCTGGAAAGAAGCTGCTGTTTCCTGAGAGGAATCCTAGACCCCCTGCTCATTAAAACATACGTTCTAAAATATAACTGATTTTTAGGCAATTCTCCCAAAATATTTATAAGCAAAGAATATTTGTTATCTATGTGAAAGCAATATACGATAAGTATACATAATTGTCACAAGTCATTTGACTTCATCTAGGATTACTTCCATTATGATATCATTTTCTTATTCTAGAAATCACAGTCATTATCAAGTTTTCATAGTCATTGCTATCCTTCCTTTTTATAATCTCTAGTATTCCTATGTTCTTTGAACTTAGGTTTTTGCAGGACTTCCCTGGTAGTCTAATGGATAAGAAACCGCCTGCCAATGCAGGGGACACAGGTTACATCCCTGGTCTGGGAAGATCCCACATGGAATTTTTATTTCTACTTATGTAAACCTTTGAAAACTCTACTATATATCTTTTATCAGTATTTTAAAATAACTCCCTGAAGCTGGCTTGATATAGTCTTTGGGATATTGGAAAAGTAGGTAAAAGTTGTCTTCTTCTTCAGGTGTCATGATCAGCATCGGTACAGCATTGAGATCTAGGTAGAGAGAATCAGCACCCTAGTTCTTAATTAAGGAAAATTAAATTAAGAAACTTGATTTAGCATCATCTAAATAGTAGAGTACAGATTATATAAGTTCAGGCAAAGAAACACAGGATGATGATGCACAAGCAAGGGTCTCTTCTCTTTCAACTGGAGTTTGAGATCTTATTATTAAAATGGGGAATGAATAGTAAAGAGTTAAGGCAGCCAAAATCAATTTAAGAATAAAGTAGGCTTTAAGGTCAGTCTAAATCTGAATAGTATAGACCTGACCCTCAAGGTAAGGAATCTGAGTGAGTGAGTGATTTCCCCAAATCAAAGCAGCACCAGCATCAAGGATGGCCTGATTTTGATATGGAAGGCTAATGAATGACGTTCCATATGCTCTGTGTGATAGGCCCAAAGTCTGGTGACAGCATCAAGTGAATTACTGGGTGAGTAAAAACCTTATTTGAAAATGTCAGGCAGATAGAGACCAGATATTTATCTTAGGAACTACCCAGTTGGTGATTTAGAACAGTATAAGGGAGGCACATTGACCTGGTTTGACCTTTGAAACTCCACTGAAAAAAGAGAGGATTAAGATTGTTTATCACTGTACTCAAACAACTTCCTGGGTATTGAATACAGAATATTTTGCATATTTAAGCATGAGAAATAAATATTCCAAATTTTAACTTAAAATATTTAGAAAAAGAAAACCAGAAGCTTTTCTTCCTTCCATTTATGGAGTATAAATAATGTATTAAACATTAGCAGATACAAAATTACAAAGGAGAGTAAGTAGTCTTTTAAGTTCATGACCTATGACATGTATCTATTTGTTTCTTTTTTTTTTTTTTTACTTTAGCTTTTAAAATTTATTTTCATTGAGGGAACCCTGGTTTTCTAGGTGGCACAGTGGTAAAGAATCTGCCTGCCAGTGCAGAAGACAAGACTTGGGTTGAATCGCTCGGTCAGGAAGATCCCCTGGAGTAGGAAATGGCAACGCACTCCAATATTCTTGTCCAGAAAATGCCATGCACAGAGAAGCCTGGCAGGTTACAGTCCATGGAGTCACAGAGTCAGACACAACTGAGTACATGCAACACACACACACACACACACATACACACACACAGCATTGGTTATATCATGTGTACAACATTTGATTATCCACCTACCCATGAGTCAGCACTTATCATTCCTAAGGAATTTCCAGTCAGTAGAATCTTTATCCACCATTAAAATTTACATGTTTCAACAGACTAAACAAAAGTAGAGGAACAAGAAAAACAAACTTATCAAGATTTTAAAGTATTTCGAAAACTATTTTAAAAAAAAGACATGATCACTTTTAGACAGTCAAATCATCATGCATAAAAAACATACTAAAAAAATCCTCAATCTTTCATAGAAGGCACTTTTTTTACTTAAAAAATAACTGTATATTAGTTAATTATATAAAGCTTAGCATGTGAAAAATTCAGTCTCAAGACAAATCACCCCCATATTTTCTAAGTATTAAAAAATTACCTCTCATATTTAGTCCTAATGACAAGATTGTGTCTTAATAAGCTTTCATATTCTTCTGTCCAGTTTCTTCTCCCTCTCTCTGTGTTTGTCTCTGTCTCTCTTTCTTCATGTATATTTATATATATGTATATCCACGTGCAATATGTGTGTGCTCGTACACACACACACACACACACACACACACACACACACACACACATATATCTCCTCACACTGAAATTTTTTATAATCTGGAGCTACAAATTAAATAAAAATATAATGATTTATTACTATAGTCAGTATATTTACAATATTACAGATTTCTGAGAAATGATATGCATTTTAAAAGATATATTCTTAGATGATGATACATCACGAGAGACATTTGCAAGTGACACTAATGAGGCCCTGGCCTCTCTCGATGAATCACAGGAAGGACATGGAGAAACAAAGTTGGATGCAGAGGAAGCCATTGAGGTTGATCATTCTCACGATTTGGACATGTTTTAGTACATTTTGAGGAATAGACCTTTCTAAGATAACATTGTAATAAACCATTTCTACTGAGATTATTTTACTTTGCACTGATAAACACAAAAATCTGGAGAGAACTGTTACCTTGTTTTAAATAAAATTGAATATGTGGGAGATGAATGTGATAAGAACATTTAAAACTTTCTCATGTCTGACAAAATATTTAAAAGTATATAGTGGAAGATTTAATTTCTTAATCTATTGCATGTGCTAATTATTACTAGTTGATAATCAATTTTGTCCAGATCATTATAACACGCCGTTCAAAAGTTTTTCTGATTTGTCTTTGCAATGAACTACGATTGGTTTCAAAACATTCCATTAAAAGATCCTATTAAGACATAAATTGTTAAGCTATTACAAATGCATTCAAGTTTAGTTTTTCTGTGTTTTAAGAACTCTTAGGCTTTTAATGATAGAAACTAAAAATAGGTTTATACTAGTGGCTCTTCCCACTTATGTGTTTGTTCCAAAGTAAATAAACATGGAAGCTTTTCAAAGAAATATCAGTTCGTAACTTTAACTTTGTTTTTGACTTATTAGTTACTTTGGTCATATATTTAAATGCTGAATATAATCCATACGTGCATAATTACAGTGACATTTAAGAAATTCCCAGTGGTGGCCTGCCTAAGACAGTTTTACCTTATGTTAAGGAAGTTAGGTATTAAAAATGTTTCTTCTGCATGATGTTTAAAATTATTCATTTTTATTTAAGAAAATAAAGGTTGTTTACTTAAGGTGTCCCAAGAGTTGACTACAGTTTACAGAGTAAGCAAAAATATGTAGGAAGCAGTTATTATCTATTCTTTGCAATAATGTACTTGAAGTCTTTCAGTAATTTTTGAAACACATAATCATTGAATTTGGATCTAAGCAGGGAAGGAAGAGGAAAATGGTTATTGGTTACATTTTATTTGTAAAGAATGCAGAAATAAAATTGGAATTCTGGAAGTCAAAAAAAAAATAAAAGATATATTCTTAGAATAAAAATGATGGAAATTTAGCAGATATATAATTGCTTTTCTGTTGTTTCAAACATTCATCTTAAATAAAGCACACTTTATAATTTTTATTCAAATCATAGTTTCATAATGAAATGACCACCATAGTGTGAATATTTCTGTAAATAAGTATTTTTTTTTAATAATCAATTCACTCACATACATGTAGGGGTTTTGTTTGAGCATTTTGAAAAACCTGGAACCTGCAGGTAATATACAATAGAATTTAATTTTTCCCTCAAACCATCTTTTGCTTATTTTCAGTTTAAATAATTTTCTTTAGGAAAAGATGCAGCATGGCAACATGGTGTAAAAGGGATATTAGTTGCTTCTGATCAGACTTGATAGGGTGGTGGTCTGAGAATAGATCAAGAATGCAATGGATGGCCAAGGAGATTTAAGTGAAAGTCACTCAGTCATGTTCAATTCTTTGTGACCCCATAGACTGTACAGTCCATGGGATTTTCCAGGCCAGAATACTGGAGTGGGTAGCTGTTCCCTTCTCCAAGGGATCTTCCCAATCCAGTGATCAGATCCAGATCTCCTTCACTGTAGGCAGATTCTTTACCAACTTGAGCTACCAGGGAAGCCCAAGAATACTGGAATGGGTAGCCTATCCCTTCTCCAGGGGA
The DNA here is from genome assembly GCF_029378745.1 of Bos indicus. Classification (NCBI taxonomy): domain Eukaryota; kingdom Metazoa; phylum Chordata; class Mammalia; order Artiodactyla; family Bovidae; genus Bos; species Bos indicus. Next base: position 32,348,672 of record NC_091776.1, on the reverse strand, counting down.
TCTTCCTGACCCAGGAATCGAACCAGGGTCTCATGCACAGCAGGCAGATTCTTTTACCAGATGAGATACAAAACACAGTCACTGAGGACTGAAAAGATGTCAGGATCATTCATTTGTTGTAACAGATTCACCTTCTGCTTTCCCCACACTTACGTATACCTCCCGGAAAAGGAGTATTGACAGTAATAACTTTTGAATAAGCAATCCTGTGTCTATGTCACTTGGATTTACAACAAGTAGATCTTGGTGGATTCTTGATATTTAGGACAAATTGAGAAAAAACAGAAAAAGATGGAAGTGAAGAGGCAAAATCTACTGCAGATGTTGGCTTCTGGAAGGGAGGTAGCTGTGGTTTATAGACCACATATGGATGGCACTCAAGTTGGGCAAATGGAGAATTATATCCCACAACCAGGTAACTCGTGTAGGGACCCAGAAACAGCCAAGGAAAAGGAGGTGGAAGAACCAGGCACTTTAGGGTTGGGAGTTCCTATTGCAAACACAAGCCAAACACAGGCTGGGCCAAACAGCAAGCCCAGTCTAAAGGAAGAGTAGGGGTGGGGTAGGGGGGTTGCCGGTGTGTCTCAGATACACTGTCTGCCACTTACACATTTCTTGCTTTTCTAGACTGGACTGGGAAATCAGACATACATGGCCACTCCCATTCCTCTCCAACTGTCCTAAACTCCTATCCTCCAAAATGTTGGGGATCTGAAAAAATTGAAACCTGATGTTCTACTCTAGCTGAGTTCTGATTTCCAAGATTTAGGGTGACAGTAAAATGTTACTGATGATGGTGATGACAATGATTATCAACGAAAGAACAAACAAAACAAAACCTTAGTATTACAAGACTACTTGAAGCTAAAAGTGTACAATTTCTCACTATGTATTACATCCTTAGTGACAAGATTTGGCAGAACGAGGATGAGAGACTGTGTTAGCCATGCAGTATTCTATGGGAACAATGTACGATGGGAAGAAGCTTAGTTTCTGAAGATTTCAACCAGGATGTGGCTTCTCTTTCAGTTAGAATTTACTGCTATAGATATCACTCTAGAGCATCCTAAAAGGATTATGTGGTTTTTTGATATAAACAGAGATCACATATATAAAAATCCTAAAGATCACATATCAAGTCTGCTAAAATCTAACTCATTCCTCTTTAGCACAGATGAATTTTTTTATTTGGTTGAGGACAAATCCATTCATATATAGCCTCTATCTACCACTTGAGGTCTTTCATCTGCAGTTAGACAGAAAAAGTTCAACTGATAGTCTTTTAAATATTTTAAACTTTCTTTTTATCAAGTCTACTCTGGGATACTTTAATCCCTAATCTGACGCTCATAACTGCCTACACACACACACACACACACACACACACACACACACACACACACAGAGTTTTCTTCAAACTACATAAGGCAGACTCTCCAAACTTTTCATCACCTTCTTCAGTTGCCTTTAAATGTTCTCAAAGCTCTCAATAGTTCACTAAACATACTTTTATGCGACCCAGAATGGAACACAATATGATCAGTAGACTATCACATCTCTGAGCTTTGCACGGTAATATTACTCTTGTCATATCAAGTTTATGGTCAACTGATACTTTGCTTCTGTCCTCCATACTCTCCTCTACATTAAAGGTTTTCCTCTACCATATACAACATCTCTTTAGGGACTTGCCTGAATAACTTAGTGTAAACTTTACTTTGTATCTCCTTATGACATTCTCAGTTCTTTTTAACTATTTAGCTTGTGGTTCAATCTCCTTCTGTGACATCTGAAAATACAAACTAGTTATAGCTTTTGTGTTTTCCTTTAAACTCGATTCTGTGTTTCTTTCCTGGCATAAGTGACTTGACCAAAAAACAAAAAAACACCTAAAGATAAACTGGGCCTCTGGACTGTTTAAGCTTGACTGTTGTGCTCCCAAGTCATGGTAGAAGATTCCTGTTGGTAAGGACAGAATCCAGATTATTTCGATTAAAATATTTCTGTGCTATACTGGTACAGTAAATGCTCTAACATGCCTCTAGATTTAAGAACTGAATATCACCCAATCACCCTGAAGTAGCCTTATGAGGAAAAAAAAAAAAAAGCAAGAAACTAACTCTGATTAAGCCAATACACACAAAAACAAATGTAAAAGTAATAAAATAAGAAGAGATGCTATATTAAACAGCAAAATCCAGATAGTAAGAAACTCTAATTGACAAATACATTTCAAATAGAGATATGGGTAGGGAATCTATACATTAAAAACTGAAAACATTTTCTTCATATATTTTTAAATTGAAAACTTGAACACTATGTAATATTTGATGATGTCAAGAAATTGTTGGTTTTTAATCATGGTCATGGCAATGGTGGTTACATTTAACAAAACAGATCTTGCCTTTTAGAAACCATAATGATATATTTATAGATAAAAATTATAACTTCTGAGAGTGGCTTCAAAATAATCCATGAAGGGAGAACTGTGTGGATAGAAATGAAACAAGATTGGAAGTGAACTGACAATTGTTCAAGCTGATGGCTATTTGGGAGTTCATGATATTATTTTGTGTATTTTTTCTATATGTTGATATTTCCCCCAAAACCATTTATATATGTGAGATTATTTTAAAGCATCTTATTGGCTAAATGCTGATGGAAAAGCATACACACAAACTTTGCTGTTGCTGTTTTTCAGTTGCTAAGTTGTGTCCAACTCTGCCACCCCATGGACCATAGCCTGCCAGGCTTCCTGGTCCTTCACTATCTCCTGAAGTTTGCTCAAATTCATGTGCATTGAGTTGGTAATGCTATCTAACTATCTCATCTTCTGCCACCTTCTTCTCCTTTTGCCTTCAATCTTTCCCAAAATCAGGGTCTTCTTCAATGAGTCAGCTGTTTGTATTAGGTCGCTAAAGTATTAGAGCTGCAGCTTCAGCATCAGTCCTTCCAATGAATATTCAGGGTTGATTTCCTATAAGATTGACTGGTTAGATCTCTTTGCTGTCCAAGGGTCTCTCACGAATCTTCTCTAGCACCACAATTCGAAAGCGTAAATTCTTCGGTGCTCAGCCTATGTCATAATCCAACTCTCAAATGTATACACGACTACTGGAAAAACTGTAGCTTTGGCTATACAGAACTTTGTCGGCAAAGCCATGTCTCTGCTGTTTAACACACTATCCATGTTTGTTGGACCTCCCTGGTGGCTTAGACGGTAAAGCATCTGTCTACAATGTGGGAGACCTGGGTTCAATCCCTGGGTTGGGAAGATCCCCTGGAGAAGGAAATGGCAATCCATTCCAGTACTATTGCCTGGAAAATCCCATGGACAGAGGAGCCTGGTAGGCTACAGTCCATGGGGTCGCAAAGAGTCGGACATGACTGCACAAAACCTATGTTTGTCATAGGTTTTCTTCCAAAGAGCCAGCATCTTTTAATTTCATGGCTGCAGTCACCATCTGCAGTGATTTTGGAGCCCAAGAAAATAAAGTCTGTCACTGCTTCTACTTTTTCCCCTGCTATCTGCCATAAAATGATGAGACCAGATACCAGGATCTTAGCTTTTGAATGCTGAGTTTTGAACTATCTTTTTCACTTTCCTCTTTCACCCTCATCAAAAAACTCTTTAGTTCCTCTTCACTTTTTGTCATTAAAGTGGTATCATCTTCATATCTGAGGTTGTTGATATTTCTCCTGACAATCTTGATTCCAGCTTGTGATTCACCACACCTGGCATTTCCTATGATGTGCTCTGCATGTAAGTTAAATAAACAGGCTGACAATATACAGCCTTGTTGTATTCCTTTCCCAATTTTGAACCAGTCTGTTGTTCCATATAAGGTTCTAACTGTTGCTTCTTTACCCACATACAGGTTTCTCAGGAGACAGGTAAGGTGGTCGGGTAATTCCCATCTCTTTAAGAATTTTCCATAGTTTGCTCTGATCCACACAATCAAAGGCTTCAGTGTAGTCAGTGAGGCAGAAGTAGATGTTTTCTGGAATTTCCTTGCTTTCTCTGTGCTCCAATGAATATTGCCAATTTGATCTCTGGTTCCTCTGCCTTTTCTAAACCCAATTTGTACATATGGAAGTTCTCAGTTCACAAACTACTGAAACTTAGCTTGAAGGATTTTGAGCATAACTTTACTGCATGTGAAATGAGCACAGCTGTCTGTTAGTTTGAACAGTCTTTGGCATTGCCCTTCTTTGGGATTGTAATGAAAATTGACCTTTTCCAGTCCTGTGGCCACTGCTGAGCTTTCCAAATTTGCTGACATACTGAGTGCAGCACTTCAAAAACATCACGTTTTAGGATTTTAACTAGCTCAACTGGAATTCCATCACCTCCACTAGCTTTGTTTGTAGTAATACTTCCTAAGGCCCACTTGACTTCACACACCAGGCTATCTGGCTCTAGGTGAGTGACCACACCATCGCAATTATCCAGGTCATTAAGGCCTTTTTTAATATAGTTCTTCTGTGTATTCTTGCCACCTCTTCTTCATCTCTCCCACCTCTGTTAGGTCTTTATCGTTTTGGTCCTTTATCGTGCCCATCATTGCATATAAGAATCTTCTCTTTTTACGTAGGGTTCTGAAACACTCCATTTCTACCTCTAGTGGTTTCGGGCAATACTGAAAAACACAAAACTTTGAAATTAAAATGCAGTATTAGAGCACTGAAATAAATGCTGGAGAGCATAAAGTGAAATAATGAGATGCTTGTCTTTGACAAACTAATGGTATAATGAAGGAGACAAGCAAGTCACCAAAGGGCAACATGTTTAATGTTCTAATATACACAAATCAACTGTGCTGTGAAAACAAAGGAAAATGGTGGCTAATTCAGCCTACTCTGATAAAATGAGAGATACTTGGAAGAAAAGATGACCAAGAGAACAAAAAAGTAGGTTGATAATTGATTGCAAAAATTGCTGAATACTTTGGTGAAAAATTTGAAGTTAATCATTCAGGGGAATCTTAGAGTTCTGTATTATAGCAAATTGTCTTAAAACATAAAGAGAGTAGTTAAAATATTCTGGTGGTTTTTATGTAGTATGACTATGAAAGGGAAACATGAAGACAAGAGACTTGATTGAAAGGCTATTCTGAATAAACACAGGCATGCACGCACACATGCATAATGTATATGTATTACTGGACACCTCTCTTTTATTTTGGCTTCGGTATAGTGCTCCACATAATAGTAGCTGCATAATGTATGTTTATCAAAAATCGTAAGGTAAAGATAAACACTATCCTATTGAAACTTTCCTGTAGAATAATGGATTTCAATTGAGAATCTTTCTACTTACATGTTACTTTAATCATAACCACTCAGACTTGACTAATATGTGTTTTAGTCTGCTAAAAACATGTGTGTGTGTGTGTGTGTGTATATATATATATATATATATCCTATTTTGAAAGATTGTACTTAATAATTTTACCAAATGAATCTATATATTTGTTTTAAAACTAATAACTAGTTTCATCTTCCTAGGAAAAATTATCCTACAGGAGAATTATTAATAACTCATAGCATTGTTTGCAGTCCCACCAGGAAAGATATTCCAAATTTCAGTGGGTTATGCAAGGTGGAGGGTTTTCCCAGGTGGCACAGTGGTAAAGAATCTGTCTGCCAAGGCAGGAGACACAGGATATGCAGGCTCCACCCCTGAGCTGGGGAGATCCCCTGCAGTAGGAAATGGCAACCCACTCCAGTATACCTGCCTGGAAAATTCCATGGACAGAGGAGCCTGGTAGGCTACCGTCTATGGGGTTGCAAAGAGTCAAGCATGACTGAGCACACACACACACACACACACACACACACACACACATGCAAGATGGAAGTTTATTCATTCATACAATTATTCAATGTAGGCAGGCACAGAGAGCTGCTAAGTGGCTATGCCAACTTCTTTAGATGACTAATATGGGTACCCAACATGGCTGTTCCAGTCCTGGCATCTTCAGCTTAGGGGAAAGGAGGTGAGAAACTTGGGGAGTGATGTCTATCTGTTTTAGAGCAAGACTGGAAATAGCGTATTTTTTTAAAACAAATCTTGCGTTCTCCCTCTTCCTAAAATATAAATTGTACTTATCATGTACCGGATACCATTTTAAGCCTTTACAAGTGTTGAAAGCTGAGAACATCTCATGACTAGTCATAAAGAAAGCTGGAAAATATAGCCTTTTCTTTGGCAACCACCAAAGAAGGAGGAAGGGGAGAACAAACACTGAGGAATCTCTAAAAGTTTGCTGTATAAACTAAAAAAAAGGAAAGAAATTATATTTTTAAAAAATACTGAAGTTGAAGAAATGCCTTAGTTAATCAAAGAAAGCAAACAGGGAACCCAACACATGTGGTGAAAGTTGATCAAAGTTCCTCCTGTTGCTTTTTAAATTTACTCTTGCAGTGTATTATTTCACAAATAGAATATTATTTGGCTGACCAAAAAAAGAAAAAGAAATGAGAGACAGATAATTATATTTTTTATAATGTTTAGTTTTTCTTCTTTAACACAGAGAAAAATTCAAGATAGTTAATTCATTCCATTAAAAATAAATACATATTAATTGTTTAATTTCTTCTTCCAAATATTGATAGGACTAGCGTATAAATAAAGAACATATTTTACTTATTCCAGAATTAGGTCAAATTCAGTGTCATGAATTTGTGAAAAATTCACAAATTTGTGAAAAAAAAATCCTCAAGAAAATTGTCCAAGTGATCTTGTTAAATTGTATAAAAGAAAATTACCTTGACCAAAGTGAACATCAGTTCAATTCAGTTCAGTTGCTCAGTCGTCTCCGACTCTGTGACCCCATGAATCGCAGCACACCAGGCCTCCCTGTCCATCACCAACGCCCGGAGTTCACTCAGACTCACGTCCATCGAGTCGGTGATGCCATCCAGCCATCTCATCCTCTGTCATCCTCTTTTCCTTCTGCCCCCAATCCCTCCCAGCATCAGAGTCTTTTCCAATGAGTCAACTCTTTGCATGAGGTGGCCAAAGAATTGGGGTTTCAGCTTTAGCATCATTCCTTCCAAAGAACACCCAGGGCTGATCTCCTTCAGAATGGACTGGTTGGATCTCCTTGCGGTCCAAGGGACTCTCAGGAGTCTTCTCCAACACCACAGTTCAAAAGCATCAATTCTTCAGCGCTGAGCTTTCTTCAAAGTCCAACTTTCACATCCATACATGACCACTGGAAAAACCATAGCCTTGACTAGACAGGTCTTTGTTGGCAAAGTAATGTCTCTGCTTTTCAATATGCTATCTAGGTTGGTCATAACTTTCCTTCCAAGAGTAAGCGTCTTTCAATTTCATGGCTGCAGTCACCATCTGCAGTGATTTTGGAGCCCCCAAAAATAAAGTCTGACACTGTTTCCACTGTTTCCCCATCTATTTTCTATGAAGTGATGGTACCAGATGCCATGATCTTCATTTTCTGAATGTTGAGCTTTAAGCCAACTTTTTCACTCTCCTCTTTCACTTTCATCAACAGGCTTTTTAGTTCCTCTTCACTTTCTGCCATAAGGGTGGTATCATCTGCATACCTGAGGTTATTGATATTTCTCCCAGCAGTCTTGATTCCAACTGTGCTTCATCCAGCCCAGAGTTTCTCATGATGTACTCTGCATATAAGTTAAATAAGCAGGGTGACAATATACAGCCTTGATGTACTCCTTTTCCTCTTTGGAACCAGTCTGTTGTTCCATGTCCAGTTCTAACTGTTGCTTTCTGACCTGCATATAGGTTTCTTAAGAGGCAGGTCTGGTGGTCTGGTATTCCTGTCTCTTTCAGAATTTTCCACAGTTTATTGTGATCCACGCAGTCAAAGGCTTTGGCATAGTCAATAAAGCAGAAATAGATATGTTTCTGGAACTCTCTTGCTGTTTCGACATAAAGGTACATAAACTTTAAAAGTAAAACAAAATTATGGTATTTGCCCATAGCATACAGCATTTGAGACTAAGCATAAAACTCCCTTGATTGACTGTGCTTGTGGCTAGAAGCAGACATACCAAGAGGAAGGAAAAGAAACTTGTCAATCTGCAAATAACTGCTGACTTTTGGGCAACATTTAGTGAGAAGTTCTTTCTTAATCATCACCCCCTACCCTGACAATGAGTGTACAAGTTACTCAAAATATTCAACTACTTCTGCCTTTCAGTTAAATAGATATGAAACACATAGGAATGGAAATAAGACCGATTTTGAACTTTTGATACTTTATGTGAACCTCCATTTTAAATATACATTTCTCAGCTATTAGTCCTCACTTCAGTTTTAGAACAATATTTTTGACCGAACCTCCCTACCAGTTCAATATATGAAGCGAGTAAATGTATTCTCCCCAGGGATTCTGGAAAAATGACTTAATTTGACAAAGAAATAATCTCTCTCTCTCTTTCCTTCTCTCCTGCTCTCTTTTTTTCCCCCTTTTCTTTCTTTCTTTTTTTTTTAATTGACCATAAGCCAATGTTAAACCTGAAAAGTGATACCCTACTCTTATATCAGACTTCCCAAAGCCAAATGACTAGAAAAGGCTTGCCAAATAAACTATTTCAGGACACTTTAAGATTTCTTTATAGCAATTCTAGCTGTCTAATTAGGCAGGTACAGTAATTCCTGCTGTACAATAACAAGTAGCTAGAATAATAATGATGTCTATTGTTTGGCTCATAAAATTCAGAAAAAAAAGGCTCTACATTGTTTTTAAAGTGCACCAAAAGCTGAATTTTGAACTTTATATAAATCTCAAATCAGTCTGACATGGCATAGAGTAAAACACTAGTTTTCGGCTTTAATATTTGCTTGCCTATAAAAGAAAACAAAAGCAAAAATAAAAGATATGTTTGGTGTCCTTTTCCTTTACTTTTATCTGTTATCAATAATTAAATGACACTTATTCATTCTTAAATTAAAAGTGGAAAGAATAAATGCTTTAAAAACTTCATTGTCATGAGTCTACAAATTCAGAGACCTCTTGAAGTTTTGTCAGTTCAAGTGTTTCTACCTGTGAACAAAATTAACTTCCTTGTTTTAGTTGATCTTTATTCTCTTCTGCTTTCTAGTCTATGAGAATATAATTGTCCAGTTGCAGAAAATAGATCTGTATATAATAGATACTAGTAAAATTTCTAAATTTAGGATTAAAGAATTTTTACTTTCTATATTTAAATCTTTTATTGGTTTCTCTTGTAAGAAGCATGTCAAACATTTGTTTATTCTTAATTGACATTATCTCTTTTTTTCTGAGAGGTCAAATTGGGTGTAGCAACTGATAGAGGGAAAATGTTTAACAGTTAATCTGTTTTCTGTTTATGCATTATGACATCTGTTCTAATCTCTTCTTATATTATTTATAAACATCTCATCTTTCATTATTTTCCAATAGGATTTGAAAGCATCAATATGGGCAGGAGGGTGAGTCAGAAGAACCTCAAACTCTAATCCAGTGATTTTATTTTTTTTTTAATTGAATGCCACAACTCGTTAGAGGTAATAAACTAAATTTAATAGGCTGTGAGTGATTTTTTTCAATGAAACAAAATCAAAAAGTAAAAAGAAAAATATATCACATATGGTAAAAATAAACAGTTTAAAACGTTTTGTTTCAGTTTGTGTACATATATGTACTGGGTAAAATATATTTCTTTCTTTAAGGCATCATCAAAAGTTCTGACAGAACTAAAGTAGGGGAAGTTCAGAGGCCTTTCAGGAGCATTCAAGTTGACTTCTGACCCTATCCAGCTCCTTTCCTGTCCACCAAGGGAAGCTGAAAACCTCATACCTAAATCACTGCTTCTGGCAACTGGGCAAGAATAAAGACTACAGTTTCTTCTCAAGAGAATAACAGACCTGACCTCTAAACAGCCTGTTGCTGTAACTGTTGCAAGATTTCATAACTAAATTTTAAACAAACAAACAAACATAATAGATAATAAACAGGATCTTATGATTTAAAACAGCAGTTTCTACCAACTTTCCTTCAAAATACCTATGAATGAAATGGAAAATTCAAAAACAACAACAATATCAAAAATTGAGTGTATTTACTCAAGTAGCCCTGGAATCTGGGAGAGCTTTCCATTAACTACAAAGCAGATGGAATTAGGCATTTCAGAAAAAAATGTATTAGGTTTCATCCTAAAAGAAGGTAGACGTCCTTTTTATAATTTGCCCCATTTTTAAAAGAACTTCAATCATAACCAGAAAATTCGGCATCCATTTTGGTACTTCTTTTTTACTGAGTCCTGACATTTTTAGAAAGCTAGAATAACTAACAATATGTATAGTGGCATGTTTTTTATACAAATCAGTATCATCCGCATTTTGTCAAAGAGGAAACCAGGAAAGAATTAAGTAACATGTTTAAAGTTACATTGCTGTGATGTAATGGAAGCCAATTTGACCCCAGCACTCTGATCCCCAGACTGCATGTCAAACCATCACAGTATACTGCCACTGAATATTACTCTAAAAATCATTTATTTGAGAACCTAAGAAAAATTTCAAGAAAATATTTAATATTTTCAATAGACTTTGAGACTCCTATGAGACATAATTTGTTGACTAAAACCAGTCTTTGAGTATTCAGAAGAACAAGGCTTTTATATAAAATATCTTCACTAAACTAATAATTATGGCATTTCAAAACTTCTAAGTGGAGAATACCTGAGACAAAACAGTCAATAGGATGAGATGGAAAGGGAAATAAGTAAGCAAAAGAGTTATTCAAAAAAACCTAAAACAAAGAAAGCAGAAAAAAGTTATATACTGATGGATAGAAAGGCAAGACCTATTGAGAAACCTGAAATACAGAAAGCATGTAGTGTAAACAATAAGGTAGGATTTGATAGATTTGGAGCAAAAAGAATGGAGATAGCTGGTGTTCTTGAAAATATAGAACCAAGGCAGCCTGAAACAATAGAAGAAAATCTTTGCTGCTGCTGCTGGTAAGTCGCTTCAGTCATGTCCGACTCTGTGCGACCCTATAGACGGCAGCCCACCAGGCTCCCCCGTCCCTGGGATTGTCCAGGCAAGAACACTGGAGTGGGTTACCATTTCCTTCTCCAATGCATGAAAGTGAAAGTGAAGTCGCTCAGTCGTGTCCGACTCTTAGCGACCCCATGGACTGCAGCCTACCAGGCTCCTCCGTCCATGGGATTTTCCAGGCAAGAGTACTGGAGTGGGTTGCCATTTCCTTCTCCAGTGCATGAAAGTGAAAAGTAAAAGCGAAGTCGTTCAGTCCTGTCCGGCTCTTCGAGACCCCATGGACTGCAGCCTACCAGGCTCCTCCATCCATGGGACTTTCCAGGCAAGAGTACTGGAGTGGGGTGCCATTGCCTTCTCCGAAATCTTTGCTGACAACACACAATGTGTCAACAAAAATAATGTATGCCATAATTCCAGAAAAGCTAAAATGTAAAGACCCTTAACAAGATAAATACTGGCAAGATATATTTTGCCAAAAGGAATAAAGAATATTATTCAGGTATATAAGCAGAAAAGAGTTCCACTGCAAAGGAACAGGCTTTTAATATGTACTTTAAATAATAAAGAGCAACCAATACATCCACTTCTAGATAATATTATAGGGGTTCCCTCGTGGCTCAGATGGTGAAGAACCCACCTGCAGTGCAGGAGGTGGTGGTGGTGGTTTAGTCACTAAGTCGTGTCCAACTCTTGCGACCGCATGGACTGTAGCCCACCAACTTCCTCTGACCATGGGATTCTCCAGGCAAGAATACTGGAGGTATTCTTCTCCAGGTAATCTTCCTGACCTAGGAATCAAATCTAGGTCTTCTGCTTTGCAGGCAGATTCTTTACCAACTGAGCTACAATGGAAGCCCTTATAATCTCTGGGTCAGGAAAATCCCCTTGAGAAGAAAATGGCAACCCACTCCAGTATTTTTGCCTGGTAAATTCCATGAACAGAGGAAGATAATGTTATGGGAAAAAAATGTGCTTAAAATTTCATATCATTCATTTAATGAATATATGAATATAAATACATGAACCCTTAGTTACACAAACTGACAAAAATGTCACATATGTATCTTTAAATTTTTTAAATTTACTATTTCTTAAGAAGCATTGCATCATGTCTTTAATCAGAAAAAATGATATATAGAGATAGATATGAATACAAATATAAGCTATATCTACTATATTTCATGAAATGACATGAAATATATTCATGTTTTAAATCAGCCTTTAATAATATGGATACATGAGCAAATTATATTTGTATAAAGTTTAAATTAGTATTCATTTAAATTATATTATATAAACTAACTACACTTTAAAAGAATATGGAAAGAAGTGTCCTAAAATACCAAAAGCTTTTGTCTGTTGGGTGTCCTTGTGTGTGTGTGTGTGTGTTAAAGTCCGATTCTTTGTGACCCCACAGACTGTAACCTGTTAGGCTCCTCTGCCCATGAAGTTCTCCAGGCAAGAATACTGGAGTGGGTTGCCATTTCCTACTCTAGGTGATCTTCCCAACCCAGGGATCAAACCCAGATCTCCTTCATTGCAGGCAGATTCTTTACCAACTGAGCCACAAGGAAAGCCCAAGAATACTGGAATGGGTAGCCTATCCCTTCTCCAGGAGATCTTCCTGACCCAGGAATGCAACCAGGATCTCTCCTGCATTGCAGATGGATTCTTCACCAGCTGAGCTATTGTAGTAATTTTATGTATAGTTTTTTTCTTTTTTCTTCTTTTGGGTATTCTAAATACTCTGTTGGGAATCATTTACCATTTCCTAGCATGAAGAATTAAAGCATGTCTATAAGTGACACTGAAAGTTGCTCAGTCGTGTCCGACTCTTTGTGAACCCATAGACTATACAGTCCATAGAATGCTCCAGACCAGAATACTGGGGTGGGTAGCCTTTCCCTTCTCCAGAGGATCTTCCCAACCCAGGGATCGAACCCAAAGCAGTTAGACAGAAAGCCCTCCTTGTTCCACCCGCCCTCTGGAACAAGCAATGTGAAATAGGTGAACAACAAACAGTCTTAGGTACCTGGTAACAGTCTAAGGCACTGGCACCCCACTCCAGTACTCTTGCCTGGAAACTCCCATGAATGGAGGAGCCTGGTAGGCTGCAGTCCATGGGGTCTCGAAGAGTCGGACACGACTGAGTGACTTCCCTTTCACTGTCCACTTTCATGCATTGGAGAAGGAAATGGCAACCCACTCCAGTGTTCTTGCCTGGAGAATCCCAGGGATGGAGGAGCCTGATGGGCTGCCGTCTATGGGGTCGCACAGAGTCGGACGCGACTAAAGCTACTTAGCAGCAGTAGCAGCAACAGTCTAAGAAGGTCAAAGATCTGAATCCTCAGTACTTTGCTTTTAACCTGTTAACAATTAGTTACCATGTTAAACATTTAGTCCTTAATTTCCCTGAAAGGTTTCTTGGAAGAGAATATAAAGATCATAAAGAAGATGCAGTGATCCTTTTTCTGTATTTTTGTTTCTGTTTTTATTTTTGTTATATTGTACTCGTTTAGCTAGTTTTGTATTCCTTAGGTTGCCTGGTCCAGAAATCTTCCAACAACTAAGAACTTTTAAGTTAAACTATTCCGCTCAAGTGAGTTATCTAGTCCTGATGGAATTAGAAAACAGGCAACTTTAAAATCATGTAACCTCAAGTTACAAAGGTTGAATGTTCTTTCATTGACCTGTAAGTGTATTGTGACACACACTCCTGGTGCCTGAAAAATCCTTCTCTGGCATGAGGCAGAAAGAGATTTAAAAGGCCTTATTTAGGCTAATGTTTCTCCTGGGCTTTGTTTACAAGAATCTGAGTTTTAATAGAAAACAAATTACCTCACATCCAAGGCATTTGGCACAATTTTTGATCCAGCCTCATAATACATAACTTTAATAGATAAAAGGTGAGCAAGCCACAGTGATATCCAAAGAAGTGAGAAAACTTCTGATATACCAAACTTATAACTATGTGTTAACAGTGAGATTTGATCTGAATGGAATTGTCATTCCTGAAAAGACAACCATTTTTCATAAAATGCACCTAGAACCATAAATTGGAAGGTCTACTTAACAGCTTTTTAAGTGTTATATAATCACTTATTAGCAAGTAATTTATGGGAGCTTGAATGATTGAATGCTCTATTGACAAAAGATATACCTAAATATAATGAGAAATAATTGGCTATACCATTTTATATTCAAAATTACACTATTAAATTTCACTTTTAGGTAAATATGAGATGTAGGGAGGAGCCTGGTAGGCTGTAGTCCATGGGGTTGCTAGGAGTCAGACATGACTGAGCGACTTCACTTTCACTTTTCACTTTCATGCATTGCAGAAGGAAATGGCAACCCACTCCAGTGTTCTTGCCTGGAGAATCCCAGGGACGAGGGAGCCTGGTGGGCTGCCGTCTGTGCAGTCACACAGAGTTGGACACGAATGAACGACTTAGCAGTAGCAGCAGTAGGGCTTCCCTGGTGGCTCAGATAGTAAAGAATCTGCCTGCAATGCAAGAGACCCAGGTTCGATCCGGGGGTCTGGAAGATCCCCTGAAAAAAGGCAGGGCAACCCACTCCAGTATTCTTGCCTGAAGAATTTCATGGACCTAGGAGCCTGGTGGGCTACAGTCCATGGGGTCACAAAGAGTTGGACATGACTGAGCAACTAACACAACACAACAACAAAGTTACAATTATTAACAATTGAAGAGCATGCATTATTATTTAATAAAAAGTTATAATTTTCATATTTAAAATTTCAGGTTATGTGTCTTAAACTTCATTAAAAGTGATTTTTCCCTTTCCACTTTGTTCTGCCAATATGTCTACCTGTAAGTTTTGCTTAAAAATACAAGTCAAGAAGAAACGTTGAAAGCCTTTGTATCTTTTGATAAAAGGAGTGCTGCTTGGGGTGAGTCTGGGTAGTAGATGACCAACGTCTTACAACAGGAACAAGAATATTTGTCTTGTTTCCACTTTGCTTTGTTGTTGTTGCTGTTTGGACACAGGTTGATAACAGTTCAATGGAAAAACTGGTAAAAAGTGTGAGATATATATTGGTAGAAAGGAATAATAATATAGTAGGAAGGGAGCCCTGAAGGCTCAAGACAGTAAAGAATCCACCTGCAATGAGGGGGGACAGTAAAGAATCCACCTGCAATGAGGGGGACCTGGGTTCAATGCCTAGGTTGGAAAGATTTCCCTGGAGGAGGGCATGGCAACCCACTCCAGTATTCTTGCCTGGAGAATCCCCATGGGCAGAGAAGCCTGCCAGGCTACAGTCCACAGGGTTGCTAAGAGTCAGACACAACTGAACGACTAAGCAAAGGACACAAGGAAGGGAGCTGAGAAAAGTGGTTCCTTGATGGAATCTTCCTCCCTGTTAGGCATTCTTGAATGATAGTGACTAATTTGTGAGAAGTGTCTTCATATATACATAATTGAGGACCTGCTGGTTTGGCGTCCTAGATATCTTGAGTAGGAATAATGCTAAAGTTCTCTGGGAAAGTGAATGTGAGTGAGGTTAATCAATGTTTTAAACACATACTTACTACAAGTGATCCCTGATCTCCATTGATAAACCTAGTACATACTTGTATGTCACTCATATATTTAGTGAATTATATCTTAAAATAGTCATCTTTGCACTTTTCTTTCCACACTCACCAGTCTTCCACATTGAATCAAGAACAATTAAGATTTATATAGCTGAAAAGCTATAAGAAAGACTCAAATGTTTTTAATATCAAAATAGTATCTTGAGAATTGAAAAGAAAGCCTTGAAAACACTAATATTTAGTATTTGAATATTATTTAGTAACAAATTATTTTGTTTTAACTATTTAGCACATTGGTCTTCCATGAAACAATAGATAGAAAGTCAGATTACCATGTTATGCCCTTTATAGAAGGGGGCTTCCCTGGTGGCTCAGACAGTAAAGAATCCACCTGTAATGTGGGAGACCTGGGTTTGATCCCTGGCTTGGGAAGATCCCCTGGAGCAGGGAATGGCTACCCACTTGAGTATCCTAGCCTGGAGAATTCCATGGACAGAGGAGCCTGACAGGCTATGAGTCTGACATGACTGAGGGACTTTCACTTTCAAATAATAGAAGAGTAGTGTTTAGTTGCTTAGTTGTGTCCAACCCCACTAGATAAATCCATGCATGAAATCAGACAAATAGTTGTGGAGAATCATATGGAGAGGAGGGAAATGAGTATTAAGAGACATTCAAGCTCCTTGTGTAGTCAGTACCGGAAAGTCTCATGGGAAAATATTTCAAGTATCTACTACTTTGTAACAAATCATCCCGTAATTTAATGGATTAAATAAGAAAAATGATTTGTTACCTCTCATTGTTTCTGCTGGTCATCAAGTTGAATAGGGTATCTCTGCTCTGGGGTCTTAATTACAAGACTTGAAGGCTGGAGGGTGTCATCTTCCAAAGACTTTCATTTATATCTTGTGGTCAGGGCTGGATATCAGCTCAGACTATAGTTGGGGCTATTAACAGAAACACATATGCATCATCACTCTATGTCATCTGGTGATCCTTATAATATGGTAGCTAGGCTCCATAGGTAAATATCTTAAGAGAGAAAAAAGAGAATTAAAGCACCAGGCAAAAGCTTCTTTATTTATTCAAAAGTACTGAAACAAGAATTTTGAAGAGATATTTGCACTCCCATGTTCATTGCAGCACTACTTACAATAGCCAGGATGTGGAGACACCTAAATATTTATCAGTGGTTGAATGGCTAAAGAAAATGTGGTGTGTACATACAACAGAATACTGTACAGCAGTGAAAGAGAAGGAAATTCTACAATATGGGATAACATGGATAAACCTTGAGGTCATCATACCAAGTGAAATAAACCAGCCACAGAAGAATAAATTCTACTTATACAAGGTATGTAAAATAGTCAAATCCATACAATCAAAAGAGTGGAGTGGTGGTTTCCAGAGGTTAAGGGAAAGTGGAAATGGGTGGTTACTAATCAAAGGACATGAAGTTTCAATTAAGCAAGATAAGGAAGTTCTAGAGATCTGTTGTACATCATTGTAACTGTAGTCACCAATACTGAATTTTACACTTAAGAATTTGTTAAGAGGGTAGATCTCATGTACCACAATAAAATAATTCTTTTAAAGAAAAAAAAAAAAAAAAAAAGAAAGTCACCTAGCACCGCTGACACTGTACCCCAATGTTCAGGGCAATTATAAGTCCCTGCCCAGGTTCAAGAGAGAGAACAGGTCCCATCAATTCACATACATATTGGTATTTTTGGAAAATACAATCTTTCTAACCGAGGTGACAGCAAACCACCCCTAATTACCCAAATACGTAGATCACAATATCTGTGGGGGAAAGCTGCAATAGGTGTTCTCTTGGTCTCAGTTTGAAGGAGAACTTTTTTTGATAGTGGCCCCATAGAATGTCCTGAGGAAGGTGAAAGCTTATACCTTAGGACTTCAGTGAGCCCTATGCAAAAGCCCCACGTGGCACTGCATACCTTTAGCCCATGAAACTTCAGGTCAAGTCTTAGTCACCAGTGGATCATTTAGAGTTTGGAAGGAAACACCCGAGCTCCAGTAATTGACCTAATACATACAGGAAAGAAAACTGTGTCAAGGATGCTGCTGCTAGAAAATGCTTCCACATTTTACTTCAAGTCACTAGATTTGTGCTGATATTTTACAACTCATTGTTATCAAATTCCACACAACTCTCCTTATATCCAGAATTCCACAGCTGTTCTTAAATGAAACCATCAACATCAGTTTTTTAAAAAAATCTCTTTCTTCACAGAGACCTCAAAAAGAATTCAGAAGACTTGCTATGGGAAAGATGCCACTTTGTTCCTCTATTGTGTATCCTTCTCATCAAACACCTCATAAAATCTGGTTCTTTTTCAATTACAAAATAATGCCACTAAATAAATAGAGATATATGTTCATGAGTTAGAAAATCCAATACTATTAAAATGCCAATTTTATAATTTATCAGAAAAATTTAACACAATCCTAATCAAAATCACAGTGTATTTTTGTTGTTAGAAATCAACAAGTTAGAGCTTCCCTGGTGGCTCATTTGTAAAGAATCCATCTGTCAATGCAAGAAATCAACAAGTTGATTTAAATGCAAAGAACCAGGGATTGCCAAAATTGCTTCGAAAAAGAAGGTTGAAGTTGAAGGATATACATGACTTAATTACAAGACTAAATATAATGTTATAGTAACTGAACCAACATGATACTGAGTAAAACATAAAGTTGTACATCAAAGGAAAAAAAAACTGAGCATCTAGAAGTAGACTCACACATACTTAGTAAGTGGATTTTCCACAAAGATGTCAAGGAATTTGATTATGAAAAGTTCTTTTCAACAAGTGATGCTGGAAAAATTAAATATCAAATTTAATTGTTCAATTAAATATCAAACAATTAAATATAAAATCTAATCATACAGACAATTAAATTTATATGATACAAAATTAAACCAATTAAACCTTGGCTCTTACTTCACACCGTATATACACTTGATCATAGACCAGAAGGTTAGATCCAAAATTAGAAAACTTCTAAGAAGAAAACATAGTAGAAAAATTATTGTGATCTTAGGTTCTGGATATATTTCTTAAAAAGCACACAAAAAGCAGAAATCCTAAAAAAAATATTTTTTGACAAATTGAACTTGATATATATTAAAATATTTTACCCCTCCAAAGATATTGTTTAAAAAATGAAAGACAAGCCAGTCTGGGAAAAGAATGTTTACAAAATGTATCTAAATAGTTGTACTCAGATTGTATAAGGGATTCTTACAACTTAAGAAGACATGAAACAGTTGAGAAAAAGATAGTATAATATTGACATCAAAGGGGTTAGAGAAACATTTTAGGGTGGTGACTTGTCTGATATCACAATTATGGAAATGGTTACAAAACTCTATGCATTAGTCAAAAGCAATCAAGTTTTAAATTTCTAAATATTATTAGATGTATATTATAAATTAATTGATTTAATTGTTAAGAAAAAACATTAAACACGGGTTGTTATTATTGAAGCTGGTGGTGGTGAATGCATAGGAATTCATTATACTATTCTCTTTGCAAGTTTCTGTATTAAAATTTTGAATATTATATATGGTTAAATGCTAGAGTTGGACTATAAAGAAGGCTGAACAACCAAAGAATTGATGCTTTAAATTGTGGTGCTGGAAACTCTTGAGAGTCCCTTGGAGTGCAAGGAGATCAATCAGTCAGTCCTAAAGGAAATCATGCTTGAATATTCATAGACAGGACTGATGCTGAAGCTGAAGCTCCAATACTTTGGCCACTTGATGTAAAGAGACAACTCACTGGAAAAGACCCTGATGCTGGGAAAGATTGAAGGCAAAAGAGAAAGGGACAGCAGAGGATGAGATGGTTGGATGGTATCACCTGCTCACTGGACATGAATTTGAGCGAACTCCAGGAGACAGTGGAGGACAGGGAGGCCTGGTGTGCTGCAGTCCATGGGGTCGCAGAGTTGGACACAACATAACAGCTGAACAACAACAAAATGCTAGTCAGGAAAGTTACATGGATCTCTCCAAATATGTGACAAAACAAATCAAATCTAACCTGAAGAGGATGGTGATGCTTAAGGAAAGCTTGATGTGAAGGGTGGACTTGGAGTTAACTAGGCATGCCGGGATTTAGGAGGAGAAATTCTCTCAGCACAGAAACAGCTACTTTGTACCAGGGTTGAAAATAACACAATTGAGAGACAAAAAAGGAGACTGGGATGGCTAAAGTTCTGAAAATAGATTTTATTACAAAGTTCCAAATGCAACAGATTTGATCATTAAAATAGTCAACGCATAAATTTCAGTTGGTGTTTCATGATGCCAAGAGCAGAGATGAAGCCAGTCTCTCCAGTCTGAAGAGAACATAAAATTGACTTCAATCTTGCCTCATTTAAATTTGATTAAAAAGTTTTTCTAAACTTTCAAATAAGATATTAGATGAGTTCTAAGGCAATCTGAAGATAATTCTAGATCTGTCAATGCTCCAGTTCTAAATTACAAATGGTTATTAAATTAAAAGGATTAATATCTTTAGCTTGTACTTAGATTGTGTGAAGTTGAAGCTAATTTTTAAGGAAGGCAACAGAAGCAAAATTCTTCAAATAGAACTTTATCAAAGAGAGTGTAAACAATCTCCAACTTTCTCATATTAGAGTTTTGATAAAATTCCCTTTCAGGCAAGTATCAAGCCATCAGCTAACAGCAGAGGTTTTGGTGAAGAAAGAAAAGACACCTATCCCTGACTTCGCACTTTGGGCTTTTAAAGGTTTTGCTCTGCACACCAAGGGAGAAGATGAAAACAGACCTTTCTTAACTGGTTGTTGCCAATTCCTCACCAGGAAATGGGCAACAACAGAGAAGAGGGCCAAGCCAGTTTCTCCATGTTCCTCACATGTTCATTAACGCACCACTGTGCCAAGTGCAGTCAGGGATCTCTACTTTCTTTTAGGTCCTAGTCTTATCATAGTAGGTCAGACACTGAGGGAAATGATCCAGTATTATCTCCCTCTTTTTTTTTGGCTGGGGGGGGGGTCTATTTTCCCCTCTTGTATCTCTAATGCCTAATAAAGTACTTGACACATATTGCTGCTGCTGCTGCTGCTGCAAAGTCACTTCAGTCATGTCCGACTCTGCACGACCCCATAGATGGCAGCCCACCAGGCTCCCCTGTCCCTGGGATTCTCCAGGCAAGAACACTGGAGTGGGTTGCCATTGCCTTCTCCAATGCATGAAAGTGAAAAGTGAAAGTGAAGTCGCTCAGTTGTGTCCGACTCTTCACGAATCCATGGACTGCAGCCTACCAGACTCCTCTGTCCATGGAATTTTCCAGGCAAGAGTACTGGAGTGGGTTGGCATTGCCTTCTCCATGACACATACTAGGCTCCAACAAATATTTATTGTAGAAGTGAACAAAATCCATAACCTGAACTAATTATTGCATTTAACTGAGTGTAAAGGAGAGTCTTGGCCACCTGGAATTTTTTTTTTTTCTCTCTTTCATTATATTGTTGTCTTAAATCCCTCATCCTTTGTTCTTAAATTGAATTACTATTGCTATGGATCACTACTAAATAAAGTTCTATTTGAATTATTTTATACATTCTTAGAGGAAAGTGGCTCAGATCTCAATTTTCCATGCACGGCTTCAATTTGCTGAAGTGAATGTTTCTACAACATTGCATTCTGTTTTTTTCTTTTTAAAAAAAGAAAAAGTTAATGTATTTCAGCTAAAAAAAATTCCAGCCAATACATTTCAATTAGTAGATATCTGCTCCAGTATAGCAAATGCAGTTTCTGGAATCATGAAAATTACTCAGCTAATAAATTATAAAATACATAAAAATGTTAAAGTTTTCCTTTATTTTGAATGTTCACATATGCTTTAGTATGGTTTTTGTATGACTGGACTGATAAAAAATGTTGGAGGATAAAATAGCCTTGAGCACTGTATAAAGCTATCAGGCTGAGAGGAAAATATTACAAGATAGATTCTTTGCAAATCAAAATGGATGGTGATTTAGGGACATTTCTTGTTCTTATAATTTTTTGGCATCAGGAGCTCCTGTAATAACTGTTACAAACTACAGAGAGACCAGACATGGCTTGACATCTGAGCCAGCGGTCATTATTCTACTGTATCAAGTCAACTAAATCTTTGGGACTAGGAAATCCTGGAGTGTTTTTCCTATTGTTTAGGGAAGTCTGTGTGGGGTCTGGAAATTGGCCACTTTTCTGTAAACTTTCCCCCTCCTCTCTTTCCCCCCTCCAGGAAACCCTCAGGCTTTCTTCTTAACTTTATGTTCTCCTGTCCTGAGCCTCACTCCCCACACCACTGTCTTCCCTCTTGTCATACAGGCACAAAGTGGAACATTCACAAACTTATTGTCTGCAAAAGATAAAACACAAGTGATCCGGATAATAAACAAAGTCATTTCTGAGTGACCTTTTAATTCACTTATACTCATTTCACTTGATAAAAGAAACTCCCACCCTTTGCTTCTGGAACAAGTCTTTCATCCTTTATCTCTGAATTCTCAAAGGCTAGATAAACTATTCATACCATGGCAGCCCATTTCATTTCCTTGCTTTAATTTCCTCATCATTAATTTCTTCAAAAGTTTGACATTGGTCACTACTATAAAAAAGAATTAAAAAACAGCATTATAATTATGTATCTACCCACAGAACATCTCTGTGACATGATTTCCTACTACTCTGTTTTCCATGAAAGGACTAATATGAAATTTACCCTCTGGGTCATTTTAACAGCAGCTGTTGCTTCTGAGGCTGCTGCTCAGGCTGTATGTGAGCCCAACAGATGCAAAACGCTGGGTGGGCACTATGGGAGGGAGGTCATGCAACTGATCCCAGCCCCACAGAAATCATTCCATAAATCCAATGATTCAAAATTTCTAAACATAAAACATGATTTTACTGTTAGAAATCTGGAACGCCCAGGATTCATAAAAAATGTCATATGTGACTGGGTATTCTCTGCTCAAGAAGTAAAAATAAATTCCCCTGTAGCAGAAAGATGGGAAGTTTAAAAATGGCTCTCCAGTGCTAAAGATACAGGATCAGTGATATATTGCTAAACATTTAACAGCAATTCTCAGGGGAGGAGGAAGCCCTGCTGTATACCATTTGTTGCTTTCTATGGGCTTCCCAGATGACACTAGTGGTAAAGAACTCACCGGCCAATGCAGGAGACGTGAGACACGGATTGATCCCTGGGACTAGAAGGTCCCCTGGAGGACAGCACAGCAACCCACTCCAGTATTCTTGCCTGGAGAATCCCATGGACAGAGGGGCCTGGTGGGCTACAGTCCATAGGGTCACAAAGAGATTGACATGACTGAGAGACAGCATAGCACATGGTCTAAATATTCCCATTATGGCCAGTTTAGAGCTACTTGGATGATATCAGTAAACATGGAGTAAACACCAGTAAACATTGGAAAAAATGTATGTAATTGATTCTTAGGAGCAAGTCTGAATAGGCTTCCAACATCCCACTGTGAGATGAACAAAAGACTGCATTTGAATCTGGCCTTAGATATTATTTTGAAATCAGTGCCTTAGAAAACATACATACCAAGTATTATATGTTTTTGCTACTAAAAGAAAAATGCTGAATGTTTTAGGGTGAAATGTTTCAAATCATGTAAGTAAACAAACTTGAAAGGAGAGTTTGAATTAAGGAAAGCATTGCTTCTGGAGCAGATTAAAATTCAGTTCCTGAAACTAAACTTTGTAGTTTCTTTCACTCCGTTTCTTTTTCTGCCCTCCATTCCTTTGTGGGGCTGGAAACAAATCTCAATCAATTTGTGATCAAGTCTTTATAATAAGAGGCACACAATATTAAGGAGGCTTCTGACATAGTAAGTCTTTCCCTGGTGGCTCAATGATAAAGAATCTACCTGCAAATGCAGGAGACCCTGATTGAATCCCTGGGTTGGGAAGATCCCCTGGATTAGGAAATTGTAACCCACTCTAGTATTCTTGCCTAGGAAATCCCATGGACTGAGGAGCCTGGTGGGCCACAGTCCATGGGTTCGCAAAGAATCAGACATGACTTAGGGACAGAAAGCAAGCGCATGACATAATAAGGCGTTAGTAATGAGACATTACCATCAGTTTTGCCTTCCTTGGCATTTGCTGAGATAGCCATAGAAGATTCTGGAATTCAGTCCTTGATCCATGCTGTAGAAATGTACCAGTTTCTAGTAGCATGGCTTCTAGGTTTGCCCACTTCTACTCATTATATTTCTTGGCCTGGTGGACCTAGAAGTGGATCTGTTTTTCCAACATCTCTCTGTTGCGATGTCCTCTAAGGCTGGATCTATCTAGAGACAACATTTAAACACCTCTATTTGAGAACAATTCATGTTCCCCTCTACTCTCAGTTCCCAGGAAGTATGCATTTTGCTCTTTCCTAAGGGCTTCATTTAAGCAATCAGGCACAGGGTCGCTCCCTCCTTGCAATCCACCTTTGTCCACACAGTTAAAATTTCTTTTCCAACTATTCCCATCCACTACCGGCTCTAGCTTTGGGCACCTGTCCTCTGTCCTGGATTGTGTGGTGGAACAGGGAAGCTTTGGTCAAATTCATGATGCTTTCTTTCCAGTGCTCTCTGTCTTCCCTTTAATGGGTCTATGACTGTTTGGAGCTCTAGAAATGGAGAGAGTCCCCCTTTTCTCTTTAACAGTGTTATTTTCCTCTTTAAGAGTGCTAAATGCTCTAGCATTTCAATTTGTAAGAAGAGAGAGGAGTGGTGAAAGAAAATAGATCGGGGAAAAAAAAAACCTTTCTTAATATAACAGCAATATCATACCACACTGCATTATTGGAGCAGTAATTCTTACATTTTTTCTGTTTCTGCTCCAAGCATAGAAGTACTAGTGGCATATTTTCAAAGAAATACTTTCTTCAATATTAGACTCTAAGAAACACTAAAATCGTAAACAAGAACTAAAATTTGAAGAACCCATGGGAAGAAGACTTAAATGACTGACGAAATTCAAGGGAATTTAATACCACAACAGCCAACAGCATAACAGATTGAGCTAGTATAAAGGGCTGTGCACACATACCTAGAAAGTTTGCATTTTTAACAAACACAAAATCTCAGAAGTCCCAAGGAGCCAAAAATGAAGAGGAAAATTAAAATTAGAGCCATAAACTTGAAATAGCCTGCAGTATGCTTTTAAACTCATACCTTGGTGGTTGTAATGGTACCAGGGCAGAGATGTGACCTAAGTGCTGGAGATGATGGCCTGAGATGGTAAAAGTCATTCTAGAACATGAGACATTGCCTCAGGAGTGAAAGCCTGACTGAGATAACTACATAAAGCTGGGGCCTGCCACCATCTAGGAGAATTTAAAAAAAAAAAAAAAAAAGAGTCAATTTCTGGAAGAAGAAAGAAAGAAATATATATGTGTGTGTGTGTGTGTATGTGTGTGTGTGTGTGTGTGTGTGTGTATACATAAATATGGGGCTTCCCAGCTGGTAGAGTGCTAAAGAACCCATCTGCCAATGCAGGAGACACAGGTTTAATCCTTGGGTGGGGAAGATCCCCTGGAGGAGAAAATGGAACCCCACTTCAGTATTCTTGCCTGGCAGAGGGGGTGGAAAAAAAAAAAAAATATATATATATATATATATGTGTGTGTGTGTGTGTCTATGTGTCTGTGTATGTTTGCCTGTGTGCATGTGTGCTCAGTCACTTGCTCAGTCATGTCTAACTCTCTGTGATCCCACGGACTGTAGCCCACCAGACTCCTCTTCCATGAAATTTGCCAGATAAGAACACTGCTCTGGGTTGCGATTTCCTACTCCAGGGGATCATTTCAACCCTGGATAGAACCTGCATCTGTTGCATCTCCTGTATTGGCAGGCGAATTCTTTACGACTGCGCCACATTTGCATAATCTCTATTAATGTATTATATATGTATGCTTTTTATATACATATACATATATAATTTATCTGTAATATATATATTACATGGCAAATAGATGGAGAAACAGTGGAAACAGTGACAGACTTTATTTTGGGGGACTCCAAAATCACTGCAGATGGTGACTGCAGCCACGAAATAAAAAGACACTTACTCCTTGGAAGAAAAGTTATGACCAACCTAGACAGCATATTAAAAAGCAGAGACATTACTTTGCCAACAGAGGTCCATCTATTCAAGGCTATGGTTTTTCCAGTAGTCATGTATGGACATGAGAGTTAGACTATAAAGAAAGCTGAGCACCAAAGAATTGATGCTTTTGAACTGTGGTGCTGGAGAAGACTCTTGAGAGTCCCTTGGACTGCAATGAGATCCAAACAGTCCATCCTAAAGGAGATTAGTCCTAAATGTACATTGGAAGGACTGATGGCTGAAGCTGAAACTCCAATATTTTGGCTACCTGATGCAAAGAGCTGACTCCTTGGAAAAACCTCTGATCCTGGGAAAGATTGTAGGCAGGAGGAGAAGGGGATGACAGGGGATAAGATAGTTGGATGATATCACCGACTCAATGGACATGAGTTTGAGTAGGCTCCGGGAGTTGGTGATGGACAGGGAGGCCTGGCATGCTGCAGTTCATGGGGTTGCAAAGAGTCAGACACGACTGAGTGACTGGACTGAACTGAATATATATATATATACACACACACACACACACACAGTTTTATATAAATATCTTTCATGAAAATTCTGGAACCCCAATGTTACTGCGCCACATGAAATCTGAATTAACATTATTTGTACACATGCCATGAAAATTGCTAAGCTATGGACTTACCACAAATTTGAGACTAGTTAGAAGATACTCCAGAGAAGGCAATGGCGACCCACTCTAGTACTCTTGCCTGGAAAATTCCATGGATGGAGGAGCCTGGTAGGCTGCAGTCCATGGGGTTGCGAAGAATCGGACATGACTGAGTGACTTCATTTTCACTTTTCACTTTCATGCATTGGAGAAGGAAATGGAAACCCACTCCAGTGTTCTTGCCTGGACAATCCCAGGGATGGCGGAGCCTGGTGGGCTGCCGTCTATGGGGTTGCACAGAGTCGGACACAACTGACGTGACTTAGCAGCAGCAGCAGCAGCAGAAGATACTCCTTTTAAGTAACACTTTTGTTCTTCTTGTATTGTACTATTTAACCCACACTATTTTTTCCCTAAATAATATTATTTAATACATTTGAGACATCATACAAAGTTAGCTTTATTTATTTATTTTTATTAATGTAAATAATAAAAGTAAAATGTAAGTAGTTTTTGGCCCCACAATGTAGCACGCAGGATCTTAGCTCACCAACCAGGGATCGAACCTGTGCCCCCTGCAGTGGAAGTGCAGAGTCCTAACCACTGGACTGCTAGCGAAGTCCCAGCTTCACTTAAAAAAATTAGGACCATAAATATAAACCAGTAAAAACAGGTCTGACAGCCTCAGGTGATCCCTGGGAACAGTTCCCTTGGAGTGGCCCTGGCCTGACCCAAATTAGAGTGAGGCCGAGAATGGTGAAGGCCCTGAAAGAGCCAGGCTCATGAAGCAGAACACTGACTCCAAGGGAAGGCCACCGGGGGGCTTGGAGGTTATAGTCTCTGCTAAGAACAAGCAAAGGTTCTTGCCTTCCTGGTCTAGCTGCATCTCCTGGCTCCTTCTCTGCCCCAGGTCATGGACAAAGCCTCTCTCATTATGTGAGGCCTGGGAGTGTTGCAGGCAGGCTCATCAGGTCACTGATATATGCAAGAAATGGGTTCAAAGGGCAGACAGAGGAGAAAAATTAGGAAGGGGGCTGGGGTGAGGAACAGGAAGGGAGCTGACAGGAATCCCCTGGCTGTGTCCTCAGTAAGGGATGCTCACAGTACTGAGGTATCGCCAAATGACACATGGTCTGCTTTTATGTTTATGATTTTCTATCCCCTCTAGTACATGTGACTTCTTGGGAGTCTGAAGTTTGTTCTATCTTCACCTCTTAGAGAAAAGACCCTGATGCTGGGAAAGATTGAAGGCAGGAGCAGAAGGGGATCACAGAGGACGAGATGGTTGGATGGCATCACCAACTCAATGGACATAAGTTTGAACAAATTCTGGGAGATAGTGAAGGACAGGAAAGCTTGGCATGCTGCAGTCCATGGGGTCACAAAGAGTCAGAACTGAAAACAACCTAGAGAAAAGGACCTGGAACTGGGCAAAAATATGACCAGTAAGCTATTGGTCCCTTGGTGTAGCAGCCGTTGTTGAGACAGTCCATCAAGAGGTCAGTCAGAAAACTACATAGGAGTATTATTCAGAAAAACGGAGATAGTAAAGAGATTTTAAATTAGATTTGTAAAAAGAGTCGTTTAGAAGGCTCAGTTATTAATAAGTAAAAGTAGATGTAAAAATACTTTAGATAAAAGTTCTAAAAGTGACTTGCACAGACACACACAAGCATATGCATGTTTACACTAAAAGAACTGCATAACATGAAAGCAAAAAACCCACACTCTATCTCTGTGAAGTCATAGATGAGAAGAAACGGAAATCCTGAGGCAGTTATGTATTAATGGCTAAGAAGATAGGCTTCGAATCACATTCCAGAGGTTTAAGTGAGCAAGTGTTTTCTTTGCTTTTCAACACATGCTATGAGAGAGATGTAAGCCAGGCAAGTAGAAGGAGAGATAAGGAGGGAAGAAGGAAGGGACAGAGGAAGAGAGGGAGACAAGGATAGGAAAAAAGAAGGGACAAGGGACAGCAGTGGATTTCAGAGTTCCCAACAGTGGAAAACAGGATATGATTTGACCAGCATACTTTGTTTTCAGACATTTTTTACATTCCCAGTTCTAACTTATGCTCTTCTTTCCAAAGACTTCTGCCTGTCCAGTCTCTAATACTCTATTCTTTAGGGCACTGTACAGCCTTTCCATTGTGGAGCTCTTATTGAAATGTTCCTTCATTTTAAAGGTGACTGTTAGTGGGCATGTGTGAGTGAGCATGTGCATGGGAGTCTGCGGATTCCCTAAAGACAAGGAAATAAGAAAACTGAATAACAGACCTCTTTTTCTTTTCCTTAACTTTTAAACTACACTGCACATAACTTCATATAATCTCTCAGCCACTTACTTGGAAATAGGCCATAACTATTCACTGTTCATGTACATATATTTCAAAATACCTTTTAGATTATTGTCTAACTTAAGAGATTTTGATTACTCATAGGATGTTGTGCCTTTATCAAAATGAGGATGAAGAGTGTGGTTTGTATCTTCAGCAGAAAAACATATTTATTAAACTCATTAATTTAACTCTTTTCTGTGTATTTAATCAGGGCTTCCCTGGTGGTTCAGACAGTAAAGGATCTGCCTACAATGCAGAAGACCTGGGTTCAATTCCTGGGTCAGGAAGATCCCCTGGAGAAGGAAATGTCTAACCACTTTGATATTCTTGCCTGGAAGATCCCATGGACAGAGGAGCCTGATGGGCTACAGTCCATAGGGTCATAAAGAGTCACAACTGAGCAACTATCACACAAATATATATATTTAATCACAAGATAATTTATTTGGTTAGGTATGTAATCTCCATATGTTAGGTAGTTGAAATAGGAAAAAGGAGTCCAAAATGGCAGTGACTTAAAGAAAGGAAAAAGCCCGTGAAAATGGAACAAAAGAAAATCTGAGGACTGGAGTGAGAATTTCAGATGGAACTAACAGCCCTCCTGGCTAGCCCAATTTATGTAGGGCAGGCTTGGGGGGCAGGAGACAAATGTATAAAAGGAGGAAGCCAAGACGGATTGAGGCCTCTCCTTTAGGGTCAGCCCACCCTCACACCACAAGGATGTTCACTTCCACTGTGCTGTGTTTTCTTTTTGTTCAGCTTCCACCGCGTGAACTTTTGCTGAGTTGGGCTACTGTTGTGCTTGGCCTCAGCCTTACGGGGGCTGAGCTGAGGTTGTTTCAGCCAGGCTGAATCTGAGTCATGGCACCAGAGATGTCAGGGGAGTGTGTAATTTCCTCGGTTCTGTCTTGCTGCAACAAAAATTTGAAGCAAGGGACAGACCAGTGTTACAGCTCAGTTTTATTTGGCAAGGAAAAAAAATACATCCTTGAGGTGTGAGAGCAGGCCGGCCCAAAAGAAGTGAAGAGAAGAGAAGCCAGGGGCTCAATTTTGGCTCCTCTTTTTTATGTTTTTTCTCCTCCCTCTGAGCCTGCCGTATGTAAATTGAGCTAGCCAGGAGGGCTGTTTGTTTCACCTGAGGTTCTCACTCCGGTCCTCCGACTTTCCTTTGTTCTATTTTCATGGGGTTTTCCCTTCTTTGTCTTTTAGTCATTGCCATTCTGGACTCCTTTTTCTTATTCTAACTACCTAATACATGGGTTTGAAACTTGAAAATAGAAAAGGTTTTGTGAGCTTTAACTCTGGCACACAGTTTAAAATATTTAAACTCCAAACAAAATTGTGAATGGAGTCAATTTCCATCACATAGATCCTCTTAATAAGGAGTGAGGTAATATTTAAAGTAGTATTTTAGACTACAACATAGAAATGTAAGTAATAGACCAATGTGTGATATTATACAGTGTTTAGTTTGGGACTGCTATGTGCTCTGTGTGTGTGTGTGTGTGCTGTCACATTTGACTCTTGCCACTCTTTAGACTGTAGCTTGCCAGGCTCCTCAGTCCATGGAACTCGCCAGACAAGATGAGTGGAGTGGGTTGTCATACCCTTCTCCATGGGATCTTCCCGACCCAGGGATTGAACCCAGGTCTCTTGCATTGCAGGCAGATTCTTCACCATCCGAGCCATTGTCCATGAGATTTTTCAGGCAAGAATACTGGAGTGGGAGCCCATTTCCTCCTCCAGGGGATCTTCACTACCCAGGGATCAAATCCATGTCTCCTGCATTGCAGGCAGATTCTTCACCATCCGAGCCATTGTCCATGAGATTTTTCAGGCAAGAATACTGGAGTGGGAGCCCATTTCCTCCTCCAGGGGATCTTCACTACCCAGGGATCAAATCCATGTCTCCTGCACTGCAGGCAGATTCGTTACAGCTGAGCCATCAAGGAAGCTCCCAAATGTATATGTGTATATTTGATAGTATCATTAGTTAAACTTATATGTTAAGACATTTGTATAAATACTTAAAATTAGAAGGAACAATTGAAATATAAATGATGAATAAGAAAAAACAATGCTTTCACAATTTTCAAAATAGTTTTTCGTTAGTGAAACCAAATGGGGCCCTGTAGGGCTCCCAGGCACAGTGGTCATTCCCCTCCACCCCACCCCCCATTTCTTGTAGGCAAGACTCCAGCCTCCAACACCTTCCTAGAGTTTCAAAGGGCAGACTCAAACCATTGCTAGTCAAGGGAGGAGTAGTCAAGAAACACCTGAGGCAAGATTAAAGGGACCAGATAAGCTCATTAAGGTTAGGAGAGCAATCACCTAAGGTGCTGCTAAGTCATTTCAGTTGTGTCCAACTCTGTGCAACCCCATAGATGGCAGCCCACTAGGCTCCCTCGTCTCTGGGATTCTCCAGGCAAGAACACTGGAGTGGGTTGCCATTGCCTTCTCCAACCACCTAAGGTGAGAGGATGGCAATGCAAGCCCGGTGCACACCCTATTCATGTCAGAGACCCCACATTTGACCCACTGTTCTAAGAATCCTTGTCAACTTAAAAAATGATGTGCAATGTAAGAGTTGTGAGTTAAGTTTTATTTGGGACAAAATAGAGAATGGCAGCTTGGAAGATATCACCTCAGCCAGCTCTGAGAAATTGCTCCAAAGAGGCAGTGGGGGAAGGTCAATATATGTGATTTTGGTGAAGGGGGAGTTTAGGCAATCAGGCGCTCATCTTACAAAAGGTTTTTCTGCTAGTCATGAGGAGCTGAAGTCACCATGAAGGGATTTTAGTGCTTTTTAAAGATATTTTAGAACTTAATTCAGAGGACCATTATATCTACCACTGTAAGTAAGAACCCCTCGAGGAAATGGAATAGCCCTTATAGTCAACAAGAGTCCAAAATACTTAAAATTAGAAAGAACAATTGAAATATACATGATGAATAAGAAAAAATAATGCTTTCACAATTTCCAAAATAGTTTTTAATTAGTGAAACCAAGTGGGGCCCTGTAGGGGCATGTTGACTAAAAAAGATGCACAACTTGAGAGTTAAGTTTTATTTGAGGCAAAATGAAGACTGTAGTCCGGGAGGCAGCACCTCAGATAGCTCTGAGAGACAGCTCCAAAGAGGTAGGGTGGATGGTCATTATATAAGGTTTTAGTGAAGAGAGAGTTCAGTGCAATCAGGTGCTTGCTTTACAAGAGGTTTTCTCATAGTCAGGAAGATCTGCTGTCACCATGAATGGATCTAGTGCTTTTCTGGATACAATCAGATGCAGGGCTTGGGATCATTATATATGTTCCTAAAGATATCCAGCTATCTAAAGACCTGTTCCACCAGATTCCTGGAGCACAGAATGCATCACTCCACCCTGAACTCCCTCAGAGGGTGTTGAAAGTCAACAGCTGAAGCAGCACAGGGTTCAATCTCTGCAGAGGCAGATGGCAAATACCCTCATTGTTGTTGTTTGAAGTGAAGTGAAGTGAAATGAAGTCGCTCAGTTGTGTCCAACTCTTTGAGACCCCATAGACTGTAGCCCACTGTAGGCTCCTCTGCCCATGGGATTCTCCAGGCAAGAATACTAGAGTGGGTTGCCATTTCCTTCTCCAGGAGATCTTCCTGACACAGGTATTGAAGCTGGGTCTCCTGCATTGTAGGCAGATGCTTTACTTAGTGACTAGCAAATACTATTAGCAAGTGTCAGTTTGTCACTGACAGGCAAGTGCCAATTTGTAACTGACAGGTGCAACCTCAAAAAAGACAGCATGGTCTCTGTTTGTTTCCAAAGCAAACCATTCGATACCACAGTAATCCAAGTCTATGCCCCCACCAGTAATGCTGAAGAAGCTGAAGTTGGAAGACTCTATGAAGATCTACATGACCTTCTAGAACTAACACCAAAAAAAAAAAAAAAAAAGATGTCCTTTTCATCATAGGAGACTGGAATACAAAAGTAGGAAGTCAAGAGATACCTGGAGTAACAGGCAAGTCTGTCCTTGGAGTACAAAATGAAGCAGGGCAAAGGCTAATAGAGTTTTCCCAAAATAACACATTGGACATTGCAAACATACTCTTCCAACAATACAAGAGAAGACTCTACACATGGACATCACCAGATGGTCAAAACCAAAATCAGATTGATTATATTCTTTGCAGTTGAAGATGGAGAAGCTCTAAACAGTCAGGAAAACAAGACCGATAACTGACTGTGGTTCAGAACATGAACTCCTTATTGCAAAATTCAGACTTAAATTGAAGAAAGGAGAGAAAACCACTAGGTCATTCAGGTATGACCTAATACAAATACCTATGATTCACCGAAATCAGATTGATTATATTCTTTTCAGCCAAAGATGGAGAAGCTCTATACAGTCAGCAAAAACAAGACCAGGAGCTGACTGTGGCTCAGACCATGAACTCCTTATTGCCAAATTCAGACTTAAATTGAAGAAAGTAGGGAAAACCACTAGACCATTCAGGTATGACCTAAATCAAATCCCTTATGATTATACAGTGGAAGTGAGAAATAGATTTAAGGGCCTAGATCTGATAGATAGAGTGCCTAGTGAACTATGGAATGAGGTTCGTGACATTGTACAGGAGACAGGGGTCAAGACCATTCCCATAGAAAAGAAATGCAAAAAAGCAAAATGGCTGTCTGGGGAGGCCTTACAAATAGCTGTGAAAAGAAGAGAAGCGAAAAACAAAGGAGAAAAGGAAAGATATAAATATCTGAATGAAGAGTTCCGAAGAATAGCAAGAAGAGATAAAAAAAGCCTTCTTCAGCGATCAATGCAAAGAAATAGAAGAAAACAACAGAATGGGAAAGACTAGGGATCTCTTCAAGAAAATCCGAGATACCAAAGGAACATTTCATGCAAAGATGGGCTCGATAAAGGACAGAAATGGTATGGACCTAACAGAAGCAGAAGATATTAAGAAGAGATGGCAAGAATAAACAGAAGAACTGTACAAAAAAGATCTTCATGACCCAGATCATCACGATGGTGTGATCACTGACCTAGAGCCAGACATCCTGGAATGTGAGGTCAAGTGGGCCTTAGAAAGCATCACTACAAACAAAGCTAGTGCAGGTGATGGAATTCCAGTTGAACTATTCCAAATCCTGAAAGATGATGCTGTGAAAGTGCTGCACTCAATATGCCAGCAAATTTGGAAAACTCAGCAGTGGCTACAGGACTGGAAAAAGTCACTTTTCATTCCAATCCCAAAGAAAGGTAATGCCAAAGAATGCTCAAACTACCGTGCAATTGCACTCATCTCACACGCTAGTAAAGTAATGCTCAAAATTCTCCAAGCCAGGCTTCAGCAATATGTGAACCATGAACTTCCTGATGTTCAAGCTGGTTTTAGAAAAGGCAGAGGAACCAGAGATCAAATTGCCAGCATCCGCTGGATCATCGAAAAAGCAAGAGAGTTCCAGAAAAACATCTATTTCTGCTTTATTGACTATGCCAAAGCCTTTGACTGTGTGGATCACAATGAACTGTGGAAAATTCTGAAAGAGATGGGAATACCAGACCACCTGACCTGCTCTTGAAATCTGTATTCAGGTCAAGAAGCAACAGTTATAACTGGACATGGAACAATAGACTGGTTTCAAATTGGGAAGCGAGTATGTCAAGGGTGTATATTGTCACCCTGCTTATTTAACTTATATGCAGAGTATATCATGAGAAATGCCAGATTAGGTGAAGCACAAGCTAGAATCAAGATTGCCGGAAGAAATATCAATAACCTCAGATATGCAGATGACATCACCCTTATGGCAGAAAGTGAAGAGGAACTCAAAAGCCTCTTGATGAAAGTGAAAGTGGAGAGTGAAAAAGTTGGCTTAAAGCTCAACATTCAGAAAATGAAGATCATGGCATCTGGTCCCATCACTTCATGGGAAATAGATAGGGAAACAATGGAAACCATGACAGACTTTATTTTCTTGGGTTCTAAAATCACTGCAAATGGCAAATGCAGATGTCACGCGAGTGTATGTTCCTCGGTTCTTTGTCTGGTCACAACTAAGATTTGGAGCAACGGACATTAAAGCCCTCGGCGCATCACAGCTCTCGGGTCTTGGACAAACCGTGTTACAGCTCTTAGGCAAATCAGTGTTACAGCTCCATTTTATTTATAAGATAGCAGGAGAATCCAAGACTCGAAGAGAAGGGAGTGGAGGAGTGCGTGGGGAGGGAGAAAGAGAGAGAGAGAAAGAGAGAGAGAGAGAGAGAGAAAGAGAGAGAAAGAGTGAGAGAGAGAGAGAGCACGCACACACGCACACGGGAGAGAGAGTCCGAGAGAAAGTGCTTTGGCTCCTCCTTTTATATGTTTTTTCCTCCACCTGGGCCTGCCCTATGCAAATTGGGCTTAGCCAGGAGTGCTGTTTGTTCTGTTTGTTCTGCCTGAAGTCTTCACTCTGGTCCTCGGACCTTCCTTGTCTTTTAGCCACCGCCATTTTGGACTCCTTTTCCCTATTCTACCTACCTAACACAATCATGAAATTAAAAGATGAAATTAAAAAAAAAAGTTTAGTACTTCTAAACTACTACTTTAGAAGTAGTTATTTACACTTCTCTAATCTGAACTATAGTTACTCTTTAGCTTTATCAGTAACATCCCTTTGTTTTAATATTTCACCCTATAAATGCTGTTAACTATTAATTAATAAACAGTCAAAGAAATAGTTAAAGGATGTG
The DNA here is from genome assembly GCF_029378745.1 of Bos indicus. Taxonomy (NCBI): domain Eukaryota; kingdom Metazoa; phylum Chordata; class Mammalia; order Artiodactyla; family Bovidae; genus Bos; species Bos indicus. The sequence goes on along the minus strand of NC_091776.1, from coordinate 32,313,255 downwards.
TTTAAATCATTAAAAAAAACATGATTGTTACCATGTGTCCAGATGGTTCACATATATTGAAGAACTTTCTATAAATGATCCATGAACTTATAATTCATGGACTATAACCTACAGCAGGATAAGATGCAAAACTTCTGGTTTAGGTATCTGTTAATTAGGAAGGCCCAGAAATGGCAAAATGTATTGAGGGCACCACTAGTTCACTGGGCATGTTTTCCAAAAATTGAAATATTTTAACATAGACCTTGAAGATAGAGGGTTATAGTAGTTTCCTAGATGTGAATTTAAAAGAAAGAATATTTAAAACTACTGTAAAATAAGTGTCCCTGTTTAGTACTTTCTCTGTTTAGAAAGGCTATTTTCTTATTGTTGTTTTCCAAAATTTAATACTTCAGTTAATTAGTATGAGCAGACACATTAGGTTAAATGGAGGATAAATTCTTTGTTTTTCAGTGAATCTTCTCAAAGGAAGGTTGTTTTTTTTTTAATTGAAAATGGGGAACTTGCCTCAGGACACTCATTCATTCATTCAATTACTTAATGAGTTGTTTATGACACATAATGTTATCTGCCAGACCTAGGGCTAATATTTAAGGATGCAGTGATGGCCAGGAGAGGATTCCTAATTCTGAGAAAGTCTCCTGATACCCAAACATGTGATCAGCTATTTTGTTCTTTTGGGTTTTAATGTAGATGCATTGGACACTTGAATACTTAAGCTAAGTTTTTCCTACCATAAATCACAAACAGGAACTATAATCACTAATGTCAGCATATTTTAGAAGGTATTTCACAGAAAACAAGAAGAAGAAATTCAGAGGAACAAATTAGAATATTACCCAAAGTACACATGAAGAAAGAAGACAGCTTCAGAAATGCTTGATTAATGACAGCCATTGCCAAAATAAAAGCTAAGTAAGATGAGAAATTGGAGGCAGAACACAAAGGAATAAAGTAACCAAAAAAGAATTTCTTAATTATTGATGCAAATAAAACAGGAAATTGTCCTCAGACCTTTTAGCCAGGAAAGGAAACTTGGACTATCTACGGGGCTGAAAGTTTTACTTTTCAGATGGAAAGTACAGATAAGAGAGCTGAAAATTTAAGAAGTTCTTAAAAAATGGCAGGCCTGTCTAAAGAATAATCCGTTTAAATTTTCTGAATTTAATCCCCTGGATTTGAATTGTTGAGTCAAATGAAAGTTGACTGGCCAGAGCTGGTGAGGACAGACTTCTCTGTCAGGTCTTGAGAGGAGGTCCCTTCCATTTTCCTCGCAGATAAGTCTCCTAGGGTTTTCATAGGACAACAGGGAGGCTGGAGGCCTTGAACCTCGCTGTGAGACTCACATTGCTCTGCAGCTACACTTGACACTGACAAGTGCTGACCTTGAGAAACTGAAACTGTAGCTCCTTTCAAATGGGCCTAATGTCTCCAGCTGTATCCCAAGCATCCAGCCATTCCTTCTCATCCAGGGCACTGCATGCAGGAGGCACCTTTTCCATGGTCACCTTACAAATACCTGCCTCTGCTTTGTCTCTGGAGATGCTTTCTGAAACAGACCTAGCAGCTGCTTCTCATGAAGCTCCAGCCCAGCCTCCTCTCCCCAAACCTAGTTCTTTGTCAAAAGCCTAGGTCTTGGAAAACAAAAGCTTCAACTCTCCCACAGGAAGAATATCCTCAGGCCTCCTGGAGCTAAGCCCTGCTGGCCCTCTTTACAGGGGAAAGAGGAAAATGTATCTCATTCTTTCTTATTTGGAAAACACAATTAAGTTCTCCTCCCAAAGGGTTGTGTGACAGACATTCTTACTTAACCTAATTGCTCCCTCTCAGGTAACATGATTTTTTTTTGCAATAAAAGCTAAAAATATCAAATTTTCAATACTGGAAGGGAAATTAAAGCTGTGTTATGACTTTTGGATATTAAAGTTACACAAAACAGCAAACAAAAACAAGTAAACAGTAATAAAAACAAGTAGTAAAAATGTCTTTGGAATGTTTTCATTCAGATACATATAATCATGGAATTCAGTTTCCAAGGAAGGTTTTCTGGGTAGAAGTTTTACAGAGTATAATTCTTACAGGCTCTTTTTTGTTTGATTTCAATCAATTTCCATGTCAAAGTGTTGTTGCTGTTTCATTCCAACACCACGTGATTGTGCTGAGAAAAGCATGCATCAAGTCACTGAGTGAGTGACAGGGGGCTCACATGTTGACCATTTTGCATTAGATTTAGAATTTTCACTCTTCGTTTTAAAAGGAAAAAAAGAAAAACCTGTTGAAATCCAAAGAGGTCATAGTCAAAAGACCAGATTATTCATTATTTTTGTTCCCTCAGGAAACTGTAAGGAATAATTCTGCTGACCGTATTGTTTGGCACAAATGAGATGTTTTGATTTTTTGAACAGAAAAGTGTCAAGTTGAAAATGTTCTTTTTCTTTCCTTTATCGCTTTGAAAGGATCATTGAACCAAATCAAGCAACTGAAAAAAATGGCACTTTTTATATGAACCAAAACTTCTTCACATACCCAGAAACAAATGCTAAATTCCACTTTAATCAGGCCATATCAGTTACACAGAATGGATTACTATCACAATGATCTCTGAGAGTCCTGATAATTTGATTCTGTTACAAACTTTGTAAGGCTGTTGCCCTGTATCCTATTTCTAAATTTCACACACTATGATCTGAATCAGCATAATCACAGCTTAAAAGAAGAAACCAATAAATAAATAAAAATAAGTGATACTTCATCTATTATGTGTACATTTTTATTTTTTGGTACTTAAACCACAAGGAGTCCAGGAAAAAATGGCTCCCAGAGGATGCTCATTGGCCAACATGTTTTGAATTTTGAGGTACAGATCTTGTCTAGATAAGTGTAGTCTTGGCTTCAAGGATACAATATCTATTTTTGTCTTTGCCTCTATTGGTTTTTGCAACACTTCATTCCTAGTCCATTACATTTAATGATTCCCACTTCTATGACCAGAATTCATGATTGAAGGTAGAGATAAAGAAACTATTTTCCTTATCCACATTTCATTTTCCCATATAAAAATTTACTTCCTAGCAATATGCTGATGTAGTAAAATATTTTAATGGACAGTTTCTACATATTTGTACTAAAAGTTTAGAATATGTTTTATAATATGACTTTCCCTGGATAATCTACATATATGTACAGTCTGGAATTTAATCATCCATTTGTAAGCATTTTTAAAATCTATTCATTATAAATAGATGCCTCTTAAAGTCTGCAGTATTAGAGATGGTGAAGGGAATGAGTTCTTTGTAACTCCAGGGTCCAAACTCCTAATTACTGTTATAAAATTCATTAGATTCAACAAAAGCCAATAGCTGGTTAGAGAAGTTGGTCTGAGAGATTTTGGGAACTCTGTATACAAGGGGGCTGCTTAACAGCCCAGGGAAGCTGTGGCATGAAATTACACAGAAATCTCTCTCTTCTACTTCGGAGAAGGCAATGGCACCCCACTCCAGTACTCTTGCCTGGAAAATCCCATGGATGGAGGAGCCTGGTAGGCTACAGTCCATGGGGTCACGAAGAGTCGGACACGACTGAACGACTTCACTTTCCCTTTTCGCTTTCATGCATTGGAGAAGGAAATAGTAACCCACTCCAGTGTTCTTGCCTGGAGAATCCCAGGGATGGGGGAGCCTGGTGAGCTACCGTCTATGGGGTCGCACAGAGTCGGACACAACTGATGAGACTTAGCAGCAGCAGCAGCTCTCGTCTACTGCCCAACCCCCAACATCTATATTGGAGCTCATATCTCCTCTAGAACTTTGACGAAATGCCAATAATAGTTCTGGGCACCTGGAGACAATACACTGACACAGATGCTGATGTTCTCTTAAGAGACACTGTTAGCAATATCACTGTGGAAGTTTGTTTTGGGGCATAGTTGTGAAATTGGTATGAGAGAGGGAAAACATAATGAGTGCTCTGGGGAGACTGTGGCTAAGTGGGGAGTCTTTATATGGAGCTCCTATAGATGAAGATACCATAAGTACTCTATCAGGATCAATTGGATCCAGTGATATAAAAAGGTTATTTATATTAATATAAATTTATTTGTTCCACATGTTAAGAAGATCCAGTAGACACATACAACCTACTTCTATGTGATTATGACATGATCTCCCATATGTAAGTAATTTTTCAGTGAACTAACAATTATATTATTTTTGCCAACTGCATATGTATAACCTATGTAATACGGATCTCTTTTCAGTTTATCTAGGACCTTGCCAGAGAGTTCAGTATTGAATCGGATACATATCAGTTTCTATCGTAAGCTTGACTGATTCAATTTTCAGAAAGAGCTTAAGTCAAACTCCCTTCTAGGCTAATCTTCTACTAGAATGTCACCCCCATGGGAGTAGTATCTGGTCAGCACTATTCACCACTTCCATATCCTTACTATATAGAACAAAACTAGGCATAAACATTAATGAAATATTTTTGTATTAATGTATTTCCTTTGACCTTAGATGGCCCATGCTTTATTGCAGTACAAAGGGAGATAAGTCTTGTGTCTAAATATTTTTTTCACCTCACTCACAGGAGGTTGTTCTCCTTCCTTATCTATCCATCCACTCCCATCATCATACTCTAATCTACATCTCCTCCAAAACTTCAGTTTCCAGTGTCTGCTTCCCATCGACTACCTCTTAATTTTCAAATTTACTTTTTCCAGTAATTGGTTGACTTGGGAAAGACTTCCCAATTCATTTTCCCATCACCTCTCCCCATTCTTCATGACCCTCGTGTTTTTACTCTCCTTTCCCAACTGTTCAATAGCATCTGTCCTCTGCTCTCTTGCCCCTCTCTCCCTCTGCGAAACTCCAACCCTCCTTAAATCCACAATTTGATTCAAGCTGTTGAACATTCTGGGAATAAAAAGACATGTAACAAGGCTGACTGGATATCTTTATATTTTCTACCATTCTTGGAAGCAATATGTTTTTCCTATTCCTGATGTTTCTTTCCAAATGAGTATAATTCAGTTAGCCTAATTCCAGATCTCACTGATTGCATTATAAGAATTCAAGGAAAACAAAATGATATTATTTCAAATTAGATCCTATGAGAAGAAAGCAGAGGGGAGGAAAAAGAAGTTACAAGCTAATTTCACTATTTATCATAAATTAAAAAATGAAAAAATAAAGTCAATATCCATCCAAAAAGGGGATGCCTAAGGATACCATATAAAGGCATAAGAATAATTGTAATTCTGTTATATTGCAAAGATAACCTCCCATTCTTCATTCATCTTGTCTTCCACTATGATTCTGGGATTTGTCATATTATTTCCTTTGACCTGTGTGATGTTAACAAGTATAATTCAACCAGAGGTTTTAAAAAGTACTTGCCTGTTGCTTCTTAGGCTCTTGCCATTCTGCCTTTGCCATAAGAAATCTGGTCTTGTCTGCTGGAGAAATGTAGAGGAATGTAAGATACAGAGCTAAATTGCCCCAGCCAATAGCCAGCATAGCCTCAGAAGTAAGTCTAGTTTAAACCCAAGGAACAATGCAGCTGAACTCACTAATCCATGTACTAACAAAAAAGGTTGATGCTTATTGTTTTAAACATTGATTTCAAGGTGATTTTTTTTTATCCAGCTTAATGGTGGAAATACAACCAATATAGTAACCATGAAAAAATGCAAACCTTTATAAGTGCCAAAAGGTATACTGATACACACACACACACACACACACACACACACAGAAAGAGAATATTTAAAACTAGCTACGTAATGAAAATCAATGAAAGTGTGTATAACGTACAATAATATGAAAAACAGAGACCAAAGTTACTATTCATAATGACAGTTGTGTAACAGCTTAAATTACCTATTGATAGATAAAAAGAATTTCAAATTCCTAACAAAGCAAAATTCAATACTCTGTGCTACATTGACCAGACAGATTGGAAATAAATATTCTGAGTGGGTAAAAAAATAAAAGAACAAGCAATATTATACCAGGCAAACACAGATAAAAAGAAAGCAAGTAGACATCTGACAGCTAGAATTTAGACCAAGAAACATTAAAAGGAGAACACAAAAGGACAGTTTATCATGACTTAGATAAAAATTGAAAATGAAGATACAGAATATATTAACATTTATGCACAGATTCAGCAATATTTTCATACAAGCCAAATTAATTTGTGATAAAAGAACAATAAATAAATAAATCCTAATCATAATCCTTTGGAAAAAAAATTTTCAAAAAGAATACTATTGAAAACCAGCTGCTGCTGCTAAGTTGCTTCAGTCGTGTCCGACTCTGTGTGACCCCATAGATGGCAGCCCAGCAGGTTTCCCCGTCCCTGGGATTCTCCAGGCAAGAACACTGGAGTGGGTTGCCATTTCCTTCTCCAATGCATGAAAGTGAAAAGTGAAAGTGAAGTCGCTCAGTTGTGACCGACTCTTCGCGATCCCATGGACTGCAGCCTACCAGCCTTCTCCATCCATGGAATTTTCCAGGCAAGAGTACTGGAGTGGAGTGCCATCACCTTCTCCAGAAAACCAGCTAGTTAACTCAATTAAAAAGTAGTGGTGGTAGGGGAAATAGGTTGAGTCTTGGGGAGAAAGCCTAGAGCACAAAGTCAGAAATAAAGAGGGTAAAATTATCATCAAGACAGAGGAAATTAAAAAAATAATCATTAGGAACATTACTTTGAATAATAATGCAAAATAATTTAAAGAAATGAAAACCGGGATAATTTTCTCTCTCTACCAAAGGACTGTGGGGGGAAAGGAGAAGATGGGCTACACAGGCCAATTGCCATTGAAGAAATAAAGGAAATACTTGAAGAGTGGGTGTTGTTTATTTTAGTTGTTGACTAAAGTATTCTTTGTAGGTCAATGAGCTTAAATTAGTTAACAGTTGTTCAAATCTGCAAGTTTTAAGATCTTCACATAAGATTTTTGAATTTCCTTCTCCTTTAAATCTGTCATATGTACTATTTGTATTTCAAAGCTCTATTTTTGCATATGAAATATACTGATTTTGGATTCCTGTATCTTTCTGTAGAATTAGTTCTTTTATCATTTTGAAATGCCTTTTTTTCTAGTGGAACCCCAAAATTCTCCACGCCAGGCTTCAACAGTACGTGAACCATGAATTTCCATATGTTCAAGCTGGATTTAGAAAAGGCAGAGGAACAAGAGATCAAATTGCCAACATCCGCTGGATCATCAAAAAAGCAAGAGAGTTCCAGAAAAACAACTACTTCTGCTTTATTGACAACGCAAAAGCCTTTGACTGTGTGGATCCCAATAAACTGTGGAAAATTCTGAAAGAGATGGGAATACCAGACCACCTGACCTGCCTCTTGAGAAACCTATATGCAGGTCAGAAAGCAGCAATTAGAACTGGACATGGAACAACAGACTGGTTCCAAATAGGAAAAGGAGTATATCAAGGCTATATATTGTCACCCTGCTTATTTAACTTATATGCAGAGTACATCATGAGAAATGCTGGACTGGATGAAGCACAAGCTGGAATCAAGATTATTGGGAGAAATATCAATAATCTCAGGTATGCAGATGATACCACCCTTATGGCAGAAAGTGAAGAGGAACCAAAAAGCCTCTTGATGAAAGTGAAAGAGGAGAGTGAAAAAGTTAGCTTAAAACTCAACATTCAGAAAACTAAGATATGGCATCTGGTCCCATCACTTCATGGCAAATAGATAGGGAAACAATGGAAACAGAAAGACTTTATTTTGGGGGGCTCCAAAATCCCTGCAGATGGTGACTGCAGCCATGAAATTAAAACACACTTGCTCCTTGGAAGAAAAGTTATGACCAACCTAGATAGCATATTAAAAAGCAGAGACATTACTTTGCCAACAAAGGTCTGTCTAGTCAAAGCTCTTGTTTTTCCAGTGGTCATGTATGGATGTTAGAGTTGGAGTATAAAGAAAACTGAGTGCCAAAGAATTGATGTTTTTCTTCTTTTTTTAAGTTTAAATTTATTTATTTTAATTGGAGGCTAATTACTTTACAATATTGTATTTGTTTTGCCATACATCAATATGAATCCGCCAGGGGTGTACATGTGTTCCCCATCCTGAACCCCCCTCCCACCTCCCTCCCCGTATTATCCCTCTGGGTCATGCCAGTGCACCAGCCCCAAGCATCCTGTATCATGCATCAAACCTGTACTGGCGATTCATTTCTTATATGATATTATACATGTTTCAATGCCATTCTCCCAAATCATCCCACCCTCTCCCTCAGAGTCCAAAAGACTGTTCTATACATCTATGTCTCTTTTGCTGTCTCACATACAGGGTTATCGTTACCATCTTTCTAAATTCCATATATATGCATTAGTATACTGTATTGGTGTTTTTCTTTCTGGCTTACTTCACTCTGTATAATAGGCTCCAGTTTCATGTTTTTCAACTGTGGTGTTGGAGAAGACTATTGAGAGTCCCTTGGACTGCAAGGAGATCCCACCAGTCTATCCTAAAGGAAATCAGTCCTGAATATTCATTGGAAGGATTGACGCTGAAGCTGAAACTCCGATACTTTGGCCTCCTGATGTGAAGAACTGACTCACTAGAAAAGACCCTGATGCTGGGAAAGATTGAAGGTGGGAGGAAAAGGGGATGGCCAAGGATGAGATGGTTGGATGGCATCACCGACTCAATGGACATGAGTTTGAGTAAATTCTGGGAGTTGGTGAAGGACAGGGAAGCCTGGGGTGCTGCAGTCCATGGGGTCACAAGGAGTAGGACATGAATGAGTGACTGAATTGAACTGAATTGAATCCCTTGTTTTAAGTCTTCTTTGCTGAGTATTAATAAACATGTAACAGCTACCTTTTGGTTTAGGTATGGATAGGGTAGGTTTACCAGGTGGCGCTCATGGTAAAGAACCTGCCTACCAAAGCACAAGACATAAGAGATGCAGGTTCAATCTCTGGGTCAGGAAGATCCCCTGAAGGAGGACATGGCAACCCACTCCAGTATTTTTGCCTGGAGAATCCCATGGACACAGGAGCTTGGCGGGCTACAGTCTATAGGGTTACAAAGAATCAGACATGACTGAAGTGACTTAGCATGCATGCATTATATAATATATATATTTTTTAAATTAATAAATAAATAAAGTTTTTTTTTTCCTCTTTCTCTAACTAGCTAAGAAGAAGTCAGCCTTTAGTTAAAAAAAAAAAAAAAAAAAAAGTCTGAATCTTGTGATGGTTGAAACAATGGGATTGGAGCATTGAGCACATCCAGAAGCTATTCGACTGATTTAAGAACTAAAAATCAAGTCTTACTGGTGGTAAAGTTTGGAAAGGGTGAGAGAGAAGGGTAGGAAAAAAAAACAGAGCCAGCAGCAACCAGTGGATTTGAGGTGGAGAATTATAGATTCTGGGAGAGAAGACAGGAACTGGGGCCAACCAGCCTGCTGGGCTTCATGAGAGGCACTGGGGAAAATGTTTCTATAAAAGTATTGTCCTGTGTCATGAATGAAACATCTCTTGAGTTTTGTTTTGCCCTGTGATGGATTTTAAAATTTGCTTTAGAGAAAGAAAAAAAGAAGTGTCGTCAGTACACAATAAACATTTCTTTACATTTCCACGCAAGCATATTAAAGTCTCTGAGAGGTTCTGGTGGAAAACAACACTCCAAGTTTTTTAATCCAGGATTATTTGGCCACCCCTCCCTGGACACACACACTCACGTTTTGGCCCTGATGATCATCTTCTAAGTCTAGCGCTTGGAACACTGTTTGGAAGTGTTTTCCTCAGATTTACTATCCAATTCATGTGCGCTTTGGTTCAAACCTCCCTCTGCTTGTTGCCAGGACTCTGCCTGATCGACCTTCTCCTGATCTGCATCTCAGCTTGTGACTATCCAAGTTCTGCTTATAAAACAATCTCTTCCCTGACATTTTTAAGTCATATATTCAAATATCCTATTTTTCTTCCTTATTTTTATTTTGTATCAGAACAATAAATTCCAATAAAATTACCTTCCTGGTGAGTCCCAACTCTGAAATCCTACAATTTTTTTATTTTGTTAAATAAAAATGATGGCGGAGGAGAATGCTTGTTGGGAATAATATTTCTAAGGGAGAATTAAAAGTCTTCTTTCCTTTTATAGAATTAAAAAATAGGTTACTACAATATATTTTTAACTCAAGTATTTGTGGGTGTGCCTTTCTCTAGAGCACCTTAAGAAATTATTTTTAAAATGCCACCAAGAAAGCTGGCACTCTGTTATTCAAAACACTGAAATAAGAGTTTGGGTTCTTAATGGCCACTGCTCAAATACACAAATGCCTTGATCACAAACAATATTTGGTGGCAAAGATCCATAGTCATAGGAATCATGCTAATCCTTTCATAGTTTCAGGATGATCGCTTCTCTATAAGCAGAATTTACCTAGATATTTCAGTTGGGTCCTTTTTACAAGACTCCATGGAAAGATTTAATAACAGAAAAAATGTAGAGAGTGAACATCTTTACTAAATTGCAAAAGGCCACTAAACTGCCTGTCAAAGTTTCATTAATACAAAAAAAAAGGAAAGACAAATATATAATATTGCTTATATATGGAATATAAAAAAATAATACAAATGAACTTATTTACAAAACAGAGAGTCACAGATGTAGAAAACAACCTTACAGTTACCCAGAAGAAAGTGGGAGGAAGAGATAAATTGGGAAATTGAAACTGACATATACACACTGCTGTGTATAAAAAACAGATAACCTAATAAGGACCTACTGTATAGCACAGGGAACTCTACTCAATACTCTGTAATGGCCTATATAGGAAAATAACCTAAAAAAGATTGGATATATGTCTATGTATAACCGATTCAGTTTGCTGTACACCTGAAACTAACACATCATAAATCAACTATATACCAATAAAATATTTTTGAAGGAGAAAAGCACTTTAATCCACAAATCAATCCATTCACTGAGACTTTATTTGTTGCCTTATATTAGTATTTATATTTTCTTACATGGTTTTTCACTTTCATCACTAAACTGTAATAAACTGAGAACAAGAACCATCTTTGATATGGCTTTGCACCCATTGACTTGCCCAAAGAAGGGTATAGTAAATTGAAGCACAGTTCATGACTGGGAGAATATGATGAGTTTCAAAAATCAGGACAAATAAACTGTGTACCTAATGTCCATGGAATTATAAGACAGATATCAGGCAAAAGGTGTACTAGGGAGAGCATGATGAAGAGCCTAAAACATAAGAAAGTGATTGCAAAGCATTAAAAAAGAGACTTTGGGTTTCAACCAAAGAGGAACAATGTAATGGCTTCAATAAAAAAGTAGTTAAACTGGAATGGGGAAATAAAAAATATATGCTCATGTTTGAGATCAGGATAATGTGACAGGGAGAAAACAGATGATTAGTCAGGAATTTTTATTGGAAAAAAGAGAAAAATACAATAAAGATATCAATAAATATAGATTATTGAATAGGATATTGAGAAGTTAAGTATGTCAGAACCTGAAGAGTTGATGCTATTAAGAATAAAAAAGGAAGAAATTGATGAGAAAAATCTAAAGTTATTAAAAGAACAATTTTGATCATTGTGTGCGTGTGTGAATTAGTTGCTTAGTTGTGCACAACTCTTTGCAACCCCATTGACTGTATCCCACTAAGGGTCCTCTGCCCATGGAATTCTCCAGGCAAGACTATTGGAGTGGGTTGCCATTCCCTTCTCCAGGGGAACTTCCTGACCAGGGATCAAACCCAGGTCTCCTGCATTGCAGGCAGATTCTTTACCATCTGAGCCACCAGGAAAGCCCTTTTGGTCACTGGAGATTACAAATAGAATTCAGAATCCTTTAAAATTTAAATTCAGCCACACATAGTCTATCTTTCTGAGACTTGAAAAAGAGAAAGGTATAATTATCATTTGGAGTAGAAATCTGAGTTTCTTGGTCTTTTAATAAATTTCAATCTAAAAACATCATTGATATTTACATTGCATTTTGAGGCAATTAAAACCAGCCATTCCCAGAAAATTCCTTCTCTTTTATCTGATTATATAATTGACTTTTTCCTTAACTTAGCTTGAAATTCTTAACATTAGAGTCATTTCTTCAAATTAAGCAAGAAAACAAGAGAGATTTTTTGGAAAGCATCATTTACAAAGCACACAATTTACAAGGGCACAATGCTATTTCTGAATTTCCTTCAAATGTATTTATTCAAAATATTCTTTATTTTATTTGCTAATCTTGAGATCAAACATCCCTGGAGGAAATCAGTCCTGAATATTCATTGGAAGGACTTAGGCTGAAGCTGAAACTCCAATACTTTGGCCACCTGATGTGAAGAATTGACTCACTGGAGAAAAACCTGATTCTGGGAAAGATAGAAGGCAAGAAGAGAAGGGGATGACAAAGGATGGGGTGGTTGCATGGCATCATTGACTTGATGGACATGAGTTTGAGCAAGCTCTGGGAGTTGGTAATATACAGGGAAACCTGTTGTGCTGCAGACCATGGGGTCACAAAGAGTTAGACACGACTGAGAGACTGAACTGAACTGAATCTTGAGATATTAAATATAGTCTTCTTTTTCCAAAAACAATTTATTTTGACTAAAGTTGATGTTGAAGTCTAAAAAGAAAGTAGAATGACAAAAGGTGACTTGAGATATTGGAATTATTGATTAATTAATATTGGTTGCAGCAGCAGCACATGCCTGGTAAGTCACTTCAAACAGGTCCAACTCTTTGCAACCCCATGGACTGTAGCATGCTAGGCTCCTCTGTCCATGGATTGTCTGGGTAAGAATACCAAAGTGGTTTGCCATGCCATGCCGTCCACCAGGGATCTTCCTGACCCAGAGATGGAACCCTTGTCTCATTAAATCTCCAGCATTTGTAGGAGGGTTCTTTTACCATTGAAGGGTCATTACACATGATAATGAGTGGGAGGATCATTCCGACAATTGGGGAACCACCCGCTCCTTAGTCTTTGTATAGTGCCTTGCTTCCCTTGTGGCTCAGCTAGTAAAGAATTCGCCTGCAATGTGGGAGGGAGAAGGCAATGGCACCCCACTCCAGTTCTCTTGCCTGGAAAGTCCCATGGATGGAGGAGCCCGGTAGGCTGCAGTCCATGGGATCGCTAAGAGTCAGACAGGACTGAGCAACTTCACTTTCACTTTTCACTTTCATGCATTGGAGAAGGAAATGGCAACCCACTCCAGTGTTCTTGCCTAGAGAATCCCAGGGGCAGGGGAGCCTGGTGGGCTGCCCTCTATGGGGTCCCACAGAGTCGGACACAACTGAAGTGACTTAGCAGCAGCGGCAATGTTGAAGACCTGGGTTCAATCCCAGGGAAGGTCCCCTGGAGAAGGGAAAGGCTACCCATTCCAGTATTCTGGCCTTGAGAATTCCATGGACTCTACAGTCCATGGGGTCCCAAAGAGTTGGACACCACTGAGCAACTTTCACTTTCACACTCTACCACTAGCACCACCTGGGAAGCATCTGGTTGAACTAGAGATAGCATTATAATTGAATATAAGGCTTAGAGAAGGGAGGTGATCTGCAAGAAAAACAGAAATAATTGAGCATAGGATTATGACATGAAAATAAGAAATCCATATTGGATTCAGAAAAAAAAAAACCACAACATATTGACATCATTATATTTATCAACAGTTTATATTACACTGATATAGCACAGTCTACTTCCTGGAAATGATGCCAGGAAACTACCTTCTTTTCCATCAAACAACAGGACATTGGTGATACTACCATGCTTCTTTACCCAGTCTAAAGGAAGTATATGATCCTTCTTCTCTCTTCTAGAATACCTGTGCTTAGACAGAGCTAGAAATTCTATAAGGATTTTAGGAATGGAAGTGAAAGGAAGGAAAAAGGAAACAAAACCATGATTTTAGAAAAACACAGCATTCCATATTCTAGTATCATTTGAATTTTTTATATTTATGTTATAAAATTATTACTTATATAATATTTTATCATTCTAATATAATTATCTTATTATGCTCATTTATTAAGTTACCAGAGCTATTTTTTTTACCTTTTTATTTTGTAGTGGGGTATAGCCAAAATGAGAAACACCCATCTGGAAGAAGCACAAGCTGGAATCAAGATTGCCAGGAGAAATACCAATAACCTAAGATATGCAGATGACACCACCCTTATGGCAGAAAGTGAAGAGGGACTAAAAAGCCTCTTGATGAAAGTGAAAGTGGAGAGTGAAAAAGTTGGCTTAAAGCTCAACATTCAGAAAACTAAGATCATGGGATCCCATCCCATCACTTCATGGCAAATAGATGGGGAAACAGTGGAAACAGTTTCAGACATAATTTTTTGGGCTCCCAAATCACTGCAGATGGTGATTGCAGCCATGAAATTAAAAGAGGCTTACTTCTTGGAAGAAAAGTTATGACCAACCTACATAGCATATTGAAAAGCAGAGACATTACATTACCTACAAAGGTCCGTCTAGTCAAGGCTATGGTTTTTCCTGTGGTCATGTATGGATGTGAGAGTTGGACGGTGAAGAAAGCTGAGCACCAAAGAATTGATGCTTTTGAACTGTGGTGTTGGAGAAGACTCTTGAGAGTCCCTTGGACTGTAAGGAGATCCAATCAGTCCATTCTGAAGGAGATCAGCCCTGGGATTCCTTTGGAAGGAATGATGCTAAAGCTGAACTTTGGCCACCTCATGCGAAGAGTTGACTCATTGGAAAAGACTCATGCTGGGAGTGATTGGGGGTGGGAGGAGAAGGGGACAACAGAGGATGAGATGGCTGGATGGCATCACTGACTCGGACGTGAGTTTGAATGAACTCCAGGAGATGGTGATGGACAGGGAGGCCTGGCGTGCTGAGATTCATGGAGTCGCAAAGAATTGCACATGACTGAGTAACTGAACTGAACTGAACTGATAGCCAAAATAGCTGTGAAAAGAAGAGAAGCGAAAAGCAAAGGAGAAAAGGAAAGATATAAGCATCTGAATGCAGAGTTCCAAAGAATAGCAAGGAGGATAAGAAAGCCTTTCTCAGTGATCAATGCAAAGAAATAAAGGAAAACAACAGAATGGGAAAGACTAGAGATCTCTTCAAGAAAATTAGAGATAGCAAGGGAACATTTCATGCAAAGATGGGCTCAATAAAGGACAGAAATGGTATGGACCTAAAAGAAGCAGAAGATATTAAGAAGAGGTGGCAAGAATACATGGGAGAACTGTACAAAAAAGATCTTCATGACCCAGATAATCACGATGGTGTGATCACTGACCTAGAGCCAGACATCCTGGAATGTGAAGTCAAGTAGGCCTTAGGAAGCATCACTATAAACAAAGCTAGTGGAGGTGATGGAATTCCGGTAGAGCTATTTCAAATCCCCAAAGATGGTGCTGTGAAAGTGCTGCACTAAATATGCCAGCAAATTTGGAAAACTCAGCAGTGGCCACAGGACTGGAATAGGTCACTTTTCATTCCAATCCCAAAGAAAGGCAATGCCAAAGAATGCTCAAACTACCGCACAATTGCACTCATCTCACACGCTAGCAAAGTAATGCTTACAATTCTCCAAGCCAGGCTTCAGCAATACGTGAACCGTGAACTTCCTGATGTTCAAGCTGGTTTTAGAAAAGGCAGAGGAACCAGAGATCAAATTGACAGCATCCATTGGATCATTGAAAATGCAAGAGAGTTCCAGAAAAACATCTATTTCTGTTTTATTGACTATGCCAAAGCCTTTGACTGTGTGGATCACAATAAACTGTGGAAAATTCTGAAAGAGATGGGAATACCATACTACCTGACCTGCCTCTTGAGAAACCTATATATAGGTCAGGAAGCAACAGTTTGGATATGGAACAACAGACTGGTTCCAAATAGGAAAAGGAGTACATCAAGGTTGTATATTGTCACCCTGCTTATTTAACTTACATGCCGAGTACATCATGAGAAATGCTGGTCTGAAAGAAGCACAAGTTGGAATCAAGATAGCCGGGAGAAATATCAATAACCTCAGATATGCAGGTGACACCACCCTTACAGCAGAAAGTGAAGAAGAACTAAAAAGCCTCTTGATGAAAAAGAAAGAGGAGAGTGAAAAAGTTGGCTTAAAACTCAACATTCAGAAAACTAAGATCATGGGATCCCATCCCATCACTTCTTGGGAAATAGATGGGGAAACAGTGGAAACAGTGTCAGATTTTATTTGGGGGGGCTCCAAAACCACTGCAGATGGTGATTGCAGCCATGAAATTAAAAGACACTTACTCCTTGGAAGGAAAGTTATGACCAATCTGGATATTCCAAAGCAGAGACATTACTTTGCCAACAAAGGTCCGTCTAGTCAAGGCTATGGTTTTTCCAGTGGTCATGTATGGATGTGAAAGTTGGATGGTGAAGAAAGCTGAGCACCAAAGAATTGATACTTTTGAACTGTGGTGTTGGAGAAGACTCTTGAGAGTCTCTTGGACTGCAAGGAGGTCCAACCAGTCCATTCTGAAGGAGATCAGCCCTGGGATTTCTTTGGAAGGAATGATGCTAAAGCTGAAACTCCAGTACTTTGGCCACCTGATGCGAAGAGTTGACTCTTGGAAAAGACCCTGATGCTGGGAGAGATTGGGGGCAGGAGGAGAAGGGGATGACAGAGGATGAGATGGCTGGATGGCATCACTGAGTCAATGGACATGAGTTTGTGCAATCTCCGGGAGTTGGTGATGGACAGGGAGGCCTGGCGTGCTGAGATTCACGGGGTCGCAAAGAGTCGGACACGACTAAGCGACTGAACTGAACTGAACTGAATAGTCAGTTAAAAATGTGATAGTTTCAGGTGAACAGTGAAGGGACTCAGCCATACATATACATGTATCCATTCTACCCCTACCTCACCTCCCATCCAGACTTGTCACATAACACTGAGCAGAATTTCATGTGCTATATAGTAGGTGCTTGTTGTTTTTCCATTTTAAATATAGTAGTGTGTTCCCATCTATTGCACACTCTCTAACTATCCCTTCCCCCTGTCCTTTTCCTGGGTAAGCATAATACCTTATATATTAAACTATGACTTTGATCAGTTATACCTCTATTGTAAATTCATGAAATCATTATTATTTCTGATTAAAATGCAACATTTTGGAGTATAAATTTGCTGTATAAATTGAGTAGTCTTTGGATAGTTGTATAGAATTAATCTTTAGATATTTAACAACAGTCATAACAAAACAATTTAGTTACCTAGGAGTGCGTTTCTTATAGTTAAATACAGCACACTCAATAAAGTCTAATAAATGTTCACAATTTTGAATTATTTTCTTTTAATTGCCAATATTTCAAACCTCTATTCTGGAAACAAGTTATTAGTGCTGGATATTAATTAAAATAACCCTTAGAATATTACAAAAACTATTATCAGTAAAATGCTCATTTGAAATAATTATTGCGAACAAATCAAGTATTTCGCTTTAAGGTGATGCTTGCCAAAATTTAAATTATAATATAGTCACATGCCTGTTAAAAATTCTAGTATGTAGCACTTGCATTTGAAATGCATCACTTGGTCCAAAGAACAGTTCATCCAAATTAAGTGAAAGACTTAAAAAAGAGAGATATGAATGTAACAGTTCAGTCCAGTTCAGTTCAGTCACTCAGTTGTGTTCGACTCTTTGAGACCCCATGAACTGCAGCACGCCAAGCCTCCCTGTCTATCCCCAACTCCCGGAGTTTACCCAAACTCATGTCCATTGAGTCGGTGATGCCATCCAGCCATCTCATCCTCTGTCGTCCCCTTCTCCTCCTGCTCCTCCTGCAGGTTTCTTATTTTCCTCAGCTCTGCCCTCTAGGCTTCTCACTGTGGCCACTGGCTCAGGCCCAACACCTCTGCCATCCACCTCCGTAGCTATACCTCTTCACACAGCCCTGATACAACGGTTCAACATCGTTATCGTAAGTCCTACATGTGGTGTGCTGTCCTGGATGTTCAACTAACCAATGGACACTTTAATTTTAAAAATGACTATAAATAAAACGTCTAAAATTCAACTGACTACCTCTCTCCCCACAACACAAATAGTTCTTGCCAGTGTTTAATTTATTTTGAAAAAATTCCAATAAATATTAATAGTCTTGCTACTTTGATACAAGCTGTAGTACTCCATGTGCAAAGAAGGGCACATAACTATGGCCTGAGGGGTCAGGAAGGAAACGAAGGCCTCCTCCCTAGGAAGCTGAGATTGCTTTGGATGGCCTATTCAGGGAGAATGAAGGACACAAAAGCTTTCAGGTAAGTATTACAACTACAACTTTATTTTTATTTAAAAGAATAGCAATAGAATCTATAAAAAGTTGCTAAAGGTACTGTTTCTATGGTAAGAAAAAATATATATAAATACCTTCTCCTTAGAAGGAGATTTTAAAATATGCAGCCAAAACATTAACAAAACACTATATTTCTATTTTCAAAGTATTTCATGTCAGGAAAGCCCCAAACTGTCGCTCTTAAGGATTATCTACTTTTTAAATTGTCATTTAATAGCAAAGAAATGCCTTTTGTGGGTTCTTGGTTTTAGAAAGATATCTTATAACCAATCCTTTTCCAGAAACACACTTAATTCCAGAGCCATGTAAATGTTCTAACAGAGAATCCTTTTGAAACAGAGATACAAATAGTTATAGCTTATTCCAAACATAAACACACAGATAACAAACATAACTAGACCTTTTTTATCTGATTTGAGAAATATTTTTCTCCCAAGAAAGAAGATATAAAAATATGAATTAATTTATTTTAAGAAGCCTCAAAATAATTTATTTTCTAGAATTAAAAGTTCGCAGTTGATATTACAATTAGACACAAACTCTGCTACCTCATTTCCTAAGTTTTCCTTGTCAGTCTCATTGTGAAAACGCCCAAGGATTTACTGTTTGTTAGCTTCAATAATCAGGTAGGACAGATCCACCACTAGGTCCCTGTGGAGATGTGCGAACTGGAAGAAATGTGGATCATCATCACCCTCATATTTTTATTATGTTCATTCTGACCCTTGTCCTGCAGCCTCCACTCTGATGAATATACACAATTCCTCTAAAAGATAAATTTTTATTATTGTCCTTTGTTAATATGTTTTTCTTGGAGAAGGAAATGGCAACCCACTCCAGTATTCTTGCCTGGAGAATCTTTATGGACAGAGGAACCTTGCGGGCTGCAGTCCATGGGGTCGCAAGAGTCAGACACAACTGAGTGACTTTGACTACTACTGACTAATACGTTTTTCTAGTTAAAGAAGTTGAGTTATATATTCAAGGGTAGCAGAACAAATAAATGTTCACTTAAAAGCCTTTTCTAGGCTCAAATCCAAAGCACTGCAATGTATTGCAATGTAATGTAATGTCCTACTCTGATCAATTCTGTGTAATCCCACAAAAACAACTGCTTTCTCAGCTTTGGCTACCCTGACTTTAAAATCTCCTTCAACCTCTTGCCAGCTCTAAACTGGAATAGGTTTGAGTGTGAGTGACGTGAGTGAGAGGTGACTCATCTTTGCCACGCATCATTTTGAAGGATGCAAAATTAACTCACTTTCTCTCCATCCGTGTAGATGGAAAAAAATGAAAGTCACAAAAATATGCCATTATTTCACTGTACAGTTTGTTAATTATGCTCGTCTCTCTTTTCTATTTGTAAAGATACTTCATAGCCGTCTCTGTAAAGAGCAGTCCCAGTTTTCATTAGTGGGTTCTGCAGCTGCTAGGAGTTGCTGGCAAGCAGCACCATTTAAGGCTGTGTAAGTTTAAAATGTTTTCCCTAACGTTTCAGTTCATATTGAAAACAGACACACACTCTTGAATGTTTAAAGCAGAATCATTTCTGGCCAAATTTTCAGTGTCAACACAAAAACTGCAGAAGAGATTACATTTTAGTTTTCTATTTTTTTTCCCAATGATTTCAAAAATCAAGAGAATAAAGGAAGAAGAAAAGAAAATCCACTACACATTTTAATCCAAGTTTACATAGATTGATTTTAAGGAAATTATAAAAATCTATTAAGTCTTTCCAAGGAGGTTCATAGAAATTGAACACTTAAAGAGACTTGCTTCTAAGAATGTAAAACAAACAAAACTTTTCTAGAGACAAGTTATTCCTTAAATATCATAATTCACTCTCTAGTGTCTGAGTGATTGATCAAAGAATATCATTTCAATGATATTCCTCACAGGATAATTGGAGTGGACTGACTACCAAGAACAGCAGAAGAAACCAATCCTAAAACTACCTCACTATTGCTAGTATCATACTACAATTGATGCTAAAACAAGACAGCTAAATAAGAAAGAGATGCCATTTCTCTGTATAGTGGAAAATCCAAGTATATTACAGTTGGATCTCCATATTCATGGTTCATTCATAAAAGGATTTCACATCTTTGTAGTCAACCATGATGATGGATCACATCAGATCACATCAGATCAGTCGCTCAGTCGTGTCCGACTCTTTGCGACCCCGTGAATCGCAGCACGCCAGGCCTCCCTGTCCATCACCAACTCCTGGAGTTCACCCAGACTCACGTCCATCGAGTCAGTGATGCCATCCAGCCATCTCATCCTCTGTCGTCCCCTTCTCCTCCTGCCCCCAATCCCTCCCAGCATCAGAGTCTTTTCCAATGAGTCAACTCTTCGCATGAGGTGGCCAAAGTACTGGAGTTTCAGCTTCAGCATCATTCCTTCCAAAGATATCCCAGGGCTGATCTCCTTCAGAATGGACTGGTTGGATCTCCTTGCAGTCCAAGGGACTCTCAAGAGTCTTCTCCAACACCACAGTTCAAAAGCATCAATTCTTCAGCACTCAGCCTTCTTCACAGTCCAACTCTCACATCCAAACATGACCACAGGAAAAACCATAGCCTTAACTAGACGAACCTTTGTTGGCAAAGTAATGTCTCTGCTTTTGAATATACTATCTAGGTTGGTCATAATTTCCTTCCAAGGAGTAAGCGTCTTTTATTTTTTATTTTTTTAATTTTTTTTAAATTTTATTTTATTTTTAAACTTTACATAATTGTATTAGTTTTGCCAAATATCAAAATGAATCCACCACAGGTATACATGTGTTCCCCATTCTGAACCCTCCTCCCTCCTCCCTGCGCATACCATCCCTCTGGGTCGTCCCAGTGCACTAGCCCCAAGCATCCAGTATCGTGCATCGAACCTGGACTGGCATCTCTTTTCATACATGATATTTTACATGTTTCAATATCATTCTCCCAAATCTTCCCACCCTCTCCCTCTCCCACAGAGTCCATAAGACTGTTCCATACATCAGTGTCTCTTTTGCTGTCTCGTACACCGGGTTATTGTTACCATCTTTCTAAATTCCATAAATATGCGTTAGTATACTGTATTGATGTTTTCCCTTTTGGCTTACTTCACTCTGTATAATAGGCTCCAGTTTCATCCACCTCATTAGAACTGATGCAAATGTTTTCTTTTTAATGGCTGAGTAATACTCCATTGTGTATATGTACCACTGCTTTCTTATCCATTCATCTGCTGATGGACATCTAGGTTGCTTCCATGTCCTGGCTATTATAAACAGTGCTGCGATGAACATTGGGGTACACGTGTCTCTTTCCCTTCTGGTTTCCTCAGTGTGTATGCCCAGCAGTGGGATTGCTGGATCATAAGGCAGTTCTATTTCCAGTTTTTTAAGGAATCTCCACACTGTTCTCCATAGTGGCTGTACTAGTTTGCATTCCCACCAACAGTGTAAGGGAGTTCCCTTTTCTCCACACCCTCTCCAGCATTTATTGCTTGTAGACTTTTGGATCACAGCCATTCTGACTGGTGTGAAATGGTACCTCATAGTGGTTTTGATTTGCATTTCTCTGATAATGAGTGATGTTGAGCATCTTTTCATGTGTTTGTTAGCCATTTGTATGTCTTCTTTGGAGAAATGTCTATTTAGTTCTTTGGCCCATTTTTTGATTGGGTCATTTATTTTTCTGGAGTTGAGCTGTAGGAGTTGCTTGTATATTTTTGAGATTAGTTGTTTGTCAGTTGCTTCATTTGCTATTATTTTCTCCCATTCTGAAGGCTGTCTTTTCACCTTGCTAATAGTTTCCTTTGATGTGCAGAAGCTTTTAAGGTTAATTAGGTCCCATTTGTTTATTTTTGCTTTTATTTCCAATATTCTGGGAGGTGGGTCACAGAGGATCCTGCTGTGATGTATGTCAGAGAGTGTTTTGCCTATGTTCTCCTCTAGGGGTTTTATAGTTTCTGGTCTTACGTTTAGATCTTTAATCCATTTTGGGTTTATTTTTGTGTATGGTGTTAGAAAGTGTTCTAGTTTCATTCTTTTACAAGTGGTTGACCAGATTTCCCAGCACCACTTGTTAAAGAGATTGTCTTTAATCCATTGTATATTCTTGCCTCCTTTGTCAAAGATAAGGTGTCCATATGTGCGTGGATTTATCTCTGGGCTTTCTATTTTGTTCCATTGATCTATATTTCTGTCTTTGTGCCAATACCATACTGTCTTGATAACTGTGGCTTTGTAGTAGAGCCTGAAGTCAGGTAGGTTGATTCCTCCAGTTCCATTCTTTTTTCTCAAGATCGCTTTGGCTATTCGAGGTTTTTTGTATTTCCATAGCAATTGTGAAATTATTTGTTCTAGCTCTGTGAAGAATACTGTTGGTAGCTTGATAGGGATTGCATTGAATCTATAAATTGCTTTGGGTAGTATACTCATTTTCACTATATTGATTCTTCCAATCCATCAACATGGTATATTTCTCCATCTATTAGTGTCCTCTTTGATTTCTCTCACCAGTGTTTTATAGTTTTCTATATATAGGTCTTTAGTTTCTTTAGGTAGATATATTCCTAAGTATTTTATTCTTTCCGTTGCAATGGTGAATGGAATTGTTTACTTAATTTCTCTTTCTGTTTTCTCATTATTAGTGTATAGGAATACAAGGGATTTCTGTGTGTTGATTTTATATCCTGCAACTTTACTATAGTCATTGATTATTTCTAGTAATTTTCTGGTGGAGTCTTTAGGGTTTTCTATGTAGAGGATCATGTCATCTGCAAAGAGTGAGAGTTTTACTTCTTCTTTTCCAATTTGGATTCCTTTTATTTCTTTTTCTGCTCTGATTGCTGTGGCCAAAACTTCCAAAACTATGTTGAATAGTAATGGTGAAAGTGGGCACCCTTGTCTTGTTCCTGACTTTAGGGGAAATGCTTTCAATTTTTCACCATTGAGGATAATGTTTGCTGTGGGTTTGTCATATATAGCTTTTATTATGTTGAGGTATGTTCCTTCTATTCCTGCTTTCTGGAGAGTTTTTATCATAAATGGATATTGAATTTTGTCAAAGGCTTTCTCTGCATCTATTGAGATAATCATATGGTTTTTATTTTTCAAATTGTTAATGTGGTGTATTACATTGATTGATTTGCAGATATTGAAGAATCCTTGCATCCCTGGGATAAAGCCCACTTGGTCATGGTGTATGATCTTTTTAATGTGTTGTTGGATTCTGATTGCTAGAATTTTGTTAAGGATTTTTGCATCTATGTTCATCAGTGATATTGGCCTGTAGTTTTCTTTTTTTGTGGGATCTTTGTCAGGTTTTGGTATTAGGGTGATGGTGGCCTCATAGAATGAGTTTGGAAGTTTACCTTCCTCTGCAATTTTCTGGAAGAGTTTGAGCAGGATAGGTGTTAGCTCTTCTCTAAATTTTTGGTAGAATTCAGCTGTGAAGCCGTCTGGACCTGGGCTTTTGTTTGCTGGAAGATTTTTGATTACAGTTTCAATTTCCGTGCTTGTGATGGGTCTGTTAAGATTTTCTATTTCTTCCTGGTCGAGTTTTGGAAAGTTGTACTTTTCTAAGAATTTGTCCATTTCTTCCACGTTGTCCATTTTATTGGCATATAATTGTTGATAGTAGTCTCTTATGATCCTTTGTATTTCTGTGTTGTCTGTTGTGATCTCTCCATTTTCGTTTCTAATTTTATTGATTTGATTTTTCTTCCTTTGTTTCTTGATGAGTCTGGCTAATGGTTTGTCAATTTTATTTATCCTTTCAAAGAACCAGCTTTTGGTTTTGTTGAGTTTTCCTATGGTCTCTTTTGTTTCTTTTGCATTTATTTCTGCTCTAATTTTTAAGATTTCTTTCCTTCTACTAACCCTGGGGTTGTTCATTTCGTCCTTTTCTAGTTGCTTTAGGTGTAGAGAGTTAGGTTATTTATTTGACTTTTTTCTTGTTTCTTGAGGTGTGCCTGTATTGCTATGAACTTTCCCCTTAGGACTGCTTTTACCGTGTCCCCCAGGTTTTGGGTTGTTGTGTTTTCATTTTCATTCGTTTCTATGCAAATTTTGATTTCTTTTTTGATTTCTTCTGTGATTTGTTGGTTATTCAGCAGCGTGTTGTTCAGCCTCCATATGTTGGAATTTTTTCATAGTTTTTCTCCTGTAATTGAGATCTAATCTTACTGCATTGTGGTCAGAAAAGATGCTTGGAATTATTTCTATTTTTTTGAATTTACCAAGGCTAGCTTTATGGCCCAGGATGTGATCTCTCCTGGAGAAAGTTCCATGTGCGCTTGAGAAAAAGGTGAAATTCATTGTTTTGGGATGAAATGTCCTATAGATATCAATGAGGTCTAACTGGTCTATTGTATCGTTTAAAGTTTGTGTTTCCTTGTTAATTTTCTGTTTAGTTGATCTATCCATAGGTGTGAGTGGGGTATTAAAGTCTCCCACTATTATTGTGTTATTGTTAATTTCTCCTTTCATACTTGTTAGCATTTGTCTTACATACTGTGGTGCTCCCATGTTGGGTGCATATATATTTATAATTGTTATATCTACTTCTTGGATTGATCTTTTGATCATTATGTCTTTTAATTTCATGGCTGCAGTCACCATCTGTAGTGATTTTGGAGCCCAGAAAAATAAAGTCTGATACTATCTCCACTGTTTTTCCATCTATTTCCTATGAAGTGGTGGGACCAGATGCCATGATCTTAGTTTTCTGAATGTTGAGTTTTAAGCCAACTTTTTCACTCTCCACTTTCACTTTCATCAAGAGGCTTTTGAGTTCCTCTTCACTTTCTGCCATAAGGGTGGTGTCATCTGCATATCTGAGGTTATTGATATTTCTCCCGGCAATCTTGATTCCAGCTTGTGTTTCTTCCAGCCCAGCGCTTCTCATGATGGATCACATAGTACTGCAGTATTTATTGGGGAAAAAAAATCAGTGTATAAGTGGAGCCCAGCAGTTCAAACCTGTATTGTTCAAAGGCCAACTGTATGCAACTAAGTTAATATGGGAATCCTTAAGTTTTTAAGACTAGTTTTAAGATGATAACAGAGGAGATTCTTTTTTCCAGATGAAGTTATAGTTATATACATTATGGCTCTTGATAAAATTACCTTGAAAGGAAAGACTCAGTCATTAACCCTTTGAAGGTACAGAAATGCATATTCCTGAAAGAACAATACAGAGGAGTGTTTTACAAAGAGGAAAACTTTCTTATTGAAGACAAATACAATTTCTTCAAATTTTATATTTGAAATTTTCCTACACTATTCTCAAAAAGATTTGTCATTAATTTGTTAATAATTGATAATGAAATGATTCCTTTTAAAAAATGCTAGTAATATCCCAAACCATGGAGTAAGAATGTCTCTCTTTAGTATCAGAAAATTTAAAAATCTTATTTTTTATAAGCAGTTGCCTTTCAGAAACTAGAGTTAATCTTTTCTATTGCTTTGAAACATTTCTCTTTTTGTTTTCATAGAATAATGTAGTAGACAATCTAGAATACATTTTTTTCTTTTTACACATTAAGTGATAGTTTATTGTTATGAAAATGTAATGAATACAAAATGACAAGGAAAATGAAGAACTAAGATGGCACAAGTGATACACAATTAAGCCCATGAAAACTTAGATTTGATGAGCATAAAAATAGTGAAAGACATTTGAGACCCAAGTTCAATCCCTGGGTTGGGAAGGGCCCCTGGAGAAGGAAATGGCAACCCACTCCAGTTTTCTTGCCTGGAAAATCCTATGGATAGAGGAGTCTGGCAGGCTACCATTCATGGGGTTGCAAAAGAGTTGGACATGACTTAGTGACTAAACAACTACAATGATCACATTCATACTTAGACTCCAGGATGTAATACAGTGGGTTATGGAGGGGTAAAGAGAAGCTGATCAGTAACAAACAAAAAAGCCAGGATGGGTAAAAGTGTTATACCTTCAGTAAAAGGGGAGCAGAATATATCTATCTATTGCCAAAATGAGACCAAAAGAAGCCATATTTTCTCTGTTACGCTCTGAGTAGAACACTTTGTCATTATCAACATCATCACCATCACCATCATTTTCATCAGTATCATCATCATTTATCACCATGTTCCAAATTTTGTTACTGCAGACCTACTCCCAGATAGACCAGGAACTCTATGTTATCTTCCCACACACCACCACTTTTTAGGGAAATTCAAACCAAGAAATACCACTGGAATGTTCCTAGGTTTGCAGCTTCCTTGAAGCTAGGAAGAAACAAACCTCAGATTATCCTGAGTAAAGTGTGCTCACCTGTGGCCACTTGGGATTGCCCCGTGTTAAGTCTTCAATGGTTAAAATTTAGTCCAATTACATATGAACAAATATATATATATATATATATATATATATATATATATATATATAAAATAGACTACCATGGGAGAAAAATCAATAGGAAGAGAAATTTATTTAAACCATTCTTAAGAGAAAATGAAATTATGAGATACAGGACATAAAGTAGATCTGTATGAAGCAATTTAAAGAGACAAAATATGAAGTCAATAAGCATGATAGAGGGATTGCAAAAATGACCAGTACCAATGGAAAATGGGTCAAAAAGAATTTCTAGAAAAAAAACAATCTTGCAAATAGGAGAAAGGACAAGTGATGTACAACTGAAGAGCATCAATAGCTTGGAAATTAAAGCTGAAGGAATTCCCAGGATTCAGCATGGAAAGCTAAAGAAACAAAAAATGTAAAAGAGATGTTGAGACATGGAATACGGAATGACAAGGTCTACTGAGATACTGTGATGTAATAAGAACTGTATATATGACCTTGGTCCTGGTTCCTAGCACAGAGCTCCTAAAACCTTTGTAATCTCCTGAGAGATAGGGTGGCCGGAACATCGATTGTTATAATATTTGGTCTTAGTTGCCAGTTCCTGACACAAGAGCTTGTAAGACCCTCGGAATCACCCAGTGATGAATCTCTAATTCTGTGCTAATTCAATGACTTGTGGCTGGGGACTGCAGATAGCTTCAGGATTGAGGACTAACTGCGTGATTAGAGATTTCAGCCCCACCTCCAACCTCCAGGTCAGAAAGAGAGGCTGTAAACTCAGTGAATCACCAATAGCCAATGATTTAGCCAATCTTGCCTTAATGATGAAAGCTCCACAAAAGCCCTAAACAATAAGCTCTGGAGAGCCTTTGGGTTGGTGAACACATCCACACACTGGAAGGATGGGGCACCTCAACTCCAGTGGTTAGAAGCTCCTGCACTGGAGAGGCTTCCAGATCTCACTCTATGTACCTTTTCACCTGGCTCTTCATCTGTGTCCTCTATAATATTCTTGATAATAACCCAGTAAGTGTAAATAAATGTTTCCCTGAATTTGTGAGCCATTCTAGCAAATTATTAAACTGGAGGAGTTGCGGGAACACTCAACTTTGTAGCAAAATTGGACAGAAGTGTTAGTACTCTGGACTTCCCACGTGGCTCAGTGGTAAAGAATCCACCTGCCAATGCAGGAGATTCTGGAGATGTGAGTTTGATCCCAGGGTTGGGAACTTGGGAAGATCCCCTGTAGAAGGAAATGGCAATGCCACTCCAGTATTCTTGCCTGGAAAATTCCATGGACAGAGGATCCTGGCAGGCTACAGTCCATAGAGACATAGAAAGTCAAACACCAGTGAGTGACAGTATGCACACATGCACACATGTAACTACTCTAGGGACCCATATACTAGGAACTGGCATGTGAAGAGGGGAGTGTCTTGTGGGACTCAGTCCTTCATCTGCAGGGTCTGTGCTAACTCCAGTTGGTTAGTATCAAAACTGAATTAAACTGTTGGACACCCAGTTGGTATCTTCAGAGAATCAGAGAGTTGGTTGGTATGGGAAAAAGAAAACAAGCATTTGGTGTCAGAAGTGTTATGAGTAATGGAAATAGGCTTCTTTAATCCACATAACTATAGTGGGAGTTACAGAAGAAGGAAAGAGAGAACAAAACAAATAGACAATATTAGCAAAAATAATGGCTGAAAAATTTCCAAAATTAAAGATAAAAATTTTGTCCCAGCCATAAGGTAATGGAGTAATATATCTCAAGGATAATACTCCAAAAGAAATCCACATCTAAGTTAATTATAATGAAACTACAAAATGTCAAAGGCAAAGACATGAAAAGCCTAGACAAAACCAGGGCACATCACCTAAAACAAATAAAATCAATGTTTCTGGAAAGTTTCTTACCAGTAACAATGAAACATAAGACTTCCAAATTCTCTGGGAATGTATCTACCTGGGCATTTGTATCCTAGAAAAATAATTTTTAAATAGAAATTTCAAATTAAAAACTTTTTAATATAAATTAGAGAGTTTACAATGAATCAAACCTCAATAAAGAAACCTATAAATTACCTAGTTTAAAAGAAAGAAAAATGATACCATGAGGAATATCTATAGTCAGAAATGGTGAAAAAAGACACAGATAAAGAATTATATAACAAACCTCATTTGAATAAAAATTGTACACTAATGAACAATCCATGAGGTTAAAATAATACAGGACGAATGAAAATCTGAACAAACATAACATTTTCAGCTGGGATTTATGGTTGAAGTATTCTAAGAAATGTTATGCGTGAAGAGAGTATATGAGTATTAAATTCAGTGGTAGACTTTAAAGATATGCTTGGCAAAATTAAAATCTAAACCACTGGAAAATACACACAGAGTACATATTTTACAAACTAGAAGGACAATGTGAACTTTAAAATAAAGCGTCATAACAAACGAAGGCAAGGAATGAGTAGGAAAACCTTAGAAAAATGGGAAAACACAAAATATATCAGAAATATACAAGAATATATTGAGAATCACAATACATGAGAATCACAATACATGTAATCACAATACATGATTAAATATACTATTTTAAATTGATTAGCTATATCTTTTAAGCATCTATATACCATTTTGCAAAAAAAGTCAAATATATGCTATTTATGAGAGGCACACCTTTAATATATGGGAAGAATAAGTTGAAGAAATAGAAATGCTAAAAAAAATGCTTTCAAAAATATGAGAAAATATTTACAAGAAGAGAGCTGAAAAGAATTGTGTTAATATAAAAAAGCAGAGTGTGACAAAAGATTTATTAGGAGAAAAGGTAATTATAAAGTGATACATTAAAAGAATAAGTTAATTACAATTCACATTTGAGTATATCAAATTAAACAATCTTAAAGTATTAAGAGAAATTAAAAAGTGCAGAATAAGAGTATTTTGTTATTCAGTTCAGTCACTCAGTCATGTCCAACTCTTTGAGACCCCATGAACTGCAGCATGCCAGGCCTCCCTGTCCATCACCAACTCCCAGAGTTCAACCAAACCCATGTCCATCGAGTCAGTGATGCCATGTAACTATTTCATCCTCTGTTGTCCCCTTCTCCTCCTGCCCTCAATCTTTCCCAGCAACAGGGTCTTTTCAAATGAGTCAGTTCTTCGCATCAGGGGGCCAAAGTATTGGAGTTTCGGCTTCAACACCAGTGCTTTCAATGAACACCCAGGTCTGACTTCCTTTAGGATGGACTGGTAGGATCTCCCTGCAGTCCAAGGGACTCTCAAGAGTCTCCTCTAATACCACAGTTCAAAAGCATCAATTCTTCAGTGCTCAGCCTTCTTTATAGTCCAACTCTTATATCCATATGTGACTACTGGAAAAACCATAACCTTGACTAGACAGACCTTTGTTGGCAAAGTAATGTCTCTGCTTTTTAATATGCTGTCTAGGTTGGTCATAACTTTCCTTCCAAGGAGTAAGCGTCTTTTAATTTCATGGCTGCAATCACCATCTGCAGTGGTTTTGGAGCTCAGAAAAATAAAGTCAGCCACTGTTTCCACTGTTTCCCCAACTATTTGAAATGAAGTGAAGTGATGGGACTGGATGCCATGATCTTAGTTTTCTGAATGTTGAGCTTTAAGCCAACTTTTTCACTCTCCTCTTTCACTTTCATCAACAGGCTCTTTAGTTCTTCTTCACTTTCTGCCATAAGGTTGGTGTCATCTGTGTGTATGATGGTATTGGTATTTCTCATGGCAATCTTGATTCTAACTTGTGCTTCCTCTAGCCCGGCATTTCACATGATGCACTCTGCATATAAGTTAAATAAGCAGGGTGACAACATACCGTCTCGATGTACTCCTTTTCCCATTTTGAACCAGTCTGTTCTTCCATGTCCACTTCTAACTGTTGCTTCCTGACCTGCATACATGTTTCTCAAGAGGCAGGTCAGGTGGTCTGGTATTCCCATCTCTTTCAGAATTTTCCACAGTTTATTGTGATCCACACAGTCAAAGGCTTTGGCATAGTCAAAGAAGCAGAAACAGATGTTTTTCTGGAACTCTCTTGCTTTTTCCATCCAGCGGATGTTCACAATTTGGCCCCTGGTTCCTCTGCCTTTTCTAAAACCATCTTGAACATCTGGAAGTTCCCGGTTCACGTATTGCTGAAGCCTGGCTTGGAGAATTTTGAGCATTACTTTACTAGCGTGTGAGATGAGTGCAATTGTGTGGTAGTTTGAGCATTCTTTGGCATTGCCTTTCCTTGGGGTTGGAATGAAAACTGACCTTTTCCAGTCCTGTGGCCACTGCTGAGATTCCAAATTTGCTGGCATATTGAGTGCAGCACTTTCACAGTGTCATCTTTCAGGATTTGAAATAGCTCAACTGGAATTCCATCACCTCCACTAGCTTTGTTCATAGTGATGCTTTCTAAGGCCCACTTGACTTCACATTCCAGGATGTCGGGCTCTAGGTGAGTAATCACACCATCCTGGTTATCTGGGTTGTGAATATCTTTTTTTGTACAGTTCTCCTGTGTCTTCTTGCCACCTCTTCTTAATATCTTCTGCTTCTGTTAGGTCCTAACCATTTCTGTCCTTTATCGAGCCCACCTTTGCATGAAATATTCCCTTAGTATCTCTAATTTTCTTGAAGAGATCTCTAGTCTTTCCCATTCT
Organism: Bos indicus; assembly: GCF_029378745.1. Lineage (NCBI taxonomy): Eukaryota > Metazoa > Chordata > Mammalia > Artiodactyla > Bovidae > Bos > Bos indicus. The sequence continues at coordinate 32,281,892 of NC_091776.1, read as the reverse complement.
ATTGTTTTCCTCTATTTATTTGCACTGATCGCTGAGGAAGGCTTTCTTATCTCTCTTTGCTATTCTTTGGAACTCTGCATTCAAATGGGTATATCTTTCCTTTTCTCCTTTGCTTTTCACTTCCCTTCTTTTCACAGCTATTTGTAAGGCCTCCTCAGACAGCCATTTTGCTTTTTTGCATTTCTTTTTCTTGGGTATGATCTTGATTCCTGTCCCCTGTACAATGTCACGAACCTCCATCCATAGTTCATCAGGCACTCTATCAGATCTAATCCCTTAAATCTATTTCTGACTTCCACTATATAGCCATAAGGGATTTGATTTAGGTCATACCTGAATGGTCTAGTGGTTTTCTCCACTTTCTTCCATTTCAGTCTGAATTTGGCAGTATTGTTATTAACTTATAACAAAATCACATTATAGTATACAAGATAGATTATTTCATTCTTTCTTAAATTTCAATGTTCATGTAAGAACCGATTCAAGATTGTGTTAAAATGCAGATTCTGATGGAGTAGAATTGGTGTGGGGACTGTGATTCTGAATTTCTAAGAAACTCTTTCCTGATGTTACTAGTAGGTGGATTACAATTTGATGAAGACAGTGTAGAGGAATAATCTTCTCTGTATATAGAGTCTCAAGAAGTCCACTTAATCATTAGCTTTGTATTAATGCATTTGGATTATTGGATGCTGGCAAAATGAATTGCTGATTGTGTACAAAGGAAGAAAACTGGGGAAAGATGTGTAGATAGATCCATATAAGTGAATACAGAGTGTGTCAAGTGAGTGACACAGAAAGCAGCCACTGCAGAGAAGACATTTGACAAAACAGGTGGAAAACGTAACATATGATGGTGTCAGCAAGTCTCTGATCCTGAGCCCCTGAGAGTTTGCATAACAGGTCTATGAACAGAGTGATCATAGAGGTGGAGGATAAGCATGGACCAGCCACATGGGCTCTTTCAATAAGACCAATCTAACTATTGCCACTTCAGCATACCTAACATGCTAGCAGCAAAAATTAATGTTGAGCTCTTGATGTGGAACCACTTCACAAGAAGACCAAGTAATTCCTTGGCAACAAGTCATGTGAATGGGACTTGCTTCTACCCTGAATGAGCAGCAGTGTGAACTCCAGATGTATATTGTATTCTCTTGCTTGTACTGCTTCTACCAGCATTATCACCCAAAGTTTAGCTACAAGTTTCCCTGGTAGCTCAAACAGTAAAGAATCTGCCTGAAGTACAGGAGACCTGGGTTCGATCCCTGGGTCAGGAGTATCCCCTGAAGAAGGAAATGGCAACCCACTCCAGTATTCTTGCCTGGAGAAGTCCATGGACAGAAGAGCCTGGTGGTCTACAGTCCATGGGGTCATGAAAAGTTGAACACGACTGAGTGACTGACACTTGATTTATTGATACCTGATCAATAGCTCATAACATCCCTTCAATGGAAGAATATGTTACATAATAAAATAAGTACATCAGTGGGTATATGAACAAATACCAATTAGAACACTGTTAATGGCCCACTGAAAATCCAGTTACAACAGGGATGCACAAACATTTTCTGTACAGTGAATACTTCACGTTTCATATGCCCCAGGATCTATGTTACACCTAATTCTGCAGTTACAGTGGGGAAACAGCCAGAGATGATACATAACATAATTGTAGTATCTGTGCTCCAATAAAACTTTATTTACAAGTAGTTGGTGGCTAGATTTAGTTTGTTGATCTTTGAGCTTCAGCATCATCTTGAGAATGACTGTCTATATTTGGACATCACTATTAGAACACGCTAAAGCTGGTTTTGGAAAAGGCAGAGGAACCAGAGATCAAATTGCCAACAACCACTGGATCATCAAAAAAGCAAGAGAGTTCCAGAAAAATATCTATTTCTGCTTTGTTGACTATGCCAAAGCCTTTAACTGTGTGGATCACAATAAACTGTGGAAAATTCTGAAAGAAATGGGAATACCAGACCACCTGACCTGCCTCCTGACCTATATGCAGGTCAGGAAGCAACAGTTAGAACAGGACATGGAATAACAGACTGGTTCCAAATAGGAAAAGGAGTACGTCAAGGCTGTATATTGTCACCCTGCTTATTTAACTTATATGCAGAGTACATCATGAGAAACACTGGGCTGGAAGAAGCACAAGCTGGAATCAAGATTGCCAGGAGAAATATCAATAACCTCAGGTATGCAGATGACACCATCCTTATGGCAGAAAGTGAAGAAGAACTAAAAAGCCTCTTGATGAAAGTGAAAGTGGAGAGTGAAAAAGTTGGCTTAAAGCTCAACATTCAGAAAACGAAGATCATGGCATCCAGTCCCACCACTTCATGGGAAATAGATGGGGAAACAGTGGAAACAGTGTCAGACTTTATTTTTTGGGGCTCCAAAACCACTGCAGATGGTGATTGCAGCCATGAAATTAAAAGACGCTTACTCCTTGGAAGGAAATTATGACCAACCTAGATAGCATATTCCAAAGCAGAGACATTACTTTGCCAACAAAGGTCCATCTAGTCAAGGCTATGGTTTTTCCAGTGGTCATGTATGGATGTGAGAGTTGGACTATAAAGAAAGCTGAGTGCTGAAGAACCGATGTTTTTGAATGTGGTGTTGGAGAAGACTCTTGAGAGTCCCTTGGACTGCAAGGAGATCCAACCAGTCCATTCTGAAGGAGATCAGCTCTGGGATATCTTTGGAAGGAATGATGCTAAAGCTGAAACTCCAGTACTTTGGCCACCTCATGCGAAGAGTTGACTCATTGGAAAAGACTCTGATGCTGGGAGGGACTGGGGGCAGGAAGAGAAGGGGACAAGAGAGGATGAGATGGCTAGTTGGTATCACTGACTCCATGGATGTGAGTCTGAGTGAACTCCGGGAGTTGTTGATGGACAGGGAGGCCTGGTGTGCTGAGATTCATGGGGTCGCAAAGAGTTGGACACAACTGAGTGACTGAACTGAACTAGACAGCATATTAAAAAGCAGAGACATTAGTTTGTCAGCAAAGGTCCGTCTAGTCAAGGCTATGGTTTTTCCAGTGGTCATGTATGGATGTGAGAGTTGGACTATAAAGAAAGCTGAGCACCAAAGAATTGATGCTTTTGAACTGTGGTGTTGGAGAAGACTCTTGAGAGTCCCTTGGACTGCGAGGAGATCCAACCAGTCCATCCTAAAGGAGATCAGTCCTGGGTGTTCATTGGAATGACTGATGTTGAAGTTAAAACTCAATACTTTGGCCCCCTGATGTGAAGAACTAACTCATTTGAAAAGATCCTGATGCTGGGAAGGATTGAGGGCAGAAGAAGGGGACGGCACAGGATGAGATGGTTGGATGGCATCACCGACTTAAGGGACATGAGTTTGAATAAGCTCTGGGAGCTGGTTTTGGACAGGGAGGCCTGGCGTGCTGTGGTTCATGGGGTCACAAAAAGTCAGACACGACTGAGTGACTGGACTGAACTGAACTGAAAAGAAAGAAAGATAGGGCTAAGTTGTGTCTTACTCTTGTGATCCTATGAACTGTAGCCTGTCAGATTCCCCTCTCCAGGGGATTCTCCAGGCAAGAATACTAGAGTGGGTTGTCATTTCCTTCTCCTGGGGATCTTCTTGACCCAAGGATCAAACTCACATCTTCTGCATGTCAGGCAGATTCTTTACTGCTGAGTCAACAGGGAAGCCCTTAGATACTGCTGAGTTTAAGTGTTCCCAAGGTGAGGAACATTGCCAACAGTGGGGCACAGTGGGTGAAGCTATGGTTATAATCTGATGGCTTTCAACTCCTGATTCAATCTTGGTTAAAGAACACCATAGCTGATGTGTAGCCCCACTTTTAGACAGCTACTTTGCACAGACTTTCTGTACAGTTGTCAGGAAGTTTTAGCAGAATTGTGCCCCTAGAATCCAGCATGATGACTGGACAATTTACACAAACTTTGATATGTCTGTTATCCCTGAATCAGTCTCCCTGATTCTTCATCCCTACTGTTTGGGCTGACCTCCAAAATATACTACCTGAGTAAACATTTCACTTCAGCTTCTCTTAGTAAAAAACTAAGCAAAGAAAATGAATGCAATAATAATGCCCAGAGTTTAATATAGAGTGTTTTAAAAGATAACGAGAAAAGACATTAATAAATTACAACATGAAATCTGGAAACTTATAAGGCATATAGTCTTAAAAAACTGAAACGAGAAGACATTGACCTCCTGATGTTTTATACCTGAGAAAGGATTGATTGAATCATTCATTTAAAATTCTTTCATGAGGAGAAAAACAAAAACAAAACAGAAACAGTCTGAGTCTGTCAAAATATTAAGAATATTTTTGAAGAGTCTGTCCAAATATTAATAAAAACATAGAAAGAAAACAAAGAAATGGTATATTTTTCAAATTTGTTAAATAGGTCTGAAACCTTGACACCAAAACCACACTAAGTTCTCTTAACCAATTTCTTTTAACCAAGGCCTTTGATTACTACTATAAGTTTCCATATCAGCATATTAAAGGTGGAAAAAGAAATCACGTGCTTATTTCAGTAGATTCGCCAAAAGCATGGATAAATCTCAACATTTATTAATCACAGAGAGTAATCACAAATAAAAGAGAAACTTCTTGAACTTATAAAGGACAATTACTGAAAACCTAAAGTAAATACAACACTCATTTGAATTGATAAAACATTTAAAACACTGTCTTTAAGGTCAGAAATATGTGTGCCCACTACCCCCAATTTTATTCAACATAATACTTTAGGTTTCAGCGAGCATAACAATAGTCACAAAAAGGTACGAATAAATGAGTATAGATAAAGAAACTAATATTTTAAATTAATGTGATTATATTTAGAAAACAAAAATAGTCTGAAAAAAGTTATCAGATTTAATGCTTTATTTTAGCCAGTATATATTATATAACAATATCACTAAAACATAAAATGTTTATGACTGCTCTTAAGTTCTTTTTAATAATTATTATTTTTTTCCTTTCTAAAAAAGGATTTAACACTCCTGGATTAAAAAGTAAATGATGGATTATACCAGGCATTGTTTACCTTCCAAATGATGAACTACTTTACAAAATCAAGGTTTTCCTTTTTTTGTGTTTGACAGTGAAAGATAGTGAGTAAAGGGAAAAATAAGATTTAGAGAAAAACATGAAAAATGCAAGATGAACATATTAGAGGAAGAAATTGTGCTTTGTGTAAGAAAACAGTGTTTTCTCATCTCTACTCTATGCCTCTTCTAGCAAGGACTCCTTCCCATGTACTCAGGGATAAAGTTTTGGATGTAAATTACATTCACTTGTACAGAACTTGAAAGTGAGACAGAGGTCATCTTGTGGCAGCAAGCTCACAGAGATGCAGGACTCTGTGACAGAAGGGGCCATGTAGCTGATGTTGTCACCAGCATTGTGGTGTGGGTAGGGAAGGTGCGGTCTGAGTTATAGTGATAACAACAGCAGTAATCTGAACACTGAATTGCAAATAGGGCACTGTGGCCTTTAACCTCAACGATCCAATAGTTAGCTCAGCTTTTGATCCTCCAGAACCTTTTAATGAATTAGTATACACTTACTTTCCCTGATATATCTAAAGCTACTATCCATTCCTCTGCTAATTCATGGCCAAGAGGGTGACATTCTTCTGGTTGTTTAATTTCTCTTCATGCTAAGTACTCATGGCTTATCTACTCTCCCACTGAAACTGGGGTACCCCTTTTTCAATCAAGGACAGTTTTTTTCAATGATGTAATGAATTTATTTACTGGAGAAATCTTCAGCTAATGCTGAATTCCACACTTCTGAAGCTATCTAAAATTATAATTTTGTTGTCCTTATGTAAATAAAATTAAATACAAAGACCAATTTTAGGTAAAAAGGAAAGCAGTAATATCTCAGGCATCAAATCATCTCTTGGTTTGGTGATATGCCAGAATTTAGCACATGTCTGCCAAATATTCATCTCTCTGTGTGCCATGGCTAATGCATTTGCCAAACATTCCAGGTGTCAATTGCTTTACTTATGCTTTGTTGGAAGGGATAAAAAGAAACACACTAGGAAATATTGCCAATTAAGAAAAATAGCTTTTTTAATGGAAACGTATCATTTTCTCCTTAAATTCCACCGGGTACTTAGCTTTCAGGTTTTCATATGTTTTACAGATTCAAAGATGATTTTCCAGTTTGGCAAGTGTATAGTTTGGCCACATTTGAATATGTGCATAAGAAAATACATTTACTGGACAGATCAACCTTGGTTTCTGTCCCTCTAGGGGAAACTACTCCATCTCCACCATTGGCTGAGTAAAGCCTAGAGTGACCCTGGTCAATATCTCATAATCTGCTCAAGAGTCACATGTAGTGAGTTCACTGTAGACAGCTGACCCAATCACAGGTAACAAAGAGTATTACTAAGGATCTATAAACTGTCTGGTACTTAACAATCTATCCAAAAAGTATGATGATTATCTAGGTCACTGATATATTCTTTCTTAAGAATTGAACTAGTCTAGTCTGTTAGTAGTTGGGAAACTGAGAAGACCAAGAAGTTGAAGTAAAAGTTGAAGAATTAAGCTTGTTCAATTTAAACAAAAATTTTTTTGATGCTATGTTTTGAAAGTGTCTAAGACCATTTGACAATTAAAAGACACTTGTTTCTCAGAAGAAAAGCTATGACCAACCTAGACAGCATACTAAAAAGCAGAGACATTACTTTGCTGACAAACGTCGTCTAGTCAAAGCTATGGTTTTTCCAGTAGTCATACGTGGACGTGAGAGTCGGGCCATAAAGAAAGCTGAGAGCCGAAGAATTGATGTTTTTAAACTGTGGTGTTGGAGAAGACTCTTGAGAGTCCCTTGGACTGCAAGGAGATCAAACCAGTCAATCCTAAAGGAAATCAGTCCTGAATATTCATCGGAAGGACTGATGCTGAAGCTGAAACTCCAATACTTTGGCCACCTGATGCAAAGAGCTGACTCACTAGAAAAGACCCTGAGGCTGGGAAAGATTGAAGGCAGGAAAAGGAGACAACAGAGGATGAGATGGTTGGATGGCATCATTGACTTGATGGACATGAGTTTGAGCAAGCTTTGGGAGTTGGTGATGGACAGGGAAGCCTGGCATGCTGCAAGTCCATGGGGTGACAAAGAGACACAACTGAACGACTAAACTGAACTGAACTGAAGACTATTTTAACAATACAGATTATGAATGAATCAAATACTAAATATAGTAGACATTTAAAAAATATTATTTCATTTGAAGAGTCCAACTCTTTGCGACCCCATGGTCTATACAGTCCATGGAATTCTCCAGGCCAGAATACTGGAGTGGGTAGCCATTCCCTTCTCCAGGGGATTTTCCCAACCCAGGAATCGAACCCAGGTCTCCCATATTGCAGGCTGATTCTTTACCAGCTGAGTCACTGGGGAAGCCCCTAAGATATTACTCTTGAATTCAGAATTCCAAATCCTTTGTAATTTGGTTCACAGTAGTCACCGTACAATTTAAATTGTTTCAGTTGATTGGCATAAGATCTTAATTCCGTATTAGGAACCCATCATATTCTCTCAATAACTCATCTAGATGGTGCATACTAGTACAGCACTTTAAATCATATGCATAAAATTTATTTATTAAGAAACCATATCTATATTAGTGTATGTGTAGACATTGGATAATTTGCATATATTTAAATATTTGACATAAAATGTATACATGTGAGTATACACATGCCCACAAAAAATGAACGTGCTTCTGCATTGGTTTTGGTTGTGCCATGTTTTCATGTCACCCCCATAATTCTTGGTACATGCAGGATATACATTCAAAATATCCCACATTCAAATTAGTTATAGATTGTGGCATCACTATTATTCAAATAAAATAAACTTTACTATATATTTTTTTCCTTTCTGAAAAATTTGTCTATTCATTTAAGCATGTGCAACAAAGAGTTATGCAGAAGCCACAGGATTCCAGCCTAGGCTGCCAGATCAGCTTAATCACCCCTGGAGGGAAATGGAGTGACAGTTGTCTAAGCTTGATCACACTTACATTCTCATCCAGTCAGTTAATCCTGTTTAACCAACTGTTATTATGAAGAGTAAAAAGGATCCTACCTTCTGGCAGCTCACCCCACGGTTTGGAAAACAAAAGCAGATATAAAGAAATATAACCCAATACAGGCTATGATGGGAATTAAAATAGAATTACAGACAAATTGCAAAGACAGAACAAGAGAAGGAAAGATTATTTTTGATTGGTAATATAGGCCAAAGGCTTAGAAGACGTGACTTGAATTTGACTTTAAAGGAAATGGAGGACTTTACTGTTTTAAACTTTGCAAGCAGATTATGTTGACATACACTATTTCAGTTTTCACTTAACTTCCTTTTGGTTGGCCTCTCTCCTATACCCTTCATATATTTATAGACAGTCCAAAATTTAACAGCATATCTGTTTTCCACCATATTTCTCACATTATCCAGAATCCCTCTTCATTTGATAATTAGTTTACAAATTTCAAAAAGAGTTTTGAGATATCTGTAGTCTGCTTCTTTATATTTTTTTTTCATGGTTCACTTCAAGTTTTTGGTAGAAAACATTATTCTAATTTTCCCTAGTTTACTAATAATAAGAAGACCCATCTACCAAGCAATTTGTACATAGCTTTCATTCCCAACTTTGGTAAATTATATTTGATTCACAATTTCTAGACCCCCCTTTATGTATGTCCTATACATTTTTTGTATTTTTTTAGTTCAGTATGTTTGTTATGAGTCAACAATTTCATATTAATCAAAACAGTGTTCTGTCTTGTGCTGTAGCCCATGTTTATCTGTGGCAAAAAAGAACAGATGCAAAGCAAAAATTGAGATCATTTCAGCCAGTATACTGTCCTCAATTATTTGATATTTCAGTTAAAAGAATTATAGACCTAAAATTTTCAGATAATTTCCTAAATGAAGCAAAATGTCACATTCTAATACGCCCAGAAGAGACTGTCACTCTGTCTAATTTACTATGCCGAATAATATCATGAATTCTTCCAAGGTATAATGATGACATTTAGCTCTTTAGTGTTTCAGTACATCAGAAACAATCATAGAATTATTCCCAGCTATATTGAATTGAATTTTAAATTCAATTAAGCTGCAAGTTTTATCATCACAGCTAAACTACTCATTTTCTTTAACTGTGTTTTATAGTCTTGTTATTAAGTTCCTAAAGTACTGTTTTGTTCCCCCTTGGGCATCTTACCTTATTATGTTTGTACAGTCTTTCCCACCAAACCTATTTTTTATTATTATTAATACTGTTTAATATCTTCTAAATGGTAACTTAGTGGCTTAATACATTTTTAGAAAACTCCATGGGCTGATCATTACTACCAGAGAGGAACTGTTCACAAAAGAATAACACTTATTGCTGTGTGTTCCAGTCTAGAAGATCCCCAATAAAGTGCAGAACTAAAAATGTGCAAACATAACATAAATGCTTTAATATTAAGAATGCTTCCTTCCAGTTTTGTTATCAATAATTTCAGTTTTATTCATGTACATTATTTAAGTGTGTTTCAGTAAACAGTTCATTGCATAAACTGCACTGGTGTGGAAAGTTAAATAATCTACTTTTCAGGGGATTATTGTAAATGGTTCTGTGCTAACCATGGTTGGTTAGGACTCGAAAAGCTCCTTGGACACAGATAAGCTTAGAAGATAAATAGGGTTCTGACTTACATATAGGTCCAATGAGACTCCAAACTATCCTGACATTATTATTCCTGTTTTGGGGTGTAATCAAAGTGAATACTCTAAGCAACAGTAGAATCCTCACACAAACTCCTTAAGTGGAGCCACTGCTGTCTGCCACCATAAAAAAATTAGAATAGTATGCGAGACAGCAAAAGAATGGCATTGAAACATGTATAATATCATATATGAAATGAATCGCCAGTCCAGGTTCGATGCATGATACAGGATGCTTGGGGCTGGCACACTGGGATGACCCAGAGGGATGGTATGGGGAGGGTTGTGGGAGGGGGGTTCAGGATGGGGAACACGTGTATACCTGTGGCAGATTCATGTTGATGTATGGCAAAACCAATAAAATATTGTAAAGTAATTAGTCTCCAATTAAATAAATTTATAATAAAAAATAAAAAAATAAATGAAATAGTCTACATAGGTAAAGAGAGTACAAAAAGAAATAAAGACTATAATTTAAAAACAAAAAAACCTCAAACTATGAAAATACAACATAAGATAAATATGTAATTTCATGGCTATACTATAATCTTAAAAGAATAATGTCATATTTATGATAGTGAGACATCACTCTATACATTTTTGTTGAAAGAAAAATGGTTGTTACTTAGCTTTTTGGACAAGAAAAAAATTTCTGGGGACTTGCCTGGTGGTCCAGTGGTTAAGAATCTGCCTTACCATTCAGGGGACATGGATTTGATCTCTAGTTAGGGAACTAAGATCCCACATGCCACAGAGCAACTAAGCCCCCACGTCACAACTAGAGAGTCCTTGCCCCACAACAAAAGATTCTGCATTACACAGGGAAGATCCTGCATGCTGCAAGTAGGACCCATAGCAGCCAAATCAATAATTTTGTTTTAAATCCTGGAAAGAATCTACAAGTTTAATAGAAAGTAGATTAAAACTGAAAAAAGGATAAAAGCTTTCTGCTACCGCTCTATTAGAAATTAGAAAATTTCAGAGGGGACATTTTGTTTTGTTGAAATTGTACATAATGTTACACAATGTGAGAAATGATAGGGACTTTAGAGTTCATATAAACATTTTTAAGGCTTTGAGTGACAGAAGAAAGACTAGCATTTTATCTTCTAGATCCCAGCCCAGTTCTTTTCCCTGACATTAAAATGCTCTTCAGAGGACAAGTAGAAGGTAGATTGGAGACAAAATTAATTAAACATATAGAAACAAGATACGTGTGTGTGTGTGTGTGTGTGTATGTAGGTATTTGCACATGTACACATGATTGAAATGACTGTATATGATATCAGTGGAATAGAAGTAATTCTATGTGATTAATGGTTAGCAATAGATTATACCAAGTTGACACCCTGGAAATCCATTCATTCTCCCAAGAGTCATTAAAGCCATTATGAATGTGTGTGAATGTGGGTATGTGCTAGGGGAGTTTATATTGTTTTATTTCAATCACTGGGTCCATTTCTTGCCCATGTATAAAAAGGCTTAATTATCATGTACTTGCTGATATTTTTATTGAATTGAAATGATAAAACATACGAGTGTATAAATTCAAATACTGAGACATATTCCTAAAATTAATTACGATGTTTTGATTTTACTGCTTTATAGTTGACTTCAGAGCAAACCAGTTATCACAGCAAATTTGTAGGACAAAGAATGAGGACTCGACAACAGAAGATAATTCTCCAGGCAATGGTTACTGCTAGTCATGAAATTTCTTTCAACTGTCAGAACATATTTATGTGCACCAATATTGTAAACTTCTAAGGAAGGAAACAATTTTTGACAGTTTTGCTGACATGTCTCATTTGATTTAACCAAATATATCAGAATAACTAAGTCACTACCTAATTTTTTTTCTTTGATGTGAAAACTCTTTTATAAATTATAGAAATGAAAAAAGACTGATAACATAGCATTATACTATTTTGACCAACAGGTGATAATGTCTAGAAATAATGAATTTCCTTTCAATCTAATATGTGACATGACAACATTGTTCCTAGGATGTAACTCCATTCCAAAGCATAGGACCCAAATTACATTAAATATTTTTCAATAGATATTTTTATGATTATCATTTTTATTTCTACTTTGTAATTCTTTAGTGAAAAAAAGCATGACTTTTTTATAAGGAATTTTTAAATGTAAATTATAAAATAAGTCATACATTATTTGCTTAATGTAATACATTTTGATTAGTAGATGATACTTAGAACAATGGCATCTTTTTTGTTGATTCCCTCTGTATATACATGTGATATAACTTAAATGTTCCATAGAGTTTCTTTTCAGGTCATAAAATAACACAATTTGTATTGTGTGTTGGATCTAACGTCATTTTACATATTTACGTTTTAGGAACAATTATAAATAAAGAGTCCACTAGAACCAATGAATCAGGCATTTCCATGAGGCACTAATCAAAATGTAAAACTAAGAAACTATAGTCCAGATTTAGAGGCTTGCAGGGATTCCCCAGACTGCTTTTCATCTGATTTTACTGAAAATGTTATGGTGGTTCAAACCAAAAAACCGCGTGAGTTTGATGGCATTCTGGAAAGTTTTAAATATAATAGTATATAATAGCTATTTTAAATTACTTATTTGTAATTCTACAGTCATAAGAAGGTAGTATTTTAGATAGCTATTTAAAGTGCCGTTCTTTTTCATATTTTTTCATCTTTCCAAGATAAGATGACTAGATATAGGATAAGAAGATATTTTAAATAACGCATAAACTTTTTAAATTGAATTATTTTGGAGGCAAAATAAGAGTATACAAACATATTCAAGCTGGAAAAATGTCTTTAAATGTTAAAAGTCTGGTTTGCAAAGGTGAAACATAGAGTGAGGCATAAATTAGTAATTTGGGAGTAACATATACACACTACTGTATGTAAAATAGGTGAACAACAAGGACACAGGGAGCTATACTCCATCAGATCAGATCAGATCAGTCGCTCAGTCGTGTCCGACTCTTTGCGACCCCATGAATCACAGCACGCCAGGCCTCCCTGTCCATCACCAACTCCCGGAGTTCACTCAGACTCACGTCTATCTAGTCAGTGATGCCATCCAGCCGTCTCATCCTCTGTCGTCCCCTTCTCCTCCTGCCCCGAATCCCTCCCAGGATCAGAGCCTTTTCCAATGAGTCAACTCTTCACATGAGGTGGCCAAAGTACTGGAGTTTCAGCTTCAGCATCATTCCTTCCAAAGAAATCCCAGGGCTGATCTCCTTCAGAATGGACCAATTGGATTTCCTTGCAGTCCAAGGGACTCTCAAGAGTCTTCTCCAACACCACAGTTCAAAAGCATCAATTCTTCGGCACTCAGCCTTCTTCACAGTCCAACTCTCACATCCATACATGACCACAGGAAAGACCATAGCCTTGACTAGACGGACCTTTGTTGGCAAAGTAATGTCTCTGCTTTTGAATATACTGTCTAGGTTGGTCATAACTTTCCTTCCAAGGAGTAAGCGTCTTTTAATTTCATGGCTTGCAGTCAGCATCTGTAGTGATTTTGGAGCCCAGAAAAATTAAGTCTGACACTGTTTCCACTGTTTCCCCATGTATTTCCCATGAAGTGGTGGGACCGGATGCCATGATCTTCATTTTCTGAATGTTGAGCTTTAAGCCAACTTTTTCACTCTCCACTTTCACTTTCATCAAGAGGCTTTTTAGTCCCTCTTCACTTTCTGCCATAAGGGTGGTGTCATCTGCATATCTGAGGTTATTGATATTTCTTCCGGCAATCTTGATTCCAGCTTGTGTTTCTTCCAGTCCAGCGTTTCTCATGATGTACTCAGCATATAAGTTAAATAAACAGGGTGACAATATACAGCCTTGACGAACTCCTTTTCCTATTTGGAACCAGTCTGTTGTTCCATGTCCAGTTCTAACTCCATACTTAGTAGTAATCTATAAGAGAAAAGAATCTGAAAATCAATCAATATATATATATATATATATATACACATATATATACATATCTGAATCACTTTGCTATCTACCTGAAACCAACAAAATATTGTAAATCAACTACAGTTCAATGAAAACTAAATTATTTAATTTTTAAATGGGAAAAACAGAGTCTAGTTTGAAATGAGAAATTTAATACACATTTTTACCTTCTTCCAAACCCTACTGACAAAAGGATATAGTACATGTTTCTCCCACTGGGCCAAGTATTTTATAGTGAAAACAACTGGGATTGAGTTACATATAAATCAGGGAAAAAAAAAAAAAAAAAAGTGTCATGGGCTCCCCTTGTGGCTCAGCTGGTAAAGAATCTACCTGCAATGCAGGAGACCTGGGTTTGATCCCTGGGTTGGGAAGATCCCCTGGAGAAGGGAAAGGCTACTCACTCCAGTATTCTGGCCTAGAGAATTCCATGGACTGTATAGTATATGGTGTAGCAAAGAGTCAGACACGACTGAGTGACTTTCACTTCACTTTGCATAAGAGAAAACTGAGAGAGAGGTGGGGCTCATTCTTTCTCAGGTAGGGACTATTAGACTCTCGTAACCTTGGAATCTGCCCATCTAAGGTCAAATATGGGGAAAGCCAAAACCAGAAATTTCCTTGCAAATTCTGAGACTGATGGAAAGGTCGTTCACTACCCAATTATTCTCCTCAGGCCTGTGATTGCAAAGCCACTGGCAACAAGATATTGCTTCTAAACTAGTATCAGGCCAAGCCCTATTCTGAAAAACAGCAACAACAACCAAAAAAATAAAAAACATAAATTTTCCTAAGGTGAGCCACAGTATACCTCCTGTGGCCTTTGAGAAATCTTTCTTATTTTGACTTGGGGATTATAATGTGAAGTGATAAAATCTATCTGCTTACACAGAAGAACTGTACAAAAAAGATTTTCATGACCCAGATAATCATGATGGTGTGATCACTGACCTAGAGCCAGACATCCTGGGATGTGAAGTCAAGTGGGCCTTAGAAAGCATCACTACGAACAAAGCTAGTGAAGGTGATGGAATTCCAGTTGAGCTATTTTAAATCCTGAAAGATGATGCTGTGAAAGTGCTGCACTCAATATGCCAGCAAATTTGGAAAACTCAGCAGTGGCAACAGAACTGGAAAAGGTCAGTTTTCATTCCAATCCCTAAGAAAGGCAATGCCAAAGAATGCTCAAACTACCGCACAACTGCACTCATCTCACATGCTAGTAAAGTAATGCTCAAAATTCTCCCTGCCAGGCTTCAGCAATACGTGAACCATGAACTTCCTGATGTTCAAGCTGGTTTTAGAAAAGTCAGAGGAACCAGAGATTAAATTGCTAACATCTGCTGGATCATGGAAAAAGCAAGAGAGTTCCAGAAAAACATCTATTTCTGCTTTATTGACTATGCCAAAGCCTTTGACTGTGTGGATCACAATAAACTTTGGAAAATTCTGAAAGAGATGGGAATACCAGACCACCTGACCTGCCTCTTGAGAAATCTGTATGCAGGTCAGGAAGCAACAGTTAGAACTGGACATGGAACAACAGACTGGTTCCAAATAGGAAAAAGAGTACATAAAGGCTGTATATTGTCACCCTGCTTATTTAACTTCTATGCAGAGTACATCATGAGAAACGCTGGACTGGAAGAAGCACAAGCTGGAATCAAGACTGCCAGGAGAAATATCGATAACCTCAGATATGCAGATGACACCAGTCTTATGGCAGAAAGTGAAGAGGGACTAAAAAGCCTCTTGATGAAAGTGAAAGTGGAGAGTGAAAAAGTTGGCTTAAAGCTCAACATTCAGAAAACGAAGATCATGGCATCCGGTCCCACCACTTCATGGGAAATAGGTGGAGAAACAGTGGAAACAGTGTCATACTTTAGTTTTTGAGCTCCAAAATCACTGCAGATTGTGACTGTAGCCATGAAATTAAAAGACGCTTACTCCTTGGAAAGAAAGTTATGACCAACCTAGATAGTATATTCAAAAGCAGAGACGTTACTTTGCCAACAAAGGTCCGTCTAGTCAAGGCTATGGTCTTTCCTGTGGTCATGTATGGATGTGAGAGTTGGACTGTGAAGAAGGCTGAGCGCCGAAGAATTGATGCTTTTGAACTGTGGTTCAAAGGAGATCCAACCAGTCCATTCTGAAGGAGATCAGCCCTGGGATTTCTTTGGAAGGAATGATGCTAAAGCTGAAACTCCAGTACTTTGGCCACCTCATGTGAAGAGTTGACTCATTGGAAAAGGCTCTGATGCTGGGAGGGATTGGGGGCAGGAGGAGAAGGGGACGACAGAGGATGAGATGGCTGCATGGCATCACTGATTCAATGGACGTGAGTCTGAGTGAACCCCGGGAATTGGTGATGGATAGGGAGGCCTGGACTGCTGCGATTCATGGGGTTGCAAAGAGTCAGACACGACTGAGCGACTGAACTGAACTGAACCATAATACAAAGCTGATTTTACGCACATAATAGAATTTTCTGTTAGTGCTCCCATTCAAGGGAGAGGGTAACCAGTGTGTTTATAAAAATAGAGTAGAGGAAACATAACTTAAACAGTAACCTTTGGGGAGTACACCTTGTGGGAAGAGTGGGTGATCATTGACTTTTCATTGGCCATAAACAAGTATTATTTTTATAATCATAATAATTACTAGCATTGAAGGGAGAAGTATGGAGTATAATTGTTATTAAAAGAAAATTAAATACACCTTGCAGCATTTCTCACCTTACAGATCCTGTACATGGATTGCATTTTATAAGCAAGTACGATTTTACTGCCTGGTTCCAGTTGTAATACAGGAAATGCTGCTATACATATTTACAGTAAATATTTAGAATATTTTTTAAAGTTAATGCATTTTTTTTCCCACAGAGAATGTGCATAATTATGTGGTAATAACTACCAAAAAACCCCACAACATTTCCTGGCAATTATGATCTGATAAAAACAATTGCACTAAAGTCATGTCACCTTTGCCAATAGGTTATTTTTAGTGTCCCAGGAAATGTCTCTTCATCAGTAGTGACTGCTGGCACAACAGCTTAACAATGTGCTCACACACAAGCGTGTTTATGTGTGTAGTCAGGTTATGTTGAAGTAGAAATTACCAAGATGAAGTCTGTTAAATTAAGGCTAGAGGGGCACGGCAGGGTTCTTTCCTAATCTCAGCAGGATCAGCATTTTGGATCAGATAGTTCTTTGTTGTGGGGAAGTGGTCCCAGCATTGTTTAACAGCATCATTGGTCTTGACCCACCAGATGCCAGTAGTACCCACCAGGTGGTGACCAAAAACGTCTCAAGACACTGCCAGATGTCCCTCAGGGATAGAGAACAATGATTCCAGAGCCTTACAAGACATCCTTTAATTGTCTTTATTACAACATGCTCCATCCTGCCTATGCCTGCAGTTCCTTTTGACTGTAATTTAGACATTTTCGAAGGCAGAGATATTTGCACAGCACAGGTAATCTCTTCCTAATCTGGGGCCCTTGTGTTGCCATCTTCTGCATTTCCAGGTGGTTAATAAAAGGGACAGAAAGAATTCACTACCTTGTTTTTGTTGTCATTGTTATTCAACTCAGAAAAGTCTAACCAGAAAAGCAGGTATAAAGAGAAAGGGGAAATATAATGTTGTCTCTCTCCTCGTCCTATGTGTTCAGATCTGTTCAGACATCAGTAATGACACCTATCTACCTGCACTTGCCCTAAGGAAGCTCAGGGTTCAGTTCTCTCTCTAAAGGAAATCACACAATAGAAACATTTTTCCTAGCTTTAAATACAAAAAAATTGGGTGCCTCACTCAATCACAGAATAAGGTGTTTTTAAAGGCGTCATATTTAAGAGAATTTATATTAGTAGAGGCAATCAAACAATCTTTCCCAGCATCAGGGTCTTTTCTAGTGAGTTAGTTCTTTGCATCAAGTGGCCAAATATTGGAGTTTAAGCTTCAGCCATCAGTCCTTCCAATGAATATTCAGGACTGATTTCCTTGAGGATTGACTGGTTGGATCCTGCAGTCCAAGGGACTCTGAAGAGTCTTCTTCAACACCACAGTTCAAAAGCATCAATTCTTTAGCACTTAGCTTTCTTTATAGTCCAACTCTCACATCCATACATGACCACAGGAAAAACCATAGCCTTGACTAGACAAACCTTTGTTGGCAAAGTAATGTCTCTGTTTTTTAATATGCTGTCTAGGTTGGTCATAACTTTTCTTCCAAGGAGCAAGCATCTTTTAATTTCATGGCTGATGTCACCATCTGCAGTGATTTTGGAGCCTCCCCCCGCCACAAATAAAGTCTGTCACTGTTCCCATTGTTTCCCCATCTATTTGACGTAAAGTGATGGGATGGGATGTGATGATCTTAGTTTTCTGAATGTTGAGTTTTAAGCCAACTTTTTCACTCTCCTTTCACTGTCAAGAGGCTCTTTAATTCCTCTTCACTTTCTGCCATAAGGGTGGTGTCATCTGCAAATCTGAGGTTATTGATATTTCTCCCGGCAATCTTGATTCCAGCTTGTGCTTCTTCCAGCCCAGCATTTCTCACGATGTACTTTGCATATAAGTTAAATAAGCAGGGTGACAATATATAGCTTTGACATACTCCTTTTCCTATTTGGAACCAGTCTGCTGTTTCATGTCCAGTTCTAACTGTTTCTTCTTGACCTGCATACAGATTTCTTGGGAGGCAGGTCAGGTGGTCTGGTATTCCCATCTCTGTCAGAATTTTCCACAGTTGCTGTGACCTACACAAAGGCTTTGACATAGTCAATAAAGCAGAAATAGATGTTTTTCTGGAACTCACTTGCTTTTTCGATGATCCAATGGACGTTGGCAATTTGATTTCTGATTCCTCTGCCTTTTCTAAATCCAGCTTGAACATCTGGAAGTTCACAGTTCACCTACTGTTGAAGCCTGACTTGGAGAATTTTGAGCATTACTTTACTAGCATGTTAGATGAGTGCAATTGTGTGGTAGTTTGAGTATTCTTTGGCATTGTCTTTCTTTGGGATTGGAATGAAAACTGACCTTTTCCAGTCCCGTGGCCATTGCTGAGATTCCAAATTTGCTGGCATATTGAATGCAGCACTTTCACAGCATCATCTTTTAGGATTTGAAATAGCTCAGCTTGAATTCATCACCTCCACTATCTTTGTTCCTAGTGATCCTTCCTAATGCCCACTTGCCTTCCCATTCCAGGATGTCTGGCTCTAGGTGATTGATTATACCATCCTGATTATCTGGGTTGTGAAGATCTTTTTTGTATAGTTCTTCTGTGTATTCTTGCCACCTCTTCCTAATATCTTCTGCTTCTCTTAGGTCCATACCATTTCTGTCCTTCATTGTGCCCATATTTGCATGAAAAAAATCCCTTGGTATCTCTAATTTTCTTGAAGAGATCTCTAGTCTTTCCCATCCTGCTGTTTTCGTTTACTTCTTTGCACTGATCACTGAGGAAGGCTTTCTATCTCTCCTTGCTATTCTTTGGATCTCTGCATTCAAACGGGTATATCTTTCCTTTGCCTCTTGCCTTTTGCTTCAGCAAAGAACAAATAAGATAATGAAACACTTTAGCCGTGTCCCAGTCTTTGCTACCCTGTGTATTGTAGCCCTCCAGGCTCCTCTGTCCATGGGATTCTCCTGGCAAGAATAATGGAGTGGATTGCCATTTCCTCCTCCAGGGGATCTTTCCAACACAGGGATCAAAGCCGCATGCCCTGTGGGTCCTACTTTGCAGGCAGATTCTTTACCACTGAGCTACTGGAGAAGCCCATATGTATGCATATACACACATATGTATATACCCATATGTATATATACACACACACACACACACACATATATATATATATACACAGAAATATACATACAACTAGCATTCAAGTTGGAGAAGGCAATGGCACCCCACTCCAGTACTCTTGCCTGGAAAATCCCATGGATGGAGGAGCCTGGTAGGCTGCAGTCCATGGGGTCACTGAGGGTCAGACACAACTGAGCGACTTCACTTTCACTTTTCACTTTCATGCATTGGAGAAGGAAATGGCAACCCACTCCAGTGTTCTTGCCTGCAGGATCCCAGGGACGGGGGAATCTGGTGGGCTGCCGTCTGTGGGGTTGCACAGAGTCAGACACAACTGAAACGACTTAGCAGCAGCAGCAGCAGCATTCAAGTAATGCTTATTGTTTTACACATTTTTCATTTGCAAGCTTATATTTATTTATCTCTCATAATGAATCTATTAGATACTATCTTTTTCCCATTTTATAAATGAGGAAATTGAAGCATAAAAGACTAACTAATGGTACTAATTCAAACCTAGACGTTCTGGCTTTAGAATCAATGTGCAGTGAACCCTCCATTCAGCCTTTCACTGTGTTGTACTTAATCTCAATAGAAAATCTTGATGCCAGGCATTTTATTACCTTATTTAATCCTCATGAAAACTGCACAGGTAAGTATTGTTATTTTCTGAATATTTGCAGGTGAGGAATAAATACACAAGGAATTATCTCCTTTGCCAGTCACACATTTGTAAATGGTGAAGCTCAGGACTCAAAGCTAGGTCTCAATGATTTCAAAACCATTTAACATCTATAGATCTTAATTTTCCCCAAATTCAGGAAATTTGATTGGATTGCATTTAAGACTTTGTCCAGCTCAAGAGGTCTGTGTATCAATATCCTAGAATGTTCTTTGCTGAAATTTCAACCTAAATTTAAGAAGTAACTTACAAAACAATATTTCATTGAAAAATGATATTGCAGATAAGCCAGGCTAATATTAGCCTATGATCTATCAGACACTAATTTTTAATACACTCTTACAGTTACTGCCTTTTACCTTATTAATGCCAATAGGGAACCCACAATTAAGTGCCACAAAATTAGGTCCAAAATGAGAAGAGATCTAAAATACTAATTAACTCAGTTTATGTGAGAAATAGAACAGAGAAATAGGGCATAGTGAACATGAGAATAGATTTGCTGAACATTAATTGCACAAGTGTATGACTTCTTTTTACTTCTCTGTGACAAATTCTTCAGCAGGAATATTGTTTGGTCGTTTCAGTTCATAAAATAACTGTAACTCCCATTGCTTATATTAGTGATGACACAGACAATATTGAGGACCAGCTGTAATTTCATAGATGTAATATTACATGCTTGGAAAAAGCATCTAATACTATGTACCTTTCGGTTTATAACAGAAAAAGAAATTCACCATCAGCTTATATTATTACTAATCTGATTACTGAATGCCTCATTTAAAAGGCAGGAACATATAGGACTAGAATGGAGACAATTTGGGATACGATTATATGATGAGTGAATAAAGAAAGAGGGAATTCGTAAGCGAAAAAGAATCCTTAACCTGCCCCCAAAGCAGCTTGACAGCAGAGGTATTCAAAGAAAGGTGTGGGAGTAGTCAGTATTGGGTACAAGCAATAATCAGATATATAGTTAACAGAGGATTTAAAAGTGATAATACAGCTAACTAAAAAGTGGCTTTACGTTTTATTATGATCGTGCACTGGTAAGCCCAAACATGTCAATAATAAAATATTTCTCCCAAAGAAATTTTGTTGATCTAAATTCTAACCCATCCTTGCCATTCTCATTGAGTTTTGAAAATATACATGTGTCAAATTCTCTCATTTTTATTATTCTTTAATAAACACATATTACATCAAAGTTAATTTTGAAAATTCCCAGTTTTATCATTTTCCTAATAAGTACAGACTCAGCGAAAATGCTCTTTTTGAAAATGAATTTTTTAAGGACTCAGAATTGTTGGATATCACATCCCATGAAGCCTGTGTCTCCAATCACCATGTCTCCAATAACATTAATTTAAAACTGGGAAACAGAAATTGAAATACTTCAAATCTGGAATTCCATGTGACAACAGGGAGTGTCTATTTGCTTTACACTTTTGAACATTATATTGATAGCTGCTAGCATGAAACCTAAAGAACAGAAGCATTGGCAATATTTTAATTTCTGGAATCAAAAAAAATTTGATTTCCAAGAAACTCTGCCAAAATTATTCTTATCTTTAAAACTTTTTCTAAGTATTCATCCACCTAAGTCTTCATGCAAAAGGAACTTTTTAAACTTGAAGCTAGTAAAAAAGTATTATTTTACTCCTGTGAGTGATGATTGGTTGGCAAATTCGTCCATGGTGTCTATTGAACCTGAATATGTGAAGAAGATCAACTTTAAAGATAAAGTGACTTATGGAGACACATTTAGACTGAATTATTTTAAAAATGCAGCCAATAGCAAATATGCAAAAGATATGCTTATTCTGTGAGAAGAGCTTTTCCTTTCTCTGATGAGTTCAGGAAGGGTCTGTAATCACTTCAGTGAGTTAGTGTAGAGGATTCATATACAAAGAATTTGGACTAAATGGTCTTTCAATTCTATGTCTCAATCCCTAAAGCAAAGCATTTCCTTTTTGAGTCTTTCTCAAATAAGAGAAGATACAATTGTGTGTCTAACATAAAATGAGTCGACCTTTCATTAGATAAATATTACTCTGTTTACTCTAGTTTCATTGACATAAAATACACAGGTATGTCTCTCAGAAGGGCTCCAATGAGCCCTACGTTCATTCAAGGGTATCTAAAAAAGTAATATTGCAATTACATTATAACCCAAAGTATTAAGGGACAAAGCAACATTTGGCTGATTGTGTGAACCAGACATCAGTAAGATCTACCAGAGAGTGTTTGCTTTAGCTACAGTTTTCCTAGTCTATCTTGCTCCTATTCATGTCTCAAAGTACCAGTTTAATTATAATACCTTTCAACTTCTGTCTCTGATTTTGCATTCAGTATGATGTTTTTAAAAAATTATATTCTTAAGAGTGTAAGGGAAGGACTGCAATTGAGACCCAATATTATTTGCTGCTTTGACATGTGGTGACATTGGTAAGGCCTCACCTAGTGTGAGTCAAGTTTTTTTCCTCATTCTGCTCCTTCAGATAAGATCCTCTGGGCACTCAACCCTTCTTGCCAGAAGACCAGGCCTAACCCGGGTTTATTCACAAGTGGCAGGTTTCGCCAGCCCCTGGAATTACTCAAACAAACCAATCACATTCTTCTGCAGTAGTCTGAGGCACTCTCCACCCACCTGAGACTCTACCTCTTGCCTCACCGTCCTTCGTTGTTCAGTTTGTTCCACAGCGCAACCTCTGTGTGGCCCTCTGAGGAGCGCATGTCCTCCCCTAGGCCATGCACAGAGGTGGCTAATAAAAAGCAGCCCAGCTTCTCTGCCCTGTCCAGTGAAAAGGTGTTCTATGTTCCAGTCATCCCAAACCCTAGAGTGGGAGGCCCCCCTCATCAGTGGAGTGAACAATTGGTAATTATACAAAAAGAAACTGCCGTAACATTTATAGACGGGTATGTCTCTGTTTATTGGATAGTTACATCATAGACATTTCAGGGTATTTACAATTGAGTATTCTTAGTTTTTTAAAAGAACTGAATCTCATTAAATCTCTCAAAATAGAGCTAGTTATCTTTTAAGGTTTTTCAAAGAGTACTCTCTTATTGTGGAAGTAGTATATATTTAATCTTCAATAACAGAAAAAAGAAAGAAAACATGCCTTCTTAGTGGTTAAAAAAAAAAAAAAAAGAAGCCACACTTGCATGACCATCACTATTTGGGAACAAAATTAAGAGAAGGCTTTCTTTGCTTGTGTGTGTGTGTGTGTGTGTGTGTGTGTGTGTGTGTATCTATATATGTGTGTCTCTTTTCTTCTTGCTTTCTTCATTTTCTTGTATCAACTAAGGGACACTGATTCATGTTTCCTTACATACATTACTACTTTAAAAGCATATTTGGTCCTACTGATACATAATTTACAATACATCTGCCCTAAGTAGTGAGATTTTTTAAACAAACACACTGTTAAGCCTAGATAGATGTATATGTGTGTAAGTGTGTAAATAAATTTAAATTTGTTCTGATTTTTTAAGTGTAGAGTTTAGTAGGGGCAAATAATTCTCAATTCTTATTTTTCTACATTAGCAATAAATTTCAGATAAAAAGACAACCCTTTGTAAACTTTGTGAATCAATCTGTGTTCTAAACTGAGTGTTACTTGTTTTATTATGTGTGACATGATCAGAGGCAAAATAATTTGTGGCACCTCAGTCATGTGCAATAACCATTTCACATCAAAAAGCAAATAACCAATCTGACTTTTACTATTACACGGTTCATAAGAAATGTGGTTACTAGACCTGAAGCAGCAAGCAAGCATGAAATGCAATATTGTTTAATACTGGATATAAAAATTATTTGTGAGAAAAAAAAGGAAAAAAAAATCTCAAAAGGAAAGTGGTTGGTAAATTGGTATAAAAGGAAACCCTGGAGAAATAAAGTCTCTTAGAAATTACATTACTGTAGCTCCTGGTCCCACTGGTGACTGCTTGACTTCCTGGTACACGGAATTGAGCAAATAGCAATTAATAAACTAAAGACGATAACTCTGCCGGTCATCTAGTTTTCTTCAAAACAGTGTGGAAGCTTTGATGTCAGAGAATCTCTTTCATTAGGAGGGAGTCTAGAGAAAAGACAAACACTGTACTTTGATCAAGTTTCTCCAAGGACCATAAATATTTTCTGGCCTGAAAATTAAAGATATTTGAAATTGTGTAAAATATTTGAGAAGGATAACATTTAATATTACCCAATCCACTGTAGGACTATACAAGTCAGAGAATTAGAATCAGGGAATTGCAATAAAGAGAGCCTCTGAAACTTTTGTAAAGAAACATAAGAAAGTTAGCAAACATTTTTCTCTCTATTGGTTTTAAAGTGCTTAAACATAAAACATTTTTTTTTCCCTAGGAGGATTGGGTAAAATAGTATAGGGACATCTATGAAGTAAAAAGAAATGTATTCAAATAACTTGCTGCATAGTTTTTCTTTTTATAAATGGCAGCTCGACAACTGCAAATGAAGCTGAGTTGTTTCAAAGGTGAAAGCTGCCAATTCTGAAGTAAATTATTTTTGATGACTATAATCAATTCATGACAGATAAGTAAGCTAGATGAGTATGTATACATATGAAACTACTTTCAAAATTGTAATTTTTTCAATAAATAAGGCATGGATGTTTGTTTTAATATAAGAGTTAAGCTTAAAACTGCACTGGTTTCTATCAAACTGCACAATGTTTTTAATTCACGAGAGATTTTTTTCCACAACTTATAATACTAAGGAGAAGTTATCTTTGATTGTCTGATAGAGTCTGGTAGTTTAATAGTCGTAGTAAAAATAATAAATAAATACATAAAAATATGTTAATTGTCAGTAAAAATACAAATTAATTCATGCAGGATTACAAAGGAGGGAAGCAGTGGGTATATAATGAATTTTAAAATTTAGGAATAATGGTTCATCCAGGAGGCAATTTGAGGATTACATACAACAGACATGGATGCCCGGAGTGGTGTGAAGGGGACTGAACAACCCTAAGGGTAGGGAGGTCAAGTTTGTTTGAACCAGGTTCAGATTGGCAAGCGGTTGGGTTTCTTGTCAAAATGTGAGAAAAAGTAAATGCTGAAGAAGTAAGTTTAATGGAAGATGAAAAGTTCCAGGCTGAATATGGTATTACATTTTTAAGTAATAGAAAACCACTAACAGCTTAAGTAGAAGGATTTGTAAAGACCTAATACTCTGAGGATGTTATTTTTTGATCTAACTTTTCCTAACTAGGAGACTTCCATCTTGCCTAAAAATTGCATGTATTTGTAGACAACATATTAAAAAGCAGAGACATTACTTTGCCAACAAAAGTCCATCTATTCAAGACTATGGTTTTCCAGTACTCATGTATGGATGTGAGAGTTGGATTATAAAGAAAGCTGAGCACCAAAGAATTGATGCTTTTGAACTGTGGTGTTGGAGAAGACTCTTGAGAGTCCCTTGGACTGCATGGAGATCAAACCAGTCAATTCTAAAGGAGATCAGTCCTGGGTGTTGATTGGAGGGACTGATGTTGAAGCTGAAACTCTAATACTTTGGCCACCTCATGCAAAGAGCTAACTCATTTGAAAAGACCCTGATGCTGGGAAAGACTGAGGGCAGGAGGAGAAGGGGACGACAGAGGATGAGATGGTTGGATGGTATCACCGACACAATGGATATGGGTTTGGATGGACTCTGGGAGTTGGTGATGGACAAGTAGGCCTGGCATGCTGTGGTTCATGGGGTCGCAAAGACTTGGACACAACTGAGTGACTGAACTGAACTGTGTGTATGTTTGTGTGTGTACACAGCAGTTTGGAGTTAATGTGTACATGCTCAGTTGCTAAGTCATGTTTGATTCTTTGCAACCCCATGGACTGTAGCCTGCCAGGCTCCCTCCCTGTCTATGGGATTGTCCAGGCAAGAATACTGGAGTGGGTTACCATTTCTTCCTCCAGGGGATCTTCCCAATCCAGGGATCAGACTGTTGTCTCCTGCATTGGCAAGCAGATTCTTTACCACTGAGCCCCACCAGGGAAGCCCAATTTCTAAGAGTTTTCTAAACTAGATTCTCCCAGTAGCAGCTTCTGATGGAAATCCCAGAGTTAGAGTTTGATCTTTTTATTTTCTGTTCATTTATTTATTAATTTTACTTTACAATATTGTATTGGTTTCGCCATACATTCACTTGAATCTGCCATGGGTGTACATGTGTTCTCCATCCTGAACCCCCCTCCCACCTCCTTCCCCATCCCATCCCTCTGGGTCATCCCAGTGCACCAGCCCTGAGCACCCTGTATCATGCATCAAACCTGGACCGGTGATTCGTTTCACATATGATAATTTACACGTTTCAAAGCCATTCTCCCATATCATCCTGTCCTTGCCCTCTCCCACAGAGTTCAAAAGAGTGCTCTATACATCAGTGTCTCTTTTGCTGTCTCACATACAGGGTTATCGTTACCATCTTTCTAAATTCCATATATATGCATTAGTATACTGTATTGTTGTTTTTCTTTCTGGCTTACTTCACTCTGTATAATAGGCTCCAGTTTCATCCACTTCATTAGAACTGATTCAAATGTATTCTTTTTAATGGCTGAGTAACATTCCATTGTGTATATGTACCACAGCTTTCTTATCCATTCGTCTGCTGATGGACATCTAGGTTGCTTCCATGTCCTGGCTATTATAAACAGTACTGCGATGAACAATGGGGTACACGTGTTTCTTTCAATTCTGGTTTCCTTGGTGTGTCTGCCCAGCAGTGGGATTGCTGGGTCGTATGGCAGTTCTATTTCCAGTTTTTTAAGGAATCTCCACACTGTTCTCCATAGTGGCTGTACTAGTTTGCATTCCCACCAACAGTGTAAGGGGGTTCCCTTTTCTCCAGCATTTATTGCTTGTAGACTTTTGGATAGCAGCCATTCTGACTGGCGTGAAATGGTATCTCATTGTAGTTTTGATTTGCATTTCTCTGATAATGAGTGATGTTGAGCATCTTTTCATGTGTTTGTTAGCCATCTGTATATCTTCTTTGGAGAAATGTCTGTTTAGGTCTTTGGTCCACTTTTTGATTGGGTCTTTCATTTTTCTTTTTCAATTGAGCTGAAGGAGTTGCTTGTATATTTTTGAGATTAGTTGTTTGTCAGTTGCTTCATTTGCTATTATTTTCTCCCATTCTGAAGGCTGTCTTTTCACCTTGCTTATAGTTTCCTTTGTTGTGCAGAAGCTTTTAATTTTAATTAGGTCTTATGTGTTTATTTTTGCTTTTATATCCAATATTCTGGGAGGTGGGTCATAGAGGATACTGCTGTGGTTTATGTCAGAGAGTGTTTTGCCTGTATTCTTCTCTAGGAGTGTAATAGTTTCTGGTCTTATGTTTGGATCTTTAATCCATTTTGAGTTTATTTTTGTGTATGGTGTTAGAAAGTGTTCCAGTTTCTTCTTTTACAAGTGGTTGACCAGTTTTCCCAGCACTACTTGTTAAAGAGATTATCTTTTCTCCATTGTATATTCTTGCTTCCTTTGTCAAAGATAAGGTGTCCATATGTGCATGGATTTATCTCTGGGCTTTCTATTTTGTTCCATTGATCTATATTTCTGTCTTGTGCCAATACCATACTATCTTGATGATTGTGGCTTTGTAGTAGAGACTGAAGTCAGACAGGTTGATTCCTCCAGTTCCATTCTTCTTTCTCAAGATTGCTTTGGCTATTCGAGGTTTTTGTATTTCCATACAAATTGTGAAATTATTTGTTCTAGTTCTCTGAAAAATACCATTGGTAGCTTGATAGGGATTGCATTGAATCTATAGATTGCTTTGGGTAGTATACTCATTTTCACTATATTGATTCTTCCAATCCATGACCATGGTATATTTCTCCATCTATTTGTGTCCTCTTTGATTTCTTTCACCAGTGTTTTATAGTGTCCTATATATAGGTCTTTTGTTTCTTTAGGTAGATATATTCCTAAGTATTTTATTCTTTTTGTTGCAATGGTGAATGGAATTGTTTCCTTAATTTCTCTTTCTGTTTTCTCATTGTTAGTGTATAAGAATGCAAGGGATTTCTGTGTGTTGATTTTATATCTTGCAACTTTACTATATTCATTGATTAGCTCTAGTAATTTTCTGGTAGAGTCTTTAGGGTTTTCTATGTAGAGGATATGTCATCTGCAAACAGTCAGAGTTTTACTTCTTCTTTTCCAGCCTGGATTCCTTTTCTTTCTTTTTCTGCTCTAATTGCTGTGGCCAAAACTTCCAAAACTATTTGAATAGTAGTGGTGAGAGTGGGCACCCTTGTCTTGTTCCTGACTTTAGGGGAAATGCTTTCAATTTTTCACCATTGAGGATAATGTTTGCTGAGGGTTTGTCATATATAGCTTTTATTATGTTGAGGTATGTTCCTTCTATTCCTGCTTTCTGGAGGGTTTTTATCATAAATGGATGTTGAATTTTGTCAAAGGTTTTCTCTGCATCTATTGAGATAATCATATGGTTTTTATTTTTCAATTTGTTAATGTGGTGTATTACATTAATTGATTTCTAGATATTGAAGAATCCTTGCATCCCTGGGATACAGCCCACTTGGTCATGGTGTATGATCTTTTTAATGTGCTGTTGGATTCTGATTGCTAGAATTTTGTTAAGGATTTTTGCATCTATGTTCAACAGTGATATTGGCCTGTAGTTTTCTTTTTTTGTGGCATCTTTGTCAGGTTTTGGTATTAGGGTGATGGTAGCCTCATAGAATGAGTTTGGAAGTTTACCTTCCTCTGCAATTTCCTGGAAGAGTTTGAGTAGGATAGGTGTTAGTTCTCTAAATTTTTGGTAGAATTCAGCTGTGAAACCATCTGATCCTTGGCTTTTGTTTGTTGGAAGATTTCTGATTTAAGTTTCAATTTCCATGCTTGTGATGGATCTGTTAAGATTTTCTATTTCTTCCTGGTTCAACTTTGGAAAGTTGTACTTTTCTAAGAATTTGTCCATTTCTTCCAAGTTGTCCATTTTATATGCATATAGTTGCTGATAAAATGATCTTCTCTAGACAGGAAACACAGAAAGAATGTATATACTTGAACCTAAAACAATGAAGTAAATGGCAACGGGATCATACTTATAGATAATTACCTTAAATGTAAATGGGTTGAATGCCCCAACAAAAAGACAAAGACTGGCTGATTGGATCCAAAACAAGACCCCTATATATGTTGTCTACAAGAGACCCACCTTGAGACAAGGGACACATACAGACTGAAAGTGAAGGGCTGGAAAAAGATATTCCATGCAAATAGAGACCAAAAGAAAGCAGGAGTAGCAATACTCATATCAGATAAATAGACTTTAAAACAAAGGCTGTGAAAAGAGACAAAGATGGACACTACATAATGATCAAAGGAACAATCCAAGAAGAAGATATAACAATCATAAATATATATGCACCCAACATAGGAGCACCACAATATGTAAGACAAATGCTAACAAGTATTAAAGGGGAAATTAACAATAACACAATAATAGTGGGAGACTTTAATACCCCACTCACGCCTATGGATAGATCAATTAAACAGAAAATTAACAAGGAAACACAAACTTTAAATGATACAATAGACCAGTTAGACCTAATTGATATCTATAGGACATTTCATCCCAAAACAATGAATTTCACCTTTTTCTCAAGCACACATGGATAGACCACATCCTGGGCCATAAATCTAGCCTTGGTAAATTAAAAAAAAAAAAAATTTGAAATCATTCCAAGCGTGTTTTCTGACCACAATGCAGTAAGATTAGATGTCAATTATAGGAGAAAAACTATTAAAAATTCCAACATATGGAAGCTGAACAACACACTGCTGAATAACCAACAAATCACAGAAGAAATCAAAATATGCATAGAAATGAATGAAAATGAAAACACAACAACCCAAAACCTATGGGACACTGTAAAAGCAGTGTTAAGGGAAAGGTTCATAGCAATACAGGCATACTTCAAGAAACAAGAAAAAAGTCAAATAAATAACCTAACTCTACACTGAAAGAAACTTGAAAAGGAAGAAATGAAGAACCCCAGGGTTAGTAGAAGGAAAGAAATCTTAAAAATTAGGGCAGAAATAAATGCAAAAGAAACAAAAGAGACCATGGCAAAAATCCACAAAACCAAAAACTGGTTCTTTGAGAGGATAAATAAAATTGACAAACCATTAGCCAGACTTATCAAGAAACAAAGAGGGAAAAATCAAATCAGTACAATTAGAACTGGAGAGATCAAAACAGACAATACAGAGTTTGATCTTTTGCAATTCTTTCATTTAAAAAAGTTAATTTTTTGTCACTTCACATACCCAGTTCATTCAGCAATTTACTTTTAGTGATTTAGAATACACAATGGATTGGATTTTTTTCCTTATTCTTACTAGTATCACTAATAGCATTATTAATATACTCCTTAATCTATCATCCACTTAACCATCAGATTAGAATATCTTTAATTTAATTTACTGTTGTGTCTGTATATGTTTCTATTATTTTTTCACATTTTACTTCATTTCAGATTGAAATAGCATTAGGGATTATCTTTGTCCCAAGCCATGAAAGATGGGTGAAGAATTTTCTCCTAGCTTGTTCCATTAAGGCCCTTTATTCTCTCTGGAGTGATCAGTTTCACTCACCAAATAGTCTCTCTGTCCCTAAAAACAGCCCTTTAGTAATGATTTTCACTTTCTTACATGAAACAGTTGCTTTGGCAACTCAGAATTTGGGAGCAAAATCCTCCCATTTTCCTTGTTTTCTTACTCTATGGAATAGAATGCAAATAATTAAAGAGAAAGGCTCAGTAGTAACTGGAAAATATTGATATTTCTAGATGAGTAATTTCCATTAAAAATAGAACAGGAACTTCAGATGAAATTTTAAATTTTCTAGTAGACACACAAAAAAAGGAATTGGTGAGACTAACTTTAATAATATATTTTGCTTAACCCAGTATGCATAAAATATTGATACTCAATATGTTGTTGATAATAAAAATTATTAATGAAGTAGTTTACATTCTTTTCTTCACATTGTGTAATCAGGTCTACATTTTAAATTTACTGTGCATTCTAATTCAGATTAGTGCTTGACAGCCACACATAGCTCATGACTCATTGGACAATGGTGCTCTAATCATTGTTCCCATTCCCTGGAAGAATAAATCTCGTACTGGCTGAGGTATTAGTGAATTTTCAGTCTATAAATGAGAAAGTTATTGAATTAATAATCCTTTAAATCTACATGATGAGAAAGTTATCCTGAAGGAAATCTCTATGCTATAAACCCTCTACAGATTCAATTCCATAAAAATCCAAGCAATTGGGACCCTTTTGAAAACACTCTAGAAGGAGATGCATGTACACTAAGTCACTTCAGTTGTGTCTGAGTCTGTGCAACCATATGGACTGTAGCCTGCCAGGCTCCTCTGTCCATGGGATTCTCCAGGCAAGAATACTAGAGTGGACTACCATGCCCTTCTCCAGGGGATCTTCTGGACCCAAGGATTGAACCAGTCTCTTATGTGTCCTGCATTGGCAGGCGGGTTCTTTACCACTAGCACCACCTGGGAAGCCCAGAAGGAGATATCATTAAGCTACTGAATCCTCTGGTTTTCTGGTCTCTTTGTAGAAAAATAATGGTGCAAATTATTCACCTGACAGCAAGACAAACTGTCCAGTGCTTTTGCTTCATAACATTAGTCAAAGAAAAGCTTGCTGTGCTAGGAAGATCTCACAGGAGGAGTGTTGATAAAGTTATACCCTGAAACCATCTCCCCCATTTCTCAACTAGATCTCACACAGAATTGGGCTCTCTCCATTTCTTCCTTTATCACACACTCCTATCATTGGTTCATGCATAGATCGTTTTCATTTCTTTAGTCAGCTAATCAGTTATTTTTAATAATGCAATAACAATCCAAAGACCTACCTCCATACACAAAATCTAGAATCTTGACAATAACCTACAGGTAACCATACAGTCACACCTCTCATCTTCCCCAAAGTAAGTGCCCTATCTAGGTTAACTATAATTTTGACTCCCTTGTTCATAAATTCCTCACTTTCTACTTTTGTATAGCTTTATTACACTTATAAAAATGTCTGAAAATACATTTTTTTAGTGTTTCATGTTTATAGTATAGTATGCCATATGTAATAATCTGGGAAAACTTTTTATCATTACAATTTTCTAAGATTTGTGATACTGTGTAGCTTTATAGTTCATTTGTTTCAAATGCTATGTATTTCATTGTGTATCTCTTCACAGTTTCATTGATCCACTCACCCACTGATACATGCAACGTCATATCCAGATTTGCACTACTGTGAATCATGCTGCTAAAAACAATCCTCTATATTTCC
The DNA here is from genome assembly GCF_029378745.1 of Bos indicus. Taxonomy (NCBI): domain Eukaryota; kingdom Metazoa; phylum Chordata; class Mammalia; order Artiodactyla; family Bovidae; genus Bos; species Bos indicus. The sequence continues at coordinate 32,249,264 of NC_091776.1, read as the reverse complement.
TGCTGTGCATATACACCTTATTCTTTTTCATTTAATCACTCAACACACATATATCACCACCCCCCACCATGCATCAATTACATTTTCCTGCTATTACCTTTTTTTTTTTTTTAAGCAGAGACATGATGCTCAATATCCTCCCTGACAGGTAGAATGTGTTTAGAATTTCAGGGCTCCTAAAAATAAATAATTTTGATTTTTGACTCTCCTAGTACCTAGCCTTCCTATTAATTTATTTAATACTAAAAACAGTGGCAAACAGTTTTTGCCTTGTTTGGAAAACTTCTTAAGAACAAACTAAAATTTACGACAGAATGATCTTTGCTCGTTTCCAAGGCAAACCATTCAATATCACAATAATCCAAGTCTATGCCCCAACCAGTAATGCTGAAGAAGCTGAAGTTGAACAGTTCTATGAAGATCTACAAGACTTTTTAGAACTAACACCCAAAAAAAAAAAATGTCCTTTTCATTATAGGGGACTGGAATGCAAAAGTAGGAAGTCAAGAAACACCTGGAGTAACAGGCAAATTTGGCCTTGGAATACGGAATGAGGCAGGGCAAAGACTAATAGAGTTTTGCCAAGAAATGCAGTGGTCATAACAAACATCCTCTTCCAACAACACAAGAGAAGGCTCTATACATGGACATCACCAGATGGTCAACACTGAAATCAGATTGATTATATTCTTTACAGCCAAAGATGGAGAAGCTCGTATAGAGCTCATCAGCAAAAACAAGACCAGGAGCTGACTGTGGCTCAGACCATGAACTCCTTATTGCCAAATTCAGACTGAAATTGAAGAAAGTAGGGAAAACCACTAGACCATTCAGGCATGACCTAAATCAAATCCCTTATGATTATACAGTGGAAGTGAGAAATAGATTTAAGGGCCTAGATCTGATAGAGTGCCTGATGAACTATGGAATGAGGTTCGTGACATTGTATAGGAGACAGGGATCAAGACCATCCCCATGGAAAAGAAATGCAAAAAAGCAAAATGGCTGTCTGAGGAGGCCTTACAAATAGCTGTGAAAAGAAGAGAAGCGAAAAGCAAAGGAGAAACGGAAAGATATAAGCATCTGAATGCAGAGTTCCAAAGAATAGCAAGAAGAGATAAGAAAGCCTTCTTCAGCCATCAATGCAAAGAAATAGAGGAGAACAACAGAGTGGGAAAGACTAGAGATCTCTTCAAGAAAATCAGAGATACCAAAGGAACATTTCATGCAAAGATGGTCTCGATAAAGGACAGAAATGGTATGGACCTAACAGAAGCAGAATATATTAAGAAGAGATGGCAAGAATACACAGAAGAACTGTACAAAAAAGATCTTTATGACCCAGATAATCATGATGCTGTGATCACTGACCTAGAGCCAGACATCCTGGAATGTGAAGTCAAGTGGGCCTTAGAAAGCATCACTACGAACAAAGCTAGTGGAGGTGATGGAATTCCAGTTAAGCTATTCCAAATCCTGAAAGACGTTGCTGTGAAAGTGCTGCACTCAATATGTCAGCAAATTTGGAATCTCAGCAGTGGCCACAGGCCTGGAAAAGGTCAGTTTTCATTCCAATCCCAAAGAAAGGCAATGCCAAAGAATGCTCAAACTACCGCACAATTGCACTCATCTCCCACGCTAGTAAAGTAATGCTCAAAATTCTCCAAGCCAGGCTTCAGCAATATGTGAACCATGAACTTCCTGATGTTCAAGCTGGTTTTAGAAGAGGCAGAGGAACCAGAGATCAAATTGCCAACATCCGCTGGATCATGGAAAAAGCAAGAGAGTTCCAGAAAAACATCTATTTCTGCTTTATTGACTATGCCAAAGCCTTTGACTGTGTGGATCACAATAAACTGTGGAAAATTCTGAAAGAGATGGGAATACCAGACCACCTGATCTGCCTCTTGAGAAATGTGTATGCAGGTCAGGAAGCAACAGTTAGAACTGGACATGGAACAACAGACTGGTTCCAAGTAGGAAAAGGAGTTCATCAAGGCTGTATACTGTCACCCTGTTTATTTAACTTATATGCTGAGTACATCATGAGAAACACTGAACTGGAAGAAACACAAGCTGGAATCAAGATTGCCGGGAGAAATATCAATAACTTCAGATATGCAGATGACACCACCCTTATGGCAGAAAGTGAAGAGGAACTCAAAAGCCTCTTGATGAAAGTGAAAGAGGAGAGTGAAAAAGTTGGCTTAAAGCTCAACATTCAGAAAACAAAGATCATGGCATCTGGTCCCATCACTTCATGGGAAAAAGATGGGGAGACAGTGGAAACAGTGTCAGACTTTATTTTTCTGGGCTCCAAAATCACTGCAGATGGTGACTTCAGCCATGAAATTAAAAGACGCTTACTCTTTGGAAGGAAAGTTATGACCTATCTAGATAGCATATTCCAAAGCAGAGACATTACTTTGCCAACAAAGGTCAAGGCTATGGTTTTTCCTGTGGTCATGTATGGATGTGAGAGTTGGACTGTGAAGACGGCTGAGGGCTGAAGAATTGATGCCTTTGAACTGTGGTGTTGGAGAAGACTCTTGAGAGTCCCTTGGACTGCAAGGAGATCCAACCAGTCCATTCTGAAGGAGATCAGCCCTGGGATTTTTTTGGAAGGAATGATGCTGAAGCTGAAACTCCAGTACTTTGGCCACCTCATGTGAAGAGTTGACTCATTGGAAAAGACTCTGATGCTGGGAAGGATTGGGGGCAAGAGGAGAAGGGGACGACAGAGGATGGGATGGCTGAATGGCATCACTGACTCAATGGACGTGAGTCTGAGTGAACTCCGGGAGTTGGTGATGGAGAGGGAGGCCTGGCGTGCTGCGATTCATGGGGTCGCAAAGAGTCAGACACGACTGAGAGACTGATCTGATCTGATCTGATCTGAATATTTTTTAATATAGTGAACAGGATATGTGTCCAAGATTCTTAGTAGTGATTTCTCTAATTCATACTGTTTATAAAATTTCAATAAATTTCTTTCTCATTTATCATTTAAGTACTTTTCTACTCTGACTTTATTCAAAGTTATTCTCCGAGAGATTGAAAACACAACTCATCTTATTTCTCCATGAGATTTTCTTTCAAATCTTCCTTCTAGTACTAAGAATTATTTTAGTTGCTTGGGCTAATTTTTGCATAAGCTCTTTAAATATTCTTATTCATAAGCAGAATGAACAAATCCCAACATCACTGAATTGGGGACAGAAAAACAAGTTCTGTGTCATAGTTCTGGGATAATATCCAATTTTCACACACTATCCATTCCTTTAATTCTAGACAGAGATTGGCCTATTCAGGTTACTTAGCAATTGTGATGGAGAAGGCAATGGCAACCCACTCCAGTACTGTTGCCTGGAAAATTCCATGGATGGAGGAGCCTGGTAGGCTGTAGTCTATGGAGTTGCTAAGAGTCAGACATGACTGAGCGACTTCATTTTCACTTTTCACTTTCATGCATTGGAGAAGGAAATGGCAACCCACTCCAGTATTCTTGCCTGGAGAATCCCAGGGACAGCTGAGCCTTGTGGGCTGTGGTTTATGGAGTCGCACAGAGTTGGATATGACTGAAGCAACTTAGCAGCAGCAGTAGCAATTGTGAGTGATTAGGTTGTAGTTACTTTGGGATCTGGAGTTCAGATAAGTGTTCTTTCTCTGGGCAATCAGGATACTAGGTTCCAGAGAAATAACCACTTTAAAGTTAGTTGAGGAAAGCCAAGTAAGGTAAAAATGAAATGAAGGTGAAAGAAAATTAGGAATAAGTAAATTAGGGTATTACAAAATGTATTGGTGGGTGTTTGCCACTTCTTTAGACATGGATGCGAGTTTTACAGTCTCCTATGTTATCTGAAAGGACAAAAAGAAGCAGGTCTTAACAAAGAGAATATATTCTTAACAAGGAGAATATATTCTCACCAATTAATGAAGAATACATTCAGTAACTAGAGAATGGGCTAAAATATTCCTGACTCTCCCTTCTGGAAATAATTCCAGAGGGAGGCTTTCAGTAATTGCTTCTTCCTTGTTTGGACTGTCTTCCATCTTCTTGCTGTCCCAAAGCATTATTCACTACCACCCCAAGGATGCAACTCCATACTGGGGCTACATACTGATTCAAGTCTAGGATGACTTCACCATAGAAGGGAGATTTTAGCTAGTGGACATTGGCCAATGACAGCTTCCAGATAAGACATTGAAATAAAAAAAATTTTTTTTTTCTCCACAATATTAGTAAAAATGGGGCTGGGGCCTTACCCATCTAAGTAAGAGTGTGCAAGGACAAAGATGATAAATGTAACCAAAAAATCTCTTTCTGCTTTCTGTGCTTTCGTTTGTCTTAAAGGACTGCAAACAGGACAGATGCAAGTTTTATTCAAGTCATACAGCTCCTTTAAATCTGAATATTGTAATTTATAAAAACACTAAAATATAATTATTTATGAACGTGGAGCTAAGTATCGTACATTTAAATATATGAAAGTAAATATTAAAATTGGTGGAAAGGGTTGGAAGTAATTATTGAGGAAAGGGAATATTTGGAAGGAAGTTGTGGGGCAAATGACTACCATTTTCAGATGCCTTTTGTTTTGTTTTTTAGTTTAGTTCAGTTCAGTCGCTCAGTCGTGTCCGACTCTTTGCGACCCCATGAATCGCAGCACACCAGGCCTCCCTGTCCATCACCAACTCCCGGAGTTCACCCAGACTCACGTCCATCAAGTCAGTGATGCCATCCAGCCATCTCATCCTCTGTCGTCCCCTTCTCCTTCTGCCCCCAATCCCTCGCAGCATTAGAGTCTTTTCCAATGAGTCAACTCTTTGCATGAGGTGGCCAAAGTTATATGTTATCAAAAATAAAAGTTTAAAACTTGTGAAGATTGAATATTTTTTCCTGTCTGTAATAAACATGTGGTTATGAACAGATTGATTCAACATGTGTGTGTTTGTTGCTCAGTCATGTCCGATTCTTTGTGATCCCATGGACTGTACCCCAATAGGCTCCTCTGTCCATGGAATTCATTAGGCAAGAATACTGGAGTGGGTAGCCATTTCTTCTCCAGGAGATCTTCCTGACCCTAGGATCAAACCCAGGTCTCCTGCATTGCAGGCAGATTCTTTACCATATGAGCCACCAACATGGCTCTCTCTTAAAACATTTTTCAATGTAAATTCACCAATACTTATAAAATTCTGAGGAAAATAATTATATGTGTAAATACACCATGAAAATGTCTATTGAGTCAAAAGATGCACATAAACAAAAGGGAACATACCTTCTACTCATTTAGTGACTGTTTCATGGAGAAGATATAATTTGAGGTGGATCTTAAGCTGACTTTGAGAAAAATTTCAACATATTAAACAGAAAGAAAAGGCACTGGCAGAAATAGAAGCTGGATAATACAAAACTCAAGATAGGAACTGAGCTTAGATGATTTTTGTATTCCAGAATTTGTATCATGAATTATTGTATGATAAGAGTAAGACTATGGTTAATTGTTGAATTAACATTGTGTTGTTTCTCGAAAATTGGGCTATAGTGCGTTCTCATATGATTAACCCACCGAAGCATTACAAAAACCCTGATATACACACAGCATAGGTAAAAGTGTCACCTCATTATATGAACTAATTTAAGAGGAGCAATATTGCAGGTTCCCTTTGTTAATTCAGTCCAGAAGGTTCAGATGGTGAAAGTGAAAGTTGCTCAGTTGTGTCTGACTCTTTGTGACCCCATGGACTATACAGCCCATAGAATTCTCCAGGCCAGAATACTGGAGTGGGTAGCCATTCCCTGCTCCAGGGGATCTTCCCAACCCAGGGATCGAACCCAGGTCTCCCACATTGCAGGCAGATTCTTTACCAGCTGAACCATTAGGGAAGCCCAAGGTTCAGATAAATTATGCAATAAAAATATTAGTCTACAGGCTTGAGAGGAACTTCTGGCTTTGTCTCTGGTGCTAATCTACCCAGCCTTCTCCAAAGCTGAAGAAATTATCTCATTCAGAATTTGTTGTGTTAATAAATATGCTAAAATAATATAACTGATCTTGCATTCAAGTTTGGTGGATCCAAATTTTGGGTAGAAAGAAATAAATAAGCATCATAGTCCAAGTGATAAATTCCAAGTTGTTCAGAATGAGAAAGTATTTTAGAGCTTGAATAAAAATAACTGAAAGGATTACCTTAATAAGATGCTTAGTTGAGAGATCTATTCTGGTGTCAAATTCACTATTCATTAGAAGGAACTGATTATTTTTATAGAGGAAGATATATATCACTTAAGAGCATAATAGTCTACATTTATCATGATCTGGGCAGAAAAAGTCAAATTGTTTTAAAGGAGATACACAGTGATTAGCTCCCTCAGAAACAAAAAGGTTGAAGGTGAATTTATTGATTTTGATGAGCTTATATATCAAGCACTTTTAAGTTGATATTGTGAAGGACCAAATGCACTGGAAATTTAAAGAGATAATTTAGTTCAAGTTAATACAATAGGGAGAAATTTGATTAATGAGGGACAAGCATCTCAAAGAAAAGGAAGAAGCAACAAACAAGGGATCATCAGCTTACTTTACAGAATCTTGGAGATTATTCAAGATGACATACTGAAAACACAAAATTATTTAAATAAATAAATTTAAATTGAATAATCATTCAATTTTATTTAACACAAACTTATATGTTTAGTAATCTTAAGTATTTAATCCAATTTATGCTAGCTTATTCAATTAGTTTAGGAAGAACATACCCATAGAAAATAAAAATCTATATTTATATTACATTATTTCATATTATGTCAGAATACAAAGCTATCTCTATTAAACCAGAAATACTGTACTAATTTTGTTTGCCAAATTGTACCTAAGTTATGCAAATGTGAATTTTTAGAATCTTTTTGAGTTAGATTCTTTGAGTATATTTTTTTAGCACATTGAAAATATTAGAAGTCAAATTTTCTCATTTTCTGTTTTTTAAAGGATATTCGATTTATGTAAGCACATCTTTGTCTCTAAGGCACTCAGAAGACATCTCCTTTAAGAGATTTCATAATCTACCAATGTTCAGGTACCCAAAGGGTACAACACAGATCAAGTTACTGGGGAAAAAAACAGACCAAATATATGCAGTTCTACCTGATGTCTTTGGGTACCTTTGCTTGCTCTATTTTGAGAAGACTGCTGTACACATCTAAAGATATATCTCATTCACAGGCTTGTCCATATCCCCACTTTTCTTCCCAAGTTTATTCTGGAAATGGTGATTTGTCTACGTGCAAAGAAAGGAACTTCTAGGACTTGGACAGCGTTATTAAGAATACTCATAAAATAATTGGGCAGTTGCATAATTTTCCATTTACTGTAGATCTTACATTCCTAAATCGAAGAGGAACCAGTTGGGGAAAGACAGGTTCTTTCTCCCTATGCATTTTTATATAGGCTTATACTCTTGGTACAAGGGTAATGGGATAGCATATGTAATCTCTTTTGGTATAGCATAGTATATTAATAACTAGTCAATATAATTAACTGAAATTGCTTTATTCACTTGTATCAGCCTTGCTGTCAGTCTAATTCTTTTCCATATTATGAAATTTGATTGATTGTTGGTCCTAATCTTCTTTATGTGGATGAATGTGTATTTATTTATTTTGTCTTGGTTGTTACTTTGATAGCAATTTAGAAAAGAGATCCAATGGATGCTGGACAGATGCCATTTTAAGCTTGAATTTTTAGGCATCAGGTTTTAAAGCCCAGAGTACTATTGCCAAAGTGTTTTTCCAAATTTTCCCCAACCACATACTATGTTAAACTGACTGATATTGTTGTTGTTCCATTGTCTATTTTTGCTAATTTTATCTGTGGAAATGGTAATTTATCTTTAAATTTTTTAATTTTTCACACATGTATGTGACTAGACTAATGGAAATAGACACTGTAACAGTATTGAAACAATCAGCATTTATACTATTAAAAATTATACTATATTATGATAATTAGTATTTACACTATAAGGAATGGGGCTTCCCTGGCAGCTCAGACAGTGAAGAATCTGCCTGCAATGCAGGATACCTGGGTTTGATCCCTGGGTTTGGAAGATCCCCTGGAGAAGGGAAAGGCTACCCACTCTAGTACTCTTGCCTGGATAATTCCATGGACAGAGGAGCCTGGCGGGCTATAGTCCATGAGGTCTCAAAGAGTCAGACATGACTGAGCGACTAACACACATACTATAAGGAATAGTAACTTGATGACATAAAAGGACACAGTTTTTGAGAATTTCTTAGGGGGAGTATGCTTGGACACTTACTTCAAAGTTGTCTGTAATGTGTTATATGAATCCCATAAATGATACACAAGGAGAGATTAGAAGAGGTAGCAATATACTTTGGGTGGTTACAGAAGACCTCATAGAGAGATAATGTCGGAATAAGAACTGGAGGAATGATAGGATAGTAAAATGAGTTGCTAGGGGCATATCAAGGGGAAAAACTGATGTGATCAGCATTCCAAAGTTGGGAGTAGTGCAAGACATTCTTATGTCTTTGGCACTCTGGGTTTATGTATAGAAGACACAGATGATACTTATAAATGCAAATAGTGTTTTCAGTTCAGTTCAGTTGAGTCACTCAGTCGTGTCCGACTCTTGGCGACCCCATGAATCGCAGCATGCCAGGCCTCCCTCTCCATCACCAACTCCCAGAGTTCACTCAGACTCATGTCCATCGAGTCAGTGATGCCATCCAGCCATCTCATCCTCTATTGTCCCCTTCTCCTCCTGTCCCCAATCCCTCCCAGCATCAGAGTCTTTTCCAATGAGTCAACTCTCCCCATCAGGTGGCCAAAGTACTGGAGTTTCAGCTTTAGCATCATTCCTTCCAAAGAAATCCCAGGGCTGATCTCCTTCAGAATGGACTGGTTGGATCTCCTTGCAGTCCAAGGGACTCTCAAGAGTCTTCTCCAACACCACAGTTCAAAGGCATCAATTCTTCGGCGCTCAGCCTTCTTCACAGTCCAACTCTCACATCCATACATGACCACAGGAAAAACCATAGCCTTGACTAGACGAACCTTTGTTGGCAAAGTGATGTCTCTGCTTTTGAATATGCTATCTAGGTTGGACATAACTTTCCTTTCAAGGAGTAAGCGTCTTTTAATTTCATGGCTGCAGTCACCATCTGCAGTGATTTTGGAGCCCAGAAAAATAAAGTCTGACACTGTTTTCACTGTTTCCCCATCTATTTCCCATGAAGTGATGGGACCGGATGCCATGATCTTCGTTTTCTGAATGTTGAGCTTTAAGCCAACTTTTTCACTCTCCACTTTCACTTTCACCAAGAGGCTTTTGAGTTCCTCTTCACTTTCTGCCATAAGAGTGGTGTCATCTGAATATCTGAGGTTATTGATATTTCTCCCGGCAATCTTGATTCCAGCTTGTGTTTCTTCCAGTCCAGCATTTCTCATGAGGTACTCTGCATATCAGTTAAATAAGCAGAGTGACAATATACAGCCTTGATGTACTCCTTTTCCTATTTGGAACCAGTCTGTTGTTCCATGTCCAGTTATAACTGTTGCTTCCTGACCTGCATACAAATTTCTCAAAAGGCAGATCAGATGGTCTGGTATTCCCATCTCTTTCAGAATTTTCCAAAGTTTATTGTGATCCACACAGTCAAAGGCTTTGGCATAGTCAATAAAGCAGAAATAGATGTTTTTCTGGAACTCTCTTGCTTTTTCCATGATCCGGTGGATGTTGGCAGTTTGATCTCTGGTTCCTCTGCCTTTTCTAAAACCAGCTTGAACATCAGGAAGTTCACGGTTCACATATTGCTGAAGCCTGGCTTGGAGAATTTTGAGCATTACTTTACTAGCATGTGAGATGAGTGCAACTGTGCGGTAGTTTGAGCATTCTTTGGCATTGCCTTTCTTTGGGACTGGAATGAAAACTGACCTTTTCCAGTCCTGTGGCCACGCTGAGTTTTCCAAATTTGCTGGCATATTGAGTGTAGCACTTTCACAGCGTCATCTTTCAGGATTTGAAATAGCTCAACTGGAATTCCATCACCTCCACTAGCTTTGTTCATAGTGATGCTTTCTAAGGCCCACTTGACTTCACATTCCAGGATGTCTGGCTCTAGGTGAGTGATCACACCATCGTGATTATCTGGGTCATGAAGATCTATTTTGTACAGTTCTTCTGTATATTCTTGCCACCTCTTCTTAATATCTTCTGCTTCTTTTAGGTCCATACCATTTCTGTCCTCTATTGTGCCCATCTTTGCATGAAATGTTCCCTTGGTATCTCTAATTTTCTTGAAGAGATCTCTAGTATTTCCCATTCTGTTGTTTTCCTCTATTTCTTTGCATTGATCGCTGAAGAAGGCTTTCTTATGTCTTCTTGCTATTCTTTGGAACTCTGCATTCAGATGCTTATGTCTTTCCGTTTCTCCTTTGCTTTTCACATCTCTTCTTTTCACAGCTATTTGTAAGGCCTCCCCAGAAAGCCATTTTGCTTTTTTGCATTTCTTTTCCATGGGGATGGTCTTGATCCATGTCTCCTGTACAGTGTCATGAACTTCATTCCATAGTTCATCAGGCACTCTATCAGATCTAGGCCCTTAAATCTATTTCTCACTTCCACTGTATAATCATAAGGGGTTTGATTTAGGCCATACCTGAATGGTCTAGTGATTTGTATTGGGCAAATACTAAGAAATAAATCTGGAAACAAAGATATTGGGTATATTTTGAAAAATATTAATGAGTTAGCCAACACACCTTGTAAAGTGTTCAACCAAGCTATATAATCAAAGCTTTAAAAATGTAATTGTGAAATAAGCGTAAAGAGTCAGTTACTTGAGGCGAAACGGGATTAAGAGGCTACTGGAAGGATATTCTCGTACAAAGGTGTAAGTCTTTTAAAAAAGCACCTAAGTTAAGATAACTGGAGTGGGAAGAAAAAGATAAATCCAAGAGTCATTTTCAAGTAAAAAGCAACATGATATGGAGCATGAGTAGATGAAGCAAAATATAATAGTGGGCAATTATAATTCTAAGGCTCCAAATCTAGATATATTGAAATGTGGTGGTACCATTGGCAAAATAAACTTAAGAAGGACGTTTATGTGAAAAATTGATTTGCATTTTATTAATAATTCATTCATTTATTATTGTGATTGGAAATAATTTAGCTAAATTAAGAAATTTTCAATGAAACTATCCAATTTTTGCTAAGCAAATGTGAACATTATTATAAATGTTCCTTTACCTGTGTTTGGAAAGAAACAGATAGGGATGATGGTATAACATTTAAATATGTCATTTGCTTGCTGGAGAGGGTGTGGAGAAAAGGGAACCCTCTTACACTGTTGGTAGGAATGTAAATTGGTGCAACCACTATGGAAAACAGTATGAAGGTTCCTCCAAAAACTGAAGTTGCCAAATGATGCAGCAATTCCATCCTGGACATATATCCAGACAAAATTAAGATCTATGGACTCCTGCATTAAAGCACTATTTACACTAGCCAAGACATGGAAACAACCTAAATGTCCATTGACAGGTAAATAAATAAAGAAGATGCGCTATTATATGTACACAAAAGCATTACTCGGCCATAAAAAAGAGTGGAAGAATGCCATTTACAGCTACCTGGATGCAATGTACATCAGAAAGAGAAAGACAAATACCATATGGTATCACTTCTAAATGAGATCTAAAATATGACACAAATGAACATTACTGTAAAACAGAAACAGTCTTACAGACACACAGATTAGATTTGTGGTTTCCAAGGGGGAGGAGGATGGAAGAGGGGATGACTGGGAGTTTGGGATTAGCAGATAACAAACTGTTACATCCAGAATGGATAAAAAACAAGGTCCTACTCTATAGCACAGAAAACTATATTCAATATCTTGTGATAAACCATAATGGAAAAGAACATATATGCATGTGTGTGTGTATAACTGAGTCACCTTGCTGACAGTGGAACTTAGCACAACAGTGTAAATCGACTACACTGCATACTCTTTTTTTAAAGTTACATTTATATAAAAAAAAGTTGGCATTTTCTAACCATCAGGAGGTATGTTTTAAATATCTTACAATTTTGTCTTTTACTTCAGTAAGGCTGAAATTTTTAAAAATAAAGTCATTTGTCAAATGACTCAGTTGTGGGCATGAATATTTATTCATTATGAAGTATATATTTTTAATATTCAGTTCTATTGGCAATCACAATTATGTGAAGTGGAATGGAATTTTATTCAAGATAGAAAGAATAATTTCTCATTCTTAGGTCCCAAGAAATGCTAGGAGCTATATTCCATGTAAATTATTTCAGTGAGAAAATTAAAAATAAACAGGCCACCCTTTTAACACTATGTTTTATTATAGTAAGTAGAATTATCTGCAACATTTCCCAGTTTTTTTTTTTATTTGACTTTTCCATCTGTTATTTTTTATGCTTCACACCTGCTGAGTCTCTGAAAACTAGGGAAATCAACTTTTTTTTTTTTGCAAAGATGTATATTTGTGCATTGCTTTGTTCTGAAACTAATAAAATTTGAAAATGCTACTTAAGATTGTGTGGTGTCTTGTGGAAAATAGGAATTACCTCAATAAAGTAAACTAAATTACCTATCTTGACCGGAATAAAGAAATATTTTGATATGACTATTAGCACTTATATATTAGTTGATTTACTTTGTAATTTTTGTTATGTATAAAAAGAACAAAATATATATTCACCTTTATAAATTACACTTAATTTTTTGATATAAGAATACTGTATTAAGCTTTACTGTTTCTATAAGTTCTGGGAGCCTCTAGCAAATTATGGAACCCAAGGAGGGGGATCTGGCAACCTCTGCTTTGGAGCCAGTCAATCAAACGTACAGGTAACAATCCAGACTTGCAACTGGTGTCTAGAGTCCAAGGAGGGGGTCATGGGAAACTGCAGTGAGACAGAAGCACAGAGGAAAACCCGGACTTGCAACTGACATCTGAAGCTGGGAGGAGGGTGCTCAGTGGTGTGGAACTGAACCCTTAACCTGTGGAATCTGGCCCACCTCTTAATACCATCACATGAGATATGAGGTTTTCTACATATGCATGTGGGTAGGGGACATTCAGACCACAGCACATGATAATACCTGAACTCAGTATCTAGGTATATGCAGTCATATAAAATGTATCCATAACAAGAGGGAACAAAAAGAGTTGCTGGAAACATGAGAAGCTGAAAGAAAGATATGGAACGGATTGGCCCTTAGAGCCTGCAGAGACAGCACAGTCCTGCCAGCACCTTAATTTTGAACTCCTAGCCTCCAGAACTGTGAGAGAATACATTTCTGTTAAGACACACACACACACAAACACAACAATCCAGTTCCTTGTTCTCTGTGCTTCAATTACGTTGATTGTCTCTGATATACAAAATCATTCTATTATCAAGCTATCATTAAACTCCTCATAGTATCAAACTTCTTTCTGCCTCAGCGTTCATAGTGTTCATAATGCCATTTAATATGGTACTCAAGTTAAATTTTAAAACAACTGAAAACATGGAGAAAAATAAAAGGAAAACACATATGAATAGTTTCTAAGAAGCCAAGAATACAGAAGAAAACTATAAGATTGCCAACATTGTCAGATACTACAGAAAGACCACATAGGAAGATAGTTAAAATAGACTAGGTTAGCATCTTAGGAAATCTTCATTGTTTCTTTTTTCCAAAGTAGCACATTATCTCTCAAATTGGCACCCGAAAGCAGTGTGATTAGTGATGACTAGGAACTGAGTATTGTAAGAGACCATCTTTTAAAGAGTATCTTTGGTGGCAGGAAAAAAAAAAAAAGACAAATGGATTAAGAAATATAATTTAGTGACAGTGTAGTGACGAATATTTGAGATGAAAGGTATCTTTTAAGCAAGGTCTTGGAGGACTTTGGAAAGGATGTAAAGTTCACAAGTAGAGGGTAAATCTAGCAGGAAAATTAAAGATGTATGATAGCACAATGGGGTAGGAACACAGCAGAAAGAGGAGAGTCCTAGTAAACACATCTGATGGGCTCAATTTCCTCTGTAGAGAAGCAGCTCATCATTCCAGCCCTATAGACAGAAGATCAAATCCAACATAGTTTTTCTAGTCAGCATTTCATGCCCAATATAAATGTATTTGCTTTTAAAGTCACAAGTGCCAATTTTAAGAAGGGTTGTAAACACCATCTGTACTTCTGAATCCTCAAATTCCTTCAGTGTCACAAAAGATATATTTCAGATTTATTCTGGCAGCAAATAGCACAAAGAAATCAGTAGGTGATGGAACTGACAAATCTTGTTTCTCTTGTCTTACTTTCAGTTCAGTTCAGTTCAGTCACTCAGTCGTGTCCGACTCTGCGACCTCGTGAATTGCAGCACGCCAGGCCTCCCTGTCCATCACCAATTCCTGGAGTTCACCCAAACTCATGTCCATCGAGTCGGTGATGCCATCCAGCCATCTCATCCTCTGTCATCCCCTTCTCCTCCTGCCCCCAATCCCTCCCCAAATCAGGGTCTTTTCCAATGAGTAAACTCTTCACGTGAGGTGGCCAAAGGATTGGATTTTCAGCTTTAGCATCAGTCCTTCCAATGAACACCCAGGACTGATCTCCTTTAGATTGAACTGGTTGGATCTCTTTGCAGTTCAAGGGACTCTCAAGAGTCTTCTCTAACACCACAGTTCAAAAGCATCAATTCTTCGGCAGTCCAACTCTCACATCCATACATGACCACAGGAAAAACCATAGCCTTGACTAGACAGATCTTTGTTTGCAAAGTAATGTATCTGCTTTTGAATATGCTATCTAGGTTGCTCATAACTTTCCTTCCAAGGAGTAAGTGTCTTTAATTTCATGGCTGCAGTCACCATCTGCAGTGATTTTGGAGCCCCCAAAAATAAAGTCTGACACTGTTTCCGCTGTGCCCATCTATTTCCCATGAAGTTCCTATAATGTAGTACCACTGACTGCATGGTTTATCAGCAAGAAAAATGTATTTCTCACTGTTTTGGAGGCTATGAATTCAAGATGAGGCTTCCAGGATGGTCTGGTTCTGTTGAGAATCCTCTTCTAGATTCAGACACAGATCCTATTCACGAGGGCTCCACCTTATTATATAACTACCTCTCAAAGGCCCTACCTCCAAATATCATCATATTGAAGATTAAATTTCATCATTTCATCTTGCTGCTAAGTCGCTTCAGTCGTGTCCAACTCTGTGCGACCCCATAGATGGCAGCCCACCAGGCTCCCCTATCCCTGGGATTCTCCAGGCAAGAACACTGGAGTGGGTTGCCATTTCCTTCTCCAATGCATGCAAGTGAAAAGTGAAAGTGAAGTCGCTCAGTCGTGTCCGACTCTTAGCGACCCCATGGACTGCAGCCTACCAGGCTCCTCTGTCAATGGGATTTTCCAGGCAAGAGTACTGGAGTGGGGTGCCATTGTCTTCTCCATCTTGGGGAGACACAAATATTCTGTCCTTAATATCCTATCATAAGTAGTTTTTCTGGGGAAAGTACCAAAGCTCTTGATTAATAATATCAGGTGTATATGTGGTATCACACAAAATCAAACATTAGTTAAAGAAATAAGGGTGGATTTTAATCAGCAGTATACTATTGTCATAGGGGAAAGAATCTAGCTTGATATGAATTCAACTTCAATTTGTACAGAGGGACTCAGAGTTTCAAAGGGAGAATGGGAGCATAGAGAGGGGAATGAACAGGAACTCAGAAAAGTCAGAGAAGGAAAAACATTACCAAAAAAAAATAGAAAGTGGGAAGTTGGGCCTTGTGAAATCTGTCTGGTTTTGTCTTTGATGCTTATTAAAGTTAGGCCCTTCTTCCACAGAGACAGGGGTTCTTATCTTCAGGTGTGTTGGGTGGGACAAACAGTCAATTCTTTCCGCAGCCTTGTTTTCTCAGACATTTTAAAGTGGTGGTATTGGTTGGGTGGGGTGGGGGGGAGGGAGGTGGGCGGTAGAGGGTTATACTAGGGATGTGGCCTTCAGTTGTTAGAAATAATGCTTCTGTTTTGTTCAAGTGTACAAGCCAAGCAAAGGATGAGAAGAGCCTGGCAAGAGTTCAATCAGAGGGAGTCTTTTTTTTTTTTTTTTTTTAGTTGACTCATTGGAAAAGACCCTGATGCTGGGAGGGATTGGGGGCAGGAGGAGAAGGGGACGACAGAGGATGAGATGGCTGGATGGCATCACCGACTCGATGGACATGAATTTGGGTGAACTCTGGGAGTTGGTGATGGACAGGGAGGCCTCGCATGCTGTGGTTCACAAAGAGTCGGACACGACTGAGCAACTGAACTGAACTGAACTAATGGTATATATGTCAGTGCTACTACTCTCACAGTTCATCTCTCCCTCTCCTTCCCTCTGTGTGTTAAGTCTGGTCTCTTGCAAATTGGTTCATCAGTACCGTTTTTCTAGATTCCATATATATGCATTGATATACAATTTGTTTTTCTCTTAGCAAGAAGGTGCGGTATAGCACTGAGCACCCTCAGTACTCTGTGATGACCTAGAGGGGTGGAAGGGGATGGAAGGGAGGGAGGCTCCAGAGGGAGGGGACGTTTGTATATATATAGATGATTCGCGTGGCTGTACAGCAGAAACTAACATAACATTTTAAAGCAATTATATCCCAATTTTGAAAAAAGAGAGAATCTTTGTCAGTGGTTACTCTAGATTCTATCAGTGGAAAACAACCACTATCAATATCTGATTTTCTTTCAATGCTGATAGCAGGATGTCCATACTGGCTAGCCAAAATATTAAATATTCTCCTTTCTTTCAAAAATTCTGCAGTATCTCTTTTCTCATCTTTATAGTCTTAGAATTAAATCTTCAATATCTGATTGGGTTCCATGTTGTTACTTTACAGATTTTCTGTCTTAACTATTTTGGGGCAATCTCTTGAAGCTCTTTACTCATTTTCATAGGACAAAGGGTATGACCAATTTGCCTGTGTAGCAAAATAATTGGAGACAATCATGAATGGGAAAGAAAAACGCTCCTAGGAAGTCACAAGAGAAAGCAGTGGAGGTAACTAGTATCCACTGAGTACCAACAGTCTACTAGATGCAGTGCAAGTTGCTTTAGATTTGTTTCTAATAATGGGTTAATATAACACAGAAACTAACACTCAGAAAGATAATCTGTCAAGTTACACAATTCATAAACAGAAAAGGCTTAGTTTTAAATCTACATTACAAAAAGTAGAATCCAACTTGTACTGCCTCCCAAATAGTATTCTACCGCCTGCATTAGTTTCTAGGTTCCCTTTGTAATAGACTGAAATATTTTATATTTGTTCAATAACCAGAGAGAAACAGTGTGTTACAGGGAAATATATGGGTTTCTTCTTTATAATCAAGTTCAGAGCCATATCTGAAAATGGAAGGACACATAGTCACAGGACAGACATTCCCCCTGATCTTTTCTCAATAGCAAATGTCCAGAGGTACCTACCAGTGTGTTCTATATGTTCCATTATATAACACAGTTCTAAACATTTAACTTTGATTTAATCATGTCAATATGTCAATTGACATGATTTTCCTCCATCATTATGGTATTAAGATTAAAAAGAAAATAACAAATATATAAAGGGAATTTATTTCCAGGACTTCTCCACATTCTACACTTAAAATAGGCTACCACTTCCAAACTATCGGGTTTTCAGCTTGTTAAAAGTTAAATTGCTCATATGATTCTCATCTGTATAGGAAAAATTTTTAAGTATTCCCTTTTATTATCCTTGGGAATAAGCCTAAGTAGTTCTTAGACTGAATAATAACTGCAGAACTATTTGTTTTGGAGTTCAGCTTAATTCAACAAATATTTATTGAATACCTATATTTGGAAGGCAGTGTGATTATACCATTTAGAAGGTGGTGGTCCATTCTGAAATGTCATTTGAAGTGCTCTGATTTCTAGCTCCAGCATTTATTTCAAAGCTTAGATAGGAGGAACTTAATATATGAACTGGGAATCAGCTTTTATCCCTGACAAGATTTTAACAGAAAAAAGATCTCTCATCGCATGTGGGGACTGCATGACAGCATCTGTGTGCTGGTATACCAAGTCTGCAGCCCGAGCTTGCTCCCTTGTTTTCTAACCTAAGCACCCGCTCAGCAGGGACTGCCACAGATGGAAAGGCTACATTGGCATCCACCTCTCCCTCGTGTTTGGGTTTCTTCTTTGACTACTTATGTATTTTCCATGCAGCTCAGCTGCCAAGTCTCACACCTAAAGGGTCAATCCTTCACTATGTGTAGTTTAAGTAAAATTCCACAACTACTTCCAAACTGATGCCTGTACCAAGGGATTTCCAGCCATTTGGATTAAACAGAAAAAAAGAAAGAAAGAAAAGAAAAAAAAGCTAGGGGGGTAGGCATATCGTTTGGTACTGTCTCACTTACAAATTACTCATGCAGACCTGAGGAGACTTCCTCCACTTGTTAATGACCAGGGCAGATCTTCTCAACTGGTTGTCACAAGTTTTTCATTCATTATGTAATCCGTGTTAATGACTTCAGTATTTGTGGAAAAGGAACACATGACTCCAAAACTAGATTTTTTTTTTTTCTTTTCTTCCCCAGCATTGCTAGATTCTCCTGTAGGGATAATTTCCTGCTGTCACTGCCGTGAATTGTTAGAAAAATGATCCCAAGCTAAAATAGCTTCCATAGTCAATGTAAACCCACAGAGTCACCTGGCACTGACTTTGCCTCTGTCCCCTGAAAGAAATAACAGGCGAGATGTAAATCCAGTACCAATGTAATGCTAAGCAAAGAGAGCTGAAAAGGAAGAGGCACACTTTCCACTTTATTATTGTTATGCTTTCAGAGCACCTGTGAAAAGACATAGGTCAGACGTCCAGTCTGGGGTTTCAGAACACATTTTAGCAAGTTCAATGATTTGTGTGTGGCAGTGACCTATTTTAGTTGTAAATGTTTCTGTTTATTAAAAAAAAAATTATATATCTCACCCCATCAAATAAAAGAGAATCTTTTGGGAGACCTATTTTTTTTTAATTATGAATAATAATTAGAAACTCCAATCATATTATCTTTAGAGTCCTTTTAGGGGTTTATAAATTTCTAAACCAAATCCCTGATACATATTCAAGCTATTGTGAAGTGAACTGAAATTTGCTCAGTTGTGTCTCTTTGCCATCCCATGGACTATACTGTCCATGGAATTCTCCAGGCCAGAATACTGGAATGGGCAACCGTTCCCTTCTCCAGGGGATGTTTCCAACCCAGGGATTGAACCCAGGTCTCCTGCATTGCAGGTTGATTCTTTATCAGCAGAGCTAACAGTCCTCAAGCTATTAGACTGAATACAAAAAGAATAACAACAAGAATTTCAAAAAAATAAAAGATTAATGGAGGCTGAGTATCTCCAATATCCCCTGGGATTGTGATGTGTGTTTAACAGACGTTATCTCATAGAGATATAGATACTAGAAACTTACAAATTGCTTCTAGCTGATATATGTGTAACATGTGAGTGGCTGGGAAAACTAACAATTACATTTGTTTTACTTGGGTGTAGCAGTTAGAGATAGGCCCAGGGAAGTTCAAAGGGATGAAAGATTATGAAGGTTAATGGCTCATTTCCTTATTTATTTTTTCCCATAAGGATAAAGAGAGGGGGGAAAGAGAAATGTAGGGCAGAGAAAGGAGAAAAAGAAATCACTTTGCCATGCATTTAAAAAAAAGCCTTTGCTAATCAACCTATATTATCCAGGGGAGGATCTAAGAGCTTACTTCCATGTAGCTCTTGGCTTTGTTGAATGGTTATGTTGGATGGGAAAACTTCACTTCTTACTCCATTTCTCTTTGTTCTTGAATGAGATGGAGACACCTGGACCTTTTAACTTCTGTTGTTTTGTTTTGGTTGCTTGTTTTACCTAATTTAAAAAATGATCATGTCTTAAGAGTTAGAGGGCTGAATTACCTCAACAGTCTGAATATATTATGTGTTAATATTTGAAGTTTGCTAGGAAGACCAAATTGCATCTAACATGAAACTAAGCCATTCCGTGTGGGGCCACCCAAGACGGGCAAGTTGTGGTGGAGAATCTGACAGAATGTGGTCCACTGGAGAAGGCAATGGCAAACCACTTAGGTATTCTTAACTTGAGAACCCCATGAACAGTATGAAAAGGCAAAAAGATAGGACACTGAAAGATGAACTCCCCAGATTGATAGGTACGCAATATGTTACTGGAGATCAGTGGAGAAATAACTCCAGAAGTAATGAAGAAAAGGAGCCAAAGCAAAAACAACACCCAGTTGTCGATGTGACTGGTGATAGAAGCAAGGTCCGATACTGTAAAGAGCAATATTGCATAGGAACCTGTAATATTAGGTCCATGAATCATGGCAAATTGGAAGCGGTCAAACGGGAGATGGCAAGAGTGAATGTTGACATTCGAGGAATCAGCAAACTAAGTTGGACTGGAATGGGTGAATTTAACTCAGATGACCATTATATCTACTATTGTGGGCAGGAATCCATTAGAAGAAACGGAGTAGCCATCATCGTCAACAAAAGAGTCTGAAATGCAGTACAAGCCTGCAATCTCAAAAACGACAGATTGATCTCTGTTTGTTTCAGAGGCAAACCATTCAATATCAGGGTAATCCAAGTCTATGCCCCAACCAGTAATGCTGAAGAAGCTGAAGTTGAGTGGTTCTATGAAGACCTACAGACCTTTTAGAACTAACACCCAAAAAAGATGTCCTTTTCATTATAGGGTACTGGAATGCAAAAGTAGGAAGTCAAGAAACACCTGGAATAACAGGCAAATTTGGCCTTGGAATACAGAATGAAGCAGTGCAAAGGCTAGTAGAGTTCTGCCAAGAGAACACACTGGTCATAGCAAACACCCTCTTTCAACAACACAAGAGAAGACTCTACACATCGACATTACCAGATGGCCAACACCGAAATCAGGTTGATTATATTCTTTGCAGCCAAAGATGGAGAAGCTCTATTCAGTCAGCAAAAACAAGACAGGGAGCTGACTGTGGCTCAGATCATGAACTCTTTATTGTCAAATTCAGACTTAAATTGAAGAAAGTGGGGAAAACAAATAGACCATTCAGGTATGACCTAAATCAAATCCCTTATGATTATACAGTGGAAGTGAGAAATAGATTTAAGGGCCTAGAGCTGATAGACAGAGTACCTAATGAACTATGGACAGAGGTTCATGACATTGTACAGGCGACAGGGATCAAGACTATCCCCAAGAAAAAGAGACACAAAAAAGCAAACTGGATGTCTGAGAAGGCCTTACAAATAGCTGTGAAAAGAAAAGAAGTGAAAAGCAAAGGAGAAAGGAAAGATATATTCACTTGATTGCAGAGTTCCAAAGAATACCAAGTAAAGATAAGAAAGCCTTCCTCAGCGATCAATGCAAAGAAATAGAGGAAAACAATAGAATGGGAAAGACTGGAGATCTCTTCAAGAAAATTAGAGATACCAAGGGAATATTTCATGCAAAGATAGGCTCAATAAAGGACAGAAATGGTGTGGACCTAACAGAAGCAGGTGATATTAAGAAGAGGTGGCAAGAATACACAGACGAACTGTACAAAAAAGATCTTCATGACCCAGATAATCACAATGGCGTGATCACTCACCTAGAGCCAGACATCCTGGAATGGGAAGTCAAAGCATCACTATGAACAAAGCTAGTTCTGAAAGTACTGCACTCAATATGTCAGCAAATTTGGAAAGCTCAGCAGTGGCCACAGGACTGGAAAAGGTCAGTTTTCATTCCAATCCCAAAGAAAGGCAATGCCAAAGAATGCTCAAACTACTGCACAATTGCACTCGTCTCGCACACTACTAAAGTAATGCTCAAAATTCTCCAAGCCAGCCTTCAGCAATACATGAACCATGAACTTCCAGATGTTCAAGCTGGTTTTAGAAAAGTCAGAGGAACCAGAGATCAAATTGCCAACATCTGCTGGATCATCAAAAAAGCAAGAGAGTTCCAGAAAAACATCTATTTCTGCTGTATTGACTGTCAAAGCCTTTGGCTATGTGGATCACAATAAACTGTGGAAAATTCTGAAAGAGATGGGGATACCAGACCACCTGACCTGCCTCTTGAGAAACCTGTATTTAGGTCAGAAAGCAACAGTTAGAACTGGACATGGAACAACTGACTGGTTCCAAATAGGAAAAGGAGTATCTCAAGGCTGTATATTGTCAGCGTGCTTAATTAACTTATATGTAGAGTACATAATAAGAAACCCTGGGATGGATGAAGCACAACCTGGAAACAAGATTGCCAGGAGAAATATCAATAAACTCAGATATGCAGATGGAACCACCTTTGTGGCAGAAAGTGAAGAATAAATTAAGAGCCTCTTGATGAAAGTTAAAGAGGAGAGTGGAAAAATTTGGCTTAAAGCTCAACATTCAGAAAACTAAGATCAGAGCATCCGGTCAAATCACTTCATGGCAAATAGATGGGGAAACAGTGGCTGACTTTCTTTTTTGGGGCTCCAAAATCACTGCAGATGGTGATTGCAGCCATGAAATTAAAAGGTGCTTACTCCTTGGAAGGAAAGTTATGACCAACCTAGACAGCATATTCAAATGCAGAGACATTACTTTGCCAACAAAGGTCCATATAGTCAAGGCTATGGTTTTTTCAGTAGTCATGTATGTATATGAGAGTTAGACTATAAAGAAAGGTTAGTGCAGAATAATTAATGCTTTTGAAGTGTGGTGTTGGAGAAGACTCTTGAGAGTCCCTTGGACTGCAAGGAGATCCAACCAGTCCATCCTAAAGGAGATCAGCCCTGGGTGTTTATTGGAAGGACTGATTTGAAGCTGAAACCCCAATACTTTGGCTACCACATGCGAAGAGTTGACTCACTGAGAAAGACTCTGATGCAGGGAAAGATTGAGGGCAGGAGGAGAAGGGGATGACAGAGGGTGAGATGGTTGGATGGCATCACTGACTTGATTGGCATGGTTTTGGTTGAACTCCGGGAATTGGTGATGGACAGGGAGGCCTGGCGTGCTGCAGTCCATGGGGTTGCAAAGAGTCAGACATGACTTAGTGACTGAACTGAACTGTTATCGGTATTTCAGATAATTTACAATGGCTGTATTGCCTTTTAAAGTAAATTTTCTAGAGAATTATTTGCTACTTGAGCATCTACCTTCTTTCTGTGATATCAGAGAAGAAATTCCTTGAGCTTAAATGGGAGAAAATCCCCACATATTCTCTGATCATAAAGGTAAAATGATTCTTCAGACACTGTGGTGATCTCTGCCTGCAGCAGAATTGATTTATTTTCAAAATCAGTGTCTGGAGAAGAAAGAGGAGAGGTTAAAAAGAGGGGATGGATCTAAAGACAAAGAAGTATACCACGACATCTAGGTGAGGCTGGGGGTTAATGTAATTCTTCCCTGCATTTACCATGTTATGGAATGAAGGCAAGGAACATATGAGTGCAGTCACTGTGGAAACATGTTCTTTCTAGATCAGAACTCTGAGACAGTAGCTCATGACTCAATTCCCAAGAGTGACTTCTATCTGCAAAAGAATACATTTTCCAACAATTCCTTATTGAGTGGTCAAAAACAATTCATGACTTCAACTGATACTTGTCTGGGAGAAAATTAGACCAAATCTCATCACTTTAGATTACAAATGCATCTATATGTTGCATCAAATATATTTTTGATGAAATATACCTTATTCCAAATGCTAATATATGTACAACTGAAAAAAAAGTATTATAGAAATACTAACTGACTTAGTTTGTATTTGAAAGCACAGTATATCATCCTTTGAACAAGTTCCCTCACTACTTCACCTAATAGTTAATATCAGCTTGGATACTTAATAATCCTTCTCTAGTTTTCTTTAATTTTGTTATGTAAATATATATCCCTGAAAAATTTGTGGTTTACTTTCCCTATTTTGTGTTATATATAAAGACAAATAGTTTGTTCTGTGATTTTGCTGTTTCATATTTTATTATTTTTTGAATATGAATAACAGGATATCTGTGGTTGGGCTTTGTAGAACTTTGTTGCAACACTATAATAACTTATTTACTCATTATACTGTTGACATACATTTGGGGTGGTAACAGTTTTTGCTAATAAAAAGATGATGTTTTATATATTATTATAAACATCTTCTGGAAACATATGTGCAAGAATTTTCTGAGTAGAAAATTCTATTTTGGAGTAGAATTTCTGGAACATAATGTAAACAAACAGCAAACTTTGTTAAGTTAAGCCAAACTATTTTGCAATGTGGCTGTACTGATTTATACTCCTACCAGTAACTTGGTGATCCTTGTTTCTTCTTATAATATGACTGATTCTGGCTTAATTCATTTTTAATTAGGTTAATTCTCTGATATACATTGGTAAATTAAATTTATGAATACTAATTCTTAATTGGTATATATAAGGCAGATTCAGTTCAGTTCAGTTGCTCAGTTGTTTGTGACTCTTTGCTACCCCATGGACTGCAGCACACCAAGCCTCCCTGTCCATCACCAACACCCAGAGTTTACCCAAACTCATGTCCATTGAGTCGGTGATGCCATCCAACAATCTCATCCCCTGTCATCCCCTTCTCCTCCCGCCTTCAATCTTTCCCAGCATCAGGGTCTTTTCCAAGGAGTCAGTTCTTCATATCAGGTGGCCAAAGTACTGGGGTTTCAGCTTCAACATCAGTCCCTCCAATGAACACCCAGGACTGATCTCCTTTAGGAGGGACTGGTTGGATCTCCTTGCAGTCCAAGGGACTCTCAAAAGTCTTCTCCAACACCATAGTTCAAAAGCACCAATATTTAGGTGCTCAGCTTTATTTATAGTCTAACTCTCTTATCCATACATGACTACTGGAAAAGCCATAGCCTTGACTAGGTGGACCTTTGTTGGCAAAGTAATGTCTCTGTTTTTGAATATGCTGTCTAGGTTGGTCATAACTTTCCTTCCAAGGAGTAAGCATCTTTTAATTTCATGGCTGCAGTCACCATCTGCAGTGATTTTGGAGCCCAAAAAAAGAAAGTCAGCCACTGTTTCCACTGTTTCCCCATCTATTTGCCATGAAGTGATGGGACTGGATGCCCTGATCTTTTCTGAATGTTGAGCTTTAAGCCAACTTCTCCCACTCTCCTCTTTCACTTTCATCAAGAGGCTCTTTAGTTCCACTTCACTTTCTGCCACAAAGGTGGTTCCATCTGCATATCTGAGTTTATTGATATTTCTCCCGGCAACCTTGATTCCAGCTTGTGCTTCTTCCAGCTCAGCGTTTCTCATGATGTACACTGCATACAAGTTAAATAAGCAGGGTGACAGTATACAGCCTTGATGTACTCCTTTTCCTATTTGGAACCAGTCTGTTGTTCCAGGTTCTAACTGTTGCTTCCTGACCTGCACACAGGTTTCTCAAGAGGCAGGTCAGGTGGTCTGGTATTCCCATCTCTTTCAGAATTTTCCACAGTTTATTGTGATCCACATAGTCAAAGGCTTTGGCATAGTCAATAAAGCAGAAATAGATGTTTTTCTGGAAGTTGCTTGCTTTTTCGATGATCCAGGTGATGTTGGCATTTTGATCTCTGGTTCCTCTGCCTTTTCTAAACCCAGCTTGAACATCTGGAAGTTCACGGTTCATGCATTGCTGAAGCCTGGCTTGGAGATTTTTGAGCATTACTTTACTAGCGTGTGAGATGAGTGCAATTGTGTGGTAGTTTGAGCATTCTTTGGCACTGCCTTTTTTTGGGATTGGAATGAAAACTGACCTTTTCCAGTCCTATGGCTCGCCACTCCCATAACACAGATATCTTCTCCAGAACTTTATGTGGTTTTTCTTCATATTCTTTTTATTGTGTCCAATAATGCATAGACATCCTTCATTTTATTGTAGTCATATTAATCATTGTTCTATGATTTGTATTGTCAAATCTCTATTTAAGAATTTATTTTCTATCTCAAGGATCTTGAAGATATTTTCCTATGTTCCCAACTAAATTTTTTAGAAGTTTTACCTTAGACACTCTTTATTTTACCTCCATTTTAATGTATATATCCACAGTGGGAATTAGGCATCCATTTTTTTCCCATTTGTATATGCAGTTTTAGCACTCTGTATATTAAATAGTCCATCTACTCTCCACTAAGTTGTGTTGTTTCTTCTATCATAAACTCTATAAGAAAGAGTATTTCTATGCTTTCATATGTCCCCATATATACTATGGCTCTGGTGTAAGTCTTCATATCTAACAGGGCAAGTTATTCCATTTTCTTCTTCAGAGTGTTTTTTTTTAAAGATTTTAAGACCTTTATTTTTTTATTTTATTTTTAAACTTTACATAATTGTATTAGTTTTGCCAAATATCATAATGAATCCACCACAGGTATACATGTGTTCCCCATCCTGAACCCTCCTCCCTCCTCCCTCCCCGTAACATCCCTCTGGGTCATCCCAGTGCATTAGCCCCAGGCATCCAGTATCATGCATCGAATCTGGACTGGCATCTCGTTTCATACATTGTATTTTACATGTTTCAATGCCATTCTCCCGAATCTTCCCTCCCTCTCCCTCTCCCACAGAGTCCATAAGACTGTTCTATACATCAGTGTCTCTTTTGCTGTCTCGTACACAGGGTTATTGTTACCATCTTTCTAAATTCCATATATATGCGTTAGTATACTGTATTGGTGTTTTTCTTTCTGGCTTACTTCACTCTATAATAGGCTCCAGTTTCATCCACCTCATTAGGACTGATTCAAATGTATTCTTTTTAATGGCTGAGTAATACTCCATTGTATATATGTACCACAGCTTTCTTATCCATTCATCTGCTGATGGGCATCTAGGTTGCTTCCATGTCCTGGCTATTATAAACAGTGCTGCGATGAACACTGGGGTACACGTGTCTCTTTTAATTCTGGTTTCCTCAGTGTGTATGCCCAGCAGTGGGATTGCTGGGTCATAAGGCAGTTCTATTTCCAGTTTTTTAAGGAATCTCCACACTGTTCTCCATAGTGGCTGTACTAGTTTGCATTCCCACCAACAGTGTAAGAGGGTTCCCTTTTCTCCACACCCTCTCCAGCATTTATTGCTTGTAGACTTTTGGATTGCAGCCATTCTGACTGGTGTGAAATGGTACCTCATAGTGGTTTTGATTTGCATTTCTCTGATAATGAGTGATGTTGAGCATCTTTTCATGTGTTTGTTAGCCCTCTGTATGTCTTCTTTGGAGAAATGTCTATTTAGTTCTTTGGCCCATTTTTTGATTGGGTCGTTTATTTTTCTGGAGTTGAGCTGTAGGAGTTGCTTGTATATTTTTGAGATTAGTTGTTTGTCAGTTGCTTCATTTGCTATTATTTTCTCCCATTCTGAAGGCTGTCTTTTCACCTTGCTAATAGTTTCCTTTTATGTGCAGAAGCTTTTAAGGTTAATTAGGTCCCATTTGTTTATTTTTGCTTTTATTTCCAATATTCTGGGAGGTGGGTCATAGAGGATCCTGCTGTGATGTATGTTGGAGAGTGTTTTGCCTATGTTCTCCTGTAGGAGTTTTATAGTTTCTGGTCTTAGGTTGAGATCTTTAATCCATTTTGAGTTTATTTTTGTGTATGGTGTTAGAAAGTGTTCTAGTTTCATTCTTTTACAAGATTATATTTGGGCCTTTTTCTCTTTCATACTCATTTTACATAAACGTATCAAGTTCATGCATGCACTCCAAAAGATCTGCCTTTGATTCTGTTTGAATTACATTGATTATATTGATTGATTGGGGTAAAATTGACATCTGTACAATATTTAGCAAAATATGCAAGAGAACATGGGATAGCTTTTGATTTAGTTAGGTATATGTATCTGTCTATCATATATCTATTTATCTATTTATTGAGATATAGTTGATGTACAATATAAGTTTCAGGTGTACAACATAGTGATTTACAATTTTTAAAGGTTATATTCCTTCAATAGTCATTATAACATATTGTTTATATTTCCTGTGTTTTACTATTTATCATTGTATCTTATTTATTTTATGTATGATAGTTTGTACTTCCTAATCCCCTAACCCTAACTCCAAAATAGGTATTTTTAATGATTGAATAAAATTTTATAATTTTCTTTATAAAGGAGATACTATTTGTTAGACATAATTTCACATACTTTATGTATGACTTAAATGGCATTTCAAGTTACAAATATATTTGAACTGACATTCAACTGTGTACAAAATGGTCTTGTTTTGTAAATATTAATGCTTTTTCAGTTAACAATGAACTGTACAGTTTGTGTATAATTTTAAAATAAAGATGTATTATTTGTAAATAATAACAATTTGTTTTTTCCATTCAGCTCTTACATCTTTTGCCTAATGTGTTGCTTCATTTTGAATTTCCAGTATGATGCTTTGTAAAAATGATAATAATTGGCATCTTTAAATTGTTACTGATTTTAAAAAGAATAGATTTCAACAATTCACCTTAAGTGCAGTGTTTGTTATGGCTATCTTACCTATCTTCGAGTTAAGAAAATTCCTTTTTTATGGACCGTCTTACTTATTTGACAAGAGAAATCAACTTGAACAGTTTAGCACATTCTTTAATTTTTTACTGTTATTAACATCCTTTGATTCTAGGAAATGTATATAAAGTAAGTAGGAAACAACTCCCTGGAGGTTTGGAAAATAGCCATAGGGCATGTGAAAGTGAAAGCTGTTCAGTCTGCCTCTTTATGACCCCACGGATTGCAGTCCATCAGGTTCCCCTGTCCATGGGATTCTCCAGGCAAGAATACTGGAGTGGGTAGCCATTCTCTTCTCCAGGGGATCTTCTCCTCCTAGGGATCAAATCCAGGTATCCTGCATTGCAGGCAGATTCATTACCATATGAGCCACCAGGGAAGCCCTGTAATCCAACTCAAAATAATCTTTAAGTAAGTCATTGAAACATAGCTCTGAACGTTTCTGTATCAGAAAGAACATGAGGAATCTGCTCCTGAGGGTGAGAGAATAGTGGGGAAGAAAGACTGCAATCCCCGTGTGACCACAAATATCATAAATTGAAAGGCAAACTTCACTGTAATTCAGCTGATGTTTCATATTTATGAGTTATAATTCCACCTAGGTGCTATAATATTATCTCCACTTTGTATATTAACATGAAGCAAATGCTTAGTTATATTATATGAGTTTACCAATGTCGCATGACCTGGAGACAAGACCAGAGGAAGAAGTCAATCTTATTATCTTTAATTCCCTAGTCATTTCTACACAGCTACCAAGGTGACTTCTCCATAACTTCAAAAGATTACTCTTACAGAATTTTATGTGAATTCTCACATAAAATCTGTCTAAATTGATTATTTGATTAATGTGATTTAAATGAATTTCTGTAATATTTTATGGAATGCATTGTATACAATTCTATAAGTTCTTACATATTTAGTCATTCATTATCCAAGGCACTTGTTTCCAATCTAAAATTCTCACAATCTCCTCCTGATGTCACTTCTCCCAAAGCCTGTCACTTTATCAAGCTAACTTGTTCTTTTTCACTCTGAAAGTCACACGAGAAGCAACTTGTCATCTTCAGCTGCAGAAGCAGAACTTTCTGTGGGATCCCTGACTAACTAAGTCTAGGAAGCACCCAATCAGGTCAGCTATCCCTTCAATTCTGCTGAGTCTTAGGCTGAGACTTGGCCAGTCAGATCATTCTCTACACGCTGGTGACCCTCATCTCTAGGCCATTTAAATATTCCTAGTTTACCAAGAGATTTGATAAGATGTAAAAAATATTTCCCAATTCTAATTACTATTCTCATGAACTCTTTTCACCTGTCCACTAAATTTTAGAGGCATTGAAACCAAAACGAAGCAGTTCAAAGCTCTTTGCAAACTTGTAAATTTTATATACAAATAACAGTATGTTCATTATAATACGTACATAACTGTGCTCCTCCTCAGTACCTTCAGTCGTATCCGACTTTTTGTGACCCTATGGACTGTAGCTTGCCAGTCTCCTCTGTCCATGGGATTCTCCAAGCAAGAATACTGGAGTGCATCAGCATGCCCTCCAGGGGACCTTCCCAACCCCGGGTTCGAACCTGGGGCCTCCTGCATCTTCTGCATCACAGGTGGATTTTTTACCACTGAGCCACCAGGGAAGCCCATATACATAATACACAATATATATTAATCTGCATTAAACATCATCATATAGTATAATACTCTTGTATGT
The DNA here is from genome assembly GCF_029378745.1 of Bos indicus. NCBI lineage: Eukaryota > Metazoa > Chordata > Mammalia > Artiodactyla > Bovidae > Bos > Bos indicus. Next base: position 32,218,934 of record NC_091776.1, on the reverse strand, counting down.
AGTTATATTAAAAACCAATATTATCATTATCCTGTTTCTTCAAGTAGGATCACATAATCCATAACCAGGAATTAACCATAGCTGGGTTATATAGGGTTTCCCAGCTTGCACTAGTGATAAAGAAGCTGCCTACCAATCTACGTAGGAGACGTAAGAACTGTGGGTTCAATCCCTGGATCAGGAAGATCCCCTGGAGGAGGGCATAGCAACCTACTCCAGTATTCTTGCCAGGAGAATCCCATGAACAGAGAAGTCTGGTGGGCTACAGTCCATAGGGTGGCAAAGAGTCAGACATGACTGAAGTGACTTAGCACGCATGTACACATGGGTTGTTAATATTGTTTTCAATTCATAATTGTTTAACTTTGACACTATAATAATTTTAACATAATACAGAACTTCATTTTTAACACTTTTGGATAAAATTTTCCCTATAAACAGGTACAGGTGAATCAGACTACTAGGGGTGTGTTGGTTGACACTCCCAGTGGCATGATGACAAAGATATACAGGTGACTTGGAACAAGTTCCTGTCACTGTGAAGAAGGGACTTCAGAGCACATGATCTTTCTACAGTGGCTCAGAAACATCACCCTGGTATCTGAAAATCAGTACAGTCATACAACCTTTATGTTCATTCAAATACAACATTTGAGGGAACTTTTTCTATTTTCTCTCTGCTCAAATTGTACTTTTATATTTGTGTAGTTTTGGGGGGCCTGAAAATAGTTCAGTAACAGGAATGTTGTTAGGAATTTGGGGCTTAGTTTCTGTACAGTACAAGGCTGTTTTATTTTTTATTTTTTAACTTTTCAATATTTTATTGGTTTTGCCATATATCAACATGAATCTGCCACAGGTATACACATGTTCCCCATCCTGAACCCTCCTCCCTCCTCCCTCCCCTACCATCCCTCTGGGTCATCCCAGTGCACCAGCTCCAAGCATCCAGTATCGTGCATTGAACCTGGACTGGCGACTCATTTCATATATGATATTATACATGTTTCAATGCCATTCTTCCAAATCATCCCACCCTCTCCCTCTCCCACAGAGTCCAAAAGACTGTTCTATACATCAGTGTCTCTTTTGCTGTCTCATATATAGGGTTATTGTTACCATCTTTCTAAATTCCATATATATGTGTTAGTATACTGTATTGGTGTTTTTCTTTCTGGCTTACTTCACTCTGTATAATAGGCTCCAGTTTCATCCACCTCATTAGAACTGATTCAAATGTATTCCTTTTAATGGCTGCAAGGCTGGCGGACCCCGCCCCGCCCCTTAGAGATGCTTTTAAGTACAAGATTTTCATTTCAGTTAAAAAATATCTGTACTTTTAAAGATCAATTTTAAATTAAAGACTCAAGAATATTTCTAATCTATTTGTTCATTTATATTTCCTTGTTATTAAGCAGATATAAATGGATATTAATTTGGATATGAATTTTTTAATTACCATGACAACAAAGAGAGATTGATTGAAACACATATTAAAAAAAAAAAAAAAAAACCTGATTTGAACAAACTCATAACTTGAACGTATTTACAAAAGAAAAAGTTCTTAGAATAACCTTGTAAATGGTTTACTTGGAGAGCTGAAATGTGTATTTGAAAGTTGAATATTTTGCCAGGAGTACATACACACACAAAAGCATGTTTTCTCCTTGATATGTTTCTCCATGCATCCTTCAGAGCCCAGCAGAAGTCAGGGAAAGGACTCCCATTAACACAGCTCAAAGGAGCTCAAAGGACTGAACTGCCCTAAGGGGCAGACGACTCCATCCAGCTAAGGAGTTTTGGACTTCATTCCAGAGAATTCATTAAGAAAGCAAAAAAGGTAAAAGTTCCCCAAAGATCACACACTACCTCTGCCTTAAAACTGCAATTTTAATTCTGGGGTGCTGAAACTGTGTCAAATAGCCTATAGCAAGCTATGTACTGCAAATGTACTAAGCGCTGCAAAATGATGCAAAATAAATACTTACTGTGTTTTGAGAACTAGCTCATTAGTAGGGGAAATACTATACTATACACACCCTAAGGATATTTGAGCATTCACATAGGCACATAAATGTTGATGTGAAGTGTCATTCATAGATGAGGCTAGCTGTATATTTTTTTATTGACATAACTATTGAATTTCTACTCAGTTGACTAAGGGCTTGATGAGATTTGTTGGTTAAGGGAAACACCTGGATAAAACTAATGATCAAAATGGCCATAACTTGATTTTGAATACTACTTTCCCATTCCAAATATTTTCACTTAAAACAAAAGCCTGTAAAACAGGTGATAGTATTATGAGCCTAATTTCACAGGTGGGAAAATTAAGGTTATCAGAGGGCAAACAAATGTCCCAGGATTCTGACATGAAGATGTGTGCGCAAGGCATTTATGTGTAAGTGTGCTTGAGATCATTATGTGTGGGAGACAGCAGAAAGAAACAAGATAGGCAGAGGAAGAGGACGGGTTGCAATGCAGTTCTAACACAGCCTTCAGTAAACATCATGGAAGGTCCTAGGATCTGGCATGACCCTTCAGAGGTCAGATCTGCAACAGCACTGACCTTAATTTCTGAAGGGGATGATGGCAGAGAACAGTTGTGTGCTACCATGCCCAGAAACTAGGGAAACCGTCTTTTATTCTTGAAGGGTTATCTTGGTGCCACAACATAGGATCCACCAGATGGATCAGGAATTACACAGGAAAAAAGTATGCAAACCAAAATGCAACTGGATTCTAAAATTAGAAATTCTACTCCTGCCCTATTGGCTCAGATGGTAAAGAATCTGCCTGCAATACAGGAGACCCATGTTTGATCCCTGGGTTGGGAAGATCCCCCTCTAGAAGGGAATGTCAACTATTCTTGCCTGGAGAATCCCCTGGACAGAGGAGCCTGGTGGACTATAGTTTACGGGATTGCAAAGAGCTGGACATGACTGAGCAACTAACACATAACTTCACATCACTCCTGCCTTACATGTAACTATATGATTTTGTAAGGTGTTCTATCATTTTGTACCAATTTACATGACTTCATTCATCTTTCATTAAAACTGAATTTTAAAACAGCATTCAACTATAAACAAAGAAGTTTGTTCACATTATAAAGATAAAGTAATAATAGCAAGACATTTTCATAATGCTTATTTTCTGAATTGGTGAACATGTTGAAATATAAAAATAAATACTGGATATGCATCTATTTAATTAAAGTTACATATAAAAAGAATAAGGAAATATGAAAATTGAAGACTGATATTTTGGCTTGAAGCATCTCTAGGGTCAACAGGAGGTCTGAAGTTTATAAAAAAGAGAATGTGGACCTCGTCTAGGGATCACCTATTATATAGTTATACTGTCTTTCTCTGGCTTTGAGAAAATGATTAAATCATGCACTATACAATTATTCTCAAGCCTGGAGTAAAGAAGAGCAACAGAAAGGGTTTAAGAGAGATAGCAATTAATTTTCTAAGTGTATATATGAAGCCATGCTTTGTGCTGTAAATCCTCCATATCTATGTGAAAATAAAATTGGCTTTGCTTGCTTATAAAACATGTAGTCCTTAGGATTGTTCTAAATCCAGAGAATTAGTAGAATAAAATAAATTATTCCAGCAATATGAAACTATGAAGTCAAATGACTAAACAAAATTATATTACACAAAGTTATTTGCCTAGTAGAAAGTATGTCTTCATACTTCTCATTGTGTTAATGGTTCACTGGAATACATTCAGGTGAGTGAAGTCGCTCAGTCGTGTCTGACTCTTCACGACCCCATGGACTGTAGCCCACCAGCCTCCTCCGTCCATGGGATTCTCCAGGCAAGAATACTGGAGTGGGTTGCCATTTCCTTCTCCAGGGATCTTCCCAACCCAGGGATCGAACCCAGGTCTCCCACATTGCAGGCAGATGCTTTAACCTCTGAGCCTTGCAAATCATCTGAACATCTTTATCTTTGTCTGTAATGATAGCTGTTGAATGCCAGCTTCTAAAATATCACCAGTAAAACCTGTTTGTAATAGAAAGATGATATTTTTGCTTACTGTAGTAAGAGAGAATATGATCTCACCAGAACTTTGGCAGTATGTGGAGGGAGAGAGGCAAAGTGGGTATCTTTTAGAATTTAAAGTGTGGTTTCAGGTGTGTCTTTGAAAGGCGGGGACTCAGTTAAGACTGGCTACGTATGATATATCAGTAGTTTAAGATTGGTGAACATAGAAATCTGAGAATTTTGAGACAATGGGTTCAAATAGTCTGAGTTTAAACCATCAGTGAATGCTATCTAACAGGGGTCAAGTAGGATATTATATGGGCTTCCCTAGTGGCTTAGATGGTAAAGAATCTGCCTGCAATGCAAGAGACACATTCGATCCCTGGGTTGGGAAGATCCCCTAGAGAAGGGAAAGGCAACCCACTCCAGTCAGTATTCCTGCCTGGAGAATTCCATCGACAGAGGAGCCTGGCGGGCTACAGTCCATGCGGTCACAAAGTGTCGGACATCACTGAGAGACTAACACTTTCACTATTTTCTCAGGGTGTTGTATACTGGGGATAACCTGATAAGCCAAACCAGACAACGTCCTTATCTTGCAGAGTTTAGGTCTGTTGGGAAAGGATCTGGAGAAAGCTCCAAAAATGAACAATCAAGTTGTTTGCCTCAGCAATAGTCTTCTGAAAATAAAGTCATGTTAATGTAGACAGAATGTGTTTAGGGGAAGATAATTTCTTTCTCATAGTCAAGAGATGACTTGCTGGTGTTAAAATGTCAGCACTGGATTTCAGCTTCTCAGTGACTAGCAGTGGGACTTTGGATGAGTTCCTAAATTTTACTGTACAACATTTTCCTTTTCTGTGCTTACATATGTTTGTCACGAGGATTAAACGGACAATATTATGAAGACAATTTGAACTGCAGCTGACACACAGTAAGTAAATCAGTAGGTTTTTACTGTTTCCCTCAGACTTTACCATCCATTTGCACAATATTCACTATTTTCCAAGTATATGCCTCTTTTAGGCAAGAACTAAGGGGTGAAAAAAAAAGATAATTTTATTTGGAGGTATAGTACATTCAAATAATCATCTCATTGAGTGCTTATGTGTGTGTGCATGCCCATATCAGTGAAGACATTCTTCAAGGCTCGTTTAACAAATTTAAAGTAGAATGTCACACAAACATTGCTGAAAATAAAGTATTTTAAAGCACCTAAGTTTTTAACACACATTAAAAATTATAACATTGGATGATATTGTAGACTAAAACTCCTCTTATGGTTGCTTACACTTTTTCTACTTTAATGTAAAAAAAAATATAGCAATAAAATGCCATTATGGTTATCAGAATAACAAAGGATCAAGTAGAGCCAGAAAGCAGAGTCCATAATATCTAGGTTGTTTATGGCATTATTCTTCTAAGAAACATTTATGGAGTAAATATGGAGTAAATATTTAGGGAGTAAATATAAAAAACCTAATATGGGGCCTTCCTGGTGGCTCAGTGGTAAAGAATCTGCCTGCCAATCCAGGAGACTTGGATTCAATCACGAGTCTGGAAGATCTGCAGAAGGAAATGGCAACTCACTCCACTATTCTTGCCTGGGAAAGAAGGGAAAGAGGAGCCATGCAGGCTATAGTCCATGGGGTTGCAAAGAATCAGACATGAGTTAGTGACTAAGCAACAGCAGAAATATGGGTCAAGTGGGGTGTTATATACTGGGGATAATATAATATCCTGATAAGCCAAACCAGACAATGGCTGTGTCTTGACAGAGTTTTGGTCTATTGGGAGAGGAAAATATAAATCAAATCATCATGCAAGGAAATAATGATAGAGATGTGAAAAGAAGGATGATCCTGGATGGCTTTCAGTAGAAAATGTCACTTGACAAAGGATAAGGAGGCATCTACTAAGTTAAAAGGCTGAGGGTCCTGGGATGAGGTTTCCACACATAGAATGTGCTATGGTGAGAGGACAAATAACCATTGGCCTGAAAGAAGGCTAGCTCAATGCTGTTGCAGAGAGCTGGGGAGAGTATTGAATGAAATCAAGCTGGGAAGATTGTAGAGGTCTGACTGTGTAGAATCTTAAAGTCTATCTGGAATCCACATTAAGGATTTTGACCTTATTCTAAACTCACCAGCAGATTTTAAGCAGGGTTGAGAGAAGAGGGTGGGGAAGAAGAATCCATATGACTCCTGATTGAGATTTAGAGTTAACTTTGAAAAGCTACCTTTTAGAGAAGTAATTGGAATAAATAACAAGGTTCTTAAAGGATAGATATTTCTTCTCCTGTGAATTTTCCCATTTTAAGTCAATAGGTAACTTATTGCTGCTTTATAGTTACTGAGTTTATGATTTGAGTTGTAGAATTAAATAACTGAGGATCTATTTAAAAATACTATGCCAATGTCTATTTACAGAACAGTTACTTGGTTACTCAGAACAGTTACTCTGTTACAGGGAATACCCTGTAACAACTTTAATCTACATCGTCAACTATAAATAAAAAATAGAGAGTGATAAAAACCAAGTAAGTAAAGGAAAATGGCTATCCTTTCTTATTAGATACTTAACATACTTTGACTCATCTGTGCTGTTTTTTCATCTGCTTTTAAACAAGGCTCTATTAATAAGGATTGAATATTATACCAACTGACTTTATTTTCCTTAAATTTGGAAAAGCCGTCCTAAAGAAAAGACTTGTTATAGAAGAATAAAAGGAGACCACAATTCTCAATTTCTTGGAAGTCTATCATTTTAAAGAGGCAATGGGCTCAATGGGTTCATTTCTGGAATATAAATGCAGTCCCTACAAGCAAAACTTATGGACTGGTAAAGTAAATTCAGAATGAGACATGGATTTTAAGTAATTAGACCTACTGAACAGTGGCGCTTCCAGTATCTAGAAATAGTCTAGCAGAAGTTTCATTCTGATCTCAAACTTTAAAAGAAACCCCAAGATTCTGATTTTATTTTTCTAAAAGAAAACCTCTATCAATGTTACTACTTGTTCCGTAGAAACATCTGCCTCTGAATTGTGAGTCTCACTTTCAACCATGATGATAGAACATTCTTTCACCTCTTTGCAACTAAAGTCTCAGAGAGACTACTACAACCGCCTTGTGTGTGTTACTTGCTCAGTTGTGTCCGACTCTTTGCGACCCCATGGACTCCAGCCTCCTCCATGGAGTTCTCCAGGCAGGATTACTGGAGTGGGTAGCCATTTCCTTCTCCAAGGAATCTTCTTGATTCAGTGATCAAATCCAGGTCTCCCGCATTGTAGGTGGATCCTTTACTGTCTCAGCCTCCAGAGAAGCCCCAACAACCACCTTACTTTTGGAAAAAGTAAAGTAAATTACTGCAGATGTCAAACATGAAAAAAAAAAAAAATTAAATGAAGTTAAAGTATGTTTCAGAATTGAAAATAAACTGAGTTAATGACCTAGTGCTGGTTGAATTTCCGAGAAGGCAATGGCAATCCACTCCAGTACTCTTGCCTGGATAATCCCATGGGCGGAGGAGCCTGGTAGGCTGCACCCCACGGGGTCGCTAAGAGTTGGACACGACTGAACGACTTCACTTTCACTTTTCACTTTCATGCATTAGAGAAGGAAATGGCAACCCACTCCAGCGTTCTTGCCTGGAGAATCCCAGGGATGGGGGAGCCTGGTGGGTTGCCATCTGTGGGGTCACACAGAGTCAAACACAACTGAAGTGACTTAGCAGCAGCAGTAGCAGCAGCAGCTGGTTGAATTTAGGTGAGTGAGAACATTGTTAGTATTTACTTTTTCAGACAAGCCAGTGCTTGAATTTTATTAACCTTGTTTTTTTCTTTCCTCTCACTTAGATATGGTGCTTGAATTAGTCAGAACAGGCTAAGTATCAGAGACTGTGCCCCATAAACTCAGAAGCTCTAACAGTAACTTGGCAATAGCTATATTAGTCATAGATTTAAATAAGGTCAAGTTGTAAAGTTTGTGAAACCAGCTCAGTCCCTGGCTGTAGACACTGTATTGGGTAAGTGTGAGCAAGTTACTTGAACTTTATAAGTCTCAGTTTTTTCATCAGTAAAACTGGGCATAATAATATTATTCAGTGCATTGGGATTTTGTGAGAATTAAATGATTCATATATCAGCATAGCACCTGGTATATAAAAAAACTCAATAAATTTTCCATATTAATATTATTATGAAGTAAAGTATCTTATTCTACTGCTTTGGTTCCAGTTCAGTTTAGTTGCTCAGTCCTTGTTTTCCATGGACTGCACCACACCAGGCTTCCTTGTCCATCACCAACTCCCAGAGCCTACTCAAATCCATAGTCAGTGATGCCATCCAACTATCTCATCCTCTGTCGTCCCCTTCTCCTCCCACCAATCTTTCCCAGCATCAGGGTCTTTTCCAACAAGTCAGTTCTTTGCATCAGGTGGCCAAAGTACTGCAGTTTCAGCTTCAGCATCAGTCCTTCCAATGAGTATTCGGGATTGATTTCCTTTAGGATGGACTGGTTGGATCTCCTTGCAGTACAAGGGACTCTCAAGAGTCTTCCTCAACACCACAGTTCAAAAGCATCTGTTCTTCGGAGCTCAGTTTTCTTTATAGTCCAACTCTCTCTTACATCCATACATGACTACTGGAAAAACCATAGCTTTCTCTAGACGGACCTCTGTCAGCAAAATAATGTCTCTGCTTTTTAATATGCTGTCTAGGTTGGTCATAGCTTTCCTTCCAAAGAGCAAGTGTCTTTTAATTTCATGGCTGCAGTCACCACCTGCAGTGATTCTGGAGCCCCCAAAATAAGGTCTCTTACTGTTTCCATTGTTTCCCCATCTATTTGCCATGAAGTGATGGGACCAGATACCATGATCTTAGTTTTTTGAATGTTGAGTTTTAAGCCAGCTGTCTCACTCTCCTCTTTCACTTTTATCAAGAGGCTCTTTAGTTCTTCTTCACTTTCTACCATATCTGAGGTTTTAGCCAGCAGTTAAAATAATTTCCTTGCTTTGAATATCATTTTACTTAAGATTTTAACATAGCTTAAAGGGAAAAGAGCACTGGGCTGGAACTTTAGCAATTTCCCACCTTTCTCCTTCATATGGATAAAACATTTTAAGGAAAGAAGGTAGAATAAACTAGTACAGAAATGATATACCCCAGATGAACATAAGAAATGTTTGACACAAGAAACATCTAGTCAGATACAAATGGACTTCAGGGGTGATTTGGTGAAAAATAGGTTGTTTGTTCAATTAACTACAATTTGAGCTCAGGAACTTTAAAAATCCTTGAATAAAAATCTATACATGCAAAAATGATTGTTTGGTAATTCCTAATCAACACATGTAATTTACTAAATGACACACTCACCTGCAAACAGTGTGATGGATGAATGTATAGGTTTGTTTTTAACTTCAACCATTTGCCACCAAGGAGTTGAGGACATTTTTTGCATAAGATCTGTTATATAAGTGCCTGGATACTGGCTTGATCTATTAATTTTTTCTATTAATATTATCATTATTATTCTGAATATTTTAAATCCACTGTGTCTCATCCTGTCAGCAGCACACTGAAATCTTCCTGGATCCTCACTTCTACATTCCAGAACTATAACAACATTAACTCACAACTGATATCTACTGAGTAACTAATATTTCATGTGATTTTCTACAACACTATGACTTTGCAAGATTGATATAACACTTCATTTTTATTGCTGAAGAAACTGAAATTTGGACTGTGTTGTGCTGTGCTTAGTCGCTCATTAGTGTCCAACTCTTTGCGACCCTATGGACTGTAGCCCACCAGGCTCCTCTGTCCACGGGGATTCTCCAGGTAAGGATACAGGAGTGGGTTGCCATGCCTTCCTCCAGGGGATCTTCCCAATCCAGGGATCAAACCCAGGTCTCCCACATTGCAGGTGGATTCTTTACCATTTGAGCCACAAGAGAAGCCCTTATGTAAGAGGTTGGATTAAGATTGGGGTTTTCACAGATGAAACAAGTCAGGCTCACTTGGCTAGATGGCTTAATAATAATATTTTTAGAAGAAGCAACTTTTAAATATCTTGTACATGCAAACTTCTTAATTATTTTGCCTTTTATAAATCTGAACAGGTTAACTTATTACCTGAGGTTGTCAGGCTAATAAATATCAAACCTACTTTAAATTCAGTCACTGTGCCAATCTCATCTCTTCTCTTAAGCTGAATAACTTAACAATCACTTCAGATGAGAAGCACTGTTGATCTCTTCTCATCATTCTTAGTAGGATACATTCATTTATTTAGAAACATTTTGTTGTTGTTGTTGTTCAGTTGTTAAGTCATGTCCAACTCTTTGTGACCTCATGGACTGTAACATGCCAGGCTCCTCTGTCCTCCATTATCTCCTAGGGTTTGCTCAAATTAGTGTCCATTGATTTGGTGATGCTGTATAACCTTCTCATTCTCTGCCACTCCCTTCTCCTTTTGCCTTCAATCTTTCCCAGCATCAGGGTCTTTTCCAATGTGTTGGCTCTTTGCATTAGGTGGCTAAAGTACTGGGGCTTTAGCTTCAGCATCAGTCCTTTCAAAGTATATTCAGGATTGATTTCTGTTAGTGAACACTTAACATGTAGTGGGCATCACTCTAGATTCTGAGATAAAGTGATGAGACCTTAAACAAGGCCTATATTCTTCTGAGATTTTAGACTCTTGGATGGAGACCAACAATAAGACAATAGGTTAAAGAGTCAATAGTATAATTTGAGATATTTATAAGTCTTCTGAGAAAAAATAAGCAAAATGGGAAAGAAGGAAGTGACAAGAATGGGGTTAATATTTTAAGTATCATATGAATGCTTATCATAAAATTAATCTTTCTCAGGAGAGACTATTTGAACAGACAGATATTAAGAAGAAAGAAAGAAATTACATGAACATAGGGGGAAGAGAAAGTAAAACATCTGAGATGGGAACAAACTTGCAGGGCTTGAATCATAATGCAAATGTCAATTTGGATAATATGTAATAGAAGAGAGGGGGATGGGTGAGAGGGGGGGACCAGAGAGATAGCAGGTTTAGGTCAGGTAGGGTCTTGTTCACCCTAGTGTAGAGGATGAATCTCATCCTAAATGTAACTGGAAGTCATTAAAATGTTTTAAAAAGAAGAATCATATGATGTTTCTTTCCTTTTCTAACAGATTTGTAGGAACATGGAAAGTACAGAAGGGAAAAGATGAATTAGGAGACTTTGCAAAAATCTAGGGAATAGCATCCGAACCAGTATTTGTCCTTCTCCAGTTGATGAAAGATCCTGATGCTGCTAAAGTAATTTTTACAAACTCAAATTGGCCACTTTTGTGTTATTTAATCTGAGTTTTATTCATTTTCTTACTATGTAGTGGGGAAATTTAATAATTTCATCTGAACTCTGGCTTTTATGTATATCTCCAGTGATACAGCAGGAGCAGAAATGGCTCAGAATCCTTTGTCAACAATAAAAATGTATCTATGTGATCTCCAAAACTTAAATTTACAGCAAGGATGAGGCTCTGAAAAATGAAAATCATATGATGTACTGAGAAATCAGTAGGGGGTGGGGCACAGGTGGCATTATTTATTTAAATTTAGGGGAAAATCCACAAATAGAAGGTAATAGTTCATAAAAGAAGCAAAGTCTTATTTTGGGAAATAGGAAAATAATAGCAGAATTTCAGATAGTTTGCTATTACAGTATTTATTTACAGAGGGATAAAGAAGGTTTGTTGGCATTTGTCAATAATTCATAGTTATCATAAGATTAATTTTTGAATCTTGACCATTCTGTTTTGAGACAACCTTAGATATGTTTTTCTTCATGAAGAATCATTTAAAAGGCACATTTTATCAACAATTACAGCTCTTTTAGAGAATATATCACCTCTTTAAATCTATGACTCTATATTTATCCAAAACATTTTCATATTTTAATTATTATTATAAGTGACATTGTTCATTACTTTCTAGAAGTTCAGTTTAGTTCAGTCACTCAAGTCATGTCCGACTCTTTGCAACCCTATGGACTGCAGCACACCAGGCCTCCCTGTCCAGCACCAACTCCAGGCCCGTTCAAAATTGCTTATCACAAAAACACATGTAATCCAGGTGGTTATGCATAATATTCCTTGATTTATCTCATCAAGTTACCATTAAGTTCTATTTTGGTGGAGTTTGCTTTTGGTGGAAATTCAGAAATGGCTTCTGTTTCTTCTCTCCTGCTCCTTCCTTATTAACTATTCCCATCATAGTCTTTGTGTGGTTTAACAAAGTCCTCTCTTTCCTGCCCCCAGTCCTATTTCTACTCTGCACAGCTAGGTTCCTCAAGGTTCAATATGCTCCAAACACCATCTTGTTTATATCTTTGGAGGAGGTGTGAGGTCTTTCAGATTCTTCAGAGCAGAGAAAACCAAACATCGTGTCTCTTGCTAATATTGACCATATGCTATATACATATTCGATTATGAAAAGTAGCCTTGATTTCTACTTGTTAGATCTCTAAGCTTGTAATGGTGTGGTGGGGGCACATACATGGGGAGGAAATTATAAGCTGCTTGAAAATAATGGTAGAGCAAAGTAAGTGAAATGAAGAAATTGAAGGTAAACATTAAAATGAGCAGCAAGACTGAAATGTGGGATAATGGGGACATTTTCTGATATGGCTTAGTGGTTGAGACAGAGTAGATAATTAAGAAACATTTGTTACATGAAGTGATGTGAATTAGAGTTAGCAGAGTATAGGGTTAAGGAAATGGCAAGCATATGAAGCATTGCAAAGCAAGAGCACAGCAAGTTTGGAGACTAATAGGATATAAAATATACATTTTTTTCAATGATCACAATGAAGCACTAAGTCTTGGGTTATAATGGTACTAGACTCAAAAAATTGTAGAAGAGGGTAAAAATATACTTAGATATTTGCCACATAAAAGTGTAGTCTACAGACAATTAGCAACAGCAGATATGAGAGCTCATTAAAAATGAAACTCGGCCCTTCCTCATGTTCCAAGTCTAATGAAAAAGATTTTATAAATAAAATCTTCATGTGATTCATGCATACATTGAAATTTAAGAAGCACTGATGTATGATTAATATAAGAGAAGGTAAAGTGGATGGTAGCAAATTTCAAAAATTTTGGCAATGGCAAAACATTTATTATAAATTATTCAGTGACAGGATTAACGATCTTAATGTCTAGGAGTAGGCATAATTTTTGTAAAAAAAAAAAAAGATAAATATTTGTGGAATAAACAAATGAAGAACAAAATGCAGGTTGGTAACAGGTAAACAGCAGAGAAAATAAAAGTGGGGAGAAATGACTTTTCCATTTGTCCAGCCTGTCTCCATGGTCAGACTCTCTGCTCCATTTCTCCTATAACATAAATTACAAAGTCTCTCTCCTTTCTCTAATCAAGACCTATCTGTGCATCTGACTCCTGATGCTTTGGCAACAGAAAGCCCCATTTTAGCTTTCCGTATTAGGACTTAAGAGAGGAAGCTGTGCTGGCCACTGCTTTCTTATTTGTCCCTTGATCATCCTAATTGAAAGTGAAACTTTGCATTTATTGAGAGTGACTTCAGATGGAAATTGGAGAACTATCTAGACAGCAGGGATCTGGAGACCAAACCGCTCTGGGTAATTTCTTCCCCAGGATTATGCAGGACCAATCCACATTACAGCGTTCTGTCACCTTGCGAGTTGTTAGCTACTAAACAGGGATGGGGGCTGGGCAAGCCTTGATAAGCCTTGCTCATTTTGTCACAGATGATTTCAAATTTTTCAGCTTATGTGTAGAAATTATATAATTTTTGACACAAGGGAAAATGGAGCAATACCCTCTGGGGCAGATGTCATAGTGAATGTCATAAATGCCAAAAGCCCTTGAGGGTTGTGGAATTTATAATGAAAATGAAGTATTTTTCTGTTAAATAATGTACCACTTGGAGATAAGCAGAGTTTTCTGAACTGTATAATTCTGGTACACCTACGCTAAAAACTCATGATAATAAATGAGGAATTTTTGGTACTGTTAGTGGAATAGGGAGATCAATCAAAGTGGTCAGGCACGTCAGCCTTGGAGGTCCTCTGTCCAGCGACTGGGATCACCACCGTGAGTTTCATGAAAGTAAAGACTCTAAAGCCAGATTGAAGTAGCATAATTTATTTCAATCACTTTCAAAAGTTTTTAACATGTTTGCTTTAAATATATTCAATCATGTCCGACTCTTTGCAACCCCATAGACAGTATAGCCTGCCAGGCTCCTCTGTCCATGGAATTATCCAGGCAAGAATACTGGAATGGGTTGCCATTTCTTCCCTAGGGGATCTTCCTGATCCAGGGATCAAACCTGAGTTTCCTGCATTGCAGGCAGATTCTTTACCATCTGAGCCACCAGGGAAGCCGGTGATTTTATATACTGATTTTGTTTTTTTAACAACTTACATACTAAATTGTATTATTTTCATAATGGTAGATTCTGGACAAAGTGGAGACAATGAGAATAAGGGAAATCCATTAGAATTTCTATCAAAAATCACTACATTATGAAACTTCTAGTAGTTTTATATATTAAAATGCAAATTACATTTAAAAAGTAAGAAATATGTTTGGACCTTTTGCAGACCAACACAACATTCTTTTAAAAACTGGTGATGTGCTCTTGCACTTAATTCTGACAGTAATTCACAAAACACAAAATCACACTTTTTGTACTCTTTTCTACAGTCTGGGCTTGGGAATATCAGTAAGAGAGAAGAATAAAAAATAAAGTCTAGTGCTCAGAAAAAAATATCTTTTGTAATTTTTAATATATTAAAGGGTGCAAAAATTTCATTCAGAAAAGCCAATCATTGCTATAAGCCAGTAAATGTAACAGAGTTTTAAAATACTTTTATAATAAAAATCAGCTAATGTTTACTAAAAACATATACTTAAATATACTATATGCTGCCAAGTCGCTTCAGTCATGTTCCACTCTGTGCGACCCCATGGACTGCAGCCTACCAGGCTTCTCCGTCCATGGGATTCTCCAGGCAAGAACACTGGAGTGGGTTGCCATTTCCTTCTCCAATGCATGAAAGTGGAAAGTGAAAGTGAAGTCACTCAGTCGTGTCTAACTCTTAGCAACCTCATGGACTGCAGCCTACCAGGCTCCTCCATCCATGGGATTTTCCAGGCAACAGTACTGGAGTGGGGTGCCATTGCCTTCTCCCAATATACTATATAGTTTATAAAAATAGTGCATTGGTGAAATGATTCTGAAAGCATTCAATTGATACAATTATTAAACATATGTAAAAAAAGACATTTTCAATGATATCCCATATTCAGATTATATCAGGAAACTACACTTGAAGGTAAATAGGTCAATCTAATTGCTTTTCTCTTAAATCAAGGGCTTTTCTCTATCAGACGGCTTTCCTTTCTACCCATTCTACTCTTATTAACACTAGTACAAGCACATTACACAGATAATAATGTTCTGATCTGCTTGGACATTATTATATACTTCTCTGGTCACTAGTATGACTGGGAAAAATTGTAGTTAGTATAAAGACTATTTTTTAATGTGTTGTCTCTATAGTAAACCATTAAGATACTAAGAGGTAAATAAACCATTCCATTTGGGATCGATATTAATAGCAGTAAAAACTAACTCTGCGTTGGAAGAGCTCATAAAGTTTCCACTAAAGTAATAATGGCTTTTCCTGGTGGCTCAGATGGTAAAGAATCTGCCTGCAATGCAGGAGACCTGGGTTCAATTCCTGGGTCGGGAAGATCCCCTGGAGAAGGGAAATGGCTACCCACTCCAGTATTTTTGCCTGGAGAATTCCAAGCCTGCCAGGCTACAGTCCATGGGGTTGTAAACAGTTGGACATTACTGAGTGACTAACACTTTCACTTTCAAAGTAATAATACATCCTTCATCTGCATTCAATCAATCTGACTGGAGTGAAAATATGCTCTTGATGGTTCATCTGAGATGTTGGGGAACAAACTACTTTGTATAAATATTCTCAAGATGATCAGTATAGGATAATAAAAGATTCCTTGACAAGACTCCCAGCATTCATCTTTGGACAGACTGCCAAAGGTCAAAGTAGAAATAAAAATGAAGAAGAGCCGAGGCAATTATGTTGAGTCCACCAAACATTGGAGAAGGAAATGGCAACCCACACCAGTATTCTTGCCTGGAAAATCCCATGGACAGAGGAGCCTGGTGGGCTGCTGTCCATGGGGTTGCACAGAGTCAGACAGGACTAAAGCGACTTAGCAATAGCAGCAGCCACCAAACATTTAGGCCAGTAACTATTTTAACAAGTTTTAAAGTGATGAATTTCAACGACATGTTACGTCTAACTCATCCTTCTACACGCATTCAAGATTTGAAGCTTAAACTTTGAAAAATGAAATGTCCCCAAAAAAGAGAAACAACTGAAGCAAGAGTTTCTTTCTATGATTTCATAGTTTATACATGTGCACAAATGTATATATTGTTCTGCATAAAAGATGTCCCTCAGTATAGTTTGAGAGGCTTTTATCAAAGAACAAATTGATTTTGCTATAATCACTACAGGTCATTTCATCTGTATGAGAAAAAAATATGCATATATTTATGTAGTGTCAACCTTATCAACAAAGCCACAGCTATTAACACTTGACTAAATACAACACCTTGCTGGTCAGAGATGTAATCAGTATATGGTTTACCAAAAAAGAAATATATACAACCAAGTTTTATATTTGTATGAAAAAACTTATTAGCATGGCAAGTATTGAAGACAGTTCAAATTTCAGAGTAAGGGGAAATACCAAAATGTCATAAATCTCTTGAGGTTCAATTTAATTAGTGGATCAACTTTAGAAAAATAGACTCATGGAATGGTTTGAAGTACGAAGATATTTTCTTTGATGCTTTAATGTTACCAGCAATATGTAAATAGACTTAAAGTTCCCCTCTCAGTCACTGTTAATTATAAATATCACCATTGTTTATTGACTGTCTTTTTATTTCTGCCTCTACTATTTGATGTGACTTATTTTATTGAGTGGCTCTAACACTTGCTAGTATAGTTTTATATGCAAGTATTATTCTCTATGGTCAGGCTCCTTGTTCATATAATTACATAAATGTTTAAGTCTTTAGATAAAAGTTAATATTATTTATCTATAAAACAACAATGAACTAGATTTTTTCAATAAAAAACTAAAATTCCACCTAATGGGCTGATAAAACATGAAATAATTCTAGTATTTTCCCAATCAAGGACGTGGCAGACAAAACTCTAACGATGTTTGTGTGATGAAGGGGTCCATTATGATGGCATAGGAAGGACTTGAACTCATCTCCACCCATAGACACCGAATCTACACCTGCATGTAGAGGAATTCCTACTGAGGAATAGCCGAGGGCTGACTGAACAGCTTCAGCATGACAAAGCACAGAAGGATCACAGGTCAAGGGTAGGGATATGGAGATACCACAGTGATGGGAACCCCACCCCCGACTCATGTACAGACACAACAACAAACAAGCAACAAATGAACAAATGTAACAAAAGAGACACAGGTTCAAAGATACAAAGAAGAATCTGGTAGTTGCCAGGCAGGGAAGGGTGTAGGGATGGTTGAAATTGGAAAAGGAAACTAAGAAGATATAAAGTAACTAAGTCATAGGGATGCAATGTACACCATGGGGAATATAGTCAATCAGATCAGATCAGATCAGTCGCTCAGTCACGTCTGACTCTTTGTGACCCCATGAATCGCAGCACGCCAGGCCTCCCTGTCCATCACCAACTCCCAGAGTTCACTCAGACTCACGTCCATTGAGTCAGTGATGCCATCCAGCCATCTCATCCTCTGTCGTCCCCTTCTCCTCCTGCCCCCAATCCCTCCCAGCATCAGAGTCTTTTCCAATGAATCAACTCTTCGCATGAGGTGGCCAAAGTACTGGAGTTTCAGCTTTAGTATCATTCCTTCCAAAGTAATCCCAGGGCTGATCTCCTTCAGGATGGACTGGTTGGATCTCCTTGCAGTCCAAGGGACTCTCAAGAGTCTTCTCCAACACCACAGTTCAAAAGCATCACTTCTTCGGTGCTCAGCCTTCTTCACAGTCCAACTCTCATATCCATACATGACCACAGGAAAAACCATAGCCTTGACTAGACGAACCTTTGTTGGCAAAATAACGTCTCTGCTTTTGAATATGCTATCTAGGTTGGTCATAACTTTCCTTCCAAGGAGTAAGCGTCTTTTAATTTCATGGCTGCAGTCACCATCTGCAGTGATTTTGGAGCCCAGAAAAATAAAGTCTGTAATACTGAAATAACCTTGTATGGTGACAGGTGATAACTAGATATGTGGTGATCATTTTGTACTACATAAAAATATCAAATCAGTATGTGGTACTCCTGAAACTAATATAATATTGTAAGTCTATTATACTTCAGTAAGTATTAAAAAATAAATTAAAAAATATTTTTGTATATATACCAGTAGCCTTACATGTAGTTTTTGGAAAAAGCATTTCTCTTAACGAATTTTGGTGCTTGAAGGTTTGGATTTGGATGTCAAGTATGAGTTGCAAGCTCTTGGGAATTTTTTTTTTTTCTCTTTCTGAACTGCATTCTATAATAACTAATATTCACTAGATATGAGTTAGAAATTTTAAATAAGATAATCTTTGTAAAGCATTCAGCAAAGAGCTGAAATTCAGCAAAGTGTCAAGCTCTTTGACACTTAAGATGAATTTTATAAATGAATAATTCCTCAGTTTCTACCTTTTATGTAGCTCTCTGTATGTTAGTGGCTCAGTTGTATCTGACTCTTTGTGACCCCATGGACTATAGCCTGTCAGGCTCCTCTGTCCATGGGATTTCCCAGGCAAGAATACTGGAGTGGATAGCTATTCCCTTCTCCAGGGGACCTTCCTGACTCAGGGATCAAACCTGGGTCTCTTAATTCTCCTGCATTAGCAGGCAGATTCCTTACCACTGCACCACCTGGGCAGCCCTTTATATAACTGAATCCCTCTTAAATCACATTGTTTGTTTTTTGTCAGGCAACATAAGACTATGATACATATTTGTAGAGGCCTTTCCTAATGGCTCAGTGGGTAAAGAATCCACCTGCAATGTAGACACAGGATCAACACAGGTTTGATCCCTGAGTTGGGAAGATCCCTTGGAGGAGGAAATAGCAACCCACTCCAAACAGGCACAATGAGCTGGGCAATTTTTTTTTTTTTAATAAAACATTCACATTTTTGCAGTGGGAACTGCTTTATTCTTGGTTGTTTTCCTTTTACCAATACAAAAGATTTCTATGAATTGTTTCATTTTTCTTAATTGTGCAATAATCTCCTATAAATGGATAATTTATTAATACAAAGAGTTCACTTTAAAGCACTGTTATATAATTTACAATATAGTCTTTCTATTTGGACATGTTATATTCTCTACTAAATTTTACTGAAGACTGATTAACTAATGAAAGTGTTTTTAGTAGCAAAACAACATTAATAGAAACAAGAATGACTCTAATTAGTTTTAAGAATAGTTTGATTCAATCCAAGACCATATACTATGTATTGCCTGCCTTGTTCCAGGTGCTAAGACATCGTTTAAAAAAAAAAAGAGTTATCATATACTGTGAAACTTACATTCTATTGTTAGTGGAGGGGATAAAAAATCAACAACTAAGTAATGTCTCTATTGGTGACAAGAACTTTGAAGGAAAATAAAGCTGGATGATAAAAATATTATATGATACCAGTGAGGACAGGGTACCAAATGGAAGCCAACTTCTCTGTGATTAAAAAAAAAAAATACAAAGTAAGGAGAAAAGACAAAGCAATATCCTATAAAACTATATTTCAGGTAGAAACAGCAGCAAACATAAAGGCCCTAAGGTGAGAATGTGTTTTATATTTGAGAAGCAAGAAACAAGAGTTTTATGGCAGGGGGAAACAAGAATTGAATAGTAAGAGATAATATTGTGGAATCATCAGAGTTCCAAATCTATAGGGGCTGGTAGGCCATCACCTAGGCTTTGGATTTTATTCCATGTAATACAGGGAGCTTCTAGAGAAAGCTGAGCAGAGGCATAGTTAGATCTTATTTTTATGTTTAAAAGATCACTGCCGCCTGTGTGGTTAATTGACTGTGAAGGAACAAGGGTGGGAAAAGGGAGACTATTTTGAAGCCTGTTGTATTAATTCAGGTGCTAGCTGATGCTGCTCTGCATTAGGGAGACAGGGTAGAGATGTGAGAAATAAATACTAGGATCTAAATGTATTTTGAAGGGAGAACAAAAATAAGCCCCTAGTGTGAGGTTATATGTGGGATGTGAGAGAAAGAGAGAAAAAAAAGAAAAATTCTGAGGACCAGGAAAAAGGCACGTAATGGAAATTTACTGGCTCAATTAACATAACAATCGAGAAGCAGGCCAGGCTCCAAGGACCCTTTGATCAGCGTTCTGGCTCTGTTCTGTGATCCTCTCGGAGTCATCATCCTCTATTGGCAGGTCTGATCCTTCATGGAGCTGAAATGACGGCAGAAATTCAAATGACCCATCTGTATGTCATGCTATTCAGGAGAGAGAACTTTTTTCCAAATACTATCAAATTAAAATCATAAATTTTCCTCTGTTAGACCCAATTAAACTCTATTTCTACATCTGAGCTGAACACAAGGGACTGGAGGATGCCATATGCTGAGAGGGTTTAGAGTGCCCTGACTATGGCATAACAGAAGCCTCAATACTCACAAGGTCTTAAACAATCCTTTTTGTAGCATCCACTATCTATTTAAAAACCATAGCCCTTAGATAACCACATCTAATCTACTAATCTACTTACCATCTTGATTTTAAAAGCCATTTGGCCAGAGATTTGTTATAGCTCCCCAATGAGTAGGATATATTCATTCTCAGACCAATGCCCTTGCTTATGTTTTCCTTCATTTGGAGCCTCCTTTCCTCTTTAACTTGGACTATCTAAATAATAATTATCCTCTATGGAAAGCACAAGTTCTTCCTCCTTCATAAAACCTTCCATGAATTCTCAGCGCTCGTCACTCTACATTCATCAATCACTGTATATATCAGTGTGGACTTCTTACATTTGTATATTCTATGTAGTATAGTTTCTTATGTTCACCAATTGCATTGTGAATGTCTTCCTTGCTTAGATTTTCAAGGAGGGGACATGACGAATGACATAACAACATGACAAAACTTTGTGTTCAATCATAGGGAATCCTTTCTGAGAACATATCTGTCTTTGAATAAGTATTTATAATTGATAACAGTACACATTTATTGTATTGATAATTAATGTATATTTCAACATTGATTTTAATGAATTGATGCATTACCAAAGTATCCTCTGATTACTACTACAGACAATTTACTATGAACAAGCTAACATACAAATGATCAGAGGATCACAAAACTATTTCCAACATTTTGGTAAAGAATCCATAGAAGAAAATACATTAAAGTCATCATCATCAATTTACTAGCTTATCTTAATTACACTCTTTGTATTCTAGCTTACATATTGCCACAAGGAAAAGAAGGAACAGAAGAAAGAGAAAGCAAAACAAAGAATGAGAAAGAGAGCAGAGAAAGAAAGAAAAAAGATAGAGATGGGAAGCCACTATTTCAAAGTATTCAGTGTTCAAAACCAGATATACTGCTATTAAAAATATTTTCCTGGTGATGAGTTTTTTGATAAAGCATCTCCAAAAAGCAAGATCCAAAAGTACAACTCAAGAAAAAATATAGATTGAACTTTATGAAAATTAGAATTTTTGCTTTGCAAAAGACATTGTTAAGAGAATGAAAAGACAAGCCACAGACTGGGAAAAAATAGTAATAAAACCCTTATCTGTTAAAGAAACAACTAATATCAAAAATATACAAGCAACTCCTACAGCTCAATTCCAGAAAAATAAATGACCCAATCAAAAAATGGGCCAAAGAACTAAATAGACATTTCACCAAAGAAGACATACAGATGGCTAACAAACACATGAAAAGATGCTCAACATCACTCATTATCAGAGAAATGCAAATCAAAACCACCAAGAGGTACCATTTCACTCCAGTCAGAATGGCTGCGATCCAAAAGTCTACAAGCAATAAATGCTGGAGAGGGTCTGGAGAAAAGGGAACTCCCTTACACTGTTGGTGGGAATGCAAACTAGTACAGCCACTATGGAGAACAGTGTGGAGATTTCTTAAAAAACTGGAAATAGAACTGCCTTATGACCCAGCAATCCCACTGCTGGGCATACACACTGAGGAAACCAGAATTAAAAGAGACACGTGTACCCCAATGCTCATCACAGCACTGTTTATAATAGCCAGGACATGGAAGCAACCTAGATGCCCATCAGCAGATGAATGGATAAGAAAGCAGTGGTACATATACACAATGGAGTATTACTCAGCCATTAAAAAGAATACATTTGAATCAGTTCTAATGAGGTGGATGAAACTGGAGCCTATTATACAGAGTGAAGTAAGCCAGAAGGAAAAACACCAATGCAGTATACTAACGCATACATATGGAATTTAGAAAGATGATAACAATAACCCTGTGTACGAGACAGCAAAAGAGACACTGATGTATAGAACAGTCTTATGGACTCTGTGGGAGAAGGAGAGGGTGAGATGATTTGGGAGAATGGCATTGAAACATGTATAGTATCATATATGAAACGAGTCACCAGTCCAGGTTCGATGCACGATACTGGATGCTTGGAGCTGGTGCACTGGGACAACCCAGAGGGATGGTATGGGGAGGGACGAGGGAAAAGGGTTCAGGATGGGGAACATGTGTATACCTGTGGCGGATTCATGTTGATATATGGCAAAACCAATACAATATTGTAAAGTTAAAAAATAAAATGTAAAAAAAAAAATATATGAGCCAAATAAACATAAATTCTATGGGCCACATAAAAAAATAAAATAAAAAATAAAAGTAAAGAATTGGTATCCAAAATACACAAGGAATTGTTAAAATTCAACAAGAAGAAAATAAATAACAATTTTCTTTGAGTGTGCAAAATATCTGAACAGATGTCTCACCAGTGAAGATATATAGGTGGCAAGTAAGCATCTGAAAACATGTATATTTTTGTTATCAGAGAATTGCAGATTAAAATAATAAGATATCATTACAAAAGTTCTAGAATGACTAAAATCCAAAATACTGATAATATCAATCACTGGCAAGAATGCAGAGCAATAAAACTTTCTGGTAGGAATTCAAAATGTTACAGCCACTTTGGGAGTGAATTTGGCAGTTTCTTGCAAATTTAAACATAATATTACCATACGATACAGCAACCCCTCTTCTAGATTATTTACCTTACTGATTTGAAAACATTTGTCTAGCCAAAAACTTGTATGCTTTATTCATAATTGTCAAAAGCTGGAAGCAACCAAGGTGTCCTTCAATAGGCGAACAAATAAAGTGTGCTACATCCTTACAATAAAATAGTCAGCAATTTAAAAACAATGAGCCATTAAGCCACAGAAGGCTGTTAATGAATCTTAAATCCATATTAAGTAAAAAAATAAAAATAAAAATTTCATCTGAAAATGTTACATAGTTTATAATTTCAATGATATGACCTATGAAAAAGGTAAAATTATAACAATGGTAAAATCAATGGTTTGCAGGAGTTTAGTGGGAGGAAAAGAGTTGCATAGATGAAGCACAGAGGATATCTTAGGACAGGAAAAGTATTGTGAATGAAACAGTAATGGTAGATACAAGAAATTGTGTATTTGTTAAAATCCATATAACTTTAAGCCACAAAAGGTGAACCTTAATACATAAAGTGAAGTGAAGTGAAGTTGCTCAGTCGTGTCTGACTCTTTGCAACCCCAAGGACTGTAGCCTACCAGGTTCTTCTGTCCATGGAATTTTCCAGGCAAGAATACTGGAGTGGGTTGCCATTTCCTTCTCCAGAGGATCTTCCTGACCCAGGGATCAAACCCAGGTCTCCCACATTGCAGGCAGACGCTTTACCATCTGAGCCACCAGGGAAGCCAAGAAAGTGAAGTTGCTCAGTCGTGTCTGACTCTTTGCAACCCCATGGACTGTAGCCTACCAGGCTCCTCTGTCCATGGACTTTTCCAGGTAAGAATACTGGAGTGGGTTGCCATTTCCTTCTCCAGGGGATATTCCCGACCCAGGGATCGAACCCAGGTCTCCCTCATTGCAGGCAGATGCTTTACCATCTGAGCCACCAGGGAAGCCAAAACCTTAATATAAATGAATTTCCACCCCCAAAAAATCTTTAAGAGATTGGAGGAATCCCAAGATGGAATGTAGAATATGATAAAAGAATATTAGAAATACATGAAACAACTTAAAAATACTGCTGACCTAGGAAATTTTTGAAAACAAGTGGAGTTTATGAGACTAAAGTATTGCTGTCCTCTAGTTAATAAATTTATCTCCTACAAGTGTATTGATTAACAATTTTGTAACTGCTGTATATGTATATTGACAGTGATTAGGTCAGTGGAGTATACTTGGTTGAATCCAGGTTTCTTGCTGTTGGAGTGGTAGTTTGCAAATAAGCAAAGGAAGGAGGATAGAATGATCCATTTGGTAATTAGAGTTGGATTTGTAAAAATAAATAAATAAATAAATAACAGAAACTTCAATTAAATAGAGTTGGGAAACCAGAAGGGGGAGTTCTGATGCCTTGTGATGATGGCAGAGTCCAACAGGAGAAGTCATTTTTTCCTTGTGAGGACTCAGCCAATAAAAAGTCATAATCTCTTCATCTACTAGAGCCCTCCCAACTCCCTTTTCCTCTCTATAAAATGGTACACAAATACATTTCTTTACACTGTTGCAGACCTAGAATCAATGACATACCAATAGCTATGTGCTAGCACTCACTTATTGGTTTCTAACATTGTCAATAAAGGAACCAGACTCCTTGGAGAATGATGAACCTGGAGCACACAAATACATTTCTTTACACTGTTGAACCTAGAATCAATGACATACCAATAGCTACGTGCTAGCACTCACTTATTGGTTTCTAACATTGTCAATAAAGGGAATCAGACTCCTTGGAGAATGAGTGATTCTAGGACTGGGGTAGAAAATATACATGATGAAACTGGAGCATCTTGTAATGCCAGAAACGGAAAATGTTTGAAACACACACACACACACACACATGCACACAGATGAGGTCTATCAAAAGGAACCAGGAGGTAACTGTTAAGCTCCTAATGGCTAAAACTAGAACAATTTAAACAACAAAATAAAGTAGTATTAGATTATAACTCAGTGTAAAAAATGAATATTCATGAGTTCATATTGATATAAATAAGTGGACAAATGAATAAATAAATAAATTGGGAGAATAGACAAATCTCCTGTGAGGAAGAATTCCAAATAATATGTGTAGATATTGTGCCCTCAAGGAGGTGAGGCATAACTCTCCACTCCTTCCATGAGGGCTGCACATAGGGGCTTCCTTCCAAAGAAAACTGTGGGATGGTGAACAGAGGGACAGCAACCTTTCAATGAAGAAACACGAGAAACATTGCCTTCACCAGGTGCTTAAGACCAATATTAACAGAGATAATTCATGTATCTTTGATAAGGTCTGATGAAAATGGTACTTTACTTCTCTGATCCTCCTCTTCAAACTCCATAACCCTAGTATAACCATGAGGAAAAAACATCAGACCAATTCTTATTCAGAGACATTCTTCAAAATAACTAACCAGTGCTCCTCAAGCTGTCAAGGTCATCAAAGACAAGAAATGAACATCTGAGAAACTACCACAGTCATGAGGAGCCTCAGGGTACACGATGAGTAAACGTAGGGTGGTGTCCTAGATGGAATCCTGGAACACAAAAAGAATACGAGGCAAAAACTAATCTGAATAAATTATGGATTTTAGTTCACAACAACATGAATATTGGCTTCTTAATTGTAACAGAAGTACTATATTAATGTAAGATATTACTAATAAGGGGACATGGTTACAGAAATATGGGAACTCTCTCTTTGATCCTTACAATTTTCTATAAATTGAAAGCTGTGCTAAGGTAAACCACATATTTAAAAATAATTTAATTTTCAACTCTTCAGTAAAACAATACCAAACAAAATATTATTGTCCCTTTCAATATGGGTCAGGAATTCTGTAATTCAATTCATTGTAATAACAAACTATGCAATGCATATTAATGCAAAAAGAGAACAGTGTACGTGTAGTTCACCTCTCTAATTCAAACTAATTCTTAAATCCCAAAGGGATTAAAACCAGAAGATACTGTCTGGATGGTAATGCAGAGGAATGTGGAAACATCTGGATGGTCATTTTCTGTCTTTTTAGATTCAATCTCTAAAAATGAATGCCTGAAGATTTCAAAGCAAAATAGTGTTAAAACATTCTGAATACAAAAACATAATTAATACATTAAAATGGAAGGGTTCTAGTTCTGATAGAAAAGCATACCAATGACAATACTTGTTATTAAAACCTAATCTTTAATTATTAAAAAAACACCTTTGTAATTCAGGCCTGTAAGCTATTTCTTTCATTAGTGAAATCCTTTGAATGCCCTAAATAATTGAGTGTTCAGAAGCCAGCAACTCAAATTGAAGTTAGAAGTGTTGTTTATACAGGTGGTTTGCCTACTGGGAGTCAAAATTCTTACTTCTGTTGTCCTTATCAATTATTCTGAGACTTTGTTTGCTGTCTGCCAGTTTTTACAGCAACAGAAGTCTCTTTTTAAAAATTGCTGACATAACATATATTAAATTATCCTGAGTAACATTCTGTTTCCAAATTTAAAAAATCAAGAGTGGAGGAAAATGCTTGGACGATTAAATATTAAGTCCGTTTTATGATTCTCTCAGACTTAAATATTTAAAATGTGTCAACTAAATTAATAAGAAATGAAGACGTTAGAAGTATGAGGTTCACCTGAAACAATTAAAATTATTGTCAATATTGTCAGTTATGAGCTCAAGAGCTTAGAATTGATCAATCCAGACATAAAAAAAGAAAAAAAAATTAAATGCTGGATATGAGAAGTAATTGGGCTTCCCAGGTGGCTCAGAATGGTAAATGGTGGCTCAGGTGGTAAAGAATCTGCCTGCCAAGCAGGAGACTCTTGGTTGGATCCCTGAGCTGGGAAGATCCTCTGGAGAGAAGGAAATGGCAACCCACTCCAGTATTCTTGCCTGGGAAATCCCATGGACAGAGGAGCCTGGTGGGTTACAGTCCATGGCATCACAACGAGTCAGAAATGACTAAGCGGATAAACAGCAGCAGCAGCAGGAGAAGTGGTCATAACTTCTACTAGTACTGATGGTCAGATTGACCTTCAGGAGTGTAAACTTCCATCTCAGTTACCCACGTCTCTGGTGGGGGAACTTCTACCTTCCTCTGCTACTTATACAAAAGAAAGAAGGTGAACTTCAGAAGCAAACATTCAGAATTACCACATAGAAAACAAGAAGGCAGGGGAAATTCAACCATCTCTGGATGCTCCAGCCGGGCACGCATATCTCTGCCAGAAGAGAGGGAGGGGAACTAGGTCCAAGAGCTTCCAAGGTAGGTGAGCCATAGGACTTATGATTAATTTTTGTTTAAATTGAGAGCCCTAAATCCTTTGTCTCATTCTCATCAACCTCTGTGATAATAACACTAAGTACACAGGATTTTCCCAAGAGGAAAACGTTTATAGGATTTATTTCGGAAGCTGGAGGCTTCAGACTGCTTTCTCATTGGGTTGGCAGCTGAGTTGGTGTGAAGAGAATAGTAAAAGTTCAGAGTTGCCTCAGTACAAAAGAGGAGTGAACCAAGATCACAAAGCAGAGGAGAAGCTTCCGGTCACCTCATTCTTATTTGGAAACCACACTCACTGAGCAAGTTAGTGGATACAGCATAGCTCCCCCAAAGGAAGAGCAGCAGGGAGAGAATGTTCTGGTCTGAGGATTCAAGTGCCTGGTCCCCTCATTGTAAATTAATAAATCAGGGCTTTGACTTTTAAAATCAGTCTCTCGAGGTTATTTAATATCACTAGGCCCTTTAGAAATAGACAACTAGGTTTCAAAACTTGGAAGGGCTGAGGGCCAGACTTGGAGCCAGGCAAATCTACCAAGGTAATGAGACTCTAAGAGGTCTGTTGGAAGGCAGCCCGCGGGCATGCCCCAGCAACACTCCCTCGGTTTGGGCCAAGTCTGATCATTTTTCCAAGGTGAACTCTGCATTGGGCACTTTGTAGTAACAGAAAATTAAAATAATACCATTCATTTGTGCAGCTTGCTGTGGTTTAAAAGGTGTTTTCATACAGATGCTCACATTCAATGAAGCAAGTTTTTCAGCATATTTATTGTTCCACTCATTTTACAGATGAAGAAAATAAAACTCGGATGGGTATCAATGCCCTTACATTTCCTCCCATGTTAGAATTTTTTCCTCCAAAAATACTACCCTTTGGAAGGAAGTGTGAGCAGAAGGTGTTCCTGATGTTAGGACTGTTGTGTTTATTGACAGGGATGCTGATTACATAGGTGTGTTCAATAGGTGAAAATTCATCAATATATATACTTGTGAAATGTACATTCTTATTAGACAATTATACTTCAAAAAAGCTAATGTTTAAATAAAATGGCTACAAGAGAAAACCACTAATGCTTCTATTGTTGTTTTATCTAACTTTTAAAAAAAGTTCTTGAGCTTAGGATTGTCAATAAGCTTGCCAGCAAACTTTTAGCAAAATTTAATCTGATATAGTAATTAATCCCTTTCTTCTAAGTAACTTTAAATTTTTATATACAGTGGTGCCACAAAATTACAAACTCTTGGCTATTTAAAACCACTAGACTTTTCAGGTATGACCTAAATCAAATTGCTTACAATTATACAGTGGAAGTGACAAATAGATTCAGGGATTAGATCTGATAGACAGAGTGCCTGAAGAACTATAGACAGTGGTTTGTGACATTGTACAGAGGAAGTGATCATGTCCATCTCCAAGAAAAAGAAATGCAAAAAGGCAAAATGGTTGTCTGAGGAGGTCTTACAAATAGCTAAGAAAAGAAGAGAAACAAAAGGCAAAGGAGAAAAGGAAAGCTATACCCATACCCATCTGAATGCAGAGTTCCAAAGAATAGCAAGAAGAGATAAGAAAGGCTTCCTCAGTGATCAATGTAAATACATAGAGGAAAACAATAATATGGGAATGACTAGAGATACGATGGCACCCCACTCCAGTACTCTTGCCTGGAAAATCCCATGGATGGAGGAGCCTGGTAGGCTGCAGTCCATGGGGTCGCTAGGAGTCGGACACAACTGAGCGACTTCACTTTCACCTTTCACTTTCATGCATTGGAGAAGGAAATGGCAGCCCACTCCAGTGTTCTTGCCTGGAGAATCCCAGGGATGGCGGAGCCTGGCAGGCTGCCATCTATGGGGTCGCACAGAGTCAGACATGACTGAAGCGACTTAGCAGCAGCAGCAGAGATTCCAGACCACCTGATCTGCCACCTGAGAAACCTGTATGCAGGTCAGGAAGCAACAGTTAGAACTGGACATGGAACAACAGATTGGTTCCAAATAGGAAAAGGAGTATGTTAAGGCTGTATATTGTCACCCTGCTTATTTAACTTATAAGCAGAGTACATCATGAGAAACGCTGGGCTGGAAGAAGCACAAGCTGGAATCAAGACTGCCGGGAGAAATATCCATAACCTCAGATATGCAGATGGAACCACCTTTGTGGCAGAAAGTGAAGAGGAACTAAAAAGCCTGTTGACGAAAGTGAAAGAGGAGGGTGAAAAAGTTGGCTTAAAGCTCAACATTAAGAAAACGAAGATCATGGCATCCGGTCCCATCACTTCACGGCAAATAGATGGGGAAACAGTGGAAACAGTGTCAGACTTTATTTTGGGGGGCTCCAAATTCACTGCAGATGGTGACTGCAGCCATGAAATTAAAAGACGCATACTCTTTGGAAGGAAAGTTATGACCAATCTAGACAGCATATTGAAAAGCAGAGACATTACTTTGCCAACAATGGTCTGTCTAGTCAATGCTATGGTTTTCCCAGTGGTCATGTATGAACGTGAGAGTTGGACTGTGAAGAAGGCTGAGCGCCGAAGAATCGACGCTTTTTAACTGTGGTGTTGGAGAAGACTCTTGAGAGTCCCTTGGACTGCAAGGAGATCCAACCAGTCCATTCTGAAGGAGATCAGTCCTGGGTGTTCTTTGGAAGGACTGATGCTAAAGATGAAATTCCAATACTTTGGCCACCTCATGTGAAGAGTTGACTCATTGGAAAAGATTCTGATGCTGGGAGGGACTCGGGGGCAGGAGAAGGGGACGACAGAGGATGGGATGGCTGGATGGCATCACTGACTCGATGGACGTGAGTTTGAGTGAACTCTGGGAGTTGGTGATGGACAGGGAGGCCTGGCATGCTGCAATTCATGGGGTCGCAAAGAGTCAGACATGACTGAGTGACTGAAATGAACTGAGAGATCTCTTCAAGATAATTAGAGATACCAAGGGAAAATTTTAGGCAAAGATGGGCACAATAAAGGACAGAAACAGTATGGACCTAACAGAAGCAGAAGATATTAAGAAAAGGTGGCAATGAAACACAGAAAAACTATACAGAAAAAGATCTGCATGACTCAGATAACCACGATGGTGTGATCACTCACCTAGAGCCAGATTCCGGAGTCCAAAGTCAAGTGGGCCTTAGAAAGCATCACTGCAAACAAAACTACTGGAGATGATGGAATTCCAGTTGAGCTATTTCAAGTCCTAAGAGATGATCCTTTGAAAGTGCTGCACTCAATATGCCAGCAAATTTGGAAAACTCAGCAGTGGCCACAGGACTGGAAAAGGTCAGTTTTCATTCCAATCCCAAAGAAAGGCAATGCCAAAGAATGCTCAAACTACCACACAATTGCACTCATCTCACACGCTAGTAAAGTAATGCTCAAAATTCTCCAAGCCAGGCTCCAGCAATATGTGAACCGTGAACTTCCAGATGTTCAAGCTGGTTTTAGAAAAGGCAGAGGAACCAGAGATCAAATTGCCAACATCCATTGGATCATAGAAAAAGCAAGAGAGTTCCAGAAAAAAAAATCTACTTCTGCTTTACTGACCATGCTAAAACCTTTGACTGTGTGAATCACAACAATCTGTGGAAATTTTTTAAAGAGATGGAAATACCAGAACACCTTACCTGCTTCCTGAGAAATCTGTAGGTCAAGAAGAAACAGAACCAGACATGGAACAAGGAACTGGTTCCAAATTGGGAAAGAAGTACGTCAAGGCTGTATATCATCACTGTGCTTATTTAACTTATATGTAGAGTACATCATGCGAAATGCTGGGCTGGGTGAAGCACAGACTGGAATCAATATTGTTGGGAGAAATATCAATAACCTCAGATATGCAGATGACACTGCCCTTATGGCAGAAAGTAAAGAAGAACTAAAGAGCCTCTTGATGAACATGAAAGAGGAGAGTGAAAAAGTTGGCTTAAAACTGAACATTCAAAAATCGAAGATCGTGGCATCTGGGCCCATCACTTCATGGCAAATAGATGGGGAAACAATGGACACAGTCAAAGACTTTATTTTCTTGGGCTCCAAAATCACTGCAGATGGTGACTGCAGCCATGAAATTAAGACACTTGCTCCTTGGAAGAAAAGCAATGACCAACCTAGACAGCATATTAATAAGCAGAGACATTACTTTGCCAACAAAGGTCCTTCTAGTCAAAATTATTTTTTTTCCAGTAGTCATGTATGGATGTGAGAGTTGGACCATAAAGGAAGCTCAGCACTGAAGAATTGATGCTTTTGAACTGTGGTTTTGGAGAAGACTCTTGAGAGTCCCTTGGACAGCAAGGAGATCCAACCAGTCAATCCTAAAGGAAATCAGCTCTGAGTATTCATTGGAAGGACTGACGCTGAAGCTGAAGCTCCAATACTATGGCCACCTGATGTGACGAGCTGATTCATTTGAAAAGATCCTGATGCTGGGAAAGACTGAAAGCAGGAGAAGTGGATGACAGTGGATGAGACGGTTGGATGGCATCACTTACTTGATGGGCATGAGTTTGAGCAAGCTCTGGGAGTTGGTGAAGGACAGGGAAGCCTGGCATGCTGTGGTCCACAGAGTCACAAAGAGTTGGACACAACTGAGTGACTGAACTGACCTGAACTGAATGAAGAGTAGGAGAAATGAATGTGGCTCTATACCTACTAGTATGTATTCGAAGAAACTGATAAAACTTATGAATAAATAGGCTCATAAATCACATTAAAGTTCTTCAGAATCCATTGAACTTCGCAAATTGCACCTAGAATTGATAAATTAATTATTCACAGTTGTTTTTCCAAGACTCTGATGACCTTGCAGATTAAGGTTTGTGCAGGGATGGGTAGGGAAATGAGGGAATTGAGATGAAGCAGCTAACTGAATGCATATGTTACTGAATTAGACTAGAGGGAAAGTGCATATGGAATAGGATAGAAAGGTCAATTCATATGCCCACTTCCTATGTCTGAGGTAACTCACAGAGGAGAATTATAAATCCTCTCACTGTTTCCACTTCATTTGTAAAGACTAGTCTGGAAACACCCAACACAGAGAGGTGATCTGGCCTCAGATATTGGAAACTATAAACATATCTGCTGGGTCTTTTTAAAGTAACCAATGAATACCAGACTCTGGAGAAAGTATGGCTCCGTCCAGAAGTTGGAGGCTGGTCCACACTGACACGCAAAGTCTCACTAAATATACTTGAAAAAGTAGTCTTAAATTTAAGTAAATACATAATTAAAAAAAAAAATCAGAGAGCAGGACTGTCTGAGGAAGTGACATTTTGGATATCACTGGAAATGAATAGGACTCAGCACTTGAATAAAAAGGGAACCACATTTCACTCTTATAAGTAGGAGGTGAAGATGACCCCAGAGCACACTCCTCTTCTAAAGAGGGTAAATCTCTGATTACAAAAAAATAAGTTTTTAATAAGGCAACCTATAAAAACAACCTCTTTTAAAAAGTCTAACTCTTTGGATACTTTCCCTTGTGTTGGCAGTGCTACAAAGCAAATTGTAAAAACTTTTGCCTCTCTCTCATCTTATGTTTGGAGGAAAGATTCTCTCTTAGTCTCAGGTGGCTTTGCAGCCACCATACAAACCCCAGACAAAGCTCCCCATAAGAGTCTCTAGGAAAGGAAAATAATTCTTCCAGCTTGGTGACAATTCTATGCTTCAAGGAAACAATACCATCAGAAGCTAATAAAATAAACACTGTGACCTTTCAAGAAAACCACCTGTAAAAGCCCATTGGATTCACTTAGTGTTTGATCCTAGGTCTCTGATTCTCTATTTTTTTAGACAAGGAGTATCCTAACATTCACAGTAGGAAATTTGTCCCGAGTTTTACAAGGCAGACATAAAATGCATGTGTGTGTGTGTATGTGTGTGTGTGTCTTTATCTGGTAACCCCAAATGATTCAAGTCAAGACACATCCCTCTTCCTCTTCTATTTTAATAGTATGAAAACAGTAGAAATGCATAAGGAAGAGTCTTACAGAGCACTAGTTTCTGAGCCAGGAAGCCGGCAGTCAATGTTCAAACCGTCAGACCCTACTCTGAGCAACGAGTTACATCAATTAGTAAAGATAAAGCCCCTTGGATTAGTACTTGGACACAAAATTGTGGAAAATAAATATAGTTGGTAAAGCTATCTTACCTATTATTTTTTATGCCAATGATACCTACCAAAAGAAAACAATCCTGAGGAAAAGGAATATAACAAATGCATTCAAGGCATAACTAGCAACAGAGTAAGGAGCATCTTCCCAGGTGGTGCTAGTGGTAAAGAATCCACCTGCCGATGCAGGAGACGTAAGAAACATGGGTTCGATCCCCGGGTTGGGAAGATTCCCTAGAGGAGGGCAAGGCAACCCATTCTAGTATTCTTGCCTGGAAAATCCCATGGAGAGAGGAGCTTGGTGGGCTACCGTCCATGGGGTCACAAAGAGTTGGACGTAAATGAAGTGACTTAGCACACCTGCGTAGCGGAACTAAGAGTAGAGTGGGGAATCCTAAAATAGAGAGGAAAAGCTTCTAGCCTGACCACTTAAGAAGGATGAAAAAGTACTCTGAGTTACCTGGATTTACATTTCTTTGGTTATTTTACATGCACTTTCCCCAATTCTTTAGCTGAATATGATCTTCATCATTGCAAATAACCTGTGGAGAGTATTTCATTATTCATTTGTCATCATTACAATGTTAGGACTGGAAAAGATAGAATGAGTGATTCTTCTTTTATGCATAATATATTCAGAATTGAAGACTCTCTATGGGGTTGCACTGAGTTGGACATGAGTGAAGCAACTTAGCAGCAGCAGCAGCAGCTAACACAAATTTGCTTGCATGCTCTGTACGCCTGTATACTCTGTGTATCAAAAGGTTCTTAAAAGAGCATTGTAGGTAGTACAATTATTTCATCAAGATGCCTATTTATTTCCCCATTTATTAAATTTGAGCTGGGTTTCTTTTGTTAACTTTTGAGAAAGAAGCTATGGGGTGTTAATTCCTAGTCCATATCTCAAGAAACCTTGCATGCTTCCACTTATTCTTTTATGTCCCTACCATAATTATGTGGACAGGCCTAGGGTCATCTGATTAAGGACAAGAGGACGATGGCCCAATATTTCCTGCTGGACCAGCCAACAGCCAGCCATAAGAGATCTGTAATAAAGATCATTTTAGACCAACCAGCCTACAAGTTGATTTCAGATACACAAACAAGCCCAGGCAAGATCAGTGCAACTGCCCAATTGACTCATAGACTCAGGATCAATAATAAGTCCTTTTTGTTTTAAGCTGCAGAATTTTGTGTTTATTTCTTAAACTGTAAGAAGTGATTGATATAGAAATTGGTATGTAGAAGTGGATGCTATTGACTTAAAATGTAAGACTCTGGTTTAAGAGCAAAGCAGGGAGCAGACAATGGAAACACAGTGAGCAATTTCATGTAGGTTGGAAGATTGGTGGGAGACCGCTATTGGAGGCTAGAAAAGCAGAGCCTCATGTTATAAACTAACAAAATATTTGACAAGACTACTCTGATGCTGGGAGGGATTGGGGGCAGGAAGAGAAGGGGATGACAGAGGATGAGATGGCTGGATGGCATCACTGACTCGGTGGATGTGAATCTCAGTGAACTCCGGGAGTTGGTGATGGACAGGGAGGCCTGGCGTGCTGCGGTTTATGGGGTCGCAAAGAATCGGACACGACTGAGCGACTGATTTGATCTGATACCGAAACACATACTGATAGATATGTTCCTAATAAACTGATAGACGTTGACAAAAATAATTTTCAGACAAAGTGTTGAAAAAGTGTTAGTTGACTCCTTTTAGCGGCATACCATCAGGTAGTACAAGAATGATAAGAATTAGAGCAGAGGTCAGCAAACTTCTGTAAAGATAGTAACTTTGTGACTATTCAGTCTGTCTCAACTATTCTATTCTGCTGTTGCAGTGCAAAAACAGAGCTAATATGTAAATAAATGAGTGTGGCTGTGCTGCAAAAAACTCTATTTATGAACACTGAAATGTGAATATAACAAAATATGCATGTATCACAAAGTGTTATCCTTCCTTTGATTGTTTTTAACCATAAAAAAAAGAAAATTTAAAGTCTTAGCTCAGAGTTCATACAAAAATAGGAGTTTGGCTAAATATGGCCTGAAGCTCTTAGTTTATTAATCTTTAAGCTAGAGAAAGATCTGATCAGTTTTCAAGAAAAATTTAGAAGGATCTAAAAAATAAATAAAAATAAAATTGCTTCTTATATTCTGTCTTCCCAACTAGCATGGACTCCAACATAAAACAAGTTCTGAGAACAAGATCAAATCGGGTGTATTATTATAAAACCCTTTATTAAGACTTAACTCAGTGCCAAGGCATCCCTCTCAGCTAGATAAAAGGGTTTCTAAGAAACTTAAGATTCTTGTCCCATAGCCTTCTGACATGGCCAAGGCTTCCATGAGTAAATCCAGAGGGCAAGACCTGTCTCCTAAATAATTGTGGATTTGGCTAGTAGAATGAATTTGAGTCTGATTCACAGGGAGCCTACAACTTTCTCCAGCTGTATTTTCAAAAGAGCTTCATTTTCTTGAATCCAGTTAGCAGATGAATAAACCTAGCGGAAGAGAGAAACAGGGCACCCCAACCAATATCCAGCAAACTTTTAGAAGCCGAGTTACCAAGGTGACTGACAGCAAACCACAGAGGAGAAAGGAGCTGGTCCTAGACTGGAACGATTACCTTGCTGATCTGTATACTCATGAGCAGTAACACATAATTCCTTTTTAGACCTCTAAAATTGCAAGATGATTTCTGAATAGTCACAGGTAGCTGATACAGAACATTCCATTATTCATCTGTTTCTCTTAGTATTTTGGTGGGGAGGGGCAGGGCTTACATGGAAATAAGCAAACAACTGAAGTAGTTTTATGGATAATATGTTTAGAATTAAAAAAAATAATAGTGAGCAATAATGAGATTTGCATATTCTGTGTATAATAAAAAATATATTTAGTTTCTTAAAATGAAAAAATAACTTAGCTTTTACTATGTGTATGTGTATATTTGACTGGATTTTTTGAAGTTTAGTATAGTTGCGTGAAGAAATCCCATCAACAAAACCAGACCTAGTGTTTAGCGTTCAGTTTCTAGGTCATGAAACTTGCATTCATATGAAAAAAAATAATCTATATACTGATTTTCATTACTGAATTATAGGTCTTCAAATGCCTTTGAATTTTAACATTCGTTTTGCTGAATTTTAACTTTAACATATGAAGGCAAAACAATGAAACAAACAAACAAACAAAATAAGAGAAAGAAAGCTACCAAATTCAACTATTTTATATTTAAGAGTAAGTAAATCATGCACTGAAAGAAAGGTTATTTCTCTGAGGAGGGTAAACCTACTGTGCAATGTGTGTGATTTCAGCAGCTGTGGAGGGCTAGAGCTCACCCAGTTTTCACACACATTGTAAAAAGCAACATTTTCAGACACTCTAAATGTTGTAGATAAAATCTGTGACAAGAAAATCAGGGGTGACTCAACAGCAGGTCAATTAAACCATCCCTAATTGAAGCTGAGTCCATTTTTAGGCTTATTATCATCGCTGATAGGGGAGAAAGAGGAAAGCTTACATTCCACTTGCCCATAAAATACCCAAGACAAGAATGTCCTTGTCTCTACCTGTGGGTCCCTGAAAATCACTGTCAGTACCTGAAGAGTGATTGGAACATTTTTAGA
Organism: Bos indicus; assembly: GCF_029378745.1. Classification (NCBI taxonomy): domain Eukaryota; kingdom Metazoa; phylum Chordata; class Mammalia; order Artiodactyla; family Bovidae; genus Bos; species Bos indicus. Next base: position 32,181,518 of record NC_091776.1, on the reverse strand, counting down.
TATTTGGTTAGCTTGTGGGATTCCTTAAAAATTTAAACTGTTTCTCTAAGTTACGTAGAACCAATTTAAAGGAAAAAGAATTTGTTTTAAATGATCAAACTGGAAAGAATGACTAGAAAACCCCTCTGGTCATTTTTTTTTTTCCCTGTGTTCTCTTAACCATCATTTATGGGCCACTTGAGAGATGAAAGAAAGGATGTTAAAGGCCCTGGAGATATTGTAGCTGCATTAGCAAAGAACCAGAACACATGTAAAAAGCTTGTAAAGCATTTGGCATTACAAATCTGACATATAAACTGGGCTACAATTATCTTCATTTCCTCTTGTCTCTGACTCAACTCTTGGTCTCTTATTCTGATGATAGAAGTGATGACCTGAAGGAAAATTAGAAAGCATTCTAACATGGAAGTTTCCTGCATTTCAGAATAATTGTACTAGGTGACATTTTTAAATGGAAAGAAAAGCTTACTGTGTCTTCATTGGCATTACTGAATGTAATGTTTTATTATGGCTTCTAAATTACCTCATCCATGACTGTGATCGTATACATTTCTATGTGATCCATCCTGCAACACGGAGAATAACCAGCAATAAAGATTAAGATATATTATGTAAAGGCTTATTCGACTTTGTAATTTTAAGAAATGTGGAAGAATTGGCTGAAATTACTCAGGGAGATAGTGAAGGACAGGGAAGCCTGGCGTGTTGCAGTCCATGGGGTCACAAAGAGTCAGAAATGACATAGCGATTGAACAACAACACGCAATGTTAAGGACTTGTAGAAAATCTGTTTCTTGATTCATGCCTTATGCAAATGCAATTTAATTGGTTAGTATTAACATCAAATATGTCCTGGTTTACCCAGTGTCTATCATCATTAAATAGCCTTATTGAAAAAAAATTTTTATGTGAAACCATGAGGAAAAATTAAAAACAAAAAGAGAAACTATGATTGATTTTGTTATATTCAAAAGTCCACTGGGATTCCCTGGTAGTCTGGGGTTAGAATTTGGAGCTTCCACTGAGGAGGACATGCTGGGGAACTAAAACCTGAAGCTCTGCTAAAAATATTTAAAAAGTACACTACAGTTCACTTTCCTCCAATGTTATTTGTACAGGTGCTTGAATATCAATCAAGTCAATTCTGGGATATTGAGTACATCAGTTTCTATAAATGTATAGATTTCTATTATTATTCAGTTGTGTGTGTGAAAACTAAAAAACAATCATTCATTGGAGACTCTTCTGTAACCAGTAAAGTATTATACTATAAATGAAGTGATTGCCAGATTTAATATATTTCATATTAATACATCACAAAATAATTGAGTTGCATTTTTCTACAATTATACTTGGGAAATTACTTCTTTCACTCCTCACAAATCTCTTAAGTTGCTGAGTGTTCTTATAATTACTTTTTTAAAAAAAATAAAGTACCATTCGGGGAGACACACAAGCCTAAGATGGCTCATACTGTTGTTAATTTCTAAATATTTATACCTACTTTTATTTACATAAATATATTAAAATATCTTGTCATTGTTTAGTCACTAAGTCTTGTATCTGAATATATCTATGTAAGTCTATATTAAATACATACATATTTGATACATATTTAGATATTTGTAGTGATCAGCTGAAGAAATCATAATAAAGGAATAAAATAAATTCACTACAGAAGTAGTAATTATTTTCAATAGTTAACTGAATATTGAAACCGAATATTGTAAAGAAGCTTTTAATAAACATTTTAAATGGCACTGCAGCACAAAGATGGTGGAGTTTACAAATATAAATGGCTGTTTATGGTTTGAGAAAAAATTTACAATTATAACACCTAGATTTTAAAGCTGTCATATCCCAAACATATTAGAAGAAAATTAAAACAAGGTACACTAAAAATATGCATTATATTTCAAAAATGGGCTCTAGAGATGACAATGGTTTAAGCCAAAGATAGAGGTCAAAACATAAATACATTAATTAATACAACCTAAGAATAGGAAGAAGCACAAGCTGGAATCAAGATTGCCAGGAGAAATATTAATAACCTCAGACATGCAGATGACACCACCCTTATGGCAGAAAGTGAAGAGGAACTAAAAAGCCTCTTGATGAAAGTGAAAGAGGAGAGTGAAAAAATTGGCTTAAAGCTCAACATTCAGAAAACAAAGATCATGGCATCTGGTCCCATCACTTCATGGGAAATAGATGGGAAAACAGTGAAAACAGTGTCAGACTTTATTTTTTAGGCTCCAAAATCACTGCAGATGGTGATTGCAGCCATGAAGTTAAAAGACGCTTACTTCTTGGAAGGAAAGTTATGACAACCTAGATAGCATATTGAAAAGCAGAGACATTACTTTGTCAACAAAGGTTCATCTAGTCAAGGCTATGGTTTTTCCTGTGGTCATGTACGGATGTGAGAGTTGGACTGTGAAGAAAGCTGAGTGCTGAAGAATTGATGCTTTTGAACTGTGGTGTTGGAGAAGACTCTTGAGAGTCCCTTGGACTGCAAGAAGATCCAACCAGTTCATCCTAAAAGAGATCAGTCCTGGGTGTTCATTGGAAGGACTGATGCTGAAGCTGAAACTCCAGTACTTTGGCCACCTCATGTGAAGAGCTGGCTCATTGGAAAAGACCCTGATGCTGGAAGGGATTGGGGGCAGGAGGACAAGGGGACAAAAGAGGATAAGATGGCTGGATGGCATCGCCAACTCGATGGACATGAGTTTGGGTGAACTCTGGGAGTTGGTGATGGACAGGGAGACCTGGCGTGCTGCAATTCCTGGGGTCGCAAAGCGTAGGACATGACTGAGCGACTGAACTGAACTGAACTGAAGAATAGGAAAAATGCCATTAATAACTCAATGCATTACTCTACAGGATTTAATTATTAAATTTATAATAGATAAAAACATCTAAAATTTTACTTCTTAGCTCTTCTTTTTTGAAGTAATGAATAGCAGTTGTAGTTTGATCTTGAAATACATAGTATTGTTAAAAGATTTAGTGAGTATGGCCAGAGTATTATTAAGTAGAATGTTGTGGAAATTAAATTTAGAGAAGACTGTTGAAATGAAAAATAACTTTGGTATTCTGGGAAGTAGGCAGACATAATGGAAAACGCAACCTTTTAGTTAAGAAAAGGGAATTCCAGAAATAAAGGAGAGGGAAAGTTGGACTTATTTGAAGATAGTGTAAAACTGATTTTAGGGACAAAAGGTTAGCAAAACTAATATGAGTCACTGTGATGTTTTTATCACTAAAATAGAATTTAAAAGCTTATTTTAAATTATCCTCCAAAGTGAATGTTACTTATTAATTAGGGGTTATTATTTTGAAAATCTAGTAAGAGTTACAATCTCTTCCCTAAAATACTTGCATCAACACATCATTCAGCTAATAACTTCTGGAAAGTTCTAGTGAAGTTGCTCAGTAGTGTCCAACTCTTTGTGACCCCATGGACAGTAGCCTGCATCAGGCTCCTCCATCCATGGGATTTCTAGGCAAGAGTACTGGAGTGGGTTGCCATTGCCTTCTCCAGGGAATCGTCCCGACCCAGGGATCAAACCCAGGTCTCCCACATTGTAGACAGACGCTTTACCGTCTGAGCCAACAGGGCCCAGGAGAGGAAAGTTCTAGGCCCAAATTAAAAACTCCTGCTTTTTGCATTCAAATAATTAACATTCACTGGAGAGTAAGATGGCTTGTCTTCCCACCAAGCAAATTAGTTCTCTGTCCTGGCACTGAAAACTGAGAAACAAAGAATGCCATTATAGACTTTTTAAAACATACAAAAAAAAAAAATTCTTTTTAATTAAACAATTGGTATGAATACTAATTCTATTCCTGAATACAGTTTTGGAACATATAATATTTAAGGTGAAATTTTAAAAACAAACATTGGCAGACATTCAACTTTAAAATTACTAATTCTCTGTTTTAGAAAGTTGTTTTCTTTTTAATACTAACTTCTGGTGCCCTTGCATTGCTTTTAGAATGTTACTGTTTTCTTTCTGACCAAACTGAAGGCTTGGAAACCAGAAACTCTATATTAGTTGCTGTAACCCCAGCGACTGAACTGTGCAGTATTTGCTTCCCCAAACCTAGGCATGGTTGCATACACCTCCTACTACTGCTTTACCTCTGACCCCATCAGGGAGGTGTATTACCTTGATTCTCACAACCTTCACCCCTTAGGCACTAAGAGCTCAGGCTTCAGAGGACAGCCATCCTTCTTCATACTGCTGCTTATTTTCGACAGTGGCTTCCATTAACTAGTTACAGAAAGATAACAGCCTTCATGCTTTTAAAGTCCATCAGGACCCTCCTTCCCAGAGTTCACTTTCTAATCTCCAAGTCGTTACCAGAGCATCTCATCATTACAGAGCAAGTTAGATCAATATCGAGTGCACATTTGATTGCAGTATTTGATAGCTGAATGGCCCCTCTCATAACAAAACTATTAGAGGAAAAAGTCCTGTTACCTTCAGATCAGATCAGATCAGTCACTCAGTCGTGTCCGACTCTTTGCGACCCCATGAACTGCAGCACGCCAGGCCTCCCTGTCCATCACCAACACCCGGAGTACACTGAGACTCATGTCCATCGAGTCAGTGATGCCATCCAACCATATCATCCTCTGTCATCCCCTTCTCCTCCTGCCCCCAATCCCTCCCAGCATCAGAGTCTTTTCCAATGAATCAACTCTTCGCATGAGGTGGCCAAAGTACTGGAGTTTCAGCTTTAGCATCATTCCTTCCAAAGTAATCCCAGGGCTGATCTCCTTCAGGATGGACTGGTTGGATCTCCTTGCAGTCCAAGGGACTCTCAAGAGTCTTCTCCAACATCACAGTTCAAAACCATCAATTCTTCGGTGCTCAGCCTTCTTCACAGTCCAACTCTCACATCCATACATGACCACAGGAAAAACCATAGCCTTGACTAGACGAACCTTTGTTGGCAAAGTAATGTCTCTGCTTTGGAACATGCTATCTAGGTTGGTCATAATTTTCCTTCCAAGGAATAAGTGTCTTTTAATTTCATGGCTGCAGTCACCATCTGCAGTGATTTTGGAGCCCAAAAAAATAAAGTCTGACACTGTTTCCACTCTTTCCCCATCTATTTCCCATGAAGTGGTGGGACTGGATGCCATGATCTTCCTTTTCTGAATGTTGAGCTTTAAGCCAACTTTTTCACTCTCCACTTTCACTTTCACCAAGAGGCTTTTTAGTTCCTCTTCACTTTCTGCCATAAGGGTGGTGTCATCTGCATGTCTGAGGTTATTAATATTTCTCCCGGCAATCTTGATTCCAGCTTGTGTTTCTTCCAGTCCAGCGTTTCTCCTGATGTATTCTGCATAGAAGTTAAATAAACAGGGTGACAATATACAGCCTTGATGAACTCCTTTTCCTATTTGGAACCAGTCTGTTGTTCCATGTCCAGTTCTAACTGTTGCTTCCTGACCTGCATACAGATTTCTCAAGAGGCAGGTCAGGTGGTCTGGTATTCCCATCTCTTTCAGAATTTTCCACAGTTTATTGTGATCCACATAGTCAAAGGCTTTGGCATAGTCAATAAAGCAGAAATAGATGTTTTTCTGGAACTCTCTTGCTTTTTCTATGATCCAGCAGATGTTGGCAATTTGGTCTCTGGTTCCTCTGCCTTTTCTAAAACCAGCTTGAACATCTGGAAGTTCATGGTTCACATATTGCTGAAGCCTGGCTTGGAGAATTTTGAGCATTACTTTACTAGCGTGTGAGATGAGTGCAATTGTGCGGTAGTTTGAGCATTCTTTGGCATTGCCTTTCTTTGGGATTGGAATGAAAACTGACCTTTTCCAGTCCTGTGGCCACTGCTGAGTTTTCCAAATTTGCTGGCATATTGAGTTCAGCACTTTCACAGCATCATCTTTCAGGATTTGGAATAGTTCAACTGGAATTCCATCACCTCCCCTAGCTTTGTTCGTAGTGATGCTTTCTAAGGCCCACTTGACTTCACATTCCAGGATGTCTGGCTCTAGGTGAGTGATCACACCATTGTGATTATCTGGGTCGTGAAGATCTTTTTTGTACAGTTCTTCTGTGTATTCTTGCCATCTCTTCTTAATATCTTCTGCTTCTGTTAGGTCCATACCATTTCTATCCTGTATCGAGCTCATCTTTTCATGAAATGTTCCTTTGGTATCTCTAATTTTCTTGAAGAGATCCCTAGTCTTTCCCATTCTGTTGTTTTCCTCTATTTCTTTGCATTGATCACTGAAGAAGGCTTCCTTATCTCTTCTTGCTATTCTTTGGAACTCTGCATTCAGATGTTTATATCTTTCCTTTTCTCCTTTGCTTTTTGCTTCTCTTCTTTTCACAGCTATTTGTAAGGCCTCCCCAGACAGCCATTTTGCTTTTTTGCATTTCTTTTCTATGGGAATGTTCTTGATCCCTGTCTCCTGTACAATGTCACCAACCTTATTCCATAGTTCACTAGGCACTCTATCTATCAGATCTAGGCCCTTAAATCTATTTCTCACTTCCACTGTATAATCATAAGGGATTTGATTTAGGTCATATCTGAATGGTCTAGTGGTTTTCCCTACTTTCTTCAATTTAAGTCTGAATTTGGCAATAAGGAGTTCATGGTCTGAGCCACAATCAGCTCCTGGTCTTGTTTTTGCTGACTGTATAGAGCTTCTCCATCTTTGGCTGACTTTATGTATTATTAAAATATAATTTAAAATAATGTATGTAGAATAAACTCTCTCCAGTAAGAAAACAGTAATGTGATCTAAAATGCCAAAATGAGAGCACAACAAAGTATGAAAACATTTCAAAATATGATCGAGAAAGTAGGCTTATGAAAGGCTATTAAGAATTTTGAGAGCAAAATGATAGTGTTGGGCTTGTTTAATATCTTTATTTCAAATAAAGAGAAGAGCAGTGTCTGATTATTACTCTTCTCTTTGTGTATTCACCAAGTATCCTTAAAATTTTTTTTTAAATAATTAGGGCTAATCTTGAGTGGTATAACTGATTAAAATTAACATGATTCCCTTAGGCAGCAATTGGAGAAGAGATTTTTGAAACTCTCAAACACACAAAAGGGGGTTCAGTAAAGTATCTGGCACTCCTATGTCAACATGACTAAAGAGCTGGTCTGAAATAATGCACTTGAGTAGATATTTTATCCAGTGTCCCATTCTCAATTTTTCTCAATTTTACTCCTTCGTCCTATCTTCCTCCTTCTCATTCAACAACCAATACTCCCCAGCAATCTCTCAGACATCTCAAAACCCACTGCAACAACCACCTCCACCACCAAACACACATGAACTTAGGCACTTGGTGTTAATGCCTGACTCTTCTTTCTTACACAATGCATCATTAAAAAAAAAAAAAAAAAATCAGATAACAGAAATTAGCCTAAATTCTTCTACCCAGGAGTTTTTTTTCCCAATTTAATATAGATCAAAGCAATAATTATTAAATTCTATAATTGTACTGCCCTAAAACTGCTCCCAGTGGGTAGTAGAGGCATTTGGGAGACAGAAGAGTATCCTACCACATACTATTATTCTTTTGTTCCTTTTTCTGTCCTTAAGAATGACCCTCATTCTTAGGAAGAAAGTTCAACTTTAAAGAACAAGTGCTTTATTTGCATCTTATATTGAAAAGGATAATTATTGATACAAAGCAGCTCAAGTAATCACTGTGACTGGTTACAGATTACATGAAGAGTGAGTAGCTCTCAAAATATGAGGCAAGAGGAAATTACTTAAATAATATTACATGTCATTTTAAAGGTTCTCTCTATAGGCAAACAAGGGCTATTCAGGTGGTAGGTTTTGGAAATTTGAAAAGATAAGATATGATGAGAAATTAATTTTTTTCTCGAGTGGGTCCTTTATAGTTTTTTGTTTGTTTAATTTCTTTTTATTGGGGCATAGTGACTATCCAGGTTGCTCAGTAGTAAAGAACCCACCTTCCAATGAAAGAGATATGGGTTCAAATCCCTACTTTGGGAAGATCCCCTGGAGAAAGAAATGACAACCACTCTGGCATTCTTGACTGCAAAATCCCATGGACAGAGGCGCTAGGTGGGCTACAGTCCATGGGGTCACAAAGATTCAGACACGACTGAGCAACTAGACAACAAATAGTTACTTTACAGTGTTGTGTTATTTTCTGCTCATCTTGTGGGGGTTCTCACCACCAGCACCTAGTAGGTGCCTGCACTGGGAGGAGACTTGAACTCTGAGTCTTTACCCCTCTGTCTTTACAGTTTTGGAAGGTTTTCAGGAAAAATTTCAATCTAGTTAAACTAATTAGCTACAGATTTTATATCTGATTAAATTTAACGTTTTAGAAAGTTTGATTTCATCTTTCATACTAGACAAGTGTATTTAGTTTTGCACCATAGCTGCTAAAGTTAATTTTCTTTAACTTTAGCAGTCATTCAAGAAAACAGTCGTTTTCCCCATACCTTTGTTATGGGATGACTTGTGTCTCCTCAAAATTACTTTATTGAAGCCCTGACCCACGAGTAACTCAGAATGTAACTGTATTTGAGATTGGGTCTTTAAGAAGGTAACTAAGTCAAAAAAGTCTTTTTAATGGGCCTTTATTCAATCAATATGGCTAGTGTCCTTCTGAGAAGTATTTAGGACACAGTTCACAAGGACAGAAGGATGACTCTGTGAGGACTCAGTGAGAAGGCAGTCATATGCAAGTCAAGGAGAGAGGCCTCAGAAGATACCAAACTTGCCAACAGCTTGATCTCAGACATTAAGTCTCCAAACTTGGGAGCACACAAATTTATTTTGTTTAAGCCACCCAGCCTATATTACTCTGTTAAGGCAGTACCATAAAACTAATAGAATGGTTAGTTTAAAAGTAATTTAAAATGTATACTCTGACTTTTATCTTCATATGAAAGTACAGAGCACTCTATTTAATTCTTGGAGATCTAGTTTTCAGATTGGTTAATAATACCAGCTTCAGATTTTAAAAAATCCACTAAGAATCAAACCATATAAAATATAAAAAGTAAAAGACAAAATTATAAGTTTGATCAAAGACCCAAATTCTAGAGACCATTTTGAGATGGTTTGAGATCGATACAATTCCTTCTTTTAAATTTTTGGCCACAGGTTGTAGGATCTTAGTTCTTTGACCAGGGATTAAACCCGGGCCACCAAAGTAGTAAAAACAACGAGTTCTAACCACTGGATGGCCAGGGAACTTGACACTACTCCAATCTCTTAACTATGGTTTTCCTAACAAGCCACTAAACATGCATGCTGGGTAGCATGTATTGTACTTAAAGCTCACTGCTGCTGCTGCTGCTAAGTCGCTTCAGTCGTGTCCAACTCTGTGCGACCCCATAGACGGATGCCCACCAGGCTCCCCCATCCCTGGGATTCTCCAGGCAAGAACACTGGAGTGGGTTGCCATTTCCTTCTCCAATGCATGAAAGTGAAAAGTGAAAGTGAAGTCGCTCAGTTGTGTCCAACTCTTAGCGGCCCCATGGACTACAGCCTACCAGGCTCCTCCGTCCATGGGATTTTCCAGGCAAGAGTACTGGTGTGGGACTTAAAACTCACAGTAGTCCATATATCTTCTCCATGAAGTGAGAGGATGTGTCTCTGCCCTTGTTTCCCAGATTGATGAACTCCAAAGAGATAAGAGCTTTGAAAGGAGAGATAGCCAGGGAAAGACTTCCCTTGTGACTCAGTGGTAAAGAATCCGCCTGCCAACATAGGAGACAAGGGTTTTGATCTCTGGTTTGGAAAGATTCCCTGGAGTAGGAAATGGCAACCCACTCCAGTATTCTTGCCTGGAAAATTCCATGGACAGAGGAGCCTGGTGGGCTACAGTCCATGGTGTCACAAAGAATTGGACACAACTGGGCGACTAAGCATGCATTCACATGTAGCCAGGAAAAGATCACCTGCGTTGTCTAAACCAACCCAAGAAACAGAATCATCTGTACACATCTAGAAGGATTGCTTGATCAGTTCAGTTCAGTCACTCAGTCGTGTCCGACTCTTTGCGACCCGATGAACTGCAGCACACCAGGCCTCCCTGTCCATCACCAACTCCCAGAGTTCACCCAGACTCACGTCCATCGAGTCAGTGATGCCATCCAGCCATCTCATCCTCTATCGTCCCCTTCTCCTCCTGCCCCCAATCCCTCCCAGCATCAGAGTCTTTTCCAATGAGTCAACTCTTTGCACCAGGTGGCCAAAGTACTGGAGTTTCAGCTTTAGCATCATTCCTTCCAAAGATATCCCAGGGCTGATCTCCTTCAGAATGGACTGGTTGGATCTCCTTGCAGTCCAAGGGACTCTCAAGAGTCTTCTCCAACACCACAGTTCAAAAGCATCAATTCTTCGGCACTCAGCCTTCTTCACAGTCCAACTCTCATATCCATACATGACCACAGGAAAAACCATAGCCTTGACTAGACGAATCTTTGTTGGCAAAGTGATGTCTCTGCTTTTGAATATGCTATCTAGGTTGGTCATAACTTTCCTTCCAAGGAGTAAGCGTCTTTTAATTTCATGGCTGCAGTCACCATCTGCAGTGATTTTGGAGCCCAAAAAAATAAAGTCTGACACTGTTTCCACTGTTTCCCCATCTATTTCCCATGAAGTGATGGGATCGAATACCATGATTTTCGTTTTCTGAATGTTGAGCTTTAAGCCAACTTTTTCACTCTCCACTTTCACTTTCATCAAGAGGCTTTTGAGTTCCTCTTCACTTTCTGCCATAAGGGTGGTATCATCTGCATATCTGAGGTTATTGATATTTCTCCCGGCAATCTTGATTCCAACTGTGCTTCTTCCAGCCCAGCATTTCTCATGATGTACTCTGCATATAAGTTAAATAAGCAGGGTGACAATATACAGCCTTGACGTACTCCTTTTCCTATTTGGAACCAGTCTGTTGTTCCATGTCCAGTTCTAACTGTTGCTTCCTGACCTGCTTTATGTCCCCATAAAAACCTCTTGAATGAATACCAGTTCTCTCGGTTGTCTTACTTATTTTCCCTAATGTTTTGTGTGTATCAGGACTTGGCAAATGGTTTAGTATGAAGGAATGGATAAACCATGGCTGTCATTTCTCTATTCATGTGGAAGAGTAGATTTGTAAAGAGTAAGAAGAGGGCAAGTATGTAAGGAATATAGTATTTGGCAAATCCAAATTAACAGTGTAGCTATTAAAGTCCTTACTGTGTCTCTTTAAAAAAATCAGAAAATAGTGAGCATGTTTTTCCATAGATTTACATGATTTCATATATTTTTATTTTTAGATATTTTCTTGCAACATTAATTTCTGAAGAGTTTAGTCTGCCTGATTTAATTTCAAATGGCTTATCATTATTATAAAATCTGAATTGACACTGAGAAAAAAAATGAGAGTAATATTCTACTTTTTATTTAAAAAGAAAACATTGCTTTGTTACCAGATTGAATTATAGCTCTTCTCTAATAGCACAGATCAACTTACAATATTGATTTTAGAATAATTTGATAATGTTCACACAAACACGTACACACTATACTATGTGTATTTGTCATTTCCATCTTTTTAAAATTTAAAATTTTGATGTAATAACATTTGACCTTGAAGGCTGAATTCAAAGAAATATAGCTCATAACAGGGATAAAAAATACTCCTATCAATGTAGTAATCTTTATTTTTTTCATTCTAGCTGTTTTCATACCATACATTTTGCTTAATGAAATAACCAACTGAGAATTGCAATGTGTTTTTCTGAGGACAGACCAAATGACATACAAATACACCTCACAGCATACACTGGCTTAGATATCATAGAAGTATATAGTAGTGACTCTGCTCCATAACATAAAAATAGTTTATTTCTCCCTATTCTTCCACATAGACAAAATACTTCTCTTTTTTCATGGCCCAGAAGAGAACATGAACTCATTCTCAGGTCTGGAATGCATGAAGTCATATCATCAGATAGTCAAATTTAAATCACAACATTTAATTTATAATATTACAATTCTGCACAAGTCATAAGCTTTGCCAGGACTTTTCACTGCCTCTTCTCTGGGAATGAGCATCAGAAAACACATTCCTGATACATGGATGAGAAAATAAATCTCTATAATAATTTAACCAGAATAAATCAAGTAATGAAATGAATTTCCAGATCTCAAAATGACATTAACCTCCAGAAATATGTGCTGAATTCCTATTAGTTTAATTCTTCGGGTGGTTTCTCAGAGTGATAGACTGATAATTGCCATCTATGACATATGATGTGGGAACCAGTTCAAAATATTTGCATCATCTCTACTTCTATAATGCCCTTGTTCACCTCTACATCTCTAGTGACCTTGTGTGAACAACTTCAAATTTTAATACGTCACTTTCACTTCCAGATAATACATTCTGATTCTAAAATATTTAAGGTTTGTAATGAGTTTGTGTGTGTGTGTGCAGTCACTAACCGTGTCTGAGTCTTTTGTGATCCCATGGACTGTAGCCCACCAGGCCCCTCTGTCCATGGGATTTCCCAGGCATACTGGGATTACTGGAGTGGGTTGCTGTTTCCTTCTCCAGAGGATCTTCCCAACCCAGGGATCAAACTCACATCTCCTGCATCTACTGCATTGGCAGGTGGATGCCACCAAGCCACCTGGGAAGCCATATTTAATAAATCCACTTGAATCATATACTACTTTGATGTCTAATGTAGAAAAGATAATAGAGATTTCTGATAGAATTAATAAACTTCAACCTAAGACTACGAAATTATCTTTATCATCATCTTCACAGTTCTAGAGTGAAATTCACAATCAAAATGCTGGCAGGGCCCTGCTCCTTCTGAAGGGAAAAAATCCTTCCTTTCTTGCTGCTTTCTGGTTTGCAGTCCCTGACATTTCTTGGCTTGTGGCAACACAACTCTAATCGCTGTCTTTATTATCATCTGGTTTGTTCCCTGTGTCTCTCTGTGTCTTCAAATCTCTCTCTCTTATTAGGATATCCGTCCTTAGGATACCCATCCTGGTGTCACCTATATCCAGTGTGACCTTATATCAATTTATATCTGCAAAGACGCCATTTCCAAATACAGTCACATTCACTGGGGATTAGAACTTCAATATATTTTTGGGCAAAACAATTCAACTCACAAAAGCCATAATCATAATAATCAGTAACATCTATAGAGTGCATCTACAGTGCTTCATAATCTATACACTTTACGCACATTAGTTCATTTAGTCATCGGGATGATTCTATAAGGTAGGTACTTTCACTATTGCCATTAAAAAAAAAGTAAAATAGGAATGTAAACCAGAGAGAGAGAGAGAGTATGTAACTCTCAGGGCCTCTAATCCAAGGTTCAAAATCCTAGCTGAAGAGTTGGTGCTTTGAACCACTATCGCCCACAGCCTCTCAAACATGATGAGACTGATACAATGAAGCAAATGCATTTTGAATTCCTCTCCTGTAATAGAGGGAGTGCTTCCTGCTAATGCTAGTGGGATGTTGACAAAAATCTGAGACCTCAAATTACATATATGCTTATTTTAACATGAGTTTGGGGAGATGGCTTGGATCTGGAGACAAGATTATTTATCCGTTTTGTATGACCCTGGGTAAATTATTTAACCTTACTTAGCCTCAGACTGGATATGAGTTTGAGCTAACTCCAGAAGATCGTGAAGGACAGGGAAGTCTGGCGTGCTGCAGTCTATGGGGTCACAAAGAGTCGGATATGACTTAGCGACTGAACAACAACAGGCCAGACTGGTGAAGAATTGAAGATTAAACCAGTTAATTATGTATAAATTGCTTAGAATAGTTTATGATATATACACTATTATTATGCTACTAATTTTATTGTTAGCACTACTGATGGCAACAAATTCTGAATTATCTTTTTACATAAGTGAGTTATTTTAAGATGCATTGCCTATAAATAAAAACAAATGCTATTTTAATACATATTTTACTTCTTCTGTGTAACTTGATAGGAATTGCTGATATGGTTCAAAATACCTACAAGCACCTAGAGTTGGAAAGAAATCCTGCCCTCTCCTGCAGGTCCTCCTATACCAAAAGCAGGGTGGAAGAAAACACAAGGTCAGGTCTGTGTGTAGTGACTAACGGGTGTCTCCAGGTTAGTTCTGTGACTGTCATCACTGTCCCCTTCCTCAGATTCGCCACTAGGTGTAGGGAGTGACAAAGCTGCTGCAACCCTTGACTGAGTGTAAACACAAGTTTTTAAACTCTAAGTGTGAGTTTGCTTGTCATAATGACTCATCCAAATTAGAAAAAAACAGTCTCATCAAGTTCTACACTTATTTATTTGCGGAGTTTCAGATTCTTTACTCATTACACCTAGGTATCACAGTATGCCATGTGCCCACCACCCTACTGGAGTGTTTTGGCTGTTGTTGTTCTGTATAGGTAGCAAATATCCTCCAGATGTTTATATTTGAAACTGACAAGCAATAATCGAATTTCATCTAGAATAATTTTTCTGACATCTCACTTGGCTTTCGGTGTACAAAAAAAATAACAGCTTTTATCTTTGATTTTCATATTTAAAAAAAAATGAATTGCTTGTCCTCAAAATTAACAGGATGATGATCTTTAGCTAGCAAAGTGGGAAACTTGGAAATAAAATAGATTGAGGGACTTAAAGTTCAATTTGATTAAACAAAAACTTTATTTAGCATCTACTATGTGTTGGGACATGGCTGTCTGATTATAAAAATGAATGATTAACATAAAATAACTTAAAAGGAAAACACCTCTATGTTATCAGATGCTTACAAAAGCAAAGTTATAAAATAAAATAATATTTAAGTGTAAAGGTACATTTGCATTTATTTTTTCCACTAATAACAGAAACAATGCATGTTAAAAGAGGAAATTTTAAAATCAACTACTTTTTTAAAGTTTATATATAGACTTGTGTGCCTTGTAACAGAGAATAAAAGCTTGTAAAAGAAACAAGTTATTATCCACTTCCATTTGCCTAATATGGTGAATAAGTGTAACTGGTGAAATTACTTCAGCTTGGAAAATATCAGATTTCTTTGTTCTACTAGTTCAAGCCTTAGCTTAGGTCTAATGCATAGTAATTTTGGGGGGAAATTAGAGAAAAATTCTGTCTCTATCTTTAAGTAAGAAAACAGTTATCATGAAGTAATTTCTGTTAGTGTTATATCTTTTTCCTCAAATATATTACCCCTTGTCCCCCTCCTTGTTTTAATTCAAAAACAGTAGCTTAGGGACAAGAACAAAATCTTAGAGTAAGAAAGGAAACATTACCCTGTCTTAATAAATATAGCAGGGTACAGGAAGGAATGAGTCTAGTAGAGGCAAAATGCCATGGATATATGGTAAAGGGATTCCCAAGGATACCACAAAGAATTCCACAAGTATATGCTTCCTAAGGAAGATGACTCTGCTACATATTGAAGCATTTAATGCAATTTAATGAAAATAAGCAGATACTATATACTGAAATGCACATATGTGTTACAGATTGGAGCTTTTCATCAGTAACATAATAACTCCCCTTAGATTTCATAGCCCCCTCCCAAACAGGCAGACAGACACATGTGATACGGGTGGGAAAAGATGGCTTTGCTTTTTTGAGATATGTCGTTGGATTAGGCTGATCAAAACAGAGGTTGTCTATTTTGTTTCTACTAGGGAATTTTTGGTCCCTTGACAAATTTAATTCACTTTTTAAAAACAGAAGAATATCTTAAGTATAGGAACTATACTTTGTGGGTCCATTAGGAAAATTGAATATTTTCTCAGTGTACATGGGAATTGTTTTATGGAACAAATCTATTATAGATTGTCTGGATATTCACCAGACAAAAACAGATATGTAAATTATGTTTGCACACATTCTCTAAAATAAATAACTCTCCCTGATGAGTAGGGATGTTTGACCCCAGAGGCCTGTGTTGTAATTAATACTGATGGAGAAACCAGAAACAGGAATTTCCTTAGCAGATACACCATAATGCATTTCCAGCTTGGGCCTCCGGGCTCACCATCGGTGGCACGACACAGGTGCAACACTCCCTGTCTGAAAAGAACTGAGCAAGTTTAACACAATCCTCTAGAGCAGGGGTCAGTAAATTGTGTCCTTTAATGGGCCAGAAAGAAAATTTTAGGACTTATAAGCCATATACTCTCTGCTCCAACTCCTTTTCTCTGCTATTATAGGCTGAAAGCATCCACAGACTATATGTAAGTGAATGGAAGCAGCTGAGTTTGGATAAAACTTTATTTAGATTCAGTCTGTCAATCCCTGATCTAGACATCACAAAGTTTTCTAAAATACATTAAGGAGTTTCATATGAAATTGTTCGCAAATCTGAGTGTGATTTTGGGTTTACATTTTTCTAGTTATCTTTTAAAAACATCTAAACTGTTGATGTAACGACATTTAAATATTATTTGTATTCCTTGAACTAGAACCTTCAGCTTAAGCATTACTGGTTGGGGCATAGACTTGGATTACTGTGATATTGAATGGTTTGCCTTGGAAACGAGCAGAGATCATTCTGTCATTTTGAAGATAGCATCCAAGTACTGCATTTTGGAATCTTCTGTTGACTACGATGGTTACTCCATTTCTTCTAAGGGATTCCTGCCCACAGTAGTAGACATAATGGTCATCTGAGTTAAATTCACCCATTCCAGTCCATTTTGGTTCGCTGATTCCTAGAATGTTGACGTTCACTCTTGTCATCGCCTGTTTGACCACTTCCAATTTGCCATGATTCATGGACCTAATATTACAGGTTCCTATGCAATATTGCTCTTTACAGCTTTGGATCTTGCTTCTATCAACAGCCCCATCCAAAACTGGGTGTTGTTTTTGCTTTGGCTCCAACCCTTCATTCTTTCTGGAGTTATTTCTCCACTGATCTCCACTGATCTCCACTGATATTGGGTACCTACCGACCTGGGGAGTTCATCTTTCAGTGTCTTATCTTTTTGCCTTTTTATACTGTTCATGGGGTTCTCAGGCAACAATACTGAAGTGGTTTGCCACTCCCTTCTCCAGTGGACCACATTCTGTCAGAAGTTGAATAGTTCTATGAAGACCTATAAGACCTTTTAGAACTAACACCCAAAAAAGATGTCCTTTTCGTTATATGGGACTGGAATGCAAAAGTAGGAAGTCAAGAAACACCTGGAATAACAGGCAAACTTGGCCTTGCAGTACAGAATGAAGCAGGGAAAAGGCTAGTAGAGTTCTGCCAAGAGAACACACTGGTCATAGCAAACACTCTCTTCCAACAACACAAGGGAAGACTCTAAACATCGACATCACCAGATGGCCAACACCAATATCAGATTGATTATATTCTTTGCCGTCAAAGATGGAGAAGCTCTATATAGTCAGCAAAGATAAGACTGGGAGCTGACTGTGGCTCAGATCATGAACTCCTTACTGCCAAATTCAGACTTAAATTGAAGAAAGTGGGGAAAACCAATGAACCATTCAGGTATGACCTAAATTGAATCCCTTATGATTATACAGCGGAAATGAGAAATAGCTTAAGGGACTACAGCTGATTGACAGAGTGCCTGTCAATCATGATGGAGGTTCATGACGTTGTACAGGAGACAGGGACCAAGACCATCCCCAAGAAAAAGAGATGCAAAAAAAAAAAAAAAAAAAATGGCTCTCTGAGGAAGCCTTACAAATAGCTGCAAAAAAAAAGAGAAGCAAAAAGCAAAGGGAAAAAGGAAAGATATACCCATTTGAATGCACGGTTCCAAAGAATAGCAAGGAGATATAAAAAAGCCTTCCTCAGTGATCAATGCAAAGAAATAGAGGAAAACAATAGAATGGGAAAGACAAGAGATCTCTTCAAGAAAATTAGAGATACCAAGGGAACATTTCATGCAAAGATGGGCTCGATAAAGGACAGAAATGGTATGGACCTAACAGAAGCAGAATATATTAAGAAGAGATGGCAAGAATACACAGAAGAACTGTACAAAAAAGATCTTCACGACCAAGATAATCACAATGGTGTGATCACTGACCTAGAGTCAGATATCCTGGAATGTGAAGTCAAGTGGGCCTTAGAAAGCATCACTACAAACAAAGCTAGTGGAGGTGATGGAATTCCAGTTGAACTATTCCAAATCCTGAAAGATGATGCTGTGAAAGTGCTGAACTCAATATGCCAGCAAATTTGGAATCTCACCAGTGGCCACAAGACTGGAAAAGGTCAGTTTTCATTCCAATCCCTAAGAAAGGCAATGCCAAAGAATGCTCAAACTACCATACAATTGCACTCATCTCACACACTGCTAAAGTAATGCTCAAAATTCTCCAAGCCAGGCTTCAGCAATACATGAACCATGAAATTCCAGATGTTCAAGCTGGTTTTAGAAAAGGCAGAGGAACCAGAGATCAAATTGCCAACATCAGCTGGATCATCAAAAAAGCAAGAGATATCTAGAAAAACATCTATTTCTGCTTTATTGACTATGCGAAAGCCTTTGACTGTGTGGATCACAATAAACTGTGGAAAATTCTGAAAGAGATGGGAATACCAAACCACCTGACCTGCCTCTTGAGCAACATGTATGCAGGTCAGGAAGCAACAAGTTAGAACTAGACATGGAAGAGTAGACCCGTTCCAAATAGGAAAAGGAGTATGTCAAGGCTATATATCGTCACCCTGCTTATTCAACTTATATGCAGAGTACATCATGAGAAATGTTGGGCTGGAAGAAGCACAAGCTGGAATAAGATTGCCGGGAGAAATATCAATAACCTCAGATATGCAGATGACACCACCCTTATGGCAGAAAGTGAGGAAGAACCTAGGAGCTTTTTGATGAAAGTGAAAGAGGACAGTGAAAATGTTGGCTTAAGCTCAACATTCAGAAAACTAAGATCATGGCATCTGGTTCCATCACTTCATGGGAAATAGATGGGGAAACAGTGGATGACTTTATTTTTTTGGGCTCCAAAATTACTGCAGATGGTGAATGCAGCCATGAAATTAAAAGATGCTTACTCCTTGGAAGGAAAGTTATGACCAACCTAGAGAGCATATTCAAAAGCAGAGACATTACTTTGTCAACAAAGGTCAGTCTAGTCAAGGCTATGGTTTTTCCAGTATGCATGTAAGGATGTGAGAGTTGGACTATAAAGAAAGCTGAGCACAGAAGAATTGATGCTTTTGAACTGTGGTGTTGGAGAAGACTCTTGAGAGTCCCTTGGTCTGCAAGGAGATCCAACCAGTCCATCCTAAAGGAGATCAGTTCTGGGTGTTCATTGGAAGGACTGATGCTGAAGCTGAAACTCTAATACTTTGGCCACCTGATACAAAGAGCTGACTCATTTGAAAAGACCCTGATGCTGGGAAAGATTGAGGGCAGGAGGAGAAGGTGAGAACAGAGGATGAGATGGTTGGATGGCATCACCGACTCAATGGACATGAGTTTGAGTGAACTCTGGGAGTTGGTGATGGACAGCGAGGCCTGGTGTGCTGTGGTTCATGGGGTTGCAAAGAGTTGGAGATGTCAGAGTGACTGATCTGAACTGAACTAGAAGCTTTCCTCAGAAGATCCTTTGTTGAGTTTCTTTATTTATATACATTATTGTATTCTATAAAGTTTTTTGGAAGCTGACAAAATTATCTCCAGGACAAAATAAAGGTAAAATAGGTGAGAAAATGTAATACGGGGTTATGATGGGACAGAAAATAACATGAAGTGGGATGAGATGCACAAAGGACAGGTCATGAAATTCTGTTCATGTTCTGGAAGTAGAACAAATTTATCTAAAACCCATCTAAAGAGCTAACGTGAAGAAAGAAACACAATTCGGTATATGGGTCAGAGTGTTCAAGAGATGATATCTCACTAGTGCCACTGGTAATTTGATATATGAGAGAAGCTGTTCTTGTGGTCTTGAGCAGCGTGGCTCAGAAAACATTAGATCCCAAAGAATCTTCAGAAAAGAAGTTTGCTAAAAGCCACAAAAAATGAAGATGCCATTTCCCATGGTATATATCTTCTCTACCCAAACAATCAGGCAAAAGAAGTTCCTTTTCCCAGCCTACTTAGGGAATGAGAGAGAGGACTGAGAGCTGAGAATCAGTCTGGGATAGCTCTGAGGATAGTACTGTCCTGGGGGGTGGTAACCAAAGTAAACCCTGTAGAAAGGAATGGAGGCAGCCAAAAACCAGAATTTAGTGCTACACTGGGAACCTGGCAGAATAAAGAGAGAATTATGGCGTTTCTGTATAAGCAGAGAGGAAAGTCTACAACTTTGTTTTGTGTGTGTTAGTTGCTTAGTTGCGTCCAATTCTTTCCCACCCCACGGACTGTAGCCTGCCAGGCTCCTCAGTCCATGGGATTTTCCAGGCAAGGATACTGGAGTGGGTTGCCATTTCCTTCTCCAGGGGATCTTCCCCATCTTGAGATCGAACCAGGTCTCCTGCATTGCAGGCAGATGCTTTATTGTCTGAGCTACTGACTGGCATCCATAACTTTGTTTTACAATATAGTAAATGAATATGTAAAGCAAAGTGATAAAGACCAAAAAAAAAAGCAGTAGAACAGAAATAATAGCAGCAAAGTTTCTTGAAGATTAGAGAAAGGACACATATTTTAAAAATCTATTAAAAAAAAAAACCACAAAAACTCAGGAATTACCTTTCTAGAGCTATTTCTCTCAGAAAAGATGGTCAGTTTAGCCATAACAAGCATGGAATCGACAAAGAGGGTCAAATATAAAACAAACACGTATGTAAGAAACAACAGAAAAATAAGTCACTCAAGCTTACTATTGTAAACTATGAAAATATAATTTAAAATGAAAAATTTTCTATTTGTAGATATCTTGGCTGAAACTGTACCAGTTATGTAGTGTGGGAATAAATAGGATCTACTGAAACCATATATAAGCCCCTGTGTCTGTATCCTCTGAAGTGAAAGGCATTTGCGTTAGTCTCCCGGGCCTCCCTTGAGTCTCAAAAGGCTGACTCGAGAGTTAATGATTGGGAAATGTGAAGATATAGAAACAAAGAACAGCTGTCAGGCTGGGAAACTGGTGTCACTTAAGACCGTAAATCCACCACACAGCAGAATCACCGAACTCCCAGTTCCCTGAAAGATATAGATAAAGGCCTGCCACACATTCTTAAGTTGTTTCTATAGGAAGCAGACCCCCTCCAGATGAAAACTGCTGACCACAAGAACACAGGCCAGAGACTGGTTGAACACAGAAGGCTGATGATGCTTGAAACTGCACCTTGATGCCAACCAGTCAGAACTGTCCACTGGCTGATCGTGCATCTGGGAGCCCCCTCCATCACACTATAAAACCGCTTCTCTGAAAACCATCAGGGAGTTCGGGTCTTCTGAGCATGAGCTGCCTGCTCCAACTTGGTTTCCTTGGTTTCCGGCACAACTTTCCTTCACCACAACCGAGTGTCAGTAGATGACCTTTACTGCACATGGGCTAGTAGGCCAAAATTAGTTTGGGTCGCATTCTTAGGGGAGAAATTTTATTTTACATTTGCAATTTAAACAAAACCTTGGTAGAAGAGTAATGCTGCATCTGCATCACAGAAATATTGAGCAGCTTTCCTAAGGCCTCATAGCCAGCCAGCCTCACCTCTCATCTTCCAGGCTGGTTGTGTTGTTGTGTGCACACTCCCCCCAACCCCCACCATAGTTCCCTTCCTGTCCTGACGCAGCACTGTTGAAAGGAGCTCCAGGACTAGAGGGCAACTGCTTAAGTTTGGGTCCTGATCAGTGGGTTCATCTGGGTGGGACCTCAGGCCTGCTTCTTTACTCTGTACTTGGACTCCACACCTCTAAAATGCAGATAATAAAACCTGTCTCACAGGAAGAGAGTGAGGATAAAATGAGATAATACATGTTAAGCTCTTGATTGGAGCCTGCAGGCCATATACCCGGATGTGGAAAGTTGCAGGATTGAGTGACAAGCACATCGTAAGTACTCAAAAAGAAATTAATACAAATCCATACAAAACAAATATGGACATGTTTTAAATAAGATTTTCTGGCTACATGTAGCATTGTCGGAGTACCTCTACCAAAAAAAAAAAAAAGTAAGAAATATCTCCATTCCACCAAAAAATAGCTAAACAGATTTTTAAAAACATTTTTACATATATATTTTACATATTTTTCTTATCATTAGAATTCTTTATTTTTACTTTAATCATCATATTCTTGGAGAAGGAAGTGGCAACCCACTCCAGTATTCTTGCCTTGAAAATCCCATGGATGGAGGAGCCTGGTAGGCTACAGTTCATGGGGTTGCAAAGAGTAGGACGTGACTGAGCGACTTCACTTTTATCATATTCTAGACCATGAAGAATTGAGTTGTGTATTCAGTCCTGTATGATTCTTTGTGACCTCATGGACTATAGTCTTCCAGGCTCCTTCAACCAGGTGATTTTTCCAGGCAAGAATACTGGAGTGGGTTGCCATTTTCTTCTCCAGAGGATCTTCCTGACCCAGAGATAGAACCAGAGTCTTTTGTGTCTCCTGCATTAGCAGCAGATTCTTTACAAACTGTGCCACCTGGGAAGCCCAATTTCTCATACTATGTTTTACTATGTCTAGCAAAAGCTTCACATTCAAATGCTCTTATTTAATTGGCAGCTAACATTCCTTTCAATAAATTATGTAATACTTTATAATTTACAAAATACAGTTAGAATCCACAGTTGCTTTCCCTTTCATGGGCACTCTCAGCTCCTGTTCCACACTGTGGCCACACAAACTTTGTTAGAAAACCAACAATCCAACCACAGTGCTTATGTCAGATAATGTGGATTTTATGAAAGATTTCAGGGAGAGATGTTTACTTTAAAGTAATTAAAAGTTAAAGAATGCCTTAAAAGGATTCTCCAAATCCCTCCCACTTTCCAGAGTCTCACCTTAGCATAAATAATCTACTCAGGAAAACACAATCCTGAAATCCTAATTTCTTAAGGGTGATTCCTTAGAAAACAACTCAGCCAAAAGAAAAAGTTGAATCCCTTGTTTCCCTGCCTGTCCCCATCCTGAAAGAAGAAACCCACTCCAGTAAAATCACCTTTGTCAGAAATAATGTTGTGCTTATGGGCTTCCATGGTGGCTCAGATGGTAAAGAACCTGCTGAAATGCAGGAGGTCTAGGTTAGATCCCTGGGTTGGGTAGATCCCTTGGAAGAGGGACTGGCTACCCACTCGAGAGTATTCTTGCCTGGAGAATTCCACGGACAGAGGAGTCTGGTGTTCCACAGTCTATGGAGTCGCAAAGAGTCAGACATGACTGAGCAACTAACATTTATTGTCACTTATTGTATTATGGGGTACACTTGAAGCTACACCCATGGCATCCTACTTGCCTGCTTTGATCACACTGCTATTTCCCTCTACCTGAGTGCTCTTCCATAAAGCAGGATCAGAGTGGGGCGTGGGGGCCCCACACAGCACCTGGGCAATCTGTGCCCTCACCTCGCAGCCACCAGCACAAGCAGTGGCAATAGGTCAAGTAAGAGATATTCAGAGATGATTCCAGTTTAAGTGTCTTTCTTAATCAAGTTGCTTTGCTATTTACATAATAGAAGGATAAATAGTTCTGTGGTATATTTTTTTTCTCCTGAAAAATGCATAGCTGATTTAATGTATATTCATGTTTCATTATCTATTCTATGACATGTCATCTATTTTGGCATGTCAAAAATATACATATACATATTTTTCCCTCTCCACCTCCTTTTTGGCTATTTGACTGTTATTCTGTGATCTCGGTACAAGAAAGGAAATATTATGATTTTAGTTTCTTAATGCTTTGTTGTTGTCTCATCATTTTTTTCTTTTTTCTACCTAGAAATTACCTCTTCTTCTCTAAATATTTGCTTAAATGCACAATCCTTTCTGAACCCTTTCTTTCCCTGAGTTAATCACTGTGGCCACACAAAGACTTTTTGATCTCTGTCTCTTCATTGATCACTGTCTCTTCAGAACCTCTTGCTCTACATATGAAACCCTTATTATTCTAATATGAAGATCCTTCTCCTCAACCCTTACAGAAGTTTCATATTCCTGTTGCTTAGAAAAGGTATTTGCCTCATAGAACATGACTTATGTTAATTGAATATACTGAAGCTGATGAGACCCATTACTAGTTTGATTTTTTTAAAATGTCTTTTGTTAAAGAGCTGTTTTTCAATTGATTTCTCATCAGCAGAACAAAAAAAAATGTATTTTATATAGATGGGTAGAAGTGTACAAAGCTGGACACTTTTTACTGGACAAAAATTTCATGAGCAAATATTTTTAATAAAGACAAAGCAAAAGAATGTTTTCAAAATTGCTATGATGATGCTAAGAAATGACTTACCAGTTGTTTCCTACCAGCATGGATCTTAGTTGTTTATATTGTGCAGTTCAGGTAAGTTATAAAAAATTTTGTCTTACTTTTCTCCTCAAAACTTGCTTTGTGAACCCCACGTGTGCATGTTTGGATGTTGGTGTGTGGGTGTTAATCTGTTTTAGAGAGACAAAGAAGGAAAGAGAAAGAGGTATTTAGGACAAAGTTAAATCTTGCTTCAGTGATCACATTGTAGACGACACTAAATGATGACCAGTGGCAATTATAAATGTGAGTATAAACCCATGAACACACCAATCATGGACATCTTGTAGTACAACAGGACAGCATCATGACTTTACTGTGATCCATGGAATTCAACAGGCTCTCCTTGTGGCTCAGCTGGTAAAGAACTCCCCTGCAGTGTGGGAGACCTGAGTTCGATCCCTGGGTTGGGAAGATCCTCTGGGAAAGGGAAAAGCTATCCACTCCAGTAATCTGGCCTGGAGAATTCCATGGACTGTATAGCCCATGGGGTGACAAAAAGTTGGACATAACTGACTGCCTTTCACTTTCATTTTCATGGAATTTCACTTTCATGAAATTCACTGTCATGAAATGTATAAACCCATCATTGATCATTATTTCTGTTTCACATATATACGGACAGAGTATACCATTTGTCATGGAAATTTAGATTAAATGCTCTCAGTTCAGTTCAGTTGCTCAGTTGTGTCCAACTCTTTTCAACCCCATAAATCACAGCACGCCAGGCCTCCCTGTCCATCACCAATTCCCGGAGTCCACCCAAACCCATGTCCATTGAGTCAGTGATGCCATCCAACCATCTCATCCTCTGTCGTCCCCTTCTCCTCCTGCCCTCAACCTTTCCTAGCATCAGGGTCTTTTCAAATGAGTCAGCTCTTCACATTAGGTGGCCAAAGTATTGGAGTTTCAGCTTCAACATCAGTCCTAAACACTCAGGACTGATCTCCTTTAGGATGGACTGGTTGGATCTCCTTGCAGTCCAAGGGACTCTCAGGAGTCTTGTCCAACACCACAGTTCAAAAGCATCAATTCTTCTGTGCTCAGCTTTCTTTATAGTCCAACTCTCACATCCACACATGACCACTGGAAAAACCATAGCTTGACCAGACGGACCTTTGTTGACAAAGTAATGTCTCTGCTTTTTAATCTGCTGTCTAGGTTAGTCATAACTTTCCTTCCAAGGAGTTTAAGTGTCTTTTAATTTCATGGCTGCAATCACCATCTGCAGTAATTTGGAGCCCAGAAAAATAAAGTCTCTCACTGTTTCCATTGTTTCCCCATCTATTTGCCATGAAGGGATGGGACTGGATGCCATGATCTTAGTTTTCTGAATGTTGAGCTTTAAGCCAACTTTTTCACTCTCGTCTTTCACTTTCATCAAGAGGCTATTTAGTTCTTCTTCACTTTCTGCCTTAAGTGTGGTGTCATCTGCATATCTGAGATTATTGATATTTCTCCCAGCAATCTTGATTCCAGCTTGTGCTTCCTCCAGCCCAGCATTTCTCATGATGTACTCTGTATATAAGTTAAATAAGCAGGGTGACAATATACAGCGTTGATGTACTCCTTTTCCTATTTGGAACCATTAAATGCTCTAAACTGTGGCAAAATAACTCAGGAATATATCAATTAATTTTTCCCAATATAATTAATTTTATTTACAAGAGCAGACTTTTGTTTTATAAAACAAGCCTTTCAAAAGAGCTTCAAATCTGTCGAAAAAATATTCTGCTTTATAGCTATCAATATTTATGTAACTTTCAAGAAATTGTTGGGTGTGTTTGTTTCATTTCCCAAAGTGTTAGATGGACATGAACATTATGTCTCAGTAATAATAGTGACACTAATTCAATTATTTTTCTAATCTTAAATAATTACCTGGAATTGAAATCCAGAGCCCTTAACTTTCCTATAGTTTTTTTTTTTTTTAATATATTGAGGTCTTCTGTTATGTTCATGGATGTTATGTTCATCAGTCTCTGACTATGTATGAGATTTCCTCCAAAATACTGGCATTGTGGTATAGTCTTGTGACAGTTTTGCAACAGATTTTGGGGGTCCAGTGGTGCCTGTCTTTGCTCTTTGGGATGGAGAATTGCTGATCCATTCAGGGCTTGAGGTGCCTGTAGGCCTCTAGTATGTTCATCATTGGAGTCGCTAATCATACTCTAGGCCAACCTCCTGCTCCAAGTGTCTGAAACCCTTTAACAGTGCCTCAAGCAACCGCTAGCTCCCACAGTTCAGTGGCAGATCCTCTGTGCAAAATTTATCATCTTCCTTATCCCTACCTCATGAAAGTTAGGCATACAATCACCCGCTCTTCTCCCCAAAACTACTGTCAATTACCTAGGCTACCATGAATTTCTCTGACTTGCTTCCTTCAATCTCTCTGTCTCTCTTTGCTCAGGCCTTTCTTACACTGTATTAAGTCCTAGGGTCTTACTTTCAGCTTTGTTTGAATTTATTCATCACTGTGCTGCCTCCCCTCCTGTTGCCCAGATGTAACGTGTTTGTTGGGCTTCCCGGGTAGCTCAGTGATAAAGAATTGGCATTGGCAGGTGGAATGGGTTTAATCCCTGGGTCAAGAAGATGAGGGTTCAATCCCTGGGATGGGACAATCCCCTGGAGGAGGAAATGGCAACCCATTCCAGTATTCTTGCCTGGAGAGTCCCATGGACAGAGGAGCCTGATGGGCTGCAATCCATGGGGTTGCAAAGGGTCAAATACAACTAAGCACATTTGTAACAATTAATAGAGGAGCATGGCATTAAAAAAACCCCAAATATCTAATTATAACTGAACAGATTGTAGTAAATTATTCCAGAAATATGATGAAATATTTGTATTGATTTGATAGAGAACCTAAAGTTATTTTCTGAAGGGATAAAATCAAATTTAGAAGTTGCACATTGCGGTTTTGTTAGCTTGACTTTGTTTTGTTTTGTTTTGTTTTGTTTTTTACAAGTATTTCTTCAACTCAGGCATCTGCACAGAATATTCTTCACTCTTGAGATCCATCATCACTGTCCTAACCATGACTGTAAACAAGAGGACAAAGAAAAGGGAGAAAGTCTTTCCTTTTGTTTACACTGCTTGCTTTATATGAGGCATATCTTTTAATATCATATTTTGTTTACTGAAAGTTAGTGATTATAGAATAGCATGAAGAGGCTTATTATTATCTGAGAGATAAAATTATATGAAAATGTTGAGTTTCTTCTAAATTCAGACTTTATAATCAAGCTGAGGAGGGAAAAAAGCTCCTTCTGGAGATCAAGTTTTTGGCAACACTTTTGGATGGAACTGGTGGTCGCAATACTGGAAAGCTACTGAACGAGAAATAACATCACAGAGTTTTCAGCCCAGTGCCAGCTTGTGCCAAACTCATTTTCTTCATAAATATTTATGAGTGGTCTCTGCCATCTCATTAGAATTGAATTCAGAGATAACAGGTGCAGGCAATGGTTGCTCAAGCTAGGCCAACTAACTTTATAAAAGTGTTCCAAGTTTTACATTTAGAAGGATTTGTCACAGAGGATAATCTCTGTGACTTCTTTGATTTATTCATTCTATGTTTTAAAATGTCAGTTGGGCACTTCTAAAAGCGAGTGACTTGCTTCCAGAGAGCCACAGTCGAGCTTGAACAGCAGATGCTATATGAGAGATTTTGCGAATAATCATTTAATTACATTTCTGAAGACTGTAATGAGAGATGTGCACGTGACCATGAGATCTGCCACGTGGCCTCACACAGAGTCTTAAGTAAGGCACTCTGAGACTTGAAGTATGAGTAGGAGTTTACCAGGCCAAGTGGAGTGGGAGAGGGAAGCAAGGGGACCACTCCAGAGAGTTTGAGATGCCTGGATGAATGATTTGAAGCAGGATAGCACTTGGTTCCTTCAGAAGAAAGACAGAAGATACACATGATGGGGGTATGGTAAGCCAGGAAGGCAGCAGGGCAAGATGAGACTAGCAAGACCATCAGAGGTGAGATCTTAAAAGAATTTTATAGGCTCTGTTCAAAGATGATTCATTCATCCAGTGCATTCAGCAAATACCCACTGAAGGCTCGATCTGTGCCAGGCACTGCACTAAGAGCTGAGAAGATGGCAGAGATTAAAAGAGAAAGAAATACCCTAATCTCACACAGCAAATACCAACTGAGAGACAGAACATTTTTAAAATGAGTGAATAGACAGTAAATAAAATGAGAAAGATACCTAAGACAGCCGAGTAGAAAAACATGCACTCATCTTCTCCTACAAGAACACCAAAATTGCAACTAGCAGCTTACAGGAGAATATTGGATCCCACCAAGAAAAGATGCCCCATGTACAAGGGCAAAGGAGAAGCCCCAGAAAGAAGGCAGGAGGGACACAATCATATTTAGAATAAAACCCCACACCCGCCAGAGATCCTCTGAGGGCACAAACAAAATCTTATGCACCGCAGGACCTGGGGAAAGGAGTAGTAACTCCACAAAAGACTAAGCCAGACCTGCCTTTGAGTGTTTAAGTGTCTCCCATGGAGGTACAGGTCAGCAATGACCTGCTACAGGGACAGGCGCTCTGGCTGCAGCAGACCTGGGAGGCATGGTGTGTGGCATTAGTCCTCTAGGAGGAGGTCACCATTAGCCCTACCATAGAGCCTGTGAGAAGATGACCCACAAACAGGAAAACAATAATAGAAAAGAAATTCTTGTGCTGTTGCAAAAGTTCTAGTGCCCACAATAGATTCCCCAACCAGGGGATCCGGCAAAGTGACTGAGAACCTCCAGGGAATCTAACTGTGAAGCCCAGTGGGATTTGATTACAGAACTTCTACCGGACTGGGGATACAGACTCTTGGAGGGCACAAACAAAACCTTGTACACACCAGGGGCCAGGAGAAAGGAGCAGTAACCCCACAAGAGACTGAGTCAGACTTGCCTGTGAGTGTTCCAGAGTCCCTGGTGGAAGCGTGGGTCCCCAGTGGCCTGCTGCAAGGTCAGGGGCACTGACTACAAAAGTCTTGGGAGTTCTGTATAAGTTCTTCTGAAGGAAGTTGCCATTACCACCATTACCCCTACCATAGTGTGGCTTCAGGCCAAAGTAGAGGGAACACAACCCCACCCATCAGTAGAAAATTGGATTAAAGATTTACTGAGCATGGCCTCACCCACCAGAACAAGACCCAGATTTCCCCATAGTCAGTCACTCCCATCAGGAAGCCTCCATAAGCCTCTTATTCTTATCCATCAGAGGGCAGACAGAATGAAAACCACAATCACAGAAAACTAACCACACTGATCACATGGATCACAGCCTTATCTAACACGTGTATACCTGTGGCAGATTCATGTTGATATATGGCAAAACCAATACAATATTGTAAAGTTAAAAAACAAAATTAAATTAAAAAAAAGAAACTCTGAGCCATGCCGTGGAGGGATACCTAAGGCGGACAGGTCATTGTAAAGAGTTCTGACAAAATGAGGTCACTGGAGAAGGGAATGGCAAACCACTTCAGCATTCTTTCCTTGAGAATCCTATGAACAGTATGAAAAGGTAAAAAGATATGACACTGAAAGATTAACTCCCCAGGTCAGTAGGTGCCCAATATGCTACTAGAGGAGAGCAGAGAAATAGCTCCAGAAGGACTGAAGAGGCTGAGTCATAACAAAACAACACACAATTTTGGATGTGACTGGTGATGGAAGTAAAGTCCAAAGCTGTAAAGAACAATATTGCATAGGAACTTGGCATGTTAGGTCCATGAATGAGGTAAATTGAAAGTGGTCAAACAGGAGATGGCAAGAGTGAACATTGATGTTTTAGGTTTAGGCATCAGTGAACTAAAATGGACAGGAATGGGTGAATTTAATTCAGATGACCATTCTATCTACTACTGTGGGCAAGAATCCCTTAGAAGAAATGGAGTAGCCCTCATAGTCAACAAAAGAATCTGAAATGCAGCTCTTGGGTGCAATCTCAAAAATAACAGAATGACCTCTATTCATTTCCAAGGCAAACCATTCAATATCAAAGCAATCCAAGTCTATGCCACAACCATTAATGCTAAAGAAGTTGAAGCTGAATGGGTCTTTGAAGACCTGCAAACCTTCTAGAACTAACACCAAAAAAAGATGTCCTTTTCATCATGGGGACTGGAATGCAAAAGTAGGAAGTCAAGAGATACATGGAATTACAGGCAAGATTGGCCTTCGAGTACAAAATGAAGCAGGGCAAAGGCTAATAGAATTTTGCCAAGAGAACCCACTGGTCATAGCAAAAACATTCTCCCTACAACACAAGAGAAGACTCCACACAGGAACATCACTAGATGGTCAATACCAAAATCAGATTAATTATATTCTTTGCAGCTGAAGATGGAGAACTCTAAACAGTCAGCCAAAATAAGACTGTGAGCTGACTAGGGATCAGATCATGAACTCCTTATTGCAGAATTCAGA
The DNA here is from genome assembly GCF_029378745.1 of Bos indicus. Taxonomy (NCBI): domain Eukaryota; kingdom Metazoa; phylum Chordata; class Mammalia; order Artiodactyla; family Bovidae; genus Bos; species Bos indicus. The sequence goes on along the minus strand of NC_091776.1, from coordinate 32,150,639 downwards.
CTTAAATTGAAGAAAGTAGGAAAAACCACTAGGTCATTCAGGTATGATCTAATACAAATACCTTATGATTATATGGTAGAAGTGACAAATAGATACAAAGGATTAGATCTGATAGACAGAGTGCCTGAAGAACTATGGGTGGAGGTTCATCACATTGTACAAGAGGCGGTGATCAAAACCATCCCAAGAAAAAGAAATGCAAAAAGGCAAAATGGTTGTCTGAGGAGACTTCAAAAATAGCTGAGAAAAGAAGAGAAGCTAAAGGCAAAGGAGAAAAGGAAAGATAAACCCATTTGAATGCAGAGTTGCAAAGAACAGCAAGGAGAAATAAGAAAACCTTCCTCAGTGATCAATGCAAAGAAATAGAGGAAAAGAAAAGAATGGGAAATACTAGAGATCTCTTCAGGGAAATTAGAGATACCAAGGGAACATTTCATGCAAAGATGGGCAAAATAAAGGACAGAAATGGTATGGACCTAACAGAAGCAGAAGAGGTGGTAAGAATACACAGAACTATACAAAAAACATCTTCATGACCCAGATAACCCTGATGGTGTGACTACTCACCTAGCTTCAGACATCCTGGAATGTGAAGTCAAGTGGGCCTTAGGAAGCATCACTACAAACAAAGCTAGTGGAGGTGATGGAATTCCAGTTGAGCTATTTCAAAACCTAACAGATGATGCTGTTAAGATGCTGTACTCAATAGACCAGCAAATTAGGAAAACTCAGCAGTGGCCACAGGACAGGAAAAGGTCAGTTTTCATTCCAATCTCAAAGAAGGGCAATGCCAAAGAATGTTCAAACTACCGCACAATTGCACTCATCTCACATGCTAGCAAAGTAATACTCAAAATTCTCCAAGCTAGGCTTCAACAGTACATGAACTGAGAACTCCCAGATGTTCAAGCTGGATTTAGAAAGGCAGAGGAACCAGAGATCAAATTGCCAGCATCTGTTGGATCATAAAAAAAGCAAGGGAGTTCCAGATAAACCTCTTCTTAAAACCTTTGACTTCTGTAAAACCTTTGAATGTGTGGATCAGAAAAAACTTTGTAACATTCTTAAAGAGACTGGAACAGCATACCACCTCACCTGCCTCCTGAGAAACCTGTATGCAGGTCAAGAAGCAACAGTTAGAACTGGACATGGAACAACAGACTGGTTCCAAATTGGGAAAGGAGTACATCAAGGCTGTATATTGTCACCCTGCTTATTTAACTTATATGTAGAGTACTCATGCGAAATGCCAGGCTGGATGAAGCACAAGCTGGAATCAAGATTGCCAGGAGAAATATCAATAACTTCAGATATGCAGATGACACCAACCTTACGTCAGAAACTGAAGAAGAACTAAAAAGCCTCTTGATGAAAGTGAAAGAGAGTGAAAAAGTTGGCTTAAAGCTCAACACTCAGAAAACTAAGATCATGACATCCAGTCCCACCACTTCATGGCAAATAGATGGGGAAACAATGGAAACAGTGAGAGACTTTTTTTTTTTGGGTTCCAAAATTACTGCAGATGGTGACTGCAGCCATGAAATTAAAAGATATTTGCTCCTTGGAAGAAAAACAATGACAAGCATATTAAAAAACAGAGACATTACTTTGCTGACAAAGGTCCATATAATCAAAGCAATGGTTTTTCCAGTAGTCATGTATGGATGTGAGAGTTTGACTATAAAGAAGCTGATTGACTAAGAATTTATGGTTTTGAACTGTGATGTTGGAGAAGACTCTTGAGAGTCCCTTGAACTGCAAGGAGAGCAAACCAGTCAATCCTAAAGGAAATCAGTCCTGAATATTCATTGGAAGTACTGTTGCTGAAGCTGAAGCTCCAATACTTTGGCCACCTGATGCAAAGAGCTGACTCATTTGAAAAGACCTCAGTTCTGGGAAGGATTAAAGGTGGGAGGAAAAGGGGAGAACAGAGAATGAGATGGTTGGATGGCATCACTGACTCAATGGACATGAGCTTGTGCAAGCTCCTGGTGATGATGAAGGACTGGGTAGCCTGTCCTGATGCAGTCCACAAAGCATCAGACACAACTGAGGGGCTGCAAAACAACAAATAGAAAGCAGGTGAATATATGCTATGAGTAAAAATAAAATGGGCTTCCTCGATGGCTCAGATGGTAAAGAATATAACTGCAAAGTGGAAGACCCGGGTTTGATCCCAGGGTCGGGAGGATCCCCTGAAGAAGGGAATGGCTACCCACTGCAATATTTATTGTTGGACAATTCCATGGACAGAAGAGCCTGGTTGGCTATAGTCCATGGGTCACAGAAGCGGACACAACTGAGTGACTAACACAAAAATAAAATAAGGTAAGGAGGATAGGCAATAATTAGCAGGGCAGGGTTGGGGGGGGGGGGCATTGCTATTTCACTGAGTTTCTCAAGGAAAACTTTATAATGAGGGACACAAGCAGATAACTGAAGGACCTGTGTGTCTGTGTGTTAGTCGCTCAACCATATCCGACTCAATGGGACACCATGAACTGTAGCTTGCCAGGCTCCTTTGTCCATGGGATTCTCCAGGCAGGAATACTGGAGTGGGTTGCCATGCCCTCTTCTAGGGGTCTTCCCAACCCAGGGATCAAACTCTGGTGTCCTTCATTGCAGGCAGATTCTTTACCATCTGAGCCACCAGGGAGATATGAGTAAAGCACATACCTGGGAAAAGGATATATCATTAAGTAGGAGTCTTTAATGTAGATTTCCTCCTAGAACTCAGGTAGTCCATGAACTTGGTTTAGAAAAAAAAATTAAAATGCTATTCTCATTAACCTCTAACTGAAAATTAGTACTTCTTTCAATTATAATTTTTATCAGGATTCCAGAAGAGTCATAATATCAACTGCAATTTTGTTACTCTTAAGAGTTTACAAATACTTGTACTTACATCAGTGTTCAGACATTATGAAAAACATTTACACTCACCAGTAGTTTTAAATTATGTTTATTGTTAGATGTGGGGCTAGCTCTTGTTATTTGATGAATTTATAATAAAGCATATATATTAGTATAAAAACATTTAGTTGAAAGATATTTTTAAAGTGTGTTTCAATATAATTGGTTGCACTTGCAGTGCTGTGAATTAGAATGTGGAATGGCTTTACTTGACTGCCAGACTAAAAGAGAGAGCCCATGGCGAGGGAGAAGTTAAGGGTTCTGGTGTTAGAGAGAATGGGGTTGGGGGCGCGGGTTAAGAGCCTCTTCTGGGAGTGTTGAGTTCTTGATTTGTTCAAGGGCTGCTCAGAAGTCAGTGAGGAAGAAGCAGAAGGATCAAGTGCCAGGAGTAATGGGAAAAGAGATCAGGGAGGCAGAGGCCCAAATCAGAAGATCATTGTAGGGCTTCACAAGTGCACAATGAGATACCATTTAAGGGTTTAAGTTAAGGAGTAAAATTAAGAAAATTCAGAAAGCCTAATGATAAAAATTAATTAATTAATTAAAAACTAATTAATACCCAGAAAATTCTGCCTAACTGGGATAATAGCCTTGCTCCCGATGAGAGTCATGATAATACATCGTTTTCCTCCAAAGCATTTTGCTTGTTAAATCAAATGTTTCAGGGTCAGGGCTGTGCTGTACTTTAACAGTAGAAAATTAAACCATGTGAATTAGAATACTATCTAGAAACAATTTCCTTCCCTGCTTTCAATTATCTACATGCTGAGCTTTCTAAATCTGCATGTTTTTTTCTTTTTTTTCCCTAATAAATTCGTCTCCTTTCCTTTTGTCTTAGTTTACTTTACATCTGCAATACCCAAGTTTCCAGGGGTAAGACTTGAAGTTAACTAGAAGCATTTATTGTCTTGTGTACAAGGAAAGAAAGCAGATGTGTTTGTATCAGCTCTGCCATTGTGTGATTTTTAACGACATATTTGCTTGGCCAGGCCTGCCCATACTTCATAGTGTTGCTCTGTTAAGCCTCATCCTCCCAGCTCCACATTCCTACTGAGCTACTTATTGCCCACTGTGTGGATTCTAATGGATGTTTATTTCTCATGACATGTGAAAAATATATACCAGACCATCATCATTCTAATTCTTAATCACACAACTCTCTAGTTTCATTCTTTAGTACATTTACCAAGTGTTTATTTACCAGCCTATTTCCTTCCTCCAGACAGGAAGATACTAGTTTTTAACTGTATAATTTTAAATAACTAAATCTAACATTTTTTCTGCTACTCTCCCAATAAAATATTTGTCCTCTTAGATCTTCCTTAGATTCAAGATTCGAAGAATCTCTTTAGGACATTTTAGATTTTCTTTCTCTCTATAAAGTCATTGATTTTCTATCTTTTTCACTTTGCTTTTTTGATACTTTTTTTAATTAGATGACTATTAGAACTGTTTACTGAATGCTTATTTTTTTAAGACAGGAAAGCACTTTTAAATGGAGATAAATAAAGGAATTATAATGATTTGCCAGGAGACATTACTCAAGTTTTCTCTTGGCAGCTAAGAATTTTGAATGGACTTCATAAAACTGAAACACCAGCTTGGGGAACACAGACTTGGCCAAAATAATTGCTCAGTGATTGTTTTTGTTCATTCAGTTATCAAATATTTCAGTCTTCACTAATATCAGGCATCACAACAGATATTTTGAGACATAGACGTGACCATGGTTGGCATGATTTCATGCCTTCATGGAGCTTGCAATAAAAATGGGAAAGGCAGGAGTTAACAAAAATTATAAATGATATACTCAATTGTTATAAATTTTCAAAACTATCATGATCAATAATGTGGTAGCTGCTGCTGCTGCTGCTGCTAAGTCACATCAGTTGTGTCCAACTCTGTGCAACCCCATGGACTGTAGCCCACCAGGATCCTCTGAACATGGGATTCTCTAGGAAGGAATACTGGAGTGGGTTGCCATTTCCTTCTCCAGGAGATCTTTCTGACTCAGGAAGATCGAGCCCAGGTCCCCTACATTGCAAGCAGATTCTTTACCATCTGAGGTACAGGGAAGTTCCTAGAAAACACTGATGGACATTTTAACAGGCAGAGTTGATGAATCTGTGATGTATGAAAAGATGTTTATTTTTTACCAGGTCTCAGTTGAATCTGGCTTCTTGTACAGAGATCTGATGTAGGTGTGGGCCTGTGACTTTGCTCTGGGTTAAGGCTAAATGCAGTCTTGAGGGTGCTGCAGGCACTTGACCTGTACAATAATAACATGTCTGTAATGCCAACCTGAAAAGGCTAGAGAGCCATGTGATCTATGACAGTCCTGGGCCCTAGAAATTAAGCTCTATCAATGTAAAACTCAAATATGGAGGTTCCTAAAAAAAAGTGAGAACGTTTAATTTATTATTGCAAGTTTTCTCCCTACTATAAAGTGTGATTAGTCATTTAGGAATGGAAATGAAAGGATGGACAGAAAGTAGAGAGTAAACCAATGTCAGTGACTGCTTTGGGGGAGCCTCTGAGTCATCTAAGTGTCTAATGAAAAGCAGATTTTCTGATGGGAAAGATAGAATAAAAATAAGCTCAATGCTCTCTCTGCTGATTCACACTAAATATTAGTTTCTGCCTTACATGAAGAAAGAGAGAATGGAACCAACCAATGTACTACCTGTCTTGTGGGTAGGCAAGATAAATAAGCAAAACGTTGACTGAGGGTTTAAAACTTAGGCAGGAATACAATTCTAATAAAATAGTGTCTCTTCAACACTTCTTTATGTGTCTTATTCATAAAGCATTAGAAAGTATTAAGAGCTGACTGAACAGAGACATATGAGAAATGTTCTAGATGCCAGTAAAATCCCAAGCTACTGGTACCTATAACTGACTGCTCAAAGAATGAATGAAAAACTGCTATGGATAAGTCTGCAAATCTGGGACAAATACTTGAAGGTTTAAGTAGCAGGGTAGGGACTATGAATACTCTATGAGTAAAGTTGATGAGACTAAAAGGTATCTTGGTATGCATATAGTTGCATAACTTACCCACAATGATATATTGTTAAATTATCTTGGAAGTAAAGGATGGATGAAGGCAAGAATAATAATGATAGATTAATTAAATCCCAGCTCTTTTTGTAGCATTCTATACCTTGATGGGTGCATGTACATGCATATTTCCATGTGACTTTTTGGGTATATAATATCCAGATGGTATTTTGATATAAATTAGACTATCAGTTCAGTTCAGTCACTCAGTCACATCCAACTTTGTGACCACATGGACTGTAGCATGCCAGGCCTCACTGTCCATCATCAACTCCCAGAGTTTTCTCAAACTCATGTCTATAGAGTTGGTGATGCCATCCAACCATCTCATCCTCTGTTGTCCCCTTCTCCCACCTTCAATCCTTCCCATCCTCAGGGTCTTTGCAAACGATTCAGTTCTTCGCATCAGGTGGCCAAAGTATTGGAGTTTCAGCTTCAGCATCAGTCCTTCCAATGAATATTCGAACTGATTTCATTTAGGATGGATTGGTAGGATCTCCTTGCAGTCCAAGGGACTCTCAAGAGTCTTCTCCAATGCCACAGTTCAAAAGCTTCAATTCTTTGGTGCTGAGCTTTCTTTATAGTCCAACTCTCACATCCATACATGACTACTGGAAAAACCATAGCCTTGACTAGACGGACCTTTGTTGGCAAAGTAATGTCTCTGCTTTTTAATATACTGTCTAAGTTGGTCATAACTTTTCTTCCAATAAGCAAGCATCTTTTAATTTCATGGTTCAATCACCATGTGCAGTGATTTTGGAGCCCCCCAAAATAAAGTCTGACACTGTTTCCACTGTTTCCCCATCTATTCGCCATGAAGTGATGGGACCAGATGCCATGATCTTCATTTTCTGAATGTTGAGTTTTAAGCCAACTTTTTCACTCTCCTCTTTCACTTTCCTCAAGAAGCTCTTTGGCTCCTCTTCACCTTCTGCCATAAGGCTGGTATCATCTGCATATCTGAGGTTATTTATATTTCTCCCGGCAATCTTGATTCCAGCTTGTGCTTCATCCAGCCCAGCATTTCTCATGATGTACCTTGCACATAAGTTAAATAAACAGGGTGACAATATACAGTCTTGATGTACTCCTTTCCCTATTTGGAACCAGACTGTTATTCCATGTCCAGTTCTGTTCCTTCCTGACTTGCATACAGATCTCTCAAGAGACAAGTCAGGTGGTCTGGTGTTTTCATCTCTTGAAGAATTTTCCACAGTTTGTTTTGTTTCACATCTTGGAGTACAGAATGAAGCAGGGCAAAGGCCTATAGAGTTTTGCCAAGAGAATGCACTGGTCATAGCAAACACTTTCTTCCAAAAACAGAAGAGAAGACTCTACACATGGACATCACCAGATGGCCAATACTGAAATCAGATTGATTATATTCTTTGAAGCCAAAAATGGAGAAGCTGTATACAGTCAGCAAAAACAAGACTGGAAACTTACTGTGGCTCAATTATGAACTCCTTATTGCAAAATTCAGACTTAAATTGAAGAAAGTAAGGAAAACCACTAGGCCATTCAGGTATGACCTAAATCAAATCCCTAGGATCATACAGTGGAAGTGACAAAACAGATTCAAGGGATTAGATCTGATAGACAGAGTGCCTGAAGAACTATAGATGGAGGTTCATGACATTGTACAGGAGGCAGGGATCAAGACCATCCCCAAGAAAAAGGAATGCAAAAAGGCAAAATGGTTGTCTGAGTAGGCCTTACAAATAGCTGTGAAAAGAAGAGAAGTGAAAGGCAAAGGAGAAAAGGAAAGATATACTCATTTGAATGCAAAGTTCCAAAGAATAGCAAGGAGAGATAAGAAAGCCTTCCTCAGTGATCAATGCAAAGAAATAGAGGAAAACAACAGAATGGGAAAGACTAGAGATCTCTTCAAGAAAATTAGAGATACCAAGGGAACATTTCATGCAAAGATGGGCTTGATAAAGGACAGAAATGGTATGGACCTTAAAGAAGCATGAGATATTAAGAAGAGGTGGCAAGAATACACAGAAGAACTGTACAAAAAAGATCTTCACGACCCAGATAATCACGATGGTGTGATCACTCACCTAGAGCCAGACATCCTGGAATATGAAGTTAAGTGGGCCTTAGGAAGCATCACTAAGAAAAAAGCTAATGGAGGTGATGGAATTCCAGTTGAGCTATTTCAAGTCCTGAAAGATGATGCCGTGAAAGTGCTGCACTCAATATGCCAGCAAATTTGGAAAACTCAGCAGTGGCCACAGCACTGGAAAAGGTCAGTTTTCATTCCAATCCCAAAGAAAGGCAATGCCAAAGAATGTTCAAACTACCACACAATTGCACTCATCTCACACGCTAGTAAAGTAATGCTCAAAATTCTCCAAGTCATGCTTTAACAGTACATGAACTTTGAACTTACAGATGTTCAAGCTGGATTTGGAAAAGGCAGAGGAGCCAGAGATCAAATTGCCAACATTGGTTAGATCATTGAAAAAGCAAGGAAGTTCCAGAAAAAAATCTACTTCTGCTTTATTGACTACACCAAAGCCTTTGACTGTGTGGATCACAACAAATTCGACTATAGTATTCTGTAATACAGTCTCTAATTATTTGGACTCTTTGATATGCAGGAGGAATGATAGCTGGAACCAACTGTATACTGTGAGAATTTGATAAAGAAGTGTCTAGAAATGAACTCACTGACATTTCCACATTTGCTCACCGTGAGTCTACCACCTGCCTTGGCCCCACTCTCTCCTAGGTGCTTAGGACGTTACAGTGAATGAAATAAAGCCTCTGCTTGCACATGGCTTGCATTTTTATAAGGAGAAATTGTTAACAAAAAGCATCAAAATTAACAGGTAAATATTTAGAGTATAGCTATGATGTTGGGCTTCCCTGGTGACCCAGACAGTAAAGAATCTTCCTGTGATGCAGGAGACCTGGGTTCAATCCCTGGGTTGGGAAGATCTCTTGGAGAATGCAATAGCAGTGATGTTAAGGTCTGTAAATATATATATATATATATATATATATATATATATATATATAAAGCAAAGAGATGGAAACTTTGTCATAGTGGAGTGTCCCATTTTATATAGCCATCAGAGGGTCATGTTTGAGCAGAGGTTTGGTTAAGGAAGGTTAGGGGGAGGGCTTGGCTAAGTTTAGAAGAGAGCATTTAGGGAGAAGGAATAGCAGGAAGAGAATCTAAAGCAAAGAAGTGCTTTGTTCAAGCAGAGCAATAAAAAAAGGCTTTTTATGCTTAACATGTCCTTGGCTATTTTTCCTTGTCTTTAAAAAAAAAAACGATTTTCTTTTTTAAAGGAAATACTATTAGGGGATACAAGTTAATTATTTAGTAAGTCAATAGATTAATTTTTATGCAAGTAGATATGATAGATTGAAGTTATAATTCTATTTCTTATAGAAGTAAATGTGAGAGAATGTGTTTCTTTTTCAAATTATATAATTCTCTTAATGGTGGTCAGTAAAATGTTCCATTGGTTCAATATTCAATAATGGTGAAATAAAATATGTCTCTATTTCTATGTGTTCTCTTTAAAGCGATTTATTTTCAGGGCAGATTTCTGCAAATTGAACATTCTTTTATCAGTGTAAGTATGAACAATGAACTTCTATGCACCTTTGATAGAAGTTTGTGTATTTATTTTTCAGTCCTTAGAAGCCTATGGAATGTACTGAGTTATGAAATGGGACACTTACTATGTATCCAAAACCATGTTTGCTACTGGAGATTTCTTACAGCAGTGGCTTGGTACCTGGTAAGTGGTTTTGAGATTTGGTCAGACCCAATCCTTAAAACCCACTCCAGAGTTGCCTGGAAAGTTCCATGGGCAGAGGAGCCTGGTGGCTGCTGTCCATTAAGTCTCAAAGAGTTGGACACAACTGAGCGACTGAGCACACAATCCTTAAAACAGAGTTGCCTTCCCCTGCTTGCTCCATCACATGAAAAGAAGCAACAACTTTCTCTTCCTGTTAGTCTAGCTGCTTAAAAATAACACATTCCAGCAAGAAGGGAGGGAGATTGCAAGCAACAGGACATATGAGACTTGCCAAGGGGCCAGCATTTCCTGGCTCACAATTGCAGGAAAGGCTTTGCTCCATTATCAATGGGACCTGGATGCTTTGATAGGCAATTGTTTCAAAAGCTAAACAACATTAGCAGTAGAAATATTGTGTGTTTTACACAAGGCTCTTGTGGAGGAAATATAGCACCAGATGGATCAGACAATAGTCTTGTCTCATGTTTTGTTCCTTTACTGGTAATATAATAAAAAATAAAAAATACAGAATGTACAACTTTGCTTTTAGTAAAGTCTCTGCTATTTTAGAAAAGAATAGTGCAATTGTCATGAACAATACAGATTTCCTTTGCAATAATTGCTGATTTTAAAATGTACAGACACAATGGAATGCTCAAGACATCATAATCACTTTTAAGGACATTCCTTATATAGCACACTGAACCCATCATCTCCAATGAAATTAGAAAAAAAAAAAAAAAAGACCAACTGTTTAGGAATATACTCCCCCTATAGACAGGGCAAAAGAATTACTTCTAAACAATTATTGTTACTTAGGAAATATCTTGACTAATACTGCCTTGCTCTCTATTTGAATTCCTATGAGAAATTAGATATAGATAGAGAGATGATAGACAGATATTTAATTTTATACATTATATTCTCCACCTCTCAGAAAGTTCAGTAACTTTGGTGATCTTTCTGAGCTGTGATCAAGAAAAGTTTTCCGTTTCCTCTTTTTTTTTCTTTCTGATGAAACAGAGAGAAATGGACAATAATGGAGATTTATTAAATAAATACCTCCAAAGATCTGTTCATGATAAAACCGTGCAGGTTTATGTCTTATCCTGAAGTGATAGGGAAGATATACCATGTCGCTCTCAAATGCTGCGGTCATCTTCAGGCAAGTGCTAGTCTCCCTTGCTCTGGGTCACTCTGGTTAGAGAGTCTGCATAGATGGGATACAGTTCTCTATCTCTTTTCTCATGTGAGTACATACACTGATTAAAATATGTAGTCAGGCACATTCTGAGGCAGGGCTGGGATAAATGTGATTCCCACATGCTCTGATGTTACCTTTAATGGGTCTCCCTCAGTGTCTCCCTATAACTAAAGAGGTAGAGGAAAATGCTCCCAGATAGAGACAGTAAAATTTAGACTGGATAAATATTTCACCAATACAAGCTAAGCTTGTGGTATGTGCTTAAAGGAGGTGGGAATTCCCATCATACAGTCAGCACCCAGTTATCTTCTTTCATGTTGAGAATATTGCATGCCTTTCTCGGATGAATGTAGGAGGTAATCTTGTAATGTGAAATCTTGACAATTTTGACTCTTTCCTAGAAGTCATTTTTTTTTAAGAAATAAAGTGATGTAATCATAATTTGATTAGAAAATTTACCCTGGTTGTGGTATACAAGGAAAATAAAAAAGAAGCTGTTGGCAGAGAAGTCAATTAATAGATATTATGAAAATACCTTAAGAAATATTTAGAAGAAAAATCCAAGTATATAGTGAATATACTTGATAAAGGAATGGAAAAGTAATGAAGATTTGATAATATTTCCACTTGGGATCATGTTTGGATGGGAATTAAGATGAATCTATGTCATTTATAGTAGCCAGTATGACCTAGTTTAAATAAAAATTTTCCAAATCTTAGACCGTGATGTTGGAAATGTGCTTTTCACTGAAAATACGTAATTTCATTTTATAAGCACATGGAAATAATACTACTTAGAAAGAAATTAATGAGTATGTAGTACTGCCTTTAGATGACTTCTGATAACAAATTAATTTTGTTCTTCGCTTGAATGTAATTGTTATGCAGCATTTTAGCAATCCAGGGATTTTTTAAATAATTAAAATTGAAGTATTATAAATTAAAATCATGAAAATTATAATACTTTCTGATTTCCTCTTATTTTGGCTTGAAGAAAGCTCTTTAATGTAGATGATGAGAAAACAAAAATGATCAAAATAAATTGGTGAGTCCATTTATTCTATTTTTTTCATGTGTCCACCCACTACAACTTTCCATTTATATTTATAAAGAATATGCTTATGTAATTACATATTAAATATACACTTGTCAGGTTGTGATTCAGTATACGGTTTCAGTTACAAACCGCAAAGCAGATTTTTAACAGTGAGGATTTGTTCAGGAAAAAAGAAATTACTCTAGATAATTCAAGCAGGAGGGTATTTGATACAGGGAATTAGTGGCTTAAATTTGTTTTTTTTTTTAAAGGACTGGCAGAACAGAGTTCATAGAAAACAGTAACAAGTTTTCAGGAAATTAGAACATTTTTGAGCTTCCAAGAAGTTACTGTTGATGATTTCAGGTGCCTTGAGAGCATTTTTTTTAACTGATAATTTCTTGATATGCCTGATTTTAATCAAGATAGTGTGCATAATACAGAATGAACTAATTTTACATTTTTGGACTCCTGTATGTTTATATGATTCACCATTGTTGCTGCAAAGCATTATTTCCTTCTATGAGCTTGCTTATATGTATGCAAAAAGATTAAATTCTCTTCAGGTACAATAAATTAATTATTAATTTATTGCAAATAAATTAATTCCAATTTCAAACTTACCAAATATCAAACAATTTTTCAGAATAAAATAATTTCCCAAGGTGTTTATCAAATAAGTTTAACTGTAAGCCTTCTAAAAAATAATGAAGATATTAAAAATTTTTTTTTCTTCCTGTGTCATTTATATAATAACAAAGAGTTTGAAGGCAGTTAAAAAAAATAGGGATGAAGAAACTACTCCCAATTAAGGGGCTAAACTGGATGACTCAGGTTTATGAATGAGTGATATGCAAAGGGAATTTGTAGTCTTCAGAGGCCAGAGCTAGGAAAAGAAGAATTCAGAAGATGCTTTGAGAAAAATGTAATCATTTGCCTTTGAGAGCTATATTTGACACCTAGAAGGGACTCCGCTACTGCTTGTGGACAGGTAATACCAAAGCTAATGGGCTAAGATAACCTTTGGAGACTATAAAGACCACTGAGGAATGAGCATAGTAGAGAAACCAATACAAGCCATTAGTAAGGAGATAGAAAATGGTTTGAATGTTAGCTTTGCTGATCACTAAGAGGGAGACTTTTAGGATATTTCTTAACTTTCCCAAGTACAGGATTTTGAATCTGTAATAAGGGTGTATGTCTTCCACATTCTCTTCAGTATTTTGCATATAAGCTAACTTTTGAGAAAGTCTACTCACCCTTTCTGTTTTGAAATCTGATTTGGTAAGAGCATACATCTCCATTCACCCAAATCTCCTGAACCATCTGAATTCCGAGGATCATACCAAAGCAGTGAAACTTTACATAGAAGTTTTATAAAATACTTGAGTAATTTATGTAAAATCACTCTTTAGTTCTACCATAATACTTCTGTGAAATGTCTTGGAGTCCTTGAAGAGCAGAGGTGGTGAGTAAAGTAGAAAGGGATGTTCAAAGAATCTTATTTCCAGGAAGAAACATATTATATGACATATGAAATGAGAAATAAAACTATTTTACAATCTAGTAGAAGAAGTTAAATTAAAAAGATAAATCAAGGAAAGTATTTTTAAAAATCAACGACAATATTTGTAAAATAGAATTAGGCTCAGACTTAATATTTACTTTATTTTTAATACTGGCTCCTAATGAAACTTAAAAACAGCTGGCTTTGTTGATGTAATGGTTCCATGAAAGACTGAACAGGCAGAATTAGAATCAAAGTTCCATTTTCATCAGATTTCTGCTTGAGAAAATTAAGTATACACTCATAGTAATTTATTATAGGCATTTCTTTGTTTGTCTTCGATATATTATTAAAATGACAGAAGGGGATGAGGTGAAATAGTACAGCAATTACACAGTTTTAAACTTTTCAATTATAGAGAAGCATTCAGCTGCGTATTTCATTACCACCATCTGTGTTGTATATATCACTTTAAGATTAATAACAGGCAGGGTTTGTTTGTTTCTTTGTTTATATGGAATTCAGACCAGGATAGGTTTTTCCCATCATTGGAGAATATTGTAAAAAGAAAGACAGTTATCTTTCTTCGATAGCAGGACATTCTCAAGGTCTTTCCCAGACTATCCCTCACCGCCTCAATAAACCTACTGTGAAGTGAAGTGAAGTGAAGTCGCTCAGTCGTGTCCAACTCTTTGCGATCCCATGGACTGTAGTCTACCAGGCTTCTCTGTCCATGGGATTCTCCAGGCAAGAATACTGGAGTGGGTTGCCATTTCCTTCTCCAGGGGATCTTCCTGATCCAGGGATCGAACCCAGGTCTCCTGCATTGCAGGCAGACGCTTTACCCTCTGAGCCACCAGGGAAGCTCAAATCTGACATTATTTTTATTCCAAATAAACAGCATATTATTTTTTACCTAAGCTAGTAAAAGAAAGATTTTTGATGATTGCATATTCCCACCTTCTTTTGGAATGCTAAGTATAACACTGGATTAAATTTTGACAATAAGACTCAGGGTTGGAGAAAAGTTGTCATTTTGGTTTCCCAGAAATAATTTAATGTTCTGAATTGCATCTCCTCCTAGTGGCCTCATAGAATTATCACAATATGAGCACCTCACTTTGTAATTCAGTTGAATTCAGTTCACTTCATAATCACTTCACTTCAATTTAATTCATTTTTGGTTACTTCAATTTCATAAGAATGGATAGAACACTTACTGAACACCGGGAGAACTCTGTTGGATGTTGCAGACTGAAAAGTGCAAGGGACTTCCATCTTTACCACAAATGAACTAATTTTATGAGCCAATCATTTAGCACACTTATTTATTTTTATACTTTTCTCTTAAATAATAACAAAGTAGTAGTGCATTCCAATAGAGATAGCTGAATGATCCTCTTGTTCAAAATGGCAACATGACTAAAGCTAAGTTAGCATTTGGCAGACAGAATCACTGCTCTGAGGTATCAAAATCTAAATATTTGAGGAGCTTGAACGTAGTGGAGAGCATGGGACCAAAAATCATTTCTGTGAAAGCATAATGCTGGACTAGAAATGAACTAGCTTTTGAACTGGTGTCAGAACACAGCTTTCTGGTCTGAAATCTGATACCAATTGTGTGATCCAAAACAAGTTACCCCAGGAGATCAAGATGGTGGAGTGGGGGGTCACGGAGCTCACCTCACCCCATGAACACAGAAAAAACTGATTGAAAATGAAGTGCCATGGTTGGTAATAAAATGCCCACCATAAACTCAGTAGTTTTTACCCGTCTTTGCTTTTATGCCATTAATGCAAATGTTGTCAGCACAGTGATACAATGTGTGTCTTAGAATTATTATGAAAATAGTTTTGATCTTATAAAGGGATTTGAGGACCCCCAGGCATCTATATCCCATACTTTAAGAGCCACTGAGTGACAAAGAAAAGGGCATACTCTGGACTGAGTCACCATAGGATCCCACATCAAGTAAATAATTAAGGTGATCAACTGAGTAATTATCAACCACAGAGGCATGAGCTGAGTCATAATAAAAGAAGCATTATGGGTGGCATTTAGATTGAAAAAAATCTCTAAATTATTCTCATAATTTGAAAGTTTTTGTCTAAAAAAAATAAAAAGGAGAAAAATGTTGCTTGCTTGTGGTAGACTTCATTCTTTTACTCTTGTCAAAATATTCATTGCTTTCTCTATAGGAGGTTTATAAATTCCGTCTCTATTGACAGCTTTACCTATATGTTTCATTTTACTAATGGAATGTGAGCAGAATTAATGGGTGCCACTTTTGAAAATAAACTTTAAAAGATGTTTCATTGTTTTACCTTTCTTTTGCTGCAGACTCAGCAGTTTCCCAACATGAAGACTAGGTGGATCTAAACAGAGCCAAGTAATTATATAATGTGAGCTTAAAAATATATATTGTTGAGAGCCATCAATATTTTGGGGTTGCTTTTTACCATTGCTTAACCAATACAACCTAAACATAAAACCTTTATGAAAGATTAGACAACAGTCATAATGAAATCAGGCTAAGGTTGAGATGGAAGGATAAGATTGAGGTGCAATTGTCATGAACAATGCAGATTTCCTTTGCAATAATTGCTGATTTTAAAATATACAGACACAATGGAATGTCAAGACATCACAATCACTTTAAGGACATTCCTTATAGAGCACACTGAACCCATCACCTCCAGTGGAATTAGAAAAAAAAGAAAAAGAAAAAAAGATCAGCTGTCTAGGAATATACTCCCTCTACAGTCAGGACAAAAGAATGAGACCTCAAAACCTCAAAAGACAGAGATTGCAAAACAGTAGGGTTTTCTGAGATAAGGAAATATGGTAAGGGAGTTAAAATTCAATAGTTGAACTTAAGTTTCATCAAAGGTGATAAACAGCAGAGTTCATGCTGTAGAAAAGGAAAATAGAAAACTAAATCAATAATTAGTTGACATTTATAAACTGCATACTAAATACTATGTCTGTGCTAGCTCTTTAACAGATTGTCATCAAATCTTCACATGATGTTAGGGTATTGACACTATTATTATCATCATTCAACTCATACAAAGTGACTGAAAGATATGGAAATATTTCCAAACTTGAACGAGGATTTAATCCCAGACAGCCTGATTTAGGGCCTTATCTCTTAATCATTTTGCTTTTCAAGTGGGACATTTGCTTTTTTTTTTCTTGGTCACTTGACATTAATCTTTTCTGTATAACAATTCCAGAAATTTCTTTTGGAATAATACTCTTCTTTCATTTTCAATCATTTATTTGGTATTGAATTCACCAGATCCAGAGTGGTTGATTCCAGTGGGCACATTTAAATTTGGGAGACTGAGAGCCAATCTGAAAACAGTTTTTTAACTGGGAAGGGGGAGAAATTATTTTACCCACTGGGATTTATTGGCAGCTGTCTTGTAGTAATGAAGGGAAAAGCCAGAACAAACATCTTAGAAACCAGAGCTAAGAAATAGAATAAGAAAACCCAACTCCGGGTCACATGGCCTCAGCCTTGAACCAAATCACACTTGAAGTCAGATTGTTTCCTAGATGCTTTGAGTTTGTGAAACTCTAAATTCCTTTAGTATTTATATCAATTTGGTTCAACTCCACTCTATCGGATCTAGTCCCTTAAATCTATTTCTCACTTCCACTGTATAATCATAAGATATTTGATTTAGGTCATACCATTCGGTCTAGTGGTTTTCCCTACTTTCTTCAATTTAAGTCTGAATTTGCCTATATGCAGATCAGGAAGCAACAGTTAGAACTGGACATGAAACAACAGACTGGTTCCAAATAGGAAAAGGAGTATGTCAAGGCTGTATATTGTCACTCTGCTTATTTAACTTATATGCAGAGTACATCATGAGAAACGCTGGGCTGGAAGAAGCACAAGCTGGAATCAAGATTGCCAGGAGAAATATCCATAACCTCAGATATGCAGATGACACCACCCTTATGGCAGAAAGTGAAGAAGAACTAAAAAGCCTCTTGATGAAAGTGAAAGAGGAGTGAAAAAGTTGGCTTAAAGCTCAACATTCAGAAAATGAAGATCATGGCATCTGGTCCCATCACTTCATGGGAAATAGATGGGGAAACAGTGTCAGACTTCATTTTTTTGGGCTCCAAAATCACTGCAGATGGTGATTGCAGCCATGAAATTAAAAGACACTTACTCCTTGGAAGGAAAGTTATGACCAACCTAGATAGCATATTCAAAAGCAGAGACATTACTTTGCCAACAATGGTCTGTCTAGTCAAGGCTATGGTTTTTCCTGTGGTCATGTATGGATGTGAGAGTTGGACTATGAAGAAAGCTGAGCACTGAAGAATTGATGCTTTTGAACTGTGGTGTTGGAGAAGACTCTTGAGAGTCCTTTGGACTGCAAGGAGATCCAACCAGTCCATTCTAAAGGAGATCAGCCTTGGGTATTCTTTGGAAGGAATGATGCTGAAGCTGAAACTCCAGCACTTTGGCCACTTCATGTGAAGAGTTGACTCATTGGAAAAGACTCTGATGCTGGGAGGGATTGGGAGCAGGAGAAAAAGGGGACAAGAGAGGATGAGATGGCTGGATGGCATCATGGACTCAGTGGACGTGAGTTTGAGTGAACTCCGGGAGTTGGTGATGGACAGGGAGGCCTGGCGTGCTGTGATTCATAGGGTCGTAAAGAGTAGGACATGACTGAGCAACTGAACTGAGTTGAACTGAACTGTGTCTCTCTTTAGTGCAGTTTTTGATAGCAGAGGCCATTGCTACCTTGCTCTCTTCCCAAGGTTGAGGGCAGGCTGATGTAAATTCTCAATAAGTGACTGAAGCCTCTCTCAAAGACCAAAACTATTATGTCTTGGTGATATATGAGTTGGTGATGGACAGGGAAGCCTGGCGTGCTGCAATCCGTGGGGTTGCAAAGAGTCGGACACGACTGAGTGACGGAACTGAACTGAACTACGTCTTGTGTGATGTAATAATAATAACATAAACATCAATATCTTTAATTCTGCTTTCCTTTTCATCTGTTGGAGTGATATTTATCTTATTTATGATGATGGTAAGTGGAAAAATTCATGATCTTTAACCAAAACGGCTCTATTCCTCCAGCAGAATTTGAAATCATGGAATACACAGTTGCGTGAATGTGTGTGTATCTGTGTGAGGGAAAAAAATAGTTTTAGGGTTTTTTTTTTTCCATTTAAATATTAAAGTGGAGTATAATCACAGCAAAGTGTGAGACTCAGCATATATGCAATGTGTCAGATTGTTACTTGAAGGACTAGGCTACAGTCCCTGTGCTGTTCTCATCACCAGCTGCTCTCTACATGGCCATGGAGTTGTGTGGTTGTGATCTGGGTGAAGTTCCAATAAATAAAATGGAAAAAAAAATTGGTACTTTGTCTCCAGTTTTTGCCTGAGAAGATTAAATTGAAATGTGCTGATTCACTGTTAACCTACACCCTCTACCATAAGCAAACTACAAAAAGATTAAGAGACCGTCTTTCATAAAATCCTTTCTTATGCAGCTGATTTCACTGTTAAGTAATTCAGCTAGAATTGTCCATTTTACCAGACTTCAAATGCCCTAGAATTACAGAAATTGAATGTCAGGAGCAACTTTGGTAATAACCTAATACCTTGGTTTTGCTGACTTTGGAACAAACAGAAGGCTAAGTTATTTCCTCAAGGCCACCCAGTGAAGACATCAGAACTTGAATTTAATTACCAAAGTTTCAATTCAAAAAATTTTACACTTGACTTTCTAATTACATTAGAGTTCAATTTAGAGCAGAAGCAATATTTCATTACATATTCTCTTTCATCTGAAGTCAGGTCTCTTTACTTTTATGAAAGAATTGAGAATAAATAAGTATACCTGAATTGGAAAATAATCTTTTTTTTTAACAAACTATCACGCAAAGAGTTGACTCATTGGAAAAGACTCTGATGCTGGGAGGGATTGGGGGCAGGAGGAGAAGGGGACGACAGAGGATGAGATGGCTGGATGGCATCACGGACTTGATGCACATGAGTTTGAGTGAACTCCAGGAGTTGGTGATGGACAGGGAGGCCTGGCGTGCTGCAATTCATGGGGTTGCAAAGAGTTGGACATGGCTGAGCGACTGAACTGAACTGATGAGTTATTTTTCTAGCATAGATAATAGGTTTTTTCCTAATATTATTTTGTTTATTCCAGTTATTTTACTAAATATTTTTCCTATGAAAAAGCATAGCTTTCATATACTTCCAACTTGTTTTCAGATGACTTAATTTCCAAAATCCCTAGCTTTGAGAAATCTCAATCTTGTCTTATGTAACTTTTTATAAGACAAATTGAACATTCAGTTCAGAATAACTGAACATTCAGAATAATTGAACAAAAGGAACAACTTGTTGAAAATTGAATAACAAATTGAATAATTCAGTTTGTGCCTTACCTTTTTAGATTTGAAAGAATTCAATAACAGTAGCCTAGTATACAGGATTCCTTTCTGGCTCAGACAGTAAAGAAGTGTAGTATACACATTGAATACAGTTAAAATTAGCAGAAAATTTGTAGGAGACACTCTTTAAACTGAAATTATTCACTCTTCCCAGAGTCACATTGACCTATGCCCAGATCGGAGCTTCCCTGATGGCTCAGTGGTAAAGAAACTGTTTGCCGATGCAGAAGACTTGGGTTTGATTCCTGGGCTGGGAAGACCCCCTGGAGGAGAAAATGGCAACCTACTCCAGTATTCTTGCCTGAAAAATCCCATGGACAGAGAAGCCTGGCGGGCTACAATGCATGGGGTTGCAAAAGAGTCAGACATGACTTAGTGACTCAAGAACAACAAATGTCTAGATTGCTCTGAATGCTATGGCCAGTTTAAAATTTGCTTGGATTCTTCTTCATCCATAAATTTAGCTAAGCACATAATTTTATTTTCTCCTAAACATATGTATTCCAGCTGTTTGTTATTCAGTCTCTCAGTCACGTCTGACTCTGCAACACCATGGAATGTAGCATGCCAGGCTTCCCTGTCCTTCACCATCTCCTGGATCTTGCTCAAACTCATGTCCAGTGAGTCAGTGATGCCATCCAACCATCTCACTCTCTGTCATCATAGCTACTATAGTTGTTATTATATTATTATAAAATACTTTTATTGGGTGCCTACTGTTTTAAAGGTATGTCTGTGCATATACCAGCACACACACATTTTATTATGAGGCAGTCAATAATAATAACAAATAAATTATACTGTAAAATAGGGACCCCCTCCAACAATAAGCCACTATTTCCTGGTGGCTCAAATGGTAAAGAATCTGCCTGCAATGCAGGAGACCTGAATTTGATCACTGTCTAGGGAACATTCCCTGGAGAAGGACATGGCAACCCACTCCAGTATTCTTGCCTGGGAAATCCCATGGACTGAGGAGCCTGGCGGGCTACAGTCCATGGGGTCGCAGGGTCGGACACGGCCGAACAACTAACACAACAACCTAACAATAGAAATGTGTTGGCACTTAAGAAATCTTTTAAAGGTGAGATAAGATTCAATTATTGAATAATATTTTAAGAGCTATTTTGTGAGATCTTAAATCCGGGAGTTGGTGATAGACAGGGAGGCCTGGCGTCCTGCAATTCATGGGGTCACAAAGAGTCAGACGTGACTGGGCGACTGAACTGAACTGAACTGAACTGAAATCTTCTATTAGCATAGAGCAAAGGCAATAGGCATTATATTCATTTCCACCATGAAGTCTGGGTATTAGATTTATACTATTACAATTTTGGTGTACTTATGGGTTATCTTCCTAATAGTCTAGTGAATTAAAGATCTTCCAGATAAATTCTGTTCATCCCTCTTCCATTATAGATATGTTTCAACTTTTGGAGAGAGAAAACTATATTTTTTGTTTTTATATAATTTCATAAAAGTTTTATCAGCTGGTAAAGGATCTGCCTGCAATGTAGGAGACCTGGGTTCGATCCCTGGGTTGGGAAGATTCCCCAGAGAAGGGAAAGGCTACCCACTCCAGTATTCTGGCCTGGAGAATTCCATGGAATGTATAATCCATGGGATCCCAAGGAGTCGGACACAACTGAGCAACTTTCACTTTCACTTTCATAAAAGTATTATAGTCCTTTTGGCTTAAAATAATTAATAGACCTATTTTCCTAACAATTACAGTTTCTCATGTCTGTACTCATCTACTTATTCTGAATCATGTCATAGACAGAGATGCTCTATTCTACCATAAACTTTATTATAGAAAAATACTCCATATGTAAAAATATTCCTTAAATAACCAAACCTGGATCATGAATTACACATCTACCTAAATAATAATTGATATAACAATTCAAATATGAATATAAACTTATTGATTGGTACCACATAATCTCCTAGCAGAACAGTTTATAAGACCATCAAGGTCAATACCTTAAAGCTTGTGATCAAGGATGTCACTTAAACTTTCTTAGCCTTAGGTGTACAGTGGTAACTGGGTTATGTAAAATGCTTAAAAGTGTTCAGTATCACCAAGGAAACAAATTTGTTCCCCTGTAGTTCTCCTTTTGAATTTAGAGTAGTTCACTGATCTTTAACCTTTGCAACATCAACATCTTTTTTTTCTTTTTCGTCCACTTGAATTGATGTTACAGAGATGACACTGCTGCTCACATTTTGATCAGAGGAACAACAGCAACAACAACAACAAAAAACAGCTTCTTTGCTTTATTTTGTCTACAACAGTTCTGTCTTCATCGTCCCTTATGATTAGTTGGAAATAAAAAGCTACGTTTAGTCCAAGTTGGTTTAAAACTTAATCCACTCCAGTAATTGTAACAGTCTTTTAAGAAAATACTTGGTTGCTGGAAAATGCTTGGCTCTGTTGTTTCCGCTCTTCCCATGCACTTGATAGTCTCAAAGATGGTGTTAGGCTGAATTTGGGGATGGAGCCATCTGGGGACTTTTGTGAACAGACAAGGGCAAAGAGGAGAGTCTTTGGATCCATCATATACTTACTGGTTTTCAGACCACTGCAGAGTGGGTGTTCCATGTCTGCTGTAGTATTTGGTTGGCCTGATCATTTCTAAGGATTTTCTGTTGGCATTTGCAGCTGACATCTGGGGTTGATGAACACAAAATGCAATTTTTCTTTGCTCAATCAACAGTTCTCTGCTTACTCAGCCCTTGTTGTTTCACAGACTCCCTGCCACCTCTTATGTCTGGATCTTTGGTCAAGTCACTCCACTCAATCACAGCTCGTTCTTGCCACGTAAGAATCAAGAGAAGCTTGAGAGATCATTCCAGACTCTATTTGCTGGTGGCACATTTTCTTCTTGCCTTAACCATACTGCTCCACCTCATGGAGGCACAGGCTTTGCGCAGTTAGACTTCTCTAAGTGTCCCAAATGGAGTACTGGACAAGAGCTCCTCCTCAACCTCAACTTCCTTATCAACTAATTGACCACACCTACTTCTGAAGGCCAAAGAGAGAGGAGAAATTAGGACAGAAATCTGACAGCTTCCTCTCCTGGTATTTGCCCTGTGATGTCCAGGATTTTGAGGGTCTGTTTATTTCTTCCTATCAGCCTAGGGCTTCTTGCTGTTATCTAGTTCACAGAGTTTGAGTCGTGAATGGTTAAATGGGAGGTAAAAACATTTAAAAACTCATTTCTTCCTCAGTCATTCTTGGCTTTCAAATCAGGCTATCTTCTTAACAATTCAAATTTGTAATATCATAATCTGAGTATTGCTTCCCAGGTGGATCAGTGGTAAAGAGTACATCTGCCAAATAGGAGACCCAGGTTTGATCCTTGGGTCAGGAAGATCCCTTGGAGAAGGAAATGGGAACCCACTCTAATATTCTTGCCTGGGAAATCCCATGGACAGAGGAGCCTAATGGGAGATGGTGAAGGACAGGAAAGCCCATGTGGTGCAGTTCACAGGATCACAAAGAGTTGGACACAACTTAGTGACTAAACAACAACAATCTGAATATTAGTGTTTTATGTTCCTTTGCTCTCCTACTCTAATAACTTTAATCACTTTGAAGCAGATAGGTCACTAGGGCTAATTAAGGAGAAGGTCTTGTCATGAAAATGCAAATAATAACCCTTTAACTTTTTTTTCAAATATGATTTCTAGTATTTATACCAAACTATTGATATCTTTTCTATTTAAATTATTTATACTTATGATAGCACATCAAAATTCTAAGAATTCAATGCTTAAAATGGTGGCTCAGATGGCAAAGAATCTGTGTGTAATTCAGGAGACCTGGGTTCGATCCCTGTGTCGGGAAGATACCCTGGAGAAGGGAATGGCAACCCACTCAAGTATTCTTGCCTGGAGAATTCCTTGGACAGAAGAACTTGGCAGGCTACTGTCCAAGAGGTCTCAAAGAGTCAGACATTTCTAAACAACTAATACTTTCTATTTTCTAAAGAACAAAATGATGTTCCTTAAATTGCTTGTGAAAGTGAATACAATTTTAAATAAAATTTTTTATTCTAAATTAAAATTCTTGAAATAAAATATTTAAAAACTGATCAATTTAGTCACTAACCTATATTTATTAATGTAAATAATGTGTGAGCTTTTTTCTTTCTTTCTCCCTTTAATCTTTTCTTAATCCATTTTAGACTGCCTTTATGGATTTTAGCATTAATTGCAGCACGATCTTATGCAGAAAGAAGTGGTCAAGAAAAGTGTCCATAACATGGTAGCAGAATGTAGAATGAGCACTGAATCTTGATGAGTCAACTCTACACTCTGTTATGCATGACTGAGTATCATACTTATTCCTAAACTATTTTCTGTCATTATTTGCTATTACCTTTTCCCCAAATGGTATATTTGCTTATGTGTTTCTCTTAAGCCCTTTTGCATTTAATGCACTGAAGTAATATGCATTACTTTAATATACAGAAATACTCATTTCTTGCCTTAATATTTGTATGCCTTAATAAATAGACATATCATTATAAAAAAATATATGCTAGAATATAAAACTGTTTTACCAAATTCCATTCAAATAAAGGAGGTAAATTTCCTAAATACATATTGATCTCTTATCCAGAGGACATTGGAGAGGTTTTACCTATTTCATATTTTCTAAGCATATTATATACTTCTTTGAAGGTATTCCCATTAT
Source organism: Bos indicus (assembly GCF_029378745.1). Classification (NCBI taxonomy): domain Eukaryota; kingdom Metazoa; phylum Chordata; class Mammalia; order Artiodactyla; family Bovidae; genus Bos; species Bos indicus. The sequence goes on along the minus strand of NC_091776.1, from coordinate 32,125,993 downwards.
ATAAAATTTCATTTCCACATGTTTAAAATATTGTTTCCAAGAATACATTTAGGGCTTCCTTGGTAGCTCAGTGGTAAAGAATTCACCTGCCAATGCAGGAGACATGGGTTCAGACTCTGATCTGGAAAGATCCCACATGCCCTGGAGCAAATAAGCCCATGTGCCACAACTATTGCGGAGAAGGCAATGGCACCCCACTCCAGTACTCTTGCCTGGAAAATCCCATGGATGGAGGAGCCTGGTGGGTTGCAGTCCATGGGGTCACTAAGAGTCGGACACGACTGAGCGACTTCACTTTCACTTTTCACTTTCATGCATTGGAGAAGGAAATGGCAACCCACTCCAGTGTTCTTGCCTGGAAAATCCCAGGGACGGGGGAGCCTGGTGGGCTGCCGTCTATGGGGTCGCACAGAGTCGGACACAACTGAAGTGACTTAGCAGCAGCCACAACTATTGAGCCTGTGCTCTACAGCCTGGAAGCTGAGTTACTGAGCCCATGCACTGCAACTACTGAAGCCCATGCGCCCTGGAGCCAGTGCTCTACAACAAGAGAAACTATCGAAATGAGAAGCCCACACATCTCAATGAACGTTGAGCAGCCCCTGCTCGCCGCAATTAGAGAAAGCCTGAATAGCAATGAAGACCCAGCACCGGCAAAAAATTGTAAAAATTAACAAAGGGGAAAAAATAATACATTTAATATAATTAACCTAATCTAAGCGTGTACTTAATCTTTTAAAAATCTTAACTGAGTTGACTTACGTTTCTTTCTACTATTGGAGAAGGAAATGGCAACCCACTATGGAGTTGGGATAAAAATGATTTTACTAATCAAAAGACTCTCCCAGCTCTGCACATTTGGAGATGAAAAATTTCATATTTAAAATGAAAAGCTAAACAAGAGAAGGGCAAAAATTGTTGTAGAAAACCGTATGATTCTAATTTGCATTTTATTAAAGTTTAACTTGAAAACTTGAAATACTTGGTTTTATAATAATCTATACACTATCTGCAACCTGACTTTTATTATGAGTGAGTAAATTTTACATATTTAATAATTTAAGTATTATAAATGTAGTGGTTATAACAGCTTTTCATTACAAACTTAAAATAATGTTATCATTACTTTTTTTTGAATGAATAAATGAGGTAAGGAAAGTAAAACAACTAAAAAAATTAATGAGTAAGAAATGGTAAAACAAATAATGCCAAAATTAAATGTAACACAGAATTTTAAAACTGCTGGGTAAAATTTAAGAAAGTAAAACTATTTATGCTTTTTTTTCCTGCCTGAGCACTTAGAAATACACGATTGATAGATTACTTTTGTTGTTATTATTTTCAAATTTTTAAAAACATAAATTAAGTATTTTCCACAGCAAAGAACCACATGTGCTCTTTAAATATTGGCTAAGAAAACTCCCTAGGATAAAATAAATATTAACATTTGGCACAAAATTTAAGTTGTGACCATATTTTCCTCAAACTACCTCAGTATTTTAAAGTTAAAGGAAGAAAAGTTCAACTCCTAAATTTAATTTTTGTGAAACTTAAGAGCAAATCAACAAACAGCAAATGAGGTCTTTTTCCCATGCCTCATGAGCTTAGTCCCCATGTAATGTCATATATTTGAAGGAGCTTTCCTTGATTCAATTTGTGGCAATTAGACGGTTACCAGAATAAAAGGAAGACTGCTTTGGTCTTGGTTTTCCACTAGAGAAATACTATGCCTCACCTACACTCCAGAGGTCAGTATACTTCCAGCCAAAGTAGGAATTCATTAAGTTCTAGAATGATTCTACATAGTAAAATTATATAGATACATAGATTTTAAAAATTGTACCCATGAACACATGCAATTACATACACGTGTCACATACTTATGACATATCCCTGTCCCATACACACCCACAGAAACACTGAATTAAGGAATCAACTAAGAAATAGATATTTCTATTGCAACTATGGCAAGCCCTTTCTGGATATTTTCTAGTAATCTTGCCAATCCCTACCTTTCGTTGTAAAATTTGAAGGAACAAGATGCTATTCTGATTGTTAACCTCAAAAAGAAAGATATTATGGAGCTATAAACATCATAAAGTCAGCTCACAGAATCAACTGAATGAGAGAACAGATGAAGGATATCCATTTTAAAACCACTTTGAAAAAATCCTGAAAAGAAGTATGGCTTAACATTAATTTGTAAAATATAAATAATACAAGTTGCAGAAGAAAGCCGGATTAAATCTCTCAGCCAAGTAGATTGTATTGATACTAACTTCAAATTGTGGCCACAAACCTCAAACCCAAAACAACTCTTTTCCTATTCTCACTTTTAGCTGATGATGCTGTCCCCAAATATTTTAGTGAGGAAATAAAAGCAACCAGAAACCAAATTCCACAAGTTCCCAGTGACACATTACCCTCCTTCTAGCATATGTTCTGACTTTTTTTGCCCGTTAATATAGGAGAACTCTCCACTCATTAAGTCGTGTCCAACTCTGCTCCTTTCTAAATCAGCTCCCCATCTGGGGACCACATCTCATCTGCTCAACTCTGCCTCCATGGTGTTACTCATCACTTCTTTACTCTCTCTTAAGTAACGGACTTTTCTTCTAACAAATCGTTCTCCTGTGCATGAAGACATGCTGTTGTTTTCAAAATCTTAAACAAACTGAAAACTACTCTTCTCAATAATTTGCTCACAAACTTCTGCATCATTTCTCGAGTCCCCTTCAGTAATATCTCCACAAAGAGTGGTCTGTATCCATTTCCCATTCTCTCTTCTAAGTAAGAGTAACAGTGGTTTCTTTAGAAACCACTTTTTTAGAAGTGGTTTTCTTTAAACCACTTCTTTAGATGATCTTCTACCTAGTCTTTTTTATCCTACCCAACTTCTTAACACTGGAGTGTCTCCAGGGCATGGTCTTTAGAATTCTCCCCTATCTATCATCACTTCTTTGATGATCTCAGAGTTTTAAAAGCTATTTATATTCCAGTGACTCTCACATTTATATTTCCAGTCCACACGTTTCCTGAATTTCAGATTCATGTATCCAAATGCTTACCTTAAATCTTCTCTTGGATGCCTAATTTATAGCTTATTTTTGAACTGAACTCCTGATCTTGCCGTCCAACCCCCACTCCAACCCATCCTTCCCTGGAAAATTCTGCTTTTACATGGTCTGTATCTCAGTGAATGTTATCCCCTTTTTTACGTTTGCTGAAATCTTGGAGTTATTCTTAACTTCTCTCTCACACACCCAGGTGTGTATTTACAATTATAATATCTTCTTGAATTAGTAACTGTTTATATAATAATTTTTGTCTTTTTTGTTACAGTTTTGACTTAAGGTCTAAACTTGGTCTGATATAAATGTAAATACTGCTTTATTTTGGTTCCAGTTGCATGGAATATTTTTACCATCCCTTCATTTTCAGCCTCTGTATATCCTTCAAGGTCAAGTGGGTGATTTACACACCACCATTACGGTGTTAGAGTATTCTGATTTTGACCATATACTTAATAAAACCAGCAAGTATTATATTTATATTTGTCTTCATGTTATTAACTAGCTTCCTTTCATTTCAGCTTGAAGAAATAGCTTTAGAATATTTTATAAGGCAGGTTTAGTGGTGATGAATCTTCTTTGCTTTTTTTCTTTTTAGTCTGGGAAAGTTTTCTTTTTTTAATTTATTTTTGATTGAAGGATAAGTGCTTTACAGTATTGTGTTGGCTTCTGCCAAACATCAATATGAATCAGCCATAGATTTATGTCTGGGAAAGTCTTTCCCTCTCTTCTTTTCTGGATGATGGCTTTTTTGGGCAAAGTATTTGTGGTTGGCAGTCTTTTTCCTTCAAGCACTTTGAATATATCATCTTCGGGCCTGTAAGGATTCTGCTGAGACACCTGTTGACGCCCTATGGATTTATGTGACAATTTGCTTTGTATGTGACCTTGCGTGTGGCAATTCACTTTTCCCTTGCCGCTTTAAAATCTTCGTTTTGATTTTCAAGAGCTTGATAATAAAATATCTCTGTGAAATCCTCTTTAGATTAAAAGTTATTCTATCATTGTGCTCCAATTTGTTTTCTGACTACTTTTCATATTCTTTTTACTCTTTTGCTGTCTTCCTTTATTATTTGACAGTTTTTTGTAGCATTATCTTTTGTGATTCTACTACAGGCTTTTTTGTGATTACCATGAGGTTTACATATCACATTTTATAGCTATTATAGTCTATTTTAAGTTGAACAGAGTTTCATACCAAACTAAAATCTTAAATATTAAGCAAAATATATAAACAAGAGAATAAGTATAATATTCTATTTTCACATGATTATATTATGACTGAAAGTGCTCTCTATGCTCATTTATACTAATATGAAAAAAGTTTATGATAGAAGTTTTTTTAGTGAAAAGAAAAAAACTAGTTATACATGATAGCCAGTAGAAAAAGAAAAACAATATTAGAACAAAGCCAAAAAATGAACAATAATGAACTACATAAAAAAAAAGAGACTAGACAAACACATTATCTTTTTATGAGTTATTTTCTTTGGGTAATAATTTTTAAAAATTTTAAATGTTTCTCATGTTCTCTAGTTTTTCTTTATAGGCATGAGTTATATTAATATTGGGAAAGTGTTAAATTTATTTAAATAAGTACAGCATACACAGATGACTTAATTCAATTCAAAATTATATATAGTAGGCAGCTCCTGCCTCCCAAATTATTATACATATTTTTCTCCTTTTGGATAAAATACATAATTTTTAATTTAATGTCCTACCTTCATATGTCTCCATATTAACTCATGTAGCTGACATGGAAAATTAACATGTAGACATGTATTGTCATATAAATGATAATCTATATATTTAGTAAAGAATACCTATAGAAGACCCAAAGCACAACTCTGTCCCTTTCTCTCATTAAACTAGTTTCTGAGGTTCCTCTATAATGGAATAAAACTGAAAATTTCAAAGGGTTTTGAACAATCAATTCCCTTTTGTACTTGTTTTTTCCTTTCATGAAATGAAATATTGAATACTCTAAAAATTCATCTCAAATATTGGCATTATTATTAAATAACTTTTCTACTTTGGATATAAATATTACATATATTTATCTTAATACTCCTTGCTTTTCTTTTTTTTTTCCCCTAAACTTAATGGCCCAACTAGGCTAGCTTCGCTTTCTCTATTCTGCTTCCAATTGACTTTTTCTTTGTTTAACATCCATTTTTCTGTCTAGTTATGTCTCTGAGGAAATGCTTGTCACGTTTCTTTACAAACGGAATGGACTCCTGTGACACCCCAAATTGGTGGTTTAGACTGTCTCTCTTTTAGCACACTTATTTTTTTCTAATTTGTCATGGGGCATTTTATAACACATTTTCTTTCCATGAATCTTTTAAAAACCACATTTTCTCAGTGGTAGCCACAGAAATTGTTTAGTATTTGTAAATTTACTGAAAGAATGACAAGTAGTGCAAACTATCTGATTTTTGTAGTTAATAAAGTCTGACTTATTTCTCTTCCAAAATATGACTTGGAAAAATACTAAATAAGGGACATTTTGGGGAAAATGATCTGTAAAACTTTAACACATCTAAGATCGGAAACAGGAAACATCTTCTGGTCTAGAGAGATCTTTGTTTTATGGTTTTTTTCTTTTGATGTCTCTTCTTTACATGTGGATATACTCACTACCACCTCTAGTTTTTGTCTGCTTTTGGAGGAAATCCTTTAGAGTACTCAAAGAGCTTTGTAAAATAAACTAATTGTTGCTGATTCTCTAACTTTAAGGATAAAATGCATTTTGAAAGCACCAATTTAAAAACAGCAAGATTATTTCATAGCTATAAAACAGATATGGGGTATTTTAAAAAATCTTCCATAAAACACAGATCTGTGGATTCTAAGCAAAATGCTTTATTAAATGTAGCGAGCTTGAAAAAAGTTCATAGTCTAATGAAATTTAACATATCCATTATTAAATCAAGACAATGTACTAATAAATGTATGTTTATTTAGCTTCCAAATACATGTTCTTTAAGTAAAATTGCTCCATTTTTTGTTTAAACTTCAATGTTAGAAGTACAAATTAAGGCAAATGATAAGCAATTCCCCTTTGTAAAAAGAGAAGAAAGATTTTAAGGGAAAATAATGAATGTAGGAGACAAAGTGTAAAATGAAAAAAAAAAAAAAAGCATTTTTAGTTCAAAGATTCACTTAGCTTTTCAGAAAACATCACTAAAGATGAAGAGTTTCAGAGTTGTGGTCTTGTTTAAAGTGCTAAATTGCTGAGAAATACCAAATCATAGATACCAATGCTGCAGTATTTTTGGGGGAATGAGTCAATTTTATTGATTTACAAAGAAAAATGAAATAGCATTTTGAGAATCAGAATAGTGTTGGTGTTTCTTTCTATAATCACCTACATTGATTTAGACTAAATTTGCAGCATTACATGAGTTAGGTAAATGGTTGTCAGCATCTTGGAGAAGAACACATGAGGTGCTGGAGTTTTCCTTTCTTTCTTTCTGTTAGTTGGTTCTTCTATTTTTCATTTTTTGGTAATTTTAAATAAAAAAATCAAGTTTGTGTGTTGGTGTGGCTGGCGGGAAACCTAAGAAAACCATAAGAGCTATGTGTCTGTGTGTGGTGAGATTGAGAGTAGGTGGTCTAAAGGGTCATTTGACCTGGGGAAGGGGCCAATGAAAGGAAAACAGTGTGTGAATCATTCATCTCGAGCTTGTTTACACAACTGTAATTTTGTATTGCTTGTTTACTGCCACTCTGATGACAGAAACAGTTCTTCCTCGACTTAGCAGTAAGCTTCTGGACATCATGCTTGAAAAACTGTGGTAACAAATGATAATATTTAATAAAATATTTTAATATATTCTGATACATTTAAGTGGAAATGATCTTTGATTATATTAAAGTATTGACAAATTAACTCTATCAGGTAAGTATTGTGGCTTTCATGTTTAATTTCTATAAAAATAACTTAAATTTGAGGAAAAGAATATGTTTCTGCCATCTACTGATAAATATTTCTGGAAACACTTTTTTTTTATGTTGTTGTGCCATATTATTGGCTTAGTATATATTTTGAAGATCTTTTGTATGTACTTTATGCATGATCAATGTTATTTGATCTTTGGTTATTTTATTCTTACTATTTCCATTGGGTTATTATCTCCTTGTGGGCTGTGTTTTAAAAATATATATTTAGGTTAAGTTGTCCTTTTGATAAAGTTCCCAAAATTTCTGGATAATATACCTATTATTATACTCTGTGATGTAAACAATATCCAAATAAATTGTGAAAATCTATCTTTCACCCCAAAATGTCTTATTTCATTTAAAAATTTCAGTGAGTGTCTACTATGCTGAGGATGGAACATAAAATGTACACTATTCCAAGACTCCCAGAACTTATAATATGGTGGATATTGGATTTGAGCAAACAAATAATTTTATAATATGACTATGGCATACTTTGATGAGAGGATAATTTAAAATGCTTACCATTCTAACAGAAATAATTTATTCCCAGATGTTTTCTTGAAAATATCCATGTACATGATTTAAGGTGAATGCCAAGTTTGAATGAAAGCTACTCTATATCTTAAGAAAATGTGGAGTGAATACAGAAAAAAAAATAATCAGAATGTTTTATTCACTAATTGTTAAATAGTTTGATTTAACATTTTTCCCTGATTTAATGAGGTCTCAAACTTCTGACCATGTCAAAAACTTGAGAAATGAAATATATATTTTTAGCAGTAAAGTGGCTGGTAGAGATAGTATTTCTCAAGGCATAGGAGCTTTGTATCATTATCATGTGTCTGGGTTAGAGGAAGCATGTGTAGTTTAAGAAAATTTCCATATCTCAACTGATTTTGGCATATCCTACCAATAGGCAGGAAAAATTTTCCTTTCTCTCTTCTGGCCATTCTTTCCACTAATAACAAATCTGAATAACTGATTTTAAACAATTTTAGGAAAACTGTATACTCGGTAGAGATTTCAAAGGAGTCACAATTGATTAAAGGATGTCTCTCAGTGGAGCTGACATGAAAAACATACCAAGAACTTTATAATACTGATAACACAATGCATGTAAATAATTAAAACCATTTAAATGTATAATCTTTATTCATCAGGAGTAATTACTATAGTTGCTGTTGTTTACAAGAATCAAAAAATGTACTTTTCCCCTGAAGTTATGCATTTTTCATGGAAAAATAATCAAGAGCTACAGTTCTTATCTGGTTCTTCAATTAGCTGCATTTTCCTATATATATTATATATAATATAAATATTCTAAAAAATTACAAATGTTTTAGGAAATTGGATCAGCATTACTTCAAAGACATAATTTACTTTTTAGAAGTCAAATTTTCCAGCTCATGTGGAACAAAAAATTAGGTCACATTAAAAGCAGTTTCGGTGTCTTACACAGTATTTGTCACATGCTTAAGTTAATGTGGAAAGAAAGAGCTCTATGTTGAAGGGTGGAAGAAGTGAGGAAAGAGGGAAGAAATCGGATCCAAAATCTTTCTGTAGCTTACAAAATTCCAGTACCAATAAACATACAAAGGGTGGAAGCCAGGCTGAACCCAGAGGATTCTAACTGAATAAAGAGAGCTACTTGAAATCATAATTATTCCTTCAGTTAAAAGATCAAGCTTTACCCCCAAGGTATGAAATGATTACACATGCATAAAACAGCTGGTGGAAATTGAATGAGGATGTTTGCAACGTTGATAACAGAGGGAAAGATGGGTGGGCGGAAAACTTCAAAGGGAAATTGACTAGTTAACGAGTGTATGTGCTTAAAGGAGTTCTTCGGTATTATAATTATAATCTGGTCATTTAATTTTGCTCTTTTATATTCCATTTCTGTTCCTAGATGTCCTTGCTGCTGCTGCTACTGCTAAGTCGCTTCAGTCGTGTCCGACTCTGTGCGACCCCATAGACGGCAGTCCACCAGGCTCCCCCGTCCCTGGGATTCTCCAGGCAAGAACACTGGAGTGGGTTGCCATTTCCTTCTCCAGTGCATGAAAGTGAAAAGTGAAAGTGAAGTCGCTCAGGATTGGAAAAACTAAACAGTTCTCTGTGAAAATGAAAGCTGCTAATTTAATTAGCTACAGTCAAATAAAAACAAAAATCGAACATTCTATGTCTCAGCATTTGTTAACTGTTATTTTCACATATTATTCTATTGCTATATTAATTTCATTGATGAAAAGAATATTGACTATAGTTTTTAAGTCAAGGGGTCTGTATGACATTTACCCTGGTAAGGGACCTGTCATGAATTTATTTAGTGTAACTATAGTGTTATTATTTTAATTTTAATTGGCTCAGACTCTTTTGTTTTCTTCACCTGATGGAGTTAATTCTGTAACCCTACTTCCTATTTCCTCTCTATCCGCCACAACAGCACTGGGCACATGGCCCAAACTGGCCAGATTATTACATGCTTTGGTTCATAGATAAGCTTGTGGGCCATAATGAGCCAATTAGTGCAATGTTGTCAATTAAAAACAGTGCTAGACTTGTATATTCACTTTATGAGAGGAGATTCCCTATACCGCTGTAACCTTTATTTGATTACCATTTAAATACAAATAAGGAGAAGACAAGATCCTGAAATAAATCAAACTTTAAACTAAAAAATTATGGAGGAAGACAAATATTCATTCAGACCATAGCAAGGGGTTTTTGAAAGTAAATTTTCATGTTATTTTATTATTAATAAATTAATAATTTTAAATAGTTGAATTAAATAATTTAATTAATTTAAAAACAGTTTAATTCATTCCTTAATAAATGAATCAGTTTTAAATCAAGTGCTTTTTGCAACCATTTTAAGATTTAGATTACATTTTATTTCATTGCAAATGGAAACAATTATGGTAAAAAGTAAAGTTCAGACAATAAATTAATGTATAAAAAAGCATTTTCTTTCCCATGCTGGATCACCAGTTTGGTAGGGGAGCGGCAACACAAAATAAAACAAAAAACAAAATACCAAAACTTCAGTAATTTTTTGCATATCCTTTTAGATAATATATTAAGTGTTAGTTCTGTCTGACTCTTTGTGACCTCATGGACTGTAGCCCACCAGGTTCCTCCGTCCATAGAATTCTACTGGAATGGGTAAGCAGACATTCCCTTCTCCAGCGGGTCTTCCCGACCCAGGGATTGAACCAAGGTTTCCTGCATTGCAGGCGGAGCAGGGAATATACACATTTAAATGAATACAAGAAAGTACCTGCTGCAGCTATGCTTATTATGTCCAACTCTTTGCGACCCCATGACCCTCTGTCCATGGGATTATCTAGGCAAGAATACTGCAGTGGGTTGCCATGCCCTCCTCCAGGGGATCTTCCTGACTGAGGGATTGAACCCATGACTTCTATGTCTCCTGCATTGGCATATGGGTTCCTTTCCACTACTGCCACCTGGGAAGCCCTTCTTAGGCTGCCTGCGGTGGGTCACATGGTGGCCCACCAAAAGATATCGTCACTTCTAAATTCCAAAACTTTTGAGTGTTAACTTATTTGGGAAAAAGAACTTTGTTGATGTAATTAAATTAAATATTTGTAAGTAGATAGTCCTAGGTCATCTGGCTGAGACCTAATCTGGTGGTAAGTATCTTTATGAGAGACACACAAAGCAAAAGGAGATATAAAAGTAGAGACAAACAGGTGTAATGTCACCACAAACAAGCAAGCCTGAAATGACCAGAAGATGAAAGAGATGTGCAACCAATCTCTAGAGTCTGGGTGAAATGTGACCCTGCTGACACTGATTTCAAACTTCTGGCTCCTAAAATTGGGAGACAATACATTTCTGTTGTTTTAAGCCACCGAGTTTTTGGCAATGTGTCAAGTCACTCCTAAGAATTTAATACATCTACCTCTAATTGAAATAGGAACATACTATATGCAGTGATTTCCACTAAGACTTTGTATATTGTCTTCAACTTTTTTATATCAATATATGCAAATGAACCAAATTCTATTAGTATCTGAAAAGTATTACATTATTTGGCTGTATCAAAATTCATTTAACCAGTCTTCTGTTGATGATCATCTAGGTTGTCACTCATTGATTGGTTCCACTAAGACAATTAACATTTTACTACATGTGCCTATGCACACATGTAACATCTACAGTGCTGAATTCTCAAAAGTATAATTATTTTTTGAAGCTATGTACATTTAAATATCTCCCCTTCATTCTATTAATCTTTTTTTTTTCTCCTTCCTATTAGACCCAATCATTATGAAATACTTTGGCCCCCTGATGCAAAGATTCTACTCATTGGGAAAGACTCTGATACTGAGAAGGCCTGAGGGCAAGAGGAGAAGTGGGTGACAGAGGATGAGATGGTTGAATGGCATCACTGACTCAATGGACATGAATTTGAGCAAGCTCCAGGAGATAGTGAAGGACAGGAAAGCTTGGCATACTGCAGTTCATGGGGTCTCAAAAAGCCAGACAGGACTTAGCGACTGAACAATCATTCCTGATGTTTTAGTAGAAGATGTATTGACAAATAAGTGCATTTAGTGGTTATAGATATAGACAGTGCTCAGACGGGCACATACCATGTACAGAGGGACGGTCAATTCTCCCTTTAGCAAAGGCATGATAGAGACAACTCTTGATCTGAGTCTTAAAATAATTGCTTGCTTGTTAGGGTGTCTCAGGCAGAATGAATAGTCAGGGGAAAAAAAGAAAGGGAAATGTGAAAGAGTAAGAAATCAATGTACTTGAAGTAATTTTTTAAAGAGTGCAACAAGAGAGAACCTAGAGAACCAGGTGGGTCCAGATTGTGGAATTCTGAGAGAACCTGTGATTATTTTTCTCTATGTAATATGGGGTCTGTGAAAGATTTAATGAAAAAGAATAACATGGTCAGAGTTGAATTTTCATAAAGTCATTTTGACAGCAATGTAGAAGATGAATTTCAGGGAGTATGGGTAGGGACCAGAGGCCAAAATATCAGTTTATCAGGTTGGAGATAAATTTCTATTTCACTTGGCACGTTTCAAGGAGTCTCAAACTCAGTATGTTCAAAATCCTGATTTTCTTTCTGCCCAGTACTCTATGGCACTCTATGTCCCAGCTAAGAGAATCCTAAATCTTTCAAACAGTAGGTATAATATAAATGATTCCTTCTACTACTCTGTCTTGTCAACTTGTCATCAAATACTACAGAATCTGTCTGAGCAATATCTTTAAATCCTGATGTCTCCTCTCCATCCTTATTTCCACTGCTTTTAGGTCAGATCCACATCCTCTCTTACAAAGGCCTGTTTCAAATGCCTTTCCTCTGGTCACACCACTTTCATCACCTATATTTCATTTTCCACATTATCAAAAGCATGTTGATGGCTACCAAACCCTATCTACAAAATAAATCTGATTATGTCATTTCACAGCTTCAAACCTCCCTTGGTTTTTTGTTGGCCACAGGACTGAGTTCTTCCCTCCACAGTCCGATTTAATTTTACCCTACCAACCTCTTCAGTACCTGTTAGAACCATTTATCAATCCCAGCTACAGAATCTCTCGTTCTTGGAGTACTGGCAACTTTGCTGTGGCTTCAAGTCATTTTGTAATCTGTTTTTCTGCCTGAAAAAACTATATCGTTCATTATCTGAAAGCTCCAACTATTTTTCTTTAAAGATAGAAATTGTCACTTTCTCTTGGAGAATCATCTCACAGCCTATGACAGAGCAATTGGTTACATCCTCAGGGTGTTATGATCACATTTTGTTCTTACTTATATTATGGCACTTTCTTTGCTGGGCTACAATTTTTGTATTTTGTGTCTGTTTTCACTGATTTTCAATACTATTTTAAGGAGAGTCTAACTTATTATCCAATACATTATAGGCACTGAATTTATGATTCTTTAATAGTTAGCCAAGATTATAACTTTACTATGAGAATATGCCTGTTATGAATTAGACAACTTACTGTTCATATAGCTGAAGTTCACAAGCGCCGTATTTTCTGTGAATAATTGAGGGAGCAGCAAGCAATTTGTTTTAAAATCGGGTTTATATATATTGTGTGAAAAATTGTCAACTTTTATTGGATTTGCTTTCAGCTTAAATTTGCTCTTAATGTCAGCAGAAGACCAAATACTGCATACACAGTCACATACTTTATTTTGCAAGATATTTACAATCCACGTGGTATTTGAAAGAAATTCTGATCTTAACGTATTTGTGAAGTTAATGAAATACTAGTGAAATTAAAGTTCATGAAAATTTTTAAAGCCTAATATTATGTTGTTCTATTTTCAACTTCATTTGAAAGACTCAATAGAAATTGGAAGGAAAAGGTAGGTACTAGAGTGAACTATTTCAAACTGCCAGAGAAAAATCTAGATACCTAATAAAGACAAAAACCATGTCCTTAACTCTGATGTGAAGTGAAAGTCACCCAGTCGTGTCTGACTCTTTGCGACCCCATGGACTATACAGTCCATGGTATTCTCCAGGCCAGAATACTGGACTGGGTAGCCTTTCCATTCTCCAGGGGATCTTCCCAACCCAGGGATCAAACCCTGGTCTCCAACATTGCAGGCTTACAAGCTGAGCCACAAGGGAAGCTCCCTTAACTCTGAAGTAACAGCTAAATTTGGATGGTATTTTATGACTTCCCACAACCTGATTTCTAAAAGGAGTCATTACGCTTTCAAAACATAATGTGGCACTGAAATATGAATAACTTTTTTTCTTGTTTAAATGATGATTACCAAATGTTTCCTGACTTTCTGCCAATTATTCTATATCTCTAAAGACCTTTAGTAAATTTAGACAATACTAGCCCAAAAGATATCTTAACAATAAAATAAATATAGTCAAAGCACACTCAGAGGTTCAGTGTGTTCCAGTGATACCCTGACTTTCATACTGAACCCTCAATTTTTCTGCAAACCAATGTATGTTAGGTACAGAGAACATTGTAGGTAATATATTTAGCTTCCACTTTTGTTTCTGTCTCTCTCTTACTAGAATATAAACTCTTGGAGAGCCAATTCTTTGACTTTTCCCCCCATTTTTTCCACAGAGCCTAATGCTTTGAAGAAAAATCACTTGAGTAAGCAAGTGAATGAATGAACAATTGTATGCTCTGGCTAGAAATCATTTTAGTTAGGAGATAATAGGATCAGTTTTTACACGTATAGCCTTTGTGGAGCTTTAAATTTTTACAATTTGGGGGGGTCTCAATGGCACCCCACTCCAGTACTCTTGCCTGGAAAATCTCATGGACGGAGGAGCCTGGTGGGCTACAGTCCATGGGGTCGCTAAGAGTCAGGCACGACTAAGTGACTTCACCTTCACTTTTCACTTTCATGCATTGGAGAAGGAAATGGCAACCCACTCCAGTGTTCTTGCCTGGAGAATCCCAGGGACAGAGGAGCCTGGTGGGCTGCTGTCTATGGGGTCGCATAGAGTTGGACACGACTGAAGTGACTTAGCAGCAGCAGCAGCATTTAAGATATATAGTATACAATAATTAATATGAAGTTGCTAGGGCCTCTCTCATTGGTATGGAAGTGGTCCATGCAAATAAGGGTCTCTGAAGCCACAGTTTCATTAACCATATGAGATTTTTGTTTAGTACTATAATAGTGTACTAAAATAATGGTCTTCTCTGTAGCTGGATTTGTAATCTGTTGCAAATTTCTTTCATCTGAACAACTCTCCTTAGGCTGGAAGGAGACCAGAGTTGAGATCCCAGGGTCCCATTGAGGAGACATGCCCTAAAGGGATTCTGTTTCCATTAAAAGGAAGAGGACTTAATTTGAAGAATAATTTTAAACTGTATGAGAACTGGTGTGATTTTTAGGTAGATTTCTTTATTCATATAAGATTAAAATTCATTTAATTATTTAAAAGATGCATTGCTTATTCAAATTAATCTACGTCAGTAATATTATAGGTAATTATGCAGATATATGGATAAAATGAGAGGGAAAGACAGATGCACAAATATATGTACAGTCAGAGTGAGCCTGGGAAAGTTCAAATGCACATGTATGTACTCTATTAAATCAGGGGGTGAGAGTATTTTAATTTTTTCCCCACACTTACACAAAACGGGCTTACCTCCATTTATTTTAGGGCAGAGCTGCTGATGTGAACTCTAAGGCCTGAGATTACATCTGGGAAGTCTGGGTTTTCTCCAGATGCTTTCATAGGAGGTCTAGCCTGCCCATTCCCCATTCTTAATTCCTGCCTTGTTTATATCCAATTTAATGACTGTCTGGCCTCTGTTCCTGGCAAAAGGGTGTTACAAATCCCAGTGGTCACTGGCGCAGGTTTTAGCCCCAGCTACAGAGAGAAGAAGAGAGGAATGGAAAGGCTGGATCTGGCTGCTACTCATGCTGTTTATATCTAAACTGCCTCATAAAGTCTGACAAGTATATAATGGTTACTTCTGTTCACAGCAGACCTGGCTGCTGATCCCACGTCACACTGGTCTCAGGCTTCATATTTGCAGGCTCCCTTAGACTTCAGTTCTCATGGATTTACTCATCCCTTGGTAAAGCGGTTCCTCTCAGAGATTAACATATTGGATTTATTTCAGATTAGATTTGCCAATTCTTGAAAAGTGTGTTCTGACAAGCAAGTCTAAGTCAAATAAAAGGCTTAATGGCCATTTAGGTCTAATAACTTTAATATAAACTAAGATATCTGCAAAATTTTTTACCATCATTTTATCTTACCAAAATCTGTCTTTTCTTACTATTGTCCTTTGGTGACAATAGGATGAAGTGCCTTCTAATGTGAAAATAATTATTTAAACAATCTTCACATACAAATTCTGGTACCAGAGTAAAACATTTTGCATAATTAAACATGCATTTATTTTTCTAATTTTTTATCCACTATTCTGAAACTGAGTTCTCATAATTGCTGCTGCTAAGTCACTTCAGTCATGTCCAACTCTGTGCGACCCCATAGGTGGCAGCCCACCAGGCTCCCCCATCCCTGGGATTCTCCAGGCAAGAACACTGGAGTGGGTTGCCATGTCCTTCTCTAATGTATGGAAGTGAAAAGTGAAAGTGAAGTCGTTCAGTTGTGTCTGACTCTTAGTGACCCTATGAACTGCAGCCTACCAGGCACCTCCAACCCTGGGATTTTCCAGGCAAGAGTACGGGAGTGGGGTGCCATCGCCTTCTCCATCTCATAAGTTACTTAGCACCTAAAATTTGACCTGACCTTTCCTTTTTGTTATTTTTCTGCTGTTGTCTTTTGTTTGTTTCCACTGTTTGCTAATTCTGTGTACATAGGAATGGTGCCTCAGTCAGATGTGCATTTAAGGCCCTGACACAGACTAACTGTTGTTGGTGGTGGTGGTTTAATAACTAAGTCATGTCCGACTCTTGCAACCCCATGGACTGTAGCCTGCTAGGCTCCTCTGTCCATGGGATTCTCCAGGCAAGAATACTGGAGTGGGTTGCCATTTCCTTTTCCAGGGAATCATCCTGACCCTGGAGTCAAACCCAGGTCTCCTGCATTGCAGGCAGATTCTTTACTGACTAAGCTACGAGGGAAATGAAAAATGAATTATATCAAAGGTACTAACATGCTTTGGAGGATTGACTTCTTAATGGGAAAATGCTTCTATTACTTTTATAACTCATTTATAAATATAATGATTTGAGTAGTGAGAAGCATCCCAGATTTCAAATCAGGATTTAGCAAAAAATACAAGATGAGCCTGGAGTTTGTAGTGTCAAAAAAGACTCAAAAATGATTGGAAACCTTCCAGAAATCTGCTTGAACAGATTCTTGCTGTTCAAATATGGAATGATTTGATCATCAAAAATAGTAATAATGATGGATTTAATCTATCAAACAAAATAGCAAATAGTAAGTCAATATAAATATAAAACAATGAGTGGGTATATTGATGTCTGATGAGGGATGGGGTATGTATCGTTTCAAACTACCTTCTCAGAAAATATGTAGTAATTACAAAGGAGTATAGAAAAACTTAACAGCAGAATGGCTTGGCTGACATAGTCTTAATCAAACGATCAAAGTAAACATGATCAATAATGGGAGAGATTGAAAGTGTGTGCCACTTTGTAAGACGCACAAAAAAACCACAACATCATTTCTATGATAGTATTGACCCAAATTCATAACCTAAATCTAATCAAATCTATATCAAAATAGAACACACTGCAAAAGTAATTAGCTTATAATCATAAAGATGCCAAGGTCATGAAAGTCAAGTAAAGATTAAGGAGATATCCCAGGCTAAAGGGAAGTCAAGAAACATGACAATTAGATGCAGCATGTAAGTGTAAACTGTATTCTTTACCATAGAAGCCATTATTTGACCAATTAAGGACATGAGTGGGATTTGAGGCTTAAATGATATAAATGTATACATGTTAAACTCATGGTTTCGGTGGCATGTTATGGCTATATAGGATAATGGCCTTGTTTGTAGGAAACATAACTAAAATATTTGAGGGTTATGGGATGGCAAAATATTCTCAAACTATTCTTTGAACTCTTATTCCAATATCAGTAGAGGTTAGTAACAGTTACCAATATTAAAAAATTAAAAACTAAAAATTAATTTCAGGATTATAGCATTCCAAATCAAAAAAAAAAAATGAATGAATAAAATAAAGTCAAAGTTCAACCTTAAAAATAATTATATGAAATCAATAGTTTTTTTTTGTTAACACCAAAGAAAACATCATTAGAAAATGAACATAATTTATGGCAGGGAACCACTGATTTAATTAGGATGCCCAAGGAATAATGAAATACAGAAAGATGTAACTCTATGCATAGCATTATTTCTTCATTATGACCGTTGCTTCTCATTCTCATAAAGTTTTATTCTTACTACTGTTTTTATATACTTGCATGTACTTTGTGGCATTTAAAGTACATATATTTCTCTGGAAAAGAATACTATGAAAGGCCCATAACATTGATGTTTATTGACCTCAGTAAAAATCTAGACTATAATTGGAAAATAGAAAATCCATCTGTTTCACCAGAGTGTAATAGACTTTGACTTCCAGACAGGGTAACTGAGTTATGCTGGGTATCGACACACATTACTACCCACTGGTTCATTCTCCAATTTTTATTAGGTATTCCTTTCAAAACAGTCTCTCCAGTGTGAGTTGCAGTCATTCTGTAAAAACATGACCTACTCACTCAGCTGTGGACTACCACATTTCTCTTTCAGTAAGACAATGGAAAATAAGCTAGTCTTTAGACATTAATATTTTTTATTGAGTCACATAAGGTAAGCCCTAAAATTTTGTATTGGACCTACCTATTGGGTTTAAGTGCTTGTACTGATTAAAATATTAAAGTATCAAGTTGTTACTTTATCATTTCTTTTTCTTAGTGAACTTTTGGATTAATTTTCAGCCTCTTATGGAAGAGAATATTTCATGTTTTAAGATACAACAATTGCTTTACATAATCATTACTGATGATTACCAATGTGATCTAAGTTTAGCACACAGTTTTCAGAGATTATAGTTTTAAGCATTCATGAAGAGAGAAAAGATCCTAGAAAAGATCCTGATGATTAAAATGACCACATCATGAAAAGATATGATGACTATCTACCAAAAGACAGTCAGATTACCTATTTCCAAAATTCATCCTGCCATGCAGAGCCAAAAGAGAAGAACCTCTCCATAGGATATGGAGGCCAGAGATAGAACAACAGGGAAGTATTGCCAGTAACTACAGATATTGGGAGAAGGCCCGCATCAAACTGAGTTCTCCCAGCATGCGGTTCAGGTGGCTTGCCAGTAGACTGCTGATTATAAATGGACTCAATTATTCTAGACCAAACTAGTGGAAATGTTTTCTGCTAACAGTGCAAGTGGACATGGATTTAAACAAACCCATATTAAATATACATGTGGGTAACTAAAACACTTGAAGTGATCAGGAATGTTTTCCTGTATATTAATGATACAGGGCGTATGTAACAGGGTCCTTTATCCAAAGGCTACAAAATGAAGACAAGTATTCTTTCTTTTACATTTTACAAAAGTTTAGCAACATTGATTATTTTTTCCAAATATGACATACCAAATAATGTGATGTCCATATATAGTGAGTTAGCTATAAGCCAGCTGATGTTACTAATTCTACTGTTTATAGAGTCTCTGCCCTGAATTGTTAATAAAGCCCTCTACTGTATTTTCTTTGCCTATAATCATCTCCTAATTTTCCATTTTTCCATTTCTACTTTCAAGAGAAGAAATTTTTTGACTATGTTTTCTTTTTACAAGTTAAGTCTTTTACTCTTTCTTTGAAATGTTTAAATAATGGTAGAGAAAATAATTTGGGATGACCTGAAAAGTAGCTGATCTTTACTTATGTGACAGTCATATAAATGGGAATTTGCTCTCTTCTCCCTATCTAGAAATATGACAACACACCACCCTACCAGTCGAACCCTAGAACTCTCAGTCTGAAAACTCATTTCGAATAAGAAGGGAGAAAAAAGAAGCAAAAAATAACCTTAATACGTCATATTCCAGGTTCAGAACCACTAGAGAAGCTTAGATTAAAAAGGTTAGAATTTAGAGGTGATGCTAGACTTTGGAAGAGATGCAGAAACTTAAGTATTCCCATTGCAGACAAAGACAGTAATGTGAAAAGTGCGGTGTCAAGGTCAAAAACAAAAGTGAAACTTGGGTAGATCTATCAAGAAGCTACAATGAGCACCTGAATTCTCAAGATGCTCAAGAAACGGACTAAAGTTATTAGAACTGGTGTTTGAAGAAAGAATGTGGATTTTGAAATGCACTTTATAGAACTAAACTTAACATAGTAAAAACAAAAAACAAAAAACTACCAAAAGAGCTGTTTAGAATGGGTCACTTAAACTGTAAATTTGGATGTTTTAACACAGTCCCTGGAATAAGCTTCTCCCTGGATTGGGAGAGATTCTGCTACCATGAATGAAATTGAGTCTAAATACACTCAGAGAAATGGAAGACAGCTATAGAGACAAGAAAATATGTTCATTATTATAGAGTAAATATACTATTGCAAGATGATTTCTAATGCTCTAAAAAGTGAATAAATAGATTTAACCCTTCGATAAATAAATCCATGGAATAAATTTCTACTCTAAGATTTATTCTTTCTATGTTCCATCTGGATTATAAGTTTCCAGTTTCTATTTCCAAAAATACACCATTTCTTCTTCTTCTTAAAAAAAAAAAAAGTTCTCCTAGTATATAGGATTGGTGCCAAAATTACCCCTTTTTATACACAGTCTTCTTATAAGTATGTTTTATAGTCTTTTATCTTCAGTCTCTCCAATCTCTCTGATCAGTCTTTCTCAGCCTCCTTTCCTGTCGTTTTTAATTTTCTTATGCTCTAAAGTTTAATCTTGGATTCTCTTCTTTTCTATATTTTGCTTTTCTTTTTTCTTGATGATATTACTTACTTGGTAGCTTAGTAACCCATTTGTTCACCAATGGCTTTATCATTCTTATCATATAATTTTCTATCACTGATCTCTCTACTGAGTTTATTCATGATTAAGTTCCTAACCATCAGTTTCTATATTTAGTAGGATATTAGCCAGAAAACAAACACACAGGTCCTACATGAAATTAGTTTTCTTCTTTGGAAACTTTGCTTCTTCTCATTTTTTTCTTATATTTCCCACATCACTCAATGGCATCACTATATGTTCAGTTCCATGGCAATTAATTATAATTCCTTTCCTTTCCTGATGCTCCATGTGCAATAAGTTAACATCTTGCAACTTTATCTAAATTATATCATTTTGGTTTAGTTACCATCATAGTCTCAGTTTTCATCATTTCATCTGCCTTTTCAGTTGTCCCTGAAGCACAAATGCTCTTCTACATCAGAGGCTTTGTTTCTAGGATAGTTTTAAGTTCCTCTGCCCAATAGCCTAATCTGTGTATCGAAGGAATTGCAGTCTAATCAAAGTCACTTGTATCTTACAGCCTAAATTGAAAATGGCTATAATCCTTCATCTGATCTTCAAAAAATTTATCATTGCTCCAAGTCTACCATCCCTCATTCTTCCTCTTTTCTATTTGATAGTATTCAGAAAGAAGCATCTCATAGGGATTCAGGAATGTCTACCTTGGTCTTCCTTTTGTTGCCTCAACACGTAAGCACTTTTTAATGATACCTACCCTTCAAGGTAGAGACACAACTCGATGCTGTACTCTGTGCATTTGCCACTCGATGGGTGATAGAAAAATTCTAATTTCAACCTGGAAATGCATAAGTATCTTCTCCAACTAAGTCAGATGCTTTGATATCTTGGTGTCGAAGTGGCACTGCTTGTGTCCTAATTCTTACAAGATCATGAACAACAGCTTCATTTTTCTCATCAATAAATGATCAAATAACACAAAAATATACTCTTACACATGCTCCACTAAAACAAGAATGGCTAAATTTTATTTTCATTTTATGATTTTCTCCACATTGTTTTGTTTTCATTTTGTTTTACCTTCCTCCTTTACTTTACCTTTACTGAGCTAGCCAGCCCTAAGCTTCCTTTCTGCACACTGTGCTTGTGTGATAATGTTGCTGTTGTTTAGTTACTATGCCCAACTCTTTGCAACCCCATGGACTGTAGCTTGTCAGGCTTCTCTGTCCATGGGATTTTCCAGGCAAGAATACTGGAATGGGTTGCATTTCCTTCACCAGGAGCTCCTCCTGACCTGGGGATTGAACCCATGTCTCCTGCAGGCAGATTGTTTATCACTGAGACACCTGGGAAGCCCTTGTAGGATAACGCTACTAAGTCACTTCAGTCGTGTCCAACTCTGTGCAACCCCATAGACGGCAGCCCACCAGGCTCCCCCGTCCCTGGGATAGGATAATAGGTTGTTATTATTTTAAATCTTAAGCCCATGAATGAGATTAAGTGAAGTGCTCCTAAAAGAAATAGCAAGACAAAAAGAGATGTGGAAACAATATTCAGAGAAACTCAGTAGGTGTGGGGTGAAAAGTAAGGCTTTCCTCTAGAGAGAAGAAAAAAATCATCTCTCCAGGCTATAAAGAAACAATGAAAAAGATGCTTGTGGTTTCACAGAAGAGGAGACCCTAGGAGACCCAGCCTTTCTCAGCGTGGCAGGGATATGCTGAATGAAAGAGCCATGTAGTATTCCTGGGCCCTGTGAAGCACTGCCTTGATCCACTTTTGAGAAGAATTCAATTCAAAGCAGTGGGAACTTGAAGGATTAAGTACACAGAGATGATGGGCATCTCAATGGAAAACTCTGACCCGTGGAAACTAAAGACCATGGTATGACTGACCTTTTGACACCTTGAAGCAGGAGCATAAGACCAGCCAGACACCCAGGAAGAATGGAGGTTTTGTTTTCTTTCAGCAATAGATGAGGATTAAATCCACACCTTCTACCAAAATTAAATCCCCAACAAAGTTAAAACTAAAGATGACTGAGTGTCTTAGCCAGGCTCACTTATCAAGTCATGACTCATTAAGAGACATATCAAGAAAGAAATACCACCTATTCTGTTATCATCCTACCCCTGGTTGCCCTGAGGGATGTGAAATGTGATATATATCTGCACAGCATAGTGGTCAAGAGCCTGGGCCAGAGACAGAATAATTGTCACAATCAGTGATTTCCAGTACTTTCTAGTGCTGGATCCTGAAAAATTATATAACCTATCTCTGCCTCAGTTTCTTGATCTGGTATAAAAAATGATAATAATGTTACATTTTTCATACAATGACTGTGATAATTAAATTAGATCATGTGTATAAAAGATCCAGAAAAGCATGTGCACAGAACTGTTAGGTAGTTAGAATAGGAAACAGGAGTCCAGAATGGCGGTGGCTAAAAGACAAGGAAGGGAAAAGCCTGAGAAAATAGAACAAAGGAAGGTACAAAGACCGGGGTGAGGACTTCAGGTAGAACAGACAGCACTCCTGGCTAGCCCAATTTACATAGGGAAGGCCCAGAGGGGAGGAAAAAACATATAAAAAGAGGAGCCAAAGGGCTGGGGGTCTCTCTCTCTCCCCCAGGTGCTAGCGCACTCCCCAACTCTCTTCTCTGTGTCTTTGGGTCGGCGTGCCCTCACGCCTTGAGGATGGATTTTCCTGCTATTTTCTAAATAAAATAGAGCTGTAACATGGAGCTGTAACACAATCTGTCTAAGAGCTATAACACGGTCTGTCCAAGAACTATGACACACCGAAGGCTCTAACGTCCGTCGCTTCAAATTTTGGTTGAGATGAGACAGAACCAAGGAGAACACACTCGCCTGACAGAATGAACACTCAATATGTTGGTATTAATATTATTATCTTTCCACTGCCATCCAGTGAACAAGCTGAATAATTTTCTCTGTGAACAGTGTCAGTTTGTCAACCCGGGTGATGCTGTGCATGTAGGACATGCTTTCCTAAATAACCCATTTAGTTCAGGAATACAGATCCTACCTTCAGTTTAAGGGTTAGAGGTGGGAGCAAGAAGTGTTCATTTTTGTTTAAAGAAAGCATGGATTTTAGAGGGGAATGAGTTGTCAGAACAATATTTTGAGATTTTAATTCATGTAGTGCCACCGCACCCCCACAAGAAGCTTTCTCCCTATCTCTCTTTCCCATTCAAACAGAGAGCAGGCACACTAACTACTCCCCTGCCCAAAAGACAGTGTAGGACGGGTTGCCAATTTCAAAATTAATGATGTCAGTGGTAAATCACTCTAGATACTCCTGAGAGAAATCACAAGAGAAGATTATTTAAAGCTAGAGCTTCCTAGAGACATTAGTTTTGAATGGAGCTTCCCAACTCCACATGGAAGAAATTTTCCCCATCATGGTGAGTAAATAAGACAGAGAGAACTCAAGAATCAAAAAAGTCCAAGTGAGGCTCCATCAACTCCAATCACTAAGGAGTTTGCAAGGCCCTGTGGGGAAAGAGTTTTACTGCGCAGCTAGAGAAAATAGCTTCATCATAGAATGTAACAATCAACTTATCAGTGAGGTAACAAGATCTTGAAAGAAAACAGTTTTATAATATGGCTATAAAGAAGGGACTATAAAAATTTCAGGCCCCTGAGGTGATCCAAAAGCATGAGGCAGTCACCATCCTGAAGAAGTTCTGTTGAGAAGGGTAGTTGGCATCTCTAAAAACTTAACGAAAAAAAAAAAAAATGATCAAAGAAGACTAGGGACACTATCCTATCTGTATCTTCTCCCATATGCAGATGGACTCTTTCCTCCCATGCAGATGTGACCCTGGAAATTAACACTGAAAAGGACCCCAGAAATAAAGCACAGTGTTGTGGGGAAGAACCTCATCTAGAACACTGAAGCTTAGCTTTCTGACAATCCCAGAGCTAGAAGTCTGACATGAATTTGA
Source organism: Bos indicus (assembly GCF_029378745.1). Classification (NCBI taxonomy): domain Eukaryota; kingdom Metazoa; phylum Chordata; class Mammalia; order Artiodactyla; family Bovidae; genus Bos; species Bos indicus. The sequence goes on along the minus strand of NC_091776.1, from coordinate 32,101,537 downwards.
TTTACATTAAAAAAAAAAACAAAAACGAATTTTTTGGACTGAGATTCATAGTTCTTTTTTAAAAAGTGAACCTTAATCCATACTTAAAAGAAAATATCTCAGAGAAAAATCTCTCCCATGAAGACAGACCACACCTCACATATTTTAGCATAATACTCCTTTGATATGCATATTCTCAAACAACTGCAGTTTATTGTAGTTTGTGATCTTTCCTTCTCATTTGCAGAACTAATGGTCTGATTAACTGATTTTCCCATAAAGAAAAATTTTATTTTAAGATCAGGGACAAGTCTCCTCTTACAACGAAACTAAACCAAAACCTCCTTGTAGCTTCAAAGAGAATTTTGACTTATACTTTTTCCACTAAATTTTTAGACGTGCATCATGATTCCATGAAAATCAGACTCCAAAAGAAGCTTTCTTAAGTGTTAGGCTTAGGAATGGGAGCCTGGTCCCAAAATAATGGCAACATCATTTTGTCTTCTTGCCCCTTTCACAGATACTCTTGTACTACTTGATCTGGGTTATATTAGTATTCTCTGGGGCTTCCCAGTTGGCAAAGTGGTAAAGAATCCGCTTGCCAATGCAGGAGACTTAAGAGACTCAGGTTCAATCCCTGGGTCAGGAAGATCTCCTGGAGTGGGAAGTGGCAATCCACTCTAGTAGTCTCCACCAAGTCACTCATAAGAATGCTCCACTCAACTTTTCCTTACAATCATCACTTCTCTAAGCTTCCTCTTCATATCCCAGTCATGCTAAACATGTTCAAACACATCTTCAGAAGTCCTGTTTCCTCTATCTACACCTTTCTATTGCTATGCAAAGAAATAGAGGAAAACAATAGAATGGGAAAGACTAGAGATCTCTTCAAGAAAAAACTAGAGATACCAAGGGAACATTTCATGTAAAGATGGGCTCAATAAAGGACAGAAATGGTATGGACCTGACAGAAGCAGAAGATTTAAGAAGAGGTGGTAAGAATACACAGAACAATATGAAAAAGATCTTCATGACCCATATAACCAAGATGGTGTGATCATTCATCTAGAGCCAAACATCCTGGAATGTGAAGTCAAGCAGGCCTTAGAAAGCATCACTAGGAACAAAGCTAGTGGAGGTGATGGCATTCCAGTTGAGCTATTTCAAATCCTGAAAGATGATGCTGTGAAAGTGCTGCACTCAATATGCCAGCAAATTTGGAAAACTCAGCAGTGGCCACAGGACTGGAAAAGGTCAGTTTTCATTCCAATCCCAAAGAAAGGCAATGCCAAAGAATGCTCAAACTACTGCACAGTTGCACTCATCTCACACACTAGTAAAGTAATGCTTAAAATTCTCCAAGCCAGGCTTCAGCAATACATGAACCGTGAACTTCCAGATGTTCAAGCTGGTTTTAGGAAAGGCAGAGGAACCAGAGATCAAATTGCCAACATCTGCTGGATCATGGAAAAAGCAAGAGAGTTCCAGAACAACATCTATTTCTGCTTTATTGACTACACCAAAGACTTGGACTGTGTAGATCACAACAAACTGTGGAAAATTCTGAAAGAGATGGGAATACCAGACCACCTGACCTGCCTCCTGAGAAATCTGTATGCAAGTCAAGAATCAACAGTTATAACTGGACATGGAACAACAGACTGGTTCCAGATTGGAAAAGGAGTACACCAAGGCTGTATATTGTCACTGTGCTTATTTAACCTATATGCAGAGAACATCATGCGAAATGCCAGTCTCAGTGAAGCATACACTGGAATCAAGATTACCGGGAGAAATATCCATAACCTCAGATATGCAGATGATACCACCCTTATGGCAGAAAGTGAAGAAGAACTAAAGAGCCTCTTGATGAAAGTGAAAGAGGAGAGGGAAAAAGTTGGCTTAAAACTCAACATTCAGAAAACTAAGATCATGGCATCTGGTCCCACCACTTCATAGGAAATAGATGGGAAAACAGTGGAGACAGTATCAGACTTTATTTTTCTGGGCTCCAAAATCACTGCAGATGGTGACTGCAGCAGTGAAATTAAAAGACACTTGCTCCTTGGAAGAAAAGCTATGATAAGCCTAGACAGCATGTTAAAAAGCAGAGACAGTTTTCCAACAAAGGTCCATCTAGTCAAAGCTATGGTTTTTCCAGTAGTCATGTATGGATGTGAGAGTTGGACTATAAAGAAAGCTGAACACCTAAGTATTGATGCTTCTGAACTGTGGTGTTGGAGAAGACTCTTGAGAGTCCCTTGGACTTCAAGGAGATCAATCCAATCAATCCTAAAAGAAATCAGTCCTGAATATTCAGTGGAAGGGCTGATGCTGAAGCTGAAGCTCCAATCCTTTGGTCACCTGATGAGAAGAGGTGACTCATTAGAAAAGACCCTGATGCTTGGAAAGATTGAAGGTAGGAGGAGAAGGGGGTGACAGAGGATGAGTTGGTTTGATGTCATCACTGACTCGATGGACATGAGTTTAAGCAATATCTGGGTGTCGGTGATGAACAGGGAAGGCTGGAATGCTGCAGTCCATGGGATCTCAAAGAGTCAGACATGACTGAGCAACTGAACTGAACTGATTGCTATGCCCTCTGCCGTCTTCCCCTTTTTCCATACCCATCATCACTGTTCTCTATCAGAAGGACCTCTCTTCATTCTCTAAGTACGTATCTAAGACTTTCTTTACTTCCTCAGGCAGAAAGTGCTGCCTTGTCTTCTGAACTTCCATAAAACTTTCCAACTTCTACATTATGATACTGCAGTGACTATAATTATTTAAGTGTTCATCTCTTTTCAATAAACTATACACTTCTTAAGAAAAGGAGCAAGGCTTATTTTTCTTTAAGTCTTCAAAGCTTGCATAGTGCTCAGCATAGACAGGAGTTCAATATGGATGAATAAGTGGTTGTGTGAACTAGTATAACTTTATAATCCACTCTCCAATTATTATTCTAAAGTACTTGCATTAGTCCTAGACTTTATGTATTTTAAAGCTCCACGAGAGAAGAGTCATCATGAATGCATTAAAAGAAAGGATATACATTTGTGTAGTTTCAGTGAAACACTTTTCATAAAAGACACTAAATATTTTATTGCATGGAAAAGAATCTCCCTGCCAATGCAGGAGGTGCAAGAGTGAAGGCTGGATCACCTGGGTTGGGAAGATCCCCTGGAGAAGAAAATGGCAATCCACTCCAATATTCTTGCCCAGAAAATTCCACAGACAAAGGGGCCTGGTGGGTTACAGTTCACGGGATCATAGAGAGTTGACATGATTGAGCACACACAGCACATATTTGAACACATAGAGGTATATATAAATGTTTTGCCTACCTTTAGACTAAATTGCACCATAAAAATGAAAGCATCGAAGTTGTATAGGTGATTACAAGGGAAGACTACCCCAAGTGATGTGAGAATATTTCTCTGATGATATTTTAGGTAATCTGACATTTTCAGAGTGGAAAAAAGATGTTCAGAGAGGTCTGGACACCCTCGGAAATGGCAGCTTCATTTGTGTTATTATTAAGACAATCAGAAAGTGAAAGTTGCTCAGTCGTGTCTGACTCTTTGCGACCCCAAGGACTGTATAGTCCATGGAATTCTCTAGGCCAGAATACTGGAGTGGGTAGCCTTTCCCTTCTCCAGGGGATCTTCCCAACCCAGGGATTGAACCCAGGTCTCCCACATTGCAGGCAGATTCTTTACCAGCTGAGTCACAAGGGAAGCCTAAGACAATCAGAGCATTTAAGCAATTTCTCCACTATACTCTTTTTGAAGATGTAGTTTACAATTGTGTCTCATTCCTGGAAAAACTGTCCTCTATAATAAAAGATGGGAAGATAATACTTTATGTTCATTTATTTTTTAGGTAACTGATGTAAAGGTGGTTAACTCAAATGATTAGCAGAGAGTATAACTTGTGTAGTCTGGATTACATTTAAATTGCCAACTTTAAATGGATCAGAAAAAAATATGTATGTGAAAAAAAAAATATGAAGGGAGAAGCCTAATTTATATCCCTAAAAGCTAGAAGGAGAAATATATTAAAAGGAAAAGAGCGTGCTGTCTTAAGACAGTGGGAAAAGAGAAAGGACTATTCAAGTAAGACAGTAGACAGATGCTCTTAAGAGTCAGCTTTGGTTTTTGGATATTAGGGAAAATGTTTTATAAGGTCTGGACTTCCTAGCTCTAATGAAGGATGATTTAGAAGGTGAAGCCAACACCAGTCATCTTCCAACTTCACACTTCAAGAGCTGCCAATGTCTATGGTTAATGAGGTGGACTTGGAGCCATGCCCTTAATTACCTTGACCCTGTGAAATCCTGTTTCTTAAATGTTTTAAACCCATGACCCTTTAAACCTTTCTTTTTCTGTGTATTAACAATAGCCAAGAGGACCCTCTCTTGTTTTTCTTTATGTACTTTGAATTATAAAAACTAACGTGTCATAGACACTTTTTCAATATATTGGTGATTTTGAAATGTGTTTTTAGTGTGGAATTTGCACCATGTGTCAGCTCTCCCTATTGAAAGTGAGATCAAAATATGAGAGCTCTACAACTTGTAGGTTAGGGTAGTCTATATGAACTGGCATGTTACTACATGTTCTTCATGAGTGTTACTGAAGGAATTCAATAACCTCAAACTTACAGGAGGCAGAAGAGAAGGATTTAAACTAATCTTCAATTTAATTTTGTCTATAACTTGTATGTTCATTATATATATATTTAAGTATCTTTCACTGAAATTTTTAATAAGCAAACATAATTTTTGTAGGCTTATCTGTAGCAAGAGAGAGTATCTGTACTTTGGAATAGAGCCATAATTTCAACTTTGCAGTTCAGTGGATTTAGATAAATGCCTTATTTTTTTTCTTTTTTTTTTACTCAGAATGCTTTGCTGTATTATCAAAAATAAGACTGAGTGTGGTGCAAATTACTCTATTATTCGTAGTAGGAAAGTATATGAAATTGAAGACAAGAAAATTAACTTGTATACTTGGAAATAGCAGAGAATAAACATCTTTCTTTTCAGTATACTCTAGATTTTGGCTTAAATACAATTGCAAGTTTCATTTAAAAATATAACCAATTTAAATGAGATACATCCAATAAGGGGTTAGGGTTACAAATTTTAAAATTAAATTAGATTTACTGAATGTTTCACAAACTTTCTGAATATGACTGGGCCAATTTTGAGAAGACCTGTGCTGATTGATTATCTGAGGTAGAAGCCATATAACTTCATAGTTTCAAGTATATTCAACTAAAAAAAGAGACACAGCCCAGTAATTCTATACATTTAGTTTTGCAACTGAGAGTAATAGCCATGCTTTGAATGCTCAGTTGCTCAGTTTTATCTGACTCTATAGGACCCCGTGGACTGTAGCCCACCAGGCTCCTCCGTCCATAGGATTTTCTAGGCAACAAAATCAGGGTGAGTAGCTAGTTCCTACTCCAAGGGATCTCCCTGACCCAAGGATCAAACTCGAGTCTCTTGTGTCTCCTGCACTGGCAGGCAGATTATTTATCACTGCACAACCTGGGAAACCCATTTTTTTTTAATTTTATTTTTAAACTTTACAATATTGTATTAGTTTTGCCAAATATCAAAATGAATCCGCCACAGGTATACATGTGTTCCCCATCCTGAACCCTAAAGTCATACACTTAGGTAACTCTTAAATGAGCGAAGTGGAAAAAAGAAAAAAGACTTTAATTCCAACTTGCATTTCCTACTAAGATAGGAAATTTGATTTTAATTTGTTTGTTCATTGGCATTATTTAATGAGAACTCACATTCTGAAAGTATACATTTTGCTACTATTCAATATAAGCTAGACTCAGTCAATTCCTAGATGTATAATTTCATTTTAAATAGTAACAAAACAATTATTGTATCAACTTGTAGTTAGTACTTGGCCTGACACATCTCAGGAAGCAGGAAATGTCTTCTGATATTTCTTGGGACAAGATTTCAAAGTATGTAAGAAGTATCTGGGAAATTATTAAAATACAGATTTTTTTCATTCTACTCTCAGTAATTCTGATTCAGTACTTTTGTAGTAAGACAGAGGAATTTGCATTTTCAACTACTAAACCAAGACATTCTTATGGAGGTGATTATTTCAAATATATTTTGAGAAATTTAGTCTTTGGGAGAAATCTAGGCACCTTATTATTGCATGCTAATATAAGAACCACATACAGCGACTAAAACAACATATTATATATATATATATATATGTGTGTGTGTGTGTGTATAATATTAAGAATATTATATATGCTCATAGTCATGCTTAGTCACTCAGTCTTGTCCAACTCTCTGACCCTATAGACTGCAGCCTGCCAGGCTCCTCTGTCCATGGGGTTCTCCAGGCAAGAATACTGGAGTAGTTTGCCATGCCTTTCTCCAGGGGATCTTCCCGACCCAGGGATTGAATCCACATTATTTATGTCTCTTGCATGGGCAGGCAGATTCTGTACCCCTAGTACCACCTGGGAAGCCCATATATATAATATTATATAAAAGAAATCAACCCTGAATGTTCACTGGAAGGACTGATGCTGAAGCTGAAGCTTCAATACTTTGGCCACCTGATTCAAAGAACAGACTCATTAGAAAAGACCCTTATCCTGGGAAAGATTAAAGGCAAAAGGAGAAAGGGGTGGCAGAGAAGGAAATGGTTATAGAGCATCACCAACTCAATGGACATGAATTTGAGGAAACTCTGGGAGTTAGTGGGGACAGAGGAGCCTAGTGTGCTACAGTTCATGGGATCTCAAAGAGTCGGACACGAATGAGCAACTGAACAAGAACAAAAATTATTAAATCAGTTCAGTTCAGTTCAATCTCTCAGTTGTGTCCGACTCTTTGTGACCCCATGGACTGCAGCATGCCAGGCTTCCCTGTCCATCACCAACTCCCGGAGCCTATTCAAACTCATGTCCATCAAGTCGATGATGCCATCCAACCATCTCATCCTCTGTCATCCCCTTCTCCCGCCTTCAGTATTTCCCAGAATCAGAGTCTTTTCAAATGAGTCAGTTCATAGCATCAGGTGGCCAAATTATTGGAGTTTCAGCCTCAGAATCAGTCCTTCCAGTGAATATTCAGGACCAATTTCTTTTAGGATGGGCTGGTTGGATCTCCTGGCAGTCCAAGGGACTCTCAAGAGTCTTCTCCAACACCACAGTTTAAAAGCATCAATTCTTTGGTGCTCAGCTTTCTTTATAGTCCAACTCACATCCATACATGACCACTGGAAAAACCATAGCCTTGACTAGATGGACCTTTGTTGGCAAAGTAATGCTTCTACTTTTAAATATGCTGTGTAGGTTGGTCATAACTTTCCTTCCAAGGAGTAAGCGTCTTTTAATTTCATGGCTGCAGTCACCATCTGCAGTGATTTTGAAGCCCCCAAAAATAAAGTCTGCCACTGTTTCCACTTTTTCCCAATTATTTGCCATGAAGTGATGGAACTGGATGTCATGATCTTAGTTTTCTGAACGTTGAGCTTTAAGCCAACTTTTTCACTCTCCTCTTTCACTTTCATCAAGAGGCTCTTTAGTTCTTCTTCACTTTCTGCCATAAGGGTGGTGTCATCTGCATATCTGAGGTTATTAATATGTCAATATTATTACACAGTAGAAGTAAAAATATATAGTAGAAGTACATTTGTCTTAATGTTCCTGAATACCTTTTTTTTTCTGGTGGGGGGCGGGGGCGGGGGCGGTGGCAGGGCATTGCTGTGTTGCACAGCATATGGGATCTTAGTTATCCAACCAGAGGAAGGGATCAAACCTGTGCCCACTGCATTGGAAGCGCAGAATCTTACCCACTCGTGTGCAAGGGAAGTCCCACTGAATATGTTTCTTATTCAAAGCATCCACCCTGCTCTTTCATACAGCTAGTCCTATCTAAGTATCTAACTACCTTTGCTATTAATTCAGCTCTTCAGGGTATAAAATTTCTAGTGTTTAACTTATTAACAAATAAGGCCAAGGCAACGATCAATCATATAGACTCTAGAACAAGGCAGATGGATGGAATCCATTAGATTTTAGTTGGGGATGAAGATCTGTTCTGGTGTCTACCAGTTGAAGATCAGAGCTTTGGTATTCCAATCATCCTAGTCCACCTAAGCTTGAGAAACATTTTGTTCTTCTTTTTGTTTAGTTTCCTATGAATCAGTGTTTTGTTTTGTCAAAACGAATTTCACTTATAAATCCCATTGTTTCCATTAAAACCTTTGCATTTTGATAGATACATTCTTAGAACAAACACACAAAATAAACCTTAATTTAAGGAAGGTGTTTTACTTGTCAAATTTTTAATACTGTGATCTGCTGATTGGAAGATATTAGTATAGATGATATTGTTAGGTTTTTCTCTAGGAATTACTTATTTACTGAAAAAAAAGACCCGTTTTATGCCAGAAACTGTATTAGAGATGCAAATGCAGCTATCAATAATTTTGTATAAATAATTTTGCATAAATAATTTTTTAAAATTTTATTTTATTTTTAAACTTTACATAATTGTATTAGTTTTGCCAAACATCAAAATGAATCCGCCACAGGCATACATGTGTTTTGCATAAATAATTTTGCATAAATAAAAACTTTTATAAAGAAAATCTATCTTTACCTAGTTGATCTGCTTTATATGAGCAGGTATCATTTTGCGGGGTGGGAGGAAAGGGATGAAAGGACAGTTTTATCTCCATGTTGTACCAACCACTACAGACACAAAGGCAAGAAAATACTTTATTTCAAGTACATGAATCCTTAGATTAGAAGATGTGCCCAGGTCTCCCTTTTTACTCCACCTATAGCCTACATGTTGTTGTTATTATTTAGTCACTAGTGTGTCTGTGTTAGTCACTAAGTTGGGTCCAACTCTTTTGCAACCTTATGGACTGTAGCCCATCAGACTCCTCTGTCCATGGGATTTCCTAGGCAAGAATATTGGAGTAGGTTGCCATGTCCTTCTCCAGGGCATCTTCCCAACCCAGGGATTGAACCCAGGTCTCATGCTAGGCTTCAACAGTATGTGAACTGAGAACTTCAAGTTGGATTTAGAAAAGACAGAGGAACCAAAGACCAAATTGCCAATATTCACTGGAACATAGAAAAAGCAAGAGAATTCTAGAAAAACATCTACTTCAACTTCATTGACTACGCTAAAGCCTCTGACTGTGTGGATCACAACAAACTGTGAATATTACAGCATGGTGAGCTTTAAAGAAGGCAATGGCACCCCACTCCAGTACTCTTGCCTGGAAAATCCCATGGATGGAGGAGCTTGGTAGGCTGCAGTCCATGGGGTCACAAAGAGTCGGACACAACTGAGTGACTTCACTTTCACTTTTCACTTTCATGCACTGGAGAAGGAAATGGCAACCCACTCCAGTGTTCTTGCCTGGAGAATCCCAGGGATGGGGGAGCCTGGTGGGCTGCCATCTATGGGGTCACATAGAGTCGAACACGACTGAAGTGACTTAGCAGCAGCAGAGCTTTAGAGAGCAAATACCTCCTTCTGTACCACAGGGTGCCAACTCTCTTTCCCATTAAAAAAATGCAGTATAAAATCCTAATGTCTCAGAGGGCAGAAAATGCAGCCATACAAAATAGAACATGATGAATGTGAAACATGATATTTATTTGTAAAACATAAGTCATAGTGCTTTTTTTTCTTTTAACTGGCAAGTATTTTATATTTCTTTTTCAAAATAAAAGCAAAACCAACAAAATGCAAATATATATCATGTTGATATATGGAAAAACCAATACAATATTGTAAAGTTAAAATAAAAATTTAAAAAATGCAAATATTTTCTCAGAATAAAAACAAAGCCTGTTTCATCCTCCATGGAGTTATCTATTATATCAGAATGTGCTCTTAACCTACAGACATCATGTTGACACAATGGTGAAGGAATTTAAAAGCTGTGATGAGACAAAATACGGGACTCTCCTACCTCCCATGGAATAAGGAGGGAGGAGAAAGCAAGGAGAAGGTGTGGTCACCAGGAAAGTGTTCTGGGAATTAATCATATCTGGAAATCATCTCTGTGCCTCTTTTCTATCATCAGTCAATTTTCCATTTATATAAGATTTTCTGACAGTTAAAATATTAGTTTGCTTTATAGAAGATTTTTATTAATAATAATTAATGGTGAGAAAAAATTAGGGGCAATGAAGACATGTTGAATAAATTATAGTAGAACGTATAATGCTCACATTTATTTTTATATCTCTAGGTGTAATTATATATACATGTATGTGTGGGGAGAGAGAGAGTAGGTAGATACTCAAGGTAAAATTTTCAAATTTTAGGAAATAGTTCACAAATCTTAAGTAATATGTAAAAAGTAGAAGAGGGACATAGCTTTCCTGAGTTTCAGATATCAGTTAATATAGAGTTTGCATCCGAAAATGTACAGTTTAGCTATTTTTTTTTAATGTCTTCTCTTTCATATATCCAAACTAGCATCTGCTGCAAAATGAGCCTGTGACTTAATGAGATTTTTAAATCATCCAAAGGTGGAAATATCAGATAACTTTCTAGGTGAGGGGATTTGTCTAACCAAGAGAAGTAACTGCCTTGCTGTACTAATGATAGATATGTTCACTTATTTGCTACCAACCAACATGTAGTTAATACTTGGAGTAGAAAGATTATTGAAAGTAAATTTTAAATAACTACTAATGAAATTGTTAATTTATATGCAGCTAATAACATTAATTAAATTATTATCTTTCAGGTTGAACTATGCTAGCACAAAAAGTAAACATTTTATCACTTAGATGTTTTAGTTAGTGTAAGACAATTTCAATAAGAATCACTATCTGTGATATGACACCTATAGTCATACCTGCAAGTTTTCAAATGTAATTCTATTTTGCCTGAGTACATACTAGTATTTTTTTTTTAACACTTTAAATATTCTATGCCAGGTACTAGTACTACTTTTCCAGATACTTTTCTGCATGCTAAGTCACTCAGTCATGTCTGACTCCGTGAGCCTAATGGACTATAGTCCACCAGGCTCCTCTGTCTGTGGGATTCTGCAGGCAAGAATACTGGAGTGGGTTGCCATTTCCTCGTCCAGGGGATCTTCCCAACTTGGGGATCAAACCCATGTTTCTTCTGTCTCCTGCATTGGCAGGTGGGTTCTTTTACCATTAGCACCACCTGGGAAACCCATGTTATTTATTGTTAGTATTACAGTAAATCCATCACTAGTGTAAGAAATTCAATTTTAATACAAAAACACATTTTAAAATAATAACTGCAGAGTTGCCTGATTTGATCCAGTGACTTCCCTTCAGGTTCTTCAGCACTTGTCTTCTCTCATCTCCCACGTCCCACACACATAAGTTAGGCCATTTTCTTCCTGATCTTGGTTGTCTGACACAATAACAAGCTTCTTCAGCGGATTTAGAAACTTTAATCCTGGATGAATGACTTTGATATCTGTTAATTAAACTACTCTGGGCTGTGATAGACCCAGAGATCTTTTATTATGTTACTTTATCCATTTTAAAGAGGCACAGTGTTTCAGTTTCCTGTTAAGGCTTTTTCATTTGAATGAAATCTAACTGTATAAGATTTGTATTTAAGTTAAAAGCCCCTTGCTTAAATTTATATTAAAAGAACAATTTTCTTCATTTTCAGGATTGTGCTCTGTCTGCATTTATATCATTAATAGCCTGGATTCTGGAACCAGACTGACTGACTGGATTTGAATACCATTTGATCACTTTTTAATCTGTGTGATCATGGGGAAATTATTTAAATTCTTATGCCTCAGTTTCCTCATTTGTGAAAATGAGGATAGTAGTAATTTGCCACATTAGGTAATTAAAACATTTTGTGGGGCTGATTAGTTAAAATATGTGATGCCTTTAGAAGAGTGCCTGGTATATAATTATGTTTAATAATAATATTAAAATATTGTGTAATAGTTGAATAGTATAATATTATTGATCACCGCATTTCTGTTCAAAATAAAAATTTTGAAATCTTAATACCATCTTTCAATTCTCAATCAGTATACAAAGAGAAAAGATTGGTATTTATTATTTATGACTATAAAGTCATTTTTATCATTTTAGTTACCAATTTAATATAAAATTGGTAGAATTGACTTAGAATGACTTTAAAGCCTGAAACACTAAATCACACATTTCAGACACATTTGTAGCTTCTTGTGACAGTAAAATACTGATTTCTGAAAAAAAAACATGGGTGAAGTCATTATCAGTGTGAATGAAAAGGCCAAGTTTTGGTTTAAAAAATAACAATACAAACTAAAAATCCATGGTTCAACTTAGTGTCCCTACATTTAAATACTGCTCTGTGATTATGTCATCTTTTAGGAGGTTGAGTAGTTTGAAAATGTGCAATATAAGAGTTTTTCTATGGCTTTATAGACCCAGGGAGCCACTTATCAAATCCAGAAATCCCAGCAGACTGTAGTGCAGTTTCAAATTTCTCTTGAAAATAAATCAGAAACCCATAGGAAAGAACCACTAGAGGTCATTCAATCTAACTTTTTGACTGTCCACACACATACATTTAGATTATGTCCAATTTGAAGCACTTATTGAATAACAGGGTTTATAAAAGGTATTAAATTGTTCTTCCCCATTCAAGTATAACTTATTCATTTCCGTTGCCTCTACACAGAATGTGTGGAGTACCAACATTAATGTATATGGAAAAAATGTGTCATTTTGAATTAGTGGAATTCATTCTGATATGCAGGTTTTACTTAATACAAGTGTAAACTTTGCAAACTCACCCCAAGTCAATAATTGATATATAATACAATATTATAGATATACAATACTATTGATATATAATACAATATTATAGATCAGACAATGTGATAGCCGTTTTGCAAACCTTACAACACTATAATTTTATTTCCTTTGTGTGTGTGTGTGTGTGTGTGTGTGTGTGTGTATGCTCAGTCACTCAATTGTGTCCAACCCTTTGTGACCCCATGGACTGTAATCTGCCAAGCTTCTCTGTCCATGGAATTTTCCAGGCAAGAAATACCATTTCTTCCTCCAGGGGATCTTTCCAACCCAGGGATTGAACCTGCAGCTCCTTCATTGGCAGGTGGAATCTTTACCACTACCACCACCTGGGAAACCCTCTCTCCTTTATATAATAGATGATGACAATGAGGATCAAAAAGGTAAGTGATGTGACTACATCCATATAACAGATTCTGGAGGAAGGCATGGCAACCCACTCCAGTATTCTTGCCTAGAGAATCCCGGACATAGGATTAGGAGCCTATGGACATAGGAGCCTATGGACCTATCTACAGTCCATAGGGTCACAAAGAGTCGGATATGACTGAAGCGATGGAGCACACACACATGCCATACACATAACAACAGATTAAGGGAAGGAACAGTGATAAGCAAACACTTGGATCTACAATTCAAGTTCTTATTTAGCGATACTACCTTTTGCAAATTACATCCCAAGTATGCTATCAAGATTTGTTTCTACATTTACACTTAGATTTATGCTGCAAGATATTTTCATTTGTAGTTAAACATTAAAATTTCCCAAATTTCATATTTTTCATTTTGATATTAAAAAAGACTCATTTCCCTCTCTATCTTATAGCTTAATGTAGTCATAATATTAAGTGTGTACTACAAACCAGATATTATGATCAACTTTTTCAAACATTATTAATTTAATCTTTGCCATAGCACTGTCAAGTATTATCATCTCAATTTAAAAGATGAAGAAATATGTTTGAGGTAGTTAAGTAAATTGCAGAATTGGTGAATGGTAAGAACCACATCAGTCAAGTCCAAATTCCATATTCTCAAACATTCTCTTAAACATCTGAAAAAATAAGAAATACACAATGTGAGAGTTGCAAGTTAAGTTTTATTTGGGGCGATATGAGGACTGCATGCTCAGGTAGCATGCAGACAGCACCTCAGAGAGCTCTGAGAAACTGCTCCAAAGAAGTAGCAAGGGTGGACAGTATATATATATATACACACACACATATATATGTATATGTGTATATCTATATATATGTATATGTATATATCTATATCTATATATCTATATATGTGTGTGTATATATGTATATGTATATATCTATATATATGTATATGTACATACCTATATATATGTATATGTATATATCTATATATATGTATATGTATATATCTATATATATGTATATGTATATATCTATATATATGTATATGTATATATCTATATCTATATATCTATATATGTGTGTGTATATATGTATATGTATATATCTATATATATGTATATGTATATATCTATATCTATATATCTATATATATGTATATGTATATATCTATATATATGTATATGTATATATCTATATATATGTATATGTATATATCTATATCTATATATCTATATATGTGTGTGTATATATGTATATGTATATATCTATATATATGTATATGTATATATCTATATATATGTATATGTATATATCTATATATCTATATATGTGTGTGTATATATGTATATGTATATATCTATATATATGTATATGTATATATATATGTATATGTATATATCTATATATGTGTGTATATACATATGTATATATATGTATATGTATATATCTATATATATACATAGACATACATGTCTATATAGATGTATATCTATCTATATCTATCTATTTATCTATATATATGATTTTGGTAATGGAGGGGTACATATAATCAAGCACATTGAATTTCTAGAAAGTTTCTGCTGGTCTCATGAAGCTTCTGCTAGTCACAGGAAACAGTCATCACCATGAAAGATTATAGCATTTTTCTAGATATGAGGAGATATAAGAACTGGGCTTATAAAATCAGCTCCTGAGAATATCTAACTATCTGGAGACCTGTCCTTCTAGTTGCCCGGAGAATAGAGTGTCTCATTTCTGCTCTCTACCCTGGACTACCTCAGGGGGTGTTGGAGGTCAGCAGGTACAGCAGCATATGCTTTAATCCTTGGCAAGTGTCAATTTGTGGTAGATGAGTGAATGAAGCTAGAAGGCCTGAAATATATTCTCAAATAGCTCCCAAAGATCAAAAACAAGATAGAAGAAATTTTTAAAAGGTAATATAACAACATAAACAGATTTAAGTTGAATAACTAACTAAATTAAAAAGAGAAACAAAAGAGGAGAACTGAAATACTTGAAATTCTTAATAGAAGGAATAACATTTTAGAGATTAAGGCACAAGATGGGACAAAATGGGAATGAAAAGAGCAGAGGGTTTAATGGGGACACACACTTTCTACATGAAGGTAACTAAGATGCTGGAAGACCTTAAGGCTGCCATGAGGAGAGTCGAGTGTAATCCAAGA
The DNA here is from genome assembly GCF_029378745.1 of Bos indicus. Lineage (NCBI taxonomy): Eukaryota > Metazoa > Chordata > Mammalia > Artiodactyla > Bovidae > Bos > Bos indicus. The sequence goes on along the minus strand of NC_091776.1, from coordinate 32,086,146 downwards.
AACAAAGGAAAAAACAGAGAACATATCAGTGGTTTCATATTTCTTTTGGCAACAAGAAGCTTCAGAATTACATCTGTTTTTCCGTTTCCATTTACTTCTAGTACTGCTGGGTTTGAAACTCCAAACCACCAGTAAATTCTATCCTATGCCTTGGTAATCCTGCATAAACCATAGAAAAGTGGGGGTATGATTATTTGAAAATACAGTCATTCTGTCCTGCTCTCCAAAATTGAGAAATTTGTGCTGTTAGGATTTCATCATTTGGAATGGTACAATCCATCACTTTTTCTCATTCGAGGTAGGTGAAGGAGAAATAGAGATACAGGAGCCAAAGGCAACAACATTGACTTCAATGCAAGAAATATTTAAGCTGAAATTGGTTATTTTCTATGAGTGTATATATTTGCACCTGGGAGTCTTAGGTGATAAAATTGGCAAGTAGAACTACGACTTCTAGAAAGAATCCTGGGGCTGTACTTAACAGCACAAAATGGGCACTGGGACAATCACACCTGCATTTCAGTCTGTATTTGAATATCTTTGGGTCAGGAAATAGTATTTTTGGCCACAGCATTTTCAACATTCTCTTAGATGGCTGTGAAAATGTTATGCAAAGAATGTATTCTACTCCAGAAGTCAAAATAGATTAGAAAGCTGTTCTTTCATAAACTTCATGCATTTAATGCAACTGGTTCTCACTACCTCTGTGACTTTGGGCAAGTCACTTTCCATGGTCCTCTCTATTTTAAACCTATGGATGTCTTGTTTACGACAAGACAATTTGTAAGTTTGCTTTAAGTTTTGATTATTAGATTCACTTACAATCAGTTCAGTTCAGTTCACATGCTCGTTGGTGTCTGACTGCCGACCCCAATGACTGCAGGACGTCAGGCTCCCCTGTCCATCACCAACTCCCAAAGCTTGCTCAAACTCACGTTCATCGAGTCAGTGATGCCATCCAACCATCTCATCCTCTGTCGTCCCCTTCTCCTCCTGCCTTCAATCTTTCCCAGCATCAGGGTCTTTTCCAATGAGTCAGTTCTTTGTATCAGGTGACCAGAGTATTGGAGCTTCAGCTTCAGCATCAGTCCAATGAATATTCAGGACTGATTTCCTTTAGGATTAACTGGTTTCACCTCTTTGCAGTCCAATGCATTCTCAAAGTCTTCTCCAACACCACAGTTCAAGAACATCAATCAATACCACAATCAATCAACACCACAGTCAAAAGCATCAATCAATCAAAAAAAAAAAAAAATGATGTTTTACTTACAGTACCATGAATGAAATGAACTGTCACACAATAGACATTAAATGCGGACTACAGTCCATGGGGTCACAAAGAGTTGGACATAACTGAATGACTAACACCGCTACCACATTTCTAATACCTGTATTGTTTAAAGGATAGATAGGGTTCAATCATTTAATAACTAGGTGTATGTCAGCTATGTGTTAAGCGGTTAATTATATTCTTAATGTGGTGACCGAAAGACCAAGTTGTTAAGGATATGCTTGTATTCCTGCTACTGAATTCAGGATGCCTCCAATATTGGTTTCACACTTTGGTGAAGGATTTAGAGACCCAAGTGCTGCTCCCCTTTCTCTTTTCTTTCTTAGTAGGCTTTATTCTCAGAGGATAGAAGGGCATGATGCTTACCACATTCAAATGTTTAATAGCACTCTGGAGTTTCCTTGCAATTTACACTTTAGAAAGCATAGCACTCTTGTAAATTTTAGAACTTACAAGTGTCCCTTTCCCCACAGGAGTCACTAATCTCACAGGAAGCCAAGCGGGGGTGGGGGGGGTGCAATCTCACACAGTTTGGAGATTTACAAGTCTGTGGTGAAGTCTGGGGTGTAAATTGTTGGGAAACCCAAGAGTATATTTAAATTTTTAAAGCTAAGGGACACCTAGGTGTTCCTTCTGTTTGAAACTAATTAGATCAGGAGTTAGAAGGGGGAGTAGGAAGATGCCTGGCCTGATCCCAAGATTTAAGTCCTCTGCCAAAAAGAAGTGGGGAACTCACTGAGCTGCCCAAGTCCCATTTTGTATCAAGCATTTAAAATAAAGAGCGAGAAGATTCTCAGATCAGGTAGAATACCTGAGAAGTTCAGGCAGGAACCTAAGTGACTAAGCATAGGTACATAGTTGCTCGCTTATGTCCGATTCTTTGGGACCCCATGGACTGTAGCACTCTGGGCTTCTTGGCCCATAAGATTCTCTAGGCAAGATATTGGAGGGGGTAATTATTCCCTTCTCCAGGGGATCTTCCTGATCCAGGGATCAAATCCAGGTCTCCTGCATTGCAGGTGGATTCTTTACTGTCTGAGCTACCAGGGAATACGGATGATTAATAATAACAAGGGCCTTGCTTCTAGAATTTAAAAATCTTCAATACTTAAGTACTGGGACTGTGGCTTCCATAAAGTATTTTGGGAGCCATATAAATTTATCGTCTATATTGGGACACTATTGAGAATAAATGGGGTTACATTAATAATTATGCTGGGGCATCAAAATTATTATGACTAGTAATAGTTATGCCAACAATAAACTGGGAGTGCTCACTGAACATTGAGACATAATAAGGTTACCTTACTAGTTTACACTTAGAAAGAAACCAAAACAACATTTATCAGTTATGTTTTCTCTTTTCTAAGATAATAAATGATTAAGTATTTTAGAGTCTGATATTAGACATTTAGGGGCTTCATTGGTAGCTCAGATGTTAAAAAATGTGCCTGCAATAAAGGAAACCTGGGTTCAATCCCTGGGTTGGGAAGATTCCTCGGAGAAGGGAATGGCTACCCACTCCAGTATTCCATGGAGAATTCCATGGACAGAGGAGCCTGGTGGACTATCGTCCATGGGATCAGACATGACTGAGCAACTAACATTTTCACTTTAACTTTTCATTAGACATTTACAATATACTGAGTTTTACAGCATAACCATCTAGGGCTTTAAAATCCTCCATTTCTATTTCCTGTTAACTGAGAATATCCTATTGAACACTTCAGAGTAGCTTCCTTCCCTTTTGACCTACTGGTAATAGAATGCTGCCTGAGGGTCATTTTGATATGCAACCCAATCAGAATCACTGAATCTGTGACTTCAGACAAAAGTTTCAACTCTACAATATTGCACTGTCCTGAAATTAAGAGCATTTAGAAGTGAGGGAGCAGGTAGACGCCCCCATCCCCACCCCCCGCCTGCTCCTGATCCAGGGTAAAGCAATTGGAGATTCATCCCCTGGATCAAAGCTCCAAGATGGAAATAGGAAAATTAAGGGAGGAGGCAGGGCCCTGACCAGACCACATATTTCTCATTCTCGATGTCAGGAGACCTCCCTGACCACACATGCACAGAAAGGCTCGCTCCTTGGAGGTCAAAAGAGAGTGATGTCAAGGGCTGTTCTACCCACAGCCTTTGCAGAGAATACATCTTGTCTAAGAGATGTGTCTGCACACATGGTAGGATCCTGAGATATTCCAAATATGGACTGTGAACTAATCAAATCAAAATGATTAGCCAGAGGAAACCTGGAAGAAATGCCCCATAAAAGTAATTCAAACTGCCATGAGGGCACAACTCGGGGACTCTCCCTCTGAGTCTACCCATGTGTCTGTCCACACTTACTGCACTTTTTTTCTTCCTAGTAAATAGTTTACTTGCTTCACTACTTTCCATCTTTGTTGAATTTTTGTCTGCAAAGCCGAAGGGCCAGGGCTCTTTTCACTGACCACTGATCTAGTGCTTAGGATTTGGGGCTCTCACCACCAAGACCTGGCCTCAATCTCTGGCTGAGAAGCCAAGCTCTGCTCCAAGCCATTGCAGGCCAAGGCCACCCAAGATCAGAAGCAAACAGCCCTAGGTTTGAATCTCATCTTCTTCACTTAACAGCTATGTGATCTGTGCAAATTACTGTTTCCTCATCTATAAAATCTAAATGATGATCAGTTCAGTTTAGTCACTCAGACATGTCTAACTCTTTGTGACCCCATGAACCGCAGCATGCCAAGCCTCCCTGTCCACAACCAACTCCCAGAGTCTACCCAAACCCATGTCCATCGACTCGATGATACCATCCAACCATCTCATATTCTGTCGTCCGCTTCGCCTCTTGCCCTCAATCTTTCCCAGCATCAGGGTCTTCTCCAATGAGACAGCTCTTCATATCAGGTGGCCAAAGTATTGGAGTTTCAGCTTCAACATCAGTCCTTCCAATGCACACCAGGACTGATCTCCCTTAGGATGGACTGGTTGGATCTCCTTGCAGCCAAGGGACTCTCAGGAGTCTTCTCAAACATCACAGTTCAAAAGCATCAATTCTTTGGTGCTCAGCTTTCTTTATAGTCCAACTGTCACATCCATACATGACCACTGGAAAAACCATAGCCTTGACTAGACGGACCTTTTTTGGCAAAGTAATGATAATATCACCTATTTCTGAAGACTGTAGTGTCAAATATATTAGAATAATTAAAACACTCAGCAGTGTGACTATCTCCAAGCTAATGCTCAATGAAGGCAGATATTGCTATTTGTATTTGTTTTTTAATGACATTTAAAAAAATTTCTATCAATATTATTCATAATTCTAGTTTAAAAAATTAACCCAAACTAATAAGCATACACTGAAAAATAGCAGTCCTTTCTCATACCTGCCTTATCCTAGATTCACCACCTCTAATGCTTTTGTTGTTTCTTCTTGTATGTCACTTGTGACTTCTAAATAATGTGCTTCTATTTCTATTTCTTGATTTGTCAGTTTCAGACATTTTCTTATTACTTGTTTTCAGTCCTATACCTTACCTTATGGTCTGTAGTTTCTAGTTCTTTCATCCCATATTTTCTGTGATTGTGTGTCCTGAATCAGCTTGCTCCCCACTGGTATGGTGGTGGCTTAGTCACTAAATCATGTCCGACCCTTGTGACCCATGGACTATAGCCCACCAGGCTCCCATGTCCATTGGGTTTCCCAGGCAAGAATCCTGGAGTAGGTTGCCATTTCCTTCTCTAAAGGATCTTCCTGATCCAGGGATTGAACCTGCATCTCCCACATTGCAGGCAGATTCTTTACTGTCTGAGCCACTAGGCAAGCTCTCAATGGTATACATCATTGTACATATTATACTGATACTCAGTTATTTTCTATTTTTTTCATTTACATATGTATGCATATATTTACTGTAATTTAATTGGGGTCATGAAGAACAGGAAACAGTGCGTGTGTTCAATTCCACCATGCTTTGCTTAACTAAGAATAACTGTATTCATATTTTCATCATTCTTCTCTAATAACTTTCTTATTTCCACTGATAGTTAATGTTACATATGGGTTGACCAAAAAGCTCATTCAGGTTTTTCCATACAATGTTATAAGAACCCGAACAACTTTTTTGGCCATCTCAGTGTTTCAAGTTCTCATTAAAAAATGGCATTCTGAATATTGACATCACCAAAACAAGTTCTGAAAGAGATGGGAATACCAGACTACCTGACCTGACTCTTGAGAAACCTGTATGCAGGTCAGGAAGCAACAGTTAGAACTGGACATGGAACAACAATAGACTGCTTCCAAATAGGAAAAGGAGTACATCAAGTTTGTATATTGTCATCCTGCTTATTTAACTTATATGCAGAATACATCATGAGAAACACTGGGCTGGAAGAAGCACAAGCTGGAATCAAGATTGCCAGGAGATATATCAATAACCTCAGATATGCAGATGACACCACTCTTATGGCATAAGGTGAAGAAGAACTAAAGAGCCTCTTGATGAAAGTGAAAGAAGAGAGTGAAAAAGTTGGCTTAAAGCTCAACATTCAGAAAACTAAGATCATGGCATCCGGTCCCATCACTTCATGGGAAATAGATGGGGAAACAGTGGAAACGGTGGCTGACTTTATTTTTCTGGGCTCCAAAATCACTGCAGATGGTGATTGCAGCCATGAAATTAAAAGACACTTACTCCTTGGAAGGAAAGTTATGACCAACCTAGACAGCATATTCAAAAGCAGAGACATTACTTTGTCAACAAAGGTCAGTCTAGTCAAGGCTATGGTTTTTCCTATGGTCATGTATGGATGTGAGAGTTGGACTGTGAAGAAGGCTGAGCGCCGAAGAATTGATGCTTTTGAACTGTGGTGTTGGAGAAGACTCTTGAGAGTCCCTTGGACTGCAAGGAGATTCAACCAGTCCATCCTAAAGGAAATCAGTCTTAGGTGTTCATTGGAAGGACTGATGTTGAAGCTGAAACTCCAATACTTTGGCCATCTGATGTGAAGAGCTGGCTCATTGGAAAAGATCCTGATGCTGGGAAAGATTGAGGGCAGGAGCAGAAGGGAACAACAGAGTATGAGATGGTTGGATGGCATCACCGACTCGATGGACATGGGTTTGAGTGAACTCCTGGAGTTGGTGATGGACAGGGAGGCCTGGCGTGCTGTGGTTCATGTGGTCGCAAAGAGTCGGACACGACTGAGCGTCTGAACTGAAAACAAGTTATATTTGTGACTATTCTGTTCCTCACTTCCACTTTTTTAACTATTCTTTTTTTCACAGGTTTTTAAAAATGCCTTCTTTTTATAGTAGGTTAAACAGTGTGACACCTCTCTCTCTCAATTCACATTTTACAGGAAACTAAAAATGTGATTTTATTCAGAAATAGGGTTGTTACATATATAATTACTGTAAGGATAGAGACGAGAGCACACTGGATTAGGGTGGGTCCTAAATCCAGAGAAAGTATCCTTATAGGAGACAGAGAAGGACACACAGAGGCCACTAGGAAGAAGGCCAAGCTAAAACTGAAACAGAGACTGGAATCACGTTACTACAACCCAAAGAAGCCTGGCTAGAGCCACCAGGAGCTGAGAAAGGAAGGAAAGGATTCTCTCCTACAACTTTCAGAAGGGGTGTGGCCCTGATGACACCTTGATTTTGGACTTACGACATTCAGAACTATGAGAGAATAAATCTCTATTTTTAAAAGCCACCAAGTTTGTCACAGCAGTTCTAGGAAAGTAATATGCTCTCCAATGTATAAACATAGGTTTACTTCAAATACTACTCATCTCTCATTGGAACATGTTAACCTTCTTTCCATTAAATTTTCCTCTCCAGTGACTTTTCTGTGCTGTTTTCAGTGGCATTGGTTTTACCTATCTTTTCTGTCTTTTATTTTGACCAGGTTAACCACATTTATGTTGCCCTACTCTTTTGCTGGAGGTCACTTAAAATTGCCTTAGACTAAGACACTTAACACAAAATTATTCTGGGTCTGGATTCTTTCTTGGAAAGAAAATGTCTTTTTTCTACTAATTATGCATCTTTTAAAAGTTTCTGATGCATCAAGAAGTTAACCCAAATTACCAGTGACTGGATAGTATACATCCAATCTAAACATGAATTGTTTATCATATCATGAAAGTTATATCTAGCTTACTTTTACACAAAGGACAAATACTTGCATATATTTCTATTTTAACATCTCTGGTTACTTTATATTTTAGATTATTAGTGTTACAATATCCAGATTGTAAATAGCTAGAGTAAAATTACCAACTTCACCTTTTAAAATCTTCCCAATGACCTAATAATAAATTATATCATGAATTGTTTTGCAGATGTTAATAAAGAAAATGTTGAAAAATTACAAATGATTTTTCAGATAAATCTCATGTTTTTTTCTTTGTGACAGCACAGACCATAACTAATAGCACTAGAATAATTAAAGTAAGCAATTATAAATCACTTTAACAAAAATATGTCATGCAAATGTTGAGAAATAACTCTTCTCTCTAGATAAAATAAAATCATATATATTTCAAACTTTATTTTAGTGAAACAAAAGATATTTTATGTTACTAATGAAGTTTATACTAGAATATTTGTTAATAGGTAGAGCTAGAAATAACTAGAATCACATTCTTTAATTTTTAAATTAATTTCAGTGGAAAATGTAAGAATTCCCGGTGTTGTTTATGATGCTATTAAAACACTAAGATATGAATTTTTGTATAACTGAGCATTTTTTATAGAGCAAAATACTTTATATTACACAAAAAACAATGATTCTCATAATTTCTGTATTATATAGGTTTTAAACTTCTTTTGCTGAGAAAATATTTATTTTTAAAGTTAAATTTGTAGCCTTTATGACTCACACTGTCCAAATCAAACAAATAAATAAATCAGAAATCTTACATTTATCCATATGTTACTGATAAATCCAATCTAAAATTCTGGAACTCATCTAGCTGTGGAAATTTTGAAATGCAGCATTTAACAATAGGGCATCTTATACTTAAAAGAACATAGGAAGAAAAGGTAAAAATCCTATTAAGCTATGACAAACCTAAATAGCACATTAAAAAGCAGAGACATCACTTTGCTGACAAAGATCTGTACAGTCAAACCTATGGTTTTTCCAGTAGTCATGCAAAGAGATGTGAGAGCTGGACCATAAAGAAGTCTGAGTGTGGAAGAATTGATACTTTTGAACTATGGTGTCAGAGAAGACTCCTGAGAATTCCTTGGGCAGCAAGAAAATCAAACCAATCAATCCTAATGAAATAACCCTGAATATTCATTAGAAGGACTGAAGCTGAAGCTCCAATGATTTGGCCACCTGATGTGAAGAGCCAACTCACTGGAAAAGACCCTGATGCTGGGAAAGATTGAAGACAGGAGAAGGGGGCGACGGAGGATGAGATGGTTGGATGGCATCATCAATTCAATGAATATGGGTCTGAGCAAACTCAGGGAGATAGTGAAGGACAGGGAAGCCTGGTGCGCTGCAGTCCATGTGGTTGCAAAGAGTCAGACACGACTTAAGGACTGAACAGCAACATAGTAACACAGGGTGAATAGATACACACCTGAAAAGAAACACTAAGATAAATTTTACTCATCACAATATTCTAACAAGTATTGTACTTGACTCTACTTGCCCTTTCTTCCTTCTTCCTGGTTCTTGAACTCTAGAATCCATCTCTTAGATTACATATTTCTAGAACACATGAGGTCTATGTTAGGCCAACCTAGAAAACCAATACTGTTTTAAGGGAAGATTCATCTTGGGTTCAAAGCAAAAACACTCATAAATAAAATTTCAATATCCCATGTTTTCAAGTTATGGCCCCAAGTAAACACCTAAACACACACACACACAAACACACACACACACACACAACCTGGTTTATTTTGAATTAGAAAGTCCCTTCTTACAGTTTATAACCATAGTTTCCCTTTCCTAAGCAAAAGTTACTATTACATAATTTTACGCTGAAAGTCTACAGTTAATAAATAAATAAATTATTGAGCTATATTGACAGAAAGAGTGGCCTAACTAAAGTGGCCTAACTGACTAAAGTGCAGCAAGAACACAGGGAACAAAGCCTCTGAAAGTGAGATGATATCATGAATATCCTCCCTAGAGATATTACTGAGGACAGTGAATGGGAATGTGCTATTTGAGCTATCTGGTGAAATACCAGAGCCTTAAAGTTTTCTTTGCTGTAGCAGAGGAAAGAAAACATTTATACTGGGCCAAATTTGCTGGGCTCTAGAGACTAAACTGGCTTTGTACTTCTTACTTTATGAATTTTGGTGATGATGTTGGTAATAATTTCATTTTGGTTTTTAAATCGTCAAGGTCAAATGCAGTAGATTTATGTAATTTTTATTATCATTTAGAACCTGTTTGGAGAAGGCAACGGCAACCCACTCCAGTACTCTTGCCTGGAAAATCCCATGGATGGAGGAGCCTGGTAGGCTGCAGCCCATGGGGTCTCGAAGAGTCGAGAGTCGGACACGACTGAGTGACTTCACTTTCACTTTTGACTTTCATGCATTGGAGAAGGAAATGGCAACCCACTCCAGTGTTCTTGCCTGGAGAATCCCAGGGATGGGGGAGCCTGGTGGGCTGCCGTCTATGGGCTTGCACAGAGTCGGATACAACTGAAGTGACTTAGCAGCAGCAGCAGCAGAACCTGTTTAGTTGTAATGTTCTATAAAGAGAATTAGACTGAAACATATTTGGATGCTTTTCAGTGTAGACATTGTTCTGTAACATACAATAGAACATAAAATTCATTATGTATCTTGTATATTATCATAGTCATCTATAACCACTATGTTTAAAGTTCTATATCATTAAATACATCACATCAGATACAAAAGCAGAAATCTTCAGGGTTTCCCTGATGGTTCAGTGATAAAGAATCCTCCTGCCAATGCAGGAGACACAGGTTCCATGCCTGATCTGGGAAGATCCCACATGCCCCAAAGCTGCTAAGCCCGTGTGCCACAACCACTGAGCCTGTGCTGTAGAGCCAGGGAACCACAACTACTGAAACCCAGGCACCCTAGAGCCAGTTCTCTGCAATATGAGAAGCCACCACAATGAACAGCCAGCGCACTGCAGCAAAGAATAGCCCCCACTCACACCAAGCAGAGAAGTCCTGCAGAAAGCAAGGAAGACCCAGCACAGGCAAATAAATAAACAAAACAAGGCAGAAATTTTCAAAGATCTAAAAGTCAGTTGCATAGCTAGGCATTTAATAATGAAGAAAATCTATTTGGAGAGGGAAAAAAATGCAAAAGGAAAACATTTCATTCATAATCATACAGGGACATGAATAAGTCATTATCATAAGGTATCTAATGATGTCTGCTTTGAAAGTAAAATGAACAAAGCTATATATCTCCCTTTGGATCCAGATTGCAAAGGATCAGTTTCTGAATCTGTCATTTGTCATGTGTTGTATACTCTCATCAAGTAAATACTCTCATCAAGTAACTATTTCTCTGTGCCTTAGCTTTTCTGAAAATCAGGAAAGAGTGAGGAAGTGTGAGGAATATCAAGATAACACTTATGCATAGAACAACTGAGACAAAATAAGTCTTCCAGAAGTGTTATGGGATAGCTTTTCTTAGAATTCAACACAATATTATAATCATAATATAAATTCTAATTCATTAGTTAAAATAGAAATCAACTCTACTCATAGCTTAATATCTTGAAGAAACTTGAATTAGAAACTAGAATCTTTGAATACCTCCAAATAAAGATGATATCCTTTGATTTAAAAGACTCACTAGCATTTTTATTCTAAATCTTATAAACTTATTAATTTTTAAGTTTTTCTTCTTCTTAGTTGTTATTTTACAATATACAAATAAAGATACTTATAAAAATGATAGAACATGGATCTTTTAGTTTATATAATTTAGCAGGCATCAGTTAATCATGGAGGGATCATAGGGATCATGATTAATAGGGATCACAGTTAATTTTATCATTGGGAATACAAACTACTGATCAAACATGCAATGAGTTTTAAATAGATCCATTAATTCAAAATATAAAACACACACACACACAAGACATATATTTCACGTATTCGAACATAATTGTTGAGATTCGACAACATGATAAATATATTCACACATCAGAAACGAGTCCCCAGAAGTGTAAATCTCTTATTGGAGCTATAGCCACTATCCTTTTGGACTCTAAGGATTAGAAAATAGGAGTGGAAGCAAGGAGACTGATTCCTGAAAGAAAAGCACTAGGAATTCTCTGGAGTGACATGGTTCTTCCTATTCAGTCTCAATGGTTAAAACTTGGTACTGAGGGAAAAATAGGTTGCTTCAATTGTGAAAAAAACAGATGCCCTCCCCTTCCATTCTGGAAAAAAAAAAAAAAAAAAGTCTATTAACTTGTTCCTTGGAATCTATCAGAAAGCTGCTGACCTCAGGAAATAGAGAATATAAAAGCACAACCTTTGACCAAGTACTGAGCTAAATTGCCAGTTTGATCTGTGATTAGATTTCTGATATCTTGGATATCTTATGAAATGGAAACTGCCAAATGCCACTTTAATGACTGCATCTGCTCTGTGCTGTGCTGTCTTAGTTGCTCAGTCATGTTCAATTCTCTGCAACCACATGGACTATAGCCTGTCAGGGTCCTCTGTCCCTAGGGATTCTCCAGGGAAGGATACTGGAGTGGGTTGCCATGCCTTCCTCCAGGGGATCTTCCCAACCCAGGGATCAAACCCAGGTCTCTTGCATTGCAGGTGCTGGTCTGTGCTGCTGCTGCTGCTGCTAAGTCGCTTCAGTCGTGTCCAACTCTGTGCGACCCCATAGACAACAGCCCACTAGGCACCTCCGTCCCTGGGATTCTCCAGGTAAGAACACTGGAGTGGGTTGCCATTTCCTTCTCCAATGCATGAAACTGAAAAGTGAAAGTGAAGTCAGGCAATCACAAAACTTTAGAATTGCTAGAGAATGGATAAAATACTGAAAATGAAAAATAAAATCAAAGAAAAACAAGCAAACATATCCACACATATGTGCATGCACACACACACACACACACACACACACACACACACCCAATAACAACAAAACTAAAACAAAATCAAAATTGCCAAAACTTTTCCATTCAAAACATGGATACAAGTCTAAATGTCTTTAAAAATTCAAGCAATTAATTAACACAGAATACAGTATCAAGTCAGGTAATGAAATACACATTCACTCCAGGAGAAATTTATGTTAGAATCAGTATGAGAATTTAAAACAAATAGAGTTTGGATACACAAAAAGAACCATAATACTTATTAAAAATAAATTATATTAAATCAGTTCTCAAGAATGGTAGATATGCAAATGAATAAATTAATAAATAAATAGTTTCATAGAAATTGTTTTATCGAAAGGATAAACTTTGTTTGATGCACATATGAAAGTTAACCCCAAACCAGCATAAAGGCAAAACATTTCTATATGTAACATGATTTATAGTTTCAGAATTTTCACCAGAGATATGCAAAATTCAAGTGAAGAAAATAATAAAGAATCAATATTTGAAAGTGAATAATCAGGATGGGTCCAGAATGGATGAAGTTTCCTGAAATGTAAAATTAAATGCAAGTTGCAAACAGGGAAAAAATGAACATCTTACACCTGGTCATATCAGAATGAAACTGAAGCATAACAAAGATAAAAAGAATAAGTGATGAATTTATGATAGAAAATATGCAGCAGACTTGCACCACCAGTGACTGCATCTTCAAAGTAAGGAGTGTAAATAATAGTCACCTTAAAATGTAATATTTAGTAGATACATCATTCAAAGAGGGATCTAAATAAATCTAGATTTTTACTAAAACAATAAAAGATTTTAAAACTTGAACTCTCATTTATTAATTTAAAATAGTTTCTTGTTAAAATAAGTAAGAGCAGATAAAGGAATAAAATATAAGGAAAAAGGTTTAACAAAGTAATTGGTAGAAATATGGTTAATAAATCCAACTGTTATAACAATTAATAATTTGAGTTTGGTTTTTAAAAGGCAAAATAAAGACTATTATATAAATAAGATGAAAGTGAGGATAGGGAATTTAGAGGGTAATAGCCATGCTAGATTCCCTGGGGCTTCCATGGTGGCTCAGCTGGTAAAGAATTCGCCTGCAGTGAAGGAGACCTGGGTTCGATCCCTGGGTTGGGAAGATACCCTGGAGAAGGGAACGGCCACCCACTCCATTGTTCTTGTCTGGAGATTTCCATGGATTGTCTAGTCCATGAGGTTGCAAAGAGTTGCACATGACTAAGCAACTTTCAGTTTCAGTTTCAGCCAGGCTAAATTCATGTTTGTTCAGTTCAGTTCAGTCACTCAGTCCTGTCCAACTCTTTTCGACCCCATGAACTGCAGCATGTCAGACCTCCCTGTCCATCACCAACTCCAGGGCTTTACCCAAACTCATGTTCGTTGAGTCAGTGATGCCATCTAACCATCTCATCCTCTGTCGTCCCTTCTCCTGCCTTCAATCTTTCCCAATATCAGGGTCTTTTCAAATGAGTCAGCTCTTTGCATCAGGTGGCCAAAATACTGGAGTTTCAGCTTTAACATCAGTCCTTCCAGTGAACACCCAGGACTGATTTCTTTTAGGATGAACTGGTTGGATCTCCTTGCAATCCAAGGGACTCTCAGGAGTCTTCTCCAACACCACAGTTCAAAAACATCAATTCTTTGGCACTCAGCCTTCTTCACAGTCCAACTCTCACATCCATACATGACCACTGGAAAAACCATAGCCTTGACTAGACGGACCTTTGTTGGCAAAGTAATGCCTCTGCTTTTCAATATGCTGTCTAGGTTAGTCATAGCTTTCCTTCCAAGGAGTAAGCGTCTTTTAATTTCATGGCTGCAATCACCATCTGCAGTGATTTTGGAGCCCCAAAAATAAAGTCAGCCACTGTTTCCACTGTTTCCCCATCTATTTGCCATGAAATGATGTGTGTTTGTTAGGTTACTTTAATTAAGTCATTATGTTTAAAATATGCTAAAAAATTAATTAAAATTATATTTGTTTCTTCAAAAAAATCAAGGGAAATAAATATGGAGATTTTCCCATCATAGCAGAAGACACAACATGGAAAAAGTAAAAAAAAAAAAAAAAAAAGATATGAATACCAATCAAAAAATTAAAAAAATCACAGAAATGTAAATACTCACAAAATTATAAATGGTTAATATAATCTATAGAAACATAGAGATGTGCAGATTAGTTAAATCAAAATCTAGCTGAATAATTTAAGATCATTAAGTTCTAATCTTCTAATTTGTAAAGATTGAGGGGAAAAAAAGATGAAAAGTCATGAAACATACAAAGCCTACTCAAGAAAATACATGCAACATGATTTATAGTTTCAGAATTTTCACCAGAGATATGAGAATTCAAGTGAAGAAAATAATAAAGAATCAATAGTTGAAAGAGAATAATCAGAATGGGTCCAGATGGATGAAGTTTCCTAAAATATAAAATTAAATGCAATTTGCAAGCAGGAAAAAAAATGAACATCTTACATCTGGCAAAATTGGAATATCAGGCAAGACCGTTTATGGAAAATGTGCTAATATATATATATAAAAAGTGAACACAAGATAATAAAAAAATAAGAATTGTGAACTTGTATGCACTTAACATCATAGCCTAAATGAAAGTGAAAGTGAAAGTTGCTCAGTTGTGTCCAACTCTGCGTCTTCCTGGACTATACAGTCCATGGAATTCTCTAGGCCAGAATACTGGAGTGGGTAGCCTTTCTCTTCTCCAGGGGATTTTCCCAACCCAGGGATCAAACCCAGGTCCCCTGCTTTGCAGGTGGATTCTTTACCACTGAGCCACAAAGGAAGGCCATATATAGCCTACATATATATATACAACATATATATATATATATATACACACAACATATGTATATATATTTAAAGCTATAAAAAATTAAAAAAGAGAAATTGACAAATTCATAAGCACAATAGGAAAGAATTCAACACACTATTTTAGGAACTGGTGGACTAAACTAAAATAATTTTTAAACAAAAATATTCTTTACAATATTAAATTGTTATGATATCTATAGTTAATCAACATATTTTCTTACAATTGTTATTTATATCCCATATCTTTCTTCTCTTACTACAACTGACCTGTGAACAATGGAGTTTGGGGATTATAAGGGGCATCAAAACCCCCATGTATTTTTGGAGTAGGCTCTTTCTATTTGTGGTTCCACTGATTCAACCAACCACAGACTATGTAGTACTATAGTATTTATTGTAAAAAAGTGCTCATATAAAGTGGTCGCACACAGTTCAAATCCCTTTTGTTCAAGAGACAACTGTACTTTATTTCAGAATATCATGTATTCGAACACATTGAAGTGAGGGTTATAAATCCACTGAATCTCTAAGACAAAGACCAAAGACTAAGTAACTGGGAGAAGGCAAGAATGAAGACTGGAGAGGAGAAAACTAGAGAGAACTGGTAAATTCAAACCATTTCGAAAGCAAAAAATGTTCCTAATGACACTGGGACAACAGGAAAGAGCTGAGATTCATTACTGTCCCATTTCTCACTCTTCATAGCTTAGAATTTAGAAATTTTTAACATTTCTATAAATCCATGTTGTTGTTTCCAATTTTGCCAACTATTTCAAGGATCAATTTTGGTTTTATAATTCTATGTTTAGAACAAAAGTGTCATCACCCTGTTTTAGTTAGCATTTCTCATTTTTTCATAGTTATGAATTTACTTGAAATATTTGAAATTACTTCCTTCCAGGTCTAAAATGAACTCCTAAAATGGCTTCTAACATGAAGTCCTTTTTATATGCTTATTCAGCTTTTTCAGCTAAAAGTAAAGATTACCTAGATAATACATATAACCCCATAAATGGAGAGAAGAGGACGACAGAGGATGAGATGGCTGGATGGCATCACTGACTCGATGGACGTGAGTCTGGGTAAACTCCGGGAGTCGGTGATGGACAGGGAAGCCTGGCGTGCTGCGATTCATGGGGTCGCAAAGAGTCGGACACGACTGAGCGACTGAACTGAACTGAACTATGGTAAAATAACTGTGTCTGAAATTATGAATACTTTAGGGATGATTTGAAAGCCCTAATGAACAATAACCTAAGTTCAGACAGTTTCTTAATACTGTGAAACTCACAGCAGCAATAATTAGTGAAATTTCACACCAGGAAAGTAGAAGCAAACTGTCATTTTGAGTAAAGTATTTTTTCACCTTGTAAAATTGCCAGGTGGCCTACTCAATTCCAAGCTTACATAAATATCTAACAATTAAATGTGACTTTGAAGAGACATTGTTTTTAAACTTTATATTTTTACTAGTTTTTAAGCTTGTAGAATGTGGAATGTATGGGTAAACTGCATTTGTGAACTTGGCGTCACTGATGCCAATAAGCACAAGTACATATTTTAATCTGATTGTATTCATAGTATGTATTCCATCCCAAAAGATGAAAGTTTCAGAGCTCCCCAGAGATTGCCAGTCCATCTTGTGTTCTCTTAGGAACTGCATTAATATCTGGGACATGGTATGATGGCAAATTATGAAATTCTTTTTTTTTTTAACTTTTTATTTTATATTGGAGTATGGTTGATTAACAATGTTGTGTTAGTTGCAGGTGTAAAGCAAAGTGATTCAGTTATTCACATATATGTATCTACTCTTTTTCAATTTCTTTTTCCCATTTAGGTTATTACAGAATATTGAGCAGAGTTCATGTGCTACACAGTAGGTCCTTGTTGGCGATCTATTTTAAATTCAGTAGTGGGTATATGCCCATCTCAAACTCCCTAACTATCCCAGAGCTTTTAGAACCTTTCGCCTTCCTTTAATAGTCTAACATTTTCTCAAA
The DNA here is from genome assembly GCF_029378745.1 of Bos indicus. Taxonomy (NCBI): domain Eukaryota; kingdom Metazoa; phylum Chordata; class Mammalia; order Artiodactyla; family Bovidae; genus Bos; species Bos indicus. Next base: position 32,068,900 of record NC_091776.1, on the reverse strand, counting down.
TACCTACATATAACTTTTAAACGTTTTCCTCATTTTCAGTATTGCTAAGTTTAGCAAACTGGCTCTTCTTAGCAATTTACAACCCCAGCTACCCCATTTGACAGAATTATTGGTAGTGCTTTTACTCTTCCTTGCACAATAGTTATGCTCCTAAAATATAAGGTTTAGATAATGTCATTTCCCTTTTTCAAAATTCTGGCTTCCCAGAAATAATTCCAAAATTTTCAGGAAAGCAGAAAGATAGCCTGTGACCTGGCAGCAATCAACCTTTTCTCTTTTATTTCCTGCCACATCTTCCATCACAACCACACATTCCTTATGCAACTGAAAAAATAACTCAACTTTATTCTACCAGTGTAACCTCTATGGAAAGTAGTCCAGATGCTTTCTCATTCCATCCTGTGTGAGTTTCCAGTATCTTGGAATCCCTTATATTCAGAATGTTATAATAAACATTTGTTCTAAACTGTAAATGATCTTTTATTAGAGGTGAGAGTTTGTTTCTCTTTCCATTCATTCTGGGGAATTATAATGATTACTTATAGAGGAAACAAAAAAAAATAACTTATTTTAACAATCCCTTGATCAGACCTCAATTTATGATTAAATCAAGGATTAAAAGATGACACTTCCAATTTTGAAGCTATAAAAATAACTAAGGAGTTCTTTAAGCCTTTAACAGAGAGCAGCCTATTACAGCTGTCTCCATGCAGGTATATTCTGGTCATCTTCATGAGACTGGCTCTTTTCACAATCGGTGCCAACTGATGAATCTCAATCAGCCATACAGCAACTGACTCCTTTAAGATTGTTGTGTTGTGGCTTCATTGTTTTATTTTATATCCCCTGCCTCAGAGGCAGAATTCGGATAATTTGAATAAAAACATGTACACCTCCATGAATTTGGACTGGCAAAGGAATGTGATTTTAACGGAGTACATTTTCAAAAGAAAAGCAGAACACGTGTTGTGCCGCTGAACTTCACAGAGGTCCTGTTTAATGAAACAGTAGTAGCCACCTCTTCTATAGTCCCTCAGTAGCAACAAAATGGTGGCACCAACAAGGGGAAAATGCAACCTTTAATACCTTTTTTCAATCTTAACATAAATGCATTAGTTTTGGGGGAAAAAAAAAAGACCTGAGGAAATTATAATTCCCTAAATCCACTGTTAAAAGGGGAAAGATGAAGTAATAACATTATAGTTTCTATTTAATTCTCTGACACAGTATATCTCCATGGTAGATATATGATCTTTCATGAAATAGCATATAAGTTCAGACACAGGCTCCTACTGTCTAAACAGTACTTCAGCAGTCTCTATATAAATAATGTCTTACTTCTTTGGGAACTAACTGGGCTGTGTCTACTTGTCTGGCTGCTAGGAGAGAGTAGGTTACATGTTTTACTACAAGCCTTTCTTTTGTAGTTCTTTTCATGGAGGAATTTGACTTTATCTGCAGGATTACTTAAAGGAAGTTTGTAGACAATTAATGAAGTCCCATAAGCCATTGTCAGAGTAATCAATGGGTTTAAAGAGGATAATTCCCCTTCCAAATGTAGTTAAGTATTTCTTTTTCAATTAAAACAAAAAGAAAGTAGTTAAATCAATGGATCTCTCTGTTACTGATTGTATTCTTGTTCATCTGAGGATAAGTGGAGAATGCATGAGGGATGGACAGGGAGGCCTGGCGTGCTGCGATTCATGGGGTCGCAAAGAGTCGGACATGACTGAGCGAATGATCTGATCTGATCAGTTTTAGAACACAGGCTGTGTGGAGAAGTATATCTCTTTACAAGTGATTGTTGCTTACTGCCAAGTGACTTTGTTGTTTTCTAGTCACTAAGTCATGTCCAGCTCTTTTGCAACCCCACGGACTATGGTCTGTCAGGCTCCTCTGTCCATGGGATTTCCCAATCAGAATACTGGAGTGGGTTGCCATTTCCTTCTCCAGGGGATCTTCCCGATCAATAGATCAAATCCACATTTCCTGAATTGGCAGGAGGATTCTTTACCACTAAGACACCAGGGAAGCCTGTCAAGTGATTTCATGTGATTCCACATGACTTGTAAACTGTAATTCATCAGTGTTTTTCCCAAATCAATATTTTCAAAATTCATTCCAATTTTTCATATAATTCTTTAAGGCAAAAATATGAAAGTAATCACCATAATATATTGCTTTAATAAATACTTTGGAATTTTTTTACAAGTTATTGTTAATTTTTGTCATATTCTCCTGCTATTTTAGATATGATGGAATATTTAGATAGATAATTGCAGTGAATCATTCTGTAAGGTATTGATGTCCAAAATATATAAAGAACTCACACAACTTAACAAGAACCAAAAAAAAAAAAAAGATGATTTAAAAAATGGGCAGAGGATCTGAATAGATGCTTTTTACCAAGAAGCTATTACAGAGGGCCAACAGGCACATGAAGAGATGCTCAACAACACTAATTATTAGGGAAATGAACATCAAAACCACAGTGCAATATCAACTCACACCTGTCAGAATAGCTATCATCAAAAATTTTACAAATAACAATTGTTGGTGAGGATATGGAGAAAATGGAATCCAATATGTACTGTTGGTGAAATTATAAATTGATGCAGCAACTAAGAAAAAAAAGTATGGGAGTTCCTCAAAAAACTAAAAATAGAATTGCCATCAGCTCAGTTCAGTCGCTCAGTCATGTCCGACTCTTTGCAACCCCATGAATTGCAGCATGCCAGGCCTCCCTGTCCATCACCAACTCCCGGAGTTCACTCAAACTCACATCCATCGAGTTGGTGATGCCATCCAGCCATCTCATCCTCTGTCATCCCCTTCTCCTCCTGCCCCCAATCCCTCCCAGCATCAGAGTCTTTTCCAATGAGTCAGTTCTTCGCATGAGGTGGCCAAAGTACTGGAGTTTCAACTTCAGCATCATTCCTTCCAAAGAAATCCCAGGGCTGATCTCCTTCAGAATGGACTGGTTGGATCTCCTTGCAGTCCAAGGGACTCTCAAGAGTCTTCTCCAACACCACAGTTCAAAAGCATCAATTCTTCGGCGCTCAGCTTTCTTCACAGTCCAACTCTCACATCCATACGTGACCACTGGAAAAACCATAGCCTTGACTAGATGGACCTTTGCTGGCAAAGTAACGTCTCTGCTTTTCAATATGCTATCTAGGTTTGTCATAACTTTCCTTCCAAGGAGTAAGCGTCTTTTAATTTTATGGCTGCAGTCACTGTCTGCAGTGATTCTGGAGCCCAAAAATATAAAGTCTGACACTGTTTCCACTGTTTCCCCATCTATTTCCATGAAGTGATGGGACCAGATGCCGTGATCTTCGTTTTCTGAATGTTGAGCTTTAAGCTAACTTTTTCACTCTCCTCTTTCACTTTCATCAAGAGGCTTTTGAGTTCCTCTTCACTTTCTGCCATAAGGGTGGTGTCATCTGCATATCTGAGGTGATTGATATTTCTCCCGGCAATCTTGATTCCAGCTTGTGTTTCTTCCAGTCCAGCGTTTCTCATGATGTACTCTGCATAGAAGTTAAATAAGCAGGGTGACAGTATGATCCAACAATTCCACTGCTGGCATATATCCAAAGAAAACAAAAACAATAATTTGAAAAGATACATGGACCTCAACATTCATAGCAACATTATTTATAATAGCCAAAAATATGGAAGCAACCTAAGTGCCCATCAACAGATGAATGGATAACACACACACACACACACACACAATGAAATTACTACTCAGTCACACACAAAAAATGATATCTTGCCATGAGTGACCTTGAGGGTATTGTACAAAGTGAAAAATGTCAGACAAAGGCAAATACTGTATCATTCTGCTTATATGTAGAATAAAAAATAATAAAAATAAATAAATGAACAAACTAAAGCAAACAAAAAGAAACACATAGATACAGAAACCAGAGTAGTAGTTATCAGTTAAGCACAAGCTGAAATCAAGACTGCCAGGAACAATATCAATAACCTCAGATATGCAGATGACACCATCCTTAGGCAGAAAGCAAAGAGGAACTAAAGAGCCTCTTGATGAAAGTGAAAGAAGAGAGAAGAAAAAGCAGGTTTAAAACTCAATATTCCAAAAACTAAGATCATGGCATCCAGTCCCATCACTTCATGGAGAAGTGGGGAAACTTCAGATGGGGAAGATTAGATGGGGAAACAATGGAGGCTGTGACAGACTTTATTTTCTTGGGCTCAAAAATAACTGCGAATGGTAGCCATGAAATTAAAAGGCGCTTGCTCCTTGGAAGAAAAGCTATGACAAACCTAGACAGAATATTAAAAAGCAGAGACATTACTTTGCTGAAAAAGGTCCATATAGTCAAGTTCAGTTCAGCTCAGTCACTCAGTCATGTCCAACTCTTTGCAACCTCATGGACTGCAGCATGCCAGGCCTCTCTGTCCATCACCAACTCCCGGAGTTTACTCAAACTCATGTCCATTGTGTCAGTGATGCCATCCAGCCATCTCATCCTCTGTTGTCCCCTTCTGCTCCTGCCTTCAATCTTTCCCAGCATCAGGGTCTTTCAAGATGAGTCAGTTCTTCGTATCAGGTGGCCAAAGTATTGGAATTTCAGCTTCAGCATCAAGTCCTTCCAATGAATATTCAGGACTGATTTCCTTTAGGATAGACTGGTTGGATCTCCTTGCTGTCCAAGGGACTCTCAAGAGTCTTCTCCAACACCACAGTTCAAAAGCATCAATTCTTTGGCATTCAGCTTTATTTATAGTCCAATTCTCACATCCTTACATGACTACTGGAAAAACCATAGCCTTGACTAGACGGACCTTTGTTGGCAAAGTAATGCCTCTGCTTTTTAATATGCTGTCTAAGCTAAGGTTTTTCCCTCTGATGAATAAGGATAAGAGGCTTATGGAAGCTTCCTGATGGGAGACACTAACTATGGGGGAAACTATGTTCTTATGGGAGGAGCCATACTCAGTAAATCTTTAATCCAATTTTCTGTTGATGGGTGAGGCTGTGTTCCCTCCTTGTTTTTTGGCCCGAGGCCAAACTGTCAACCCATGCTTCCACCTGACACTCCTGAACACTCATAAGCAAGTCTAACTCAGTCTCTTGTGGGGATACTGCTTCTTTCTCCTGGCTCCTAGAGCACACAAGATTTTGTGTGTGCCCTCCAAGTGTCTGTCTCTCCAGTCCTATGGAAGTTCTGTAATCAAATCCCACTGGCCTCCAAAGTCAAATTCCCTGAGGGTTCTCAGTTCCTTTGCCAGATCCACAGGTTGCAAAATCTGCTATGGGTCCTAGAACTTTCTTAACAGTGTAAGAATTTCTTTGGTATAATTGGTCTGCAGTTTGTAGGTGCAAACAGTGACAGACTTTATTTTCTCGGACTCCAAAATCACTGCAGATGGTGATTGCAGCCATGAAATTAAAACACTTGCTCCTTGGAAGAAAAGTAATGACAAACCTAGACAGCATATTAAAAAGCAGAAACACTACTCTGCTGACAAAAGTCTGTCTAGTTAAAGCTATGCTTTTTCCAGTAGTCATGTATGAATGTGAGAATTAGACCATAAAGAAACCTGAGTGCATGGAAGAATTGATGCTTTTGAACTGTGGTGTTGGAGAAGACTCTTGAGAGTCCCTTGGACAGCAAGGAGATCTGACCAGTCTATCCTAAAGGAAATCAGTCCTGAATATTCATTGGAAGGACTTGATGCTGAAGCTGAAGCTCCAACACTTTGGCCACCTGATGTGAAAAACAGACTCATTGGAAAAGACCCTGATGCTGGGAAAGATTGATGGCAGAAGGAGAAAGGGACAACAGAGAATGAGATGGTTGGATGGCATCACTGACTTGATGGACATGAGTTTGAGCAAGCTCTGGGAGATGGTGAAGGACAGAGGAGCCTGACGTGTTGCAGTCCATGGCGTGCAAACAATCAGACAGGACTGAGTGACTGAACAAGTTATCAGAGGCAAAGGGACTGGAGGAGGGTAAGATGCATAACAGGAATTACCTGTATGGTAATGGACAGAAACTAAATTTTTGGTAGTAAGCATGCTAAAGGGTAGAGGGAAGTAGAAATACAGTGATACAGCATTGTAACATGAAACTTACATAACATTATAAACCAATGCTACTGCAACAAGAAAGAAAGCAAGATCTGGAAAATGGAGAGATCAGTTAAAACATATATACTGAGACTTACCCATGCCATGATCCAACTTACTCATAATGGATTTCTGGAATCTTTTCATGCTAAGATTAGTTACTATATAAAAATAAGAAAAGTGTGTTTATATCAACTAAATCTGAATGTTAAAGGAAAACACTGAAGCAGACAAAGTCAGAAAATAGAAAAGTGATGGCAACTCAGCAAATAAACCTTGTGTTTCTTCAAGGTAATATAGTATTACTGTTTCAGTGATAAGCAAAACAAATGAAAGTACAACACAAAAATGAAAAAAAAAATTAATGGTAACAAAGTTGTTAATATTAATTGCATCTACATTAGCTGCAGCATTATATTATTGAGCAAAAAACCCCAAAATTCATAAAAAAGATAAGGGATGAGGAGAACATCAGAATGTTTCCTCAATGCCATATAAGGGCATTTTCATGAAGTAGTTTATTCCCAAGGAAAATTTACTTGTGCTTTACTTTTTATTTACATGTTGATTAAAGTCAAGACACCATACAGTTTTTATATGTTAACCTGAATATTTGTGTTGAGGAGAAAAGATAATCCTAAGGTTATGACTTTATTACCCATAACTAGTTTTGTATCTGGAGAAGGCAATGGCACCCCACTCCAGTACTCTTGCCTGGATAATCCCATGGATGGAAGAGCCTGGTAGGCTGCAGTCCATGGGGTCGCTAAGAGTCAGACATGACTGAGCGATTTCACTTTCCCTTCTCACTTTCATGCATTGGAGAAGGAAATGGCAACCCACTCCAGTGTTCTTGCCTGGGGAATCCCAGGGACAGGGGAGCCCTGGTGGGCTGCCATCTATGGGGTCGCACAGAGTTGGACAGGACTGAAGTGACTTAGCAGCAGCAGTAGCAGCAACAGTTTCCTCAGGGGAAACAGGGGTCTGCCCAGAGTCAGCAACACAGTGACAAGCTTATCAAGTTTACCAGTGTTTATTCTTCAAGATACATTGCTATTCCACTCTATGTAAGGCAGCCCCAAAGGAGAAATAAGAAACTGTATAGAAAACTGTATAGAAATTAAGAAACTGTATAGAAAATTATTCCGTGGTAATAAGGAATGTAATGCACACACATTCTATATCATGGATAAATCTCAAAATGTTTATGGTAAGTGAAAGAAGCAAGTGACAGAAAAGTGCCTATTATTTATTTCATTGTTAGAAGCATCCAGAATAGATGAAACTACAGACAGAAAGTAGATTAATACTGGCTGGGGTTTGGGCGGGGAGGGAAAGGGGGGTGACAGCTAATGGGTATGAGATTTCTTTGTGAAGTAAAGAAACTGTTCTAATATTAGATAACGATTATGGTTGTATACGGAGAGGGCAATGGCACCCCACTCCAGTACTCTTGCCTGGAAAATCCCATGGACAGAGGAGCTTGGTAGGCTGCAGTCCCTGGGGTCATGAAGAGTCGGGCACGACTGACCGTCTTCACTTTCACTTTTCACTTTGCTACATTGGAGAAGGAAATGGCAATCCACTCCAGTGTTCTTGCCTGGAGAATCCCAGGGACGGGGGAGCCTGGTAGGCTGCCGTCTATGGGGTCGCACAGAGTCGGACGTGACTGAAGTGACTTAGCAATAGCAGCATGGTTGTATAACTGTAAATATATTAAAAGCAATTGAAATGTTCCACTAAGTGGGTAGGTGAATATTATGGTACTTAAATTATATCTCAATAAAATGTTTTTTTGAAAAAAGATTGCTGGAGTGTTTTTAATATTTTCTCTGATTTCCCAATGTAAATTTACTGAGTTTGGGTTATTTTATTATTCTGCTGCTGCTAAGTCGCTTCAGTTGTGTCCAACTCTGTGTGACCGCATAGACAACAGCCCACTAGGCTCCTCTGTCCCTGGGATTCTCCAGGCAAGAATACTGGAGTGGGTTGCCATTTCCTTCTCCAATGCATGAAAGTGAAAAGTGAAAGGGAAGTTGCTCAGTCGTGCCTGACTCTTAGCAACCTCATGGACTGCAGGCTACCAGGCTCCTCCGTCCATGGGATTTTCCAGGCAAGGGTACTGGAGTGGGGTACCATTGCCTTCTCCTTTATTATTTATTTATTATTCTAATTAGGGCATTAAAAGAGTGGATGAATTGCATTTATGAGGTATGGTCATCTTCATAGTTCTATGTGCATGAAATGAGACTAAAGCTGGTAGTATTCAGGTTAATCCTAAAAGATTTTGATGGTATGTGGACATGTCATCAAGACTTGAATTCAGTATTATCCAAATTACATGGTCATGAGCTACACACTCATAGCATTTGTTTTACTTGCTAATTCAAGATGCATTCAGTATTTTAAAGATTATTTCTTGAAGTTTCAGCATTACCATGTGTTACCAGGATGCTGGTAATAAACTATCTAAAATTAGTTGCTGGTAATCCTAGAGGGAAAGAGTCTTGTTGAAGTTTGCTGTACAAAGGCAAATATTCCTCACCTTTTTCCCCTCTCACTTGGTCTTTATCCTTTCTCTTCAAATGCCTCACTCTTTAACATCTATTAGCCTTTAATTCTGTCTGTCCACATAACCAGCACATTCTAAGGCAAACTTTAGTGGCTGATAAACACTTGTATCGGCTAGATAAGTAAATGCAATTGGAGGAAGTATGTGATTTCAGTTTCAGAAAGGAGATGTCATTAACTGTGTGACTGACAAAAGTTTATCTCTTTTCCATACTATAATCCTGCAGGAGTAGTAATATGTGATTTTTATTGTCACAAAGCTGAAGCCATGAGATTGAAAAGGTAGAGGGTATGCACGTAAAACTTTTCTTCATTGAGGAAAAGACTCTGGATATAGTACTTCCAAGGAATTAATTACCAGGAAAGGACATTAAATAGGTTCTAAAATAACTTCTAAATTACATAATATGAAAGTCCTCAATACATAGTTTAATAGAATTGATATTAATTTATACAGGAGGAGTACCTTTCATGTACTATTTTCCTCAAAACCTTGGCAAAATATAGCAAAGCCTGAGTCAACAATAAACACACATTCTCTATTTCCAGAATTCAAATAGTTTTATAGGTATCGTTTCAAAGGCACAGCTTTGGAGTGAGAAATTGCTTTTCATCTGTATTTAGATGATGGTGTGATTTTCATGTTGAGATGCATATTTTGGCTGTTGTAGAGAGTGTGATAATGAAAAACTTGTAACTTCTTTGCAGACAGCTATGTCATTTCAGACAACCCACTCCATTTCCTGTCTGGACATTTTGTTTTTATTTTTATTTTTAAACCTTGTGAAATCACAAGCAATATTTGTCTTCTGGCATTTCTTCCTCTAATTTCATGGATCAAAAATAACATATGTGCTTTTATTTATTTGGGGAGTATTTTTACACTATGGAGTACTATTTATTTATATGTATGCATGTATATATGTATGTATGTATTTATGTATTTTTAATACAAGAGTTTCTGGAACCTTTTTTATTATTATTTTGACACCAGAATATCTATCTACTTCTCAATAAAAAATATAGACTAATGAAATGTTAACAAGTCCTCCATGTAAGATTATTTAAAATCCATTTCTTATACAGCAATATGGTGCATATTGTGGAACATTTAAAAATAACCCTCAAAAATATATTTATCTACATTGATCATGTATTCACAATTTTGTCCTTTCAATTATTAACATTTTCAACTTAAAAAAATCGTAGATTACTAAAACTTGATAAATATAAATATTATGTATTATCCTTCATTAATAATTTTACCTTGGAGGAATGGTTCAAATATTTTGAACCCCTACGTAAAATTATAATAACTAATGTGTGTGTGTGCTCAGTCAGTTGTGTCTGACTCTTTGCGATCCCATGGATTATAGCCCTCCAGGCTCCTCTGTCCATGGGATTTTCCATGCAAGAATACTGAAGTGGGTTACCATTTCGATTCTTTACCACTGTGCCACCTGGGAAACACCATAATAACTTAAACATTTGTATAATCTGTAACTTATAGAAATTACAATCCAGTAATATAAATTGGTGCAGCCACTATTGAAAAAGTATGCAGGTTCCTCAGAAAACTGAAATAGAATTGCTATATGATCCCACAACCCCAATCCTGAGCATATATCTGAAGAAAACTCTAATTTGAAAAGATACATGTACCCCACTGTTCATTGCTGCACTATCTTACAACAGTCAAGATGTGCCGCTACTGCTGCAGCTGCTAAGTCGCTTCAGTCGTGTCCAACTCTGTGCGACCCCATAGATGGCAGCCCACTAGGCTCCCCTGTCCCTGGGATTCTCCAGGCAAGAACACTGGAGTGGGTTGCCATTTCCTTCTCCAACGCATGAAAGTGAAAAGTGAAAGTAAAGTCGCTCAGTCATGTCCGACTCTTATCGACCCCATGGACTGCAGCCCACCAGGCTCCTCCATCCATGGGATTTTCCAGGCAAGAGTACTGGAGTGGGGTGCCATTGCCTTTTCCAGTCAAGATGTGGAAACAACCTAAATTTCCATCAACAGATGAATGGATAAAGATGTGGTACATTTATACAATGAAATACTACTCAGCTACAAGAAAGAATGAAATAATGCCATATTCAACAACATGGATGGACCTGGAGATTATTACACTAAGTGAAGTAAGTCGGAAAGAGAAAGAAAAATATCTTATGATGTTACACATATATGTGGAATCTAAAACATGACAAATGAACTTATCTATGAAACAGAAACAAATGCACAGACATAGAAAAACCTGTCATTGCAGGAGGTGGGGGATTAGGGGGTTGGGGGAGGGGCATGGATTGGGAGTTGGGGTTAGTAGCTGCAAACTATTACATTGAGAATGGATAAACAACAAGGTCCTACTGTATAGAACTGAGAACTATATTCAGTATCCTGTGATAAACTATAATGGTAAAAAATATAGAAAAGAATGTATTTATATGTAGAACTGAATCACTTTGCTGTATAATAGAAATCAACACAACATTGTAAATCAACTATACTTCAATAATGTATTGTGAAATACAATACATTTCACAATATGTATTGTGAAAACAATATTTTTATGTGTGGATATGTTTATTTTCCAATTAACTGGTCTACTCTATTTGTATAATTTTCTATTCCCACCACATGCATCAACTCTAATGAAAGTCAAAAATCTAGATTAAAGAAAACTTTGAGTTTCTTCCTTAATTCTTTTAAAATAAATTTCCTATTATATTTAATTTTCTTATTCAAATAGGTCTAATTGTCATACCATAAGCTTTTACTATAAAAGATAATTATGGTATATGGTATATATTATATGGTATATGCTAGGGTATTTTTTACATTAAAAAAAGGGTTTTTAGCCAATCTTTAAGTAAAAAAAAAAAAACTTATGCACAGACACAGAACTCAAGCTGTTTTCTTTTATTTTCATAAATTTTATAAACACATAGGCAACCTATATATTTTGGTTAAATGGCATGTTAAGTCAGAAAAGAATTTAAGAGATTCAGTAGAGCAAATTTAAGCAAAAATTGTAAGTAGATTTTATTAATTTTATTTACAACGTATTTTTGATCATGTTGAATAACAAAATTACTAAAATAAAAAAAATTTGAATTAAAATATGGCCTATGACAAATTTTACACAAGGCATTCAAAACAATATTTTCATTCTAAATCATATTTTTAAGTTCAACTAGATATTTAGCAATAAAAATTACTATGCTGCTACTGCTAAGTCACTTCACTCGTGTCCAACTCTGTGTGACCCCATAGACGGCAGCCCACCAGGCTCCCATCCCTGGGATTCTCCAGGCAAGAACACTGGAGTGGGTTGCCATTTCCTTCTCCAATGCATGAAAGTGAAAAGTGAAAGTGAAGTCACTCAGTTGTGTCCGACTCTTCGCAACCCCACGGACTGCAGCCTACTAGGCTCCTCTGTTCATGGGATTTTCCAGGCAAAGTACTGGAGTGGGGTGCTATTGCCTTCTCCAAAAATTACTGTACATATAGTAATTATATGTAAACATATGTAATATATATACTTATAGGCTTTCCTAGTTTTAAAGTTATGATTTTGAAACTAAAAATAAAAATGAAATATACCTCTTAATATGAGTTCTGAGTTTTCATTTCCTCTACAAACAGTAAAAAGGTTGGCTTAAAATACAACATTCAGAAAACTAAGACCATGGCGTTTGGTCCCATCACTTCATGGCAAATAGATGGGGAAACAATGGAAACAGTGACAGACTTTATTTTCTTGGGCTCCAACATTACTGCAGATGGTGACTGCAGCCATGAAGTTAAAAGACTTGCTCCTTGGAAGAAAAGCTATGACCAACCTAGACAGCATATTAAAAAGCAGAGACTTTGCCAACAAAGGTCCATCTAATCAAAGCTATGGCTTTTCCAGTAGTCATGTATGAATGTGAGTTGGACTATAAAGAAAGTTGAGCACCTAAGAACCGATGATTTTGAAATGTGGTGTTGGCGAAGACTCTTGAGAGTCCCTTGGAGTGCAAGGAAATCCAAACAGTCAATCCTAAAGGAAATCAGTCCTGAATATTCATGGAAGGACTGATGCTGAAGCTGAAGCTCCAATACTTTGGCCACCTGATGCGAAGAACTGACTAATTGGAAAAGACCCTGATGCTGGGAAAGATTGAAAGCAGGAGGAGAAAGGGATGATAGAGGATGAGATGATTGGATGGTATTACCGACTCAATGAGTTTGAGCAAGCTTTGGGAGTTGGTGATGGACAGGGAAGCCTGGGATGCTGCAGTCCATGGGGTTGCAAAGAGTTGGACACAACTGAGCGACTGAACTGAACAAACACTCAACTGGGGTCACATTTGACTGAACACATACAGATTTCAACTTTGCTGATTTTTGTCCTTGCTCAGGATGCTTACCAAACAAACAAAAAGTAAACTCACTTACTCATAAAGATGTGGGAAACTGCAGCAAAATGTTTATTGGTTTCCTACTAATGGAAAGATAGGCTTCCAAACTTTTTTCAGAGACTCGTGGAATCTTATCATGAGTAAACGGCCACTCAGCAGCTCACAAAGTTCTTCCTCTTTGCTGAAGTCAAAGCTCTTCCGCTGGACAGAAGATTTAGATAAACGGTGTTCCCAGTCATTCAGTTGTGTTGAAAAACAGTCGGGGTGGGGGAATTCTCTTCAATTTCGTTATGCGGTTCCTTCAGGTGATTTTCAATAAGACTTAGGATATTCTGGTATTCTTCTTTGTCAAAACCAAGCAGCTTGGAAACACTTCAACATTTCCTTTGGCAGCCTGATTTTTCCAAAGACTCATTTTCCTTTTAAAACTGTCAGGTTGGTTTACAACCAAGCCTATGGTCACTGGGAGGCAAAGCATTTTCTACAGGGCACTGTGGTTTCTTGTTCTAAAGGCTCAGGTGATGAAAAGTGTCTGACAGTAGCCTAGTTTCTATAGACCTGCCACATCCTCAAAATACTCACTAAAACCTGACTTACTCTTTCTTGAAGGTGGTTTCTGCAATTCAACTTTTAACTTAAACACCCTACTGAAAACTCTTCTCTGGCTAAGCCACCAAATTTCTGCATGCTGTACAAGATTTATATACACTTGGTCCAGGTTTTCACACACTTCCTAAATGCTCTCGAGTAAACTTATCTGTGTGTCTTTTTTCAAAAAATTTTGCAACATTCTTAAGAAATATTTAACTTCCTTTCTAAGAATTTTTGATATTAGCACCTCTCCATGAAAAAAAAAAAGTGATAAAAGTGATTTTTTTTTTGCAGGAGAAGTGAAAACCCCTCATGAATCTAATCATGGATTCTGACACACACCTTTATTTTCAGATATGAAAATCACATTTTAATATATCTTGGTCATTATTTATTTCACTGGTTTTTCATACCAGGAACTATTTTATTGAATTTAACTATGATTTACAAATCTTGAAAATGCAAAACATGTCCTGGGAATATCTGTTCACTTGTCAACCTGAATATAGAAGTTTTTTGCATAAATCTCTTCAGCATATGTTACATGGTATCAGTATATCACTTTATTATACTATTTGATCATGAAATCCTTTCATCTATTGTACTAACATACTTCCTAGTATTTTATTCACTATATTTGCACGTGGAGCATTACTGGTTACTTACCAAATGAGTGACTTTTCATTTTCTGAGATTTTGTAACCTTTTCATTGTTCTTTCCTTCCTTCTTTCCACCCTTCCCCTCTCCCTCCCTCTCTCTTCCTGTTTTTCTTTCTCTCTCTCTTTTCTTTCTTCCTTTCTTTTTTAACTTAATTCAGTTTTAATATGGAGAAGGCAATGGCACCCCACTCCAGTACTCTTGCCTGGAAAATCCCATGGACAGAGGAGCCTGGTAGGCTGCAGTCCATGGGGTCACTAAGAGTCAGACATGACTGAGCGACTTCACTTTCACTTTCCACTTTCATGCTTTGGAGAAGGAAATGGCAACCCACTCCAGTGTTCTTGCCTGGAGAATCCCAGGGATGGGGGAGCCTGTTGGGCTGCCGTCTATGGGGTCACACAGAGTCAGACACAACTGAAGCAACTTAGCAGCAACAGCAGCAGCAGTTTTCATTTGAGAGTACAATTAGTTGTTTAAAATAACCAGCACTTTTACAGAGTTTTACAAATAACTCTGATTTGTATTTAAAGTCTTTTCAACGTGGTTTTTGGAGACATTGCTTAATTTACAAGTTGTTTGCCACAGGCACTGAACAATTACCAGCCTATGTAAAAACAACTGGGAATTTCTTTTTTTTTTAAACTGTATAAGACTACTCCTTAGATCTTGTCTTAGACTCTTTATCTTCTACCTCTTCTTCAAAAATCAGCACTATTAAGCAAGCTTGCAAAACACAAATGCTAGTAAAATGTCAAAGATTTACATCTATGCAATCATGTAGTCATTATGTAAGAATATATAATGTAACCTATACATTTCATATTTTGCAGTATTTCAAACAAAATCAAGGTTGTAGGGCAGCAGCTGAGTCATGATGAATGATACTAAAATTTTTTTCTTTAGAATGAAATTGTCCCATACTTTCTCTTATGCTACCTTTTCATGGAATTCTCTTGATCTGATTCTGCAAATCCTCTGGTAAGAAAAATATACACAAATCCTCCCCTCTATCAAAAAGAAACTGAGGAGTTTCTTCCTGAGGAAGAAGCATGAGCTCAAGCCTAGTGGATAAATGAGGTAAAATTAACAATAATAGGGCTTCTCTGGTAGCTCAGCTGGTAAAGAATCTACCTGTAATGCAGGAGACCCTGGATGATTCCTGGGTTGGGAAGAACCCCTGGAGAAGGGATAGGCTACCCACTCCAGTATTCTTGGGCTTCCCTGGTAGTTGAGATAGTAAAGAATTCACTTCCAATGTGGGAGACCTGGCTTTGATCCCTGTATGGGAAAAATCTCCTGGAGAAGGGAATGGCTACCCACTCCAGTATTCTTGCCTGGAGAACTCCGTGGAAAATGGAGCCTGCTGGGCTACAATCCATGGGGATGCAAAGAGTTGGACACAACTGAGCGACTTTTACTCACTCACTGACTCACTCGAGGCATGGGAGAGAGTGGTTTAAATACATTAAGTTGGGAGGAAAGCAGAACCCGAGACCCACAAGTTTACTGGCACAGATGGCAGCAGAAGTTGCATGATGCTTGAAGCTGAAGTTGTCTGGCCATTTCCAAATTGTGACAGAGTATGTCACTCTCTCGGCAATTTAGTTCTGTAGTGTGATTTTGCAAGTCATTTTGGATAACTTTCGAGTCCATTTCTTTAGTTCTCTGAACAATTCTTTAACCTATGCGAATCTGCACCCACTCCCTTTGTGTTTATTTTGTACAGTAAAAATACAAGTTTTTTTGTGTTAAAACTAGTTACATTCATTTCACTGCAACAAACAATTCTGAACCAACAAGTGGCCTTTTTTTTTTTTTTTTTTTACTTGATCTCTCTCCCTTGGACTCAAGGACAGAGTTGAACAGCTGTGACCATAACCATACAGGATACAAATGGACATGTGATCTGACTCATGTTTTAAAAAGATTACTCTTTTAGACATTATGGAGTTAAATGTAGAAGAAGGAAAACTAGTGAGCAGGGGTCATAATATTCCAATAGACATAACCCACCTTGTTAACTTTAAAAATCAAGTAATTATTTAACATAGGTAAGCATAGGAGTGGTCTACCTGAAATAGAAAAGTATATTTTACCATTTTATGTTTAAAATTTTGGTGTATTAAAAAAAATCATATACAATATATTTTTACATTACCTATAGTTAGCATCTCTAGTGTCTTATTTTCCTAAAGAAAAATTTTTAGTTTCTATTATATTTTCACTTTGAACAAGTCTTTAACATTATACAAATGTTCTGGCTATTTTCATGAAAATTACTTTTGCTGTATCTGAATATTTCTTAGGCTATTTTAGCAAATTTGCACTAATCTTAACTTTTAAGCTCCATTTCAACTAAAATTTTTCTTATCTGAATCATTGAACTTATAGTAAATTATCCTCTTCTCACATTGTTAAAGTGAAATTATACATCTTTTTAAAAACCAATCCTAACAGAGATTTGAAAAATGCACACAATTAACATTAAATTAACTTAATATTGTGACCTATTCATACTGCTGCTGCTGCTGCTAAGTCGCTTCAGTCGTGTCCGACCCCACAGACGGCAGCCCACCAGGCTCCAAATATTTATTGGGTACTAACTTTGTGACAGATACTATTCAATGCACTAACTTGAAATGAATGATGAACAAACCTGTCTTTTCCTCATACAAGGCTATAAGATAGAGAGAGAGCCAAGAATAAATAAGCAAGTAATCAAACAAAAATAAATCAATTACAAACTATAAAAAAGACATAAAAGGAAACAAGCTACTAAGATAAAAATAATCAGTCTTATGGACTCTGTGGGAGAGGGAGAGGGTGGGGAGATTTGGGAGAATGGCATTGAAACATGTATAATATCATGTATGAAATGAGTTGCCAGTCCAGGTTCGATGCACGATACTGGATGCTTGGGGCTGGTGCGCTGGGACGACCCAGAGGGAGGGTATGGGGAGGGAGAAGGGAGGAGGGTTCAGGATGGGGAACACAGGTATACCTGTGGTGGATTCATTTCAATATTTGGCAAAACTAATACAATATTGTAAAGTTTAAAAATAAAATAAAATTAAAAAAAATAATGGAGACCTATTTTAGTTTGGATGATAAAAGGATTTTCTAGAGAAAAATATTGAAACTAAAATCTAAAAATAATAGGCAGCCAATTTTGCAAGGAACAGAAGGAAATCTATGATAGACAGTAGGGAGAGCACAGTTAAAGCCCCTAAGATAAGACTATCTGTTGTGTATTTGAGGAACTTAAAAGCCAGCTTTGCAGGAGCATACCCATGAAAGAACAGAGTGAAGGAGATGACCCTAATCCCACTGAACAAATAATGTCTGCAGTCCCTCATGCACAGGGGCACGTTACACAATTCCAACAAATTCTGTGAAGAAGACAGAATATTTAGGAAAGCTTTATAAAGATGACTGAAATCAAGTATTTTCCCAGTTAAATCAAAAGGCTTGAATTATTTGGTATCAATCAAATGTTTAATTTTTCTTTCTGTAGGCAAAGCTACAGAACGTAAGAAATAAGACTTTTCATTAGCTACATCATCCCAATTTACATGCTTCATAGCAAGAAATCTGTTTCTGTGTGTGCTTTGATCTTGCCATTTTATTTCATCTTACTAAACTACTTATAAAGTCTTATTAAATAGAAGCCTTGGGAAGTATGTATAAAATCCATTTCCATTTTTATCCTATTAATGGGGTCTTTTTCATTGAAAAAAATCCCTAAGGTTGCTCTCATTTGTATGCAGTTTGAAGATACAGTTAAATGCCTGAAAAGACACATTTTATTTATTTTTACTTTGTTCATAGCCAAAAAGTTAATAGTTTTTTTGAAAATGTATTTTCCTTAGGTAACAAAATAGTTTGTATTTCTACCATAAAATAATCTAATTGTGATGTATGAATGTATGTTTTCCAATAAGAGTAATTTGGAAATCCTTTTATTATATAAAAATATATCCTATAGGGATGTATTTCTATTTTAGAATACAAACTGAGAAACAAACATTTGTAGCCACATCATAAAGAATTTATAATTCATAAACCAATTTATCAACATATAATAGCTTTCTGACTCTTTTCTAGCAATCTCATATTCTGTATTTTATTATGTGCTCAGTTGCTTCCTACTCTTTGTAACTCCAAGAATCATAGCCTGCCAGGCTCCTCTCTCCATGGTATTTCCCAGGCAAGAATACTAGGGTGGGTTGCCATTTCCTTCTCCAGGGAAATCTTGCTGACCCAGGGATCGAACCCAAGTTCCCTGTGTCTCCTGCATTGCAGGCTGATTCTTTATCTGGAACCACCAGGAAAGCCCATGTCTTATCATTAAAAACATAGACAAGTTGATCTATTTTGTCTAAATATCATACTTTAACAGTAACATAAATTATGAATTCAAGTTCAGACTTGGGTAATTCAAAATCTCTTACTATAATATGTCTTTTGAAGAAGAAAACATTTTTATAGGAAACACCATCAAGCAACTCAGAAACAAACAAGCTGAAGGAGGCATTTTGCAGCTCTTTCACTATAAACTGAAATCATTCTGGTAGATGAAATACACTACTATGTTTTTAAATATTTATTTTATTTGTTACCAAATATAACAGCACAGTGTGACAAAGCTTGCACTCAGTTCAAGGGCCAGCCCCCCCGTCACAAACCAATACTTACTGAGAAAGTGTAGTGTATTGAAATAGGTCAGAATAATAGCACTGGCTCAGTCTGTGGCCATGGAGACGAAATAGTATTATTCTTATAATTTATCCAGTGGCACATGTCAAAATTAAAACCCATAAACCTTGGCCCTAACTTATATCCTGACAAAATGGGGAGAGTGTCTCTCCTATAACATAAGAGTGATATGATCATATGTATCAATAAAGAAGATCATTGGGACATCAGAATAAAATCAGATGGGGTGATACATGAAGGAAGTATTCTATTGGGAAAGCTACTGCAATAATTTGGGTGTGGATGATGGTGCATGAATTAAAAGTTGTAGAAGTGGAGCTTAAGAGAAGCAAGAGATAGCAAAGATGATTGCATTGGTATAAAGATGAGAGGAATTTCACTGTGAATAAGAAAGAAATTGCTTAAGAATATGAAACATTAGATATGTGCTGTTCACTAGTAATCATATGTAATTTATTGAACATGTACAATCTGAATAGTTTAAATTGAGATGTTTTATGTGCAAAACACATCAGATTTTCAAAATTTGGTAAGAAAAATAAATGCAAAATATCTTACTAATAGCGTTCTATTGATAACATAGCCACACACACCACATAGCTTTCTATTGACAACATGGGCTTCCCAAGTGGCTCAGATGGTAAAAACTCTGCTTGCAGTACAGGAGACCTAGGCTGAATCCCTGGGTTGAAAGATCACCTAGAGAAGGGACTGGCTACCCACTCCAGTATTCTTTCTGGAGAATTCCATGAACAGAGGAGCCTGGCAGGCAATAGTCCATGGAGTCGCAGAGTTGAACATGACTAAGCAACTAACACTTTCAGTACTCAAGAAGTCAGTGAATAATGAAATGGTTGCCAACCTATAGAGTAATTTATTAATTTTTATTATATTATCTTTAGGTTTTTTCTTTGCTTGGAGTCTCGGCTCTAAATTAATAAACATATTTCCTGAAAAATCGTTCTCTGAATTCTCTGAAAGAGCATTCTTACAACCTGGGCTGAACCAATGGTAAATTTTTAAAGCCAACTTTGTGCTCAGTCGCTCCGTCATGTCCTACTCTTTGCTACCTCATGGACTGCACCACATCAGGCTCTTCTGTCCATAGGATTTCCCAGGCAAGAATACTGGAATGGGTTGCCATTCTTCCCGAGGGGATCTTTCTGACCCAGGGATCAAACCTGAGTCTTCTGTGGTTCCTGCATTGGCAGGCAGATTCTTTACCACTGAGTTACCTAAAGCCATCCTCAGTTAAAAGTAACTGTTTGCAACTCACAATTGGCAAGGTTTTGTTATGACATACATTACATAACTTGTTTGAGAGAATGGCCAAAGTTGCTTTTCACAAAAATAAGTGAACATTTTCTTTTGGCTTTGTTTTAAAAATTAGTCACAGTGGGAATCAATTTGTATTTAAAATGCACTAAAACATCAAAGATTTCAAATTTTGCATATAGAGTGCATGACCTATAAAACACTGAACTCAGTTGAATGTAAAGTAGTTATAAATCAGGTGGAAAACATAGCTGCACACATTGCTTCTCTTTTATGTATTCACACTGTTAATTTGGGTAAGAGGACTAAGATCACTTAATACTTTTTTCATGGCATGTGAAATGTGATATATTTAATGTTTCATTACAAATAGGATTATATTATGTGCCTGATTGCCTGCAGGGATTTTTCTTAAGCCAGAAAACATAATTTAATACTACCATGTGATTTTTAAAAAATGAGTCTAAAAGAGTTCATAGTGAATTCATGATACTTACCAAAAAACTGCTCTATTCAACAACTTATTAAATGTTTCCTTAGAATGCACGATAAATCATTCATGAATTCTTCTTACCTACAGTCCAGAAGATATCAGAATTTCGGTCTCTAAACTATCCCCTTCGCTTCCCAATGTCCTCTTCCAAACTCAACAACAAAAAATGTCAAAAGGCGTTTTTCCACTGCTGCAGTATAAAGAAGAAAACACAACTGCAGTCACTATCATTCCCTGACTATCAGTCAGGCTATGTTGCCTTTACAAAGAATAGAATGACGATGAGTCAGAAAGAGCAGCCGAGGCCAGGAGCAGAGGGTCACTCAGTTACACTTCCAGGTGCATACCTTGCTCTTCTATATTTTTTCTTTCCTTTGGGAAATTTCTCTTTGGGTGATGTGTACTCTGTGTTTATCATCAGCACCCAAGTACACTCCTGCTGGTATGGAGGAAAATTTGGCATGTATAAGCATATTGAGGGTTTATTTACAGTATGATTGACTCTGAGAAGGTGAAGGAGGATTTGAATATAATATTAACTTAAGGAATAGAATCTTTAAGATAACATAGGAATAGAAAACAGATTTCTATTTTAATAGGCCATCGATATATTACCGGGGAAACATGCTATGATGTGCAACATATGTTTAATGCCATTTTTAAACAAGATGTTTAGAAAATTCTGTTTTGTTTTTTTTTTAATTTAGCTTCTTACTGATTATACATTGATATTCTATATGTGCTAGGCTTTGTGCTAGGCAATGAGAAATATAGAAGTAAATTAAATAGTTCTTGCAATTGTGGACTTTAAAGTGTTTTTGTGAAATGTATATGTATATGCATACATATATATATATTTAAGAAGTCATATTGAAAATATGCTTGCAACTGTGATAAATGTACATAAGGAAAAGCTCAGAGGACTAAGAGGCCATATATCAGGAAACATGATAAAGAATATCAATATTGCTATGTAATTATATATATATTAGTGGCAAAACAGAAGGAATTAGCAGGGTATGACTAATGACTACTGTTTATAAATTGCCCCCGATTCTAAGGAATCTTTCTTGTAAGAATGAAAAGTCAGAATTTATTTTTTTAAAAAAAAAATATTTGTTTGTAGATCTTGCTGGCTTGTTTCCTAAATTTTGTTTAATGATTCAGAAAAATAAAAAAAAAATATTGAAAAATAAACTCCCTAGTGCCTAAAATGAGAGAAAGAGTTGCAATTTCTTTGCAACCCCATGGACTGTAGCCTACCAGGCTCCTCTGTCCATGGGATTTTCCAGGCAAGAGTGCTGGAGTGGATTGCCATTTCCTTTTCCAGGGGATCTTCCCAACCCAGGAATTGAACCCGGGTCTCCCACATTGCAGGCAGACGCTTTACCGTCTGAGCCACCAGGGAAGCCCATAATTTAATTTAGCTTAAATTAAATGCAGGGATTATAATTGAGGAACTTCTATTAATGACAATGAAGTGGTTATGCAAACTTTACCAGCAATAACTATAAAATCTGTACCAAGAAAGAAAACATTTAAAGATAATAAAAAGTGTCCCAAGTCAGACTGATAACAGAGGAGAATTTGTTCCTGAATAAAACCTATAACTGGAAGGGGTAAACTAACACAAAATATTCATATAAAGATCTATGTACAAATATTCATAATAGCATAGTAAACTAGACTGGAAACAGCCAAATGTTTATCAACAATTGTTATAGGTCGCTCAATTCAGTAATACTCAACAATAAAACAGAATGAATACACAAGGATAAATGTTGTATTATTATGCTGAGTGAAAGGATCAAGACACAAGACTGTATACTATAATACCATTCATATGATATTCCAAACTATATAAACCAGTCAACATTAGAGATAGCAGATGAGGGTTGCATGCAGTTGGGTGGGAGGAACAGTTCACTACAATAAGGAATGGAAGAATCTATAAGTGATGAAAATGGCTTGTGTGTTGATTTTGCTGATGCTTACACGTGTACACATTTTCCAAAACTCGTTGAACTATACATGTAAAATGTGTTCTGTAATATGTTCACATGTTTTCCTTAATAATGATGATTTAAAAAGACAAGATGAAAAGAATTATAGACAGAATGGACTTCCACTTCTAAAACAAGATGCTGTAAAAGTGACTGCATTGAGTTCCCTGCCTAAAACAACTAAGAACATGAACAAAATACATAAAGCAACAACTCAAGTTATGGAACATCAGACAACAAGAGACAATGATCATTGTTCCCAAGTAACAAAATTGCACCCACATACTAAGTTTAATAATATTTATGGGAATACGAAAACCAGAATCTGACAAAGTAAAATTCACAGTTTCAAACATTCAAAAAAATTTTATCAGACATAAAGAAACATGAAAATACAGGCATTGAATACCAATAAAAATCAATCAAATTTAAAATAACACAGCTGATAGAAATGGTTGACAAGCACATTAAAATAATTATGTTTCAAAAGTTTAAGAAGTTAAAGACTGAGGATGCTAAGAGGAAACATTTAAGGTAAACTACAATATTTGACAGAATGTGGTCCACTGGAGAAGGGAATGGCAAACCACTTCAGTATTCTTGCCTTGAGAACCCCGTGAACAGTATGAAAAGGCAAAATAAGATAGTGAAAGAGGAACTCCCCAGGTTAGTAGCTGCCCAATATGTTACAGGAGATCAGTGGAGAAATAACTCCAGAAAGAATGAAGGGATGGAGCCAAAGCAAAAACAGTACCCAGTTGTGGATGTGACTGGTGATAGAAGCAAGGTCTGATGCTGTAAGAGCAATACTGCATAGGAACCTGGAATGTCAGGTTCATGAATCAAGGCAAATTGGAAGTGCTCAAACAGAGGTGGCAAGAATGAATGTTGACATTCTAGGAATCAGTGAACTAAAATGAACTGGAATGGGTGAATTTAACTCAGATGACCATTACATCTACTACTGTGGGCAGGAATCCCTCAGAAGAAATGGAGTAGCCATCATGGTCAACAAAAGAGTTCGAAATGCAGTACATGGATGCAATCTCAAAAACGACAGAATGATCTCTGTTTGTTTCCAAGGCAAACCATTCAATATCATCGTGATCCAAGCCTATGCCCCAACCAGTAATGCTAAAGAAGCTGAAGTTGAAAACTTCTATGAAGACCTACAAGACCTTTAAGAACTAACACCCAAAAAAGATGTCCTTTTCATTATAGGGGACTGGAATGCAAAAGTAGGAAGTCAAGAAACACCTGGAGTAACAGGCAAATTTGGCTTGGAATATGGAATGAAGCAGAGCAAAGGCTAATAGAGTTTTTCCAAGAGAACACACTGGTCATAGCAAACACCCTCTTCCAACAACACAAGAGAAGACTCTACACATGGACATCACCAGATGGTCAACACAGAAATCAGATTGATCATATTCTTTGCAGCCAAAGATGGAGAAGGTCTATACAGTCAGCAAAAACAAGACCAGGAGATGACTGTGGCTCAGATCATGAACTCCTTATTGCCAAATTCAGACTTAAATTCAAGAAAGTGGGGAAAACCACTAGACCATTCAGGTATGACCTAAATCAAATCCTTTATGATTATACAGTGGAAGTGAGAAATAGATTTAATGGACTAGATCTGATAGACAGAGTACCTGATGAACTATGGAATGAGGTTTGTGACCTTGTACAGGAGACAGGGATCAAGAACATTCCCATGGAAAAGAAATGCAAAAATGCAAAATAGGTGTCTGAGGAGGCCTTACAAATAGCTGTGAAAAGAAGAGAAGTGAAAAGCAAAGGAAAAAAGGAAAGATATAAGCATCTGAATGCAGAGTTCCAAAGAATAACAATGAAAGATAAGAAAGCCTTCCTTAGTGATCAATGCAAGGAAATAGAGGAAAACAACAGAATGGGGACTAGAGATCTCTTCAAGAATATTAGAGATACCAAGGGAACATTTCATGCAAAGATGGCTCGATAAAGGACAGAAATGGTATGGACCTAACAGAAGCAGAAGATATTAAGAAGAGGTGGCAAGAATACACAGAAGAACTCTACAAAAAAGATCTTCACAACCCAGATAATCATGATGGTGTGATCACTCACCTAGAGCCAGACATCCTAGAATGTGAAGTCAAGTGGGCCTTAGAAAGCATCACTACAAACAAAGCTAGTGGAGGTGATGGAATTCCAGTTGAGCTATTTCAAATCCTGAAAGATGATGCTGTGAAAGTTCTGCACTCAATATGCCAGCAAATTTGGAGAACTCAGGAAGCAAGAGTTGGAATTGGACATGGAACAACAGACTGGTTCCAAATAGGAAAAGGAGTACATCAAGGTTGTATATTGCCACCCTGCTTATTCAACTTATATGCAGAGTACATCACAAGAAATGCTGGGCCGGAAGAAGCACAAGCTGGAATCAAGATTGCCGGGAGAAATACCAATAAGCTCAGATATGCAGATGACACCACGCTTATGGCAGAAAGTGAAGAGGAACTAAAGAGCCTCTTGATGAAAGTGAAAGAGGAGAGTGAAAAAGTTGGCTTAAAGCTCAACATTCAGAAAACAAAGATCATGGCATCTGGTCCCATCACTTCATGGGAAATAGATGGGAAAACAGTGGAAACAATGGCTGACTTTATTTTGGGGGCTCCAAAATCACTGCAGACGGTGACTGTAGCCATGAAAATAAAAGACGCTTACTCCTTGGAAGGACAGTTATGACCAACCTGGACAGCATATTAAAAAGCAGAGACATTACTTTGCCAACAAAGGTCTGTCTAGCCAAGGGTATCGTTTTTCCAGTGGTCATGTATGGATGTGAGAGTTGGACTATAAAGAAAGCTGAGCACTGAAGAATTGATGCTTTTGAACTGTGTTGTTGGAGAAGACTCTTGAGAGTCCCTTGGACTGCAAGGAGATTAAAATTCAATTTATTTGTCATTTATCCTGTGACATTGTCTCCACTCCCCTCCTCTACATCACTCACTGTACTGCCACTTGGATGTTTGCATATAATTCTATAGTTTCATTGAACAAATTCTGGATTCATTGCTTACTTGTGTTTCACTCAGAAGATGGTAATCTCCTTTTTTACAGTGTAATACTTAGCATATTTTAGGCACTCATTGCATATTTGTTGTACTGAATGTTTTAGAAATAATTAAACTGTGTAGAATTCAATTAGCCAGAGTGGTATTTGAACAAAAATAGTGCACAGCGAACCAGATTTCACAAATGCAGATGGAGCCTAAATGAATGTCAGAGGTGCATTTAAAATATATATGGCAGCATTTGATAATTCAGAAGGTATTGTACCTAAGAAGTTGAACTTGAGTGACTGACCAAACCAATATAATGTGAGAACCAAGAAAATCAGAAAGAATTAGGTATGGAGGTAGAAGATGAATTCTGATCTGCTTGGGTATCTTTGAAAAGCAAGCTCAGCAATTAGTTTTTGGAAGAAAGTCACATTTTAATTTTTATGCTAGTTATAAAACAGCATTTGCCTAATTCATTTATCTGAACAATGCAATGGTTAAGGCACAGATTAAGAAACAAGTAAAATATTTTAAAATGAGGCAAATAAAATTTGAAAATATATAAACTTATACAAAAATGACATTTGTTTCCATCTGTTCTCTATTGGGAAACTGTTAAGAACTGCTAAGCCAAGGCTCCAGTTATGTGCATATGTATGTGTGTGTACTTTTAAGGCAGTAACAGAGCAGCATAATCCTTTGCATTATGCATTTGTCTTTTAAATTTTTCTTTATGCTTATTTAATGCATATGTTTTTATTCTTTGAATGATTAAACTTTTTATAGTAACTAAGATCATGTAAAACCTCAGACAGCACAAACATGAAGAAAGCTCTCAAAGCATACTGTGATATTTGCTAAAAGGTAATTTTCCCTTTTCTGTATTGTCTCCATACTCAGTAACACAATGGAACAGATAAGCATTACATGGCTGTCCTTGTCTTTTTGTGCAAACAGTTAAGACTAGAGAGGGGAGGATTTGCAACTAAAAACTTAGTGGGAATTCCTATCCATTCTTGATAATACATACACACACACAACAGAAGTGTGAACAGCATGCTGCTGCTGCTGCTGCTAAGTCCCTTCAGTCGTGTCTGACTCTGTGCGACCCCATAGATGGCAGCCCACCAGGATCCCCCGTCCCTGGGATTCTCCAGGCAAGAACACTGGAGTGGGTTGCCATTTCCTCCTCCAATGTGTGAAAGTGAAGTCTCTTAGTTGTGTCCGACTTTTTGCGACCCCATGGACTGCATCCTACCAGGCTCCTCCATCCATGGGATTTTCCAGGCAACAGTACTAGAATGGGGTGCCATTGACCAGCATATCTGTCCAAAAATGAATTAGGAAGAAATAAAGAGTGAGAAGAAAGAAGAAAGAGGGAAGGAAGGAGGGAAAAACCAAGGAAGAGGAAAAAAAAGACGGGTAACATGGAAAAATCACATTTCTTATGACATATTACTATTTACTTTGTTAACTGTGTATTCTCTACATCTCTCTGTGGGCAGTTAAAGTTTAATCCCTTGAAGATATTCTGATAACCAGTGTAGAATGAGCAACTGACAGCTATACCATCCTAGAAGCAAGAGCTGGATATTTATATCCTAAACCCCATGGTGATGGACAGGGAGGCCTGGCGTGCTGCGATTCAAGGGGTCGCAAAGAGTCGGACATGACTGAGCAACTGATCTGATCTGATCTGATCTGAAACCCCATTAATCATTGGTCCAGGAGGGCCAATTCCCCATCAAATTCCCTTGCTCTCCCAGCTTTCCAAAGTCACAGAGAGAACCAGTGCTGGTGGCCAGAAAAAGCCCTTAGCAAGGAAATGCTAGTGATGGGAAGTGGAAAGCTCAGCACCCATGTGGTAAAGGTCAACTGAATATAGGCAGTGCACTGACTACATCTCTATAGAAGTTCTATAAATATATAAATGTATGTATGGGGTGGCAAGAGTTGGACATGAGGTTAGCAACTAAACCACCACCACCACCATGCGTGCTAGTGGCTTCAGTCTTGTTTGACTCTATGTGACCCTATGGACCGTAGCCCACCAGGCTCTTCCCTCCATGGGATTCTCCTGGCAAGAATATTGAGTGGATTGCTGTGCCCTCCTCCAGGGAATCGTTCCAACCCAGGGACTGAACTCGAGTCTCCTGCTCATTTCCTACATTGCAGATGGATTCCTTATTATTTAAAAGATAAATAATAAAATGTATTACCCACTCTTAAGAAGTGCATTTCCTGATGGTGGAAATATAAAAGTTCAATGTAAACTTGATGAATTCCTGAGTTTTCTGGCTGATTGATTACCTAAGTGGGACTATTAACATGTAAGGAATGTAAGATAATGGAAAGGGCAGTTTCCAATGTTAACTATAAGATCCACTAGTAACCAAACATCAGATCAGATCCAATCAGATCAGTCACTCAGTCATGTCCGACTCTTTGTGACCCTATGAATCGCAGCACGCCAGGCCTCCCTGTCCATCACCAACTCCCGGAGTTCACTCACACTCACGTCCATTGAGTCAGTGATGCCATCCAGCCATCTCATCCTCTGTCCTCCTCCTCTCCTCCTGCCCCCAATCCCTCCCAGCATCAGAGTCTTTTCCAATGAGT
Source organism: Bos indicus (assembly GCF_029378745.1). NCBI lineage: Eukaryota > Metazoa > Chordata > Mammalia > Artiodactyla > Bovidae > Bos > Bos indicus. Next base: position 32,040,405 of record NC_091776.1, on the reverse strand, counting down.
CAACTCTTCACGTGAGGTGGCCAAAGTACTGGAGTTTCAGCTTCAGCATCATTCCCTCCAAAGAAATCCCAGGGCTGATCTCGTTCAGAATGGACTGGTTGGATCTCCTTGCAGTCCAAGGGACTCAAGAGTCTTCTCCAACACCACAGTTCAAAAGCATCGATTCTTCGGCGCTCAGCCTTCTTCACAGTCCAACTCTCACATCCATACATGACCACAGGAAAAATCATAGCCTTGACTAGACGAATCTTTGTTGGCAAAGTAATGTCTCTGCTTTTGAATATGCTATCTAGGTTCGTCATGACCTTCCTTCCTTGGAGCAGGCGTCTTTTAATTTCATGGCTGCAGTCACCATCTGTAGTGATTTTGCAGCCCAGAAAAATAAAGTCTGACATTGTTTCCACTGTTTCCCCATCTATTTCCCACGAAGTGGTGGGACTGGACGCCATGATCTTTGTTTTCTGAATGTTGAGCTTTAAGCCAACTTTTTCACTCTCCACTTTCACTTTCATCAAGAGGCTTTTGAGTTCCTCTTCACTTTCTGCCATAAGGGTGGTGTCATCTGCATATCTGAGGTTATTGATATTTCTCCTGGCAATCTTGATTCCAGCTTGTGCTTCTACCATTCCAGCGTTTCTCATGATGCATATAAGTTAAATAAACAGGGTGACAATATACAGCCTTGACGTACTCCTTTTCCTATTTGGAACCAGTCTGTTGTTCCATGTCCAGTTCTAACTGTTGCTTCCTGACCTGCATACAAATTTCTCAAGAAGCAGGTCAGGTGTTCTGGTATTCCCATCTCTTTCAGAATTTTCCACAGTTTATTGTGATCAACAGAGTCAAAGGTTTCGGCATAGTCAATAAAGCAGAAATAGATGTTGTTCTGGAACTCTCTTGCTTTTTCCATGATCCAGCGGATGTTGGCAATTTGATTTCTGGTTCCTCTGCCTTTTCTAAAACCAGCTTGAACATAAGGAAGTTCACGGTTCACATATTGCTGAAGCCTGCCTTGGAGAATTTTGAGCATTACTTTACTAGCGTGTGAGATGAGTGCAATTGTGCGGTAGTCTGAGCATTCTTTGGCACTGCTTTTCTTTGGGATTGGAATGAAAACTGACCTTTTCCAGTCCTGTGGCCACTGCTGAGTTTTCCAAATTTGCTGGCATATTGAGTGCAGCACTTTCATAGCATCATCTTTCAGGATTTGGAATAGCTCAACTGGAATTCCATCACCTCCACTAGCTTTGTTTGTAGTGATGCTTTCTAAGGCCCACTTGACTTCACATTCCAGGATGTCTGGCTCTAGGTCAGTGATCACACCATCGTGATGATCTGGGTCATGAAGATCTTTTTTGTACAGTTCTTCTGTGTATTCTTGCCACCTCTTCTTAATATCTTCTGCTTCTGTTAGGTCCATACCATTTCTGTCCTGTATCGAGCTCATCTTTGCATGAAATGTTCCCTTGGTATCTCTGATATTCTTGAAGAGATCCCTAGTCTTTCCCATTCTCTTGTTTTCCTCTATTTCTTTGCATTGATCGCTGAAGAAGGCTTTCTTATCTCTTCTTGCTATTCTTTGGAACTCTGCATTCAGATGTTTATATCTTTCCTTTTCTCCTTTGCTTTTCGCTTCTCTTCTTTTCACAGCTATTTGTAAGGCCTCCCCAGACAGCCATTTTGCTTTTTTGCATTTCTTTTCTATGGGAATGGTCTTGATCCCTGTCTCCTGTACAATGTCACCAACCTCATTCCATAGTTCATCAGGCACTCTATCTATCAGATCGAGGCCCTTAAATCTATTTCTCACTTCCACTGTATAAGGGATTTGATTTAGGTCATACCTGAATGGTCTAGTGGTTTTCCCTACTTCCTTCAATTTAAGTCTGAATTTGGCAATAAGGAGTTCATGGTCTGAGCCACAGTCAGCTCCTGGTTTTGTTTTTGCTGACTATATAGACCTTCTCCATCTTTGGCTGAAAAGAATATGATCAATCTGATTTCGGTGTTGACCATCTGGTGATGTGCATGTATAGAGTCTTCTCTTGTGTTGTTGGAAGAGGGTGTTTGTTATGACCAGTGCATTTTCTTGGCAAAACTCTATCAGTCTTTGCCCTGCTTCATTCCATATTCCAAGGCCAAATTTGCCTGTTACTCCAGGTGTTTCTTGACTTCCTACTTTTTCATACCAGTCCCCTATAATGAAAAGGACATCTTTTTTGGGTGTTAGTTCTAAAAGGTCTTGTAGGTCTTCATAGAACCTTTCAACTTCAGCTTCTTCAGCATTACTGGTTGGGGCATAGACTTGGATTACTGTGATATTGAATGGTTTGCCTTGGAAACGAACAGAGATCATTCTGTCGTTTTTGAGGTTGCATCCAAGTACTGCATTTCGGACTCTTTTGTTGACCATGATGGCCACTCCATTTCTTCTGAGGGATTCCTGCCCACAGTAGTAGATATAATGGTCATCTGAGTTAAATTCACCCATTCCAGTCCATTTCAGTTAACATAGCTCCCTGTATACAAACCAGGTTCTGAAAATGTGACTTTATCCTTTCAGAAAATTTTGTGGGAAGATTGGAGAATTACACTTTTTAATCATTTTGTTATAATGATGCAATATGCTAGAGAAGAAGACCCAGCAATAGTAAAGGAGATGAGGGGAGATTGTGAGAAAGACAACTGCTGGAAAAAAGTAGTTAGACAGCAGAGACTGAGGAGGAGAGGAAACAAGGAGAAAGAGAAGATAGAGGAAGGAACAGTGGGGGAGGAGAAGTGGGAGGGCACTATGGTGAGGAAGGGGAAGGAGGAAGGAAAAGAACAGAAAAGAGCGCTGGGCAGAAGTAGAGAAGGAGGTGGAGAGGAGGAAGGGTCAGCAATTGGGATAAAAAGGATGAATAGAAGGTGCAGATACATCCATGCAAACTCAGGGAGAATAGAACTTCAGGAAAACACAACAAAGGTAGAACCTCTAAGAAGAATGATCTTGACATCTTTGAAAAAACCTAAAGATCCAGTTTGGTGAGTGCCTTTAGGATAAGCAGATGACAACACCATGTAAGTCTTTAGCCCCTAAATACTGGAAAGCAGATAATATTGTCCTGAGTCTTTAAAAGGCAGTTTAAAAGTCTCTTTTCCATAACACTGACATTTTATTTAAGTTGCCCAGGTAATTCAATTTCAAAAGAGTTTATGAACCACAGTTTCAAAATACTTAAAAGAATTAGATGCATTTCAACCTGAAGCTCCAATGGCTAGCAATGACTCAGAATGACTCCAGCATTCAGCTGGCCACCCTCCTAATAGACACACAAACAAACACACAAAATGACTTTTTTTTGCAGGGTGGGGGGGGCGGGTAACTCCTTACTTTGCTTGTTATTTAAAATGTTTTCATTCAACAAATAGACATAGCAAGCACAACCATAAGCTTGTTAGTTTAAATTCAAGCCCTAACATCACTAGCAATCAGACCAAGGAAAGAGCTATCTAATCTTTCCAAACTCCAATAATCTAATCTGAAAAGGTGAAGTATTTATGTCATAGACTAGGTATGAAACTAATTGAAATTAGGGAATTTTGAAGATAATGCAAGGACATTTTCTTATCTCAGGGTTAGGGACATATTGGCCACTCTGCTATATATGTGTTAAGTAAATTAAAGGCAAATATATGATGCTGGTGATATTAGTGTCGATACATTCAATAAAATTATTATTAGTAAATGTTTATTGGCTCAGTCCCAGTTTCAAAAAGGGGTGATCAGTGAGTAAGAGGCAATTATTGAGAGAAATCCAATAAGCAAAGGATGGTAACGTTTGTTTTACAAGCTCATTTCTATTTTTTAAAGATTTCTTTTTAAAAAGTAGTTGTATTGAAAAACCTTTTATTGAGGTTTATAATTCACTTTCAGCAATAATAGAGGTAGATAACTCCTTTCAATGTTTCAGAAAGAAAAAAAAAAAACCAAGATATGGAAAAAGGCAAATGTTTGGAATTTAACATAATTCCTATTGGCCCTGGTTTTGTTTGTTTGTCTTGTTGCTTTTTAAAAATATCTTATTTAGGGACAAAGAGAAGGTATGCATCAAGATACTTAGTTTTACTTCACCAGAGTAATCAAAACTTATGTATTTTTCATTTCACATGATTTCTTGTAACATATTCCCATGAAAATCATTAAGATAATTCTGTATATTTCCAGTGAAACAGGAAAGATTGTTAATTGGCCAGTGTTGATAGTTTATTTACATAAATCATGACCCCATTAACTAAATATTCTCTTCCTAAATGGCAGCAATTTTAGACCTGAATTATCTAAATAATTGACTCAATTTTTCATTTTAGCTTGCCATTGTACACACAACCTTTGACTTAAAGATGAATATGAGCTTTTGTAAATTTAGCTGACATTACCAAATTACTTATTTTCTTAGTGATATTTATCTAATTAGAGTCTTAATCTGAAATAACTTATTTTCCTTAACCCCACAGCAAGTCACTGCTGACTTTACGCTTTAAACTCCAAAATATACACCAGATATCAGTAAGATGTTGGCTGGCTTACTAAAACTCAGTTGGAAAATGTAACAAAGTTTTTTTCAAAAATAAAATAAGGTGCCAGACAATCATGATTTTTTCTTTCTTAATACACCAGAATTAAAGCAAATTTAAACAGCTTATTTTCAATGACATTTATGATTACTAGTTGGCTTATTACTTTAACACCATTGGTTCCTTGTTAGATCATATGAGCAAAAGCAAATGAAGAAAATTATGTTTTTATTTATTTATTTTCTAGAAGAACAAGCCATTTGACCACAGAATTTGCTTGCCTGTTTTCAATTGATTTTCTTAAGTGTTAGCCTTAATTTTTTTTTTTTTTTTCCTTCTTCTTTCTTAGCTCCAGTGGTATGGGAGGGGAGTGTTCTTTCCTGCTGTTTTATGGCTGGCATTCCTACTGATTAGTCTGAGCAATAATACAAATAGAGTCCTATGATATGAACTTTTCCAGTCGATAAAAAATAGATTTGTAATTTTTACTTATCTGGAATTGGAGCTTGAGTTTCTGCTTTTTCTTCTCACCAATTTTCCCCTGAGTATAGATCCCTTGAAAATTATGTCATATTTGATTAATTGTATTAGTTTTGCATTTATGATGTGTGCAATAAATTTTACTTATATTTTTAAATTAGCTGACCTTATCTGGGTCTTTTTAAGTTGTTCATCTCTGGTGGTTTGTAGATCATCTATCAGTAGCAGAATTTCTAAAGGGGGTTGGAAATGTGCATATTTCTATCCCATCAGCCCCAGGCCTTGAATTTTGGGTTATGGTTGAGAGATTTTCACTTACAAAATTAATAAGTATCATGCATTTTGCATGCTTTCTCTCTCCCTAATATATATTTATATATGTGTGTATATAATTATATACATAAAACTAATATGAATATAATCTTATATATAACTTTTATTAATATATAAAATATATATTCTCTTATCTTATATATAATGGACTTCCCTGGTAGCTCAGCTGGTAAAGAATCTGCCTGCAATGCAGGAGACCTTGGTTTGATCCCTGGGTTGGGAAGATCCCCTGAAGAAGGGAAAGGTTACCCATTCTAGTAGTCTGGCCTGGAGAATTCCATGGACCATATAGTCCATGGGGTTGCAAAGAGTCAGACACGACTGAGTGACTTTCATTTTCTTATATATAATATATATACAACTATATATATTTACAGATATGTGACTTGTAGTTGAAGTATTACTTTGAATTTAATAAAAATTACATAAGCATTTCAGTAATGCTTGCCATTTTCAGTTAGCTTTATATTGATCAAGAAATCTGAAAGAATTTCTTGTAACCACTAAGTACTGATCTTCAAAACATGCATTGAAGGGCTAGTTGGAGTCTGTATTCGTTTCCTGGGGCTGTTGTAACAGAGTACTAATAACTTGATGGCTTAAAAAACAGAAGTGTATTCTTTTACAGTTTTGGAGGTAGAAGTACAAAGATCAAGGACTTATAATCTTGTCAACTGAAAGAAAGAATGTGCAGCTGTTTGTTTCAATTTTATTTGAGATCTTGCTGAGGACAAGAGCCCAGGAAATAGCCTCTTGGATTGTTCTGAGGAACTGACCTGCTCTTGAGAGATAGGTGGAGATGCCAGTATATATAAACCAGCATATATGATTTTGTCTAGTTAATACATGCAGTCAAGCATACATCTCAGTTAAAAAGTTACTGAGTTACTGCTAGACACAAGGAGCAGATATGTCAGTTGATGATTTTAGTGCTTTTGTATGCATGAGAAAATGCAAGAATCTAGAATCATTATTTATTTATTAATTTTTTTTTACTGAGATATCTCTAACCATTTAAGGGGCCTGTTCTTCCAAAGCACATGATACCTTATCCAGGGTTTCATCCTGAATTCCTTTTAGGGTGCACTGTCGGTCAATGATTAAAATGGCTAATGATTTAATTCTTATAAAAACAAAACAAAATGATGAGCTACATTCTTTGTTTCACAGTCTAATGTTTATGGACCCCCACAATTCCTATTGTGAAACCCTACCACCCAATATGATAGTATCACTTCTTTTGGAAAGTAATTAGGATAATATGAGGTCAAGAGGGCAGGGCTCTTATGAATGGGACTAGTGCCCTTATCAGTGTCATGAGAGTTTGTGTCCTCTCTCTCCACCCCTTACAAGAATACAAGTCAATGGTCCTCAGCCCAGAAAAGAGACCACATCAAAATCTGTCCATGTCAGCACTCTGATTTTGAGCTTCCATCCTCCAGAACTGTGAGACATATCTGTTGTTTGTGAATATTAAGGGTTTAGCTAACCTACTCCCTAATAGTGCTACTTTGGCATACATTTTGTGTAGCTAAGTAGCTGTAGGAGCATTGAGCTGTCACCAGCCCCTCCCTCAAGTGCATGTCACAAGTGACTTACATGTGACTCCCATAGAGTCATGAGTGTTTGTTCCTTATATGACGTCCTCAATGTACCTGGCAATAAACAGTCTCCCTTGTCTCTTAACTCCTTCCCCTTGTACTCCCTCTGTATTAAGATTCCCAAAAAGCTTAACAAAACTCTGCTCTTTTCAGTTCAAATTGACCAATTCAGGTTCAGCCTGGGAACCTCAAAGTACTCCACCCTTGGACCTCTCTTAAAAGCTACATGTTGCAGATCCTGCTGTTCACACTTCACCTGTAGCCTGGCTCCACCTCCCCATGTGGCCCCTCAAAGCCAGCCATGTACCTCCTCTAGGATTCCTGAGTAACAAACTCTTTCACTTTCCCTTGTGCTCTTTGCTGAACTGCACATCATCTGACACCTTAAGACTCTACTTAACAAATGCTAATTTAACAAAAATCACAACAATAAACCACTCAGTTTATGGAATTTTTGTTATAGCAGGTTGAACTGATCAAGGTGCAAGGTGTGAGCAGAACCATGCTCTCTCTGAAGTCTCTGTGGGAGAATTCCTCTATGCCTTTTCTAGCTTTTGGTCTTTGCCTTAAGTCCTTGATATTCCTTGGCTTGTGGATGTATCATTTCTATTTCTGTCTCTGTCTTCATGGTTTTCTACTTTGTGTGTTCAAATTTCCCTCTTCTTATAAAGCCTCAAGTCATTATATTGGAGTCCACTCTCATTCAGTATGATTTTATCTTCTACAAAGCTGCTATTTCCAAATCACATTTACAGGTACTAGAGGATTTGAATATATATTTGGGGGAGATGTTTGTCAATCCACAACTGTATGTGTATAAATCAAATCAAATTAAGGAAAGGGTGATATTTGTTGAGTATTCTTTTTTAACATCTGTCTAGTGTTAAAGCAGATGAAGGTTTTTTGCTTTTTTTTTTTTTCAAATATGAGGAATATATTTTTTTTAATTTCTATAATAGTTCTTTGCTGATATTTTCCTCTATTGATAGAAAGTTGGAACCTAAGGAAATAAAAGCAAACAAAAGTAGCAAGCAAATAATGCTCTCCATGGATTTGAAATTGAGTTTTAAAGATAAAGCATTCATACATAGAATAGTTAACAAAGCAAGCATAGTATCTAATGGTTACTAATAAAAGTGGGTGATAGAACATTTGGGAGTAGGTTGGAAGTAGGCAAGTAGAAGTGGTAGCACCCCACTGGGGGAGGAAAGTAAACAAATAGGTTTAATAAGGAACACAGTTTATTCTGAAAAACACGAGGGCACTCATATAGCTAGAATAATTCTGGTATGTGTAAGATATGTGTGAAAGCAGTACTAGGCTAATAAATTGTAATTAATTAATGAAAACCTTGAAAGCCAGATTAATGATTTGAGACTTTAACTAACAGCAAAATCTAATCCTTTCCCCAGCAAACTGGGACCACTGGCTTTTTTCACAAATGTGGTCCCAAGCCAGTCCGTTTTGTGATTTTTAATACTGGTTTTGGAAGGAATGATGCTAAAGCTGAAACTCCAGTACTTTGGCCACCTCATGCGAAGAGTTGATTCATTGGAAAAGACTCTGATGCTGGGAGGGATTGGGGGCAGGAGGAGAAGGGGACGACAGAGGATGAGATGGCTGGATGGCATCACTGACTCAGTGGACGTGAGTCTGAGTGAACTCTGGGAGTTGGTGATGGAGAGGGAGGCCTGGCACGCTGCGATTCATGGGGTCGCAAAGAGTCGGACACGAGTGAGCGACTGAACTGAACTGAACCAGTGACTTCACTGACCAAATTGGTTGCTCCTGGTTTGTTTCTTAAAATTAGAACTTTAAGGACTTTCCTGGTGGGAAGAATCCATGCTTTTAATACAGGGAGTGCTGTTCAGTCCCTGGTTGTGGAACTAAGATCCTACATGCTGTGGCAAGGTCGAAACAAACAAGCTGGGACTTTAGTTAATTTTCTGGGACTCTATTTATATGTCTGATATCCCAGGTCTTCTTTAAGACCAAGAAGCTACATTGCTTTTGCTAGTGTCTCCCCTCAGAACGTTAGCTTTGATGTTAATCCAGAGCTTAAAGGCTATGTGGATCAAATTAGATGGCAAAAATGACCTGCAAGTCTAAATTTTATTTTTTATATGGCTTATTCCACATTTCTGTGTCCTATCTTTTCCGTGAGATATAATGCTGCATTGTCTTGGTCAAGAATACCAATCCACTGGTAATAGAATTTACATAAGAGAATTAATATTCTTTTAGCAATCTCCATACTTGTTCTGCCATAGTTTTCCAGTTCCCATTTCCTATAACCCACCAGAAAATGCCTTGCTTTTTCATATCTAACCAGCTTATATTGATAACCTCTTCCTATAGCCAATTTCAATAAGATTGATTGCATTTTCCATAAAATATTTAGAAATTGAAATGGAGCCTGTTTACTTAAGGATCAGAGACTTCTAAGAAAAGAAACCACTGAGAAACCACTCATATTCTTCATATTCTTACTCTTCAAACAGATGTGGTTGGATGACAGAGGGAATTTTAATCCCTTTCTTGAGTTGTGGCTAAACTTTCCCATGCCCAGTTTTCATTACTTGACTTGTTCACAGGGGAAGAGTTGAAACTGTGTTGGGTTTCAAAGCACTTCTGGACCAATAAACTATGTACTGCAGTACGCCATGCTCTGGGTGGAACTCAGCACTCTATGACACTGCCTCTCTCCAGTTCAACAGAAACAAGCTGCTTCTGACTGATTCAACTGTCACAGGGCTCTTAAATCTAAGCAAAATGATTTTCATTGACTTATTTACCATGAAAAACTTGATAGAAGAATGAGAGATACAGAATCAGTGAACCAAAGCTTTTGCTTAAGTGAAAAATGTCAAAATTCACAAATCTTTTATCTTGACACCTTTTTTGCCAATACAAAGTTAATTCTTAATTCTTTATACTTTTGATACAAATCCATCTACAGAAGAAATTTAACAAAGCATAATTTTTGTGTTTTTTTTAAGTATAAATGCATAAATACAGTTTGTCATTGGTTGAATTGTGTTCCCCCAAAATAGGTGGTGAAAGTCCTAACTTCTTGTTCTTATAAGGTAACCTCATTTGGAAATAGTCTTTTTGATGTAATCAAGCTAATCTGAGTCATTAGGGTGGTCTCTAACTAATATGACTGGTGACTTAATAAGAAGAGGGAAGTTGGAACATAGACTCAGGAAGCAGAATTCCATGTGAAGACTCAGCCAGCCATGTGACATGGAGGCAAATGCGAATAATACACATACAAGCCAGGGAATGGCAAAGATTGCCTGCAAATACCAGAAACTAAAAGAATTAAGAAGGTATTCTTCCTTCCAGATTTCAAAGGGAGTGTGGCCCTGATGACACCTTGATTTGAACTTTTAGCCTCCAAAATTATGAGACAATAGACATATATTGTTTTAAGCCACCCACTTTTTAGTACTTTGTTACTGAAACAGCTCTGGGTTTCCCCAGTGGCTCAGTAGTGGGAAAAGGAAAAAAAAAAAAAAAACATGTCTGCAATGCAGGAGACTCTGGAGACATGGGTTTGATCAGCTATAAGAAAATAAAAACATTATTCTTTTAAAATAAATTTTCAAAGTGCTGTCACTTCCTACTTTTCATTTACTCCAAGGTAAATTAATTTAAAATAGAAATAGTTTAAAAGTGGTAATATATTTGTGAAGTCCTGACATAAGACAGGCACTGGAAGCCACAGAATATTTTTGAACAGGGATTGACATGATAAACATGGGTTTTAGATATATGTTTGAAACCACTGAGACTTTAAAAACAGATTAAGTAATACTAGCTACATTGGGAAAGGCATGGAAGGAAGGAGGGAAAAAGGAAGTAGCACACAAATGATGAAAAGAATGAAGAAATAAAGGAAGTTTCCCGAACACATAGTAATAAGATACTAAGCAAAGATAATGAAATTTGAAATAAGAATGCTATAAATGGACTTAAGAATGATTTTGAAAGAAGAACTGATAAAATTTATTCAGAAATTATACATGCTCATATTAATCTAGAAAATAAAAAAGGGCAAAGTTAACCATGGTATTCCAAATTTGCATGAGAAAAAAATGGTTCACTCGATAATGTATTGCAGGCATTTGCAGGCAGAAGATTATTTGGATGAGATAGATATAAAGGAGAAAGTAAAGATTATTTTTCGATATATGGGACTATATATCAAGCTGAAAGTGTCAACTAGATACTGAATTCAAAGTAGTTGCATGGACTTGGAAAACAGAGATATGACCCTTATGGCAGAAAGTGAAGAGGAACTAAAAAGCCTCTTGATGAAAGTGAAAGTGGAGAGTGAAAAAGTTGGCTTAAAGCTCAACATTCAGAAAACAAAGATCATGGCATCTGGTCCCATCATTTAATGGGAAATAGATGGGGAAACAATGGAAACAGTGTCAGACTTTATTTTTTTGGGCTCCCAAATCACTGCAGATGGTGACTGCAGCCATGAAATTAAAAGACGCTTACTCCTTGGAAGAAAAGTTATGACCCACCTAGATAGCATATTCAAAACAGAGACATTACTTTGCCAACAAAGGTTCGTCTAGTCAAGGCTATGGTTTTCCTTTGGTCATGTATGGATGTGAGAGTTGGACTATGAAGAAGGCTGAGTGCTGAAGAATTGATGCTTTTGAACTGTGGTGTTGGAGAAGACTCTTGAGAGTCCCTTGGACTGCAAGGAGATCCAACCAGTCCATTCTGAAGGAGATCATCCCTGGGATTTCTTTGGAAGGAATGATGCTAAAGCTGAAACTCCAGTACTTTGGCCACCTCATGTAAAGGGTTGACTCATTGGAAAAGACTCTGATGCTGGGAGGGATTGGGGGCAGGAGGAGAAGGGGATGACAGAGGATGAGGTGGCTGGATGGCATCACTGACTTGATGGACGTGAGTCTGGGTGAACTCCGGGAGTTGGTGATGGACAGGGAGGCCTGGCGTGCTGCGTTTCATGGGGTCGCAAAGAGTTGGACATGACTGAGCGACTGAACTGAACTGAAGTTGGGACAGGGGTGCAGTTAGTCACATGCAGCATGGCTCCTCCTGGCTTCTCCAATAATTTGCTCTGTCATTCTTAAACGGATTCCCACCAGGCTTTCAAAGTGGCTTTTAAAGTACCAGGCTTCACATCAAAATTCCAGGCAGGAGGAAGGGCAAAAAGGAAGAAACACAAGGGACACGCCAATTTTGTTATTAGTTAAAAGTTGTTGTTTTTTTTTTTCTCAGAAACCACCTCCATTCATACACCTACATATCACCCACCTTCAGAGAAGGAAGGGGAAAGCTAGGTGTCAGTGGGATGTGAGAGAGGAAACAGACACTGGGCCAGGAACTAGCAGTCTTTGCTGCTGGGACATCCCTGCCTGTTCAGTTTATTTAATTATTGAAATCTGATCTAATTCTGATTCCTCACCAGTGGATTAGCTCCAATGCTTTAAATATTTTCTTTTTCAGACATTTTAGAGAAAGCTTGTAGAATCAAGCTAGTAAATCACGGAATACAGTAATTTTTTGTCTAAACATTTGCTTGTTTATATGCCTTTGTGTATATTTCTGCTTTCTAAAGAGTGATATAAATAATTTTTGTCATCTGTTTTCAGTAGTCTGTATTTTTTTATATTTTACATTAACATAGACAATTGAAAGTTGACTTTATCCTAAAAGTTGATTTTATCTTTTATCCTTAAAGAATTCATAAAGTTATTTCACCTTTGAATATGACATAATTCATTTTCTGCCATTCTACTTATCAACATACAACAAAAGGAGCAAAATAGTGACTTTTCAAAATGTACATATTTCAGTTGTTTTGCCCAGAATGTGAGAGTATACTATCCTAAATTATGTCAATTATAGTTAACTCTACAATTTCCCAATCTACAGAAGAAAACAATTTTCTTTTTTACACATATTCAAATAAAATATAACAATAGAGAAAAACCTCACAGATACGGAGAGCAAACTATTGGTTACCAGAAAGAAGGGGATGGGGAAGGAACAAACCGGGGTGGGGTGCAGATTCAGAGGTACAAATTTCAGGTATAAAATAAATAGGTAACAGGGATGTCAGGTGAAGCACAGGGAATATAGTTAATGTTTTACAACCATCTATGGTATATAATCTATAAAAATATTGAGTCATTATGCTGTTCACCTGAAAGTAGTATAATATTGTAAGTCAACTATACTTAAAAGAAAGAAAAGAGAATAGTTTATACATCATTCATTCCAAAAAACATTTCTTTAATTCTTTCTGAGTGCCAGACATCATGCTCAACTGTAAAGTTAGATAAAAACAAATTGAAAATCAACACTTTCCAAGGTGTTTGAGCCAAGGCAAGTTGTTTTATCTACAAGTCCAAATATGTATGTTCATTCATATCTCTATCTATCTATCATAATTGTTCATAATTTTCTTGTTGCAATGTACACATAGTGTAAAGATAGGACTGACAAAGCATGGAGGTTAAGGTTCTGACTGGTATTTATGCTAGCTAGTGCCTTCAAACTGTGGTCCTAGAGAAGATTCCTGAAAGTCCCTTGGACAGCAAGGAGATCAAGCCAGTCTATCTTAAGGGAAATCAACCTTGAATACTTGCTGGAAGGACTGATGCTGAAGCTGAAGCTCCAGTATTTTGATCATCTGATGTGAACAGTCAACTCACTGGAAAATTCCCTCCTGCTGGGAAAGGTTGAGGGCAGAAGGAGAAGAAGGTGTCAGAGGATGAGATGGCTGGATGGCACCATGGATTCAATGGACATGAACTTGGGCAAACTTCAGGAGATGGTGAGGGATAGAGAGGCCTGGCATGCTGCAGTCCATGGGGATGCAAAGAGCTGGACATGACTGGGCAACTGAACAACAATGACAAATGCTTATTTGGACCACCCATTTGGCCTTTGATTTCATACTGGGTGGTGGTGTGTCAGGATGAATTGACCCTGCTGCAGAAAGTGACTAAAACTAAAAAAAAAAAAGAATAATAATAGCAGTCAATTTAGAAAGTACTTTTAGAAACATTTTCTAATGGAGAGGTCAGTAGTTTGCCCTTAAATTCATATTTCTTAATCTGTTTAAAGTATGTCTTGTCATTCATCATGTTACTTTGCAGGAACACTTTTAACTCTCATTTCATTTTACTTGATGTAGTGTAGATTCAATTGGCATGCTAGCAAATGTTCAGAAACATTATAACTCCAATTGGAATTTCTCTAGTTGGCACAAACAGTAAGATAATGAGACAACTGCAGATTTATGGCCTTCTGCTTCAAACCCCCATTTTCATCTGAAATGTAATTCAAAAAGATAGTCTTAAAACATACATGTATAAAATTTTTCCTATGTTAGAAATATAAAGTCTACAATAATACATTTAACATTCAAATAATTAGCTAAGCTATACGGATCAATATAAAATTAAATTTGAAAACATGTCCTATATATTAATAAATAAAAGTCTAAGTCAGTGCCAAGAGTTTAACTTATTCTTTGTTCTTAAAAAACATTGGCATCATATACTGTGACTGAAGTGTGGAAGTTTCCAAATATAGGGAATATTACATTACCAGTTTTCTACTTAATCTATGTATTATAAGAGCACAGATTCAATGTGATTATATACAGCAAAGTATGTTGTAATTTGAAGGCCCAGAAATTATATTTCTAATTTGTGCACATATTACAATTTGGTTACTTCCAGTGTATTAAATTGTTGGATTATTAGTGTTCTATAGAGATAGAGGGGCTTTCTTGGTAGCTCAGCTGGTAGTGAATCTGCCTGCAAAGCAGGAGACCCTGGTTCAATTCCTGGGTCAGGAAGATCCCCTGGAGAAGAGACAGGCTACCCACACCAGTATTCCTGAGCTTCCCTTGTGGCTCAGTCCATAAAGAATCTGCCTGCAATGTGGCAGACTTGCGTTCAATCCTTGGGTTGGGAAGATCCTCTAGAGGAGGGCATAGCAACCATAGGTATTCTTGCCTGGAAAATTGCCATTGACAGAGGAGTCTGGTGGGCAATAGTCCATGGGGTCACAAAGAGTTGGACATGATTGAGGGACTAAACAAAAGCACATAAAGACAGAAACATGAATTATGTGTAACAAGGTCAGCCACTTAAGGAAGTCCCAAAACACAAAAAGCCTATGATGATATTGAATCATATCAACAATCTTCAAGTGAACAGATGATATATTATCAGATAGTAGAAATGAAATTCCAAAAATAAAGTGTTTCATTGATGTTATAAATTCATAGAATTCTATCAGTTATCACAAAATCAAAAGTCAGCATTTGTTCTACTAATCAACTCATAGCTTTGTAATTGACATGGCAAACATGAGATATGGATAAAGTAAAGAAAACATAAATAAGGTTAGAGGCTTGGTGGGGAGATACTTTTGCTTTCTAGGGAAGTTTAAGTATTTGTCTCATTCTCAACTGATTTTCATCTGCAAGGTTTCAAGCTTTACGTCATGACCTGTTCTGAACTAATGAAAAATGAAAATTTATGTTACTTGGGAAATTACTCTTTCCAAGGAATATATGATTTAAAAAAAAAAAAAAACCACTACACATGTCCTCAGTTATAAGACAAAGACACACAAAAAGAGATTGTACAGTTTAATTAATTGATAGAATATTGATTGATTCCAGGTTCTCTTTCTTCCAGAAGAGCAGAGGTTATAGCATCTCAAAAAGTGAGTATTACACACAAAAGCCATGGTAAAGCCCAGCTCTGTTGTGTGAATTCTCTAATTCCTAAATTTGGAAAGATTTTAAAAGTGATTATACAAATAATGTATTTAAATATGTAGCAAGGGTGGTAAAAAGTTAGCTATTATTAGTATCTTCAGATAAAACACAAGATTAATTTGTAGAATATAATTTTCAATCTAATGCTATAATAATAGTGGTCCTATTACAGTTTGATCATTTCTAATATCCTTGATTTTGAATTAGTATTATTTAATTCAGTAGAAATTAAATATAATAAAGAAAATGAGTAGATGTTTAAGTTCACCTAATTTTTAAAATTATCTACATTAATCCTAGTTAGTATATCTTGGTGAAGTATGGCCAATGACATCTTCCCAATGAGTGGCAAGAAAAACAATGGCTGTTTTACATAAATGCTTTTGTAATTTACTTAATATTGACAGTCCACTCATAGACTGAATGACCATTAAGGAGGATGTGAGTGATAAAATCATTTGAGACATGATATCATAACTATAGCAATTTTCTCTCACATATCTGTGAAGTAGTAGCTACCATTAATAGTGTCTTTATTAAAGACCGATTAATTGGAGAAAATGACTTGATGTACCAGTTATGAAATACGTTATCTCATATCCTGGGGTTTCCAATCCAAGGCTATATATACAACAGTGCTCCACATATGCTTTAAGTTGGTGGACAATTTAATATAGCAAAAGATCCCAGAAATCATATATCTTGTGGCCAATAGGAAAAAGGATTATGGGTTGATTAATTTGCATAATCCACAGAAGAAAGTTTAGATTTAATAATAAATACAAGCATTCATTCCAACTCTTCAATTGATCCTATCTTAATTAACCTGAATGCTCAAGACATTAGTCTGGAGGTCATAGATCACAGAAATTATTTCACAAGCTGTGGAAGAACCAGTCTTACTGGTTTGGTCAAAGTGTCTCAATTTAGGTTGAATATTTCAACCACTATATGTATTGTAGGCTTCCCTTGTGGCTGAGCTGGTAAGACCTGGGTTCAATCCCTGAGTTGGGAAGATACCCTGGAGAAGGGAATGGCTACCCACTCCATTCTGGCCTGGAGGATTGCAGGGACTCTTTAGCCAATGGGGCCGCAAAGAGTGGGACATGACTGAGTGACTTTCACTTTCATATGTATTGTATCTTTATCAGATCAGATCAGATCAGTTGCTCAGTCGTGTCCGACCTTTTGTGACCCCATGAATCACAGCACGCCAGGCCTCCCTGTCCATCACCAACTCCCGAAGTTCATTCAGACTCACGTCCATCGAGGCAGTGATGCCATCAGCCATCTCATCCTCTGTTGTCCCCTTCTCCTCTTGCCCCCAATCCCTCCCAGCATCAGAGACTTTTCCAATGAGTCAACCCTTTACATGAGGTGGCCAAAGTACTGGAGTTTCAGCTTTAGCATCATTCCTTCCAAAGAAATCCCAGGGCTGATCTCCTTCAGAATGGACTGGTTGGATCTCCTTGCAGTCCAAGGGACTCTCAAGAGTCTTCTCCAACACCACAGTTCAAAAGCATCAATTCTTCGGTGCTCAGCCTTCTTCACAGTCCAACTCTCACATCCATACATGACCACAGGAAAAACCATAGCCTTGACTAGATGAACATTTGTTGGCAAAGTAATGTCTCTGCTTTTGAATATGCTATCTAAATTGGTCATAACTTTCCTTCCAAGGAGTAAGTGTCTTTTAATTTCATGGCTGCAGTCACCATCTGCAGTGATTTTGGAGCCCAAAAAAATAGTCTGACACTGTTTCCACTGTTTCCCCATCTATTTCCCATGAAGTGATGGGACCAGATGCCATGATCTTCGTTTTCTAAATGTTGAGCTTTAAGCCAACTTTTTCACTCTCCACTTTCACTTTCATCAAGAGGCTTTTGAGTTCCTCTTCACTTTCTGCCATAAGGGTGGTGTCATCTGCATATCTGAGGTTATTGATATTTCTCCCGGCAATCTTGATTCCAGCTTGTGTTTCTTCCAGTCCAGCGTTTCTCATGATGTATTCTGCATATAAGTTAAATAAACAGGGTGACAATATACAGCCTTGACGTACTCCTTTTCCTATTTGGAACCAGTCAGTTGTTCCATGTCCAGTTCTAACTGTTGCTTTCTGACCTGCATACAAATTTCTCAAGAGGCAGATCAGGTGGTCTGGTATTCCCATCTCTTTCAGAATTTTCCACAGTTTATTGTGATCCACACAGTCAAAGGCTTTGGCAGAGTCAATAAAACAGAAATAGATGTTTGTCTGGAACTCTCTTGCTTTTTCGATGATCCAGCGGATGTTGGCAATTTGGTCTCTGGTTCCTCTGCCTTTCCTAAAACTGGCTTGAACAACTGGAAGTTCACGGTTCACATATTGCTGAAGCCTAGCTTGGAGAATTTTGAGCATTACTTTACTAGTGTGTGAGATGAGTGCAATTGTGTGGTAGTTTGAGTATTCTTTGGCATTGCCTTTTTTGGGATTGGAATAAAAACTGACCTTTTCCAGTCCTGTGGCCACTGCCGAGTCTTCCAAATTTGCTGGCATATTGAGTGCAGCACTTTGACAGCAACATCTTTCAGGATTTGAAATAGGTCCACTGGAATTCCATCATCTCCACTAGCTTTGTTCGTAGTGATGCTTTCTAAGGCCCATTTGACTTCACATTCCAGGATGTCTGGTTCTAGGTCAGTGATCACACCATCGTGATGATCTGGGTCATGAAGATCTTTTTTGTACAGTTCTTCTGTGTATTCTTGCCACCTCTTCTTAATATCTTCTGCTTCTGTTAGGTCCATACCATTTCTGTCCTTTATCAAGCCTATCTTTCCAGTACTTTGTCCACCTCATGCGGAGAGTTGACTCATTGGAAAAGCCTCTGATGCGGGGAGGGATTGGGGGCAGGAGGAGAAGTGGACGACAGAGGATGAAATGGCTGGATGGCATCACTGACTCGATGGGCTTGAGTCTGGGTGAACTCCAGGAGTTGGTGATGGACAGGGAGGCCTGGCGTGCTGCAATTCATGGGGTTGCAAAGAGTTGGACACGACTGAGCGACTGATCTGATCTGATCTTGCATGAAATATTTCTTTGGTATCTCTGATTTTCTTGAAGACATCTCTAGTCTTTCCCATTCTGTTTTTTTCCTCTATTTCTTTGCATTGATCGCTGAGGAAGGCTTTCTTTTCTTTCTGTTCTTTGGAACTCTGCATTCAGATGTTTATATCCTTCCTTTTCTCCTTTGCTTTTCGCTTCTCTTCTTTTCACAGGATTTGTAAGGCCTCCCCAGACAGCCATTTTGCTTTTTTGCATTTCTTTTCCATGGGGATGGTCTTGATCCCTGTCTCCTGTACAAGGTCACAAACCTCATTCCATAATTCATCAGGCACTCTATCTATCAGATCTAGGCCCTTAAATCTATTTCTCACTTCCACTGTATAATCATAAGGGATTTGATTTAGGTCATACCTGAATGGTCTAGTGGTTTTCCCTACTTTCTTCAATTTAGGTCTGAATTTGGCAATAAGGAGTTCATGGTCTGAGCCACAGTCAGCTCCTGGTCTTGTTTTTGCTGACTGTATAGAGCTTCTCCATCTTGGGCTGCAAAGAATATAATCAATCTGATTTCGGTGTTGACCATCTGGTGATGTCCATGTGTAGTGTCTTCTCTTGTGTTGTTGGAAGAGGGTGTTTGTTATGACCAGTGCATTTTCTTGGCAAAACTCTATTAGTCTTTGCCCTGCTTCATTCCGTATTCCAAGGCCAAATTTGCCTGTTACTCCAGGTGTTTCTTAACTTCTTACTTTTGCATTCCAGTCCCCTATAATGAAAAGGCAGAGAAGGCAATGGCACCCCACCCCAGTACTCTTGCCTGGAAAATCCCATGGACGGAGGAGCCTGGTAGGCTGCAGTCCATGGGATCGCTAAGAGTCAGACACGACTAGGTGACTTCACTTTCACTTTTCACTTTCATGCATTGAGAAGGAAATGGCAACCCACTCCAGTGTTCTTTCCTGGAGAATCCCAGGGACGGGGGAGCCTGGTAGGCTACTGTCTATGGGGTCGCACAGAGTCGGACACGACTGAAGTGACTTAGCATAGCATAGCATAATGAAAAGGACATCTTTTTTGGGTGTTAGTTCTAAAAGGTCTTGTAGGTCTTCATAGAACCGTTCAACTTCAGCTTCTTTAGCGTTACTGGTTGGGGCATAGACTTGGATCACTGTGATATTGAATGGCTTTCCTTGGAAACAAACAGAGATCATTCTGTCATTTTTGATATTGCATCCAAGTACTGCATTTCAGACTCTTTTGTTGACCATGATGGCTACTCCATTTCTTCTGAGGGATTCCTGCCTGCAGTAGTAGATATAATGGTCATCTGAGTTAAATTCCCCCTTTCCAGTCCATTTCAGTTCGCTGATTCCTAGAATGTCGACATTCATTCTTGGCATCTCTTGTTTGACCACTTCCAATTTGCCTTGATTCATGGACCTGACATTCCAGGTTTCTATGCAATATTGCTCTTTACAGCATTGGACCTTGCCTCCATCACCAGTCACATCCACAGCTGGGTATTCTTTTTGCTTTGGCTCCATCCCTTCATTTTTCTGGAGTTATTTCTCCACTGATCTCCAGTAGCATATTGGGCACCTACTGACCTGGGGAGTTTCTCTTTCAGTATCCTATCATTTTGCCTTTTCATACTGTTCATGGGGCTCTCAAGGCAAGAATATTGAAGTGGTTTGCCACTCCCTTCTCCAGTGGACCACATACCATCAGATCTCTCCCCCATGACCCACCCATCTTGGGTTGCCCCACCGGTAAGGCTTAGTTTCATTGAGTTAGACAAGGCTGTGGTCCTAGTGTGATTAGATTGACTAGTTTTCTGTGCATATGGTTTCAGTGTGTTTGCCCTCTGATGCCCTCTTACAACACCTACGGTCTTACTTGGGTTTCTCTTACCTTGGGCGTGGGGTATTTCTTCATGGCTGCTGCAGCAAAGTGCAGCCGCTGCTCCTTACCTTGGACGAGAGGTATCTCCTCACCACCGCCCTTCCTTACCTTCAATGTGGGATAGCTCCTCTAGGCCCTCCTGCGCCCGTGCAGCCATGGCTCCTTGGACTTGGGGTTGGTCCTCCTGGCCACCGCCCCTGGCCTCGGACGCGGGGTAACTTATATAAATATAACAAATAACTCCCTAGTCAATAGCCAATATTATAAAAATATATCTAAATAAATAATGTTATATAATTTACATGAAGATTTTATTGAGTGTAGTTTAACTGTTAAGTGTTTGTTTTTTGTATACTAAATATTTAAAATATATCAGGGAAATTATAACTTTCAAGGAATTATAAGAGAACACTTTGGAGAAAAGTTACAGTTACATAAGTTACAGAATGGAAAAAGAAAATGGAAACTTCACAATAAAGAAGGGACACAAGGAGACATATTCTAGAACAATTCAAATAGAGTTCCAAAAAACAATAAAATATGCCCAGTTAAATTTGAATTTCAGATAATTGAAAAATATTTTTATTATAAGAATGTCCCATGAAGTGTAAATGTGACATATTTATATTAAAAGATTTTTTGGTTTTTCTGAAGTACAAATTTAACTGGGCATCCTGTATTTTTATTTGCTAAATCTGGCATTTATTCTTGAAGTGATCTTTTCAAGGAAATAGAATAAAAGGAAATAAAATTTAAAATGTTTAATAAATTAACAAATATAGTATGGCTAAAGTGTGTGTGGGTAAGTCAAATGCTAACATTTAAAAATAAAATACATACTATTATCTAAACACAAAACTATTTTCAAGACAAAACTCAAGAGATTGTTTTATTTTTACATCACAAAGAAAATATCATGGAGATTATTTATGTATTGATGTTTTATACATTCTATGTCAGCTATTCTAACTATTGGTTTAATATGACATAAGGAAATAATTGGTAAAGTACAGGTGAAGTTTTTGATAAGAATTTAGTTTCTAGAAGAATGTCATTTGCTTAGAAACCATTGGAACCCCTTTTATATTCAAATATTCTTTACATATTCACAGACCATTTTTCTTTATTGATTATGGCACTTGGAAATATTAATTGAATTACTGTTTATAAATACAGATGCTACAAGCATGCCAAAGACTCTGAAATTGCTGATGACAGAGTCTACAAGTCAATGTAAATATTTAAATAAAACCCAAAAATACAGCTGCTATGTTTATTTGCTAACGCTCAAAAGGAAATATTTATGTTACTTTTGTTTCAATCTGAAGCCATTGTACTCAGAAAACCATACAAAAATTGGCTGTATTTTTTAAATTTAGATATATTATTTCATACTCACAAAGCAACCTCTCTAGAACTGAGCACATAATGCATCTTAGGACACAAAAAATAACACATTAAAATTTTTCTTTAAGTGAAAAGGAGAGGGAGAGATATGGAGAGATGCTATTTCATTTATATCTAAAGATAGCATATGGTCTAAAGCAGAGTTTCGTAAGCTTGGTACTTTCAACATTAGGAGTCAGTTTGGAGGGTGGGGTTGGTTAAAATGCTCATATAGGATATTTAGAAGCATCCTTTGGTTCTATAGCAGCCCACAAGTTGGAAAAGTTACTGATGTTTTTTAGTTCAGTTTAGTGCAGTTGCTCAGTCGTGTCTGACTCTTTGCGATCCGAGCACGCCAGGCCTCCCTGTCCATCATCATCACCCGGAATTCACTCAAACTCACATCCATCGAGTCAGTGATGCCATCCAGCCATCTCATCCTCTGTCATCCCCTTCTCCTCCTGCCCCCAATCCCTCCCATCATCAGAGTCTTTCCCAATGAGTCAACTCTTCGCATGAGGTGGCCAAAGTACTGGAGTTTCAGCTTTAGCATCATTCCTTCCAAAGAAATCCCAGGGCTGATCTCCTTCAGAATGCACTGGTTGGATCTCCTTGCAGTCCAAGGGACTCTCAAGAGTCTTCTCCAACACCACAATTCAAAAGTATCAATTCTTAGGCGCTCACCTTTCTTCACAGTCCAACTCTCACATCCATACATGACCACAGGAAAAACCATAGCCTTGACTAGACGGATCGTTGTTGGCAAAGTAATGTCTCTGCTTTTGAATATGCTATCTAGGTTGATCATAACTTTCCTTCCAAGGAGTAAGCATCTTTTAATTTCACAGCTGCAATCACCATTCAATATGTGCTAGTTATACATATACACCATGCCTAATCATCATACACAAATTCAATTTATCTTACTTTTTAAATGACTTGTTTTTAGACAATCTTAAGATTCACAAAATATCACAATAATCCAAGTCTATGCCCCAACCAGTAACGCTGAAGAAGCTGAAGTTGAATGGTTCTATGAAGACCTATGAGACCTTTTAGAACTAACACCCAAAAAAGATGTCCTTTTCATTATAGGGGACTGGAATGCAAAAGTAGGAAGTCAAGAAGCACCTGGAGTAACAGGCAAATTTGGCCTTGGAATACGGAATGAAGCAGGGCAAAGACTAATAGAGTTTTGCCAAGAAAATGCACTGGTCATAACAAACACCCTCTTCCAACAACACAAGAGAAGACTCTACACATGGACATCACCAGATGGTCAACACCAAAATCAGATTGATTATATTCTTTGCAGCCAAAGATGGAGAAGCTCTGTAGAGTCAGCAAAAACAAGACCAGGAGCTGACTGTGGCTCAGACCATGAACTCCTTATTGCCAAATTCAGACTTAAAGTGAAGGAAGTAGGGAAAACCACTAGACCATTCAGGTATGACCTAAATCAAATCCCTTATGATTATACAGTGGAAGTGAAAAATAGATTTAAGGGCCTAGATCTGAAAGTCCATAGAACTATGGACTGAGGTTCGTGATCTTGTACAGGAGACAGGGATCAAGACCATCCCCATGGAAAAGAAATGCAAAAAAGCAAAATGGCTGTCTGGGGAGGCCTTACAAATAGCTGTGAAAAGAAGAGAAGCGAAAAGCAAAGGAGAAAAGGAAAGATAAAAGCATCTGAATGCAGAGTTCCAAAGAATAGCAAGGAGAGATAAGAAAGCCTTTCTCAGCGATCAATGAAAAGAAATAGAGGAAAACAACAGATTGGGAAAGACTAGAGATGTCTTCAAGAAAATTAGAGATACCAAGGGAACATTTCATGCAAAGATGGGCTCAATACAGGACAGAAACAGTATGGACCTAACAGAAGCAGAAGATATTAGGAAGAGATGGCAAGAATACACAGTAGAACTATACAAAAAAGATCTTCACGACCCAGATCATCACGATGGTGTGATCACTGACCTAGAGCCAGACATCCTGGAATGTGAAGTCAAATGGGCCTTAGAAAGCATCACTATGAACAAAGATAGTGGAGGTGATGGAATTCCA
The DNA here is from genome assembly GCF_029378745.1 of Bos indicus. NCBI lineage: Eukaryota > Metazoa > Chordata > Mammalia > Artiodactyla > Bovidae > Bos > Bos indicus. The sequence continues at coordinate 32,016,242 of NC_091776.1, read as the reverse complement.
GTGGAGCTATTCCAAATCCTGAAAGATGATGCTGTGAAAGTGCTGCACTCAGTATGCCAGCAAATTTGGAAAACTCAGCAGTGGCCACAGGACTGGAAAAGGTCAGTTTTTATTCCAATCCCAAAGAAAGGCAATGCCAAAGAATGCTCAAACTACTGCACAATTGCACTCATCTCACATGCTAGTAAAGTAATGCTCAAAATTCTCCAAGCCAGGCTTCAGCAATATGTGAACTGTGAACTTCCTGATGTTCAAGCTGGTTTTAGAAAAGGCAGAGGAACGAGAGATCAAATTGTCAACATCCGCTGGTTCATGGAAAAAGCAAGAGACTTCCCAACAAACATCTATTTCTGCTTTATTGACTATGCCAAAGCCTTTGACTTTGTGGATCACAATAAACTGTGGACAATTCTGAAAGAGATGGGAATACCAGACCACCTGACCTGCTTCTTGAGAAATTTGTATGCAGGTCAGGAAGCAACAGTTAGAACTGGACATCGAACAACAGACTGGAGTTCCAAATAGGAAAAGGAGTACGTCAAGGCTGTATATTGTCACCCTGCTTATTTAACTTATATGCAGAGTACATCATGAGAAACGCTGGGCTGGAAGAAGCACAAGCTGGAATCAAGATTGCCGGGAGAAATATCAATAACCTCAGATATGCAGATGACACAACCCTTATGGCAGAAAGTGAAGAGGAACTAAAGAGCCTCTTGATGAAGGTGAAAGAGGAGAGTGAAAAAGTTGGCTTAAAACTCAACATCCAGAAAATGAAGATCATGGCATCTGGTCCCATCACTTCATGGGAAATGGATGGGGAAACAGTGGAAACATTGGCTGGCCTTATTTTTTTGGGCTCCAAAATCACTGCAGATGGTGACTGCAGCCATGAAATTAAAAGACGCTTACTCCTTGGAAGGAAAGTTATGACCAACCTAGATAGCGTATTCAAAAGCAGAGACATTACTTTGCCAACAAAGGTCCATCTAGTCAAGGCTATGGTTTTTCCTGTGGTCATGTATGGATGTGAGAGTTGGACTGTAAAGAAGGCTGAGCACTGAAGAATTGATACTTTTGAACTGTGGTGTTGGAGAAGACTCTTGAGAGTCCCTTGGACTGCAAGGAGATCCAACCAGTCCATTCTGAAGCAGATCAGCCCTGGGATTTCTTTGGAAGAAATGATGCTAAAGCTGAAACTCCAGTACTTTGGCCACCTCATGAGAAGAGTTGACTCCTTGGGAAAGAGTCTGATGATGGGAGGGATTGGGGGCAGGAGGAGAAGGAGACGACAGAGGATGAGGTGGCTGGATGGCATCACTGACTTGATGGACGTGAGTCTGAGTGAAGTCCGTGAGTTGGTAATGGACAGGGAGGCCTGGCATGCTGGGAATCATGGGGTCATAAAAAGTCGGATAGGACTGAGCGACTGAACTGAACTGAACTGAACAGAGATTTCTCATATACCCTCTGATACCAAACATGGATAACCTCTCCCATTATCAACATCCCCCACCAGAGTGGTACACAACTGATGACCATACACTGACACATCATTATCACCCAAATTTCACAGCGTACATTAGGGTTCACTCAGGGTTGTACATTCTGTGGGTTTGACAACTTTATACTAACATGTGTCTATCATTATGGTATCTGCTCTGCCAAACTCTGCAACCCCTGGCAACCACTCATCTTTTTACTATCTTCATAATTTTGCCTTTTCTAGAATGCTATGCAGTTGGAATCATATACTACATCGCCTTCTTTTATCAGCTTCTTTCACTTAACACAATGCATTTAATGCTCCTCCATGTATTTGCACGGCTTCATAGCTCATTATCTTCTGTTGTTCAGTTGCTAAGTCTTGTCTGACTCTTTGTGACCCCATGGCCTGCAACACACCAGGCTTCTCTGTCCTTCACTGTTTCCTGTAGTTTGCTCAGACTCATGTCTATTGAGTCAGTGATGCCATCCAACCATCTCATCCTTTGTCATCCCCTTCTCCTCCTGCCCTCAATCTTTCCCAGCATCAGGGTCTTTTTGAGTGAGCTAGCACTTCGCATCAGGTGGCCGAAGCTTCAGCTTCAGCATCAGTCTTCCCAGTGACATTTCAGGGTTGATCTCCTTTAGGATTGACTGCTTTGATCTCCTTGCTGTCCAAGGGACTCTCAAGAGTCTTCTCTAGCACCACAATTCGAAAGCATCATTACCTTTTAGCACAGATTAATATTTCATTGTCTTGATGTACCACCATTTATTTATCCATTTAGCTACTGGAGGACATCTTAGTGGTTTCCAGTTTGAGCAAAGCAATTAGCACTTATGAACAAAGCTGCTATAAACATCCATGTGCAGGTTTTTGTATTGATACTACGTTTTCAACTCCTTTGGGTAAATAACAAGGATCACAATTGTTGGATCTCATGGTAAGGGTATATTCAGAGGTGTTAAGAACTTTGAAAATTTTTATTGTTTCCTGGACATTTTGTCTATTCTGACTGGATACTCAGAGTTCATTTAAATTATTCTATCAGGGAATCATCTTCTTTAGATTTAACATGTAGACCCTGGCCTTCTGTGGGATGATAGTAAAAGTTTTGGAATTTCTGCAGTATGATTTTGGTCTGATTGGTTTCTCTGGTGTTGCTGGGAGTGTCAGTGTTCTCGGCCAGTGTTGCCCAAAACAGCATTCCTGTAAGTATCCTCTCTAATCAACATGTCGCAGAAAAGCAATTATGCATGATATGCAGAGACAAGGTAAATGACATAATCTGGGATTAGTGTGGGGGAACAAAATTTGGTTTTAGGGAAGAAATGCATATTTGTGTTTATACAATTGGAAATCATAATATAATTTAAATAATCTGAAAACAAATTATGTTACTTTTTTTTTTTTAGTGTTAGAAATGGTGATGATTAAGGAAATATAATTTTGTTAAGTTTCAGAATTGCCTACAGGAAGAAATTTAGTCACCAGTAATGAATGCATCAACTATAAACCTGTCACACAAATTTCTTGGGATTTTAAAAGCTTGTATTTAGTGTATTAAATTACCATTACCCAATTACATGACTTTTTATTGCTTCATCAAAAGAAAACTTATACTAATAGTATGTGAGTCAGCAATTAGAATGGTAATGAAATGTAAACACAAATCACAAGTATAAGAGTCTTTAAATTTCAAAACAGGAAAACTCAATTCATCTCTTTACCCATCCTGAATTGATATAAATGGCTCACATTATAAATGAGTCCAATTATAATGTCATCTATTAGTTAGCATTTGTCTTCAGGTTAATTGTGCATTTAACAACAACAACAACAATAAAGAAATGAGGAAAGGTTAAATTTCATAAGGTTTCAAAACCTATCGACTAAATAATTTTCAAATTAAATTTAAGAACCACTAATCTAGAGAAGACCATTTCTTACCAGCACATATTAACTTGAAAAAACAATTAATATTGAATAGGATCTCATGACAAAAATAATTGCAGTCTCTGGGGTCTTGAAACATAAAAGAAAAAGCAGGAAATTCTTGTTTAGAAATTGCCTGACTTGAGTCCTGTAGAATCTCTTCAGATTAAACTACTTTTTAATTTCTGTATATCACCCAGACTGAATTTATTCATAAGAAATGTATTTGCAAAATACTGATTACATAAAATAATTTTTAAAAGCACTAGTTACTTGTTACTCTCAATTCATTTGAGTAAAGTTAGTGGTGATGAGGTATAAAGGACAAATCTGAGAGCTTTCCTGCTGTCTTCAGTTAATGACTGCAGTGAACGAGGTGAATTTTCTCTCAGGTAAACATGGACCTTCCATGTGTGTGACGAGAAACTTAAGGCCTCATCATTTAAGACAGGAAAGCCCTGCTCCTGGGACCTACTGTGCACTGCTTAGTCACCCCTATATTGCCCATGAAAAACAGAAGCACATGCTGTATATATGGTTTTGTGACTGGCTTCTTTAACTTAGCATAATGTTTCTGAGAATCTATGATTGTATATGTAACCATGGTTCATGTTTTTGTGGCAGTATAGTATTGCATTGGATGAATATATCTCAATTTAAGTATTGTCCAATTTTAAATTATAAGAGTAATGTTGTTACAAATGCTTTCAACTATATTTTGGTGGACATATGTACTCAATGCTCATGCATCATATATATAGGAGAATTTCCAAGAAATAGGGTAGGTATATATTCCTTTAAGTAGATTTGGATTGTTATGTCTTGTTGATATACTGATTCTTTTATCAACATGAAATGTCCCTTTTTAATCACTGAAATACTCCATGAGGCAAGATCTTTTTTCCCCAATGTTAGCACAGTCATCCAGATTTAATTTGGATAAAATTTGCATGGTATATTTCCCTGTAATTTTACTTTTAATCTCTAGGTGTTTTAGAAAGGCTTTTTTTTTTTTTTTTTTTTTTTTTTGTGAACAGTGTACAGTTGGGTCTTTTAAAACTTCTTAAATATTTGGGTTTAAGTAATCACCTTGATATTAGCTTTATATTTGTCCCAATCAAGGCTTGTTTCCTTTATCCTTCTTCATTTAATTACTATTGTACTAACAAGTACTATTTTACTATATTCTATTTTTAATACACATTTCTGTGACTCTTAACATTAGTTTTTCATTGATTACTCTAGAAATCAATATATCTTTATCACAGTCTACCTCAAATATGTAGGGCTACATATACAAAAAAAAAAAGACAAAAATATTATAACAGTTAATTTATCCTACATTTGTCATTTTTATTGTTATACTCTAATTCTAGTAAAAACCCAAATTGCACTGTCTTTATTGTAGCTTTAGCAATCAACAGTCTTTTGAAAGTGTTAGTCAATTAGTCGTGTCTGACTCTTTGCCACCCCCTGGACTATAGCCCAACAGGCTCTTCTGTCCATGGAATTCTCCAGGCAAGAATATTGGAGTGGATTGCCATGCCCTCCTCCAGGGGATTTTCTCAACCCAGGGATCAAACCTTAGACTCCTGCACTACAGTCAGATTCTTTACTATCTAAGTCACCAGGGAAGCCCTACAGTCTTTTATAATTAATGTTATATTTACTTTTTCTACTTACTTTTTCTGGAGTTAACCATTTCTTCTTACAATTTCTTCCATCTGCAATCATTTTTCTTTAGCCAAATTAACTTCCTTTAATATTTCTTGTCTTTTCATAATGTTCATGGGATCTCAAGGCAAGAATACTGAAGTGGTTTGCCATTCTCTTCTTCAGTGGATCAGGTTTTGTCAGAACTCTCCACCATGACCCAAAGAGTATACAAAGGCAAAAAGATATGACATTGAAAGGTGAACTCACCAGGTCAGTAGGTGCCCAATATGCTACTGGAGAAGAGTGGTGAAATTAACTCCAGAAAGAATGAAGAGATGGACCCAAAGGAAAAACAATGTCCAGTTTAGGATGTGACTGGTGATGGAAGTAAAAGGTTATGCTATAAAGAACAATATTGCTTAGGAACCTGGAATGTTAGGTCCATGGGCCAAACAGGAGATGTCAAGACTGAACATCAACATTTTAGGAGTCAGAGAACTAAAATGAACTGGAATGCGTGAATTTAATTCAGATGACCATTATATCTACTGCTGCTACTGCTAAGTCGCTTCAGTCGTGTCCTACTCTGTGCGACCCCATAGACGGCAGCCCACTAGGCTCCCCCGTCCCTGGGATTCTCCAGGAAAGAACACTGGAGTGGGTTGCCATTTCCTTCTCCAATGCATGCAAGTGAAAAGTGAAAGTGAAGTCGCCTAGTCATGTCCGACTCTTAGCAATCCCATGGACTGCAGCCCACCAGGCTCCTCCGTCCATGGGATTTTCCAGGCAAGAGTTCTAGAGTGGGGTGCCATTGTCTTCTAACTAGCATGGGCACAAATCCTTTAGAAGAAATGGAGCAGTCCTCATAGTCAACAAAAGAGTTCAAAGTGCAGTACTTGGGTTCAGCTCAAAAATGACAGAATGATCTGTGTTCATTTCCAAGGCAAACCGTTCAATATCACAGTAATCAAGTCTATGCCTCAACCAGTAATGCTGAAGAGGATGAAGTTGAATGGTTCTATGAAGACCTACAAGTCCTTCTAGGACTAACATCCAAAATAGATGTCCTTTTTATCATAGGGGACTAGAATGCAAAAGTAGAAAGTCAAGAGATACCTGGATAACAAACAAATTTAGCCTTGGAGTACAAAATGAAGCACATCAAAGCCTAACAGAATTTTGCCAAGAGAATACACTGGTCATAGCAAACACCCTCTTTCAACAACATAAGAGAAGACTCTACACATGGATATCACCAGATGGTAAATAACAAAATCAGATTGATTATATTCTTTGCAGCCAAATACGGAGAAGCTCTATACAGTCAGCAAAAACAAGACCAGGAGCTGACTGTGGCTCAGATCATGAGCTCCTTACTGTAAAATTCAGACTTAAATTGAAGAAAGTAGGAAAAAACCACTAGACCTTTCAGGTATGACCTAAATCAAATCCCTTATGATTATACAGTGGGAGGGACAAATAGATTCAAGGGATTAGATATGATAGACAGAGTGCCTGAAGAACTATGGATGGAGGTTCATGAGATTGTAAATGAGGCAGTGGCCAAGACCATTCCCCAAAAAAGAAATGAGAAAAGGCAAAATAGTTGTCTGAGGAAGCCTTACAAATAGCTGAGAAAAGAGAAGCGAAAGGAAAAGAAGAAAAGGAAAGATATACCCTTTTGAATGCAGAGTTCCAAGCAACAGCAGGGAGAGATAAGAAAGCCTTCCTCAGTGATCAGTGAAAACAAGAAGAGGAAAACAATAGCATAGGAAAGACTAGAGATCTCTTCAAGAAAATTAGAGATACCAAGGGACCTTTTCATGCAAAGATGGGCACAATAAAGGACAGAAATGGTATGGACCTATCAGAAGCAGAAGATATTAAGAAGAGGTGGCAAGAATACACGTAAGAACTATATAAAAGAAGATCTTCATGATCCAGATAACCACGATGGTGTGATCACTCACCTAGAGCCAGACATCCTGGAATGTGAAGTCAGTTGGGCCTTAGGAAGCATTACTATGAACAAAGCTAGTGGAGGTGATGGAATTCCAGTTGAGATGTTTCAAATCCTAAAAGATGATGCTGTGAAAGTGCTACACTCAATATGCCAGCAAATTAAGAAAACATCAGTGGCCACAGGACTGGAAAAGGTCAGTTTTCATTGCTATCCCAAAGAAAGGCAATGCCAAAGAATGTTCAAACTACTGCACAATCGCATTCATCTCACACACAAAATTCTCCAAGTCAGGCTTTTACAGTAGGTGAACCGAAAACTTCCAGATGTTCAAACTGGATTTAGAAAAAGAAGAGGAACCAGAGATCAAAATGCCAACATCCGTTGGATCATCGAAAAAGCAAGGGAGTTCCAGAATAACATCTACTTCTGTTTTAGAGACTACGCCAAAGCCTTTGATCTGTGTGGATCACAACAAACTGTGAAAAACTCTAAGAGATCAAAATACCAGACCACCTTACTTGTCTCCTGCAAAATCTGTGTGCAGGCCAAGAAGCAACAGTTAGAACCAGACATGGAACAACAGACTGGTTGTAAATTGGGAAAGGAGTACATCGAGGTTGTATATTGTCACCCTGCTTATTTAACTTCTATGCAGAGTACATCACACAAAATGCCAGGCTGGATGAAGCACAAGTTGGAATCAAGATTGTCAGGAGAAATATCAATAACCTCAAATACACAGATGACACTACCCTTATGGCAGAAAGCAAAGAAGAACTAAAGAGCTTGGCGTACTGCAAGTCCATGGTGTCACAGAGTCGCACACAGCTAAGCATTCGAACTGAACTGAATATTTCTTATAGGTCAGATGTGCTGACCATTTGCCATTTATTCAATATGTCTTGAAAAGACTTGTTTCAACTTCATTTTGAAATACTACTGTCCCTAAGATTGGCATTTTTTTTTCAATACATTAAGAAAACTTCAGATGGCAGGGACCTAGTTGACCTAGGCAGCAACCAGGACCCCTGAGCTGCAATTGTGGCAAGAGGAAAGAGCCAGTCAGTGAAGTTTGAGGGCTCAAAGATTAAAAAAAAAAAGAAAAAAAAAAAGTACATGCTTCAGTATTTTATCACTTCCATAGTTATCTTAATACACAAAATATGTTTTCTTTCTCTGACTATTTTGCTTTCCTTCAGTTTGACTAGGATGCGAGAGGCTGTTTTCTCTATATTAACTCTGCTTAAGTTTACCTTTGCTGCTGTTCAGATGCCAAGCCACATCTGACTCTTTATGACCCCCATGGACTGCAGCACTCTAGGCTTCCCTGTCCTTCACCATGTCTCAGAGCTTACTCAAACTCATGTCCATTGAGTCTGTGATGCCATCCAACCATCTTGTTTTTGTTGTCCCCTTCTCCTCCTGCCTTCAGTCTTTCCCTTCATCAGAGTCTTTTCATATGAGTCAGCTCTTCACATCAGGTGGCCAAAGCATTGGAGCTTCAGCTTCAGCATCAGTCCTTCTTCCAGTGAATATTCAGGGTTAATTTCCTTTAGGATTGACTGGCTTGATATCCTCGTTGTCCAACCGACTCTCAAGAGTCTTCTCAAGCACCACAACTTGAAAGCATCAATTCTTTGGCATTCAGCCTTCTTTACGGTCCAGTTCTCCCATTCATGGGCTTCCCTGGTAGCTCAGCTGGTAAAGAATCCACCAGCAATGCGGGAGACCCGTGTTCAATCCATGATTAGGAAGATTCCCCTGGAGAAGGGAAAGGCTACCCATTCTGGTATTCTTGCCTGGAAAATTCCATGGACAGAGGAGCCTGGTGGGCTACAGTCCATGGGGTTGCAAGGAGTTGGACATGACTGAGCGACTTTCACTTCACTTCACTTCTCACATCCATATGACTACTGGAAAAACCACAACTTTGACTACCAGAACTTTGTTGGCAAAATGATATCTCTGCTTTTTAATACGCTGTCTGTCATAACTCTTCTTCCAAGGAGCAAGAGGTTTTTTTGTTTGTTTTGTTTTTAATTCCATGGCTGTAATCACCATCCACAGTGATTTTGGAGCCCAAGAAAATAAAATCTGTCACTTTTGCCACTTTTTCTCCATCTGTTTGCCATGAAGTGATGCAACCAGATGCCATGATCTTCGTTTTTTGAATGTTGAGTTTTAAGCAGCTTTTTCACTTTCCTCTTCCACCCACTCAAGAAGTTCTTTAGTTCCTCTTCACTCTCTATCATTAGAGTGGTATCATCTGTATATCTGCAGTTGCTGATATTTCTCAAGGCAATCTTCACTCCAGTTTTGAATCATCCATACTGGCATTTCACATGATGTACTCTGCATACAAGTTAAATAAGCAGGATGACAATATATAGCCTTGATGTACTCATTTCTCAATTTTGAACAAGTCCTTGTTTTATGTCCAGTTCTAACTTAGTTTTCTTTTTAATTTATGAGCTAGTATTTTTAGCAAATTAGAAGAACTTCATCATTTTTTTTAATTAAAAATATTTCTTCCATGTCATTCTCTTTGGCATTCCAATTACACATAGGTTAAACTTACTGATCATATCCCACATTTATTTAATTTCTGATCTTTATTCTTCATTATTTTTCTCTTGGCACTTTAGCTGTATATTTTCTATCAGTTTTTTATTTTATGAATATTGTATTCTGCAGTGTCTAGTCTAATGTTAAACTCACGTGACCAATTTGAGATATAGTATTTGCATTTACAGAATGTATATTTATTAATATATAATTATATTTAATATATACTCATTATATTTAATTATTTTGTGTATATTCTAAATATTTGTTAAATACTCTGTAGTTTCATTCATTCTATCCATATCTTCTATATTTAAAAATATAGCAATTATAATTATTTTGAAATTCTTGTCTGTTAACTTCAGTATTTAAACATTTCCATATCTGCTTTTAATAACTATTTTATTTTTTAATCATCTTTGAATTATTTGTGCTTCTCCATATGTCAAATAATTTTTAAATTTATGTGTGTTAGTAACATTATAGAGATTTTGGATTTGTTATTTCCCTGTATCACATTTTAAGTTTTGTTCATGCAGAAATTAAGTTACTGGCAGACTACTTTATCCTGCTGAGACTTTAAACCAAGTCTTGGTAAGGAGGATCTAATTCAGTTTTGCCTTTGCTGCTACTGTGTACTCCCTTTCCTTTTGGGGCATGCTTTGCTATACTTTGCTGCTTTCAAGTAAATTACCTGAAGAGTTGGCAATGTCCTTCTGCTGCAGCTGGGCCAGAGCTACAACATTTCTCTAACTCTGTGCAAATCCTTGAACCACTTTTCAGTTCCCAGATTGCAGCAGATGTTCTATGCCAGGAATCCTTTCATGGCATACTATGCACCTATAGCTTAGGAGTTGGCCAAAGACCAAGGAAAATCCTTTCAAATGTTATTGGAGTTCATTCTTTGTGGAGTCCTAGCAGCCAATGACAACCCACTTTTTCTTGCCTGGAAAATCCCATGGACAGAAGAGCCTGGTAGGCTGCAGTCCATTGGGTCGCGAAATGTCAGACATGACTGAGTGACTTCACTTTCACTTTCCTGCATTGGAGAAGGAAATGGCAACCCACTCCAGTGTTCTTGCCTGGAGGATCCCAGGGATGGCGGAGCCTGGTGCGCTGCGGTCTATGGGGTCGCACAGAGTAGGACACGACTGAGCGACTTAGCAGCAGCAGCACTTTTTCAGTTGTATACTCTTATGTACAAAAAACATCTCAAGATTTTTTTTTTGCTTAAAAAAACAATATCCATTTATTTGGATATCATTGGATCTATGGTTTGTGTAGGGCTCAACAGGATAATTCACTTTATATTTTCTTCATGTGGTATTTGCTGGGGTAGTTCTACTAGAGCTGGAAGATATGAGATGGCTTCACTCAAATATCTACTGTGCTATCTTGCATATTTGGAACACCTCGGGGGTCCCTTTCTCTCTTTTTGCTATTTCTTAACTTGTAGAATCTTTCTTTCTAAACATTACCATTCTCCAAAGCAGTGTCATTGGAATTCTTAACCTGGCTATTGCCTTCCCCAGATAAAAACTACAAGGAAGTTCTCAAGGTGTGAGTTTAGAATTTCAAGATAATCACATTTGTTTCATAAAATTGCTAAAAAAAAAAAAAAAAAGTCCTATGTTTTGAGAATATAAATGGGAGAGTTTAGACTTTGTTGTTAATAGAAGTATATGCTTACAGGAATGGCCATTTTCACAGATAGCATGATTAACATCATAGTTAGAAAATATTATTTCTCTGGACTCAAGCTGAAATCCAAGCCTTGCATTGCCATATGCTTTGCTTGTTTATACTGTTTTTATATACTAAAATGAGGATTCCTTAAGTGAGTTTTTAGTACCGTGTAGATTTCTGTCTCTAGCCAATGTGGCAACAAGCCTATACCAACGGTGTGTTTTACTTTCAATAAAGCACTTTATCCTAGTGTATGAAACTTGCTTCTCTGTCCTCTCAATGACCATGTTAGTGTCTGCTGGCCAAAAGGCCCCTGGGCCTCTTGTTAAATGTTATTAAAAAAAAAAAAACACATGTACTTACAGTAATAAAAGCAATAAAGCTCTAGCATAGAGAATAAGATCAATGGAACAATGTCCAGAAACAGATATAAATATGTTTGATTACACTTTAACTTTTTAACAGTAAAGGACACAAACTGATATGAGAATAACTGTGTATATCACAATAAATCTAGCTCTATCTCACATTATGGCAAATATGAAGTTTATCTTTTTATAAATTAATTACTTACAAACAATTCTAATGAATTCTACAACACAATTTAAGATACTATTGTTTTGTAATCATCTTCTAATGGGGAAAATTTTTTAAGTAAGATGTAAAATATAAAACATAAATAAGACCATTGATATAATTATGTAAAATAAATACAAAACTCTGAATTATGATTGAACAAAATTTTAAAAGTTGACATATTGGGAAGAGATTTTGTAAAGTATGTGACTGAAACAGGATCAAAATATTTCATATAAAAAGGAATGATCCTCCAAATCAATAAGAGCATGACATATAACCCATTAGAAATAAAGGGGAGGGCATGAACAAAATTATGAGCAGGTGCACTTAAAAACACCCCTCATCTCCTAGGTAATAAGGTAACTGAACTTGTAACAAGATTCATCATATTTTTTCTTTTGAACAAGAAAAAAATGAAAACTTTCAGAATACTTTTTTAAATAAATTGTGCATGAAGTAGAATTGCCATCAACTACTGATGTACAAATAAATTTGAAACAGATTTGTGGAGAGTGTTAATAACTTGATAATACCTACCAAATATAATAATAGCTATAAAATATTTTTGATTAAGAACTTCCATTGATTGGTAGCTTAAAAATAATACCAAGAACATATACATGTACATAACCTGTGGTAGTGACATTTTGGTAAAAACTCATATGGAGATGCTCAAATATGTGATGTATCCTGAGAAATGCTATAAGCCATAGGGTAATAAAGCAAATTTCAGAATGGTATGTATGGAAGTTATTTGTTTAAATAAAATTACATGCATACCTGTTAATACATGGGCTTCCCTGATGATTAGGACAGTAAAGACTCTGTCAGCAATGCAGGAGACCTGGGTTGAATCCTTGGGTGGTGCTTATTTATATATACACATCTTGTTTAATATACATGTAAATTCCAGCTATTACAGAGGATTTCATTGTTTCTATGCCTTTCTATTATCAGTTTTACTATTGTAAAATGCTGTTAAGTTCTATTTGTGTTTCTCATTAGCTGTCTGAACACAGCAAATCTCCCTAATTTGAGTTTCCTAATCTGTAAAACAGAGACAATTAAATCAGCCTTGCCTGGATTTTGTGACAATTGAGCTAACATATATGTGTATAGCTGTATATGAGTTTAGTCAGTTGGTTCTCTTAAGTATTGCTGACTTTGAATATTCTGAAATATATTTGATCTTTTGTTCATGAAGACATTTTTCTTTTGAGTTCCAAGGGAAGGCACCAAGAACGGCCATGTGGAAGTCTGTTACGCAAATTAATAGCTATTGCTTAAGAGGCCTCCTTTCCAGGAAAAACAATGTCTCTGTTGTTTCAACCTATGTAGTTTCTTTTTTATTATTATGACACTAATACTTAATTCAACAAAAATGTTCACGAAGAGGATAACCTATCAAAACCATTTCTGAAAAATCTTTCACATTGCTTATGCCTATTTTGTATGATTCTAGTAATATTATTTTATGAACATCAGAACATTGAATAATTTCAGTGTGACCTCAGGTCAGATTCTGAGATTCCGCTGGAAACTCACAGTTTTTGTTTCTGTGTATATTGTTGTTGTTTAGCTGCTAAGTCATGTCTGACCCTTTCAGGACCCCATGGACTATAGCCCACCTGGCTCCTTTGTCCATGGGATTTCCCAGCCAAGATTAGTGGAGTGGATTGCCATTTGCTTCTCCAGTGGATCTTTCTGACACAGGGGTCGAATCATTGTCTCCTGTATTGGCAGGCGGGTTCCTTACCACTGAGTCACCAGGGAAGAGCAAAAAGAGCTAACTTCAACTTCTTCAAATCTAGAAGAAACCATGATTTCTATTTGTTTGTTGTTGCTGTTGTTTTAGTAGCTAAGTCGTGTCTGACTCTTTGCAACCCCATGGTCTGTAGCCCACCAGGCTCCTCTGCATGGAATTTTCCAGGCAAGGACAGTGGAGTGGGTTACCACTTTCTCCTCCAGGGGATCTTCCCAACCCAGGGACTGAAACCGTGTCTCCTACGTCTCCTGCAGTGTATGTATATTTTGTGGTACGTTACCAAGGAAAATGGATAAATGCTCTGGTTGAACAATGCCATTTGCATTTAAAATTCTTAAGGGCAGAATGTCTCTAAGTTTCTTTCATTTTTATTGTGAATAAAATTGACATAACATTATACTGGTTTTAGGTGTTGAATGTAATGATTCAATACCTGTATATTTTGCAAAATGATCACCACAAGAAGTCCATTTAACATCTGTCACCATCTATAGTGTGTCTAAAATTCTGTGAAAGAGAGTCTCTAAATTTCTTTTGGGAAGGTATCATAGTAAACCATCAAAATTTAATACAAAAATGATGAACAAGAGAAGAGGTTGTGAAGAGGTTGTAAAAAGAAAAATAAGTACTTCTAAGTTTTATTCATCAACAAAATAAGGGATGAATTACTGAGAGTCACAGTTTCCTTAGTTTATTGAAGGCTAAAATATATTTTTAAAATATCAAGGGTTATAATTCTGTGTAGCAGAAGAGATCACTGTAAAGATGAGAAGAGAAATGGGGAGGAAAGTACTTTTAGTATGAATCAAACCAATCACCTTTAAAAAAATTTTTTTTTAATTATTATTAATATTATTTTTTTACTTTACAATATTGTATTGGTTTTGCCATACATCAACATGCATCCGCCATGGGTGTACACGTGTTCCGCATCCTGAACCCCCATCCCACCTCCCTCCCCATACCATCCCTCTGGGTCATCCCAGTGCACCAGCCCCAAGCTTCCTGTATCCTGCATCAAACTTGGACCGGTGATTCGTTTCTTATGTGATATTATACATGTTTTCTGTAGTCCATGGGGTCGCTAAGAGTCGGACATGACTGAGCGACTTCACTTTCACTTTTCATACATGTTTTAATGCCATTCTCCCAAATCACCACCTCCCCCTCCTCCCACAGAATCCAAAAGACTGTTCTATACATCTGTGTCTCTTTTGCTGTCTCGTATACAGGGTTGTCATTACCATCTTTCTAAATTCCATATATATGCATTAGTATACTGTATTGGTGTTTTTCTTTCTGGCTTACTTCATTCTGTATAATAGGCTCCAGTTTCATCCACCTCATTAGAACTGATTCAAATGTATTCTTTTTAATGGCTGAGTAATACTCCGTTGTGTATATGTACCACTGCTTTCTTATCCATTCTTCTGCTGATGGACATCTAGGTTGCTTCCATGTCCTGGCTATTATAAACAGTGCTGCAATGAACATTGGGGTACATGTGTCTCTTTCAATTCTGGTTTCCTCGGTGTGTATGCCCAGCAGTGGGATTGCTGGGTCATATGGTCTATTTCCAGTTTTTTAAGGAATCTCCACACTGTTCTCCATAGTGGCTGTACTAGTTTGCATTCCCACCAACAGTGTAAGAGGGTTCCCTTTTCTCCACACCCTCTCCAGCATTTATTGCTTGTAGACTTTTGGATCCCAGCCATTCTGACTGGCATGAAATGGTACCTCACTGTGGTTTTGATTTGCATTTCTCTGATAATGAGTGATGTTGAGTATCTTTTCATGTGTTTGTTAGCCATCTGTATGTCTTCTTTGGAGAAATGTCTATTTACTTCTTTGGCCCATTTTTTGATTGGGTCGTTTATTTTTCTGGAATTGAGCTGCAGGAGCCACAGTCATCAAGACAGCATGGTACTGGCACAAAGACAGAAATATAGATCAATGGAACAAAATAGAAAGCCCAGAGATAAACCCACACACCTATGGACACCTTATCTTTGACAAAGGAGGCAAGAATATACAATGGAGAAAAGACAAGCTCTTTAACAAGTGGTACTGGGAAAACTGGTCAACCACTTGTAAAAAAATGAAACTAGAACACTTTCTAACACCATACACAAAAATAAACTCAAAATGGATTAAAGATCGAAACATAAGACCAGAAACTATAAAACTCTTAAAGGAGAATATAGTCAAAACACTCTCCGACATACATCACAGCAGGATCCTCTGTGACCCACCACCCAGAATATTGGAAATAAAAGCAAAAATAAACAAATGGGATCTAATTAAAATTAAAAGCTTCTGCACAACAAAAGAAACTATAAGCAAGGTGAAAAGACAGCCTTCAGAATGGGAGAAAATAATAGCAAATGAAGCAGCTGACAAACAACTAATCTCAAAAATATACCAGCAACTCCTGCAGCTCAATTCCAGAAAACAAACCAATCACCTCTTTTTGCTTATTGTCTGGATTGCAAAGACTGCTTTATCTGCTCTGGCTTTTCACGTCATATGGAATTCTCATATGCTGCTGGGTCTCTTGCTCTCATATTTCCCAGTGGTTTAAAGTAAGATGATAAATCTTTATTAACATTTACATGAGGTTGCATAAGCATCCTATTTTTGTCTGCTATTCAGGAACATATGTAACATGTGGTACACAGTTAAAAACAAAGAAAATAAAATGAAAAAGACAAAAAGTCAATTTTTTTGTCCATGTGCTTGTGCTTCAACATAGCTACCACTTCAGTGTTACTATCCTCACATAAGGGTCAATATTCAGAAAAGTATCATGAAGAGTACTGGAGAATAATCACTGCAGATAATAACTGTTTAGGTTGATAAATTTGAACTACTAATATTGATGGATATTGTGACTGAGAAAATGAGATTTCTGTTTTAATGGACATAATAGACATGGGGTACAAGGGAATAACCCAGACCCAAATGAAGTAGAAAATTCATGCCTATGTGTCTCATTCTCTGTTACAGACTTTAGTGATTTTTTTTTTTTTTTTTTTTGCTTCCTGGAACTGCTCTGGTGCTTCAGACAGTAAAAAACCTGCCTGCAATGTGGGAGACCAGGGTTCGATCCCTGGGTCAGGAAGATCCCTTGGAGAAGGCAATGGCAACCCACTCCGGTATTTTTTTCTTTGAAATCCCAAGGACGGAGGACTCTGGTGGGCTACAGTCCATGGGGTCACAAAGAGTCGGACATGACTGAGAGACTCACTTCTGCTTTCTAATCTTCTCCAAATAGAACACTCATTTCATTCACAACTCAATTTCTATAGCCTACGTGTCATGGAATTTATATTAAGGATGACACAAAGGCAGTCAGAGAGAATCATGGTTGCTATAATAAAGAAGAGAATTTAATGCAGGATTAAATTTGAAGAATTCGACATGATACTAAATGATAAGTATAGTTAACAGCTTCTAGGAAAGAAGGCAATGAAAGATAAATCTATCAATAATTTACAAGTTGATTGAAACTTTAAAATTTTAGGAAACACTGATCTCTACAGAGAATTATTTGTAGATTTTAGCTTTTTAAACAAAAGCACATTTTACATTGAGTGAGAATTCACTGTTATAAAATCATATCTATGCTATAAAGTTAAAATTGAGATTTAGTAATAATTGCAGCTAACATTTTTCAAGTGTACACTAGGTACAAGGTATGGTTGTAAGTGTTTTAAATATATTAACTCCTTTAATTTTCATGACAAACACGCATTTTAGGATGAGGGAATCAGACAGACCAAGGCAAAGTAAATTGGTCGAGTCAGAGAATTAAAAAGACCCAGTGGGGAGAATTAAACAGCTAGATTGGCCACAAATTATGGTTAGACATTATGTGATGTTGCCTTTAACTATTTGATTAGTCTGATTGTTCTAGAGCAATTTATTTTTAACAACAAAAATTCTTATCATCCAGAGCATCTGATATTCCATTACATTTTATAATGTTGAAGATAAGTTTGAATCTAGTTTAACCATTTATTACTATAAGCTCAGTAACAAATAGTTTTCTAATTCCACTTATTCTACCTCTTCTAATTTACCAACTTTATAATATGTGGTTTCTAGCTTCCCTCATTTCTCTAGCCACTCACTAGTACATTATTGCAAAATGTATTTTTCTATTTTTGAGTTACAGATCTGTGTAGTTAAAAAAAGCTTCCCAGCTGATTCTGATATTCTCCTCCTATTTAATTTTTGAGAAGCTCTGGATTAACTCAACCATCTGCCTCCTCTGCTTCTGAATCTGCACCCATGTTATTGTGTACCACTAGAGAAAACCAGATGATCTTGAAGATTAGTACCATAGCAAATTTATGGAATCCAAATTCAGAGGTAACCACAACTGCTTGGCAATCCTATTACATTTTTCTTATCTGGCCTATTTCCCATTCCCTTCAGTAATTATTCCAGGCCTTTTTCATTTTCTTCAAATCCCTAACCCCAGTAGAGTGCATCTTACTCCATCAATTATTTCCATTCTATGCTGTATTTTTAGGCTCATCTAAGCACAAATATACCACACAGGCACACCCACACCCATACAAATAAATATACATCAGAAGTTGAATACATGCTCATGTATATGCATAAATACATATGTGTATGTGTACACCTATATGTGTATGTTCAACTGTTGACACACACTCAGCTACCTTCTTAAAAAACTCTCATCCATTGACTCACAAATTTATTTATATTTCCTTTTTAAATAATTGTTATTTGGTGTATAGTTGATTTACAATTTTGTATTAGTTTCTGCTCTACAATAAAGTGAATCAGTTATGCATCTACATATACCCACTCTTTTTAGATTCTTCTTCCCTATAGGTCATTACAGAGTAATGAGTAGAGTTCCCTGTGCCATACTATAGGCCCTTAATAGTTATGTTTTATATATTGTAGTGTGTATATGTCAATCCCAATCTCCCAATTTATCCCTCCCTTTCTTTTGCCCCAGGTAAATGTAAGATTATTTTGAATATCTATAACTCTATTTGTGTTTTATAAATAAGTTCTTCTGTACTTTTTTTAGGTTCCACATATAAGTGATATCACACAATATTTACTCCTCTTCGTTTGACTTACCTCAGTCATTACAATCTCTAGGTTATGTTTTCTTTTCATCCACTTCTCAGTTTCTTTTGTAAGTGCCTTCTTTTCTTAAATGGTGAAACTCATCAGGACTGTATCTAAACTTCATGTCTTCCTCAGGAATCTCCATTTAAGCTTCAAGTCCTTTTGTTTCACATGAGAAATTATTATGCTGAAATGGGTTTTAAGGAGGCAATAAAACTCCCGACACTATATATTTAATATTGTATATGTGAACTTATTTCTGAAGAAATATTGAATTTTTAATTCATAATGTGGCTCGATAAAGTTTATTAATCATTGTTCTAAAACACTTTACCTGTGCCATTTGTTCTAATCACTATTTGTGTGTAGATAATGTCTACATTTATTTACAGCTAGGACTTCTGTCCCAAGCTACATGTGTGGCAACTAAATATCTTCATCACACTCTGTGCAATCCCATGGACTATACAGTCCATGGAATTTTCCAGGCCAGAATACTGGAGTGGGTAGCCTTTTCCTTCTCCAGGGCATTGTCCCAACCCAAGGATCAAACCCAGGTCTTCTGCATTGCAGGCGGATTCTTTACCAGCTGACCCCCAAGGGGAGCCCAAGAATACTGGAATGGGTAGCCTATCCCTTCTCCAGCAGACCTTCCTGACCCAGGGATCCAACTATCAGGGAAGCCCCCTACATCTCACAGACACGTTAAATTGAACAAGCCCCAAACTGATTTTATTAATTTTATCCATCAGCCCATCAAAGGCATTCTTCATGTCTATTATAGTGTTTTTGATCTCTGGCATTTCTTTTTTATTCTTTCTTAGACTTTTCATTTTTTAATTACATTCCATCTGTTATTGACTATTACCTACTTTTTTTTTTTTCTGTCAGAGCACTTGGCACGTTTAATCATTATTGTTTTAAATTCTCAGCCTAATAATTGCAACATCCTTGCCACATCTGACTCTGGTTCTAATTCTTCTTCAGTCTTTTCAAACTGCTTTTTCCTATTAGTATGTCTTGTGATTTTTTTTGTTAAAGTCTGGACATAATATATCCAGTTAAAGGAACTGCTATAGACAGGACTTTACTAATGTGATGCTGAGGGGTAGGGGGAGGAAGAGTGTTATATAAGCCTATGATTAGATCTCAATCTTTTGGTGAACCTGTGTGTTGGATTGTGAAATCCACAAGTGCTTGACTATTTCCCTTCCTCTAAGTAAGTTCAGTTCAGTTCAGTCACTCAGTCATGTCCGATTCTTTGTGACCCCATGAATTGCAGCATGCCAGGCCTCCCTGTCCATCACCAACTCCCGGAGTTCACTCAAACTCACATTCATCGAGTCAGTGATGCCATCCAGCCATCTCATCCTCTGTCGTCCCCTTCTCCTCCTGCCTCCAATCCCTCCCAGCATCAGAGTCTTTTCCAAGGAGTCAACTCTTCGCATGAGGTGGCCAAAGTACTAGAGTTTCAGCTTTAGCATCATTACTTCCAAAGAACCCCCAGGACTGATCTCCTTCAGAATGGACTGGTTGGATCTCCTTGCAGTCCAAGGGACTCTCAAGAGTCTTCTCCAATGTTAGGCTCTCATAAAACTCCTGCAGGTAAGATTCTGGTAAAAGAGTTTCTTTTAAGGTCAGGCTTTGTTTAAAAAAAAAAAAAAAACAGAATGCTCTGATACATTTTTAAATGGTTACTTTCCCCCCTCTCATGCCAAAGGATGAGAAAGGAGAAATCCTCTCATGAAAGGATTTTTCTCTGCTATTCACTGTGAGCACCTTGAGGTAAAACTCACAAAAACATGGGTGCCCTCTTAATGACCTCCTGCCCACTGGAGTTTTTAACGCTCAGACTTGTCCACGATGAGTCCTCAGCAATTCTTCAATTACAGGTATTACAGTTTAGGTTTACCTACCCAGGTACTAGTTCCTGTGGAGATTCCTGCCCTGGTTAAGTTGTGACTCTCTGTACTCACCTGTCTCTCCAATTCTGAAATAGCAATTTGCCTTGTTATTTTCCAGTCTGTTCAGCCTTTTACTTGTTAGGACAGAGTGGCAACTTTTAATCTCCTTACATGTCAGACTGGAAACTCCATTAATTTTATTAAGGGTCTTCTAGTTTTTACTTCAGTGAATGCCACCTTCATCTTGCATTTGTCCAGGAGATCTACCTATAAGTTCCTAGACAACTCCTTTTTTCTGCCTAACATCTTAACAGTAACTAAGTCTGGTCAGAAAGTGAAAAGTGAAAGTTTAGTCGCTCAGTCATGTCCGACTCTTTGTGACCCCATGGACTGTATAGTCCACCAAGCTCCTCCGTCCACAGGATTTTCCAGGCAAGAATACTGAAGTGGGCTGCCATTTCCTTCTCCAAAGTCTAGTCAGATCATGTCTTTAATATCACCAACAATCCATTCTACCTCTCAATCCTTTCAGCCACTGATTTAATTCAAGTCCTCACTATTTTCCATATGAAGTAGTCTCTTCTTCCAGTCTCAAAATTCTCCATACTGTAACTAAAAACGTTTCTGTTAAATAAAAGTTTAATTATGCCTTTCTTCTAGATCACATTTGGTATGTGCCTCTATTGGTTTAACTGCTATAACAAATATATCATAGGCTGAGTGGCTTAAACAACAACTACTTAATTCTCAGAGTTCTTGAGGCTGAGAAGTCCAAGACAAAGTAGCTAAGATCAGGGACCGTTTCCAGATTCATAGACAGCTATCTTCTAATTGTGTCCTTTCATGGTGAAAGGAACAAGGGAGCTCTCTGGTTCCCTTTCATAAGGACACTAATCCCATCAGGAGGGCTCTACCCTCAAGAGTCCAATCTCCTAATTACCATCACTTTGGGCATTAGGATTTCAACATATGAATTTTGCTGGGGGAAGGGGGACAAAACCATTCAGACCATAACAATGCCCAAGATGATTATTAGGTTGCAAAATGATTTTACAATATTTATGTTTATTTTATAAAACGAATAAAGTAATTACATATTAATAATATTCCCAACCACTAGATTGACAGCAGAATGCTTTCTTGGTCCATATGTCAGATAGTCAAGGGTCACATAGATTATATGGGATACACTAAGGCTAGGTTAAGAAGAGTTCCAGAAAAAATGTTAAATCATGTTGTCTTCAGTTATTTTATTACTTTCAGCTCATTGCACTAAAGTTCAGCTCATGTACACCAGGTAGATTTATTTATTAATCATATTATTTAGTTTTTGACTAAATAATCATAACAAGATAAGTGCTGTGCTGTGCTTAGTCACTCAGTCCTGTCCAACTCTTTGCGACCCCATGAACTGCAGCCCACTAAGGCTCCTCTGTCCATGGGGATTCTCCAGCTAAGAATACTGGAGTGGGTTGCCATGCTCTCCTTCAGGGGATCTTCCCAACCCAGGGATTGAACTCAGGTCCCCCACATTGCAGGCCAAATTTTTACCACCTGAGCCACCAGGGAAGCCCTCTATGGTAAAACAAGGTTATGGTATTAAAATATTTACCTGGGCTTCCTTTTTTTCCCCCTCCTGACTCTTTTTCTATTTTGTTGATCAGAGATTTGGGGAAATCCTTATTTTCATCTCTTCTCATTTCCCACAAAAATTAATGGCCACAACATTCTCTCTATCTAAGCAATAATGTCTCTGTCCTCCTTTTTAAAATTTATTTATTTTAATTTAAATAAAATATTTATTATGTATTTATTTTAGTCACTTTACAATACTCTGATGGTTTTTGCTGTATATCAGTATGAATCGGCCATAGGTATACATATGGCCCCTCCAACCTGAGCCCCCCTAACTCTCCCTAACTCCCACCCTAACTCTCAGGGTTGTCAGAGAGCACTGGCATTTGGTGCCCTGCTTCATGCATCGAACTCATACTGGTTATATGTTTTACATGTGGTAATGTATATACTTCAATGCTATTCTCTCAAATCATCCAACCCTCTCCTTCTCCCACTGAGTCCAAAAGTCTATTCTTTGTGTCTGTGTCTCCTTTGCTGCCCCGTAGGTAGGATCATCAGTACCATCCTTCTAGATTCCATATATGTGCGTTAATATACAGTATTTGTCTTTCTCTTTCTGACTTCATACAGTATAATAGGCTCTAGGTTCATCCACCTCATTAGAACTGACTCAGATGTGTTCCTTTTTATAGTTGAGTAATATTCCACCGTGTATATGTACAACTTTCTTATCCATTTCATCTGCCTATGGATATCTAGGTTGCTACCATATCCTAGTTATTGTAAATAGTGCTGCAATGAACACTGGGGTACATGTGTCTTTTTCAATTTAGTTTCCTCGGATATATGCCCAGTAGTGGGATTGCTGGGTCATATGGTGGTTTTATTCCTAGTTTATTAAGGAATCTCCATACTGTTCTCCATAGTGATTGTTATCAGTTAGCATTCCCACCCACCTGAAGTTCTGCATTGTCCTTTTAAGTGATGCTTTGCAATAAAGTCTCTATGCCTTTCCAGCTCCACTCTCTACTATAGACATGGCAGATGCCTCAACTTCTCATGCTGTTTTGAACTATGTCCATATTTGTAATATTTTTTTAACAATAGCTTGGTTTCCAGTCTCTCTTCTATACAGTAACTATTGGAAAAAGAGAGTGATATTTCATCATTCTCTGGGCTTCCCCAGTGGCTCAGATGGTAAAGAATCTGCCTGCAATGTGGGAGACCTGGGTTCGATCCCTGGGTTGGGAAGATCCCCTGGAGGAGGGCATGGCAACCCACTCCAGTATCCTTGCCTGGAGAATCCCCATGGACAGAGAAGCCTGGTGGGCTACACTGTGTTGCAAAGAGTTGGACACAACTGAGTGACTAAGCACTTTTCATCATTCTCTAGAATAATAGTTGATTTATACTGGGGTCTTAGTACATAGTTATTGAATAAAGGAGATAAAGGAAGAATGAGGAAGGACATTTTTGAAAATAGTTAACATGATGAAGAACTTGGGTTTTGCTTCCACAAAAGTGTTTATAGGTCTATATAATGATATAATATTTAAAATTATAGATGCTGTCTCAAGAATAGAAGTGTGGTATCTAGATTACATTAAGCAATTTTCCAGGCTGGGTTGTGTCATGTGACTAGTCTTCAGTATTGTAAATTAAAAATGGAAATGAACAGCACTGGAGCACATAGAAAAAGGTGATCAAGAATGTAAAAATTTTGTATATTTAGAGGGACATACACTTTAAGAGTCATTTAGACATAAAGATACAAAACTAAGTAAGGAAGAAATGTAATAGCACATCTTCCTTAGAATGTTTTGTAAACACACACACACTAACATACAAGATTTACCCCTTTGCTTCAGATATTATGAGATTGTAATTCAAGATAATAAATGATAATAGCAGGAAGGAAGAGTCAGATTGTATAAAATAAATAAATAATACCCTAACAAAGTTGTATCCATTGAAATGACATCAGAGTTTTGTTACCAGATCTATTCAATTGCAGAGTCAGTAATTATTTGACCAACACATAGTAGAATGAATTCCAGCACTGGCTGAGAAATGAACTTTTAGAAACTTTGCTCCCTTGCAAAACTAAAACTTTAAATATTAAGTGTTTCACTTTAGGATGAGATTTAACATTATTTTTCTTCTGGAAAAACAATCTGATGCAATCATTTTTCTTATCTATCTTTAATAGAGAAGAATTAACATAGCTAATTAAAAGTCCAGTGAATACTGTTATTTTGGGATCTGTATAATAATGATTAGACCAGAGACTTGTCAAAGATTCTTTTGTCTTGTCTTTGCTGTTATATATATATATATTTTTCTATTACTGCTTTAACTTTAAATAGGAGGAAAACCTCTGGCTCACTCACTGGACAAACTGAAGCTATTTCAGAGGTAATGCAGGTGCCAATTCAATTCAGAATTTGAGATCAATTTAAATGTATTTTCATTATTTTATTTTATCTTTCTCCTGTGATTTTCAAGCTGTTACTTAACAGTTTCTTGGGTTTCACTAGCCTGTTTTAAAGTCTGAGGTAATAGAGAAAACTAAAAATTTTTAGAAGGGCCATTTGGAATGTTCCTTTTACTATAAAATGTTTTAATACAGTATCATATTTCATTTGAGATATTTCTTTATTTCAAAATCCCGATAACCACTAATCAGAAAGTGGAAAAAATTAATTTTCCTATTTATTTTGTTCAGGTATAAAATAAGAAGAAATATGATATGTCCAAGCCATATAAATATTGTTAGTTTTAACTTTGATTCCAGGTTGCTTTACGAAGGATTTTTCAGTGTTTACCATAAACTTTTGATAAAACATTTTTTTATTACGAACATGATCCACTAAATCAACGGCTGGGGTAATAACTAAAAGTTCTTTGGAGAAATGCCACTCTGCACTTGTCTGAAATGTGTATGTGCTTGAAGTGTAGCCAACTGAGGAAAAAGGAAGGAGGAGAGACAAAGCATGGAGGGACGTGGATGAGATAATGAGGAGCATGCATATTTAAGCTGATCAAGGTAAGGCTGTGCGTGGAAACAAACTGAAGCAAGCTGAGAAGCTATTTGGACTCAATGCTTGAGTTCAGTCTCCTTCAGCCTCTTCTGAAAAAAAAAAAACAAACTCTACTAGAGTGGTGGTGAAGAGCATCAGATTTGGCAAATGAAAGACTCTGTAAGTACAGCATTCACTGCTTATACTTTTCTACTTTTCTCATCATACTGCATACTCTATGGCTTCCCTGGTGGCTCAGAATTCACCTGCCAATGAAGGAGACACAGGTTCCATCCCTGAGTCAGGAAGATCCCCTGGAGCAGGAAATGGCAACCCACTCCAGTATTCTTGCCTGGGAAATCACAAAGACACAGGATCCTGGCAGGCTATTTAGTCCATGGGGTCACAAAGAGTTGGACATGACTTAGTGACTAAATAACAACAACAACATACTCTATAGGGAGCCCTGAGTTCAAATGCCACAAGGCGTGTCTTCCAGTGATACCTACTGGACTACCACCAGTGCCGAAGCACCAGTCATCTTCCCCTTTCATAAGCGAACACTGTTTATATGCTTTGCTGCCTTTCAGTCTCTCTCACTGGGACTCACTGTGGTGATATGCTATTTTGATTTCCAAAGTGTTCAAGTTCAAAACTTCACTTTACTCTCTGCTATAATACAGAATTTAAATGTTTCACTTGGGTTTCACAGCAGTACTATTTGTGTTCCAGCATCCTAAATATATATCCTAAAATATCTCTACTAGTCATTTTTTTCAGTTTTTGATTGTCAGAATAGTCTAGAGAAGATGCTGAATTCAAGGGTAAATATGAGTACAGATAGTAATCTTCCTTCTTTGAAAAACTTCACTATGGATTTGTGACTTTGTCCACTAGGAGACATTTGAAGCTGTGGAAACATTGTTAGTTGCCATAGCTGGGAAAAAGGTTCTGCTTCTGTCCAGTGGGTAGAATGCAGGGAGCTTGCCAGTATTTTAACAATGCCAAAGACAGGCCCTATCAGCTAAGAATTATCTGCCTCACAATGTCAATAGTGCTAAGGTTGACAAACTTTGTACAGGCTTATTTGCCTAATAAACGTCTGTTTTCCCTCTGTTTTCAAACACTAGCAAAACAAAACTTCGCCTTGAACTAGTGCATACTTTTGAGTCCTTTCTCATTCTCAGTATGATCAAGTACACACCCATACATTTATGCACAAACACGAAGATACATAATGAAACACCCATGTAACTCCTGTGTGCTTAGTCACTCAATTGTGTCCAACTCTTTGCAACTCTGTGAACTATAGCCGGCCAGGCTGCTCTGTCCATGGGGATTCTCCAGGGAAGAATACTAGAGTAGGTTGCCATGCCATCCTCTGGGGGATCTTCCCAACTCAGGGACTGAACCCAGATGTACCGAATTGCAGGCGGATTTTTTATCATCTGAGCCACCAGAGAAGCCCATGAAACTACTATGCAGATACAACTGACATGACTTTTAAGAACAAATAAAGTGAACCCAAAACAAACTGGCCATTGTAGATCTGGATCTGCAGAACACAATACTAACAAAAAAAAGAAAATAATAATCTTTACTTATTACTAGGTATTCATCAGTCCAATCTACTTACAAACACAGTTTCCTTGGCTTTTTAAATACACTTGTGTTTTTTTATATGAAACATTTAATTTGCGAGCAAAGACTTTAGTGACAGTCCCCGATATTTCAAAAATTAAAGTGTTATGTAGATTTCATAGTATATCCAATCATAATTGAATATATTTTTAGACTTATAGAGTTGAGACACTAAGGAGTCTTCCATAGTATTATCATCTAAAATCTATTAAAAATTCTACTTATCTAAAACATTTTACAGCAAGTATTAATCCAAAGTCAATGTTCATGACTGCAAGTAAGAATTTCAGTGGAAAATGTTGAAATCTCTTAAATAAATTTAACAAAGCATGTCATAATAAAACCCCCTCATTAACCTTATCACATTAAATGGAAAAGTTATGAAGTGGTTGCATCTGATTGTTAAATATAATTATAGAATTGAAGAGGATGCATTAAATGTAATTAAGTGAAACTGAGTCAATGCTCAAAATGAATTCAACATTTAATTATTTTCTAAGGATCTATTTTCAAAGATTATTTTTCTTTATCATAATATAAATATATGAAGAATGTTGAATATGTGTTTGCCTCAGTAAATCAATGTCACATTTCTAAAATATTAACAATAAAATAGCTGAATGGTCTGTTACAGCAGTTTCAGTATATACTACTATCATTTTTATTCTTTCTCATTAGTAGTTAGAAAAGATTATCAAATGTGAAGAAATTAATGTAAAACTTGAAGGACAAGACATATCATAGAAATAAGCAACAGCTTAATCACCTGCATAATATATTGTGGGATTTTTTAAAATAATGATTCTGTGTTAACATAAAACACAATTTTCAGTAGCTAATGACAAATCCCTTACAATTATACAGTAAAGGGAACAAATAGATTCAAGGGAATAGAGCTAGTAGATAGAGTGACTGAAGAACTATGGACAGATGTTCCCAACATTGTACAGGATATAATGTCCAAAACCATCCCCAAGAAAAAGAAATGTAGGAATGCAAAGTGGTTGTGTGAGGAGTCCTTACAAATAGCTGAGAAAAGAAGAGAAGTGAAAGGCAGAGGAGAAAGGGAAAGATATACTCAACTGAATGCAGAGTTCCAAAGAAGAGCAAGGAGAGAAAAGAAAGGCTTCTTAAATAAACAATGCAAAGAAATAGAGGGAAACAACAGAATGCAAAAGACTAGAGAGCTCTCCAAGAAAACTGGAGATACCAAGGGAACATTTCATGCAAAGATGGGCACAATTAGGGACAGAAACAGCAAAGACCTAACAGAAATAGAAGAGATTAAGAAGAGATGGCAAGAATACATAGCAGAACTGTACCAAAAAAAGTCTTAATGGCCCAGATAACCATGATGATGTGGTCACTCAACCAGAGCCAGAAATCCTGGGATGTGAAGTCACATGGGCCTTAGGAAGCATTACTAGGAACAAAACTGGAGAGGTGATGGAATTCCAGCTGAGCTATCTCAAATCATAAAAGATGATGCTGTGAAAGTGCTGCACTCAATATGTCAGCAAATTTGGAAAACTCAGCAGTGGCCACAGGACTGGAAAAGGTCAGTTTTCATTCCAATACCAAAGAAGGGCAATGCCAAAGAATGTTCAATCTACCGTGCAATTGTGTTCATTTAACATGCTGGCCAGGTGATGCTAAAAAACCTTCAAGCTAGACTTCAGGAGTATGTGAACCAAGAACTTCCTGATGTACAAGCTGGATTTAGAAAAGGCAGAGGAACCAGAGATCAAATTGCCAACATCCCCTGGATCATAGAAAAAGCAAGGGAATTTCAAAAAAAGAAAAAAAAAATCTACTTCTGCTTCATCAACTATGCTAAAGCCTTTGACTGTGTGGATCACAACAAACAGAGGAAACTCCTTAAAGAGTTGGGAATATCAGACCTGGCTGATACCTGGCTCCTGCGAAATCTGTATGCAGGACAAGAAGCAACAGTTAGAACAGAGCAAGGAACAAAGAACTGACTCAAAATTGAGAAAGGAGTCCAAAAGTCTGTTCTTTACATCTGTGTCTCTTTTGCTGTCTTGTATATAGTGTCATCGTTACCATTTTCTAAATTCCATATATATGTGTTAATATACTGTATTGGTGTTTTTCTTTCTGACTTACTTCACTTTCTATAATAGGCTCTGGTTTCTTCCACCTTGTTAGAACTGACCCAAATGTGTTCTTTTTTATAGCTGAGTAATATTCCATTGTGTATATGTACCATGACTTTCTTATCCATTCATCTGCTGATGGACATCTAGGTTGCTTCCATGTTCTAGCTATTGCAAACAGTGCTGCAATGAACATTGGGGTACACATGTCTCTTTCAACTACGGTTTTCTCGGTGTGTATGCCCAGCAGTGGGATTGCTGGGTCGTATGGCAGTTCTATTTCTAGCTTTTAAAGCAATCTCTACACTGTTCTCCATAGTTGCTGTACTAGTTTTCATTCCCATCAACAGTGTAAGAGGGTTCCCTTTTCTCCACACCCTCTCCAGCATTTATTGTTTGTAGACTTTTTGATGGCAGCCATTCTGACCACTCTGAGATGGTACATCATTGTGGTTTTCATTTGCATTTCTCTGATAGTGAGTGATGATGAGAATCTTTTCATGTGTTTGTTAGCCATCTGTACATCTTCTTTGGACAAGGCGAGGGTGGGACGATTTGAGAGATGTATATTACCATACTGAGACATGTATATTACCATATGTGAAATAGATGACCAGTTCAAGTTCAATGCATGAAACAGGGCACTCAAAGCTGGTGCACTGGAAAACATAGAGGGATGGGATGGGGAAGGAGGTGGTAGAGGGGTTTGGGACAGGGGGCACATGTACACCTATGGCTGATTCATGTCAATGTATGGCAAAAACCACCACAATATTGGAAAGCAATTAGCTTCCAGTTAAAATAGATAAATTTTAAAAATTGAGAAAAGAGTATGTCAAAGTGGTATATTGTCATTGTGTTTATTTAACTTATATGCAGAGTACACCATGCAAAATGCTGGCTGAATGACTCACAAACTGGAATCAAGATTGCCAGGAGAAACATCAATAACCTCAGATATGCAGATGATACCACCCTTATGGCAGAAAGTGAAGAGGAACTAAGGAGCCTCCTGATGAGGGTGAAAGAGGAGAGTTAAAAAAAAAAAAAAAAAAGCTGGCTTAAAACTCAACATTCAAAATCTAAGATCCGAACTGTGGTGCTAGAGAAGACTCTTTGGAGTCCCTTGGACAGCAAGGAGATCAAACCAGTTAATTCTAAAGGAAATCAACTGAATATTCATTGGAAGGACTGATGCTGAAGCTGAAGCTCCAATATTTTGGCCACCTGATGTGAAGAGCCGACTCATTGAAACAGACTCTGATGCTGGGAAAGATTGACGGCCAAGGGGAGAAGAGGGGTGGCAGAAGATGACATGATTGGATGGCATCACCAACTCAATGGACATGAGTTTGAACAAACTCGGAGACAGTGAAGGACAAGGAAGCCTGGCATGCTAAGTCCATGGAGTCACAAAGTCAGACACGACTTAGAGACTAAAGAGCAACAAAAAAATGATATAACTAGAGAGTAGAATAAATAGTAATTTAACAGGGGAATATAATATATCTTAAACATATCGTGGTGAAACCTGCTGGAAGTTGCTAGTGGGACAAAGCTGACCTGTAGAAATGGCCTTCTGGTTGGCTCAGAAAATTGCAGGAAGATGTAACCCCTAATTTCCTGCTGTGTTATAATGCTCCTGATCCACTTATGCCTAGAAGTTCTTCCCTTCCATAGTCACGCATTTTCTCTCCAAGCCCTCTGCTGACCAATCCTAACATCAACCCAACTGATAAAAGAGGTATCCCCTCAGAATTCAGCCCATAATTCACAAAGTACACAAAGATGAGTAGATTTGAAGCTGAAACATAATAACAATTGGAAAAAATCCAAATACAAATAGGAGTTCGGGATATTTAAACAATCAAAAATTAGAAAAATTATGGGAGATTTCTTTTATAAAATTAAAGTGTAGAAGTGCACTCTAAGAATTATCTTAAAAAAACACACCAGAAAATTAAAAGATAATTTTGACACATGCATTGAAGTATTACACGTGCAAAATAAGCACAAGCAAAGTCAAAGACAGCAAAAACCAGACAAAAATACTAGCAAATTCATACTACAGACAAATGGCCAATAACCCCAACACACAAAGCATCTCTACATATCAACTAAAATAAATGCACCAACATTAAAAAAAACATTAATTCATATCTCTTAAACATAAAATAATATTCAATCTCACTCAAAATAAGAGAAAGGAAAATAACAATTGCAATGGAATATTTTCACCTATCAGATTAGCAAAACACCAAAACTTTCATCATATGCTACACTGGCAAACAAATAAATAAACTGGTAGGCTCTTATAGCTGGTGTGTAATTTAGCAAAATCTAAATTTGTGTACATACCTATTATTTTCAATCCTAAGAATCTGTCCTAGAGTTACCCCTACATAAGTGAAAACTGAAGTGTCTACATGAATATTGATTGTAGGTCTCTTTTTTTCATTGGAGAAAGACTGGCAACAACCTAAATATCTATTAGCAGTTGACTGGTTAAAAAATATGATACATCTAAACAATGGAATACTGTTTATCTAAAAATAAAAATCAAGATGTTATATCACTAACACATGAACTTAAAAATCACATACACACATTATTATTTTAGGAGTAAAAAAAATTTTTTTTACAGTGTCTTTTTCCTTTAAAAAAAGGAAAAAAAAAAGTATTTACATGCATTATGCCCAGTATATGTAAGGAATGAAGAAATATGTATATTTCTGAAGGACACACAAGGAAATGCTAACACACCTCTAGAAAGGAGAAGTAGGGGGTTAGTGGAGTAAGAGGATCCATTCTGCAATGCACTCTCCTATAACTTTTGAATATTGTACATGTGAAGTGAACATCATCAATGAAAAATACAATAAGATATTTAAGTTAATCATTTATAAGTATTAGAATACAGTTTTCAATTAGGCATAATCCTTATCCTGAATTTTCTCATAATTTATATGTATTTCAGATATACAAAAAATAAAGACATGTTAATATAAACTGCTACAGTAAAGTTATATACAAGATATTACAGGAATACACCACTGTCTAGGTTTGCATCGAGGATTCAGTGAAGGTTCCTCAACAAATAACCTTGTTGGAGCTCATCATGCCAGAATGACTTTTGTGCTGTTATTTTCCTACCAAAATCCTGCCTACTCCCATTGTAAGTCATTTTCTGGTAAGTTCAGCCAACTTTAAACTTCTCCCACCTTTGGGATTCTATCATGTTTACCATATAATACTTGCTCCTCATCAATATTAACACTTGCTCCTCATTGATTATAAACTGTTCCATGGTCTACATCCGACATCGCTGGTGAATTTTAACGTCCTAAAAGTCAAGGATAGTAAACACAGATATCTTCGGAATGCCTGTCAACACCTATAACAACGTTCTTCCAAAATCAAATGCTTACTAAGGACTTTCAGGGAAAAATGGAAAAATACAGTCTTTTCATACCCTTGGAGGCATATTTGATGGTAGACTGAGAAAACCCTCTGCTAAAATTCATAAATATAGAAAACTTATATTCACATCAGGCATTCATAAGAAATAATGTTAACAAGAAAAATAGCTGTGGTGAACTATTCATGAGATAACCTCCCCATGGGTTTAATATACCACAGTTTAAAAGGTTCAGTTCTGCAACCAGGAGGGTAATGTATTAGGAGTAAAAATCCATTTCAGCTCTCATTGACTACATAGTCCAAATAGCAGCTCAGACCATCAAGGTGTTTTATTAAGCTTTTCAATTATCAAAAAATATCAGATTAAGTCTATATGAAAAATATTTTCAGAAAACTAAAATAGTCATGCAAGTAATACATCCATGCTGCTTTACAAACTGTTAATTCCTCTCCCCATCGCATATATCAAAATCTCACAGAAACATAATTAAAGAAAGAAAAGGGAACACATTATTTACTGCTTATATAGTTGATGTTAATGATTTTCACCAGATTATTTGCCCATACAATAGCTCTTGCTGCTAAGTCACTTCAGTCATGTTCGACTCTGTGCGACCCGGTAGACGGCAGCCCATCAGGCTCCCCTGTCCCTGGGATTCTCCAGGCAAGAACACTGGAGTGGGTTGCCATTTCCTTCTCCAATTCATGAAAAGTGAAAAGTGAAAGTGAAGTTGCTCAGTCGTGTCCGACTCTTCGCAACCCCATGGACTGCAGCCTACCAGGCTCCTTCATCCATGGGATTTTCCAGGCAAGAGTACTGGAGTGGGGTGCCATTGCCTTCTCCGCTCTTGAGGGGTTGTATTCCAAATATTTAGGTTTTATCTATACATCATATACATGCTATATTTCTAAGCTGACTAGCATCAACTGTAAAGTATAAAGCTAATGTTTACCCTTGATAAGTCACATGGGATTTTTATAAATTAGATCTTACCTGGAAATTTCTTCTCAAAAGACTAATTGAGAAGAAAGGAATTTCCATAAACTGAGGACTGATTAGCGAAACCTAGTGCTGTTTCCATATATTAACCACAAGAAGCCCAAATCTCCCAGGTCTTTCTTAGTAATAGGTCTATATCCTCCTATTTTTGGAACCCAACTTCTAAGTCTCATCCTATTCTTGAGCCTTTATACAGAGGCTCTTTAGAAATTCAGTGTGCCTCATTAGCAATATCTCCCAGGTACCTGAACTTTTATCTGCTTGCTTTCTCTTACTTTTGCTAACTAAAACCTGGAGCTCCCCTAAAGGCACTGGAGCTTCCCCTGTAGTTTTCTGAATGATTTCTGTTTTCTACTCCACACTCCTTCCTTTTCTTCACTGTTTTCACACTGTTTTCCTTTGCTTCTCTCTAAAATGCTTTTTTTTTTTTTTTTTAACAAAAATTGTTTTTTCATTATTTATCAGTCAAATTATTAGAAAACATTGGCTTTTCTATTTTTTTGTTTTTCCTTTTTTTTAAATTTTATTTTTTAACTTTTACAATATTGTATTGGTTTTGCCATATATCAAAATGAATCTGCCACAGGTATACATGTGTTCCCCATCCTGAACCCTCCTCCCACCTCCCTCCCCATACCATCCCTCTGGGTCGTCCCAGTGCACCAGCCCCAAGCCTCCAGTATCGTGCATCGAACCTGGACTGGCGATTCGTTTCATATATGATATTATACATGTTTCAATGCCATTCTCCCAAATCATCCCACCTTCTCCCTCTCCCACAGAGTCCAAAAGACTGTTCTATACATCAGTGTCTCTTTTGCTGTCTCGTATACAGGGTTATTGTTACCATCTTTCTAAATTCCATATATATACGTTAGTATACTGTATTGGTGTTTTTCTTTCTGGCTTACTTCACTCTGTATAATAGGCTCCAGTTTCATCCACCTCATTAGAACTGATTCAAATGTATTCTTTTTAATGGCTGAGTAATACTCCATTGTGTATATGTACCACAGCTTTCTTATCCATTCATCTGCTGATGGGCATCTAGGTTGCTTCCATGTCCTGGCTATTGTAAACAGTGCTGCAATGAACATTGAGGTACACGTGTCTCTTTCAATTCTGGTTTCCTCAGTGTGTATGCCCAGCAGTGGGATTGCTGGATGATCTCTTCTCATCAGACAATTCTTTGCCAACACTCCTTGCTGCAGTCTTAGGCTGACTGCTCATCTTTTCCCTTAATTTCTTAAATATTTTAGCTTCTGACTCGTAATAACTCTTTGCAAACTGTTCCTTTATGACTACTGGTGATTTCAAAATCCTGATCCAAGTTCTACCCAATGCCCTTTCCTTTCAGTTATCAGCGTCAACTCTTTCCATGATCCCAACTTCCAAATTCTCTCAGTCATTCACTCACATAGTCACACTCTAGACTTTATTGTTACCAGTACAGATATCCACTGCATAACTGCTATTCCCATCATCCTCATCTCCTCCTTTCCTGCTCAGTCCCTTAAATA
The DNA here is from genome assembly GCF_029378745.1 of Bos indicus. Lineage (NCBI taxonomy): Eukaryota > Metazoa > Chordata > Mammalia > Artiodactyla > Bovidae > Bos > Bos indicus. Next base: position 31,981,289 of record NC_091776.1, on the reverse strand, counting down.
CCTATCAGTCCATTTCACAAGGACCATTGAACTTCTCATCCATTTCAATGTTTATTTCCTCTCCATTAACATTGAATTCCATACTTAATTTTATCTTCTCTATACTGTTAAGTAACCCTTTGTCAGCTCAAAATATTCTAATGGCAAAATAAAAGGTCTGGTTAAGATTAAAATCACATCTACTTTGCACCTTCACCCAAGCAGCTTAGCATTTTTTGAAGAGAAACTAAAATAACTAAAATAATATGACTTGCCTCCCTTTAAGGTCATAATTACTCAATTCAGGTGAGGCTATCAATGATGTTCAGGGTTCATTCTGCTGCTCAGACTTTTGACTATTTAGTACCTTCTTCTATATTATCAAATCTTTAAAACTTTCTCCTTCATCCTCAGTCTCAGCTTATCACCTTGCTTTCTATTTCACTGACTTAATAGAAACAAGTCAAGATAAAGTTCACAAGTTTCCATCTCACATCCACAAACCTGAGAGCATCTGCATCTAAATATCAGGACTCCACTCCTCTCACCTCTTGAGGTTATTCTTGTAACAGTTTTCTCCCCTCTCTCTAGCAGATTGAGTAATTTTCCTCTACTCAACCTTTCCCCACAAAATAAAACTATGTCTCCATTTTAAGAAAAAATCTATTTCAGTTCTATGTTTTCATCTAGATACTGCCTATTTCTTTCCTTTCTTTTGCAGCAAATCTGTTCAATTTTATATCTATTCATTTTTATCTCTAATCTATGTCACTATCAGTTCAGTTCAGTCGCTCAGTCGTGTCCAACTCTTTGCGACCCCATGAACTGCAGCACACCAGGCCTGTCTATCACCAACTCCTGGAGTTCACCCAAACTCATGTCCATTGAGTCGGTGATGCCATCCAGCCATCTCATCCTCTGTCGTCCCCTTCTCCTCCTGCCCACAATCCCTCCCCGCATCAGAGTCTTTTCCAGTGAGTCAGCTCTTCGATCAGACTTTCACTCCCACCATTACCCTCAAACTGCTCAATCCTCATTCTGCTTCACATACCAGCAGCAGGTTTTAATAGAATTGATTATTCCTCTCTGGAGACTTTTCTTGCCATATAGGACATATTACATTCTAGTTTTACTGCTATTTCATTTGCTGCTTCTCAATATTCTTTGCTGGATCATCCTTATCTTTTTGGCCTGTGGACATTGGAATGTCACAATACTCCACTCTTTTACTTCTTGCCTTTTCTTTCTGAACCTCTGCTTTTGATCTTAGCATCACTGAATTTATGTGCCTGTTATAGAGTGACAAGAGTAAAATGTATATACCTAACTTAGATCACTCCCCTAAACTCTGATTCCTTATTCATCTCCACTTGGATTTATAACAGTTAAGTCAAAATTCAGATGTCATAAAATTAGCTCTCAATCTTTCCTTGCTAAACTGACTCTCCCAACATTTATCCATTGTAGTTAATATCAATAGCATCCTTCCAATAAATATTAATAGCAAGTAATTTAATTAATAAAAGTAGAAGGCAAATACAGGATAGATAATGTCAAAGCTGGTTGTTTAAAAAGTATAATATATATGAAATGGATATGTGAAATATATATAGAAATACTATATATATGTACATGAATATACATATAGATAGACCACACACACACACACACTGAACAGTATAAACAAATCATATCTTTGAATTAAAAAGAGAATATCACAAAAGATCAAGAGGTATTAAACTCTCAGTAAAAAATGCATTAACAATAACTTTATTCCAATCAAACAATATTTTTAAATGGCTATATATTTGTTTAGAAAACTCAATTTACAGAAACTGACACAAAGTGAAATGACAATTCTGAATAGCATTAGAACTGTAAGGATTAATAAGAAAAGTTTCCATCTCAGAGGGCTGCAATGGTAAAGCGTGTCACACAGGACTCCTCCTAAAACATTCATCACTATGGAATCCATGGTGACAAGGAAGCATCATAGATCATATAAGAAAACAAACCACAATACTATAGGATTGTTTAATTTTTCTTCAGCTTATTTACATTGATGTCATCTCATTCAAATTTTTGGCAGATACACTTTTTTTTATTTACTGTAGTCTAAGTTTCTTTTTAGCATTATTGATATTATCTGAAGGAAGAAGTTGATCGTGACTGAATGGTAGAAGTTTTTTACATTTAAAAATATATGAACAAGCACTTGAGACTATCACAACATTGTTTATTGTCTATGTTGCTGCTAAGTCACTTCAGTCGTGTCCGACTCTGTGCGACCCCGTAGACGGCAGCCCACCAGGCTCCCCCGTCCCTGGGATTCTCCAGGCAAGAACACCAGAGTGGCTTGCCATTTCCTTGTCCAATGCATGAAAGTGAAAAGTGAAAGTGAAGTCGCTCAGTCGTGTCCTAGACCCCATGGCCTGCAGCGCACCAGGCTCCTCCGTCCATGGGATTTTCCAGGCAAGAGTACTGGAGTGGGTTGCCACTGCCTTCTCCATAATTGGCTATACCCCAATACAAAATTTTTTTGGTATTAAAAAATATAATATTAAAGAAAAACTATGCGAGCAAGCACGGACTTAGAATCTTTCTTTCATGCAGCTATTACAAAACAAGACAAATCTCTCTCCTTGAATGAATATAAACTATATCCATTGTGTGGTAAATCTTTTCACATTTTAAAATTATTTTGTGAATATTCATCTGTGTGTACTTTAATTGGGCAAGAAATTTTAGGAAGTTTGGAAATTTAAAATGTACCAAAGTACATATGATCATACAGATAAAATATGGCACATGTCTCTATTACTAAAGTTTTATACATCTCTACATCTGTAGCAATAAAACATAATTCACAATTTTTATGTGTATCTTGCTACAATGGTCTGAATAATAACTGGATATAAATTAAAAAAAAAAAAAAGCATATCTCTTAGTCAAAGAGAAAACAATTATTTAGACCTCCATGTTATTCTGACCTCATGATAACCTCAGTGAGAATATACGGGCAAAAATGAGAAGCGCTGCTGATACGACTAGGAGTCAGAAGTAATCCACGTGTTAGTAAAACCTGTAATATTTCTCTTCCACTTTCAGAACTGAAACATGATCACATCTGGCTCAGTATATCGTTGCATTCCAGATGTTAACAGAGTTGGTGTGCTATCACCCTCTTAATCACCTTTCACTAAAGAAAGAAGTCAGGGACTGGTCACCTCAGGCAATTGCTGTCACTAAGGGTTAGTTTCACATGTAAGAAACTGGGTGTTTTTGAATGGTTCAAAGTTTGTCCCGTCTTTATATGGCATTAAAATCCTATGCAATGTCATTCATTCAAAGTTCCAACATTTGAGATAGCTTATACCACTCTGTTGGATTATATTTCATTTTTGAATCAGCTAGGAAGTGTTACTTATATTCATTTTACAATACAACATTGCAAGAGCCAAAAATTCATACCCCATCTGTTATGAACTACCAAGTATTCCTGGAGAAGGGCTGAGAATGAGCATACTATGGTCTGGTCATTATAGAATGCCAAGTGATCAAGTGAAGTGTGTGTGTGTGTGTGTGTGTGTGTGTTTAAAAGGAAGTTTGGTTTTTTTTTTAGCTTTTGATTTTGTTATTTACTTGAAGTAGACAAAAATGTTTAAATGAACACATCACTATCCAAAATTTTGGAATCTGTACTATACATATACTTAAAATAGTATTTGTAGCCTACAGATGTAAAGTGGAAATGTAAGCCTTATACTCCTTGAAAATAAAAGGTAAAAATGGTTGAGGATATGAGACTGAAAACTACTATGTTGGGAAAGCAAAAACTTGAAGACTCATTGATTGTTAAATTACAAAACAAGAGAAAATAGGGAAGTATTGATATTCCCTATTTGTGACACAAGAAAAGATGACCTGGAATGTGATGGGTCAATGGTGGGCTAGAGCTACTGAGAGAGGACTTTGATGGAAGTTGAGACTGAATTAAAAAAAGACTGAAAAACAATGGAATGGTAAAAAAAAAATGATAAATGATAAGGATTGCAGTTTAGTTTATTAGAAGTTACTTTAACCACTAGAGTTCTTGAACAAAAGACTTGGAATAAAAATGGTTATTTTTGAAAAATATATTTTAGAGATTTTATGCAACATAGATTCCCAAGGATAAGAAAGTCATTTACAAGACGTTTAGATGTGCAACTGTATAATCTTGAAAACCAGAGCCTGAATTTTTTTTATATTCAATTTATCTTTGTTTGGGAAAATATCTTGCAATCCTTCTATGAATTGCATGAGGGAGTTTGGAGAAATGGGCTCTGAGAAACCAAGGTAAAAAAGATATTTGCTACAAAGCTAGAGCCTAGTCTGGGAAAATGGTCAAGAGTCTTCAGGACCAATAAGTATCTAACATAGATTCTTCATCGCTTGTAGTGCCATTTGCAAAATCTTTTATTTCTGCAAATTTTAACAAAGCATGAAATGACAATATGTGGGAGTAGAAGGTGCTTTGCAGCATCCATCTATTCAGTTCAGTTCAGTCACTCAGTCGTGTCCAACTCTTTGCAACCCCATGGACTGCAGCACGTCATCAAATCCATGATGCCATGCAACCATTTGATCCTCTGCTGTCCCCTTCTCCACCTGCCTTCAATCTTTCGCAGCATCAGGGTCTTTTCAAAAGAGTCAGTTCTTTTCATCAGGGGGCCAAGGTACTGGACTTTCAGCTTCAGCATCAGTCCTGCCAATGAATATTCAGAACTGATTTCCTTTGATTGACTGGTTTGATATTCTTGCAGTCCAAGGGACTCCCAAGAATCCTCTACAACACCACAGTTCAAAAGCATCAATTCTTTGGTGCTCAGCTTTCTTTACAGTGTAACACTCACATCCATACATGACTATTGGAAAAACCATAGCTTTGACTAGATGGACCTTTGTTGGCAAAATAGTGTCTCTGCTCTTTAATATGCTGTCTAGGTTGGTCATAACTTTTCTTCTAAGGAGTAAGCGTCTTTTAATTTCATGGCTGCAGTTACCATCTGCAGTGATTTTGAAGCCCCAAAAATAAAGTTTATCACTGCTTCCATTGTTTCCCCATCAATTTGCCCTGAAGTGATTGGACCAGATGCCATGGTATTAGTTTTCTGAATATTGAGTTTTAAACCAACTTTCTCAATCTCCTCTTTCACTTTCATCAAGAGGCTCTTTAGTTTTTCTTCACTTTCTGCCAGAAGGGTGGTGTCATCTGAATATCTGAGGTTATTGATATTTCTCCTGGCAATCTTGATTCCAGCTTGTGCTTCATAGAGACTGCATTTCGCATGATGTACTCTGCATATAAGTTAAATAAGCAGGGTGACAATATACAGCCTTGATATACTCCTTTCCCAATTTTTAACCAGTCTGTTAGTCCAGGTCCAGTTCTAACTGTTGCTCCTTGATGTGCATGCAGATTTCTCAGGAGGCAGGTCAGGTGGTCTGGTATTCCCATCTCTTTCAGAATTTTCCACGGTTGTTGTGATCCACACAGTTAAACGCTTTGGCATATTCAATAGAGCAGAAGTAGACCTTTTTCTGGAACCCTCATGCTTTTTCAATGATACAGCAAATGCTGGAAATTTGATCTCTGGTTGCTCTGCCATTTCTAAATCCAGGTTGAGCATCTGGAATTTCACAGTTCACATACTGTTGAAGCCTGACTTGGAGGATTTTGAGCGTCACTTTATTAGCATGTGAGATGAGTGCAATTGTGTGGTAGTTTGAGTATTCTTTGGCATTGCCTTTTTTTGGGATAGGAATGAAAACTGACCTTCTCCAGTCCTGTGGCCACTGTTGAGTTTTCCAAATTTGCTGGCATACTGAGTATAGCACTTAAACAGCATCATCTTTTAGGAGTTGAAATAGCTCAACTGGAATTCCATCATCTCCAGCAGCTTTGTTCATAGTGATGCTTCCTAAGGCCCACTTGACTTCACATTCCAGGACGTCTGGCTCTAGGTGAGTGATCCTACCAACGGGAATATCTGGGTTGTGAAGATTTTTTTTTTTTACAGTTCTTCTGCGTATTCTTGCCACCTCTTCTTAATATCTTCTGCTTCTGTTAGGTCTATACCATTTCTGTCCTTTATTGTGCCTATCTTTTATGAAATATTCTCTTGGCATATCTAATTTTCTTGAAGAGAGCTCTAGTCTTTCCCATTCTATTGTTTTCTTCTATTTCTTTGCATTGATCACTGAGGAAGGCTTTCTTATCTCTCCTTGCTATTCTTTGGAACTCTGCATTCAAATGGGTATATCTTTCCTTTTCTCTTTGCCTTTCACTTCTGTTCTTTTCTCAGCTATTTGTAAGGCCTCATCAGACAGCCATTTTGCCATTTTGTATTACATTTTCTTAGGAATGGTCTTGACCACTTACTCCTGTACAATGTCACGAACCTCCATCCATAGTTCTTCAGGCACTATGCCTATCAGATCTAATCCCTTGAATCTGTTTGTCACTTCTACTGTATAATCATAAGGGTTTCATTTAGGTCATACCTAGTGAATGACCTAGTAGTTTGCTAGTGGTTTTCCCTACTTTCTTCAATTTACGTCTGAATTTGGCAATAAGGAGTTCACGATTTGAGCCACAGTCAGCTTCCTCTCTTGTTTTTGCTGACTGTATAGAGCTTTTCCATCTTTGGCTACAAAGAATATTATCAATCTGATTTCATTGTTGACCATCTGCTGACGTCCATGTGTAGAGTCTTCTCTTGTGTTTTTGGAAGAGGGTGTTTGCTATGACCAGTGAGTTCTCCTGGCAAAACTCTGTTAGCCTTTGCCCTACTTTTTTGTACTCCAAGGCCAAATTTGCCTGTTACTTCAGGTATCTCTTGACTTCCTACTTTTGCCTTCCAGTCCCCTATAATGAAAAGTACATCTTTTTTGGGTGTTAGTTTTAGAAGGTCTTGTAGGTCTTTTTTTTTTTTTTTTTAATTTAATTTTATTTTTAAACTTTACATAATTGTATTAGTTTTGCCAAATATCAAAATGAATCTGCCACAGGTATACATGTGTTTCCCATCCTGAACCCTCCTCCCTCCTCCTTCCCCATACCATCCCTTGGGGTCGTCCCAGTGCACCAGCCCCAAGCCTCCAGTATCGTGCATCGAACCTGGACTGGCAACTCGTTTCTTACATGATATTTTACATGTTTCAATGTCATTCTCCCAAATCTTCCCACCCTCTCCCTCTCCCACAGAGTCCATAAGACTGTTCTATACATCAGTGTCTCTTTTGCTGTCTCGTACACCGGGTTATTGTTACCATATTTCTAAATTCCATATATATGCATTAGTATACTGTATTGATGTTTTTCCTTCTGGCTTACTTCACTCTGTATAATAGGCTCCAGTTTCATCCACCTCATTAGAACTGATTCAAATGTATTCTTTTTAATGGCTGAGTAATACTCCATTGTGTATATGTACCATAGCTTTCTTATCCATTCATCTGCTGATGGACATCTAGGTTGCTTCCATGTCCTGGCTATTATAAACAGTGCTGCGATGAACATTGGGGTACACGTGTCTCTTTCCCTTCTGGTTTCCTCAGTGTGTATGCCCAGCAGTGGGATTGCTGGATCATAAGGCAGTTCTATTTCCAGTTTTTTAAGGAATCTCCACACGGTTCTCCATAGTGGCTGTACTAGTTTGCATTCCCACCAACAGTGTAAGAGGGTTCCCTTTTCTCCACACCCTCTCCAGCATTTATTATTTGTAGACTTTTGGATCGCAGCCATTCTGACTGGTGTGAAATGGTACCTCATAGTGGTTTTGATTTGCATTTCTCTGGTAATGAGTGATGTTGAGCATCTTTTCATGTGTTTGTTAGCCATCTGTATATCTTCTTTGGAGAAATGACTATTTAGTTCTTTGGCCCATTTTTTGATTGGGTCGTTTATTTTTCTGGAGTTGAGCTGTAGGAGTTGCTTGTGTATTTTTGAGATTAGTTGTTTGTCAGTTGCTTCATTTGCTATTATTTTCTCCCATTCTGAAGGCTGTCTTTTCACCTTGCTAATAGTTTCCTTTGATGTGCAGAAGCTTTTAAGGTTAATTAGGTCCCATTTGTTTATTTTTGCTTTTATTTCCAATATTCTGGGAGGTGGGTCATAGAGGATCCTGCTGTGATGTATGTCAGAGAGTGTTTTGCCTATGTTCTCCTCTAGGAGTTTTATAGTTTCTGGTCTTACGTTTAGATCTTTAATCCATTTTGAGTTTATTTTTGTGTATGGTGTTAGAAAGTGTTCTAGTTTCATTCTTTTACAAGTGGTTGACCAGATTTCCCAGCACCACTTGTTAAAGAGATTGTCTTTTCTCCATTGTATATTCTTGCCTCCTTTGTCAAAGATAAGGTGTCCATATGTGCATGGATTTATCTCTGGGCTTTCTATTTTATCCCATTGATCTATATTTCTGTCTTTGTGCCAGTATCATACTGTCTTGATAACTGTGGCTTTGTAGTAGAGCCTGAAGTCAGGTAGGTTGATTCCTCCAGTTCCATTCTTCTTTCTCAAGATCGCTTTGGCTATTCGAGGTTTTTTGTATTTCCATACAAATTGTGAAATTATTTGTTCTAGCTCTGTGAAGAATACTGTTGGTAGCTTGATAGGGATTGCATTGAATCTATAAATTGCTTTGGGTAGTATACTCATTTTCACTATATTGATTCTTCCAATCCATGAACATGGTATATTTCTCCATCTATTAGTGTCCTCTTTGATTTCTTTCACCAGTGTTTTATAGTTTTCTATATATAGGTCTTTAGTTTCTTTAGGTAGATATATTCCTAAGTATTTTATTCTTTCCATTGCAATGGTGAATGGAATTATTTCCTTAATTTCTCTTTCTGTTTTCTCATTATTAGTGTATAGGAATGCAAGGGATTTCTGTGTGTTGATTTTATATCCTGCAACTTTACTATAGTCATTGATTATTTCTAGTAATTTTCTGGTGGAATCTTTAGGGTTTTCTATGTATAGAACCTTTCAACTTCATCATCTTCAGCATTACCATTTGGGGCCTGGACTTGCATTACTATGATACTGAATGGTTTGCCTTGGAAATGAACAGAGATCAATCTGTCATTTTTGAGATTGTATCCAAATACAGCATTTCAGACTCTTTTGTTGACTAGGAGGGGTACTCCATTTCTTCTAAGGGACTCTTGCCCATAGTAGTAGATTTAATGGTCATCTGAGCTAAATTCATCCATTCCAGCCCATTTTAGTTCACTGATTCCTAAAATGCTGATGTTCACTCTTGCCATCGCCTGTTTGACCATCTCCAGTTTACCTTGATTCATGGACGTAACATTCGACCTTCCTATGCAATATTGTTCTTTATAGCATCAGACTTTACTTCTGTCACAAGTCACATCCACAACTGGGTGTTGTTTTTGCTTTGGCTCTGTCTCTTCATTCTTTCTGGAGTTATTTCTCCACTGTTCTCCAGTAGCAAATTGGGCACCTTCCAACCTGGGGAGTTCATCTTTCAGTGTCCTATCTTTTTGCCTTTTCATAGTTTTCATGAGGTTCTCAAGGCAAGAATGCTGAAGTGGTTTGTCATTCCCTTCTCCAGTGGACCATGTTTTTGTCAGAACTCTCCACCATGACCCATCCTTCTTAGGTGGCCCTTCAGGGCATGGCTCATAGTTTCATTAAGTTAGACAAGGCTGTAATCCATGTGATCAGTTTGATTAGTCTTCTGTGATTTGGTTCTCATTCTGTCTGCCCTCTGATGGATAAGGATAAGAGGCCTATGGAAGCTTCCTGATGGGAGAGACTGACTGAGGGGGAAACTGGGTCTTGTTCTTATGGGCGGGGCCATGCTCAGTAAATCTTTCATCCAACTTTCTGTTAATGGTTGGGGCTGTGTTCCCTCCCTGTTGTTTGACCTAAGCCCAAGCTATGGTGGAGGTAATGAAGATAATGGTGACCTCCTTCAAAAGGTCCTGTGTATGCAGTGCTGCACTCAGTGCCCCTGACCCTGCAGCAGGCCACCACCGACCCACAGGAGCATGATGGCTAGATATCATCTCAACTTAAACAATTAAGCAAAAGCATCATAAATAAAATGAAGACATTTTGCAGTCTGGTAGAAGGCAATTGCTTTACATACAGAAAAAAAGTGAGTACCTATCTTATAACAAATTATTCCACAAATTAATATTAAAAGGCAATACCTATAAAAATGGTGGGGAAATTAGTTTTAAATTTTTTTCACAGCAGAAAAATATATTATTATAAAATGGCTAGTAAAAATTTGAAGTGATATTTAGGTTTTTTTAGTGCTGTAACTTCTTTTATTGATAAGGAAAAAATAAATAAAATATTATAGTTATTATTCTCAAAATTATTATAAAATATTATATTATTATTCTCAAAGGGGCATTTTGTACAGAATTGGCAGGATTACAGATAGTCTTTATAGCAATGCCATGGTTTTGATAATGATTAAATATCAAAATATCCTGCTGACTTCAAAACCATAAATGAAAGAGGGACACTATTATCAATTCTACATAAATCAAAGGATTATACAAGAGCATTCTGAATAATTGTTAGTCACTCAGTCATATCTAACTTTTTGTGACCCCATGGACTGTAGCCTACCAGGCTCCTCTGTCCATGGAATTCTTCAGACAAGAAATCTGGAGTGGATAGCTATTCCCTTCTCCAGGGGATTTTCCTAACCCAGGGATTGAACTTGGGTTTCCTGCATTGCAGACAGATTCTTTATAGTCTGAGCCACCCATGGACATCTACATGCCACTTCTTATTGCTCAACTCCTATAAAAATGTATTTATTTAACTTACCCTATCAAATTGACCCATTGGTCTTTACTCAAATTCATTACTTTTCTCAAATGAATATATGAAAAATTTAGTTTTGAAGAGAGCCAAGGAGCAAAAACACAAGAGAGTGGTGCTTTGTCTAGGAAGCCAGTCATATTGGTTTTATAGCTTGGTATATTTTGGATTTCAGATGAAATGGGGAAAAAAATGACAGAAATGGTCCCTATGCATTTATTTTCATGGATACCCTTAATTTTCATGGGCATGCCTAACAATGAACTATGTTATAACTGGAGCTTAGGGCTTATTTTAGATATTGGAGTGTAGCTTTATTACAAAGATGGATTTTATCTATAAACATTGCATTTTGATCAACTTTGTACGTTCATGTGTATTAAAATATTGTGCACTAAATGTTTTGCCCCTGTCTGCTATTATATGGTCAAGGCATTTATCAGCACTAGTGTGATTCACTCATGTAAGTGGCACGGGTCAGGGAAAGTTATTTCCTACATTTCTGCCTAATTAAATTTGTTTTTCAGTAAAAAACAAAACAAAACAAAACAAAACATTATTTCACTTAGTTCAAGTTGTAGAAGGAAGGGTAAGCATAATTTAAAATGAGACAAATTATGCGTGCTAAGTCACTTCAGTCACGTCCAACTCTTTGCATTAGCCCGCCAGGCTCCTCTGTCCATTGGATTCTCCAAGCAAGAATACTATAGTGGGTTGCCATTTCCTCCTCCAGAGGATCTTCCTGACCCAGGGATCAAACCTGCATCTCCTGCATCTCCTGCATCGCAGGCAGATTCTTTACCGCTGAGCCACCGAGGAAGCTCCGATACAAATTACAGAAGTTTTCAAAAAACAGAACAGGACTAGAAAGCTACTCTAAATTCTTTGCATTAGTTTTAAGGCTTTCAGTCTATGTTGGTCAGGTAATGAGTAGACATTAAGTAGACTTTCCAGGTTGCCCAGTGGTAAAGAATCTGCCTGCAGTGCAGAGAAGCGGGAGTTGCGGGTTGGATCCCTGCATTAGGAAGATACCCTGAAGGGGAAAATAGCAACCCACTACAGTATTCTTGCCTGGAAAAATCTCATGAACAGAGCAGGTTGGCAGGCTATATAATCTATGAAATCACAAAGAGTCAAACAGGAATGAACACACACACACACACACACACACACATACACGTCCTCCTCTGAGATGCAGACAGACCGCCATCACCATAAAGAATTGGCCCATATTTGAGAACTGTGTTCACTGTGTTGTTAAAAGTAATCTTACCATTAAAGGTGAATGGATTTTAAAATCTTTGGGATTCTGAACCATTCATAGGTTTCATTATGGCACTTCATATAGGCTATAATTAGCAGAGAGCTCTAAATTAATAGAAAAAAAATCCTACCCAAGTGCATAATTTTACATTGTAAACTATTTAGCAGTTACGCTAGAGCCCATTTAAAGGCAGCTTTAAATGGCCCATGGCTGGTTTCCAGGATAAATAAATTAAAATTTGGTTGTGAAAGGATGTTAAGAGTTAAAAACAATTTTAATGAAAAGCATTGGTGGACTCAGCACTACTGAGGGTTTTTTGTTTTGTTTTTTAATTTTTTGTAGGCAATTTGAATGTGACAATACTTGAGCAACAATTTGAACACTAAAAAGTGATGGTTCTAGAGGTCATTTAATTTACATTTATCTATCCCTTTACATTTGGATGGCTTTAAAAAATCGTTATCTATCAGTAACTTGATGTCAACAAAAGACCACTAGTATTTTCATTCTCACTTTTTATTCCCTTTGCTTTCATTTTTCCACGATGTTCCTGTTCCTGATATCTAAATGAAGATAACTTTCCTCTATTACCTTGATTTATTAGAAATTGCTGAAAAAATTATAGTATCTAGTGAGTCAGTATTAACAGAAAGCCATTATTGTTTTAAATGCCTTGTTTCCCTCTACTATGAGAGAGAATACATTTGAACCTGGCAATAGTGTTTCGTTCACAAAATCTCTGCCAGCTAAAGTACTACATGCTAGCTTCATTCAGTCTTTTGGGTTATTCCTACTTTCCAGAAAAGGTGTTTTAATTGTGGCTTCTGGCTAGTCTTCCACTGCATGAAAAAAATCAAACAGTAGCCTACATTACTTCCCTGAGCATTCACGTTTCATAAAACATTCATCTCTAAGAAAATATGAAGGAAAATTTTATGTTTCAAGAGCTCATTGTAGCTTTTCAGTATAAACTACTGTTTTTAAGTTGGCTTCTTTATAAATGCTAACTAGTCTTTTAAAGCCAAATTAATCACATTAATTAAAAATCCAAATTAAGTACATCAAAACCCCCCCAAAATATTTTTACTAGTAAAGAAATTAATCATATTTTACTATAATTTACTATAATTGAATTCATAGTAACTATTGCAAATACTTATTGACCAGACAACAGTGTTCTGAAATTGTGTGTCAATAAATACTTTCAAAATTTTGATTATTATTTAGTAGTAATAGAAAAGGATACCATCTTTAATAATTAGAAATAAATTATAAATAAATAAAGCCAGTCTAGTTTCAGGTATTATTATATTAATTATTGAATATTCAATCTTTTCCCTTATTCACTTATTTTATTGGCTCACAGAACATTCTAGTAGTTTAATGACTGATACCTTTTGAAAGTAACGTCTTAATCAAACACTGCTCCCTTTTACATGTGGGACTGGGGGTAGGAAATCTTTGTTCAAAAACAGATGAATGACCTCATTTAAATTCTCACCAAATATTTTTGCCTTTGCATTTCTTCATTAGATCCAGATGTTACAGCACGAACTGCCTGTAGCCATTTATACTAATAATCCATGAATTGAGATTTTTTGCTAATAATATAGCAAGCTAAGTTTTTATTGTCATTTTTACTTAAAATGCTAGAAGAGATGGAGGATGATGGCAATTTGCAGTCCACATAGTAGCCTATTTCCAAACCTCCCTCTTTGAATGATACATTAGGAAGTAATAGGCAAGATGTTGTTCTTTCAAAACTTCACTGAGTCATGTGATTTAAAAAAAAAGATTGAAGGACATATTTTACTGATGTATGCAATTGATCAACATGAGAGCAAATGCCAAATAATTTATTACTTAGTCGCAACACTAAACAAAGATCACATTATAAAAAAGACATTACTCATAAATTAAATATATTTGTATATATTTCCATACATATGTGTATAAGAGGAATATGTGGTATGACTTCTTACAGAAGACTGAAGTTACTGTACTTCCCATGTTAGTATTACTATTTAGATGGTATCAAATGGACACAGTACTCATTCATCAAAATTAGTAGTGTCTTATTTTTTAATACATGCTTTTAAATAAATGACAGCCACCTGTGGTCTTTTAGCATAATCCTTCCAAATGAAAACTTACAATTTTTCTGAGACCTGCTGTTTCTATGGAGACTTTAATCTGCTAAGATATTTTCCGATTTCATCTTAGTCTGGGTAGTATTTATTTTTCTCCATCTTAGTTTCATTATAATGACTGACTTTCTTTGCTTTCTGTCTTGCTAATTTTTTTTTTTAATTTGATGCCAACTGTTCCCCATCTATTTTTTTAATCCTAGTCAGAAAGGTACCAGCAATAAGGAGACCTCCACAGAATTATGCCTTAAATAAAAGCTATTAATTTGGATGTTTCTTTCCACTTGATGACACCTTTCTTTCTTTGGAAATTCAATAACATTTACCACAATAATCTACTGACAATATAATAAAATGCTATTATATATAATATAGATAGTTGATATTCATATCTGGTTAGTATCTATATCACAGCAGTTATATTTTATTCAAATAGAAAATCTGAATTATTGTAAAAGTTAAAAATTAATAGAAAAATTAACAGAGACTATTGATTAACATTATATGGAGACAGATTTTGTTAATAAGTTAATATATTCAGTTTTTTACCTATTCTTCAAAAAGAATGAATTTACACATTATAAAAGAGAGAGTAAAGTATAAGATTTGACATTGTCGGGACTTAGGTGGTCCAGTGGACAAGACTTGGTGGTGCTTCCTCTGCAGGGGGCATGGGTTTAATCTCTGGTTGGGGGAGCTAAGATCCTGCATGCCACCCAGTGTGGCCAAAAATAAAAACAAAAAAAAGATTTGGCATTGTTGTCAAGGGGTTTTCAACATTGTTACTTTAAAAAAATCAATAATTTTAGAGAGTATATGTAAAGTACAAGGTAACAGTTTCTCTAAGATTCATAATGGAAAAGATTATCATATGTTAAGCATCAAAGAAGATTCCACAAATTTATAAAATCCTGACAAGTAATATATTGAAAATCAAAATGAAAAGAGTTCAAAGATGACAAATTGTCTTAAGAAAGCATAAAGAAAGATATGGCATGAGAAGTACCAGTGCATATATCCTTCATAATTGTATTCATTCTACTGTCTGGAAACAACTGAAGAAAAGAGAATGTGCAAGCAATTATTAGAAATAAAATGAATTTCCCAACAACACACTGCTATTATAGAGGGCAGCATTTATCAGGAACTTACTATATGCTAGGTACTATTGTACACATGTTAACTGAATTCATACGCAAGTAATTTATGAAGTAGGCATTATATTCCATTTTAAAGATGAGGAAACTATCCAAACAATCTAAGTCACTTATCATAAACTACCCAGATAATTCTATCCTAGAAAGGCTGACTCCAGAGCCCATATTCTTATCTACTACACTATACTTGCCCTAAGCCCTACTTCTTGCCTCCCACAACTGACAGAATACTTTGGATTGGCTGGAATGAAATTACACTTTCTTAGAATACAGTGTGAATGGGGGCTGATATCCCAATTTCCTTGTCTCTACATGCTTCAATTATTCCATGTCCCTTTTATAAAAAACTGTATTTCTCAGTCTCACTTATGTTTTACTTTAGTGGAGCATTTGTTTTCTATCTCTTTCTCTAAAACAAGTGTTTTTAAGAGTCAAAATTATTTTTGAAATACTCATAAATACTAGAAATCCTAATTTCCAAGTAGAATTCACATATCCATACATAAGGTTCTCAGCTGCATATTTCTCCCCATCAATTAACACAAATGTTTGGCTATTGTAATCAATCATATTATTATTGAGAGCCTCAAAATTTACATAATCCATTGATGACAAAGGTTTTATAATTCAATTAGTTCCCAGAAATTTATATTTAATATATTAAAGTCATAAAGTAGGCTGGTAATTTTAAAAACACTTTAATTTACTAATGCTGCATATTTAGCATTTAAATAATATGAGTAATTATAAATAAATAATACAATATTTGAACTTTTATTTTCATATCTTATGATCACTTTAAAATTTTTATTAAATCAAAAATTGCTTGATTTCCAAAAGGATGGCCAATTTATCACATAAGGAGTTAGATGTAAAAACAGGAAAAGAAAAAATTTTACTGTAAACATTCTATCTTCTTTATGCATAATCAATGAAAATTTATCACATTAAAACTTACATAATTTAGTTTAATATCAAAAGTAAAACAGGAATGCTATTTACTGAAAACCGTATTTTTTAAATGAAGCTCTACTATTCACTAAGAATACTACATATTGAGATCTATAAGTGGCTATTTTGAAAGTAGGAGTACATATATACTATACAGTTCTAGGAGCATTTATGTAATGAATATAACTTCAATATTTATTGTGTAAGTCCAATAATCACTTTCCAAATTTCAGTCAACTAAGAGGAAAATGATGCGCTAATTAAAGAAATATAAATGTTTAACAAGAAGCAGTAATCTATATATATGTATTGTGCATCTGTTTTATTTCTTCATTTCAAGCACCATGAGCATTTTTTTTTATATATAGGATGTCTCTATTTTCCTAACCCTACACTGTCTACCAAACATTATACTTGCATTTTTATTTACTTCCTGGTTTATATTTTCCTCTGGATTTCCTTTGGCCTACAGCTAAATCTTATATTGTTGAAAATCAGAATTAGAAACTTGACCCTCTTTTTGACTCTGTCTTTCACTTGGCATCAGTATTCTCCCATTCACTATCTTTATAGACATCATATCCTCAGAATCTTCCTTAATTCTAGGACACCAGAAAAGATAAAGGAAACAGATTCTCCTCTCAGATTCTTCATAGGAGCCAGTACCACTGACACTTTAAATTGTGCAGTCACACTGATTTGGAACTTCTGAACTGCAGAATTGTAGGAGGATCGATTTGTATTGTTTAAGCTACTAAAAGTATGATGACTTGTTGCAGCAGAAATAATACAGTCCAAGCACAGAGTCCAGATAGTTTTCTGAGGATGAAGTTCAGAGAAGGAAAAAAAAAAAAGAAAAAGAGATAAGTCACTGTGTTGATTAGGTGTCAATATCTGGGTATATTGGTTAAATAAAGCTAGATTATCTGGAGAGGGCTGCTATATAGGTCCTTCTTGATACCCAGCTGCCTCTGCTACACCTATGAGGACCCTGCCTCAGAGCTGCAGTAACGAGAAGAGGCTAACTGTCTATATTGTGATTCATTATCACTCCCTTAGGTGAAGAGAGATAATTCTGAGGTGTGTTCTACATTTTCTCCCAGAGTTGTTTTAATTTACCCAATAATATAATATTTATTAGCTTTTTCTCCTTCCCTTTACTTCCCCCTTCCCAAACTGGTATTCTGGGGATTGTTTCACAAATATAACACTTACACTCAAATTTTTATCCCTCGGTCTGCTTCTGGGAAACATAATCTAAGACACTGTAACAAATCACAATTTAAAAATAATGAATATTCATTCACTAGATATTTTGTCAGTCATAGTTGTCACTTCCTAGGAAGATAAACTAACTCTGGACTGGCCGAATTAAACAAAGAATATATCAAGTAGACACACAGCAGCTCACAGAATCTTTGGAAGAACTAGAGAAGAAAGATTTCAATTAAGCACTCAGGAAGAATTCCCCAAAACTGAGTAGCTATCTAGTGATCACTAGTAGTGATCTAGTGACAGAACTCCTGGAATTGCCACTAGACTCTAGTTGGACTGCTGTTACTTCTGCTGCCTTCTTCTGCTCTAAAAAATTAATTGAACTGTAGCTACTAATGCTGGCTTGTCTGGTGGTGCAGTGGTAAAAAATCTGCCTGTCAATGCCGGAGATGTGGGTTTGATCACTGAGTTGGGAAGATCCCCTGGAGAAGGAAATGGCAACCCACTCCAGTATTCTTGCCTGGGAAATCCCATGGACAAAGGAGCCTGGTGGGCTACAGTCCACGGTGTAGCAATGAGTTGGACACAACAGAATGACGGAGCACAATACAACTACTAATGTCACTGATAAAATTGCCACTTCTGTACTAAGGACATAATTGTACTTACCCTGGTGCTACCCAAGAGAAAAATGTTCTACTACTTCATGCTTCTTATGCCGCTAGTTGATGAGTTAAGTATGAAGTGACTGCATTTGACTGCCAAGACAGAGTTAACATATCTACTTTCTGATGGAAAGGGAGGCTGTGAAAATGAGTGTTTAGCAATCTCAACTTTTTAATAACAACAGGCAAAATTCTACTTACCACCAACACTCATAAGGTGGGGAATTTCTTAACTATGAAGAGGGTCCTGATACTATTTGACCAAAAGGAATGTCAATGTTAAGTGAACATTACTTATCTGAAAACACATATGAGAGTTTCTGCCACCTTACAATTACATAATTCTCTGAAACCAAACTCAAAGTTACCAGAAACAATAGAAATTTTAATCATCTACTTGCCCTGATTTGGGATACACCACCTCCATAAGAGTCAATAACTCCAACTTAATATGGTTCTACCATGCTTCCCAAACCCCATTTAAATATCAGAGGAAAACTATGGATTCTTTCTTTATTTTTACTGCATAAGGGAATATTTATTGATGTAGGAAAATATTCACTTTTTAAAATTCATGTGTAAGACAAGACAAGAAAAGGATTACCGTTGTGTGTGATCTCAGCTTTCTCCTCTCTCTACCTGAAAAGAATTCTAACTCTGCCCAGTAGGTTTCTTTCTTTTTGATGTATTATTTTATATGGCATATTGTATGGAATTATCTCCCTGGAAAGGCTCACTAGTGCCAGTAAGAGATATAGCAGGCACATCTCCTAGGCTTGGAATCCCCCAATAGCTGGTCTTATTCAAAAACTGCTTTTCAGTTCCTACTTTATGGTTGCAGCTCTTGGAGAAAACGAGAGACATTTGCAATCACTGCTCATAATTCTCTCATTTCACTGTGTACTTGTTACTGGACCAGTTAGGTTACAGCAGATCTCCTGCTATTCTCAAGAAATTAAAATATAACTGCTCTATTTTGTCTTCAAACCCTGTATTTTTTCCCCAATAACTTTCAAGGGCTATCATGGGTCCTTATATCAAATTCCTTATATCAAAGTCCTAATGCCTTTTCTAAGGTGTCACTTTCCTTTTATCTCCCCACCTTTGCTGGTGGATAGTTCCTTCTTTCACCAAGAGAATACTGACATATCATCACATTCTAGAAGAGAAAAAGTTGGCTTTACCCCATTTCTTAACCTGACACTCAAGTAAAAGCCATAAAAACAGGCCTAAATAGAAATCTTAATGAAACTCCACTGAGGGATTCACATCGCTATGATGATTAATTTCATATGTCATCTTGACTGAATCTTGGGATGCCCAGACAGCTGTTTAAATGTATATTTGTGCATATCTGTGAGGGTTTTTCCTAGAGACTAGCATCTGAACTGGTGGTTTGTACAAAGCAGCCCAATATGAGCAGGCATCGTTGAACCAGTTAAGGATCCAAATATAGAACCAAAAGACAGAAGACTGCTTGACCTGGACATTGGTTTCTCCTGACCTTAGACTGGGACTTACACTATTAGTGTTTCTGATTCTCAGGAATTTGAACTCAGACTAGAATTTACATCTCTGTGTTTCCTGCGCCTCCAATTTATAGATGGAAACTTGCAGAGCTTCTCAGCTTCCATAATTATGTGAGCCAATTCCTTTTAATAAACTAAACACACACACACACACACACTCTGTCTCCCCCTCCCTTCCTCCCTCCCTCCCTCTCTCCCCCTCCCTCCCTCCCTCCCTCTCTCTCTCCCTCTCTCCCCCCCCTCCCTCCCTCCCTCCCCCTCCCTCCCTCCCTCCCTCCCTCCCTCCCTCCCCCTCCCTCCCTCCCTCCCTCCCCCTCCCTCCCTCCCTCCCCCTCCCTCCCTCCCTCCCCCTCCCTCCCCCTCCCTCTCTCCCCCCCCCCTCCCTCCCTCCCTCCCCCTCCCTCCCTCCCTCCCTCCCCCTCCCTCCCTCCCTCCCTCCCTCTCTCCCTCCCCCTCCCTCCCTCCCTCCCTCCCCCTCCCTCCCTCCCTCCCTCCCTCTCTCCCCCTCAGTTTTGTTTTTTGGAAAATGCTGACTAGTAGAGTCATTCCTAGAGTAAGGCTGACTAAAGACCTTTGTGAAAGTCATTCAGTTGTGTCCAACTCTTTACAACCCCATGGACTATACAATCCATGGAATTCTCCAGGCAAGAACCATTCCCTTCTCCCGGGTATCTTCCCAACCTGGGGATTGAACCTAGGTTTCCTGCACTGGGGGCAGATTCTTTACCAGCTGAGCCACAAGGGAAGCCCAAAGACCTTTAAGCATATAATATTATTACCTACAAGTAACGGATTACTTCCTGGTTCGCTAGAGGCCCCCAAGCCATATTCACCCTAACAACACTTAGAAGGAATCTCCTTTGGTTGGAGGCCATTGTTTCAATTGTAGCTATAGCTGAAATCAGTATGCAAATCAGGTACTCCATAATGTTATCAGCTTTCAAAATCAAAGAAATTAGATGCCTTTGAAATTTTTAAGTACTCTGATGCTGCATTTATTTTACCACAAACACTGCTATCTACAGTAGTAAATTAAAAGAAAATTATTACTATAAAAATATTCTTTGAACTAACCTATTTAAGTGAGTCTCCTTTTTTTTTTTTACTAAAAGAAGTCTGGTGTGAGACACAAAAGATATTCACACAATTTATGTTCACTGCCTCTTCTTCCTTCATTAAGCAACCCTGAAATCATGAGAGTTATTTTGTATCTACTCTCTTCTTTTATCAGTAGAGGAATACTAGAAGTGTTTAGCCTAAGTACACAGAGATGTTTGAAGTTGGTCTCTTAGGAAGATATGCAAAAGTAAGTGTTGGCTTTTCCATTGGATTTCTGAACAGATTTTATTCCAAACTCTAAATGAACAATTTCTTGCTATTCTGAAACTATGGCACAGTTTCCTGTATCTGTGCATTTACTTACACGGTTTCTTTTCTCCTCATTCCCATTATCTTCTCCATCTGTGCTGTCCATTTTCAAGGATCTCAAATTTATTGTGCTCCAAAATACTTCTCTTGGTTCTCTTAGCCAAAGGGAACTGTGCACTTTTAAATCATCATAATACTTTACAAATTCAGCACATTCTGCTTTGAATTACAGCTGTGTCATGCTTGTCCTAGCCTCTTATGGGTCCACAGGCTACCTGAGGCCTGACTCCTTGGGCTTACCTGAGCAGCATATATCAGTTGAACCACATACTCAGAAAATATTTGTTGAAATTATTTGAACTGTATGAATTCTAAATCAGATCATTTAAAACAATAACATGTCTTAAAAAAGAGATCAGACTTTCTGTAGGATTGAGAGAAAACATGTACTTTGGACCGAGGCACATAAGATTGAAATTTTGGCTCTATAACCAATCACCTGAGTGGTAAAAGACCAATTATTAAAGCTCTTCCTAAGCTTCAGGTTCCTAATGTGTAAAATATAAGTGGTAATATTCACTTTTCAGGGCTCTTACCCCACTATCTCCGGAGAAGGCGATGGCACCCCACTCCAGTACTCTTGCCTGGAAAACCCCATAGATGGAGGAGCCTGGTGGGCTGCAGTCCATGGGGTCACTAAGAGTCGGACACGACTGAGCGACTTCACTTTGACTTTTCACTTTCATGCACTGGAGAAGGAAATGGCAACCCACTCCAGTATTCTTGCCTAGAGAATCCCAAGGACGGTGGAGCCTGGTGGGCTGCCGTCTATGGGGTCACACAGAGTCGGACACGACTGAAGCAACTTAGCAGCAGCAGCAGCAGCACCCCACTATCTCATGCTAGTATGAGATAGTATGTGGCAATCACCTGTCATTTGGTATACAAATCTCAGAAATTAGAATTATTATATACATCAGTGTAAATGAAATCCAACAGGTATTTGTGTAAATCCAGTTCGTCTACTATCTGTATGATGTAGAAAAGTGGCAATACTGAAAATAAAGTCAGTTATTTGATACTTCAACAAACATTACAATATTTTTGTTTGAAAATTACACAGTGATAAATACTTCATTAAGCACATTAAAATCAATACAAAAGGGAAGTAGCTCATTAACTATTAGATAACTGACATATATTTGAAATACAGACATCTGTATTGCTCTTTAAGGCAAACACACAGTCATTTAAGCTATGTATCTGTCTTTATTTTGTATGTCAAAGAGGATTGATGAAAGTAAAAAAGCTGAAGAAAAACAAAAATTCTGCATAAAATGCCTAAGAGGTTTTTTTTTTTCCCCCCTCTACTCAGTTATTTCTATGCTTTGGAACAGAAACACATTTGAATGTTGTATTGCCTTCAAAGTGGGGAATGACTATTATACATAAAGTCACAATATGTAGCCTAACAATTTTAGAGGAGAGCTAAAATTTAAATTACTCCTGGTACTCACAATTCTGCTGCTCTCAGAAGGATCCAAATGGGACGACTTGGTCAGGCAACTGAAGAATAGTGGAGGATACATCTGTAAGCACAAGAAATAATTTATTCTTTCAGTAATCTATTTCCCAGAGCCCCCAGATTTGCCTGGCAGGTAGTAGCAGTAGTAGTAGTAGCAGTAGTGTATGTTCAGTAATGTCTGACTCTTTGTAACCCCATGAACTGTAGCTTGTCAGGCTCCCCTGTCCACAGGCTTTTCCAAGCAAAAATAGTAGAGCGGGTTGCCATTTCCTCCTCCAGGGTATCTTCCCAACCAGGATTGAACCCAATTCTCCTGCCTGCATCTCCTGCACTGGCAGGAGGCTCCATCTGGGGCACCAGGGTAGTAGGATCTTGATAAATATTTGTTCTGTGGATGAAAAATGATGCCTGCCACATTTGCAAACAAAGAATGCTGTGGCATTCTAGCCATCACCCACAACCTACCAGACCCTGATAGTAAGCCCTGAGGAGCTCAGGAAGGAGAAAAAGGGGCTTTCCTCAGCCACCCACAATGGTGCACCCTGAGGAGACTCAGGATGGGGAAGAACTGGATCCTGGTCTTAGCTAGCCAAGGTGCAAGGAGCCCAGACTTTTGCATCTTTCTATACTTAGAAAAGCTTAAAAAAAAAAAAAAAAGAAAGAAATGTTTTATTTTCTTCTATTAACAGTAATCTTTTGATGTTCTTATTACCTGGTTTATGTTGCAAAACTCCTATATAACCTGGTTCATCCTTTACCTCTTCAGAATAGTCCCTTAGTGTGATCTGGGAGTATATCTTTCAGGCTATGTGCAAGCTGGGTCCTGTCCGACTCTTTGCCACCCCATGGACTGTAGACCGCCAGGCTCCTCTTTCCATGGGATTTCCCAGGCAGGAATAGTGGAGTGGGTATTCATCCATTTCCTTCTCCAGGGGATCCTCCTCACACAGGATAGAACCATATCTCTTGCACTGGCAGGTGGATTCTTCACCACTGAGCCACCTAGGATGCCTCTTCCAGGATTTACTCCTCAGGAAATTCACCAAATCAAACATAATTTTCAACTTTCAGGTTGTGCATATTTTTCAGTTAACAGCTGAATGACTTATTTAACACATATTTGAAATATAGACAATACACAAAGGTTACTGTGATCAAACTACCAGGTGTATATATATATAGATAGATAGATAGATAGATAGACAGACAGACAGACAGATATATAGTGTAAATCTTTTGCTTTATATTCAGATCAGATCAGATCATATCAGTTGCTCAGTCGTGTCCGACTCTTTGTGACCCCATGAATTGCAGCATGCCAGGCCTCCCTGTCCATCACCAACTCCCAGAGTTCACTCAGACTCACGTCGATCGAGTCAGTGATGCCATCCAGCCATCTCATCCTTTGTTGTCCCCTTCTCCTCCTGCCCCCAATCCCTCCCAGCATCAGAGTCTTTTCCAATGAGTTAACTCTTTGTATGAGGTGGCCAAAGTACTGGAGTTTCAGCTTTAGCATCATTCCTTCCAAAGAAATTGCAGGGCTGATCTCGTTCAGAATGGACTGGTTGGATCTCCTTGCAGTCCAAGGGACTCTAAGAGTCTTCTCCAACACCACACTTCAAAAGCATCAATTCTTCAGTGCTCAGCCTTCTTCACAGTCCAACTCTCACATCCATACATGACCACAGGAAAAACCATAGCCTTGACTAGACGAAACTTTGTTGGCAAAGTAACGTCTCTGCTTTGGAATATGCTATCTAGGTTGATCATAACTTTTCTTCCAAGGAGTAAGCGTCTTTTAATTTCATGGCTGCAGTCACCATCTGTAGTGATTTTTGAGCCCAGAAAAATAAAGTCTGACACTGTTTCCACTGTTTCCCCATCTATTTCCCATGAAGTGATGGGACTGGATGCCATGATCTTCGTTTTCTGAATGTTGAGCTGTAAGCCAACTTTTTCACTCTCCACTTTCACCTTCATCAAGAGGCTTTTGAGTTCCTCTTCACTTTCTGCCATAAGGGTGGTGTCATCTGCATATCTGAGGTTATTGAGATTTCTCCCGGCAATCTTGATTCCAACTTGTGTTTCTTCCAGTCCAGCGTTTCTCATGATGTACTCTGCATAGAAGTTAAATAAACAGGGTGACAATATACAGCCTTGACAAACTCCTTTTCCTATTTGGAACCAGTCTGTTGTTCCATGTCCAGTTCTAACTGTTGCTTCCTAACCTGCATACAAATTTCTCAAGAGGCAGATCAGGTGGTCTGGTATTCCCATCTCTTTCAGAGTTTTCCACAGTTTATTGTGATCCACACAGTCAAAGGCTTTGGCATAGTCAATAAAGCAGAAATAGATGTTTTTCTGGAATTCTCTTGCTTTTTCCATGATCCAGCGGATGTTGGCAATTTGATCTCTGGTTCCTCTGCCTTTTCTAAAACCAGCTTGAACATCAGGAAGTTCACCGTTCACATATTGCTGAAGCCTGGCTTGGAGAATTTTGAGCATTACTTTACTAGCGTGTGAGATGAGTGCAATTGTGCGGTAGTTTGAGCATTCTTTGGCATTGCCTTTCTTTGGGATTTGAATGAAAACTGACCTTTTCCAGTCCTGTGGCCACTGCTGAGTTTTCCAAATTTGCTGGCATATTGAGTGCAGCACTTTCACAGCATCATCTTTCAGGATTTGGAATAGCTCAACTGGAATTCTATCACCTCCACTAGCTTTGTTCGTAGTGATGCTTTCTAAGGCCCCCTTGACTTCACATTCCAGGATGTCTGGCTCTAGGTCAGTGATCACACCATCGTGATTATCTGGGTCGTGAAGATCTTTTTTGTACAGTTCTTCTGTGTATTCTTGCCACCTCTTCTTAATACCTTCTGCTTCTGTTAGGTCCATACCATTTCTGTCCTTTATCGAGCCCATCTTTGCATGAAATGTTCCTTTGGTATCTCTGATTTTCTTGACGAGATGTCCAGTCTTTCCCATTCTGTTGTTTTCCTCTATTTCTTTCCATTGATCACTGAAGAAGGCTTTCTTATCTCTTCTTGCTATTCTTTGGAACTCTGCATTCAGATGTTTATATCCTTCCTTTTCTCCTTTGCTTTTTGCTTCTCTTCTTTCACAACTATCTGTAAGGCCTCCCCAGACAGCCATTTTGCTTTTTTCATTTCTTTTCCATGGGGGTGGTCTTGATCCCTGTCTCCTGTACAAGGTCACGAACCTCATTCCATAATTCATCAGGCACTCTATCAGATCTAGGCCCTTAAATCTATTTCTCACTTCCACTGTATAATCATAAGGGATTTGATTTAGGCCATACCTGAATGGTCTAGTGGTTTTCCCTACTTTCTTCAATTTAAGTCTGAATTTGGCAATAAGGAGTTCATGGTCTGAGCCACAGTCAGCTCCTGGTCTTGATTTTGCTGACTGTATAGAGCTTCTCCATCTTTGGCTGCAAAGAATATAATCAATCTTATTTCGGTGTTGACCATCTGGTGATGTCCATGTATTAGTAAAAATTGAAAAAACAAAAAACAAAAAACAGAGTTTCAGTTGCCATGCTGTGGACAGGGAGGCCTGAATCTTAGCTCTACGCGGGTGTTGGGGCTCCAAAGCCCGCGTGGGACTCTCTAGCCCGCTAGCCTTACTTGCCTGCTCCTCCGGCTTTTGGCCCGGAGCTTGGCCCCGCCTACTTGCCCAGTGCTGTTCAAGACGGTCGCCTGCGGTCATGGTGCCCTCCTAGAAGGAGCCCGCCACCTCGTGGGGGATCAGCGAAACTTAACCACTGGGGTCCCGCCTCCTTGGGGGCTGCTTGGCTGCTTAGTCCTGGAGCCTCTGATGGCCGGAGGTGGCCACAGCAGAACACGTGGAAGATAGAGCTGGTGAGCGCTGGGCTCCCTGAGCTCCGTGAGGCAAGGTCGGGCTGGCTGGTGACGTTGGCCACCCTGTGAGGCAACCGGTCCGTGTTCAGCATCCCAGAACGCCTGCGAGGTGCTCTTCACGTCACTGCTGAAGAGCTTGGGGTCCAAGGACAGTGGCAAGATTGTCTTCAAGACAGCTTGGGTAAGTGCTCTCTCCATGGGGATGATTGTCTTCTGCTGCCCGTTAGCGTCTTCACAGAGATGTTTGATTATCAGAAAACAGGTGTGGTGGTTGCTGCTGTTGAGGTTGTTGGACGCTTGCCCGGTTCTTTAATAAGCTCCATTGAGCCTCTATACCTTTTCTTGTGGAATCCTGTTTGCCAGGATTTGCGAAAATCCTGTTTGCCTACCTGCCTTCACTGGTCATTCGGGGGCACTATTTCAAGAAGCTCCTTGGACGGGTGAATGCCACTCTGATCGCTGGCAGCAATGCCTTCCTGGTTTTGTTGCCTTTCCTTCTGAGGGTTCTGACTGACAGCTGGGGCCTCTTTAGACACAGAGTCCTCTGCCTCTTCACATTTGTTCTCTTTCTGGCTGGCTTTACTTACGGACCCCTTGCCTTCTGTGTAAAGATGGTGGGACCAAAGGAGCCAACAGATTCTCCCTCTTTTCCCTGAGAAACTTCAGTTAACCCCAGTTCAGTTTTGCCGTCTTCAGGGTGACAGCTTATGTTGTGTCGGCAGTTGGAATATCGGTTGCACTTTTAGGAGACCCTGTGCTTTATTTTCTCTTGAGTTGGCCATGCCTTGCTGGGGTTATTTCAGAAGTGGAGTGCTGCTTCTTAGCCACACTGCGCCAAGACCAAAGTTTTCTTTGACTTGCAAGTTTCCCTTCTGTTCCCTCAGAACTAGAACAGAGGCAAGGTTGGACCACCCCCACCCTCAGCATGCTGAGCAGCCACGGACTGAACTCAGGAGCAAATGGGCTAATGTGAATGAGAGGTTATCACATAACCCTTTTTCCAGCTTCCGCATCTCCTCCTTTAGTCTAGTTTCTTGCCTGGAGAATCCCATGGATAGAGGATCCTGGCAGGCTATGGTCCATAGGGTCACAAAGAGTCAGACACAACAGGATCCACTTAGCACAGCACAGCATAGCACATTTTGTGAATATGAGAAAATTAAAATGCTTTTCACAATCTATAACAAGCAGTTTATATACATAGTTTTATGTTCAATTTTGTTTCCTGCAATAAACATAAAGCATTAGCTGAAGAAACCATGAGCAAATGTGTAAATTCTAGAAAGTTATGATTTTTATATCAACTAGAAAGCAAATTATGATAGAGAAAAATAAGTATTAAACTATACATGATACAATTAAATACTTTGAAATTCTATTTATTTCTGTTTTGGGCTGTACAGCTATATTTTGTTTGTTTTTAATTTGGTGGAATTAATTGTAATTGGACTGACTCATCAAAAGTAGCTATTAATTATACAGGAGACCCTTCAAAAGAAACTTAGCCTATACTGAACCATAGTTTGATTCAGAGCTGTGTGTGAGATGTTTTTAATCTGTACTATATTTTGTGAGTGACCATGGTAACAACTGTGTTACATCCTTATACAACTATTTTATTTCTTTATCTCTATATTTAGTCTTCAATAGTTTATGCTCAGATATTTAAAAATTATTTTTCCTTTCTCAAGGAATTAGCAAGACAAAACAATTCTCTGAGATGAGATTTAGAATTTAAAAATCATATTCTTGCTGCTCTTGTTTTTCGGAATGGATTTTTGTGTTAGCAAAAACAATTACCAGTGTTGTTTTTAATGCTACAATTTAATAATTTGTGTAAAAGTATTTAGCAGTGAATAGCTACAGTCTGTTGCCTCTGATAGGTCTTATTTTTTTCATCTTTTGTCCTCTTCTCTTTGATATTCACTGAGAATTATAGGGTTATTTGATGTCTGTTAGTTGTAAAAATAAAGTATTAATAGACTATGTATATATATATACTGAAAAATAATGGGCACATTGAATTGGCTTGAGTTGTTATGTGAGTCATATTAGATTAGTCTACAGTTTGAAAATAGCTATTTTCCATGGCTCAGATGGTAAAGAATCTGCCTGCAATGCGGGAGACCCATGTTCAATCCCTGGTTTGGGAAGATCCCCTGGAGAAGGAAATGGCAACCCACTCCAGTATTCTTGCCTGGAGAAATCCATGGACAGAGGAGTCTGAGGGGCTACAGGACACTGTGTCGCAGAGTTGGACATGAGTGAGCAACTTTCACAGTTTAGAAATAAATACTTCCAAATAAATATAATAATAAAAATATTATTCTTTTTGAAACTAGTTTTATTTCCCAAAGTAACCTATAATAGTCAAATCTCTATAAGGTGCCTGCTATTCAAATTTCTAAATGTTAAAAGGTGGCTTTAATCAAGGGGATTGCAGATAGTTAATTCTGTGGTTGTCCCTTTCTTTGATTTGAACCTAATTATTTATGTACATTACTATCTTGTTAATTTACTCTTTATTCTCATCTACATTTACATTAGACACAGGAGAAATTAGGACAGCAACATCTGTCTTTAATGAAATAGAAATAGTTATATAACTATTGTCATCATCATTCAAGACTGCATTTTGTTGTTCTGCACACTCAAACAGTCACATCAGATATACCAAACAGAAGCAACAGCACTAAGAAAAGCAAATTAGTTTACTCTACAAAGAATTAGAAACATGAATCCAAAAGTCCTATTATATTCACTTCAGTTGTTTTCTGGCTGATCGATAATTTTAAATAATTTATAATTTTAGGATATATCTCAAATAATTTTTCCTTTTATAAAATAAAGAAATAATTCAGATATATGACAAAAACATAGTTCAAATGATAAGAAAGGCTCAAAATGAAAATCTCTTTCTCTGTCCTACTGTTTCTTCCCAGAAAATAACCCTGTCAAATTCCAATTTTTTGAAGTTTTTTTTTTTTTAATCGAAATGTAGTATATTTATATTTATTAGTTTTGGGTGAATAACATAGTGCTTATTTTTTTTAATGTATTCAATATTTTTAAGATTCTACACCATGTAAAGTTATTTTAAAATAATGGCTATTCCCATGCTGTACAAAATATCTTTGTAGCTCATTTATTTTTATGTATTAAGAATAGTGTGTAGCTCTTAATCCCATACCTTTATCTCATCCTTTCCCCTCCCTCTTTCCAATGGTAACTGTTTGTTGGTTTTTGTTTTCTGTGTTTGTGATTGTGTCTTTTCTGCTATATGTATTCATTTTTTTATTTTTCAAGATTCCATATAAAAATGATAACATACAGTATTTGTCTTTGTTGTCCTCTTCTCCTCCTACCTTCAATCTGTACCAGCCTCAGGGTCTTTTCAAATGAGTCACTTTTTCACATCAGGTGGCCAAAGTATTGGAGGTTCAGCTTCAGCATCAGTCCTTCTAATGTATATTCAGGATTGATTTCGTTTAGGATTGACTGGTTTAATCTAAGCATGAGTCTCTTCAGCACTCAGCTTTCTTTATGGTCAAACTCTCACATCCATACATGACCACTGGAAAAACCATAGCTTTGACTATACGGACATTTGTCAGCAAAGTAATATCTCTGCTTTTTAATATGCTGCCTATGTTTGTCATAGCTTTTCTTCCAAGGAGCACTTGTCTTTTAGTTTCATGGCTGCAGTCACCATCTGCAGTGATTTTGGAGCCCAACAAAATAAAATCTGTTACTATTTCCATTGTTTCGCTATTTGAAATGAAGTGATGGGACCAGATGCCATGATGTTAGTTTTCTGAATGTTGAGTTTTAAGCCAACTTTTTCACTCTCCTCTTTCACTTTCATCAAGAGGCTCTTTAGTTTTTCTTCACTTTCTGCCATAAGGGTGGTGTCATCTGTATATCTGAGGTTATTTATATTTCTCGTGGCAATCTTGATTCCAGCTTGTGCTTCATTGAGACCAGCATTTTGCATGATGTATGCTGCATATAAGTCAAATAAGCAGGGTGACAATATGTTCTTTACTTCCGTCCCTCTTCAATTTCTCCTGGCAGTTTCTCTGGTTCCTCTGCCTTTTCTAAATCCAGCTTGAACATCTGGAAGTTCTCGGTTCATGTACTGTTGAAGCTTAGCTTGGAGAATTTTGAGTGTTACTTTGCTAGCATGTGAAATGAGTGCAACTGGGTGGTAGTTTGCACATTCTTTCGAACTGCCTTTCTTTGGGATTGGAATGAAAACTGACCTTTTCCAGTCCTGTGATCATTGCTGAGTTTTCCAAATTTGCTGACATTTTGAGTGTAGCCCTTTAACGGCATCGTCTAGGATTTTAAATAGCTCAGCTGGAATCCCATCACCTCCATAAGCTTTGTTCCTATTGATGCTTCCTAAGGCCCACTTGACTTTTCAGTCCAAGAAATCTGGCTCCAGGTGAGTGATTGCACCATTGTGGTTATCTGGGTCATGAAGATCATTTTTGTATAGATATGTGTATTCTTGCCACCTCTTAATATCTTCTGCTTCTGTCATGTTCATACCATTTCTATTCTTTATTGTGTCCATCTTTGCATGAAATGTTCCCTTGGTATCTCTAATTTTCTTGAAGAGATCTCTAATCTTTCCCATTCATTGTGATAAAAAGGACATCATTTTTGGGTGTTAGTTCTAGAAGGTCTTGTAGGTTTTTCAGAGAAACGTTGAGGTATACATTTATATTTTATTATATCATATTATATTATATTTATAGTGACTGAAGTATCAATTTTTGATTTATCTATTTTTTCTCCACTGTAAAATATTTAATTCTTACTGCCTCTCCCTCCCTGGTTTGCCTTAAAGAATTTCACCCTTTATTTGCATTAATATTTGTTTTCAAGGTTTACATGGAAAATCCAAATTTATTTTTGATGCTAATGCAATCTAGAAGCTAAGTCTGTAAAATTTTCTTCAATGTCTATTAGGATAACAAAGTCAAAATATATATCACATATGAACTGACTTCTTCATTCACATATTTTTTTTTTCCATCAAAGTGTATCAGTTCAGTTCAGTTCAGTTGCTTAGTCTTGTCTGACTCTTTGTTACCCCATGAATCACAGCACGCCAGGCCTCTCTGTCCATCACCAACTCCCGAAGTTCACCCAGACTCACATCCATCGAGTCAGTGATGCCATCCAGCCATCTCATCCTCTGTCATCCCCTTCTCCTCCTGCCCCCAGCATCAGAGTCTTTTCCAGTGAGTCAACTCTTTGCATGAGGTGGCCAAAGTACTGGAGTTTCAGCTTCAGTATCATTCCCTCCAAACAAATCCCAGGGCTGATCTCCTTCAGAATGGACTGGTTGGATCTCCTTGCAGTCCAAGGGACGCTCAAGAGTCTTCTCCAACACCACAGTTCAAAAGCATCAATTCTTCGGCACTCAGCCTTCTTCACAGTCCAACTCTCACATCCATACATGACCACAGGAAAAACCATAGCCTTGACTAGATGGACCTTTGTTGGCAAAGTAATGTCTCTGCTTTTGAATATGCTATCTAGGTTGGTCATAACTTTTCTTCCAAGGAGTAAGCGTCTTTTAATTTCATGGCTGCAGTCACCATCTGCAGTGATTTTGGAGCCCCCCAAAATAAAGTCTGACACTGTTTCCCCATCTATTTGCCATGAAGTGATGGGACCGGATGCCATGATCTTCGTTTTCTGAATGTTGAGCTTTAAGCCAACTTTTTCACTCTCCACTTTCACTTTCATCAAGAGGCTTTTGAGTTCCTCTTCACTTTCTGCCATAAGGGTGGTGTCATCTGCATATCTGAGGTTATTGATATTTCTCCCGGAAGTCTTGATTCCAGATTGTGTTTCTTCCAGTCCGGGGTTTCTCATGATGTACTCTGCATAGAAGTTAAATAAACAGGGTGACAATATACAGCCTTGACGTACTTGTTTTCCTATTTGGAACCAGTCCGTTGTTCTATGTCCATTTCTAACTGTTGCTTCCTGACCTGAATACAGATTTCTCAAGAGGCAGATCAGGTGGTCTGGTGTTCCCATCTCTTGAAGAATTTTCCACAGTTGATTGTGATCCACACAGTCAAAGGCTCTGGCATAGTCAATAAAGCAGAAATAGATGTTTTTCTGGAATTCTCTTGCTTTTTCCATGATCCAGCGGATGTTGGCAATTTGATCTCTGGTTCCTCTGCCTTTTCTAAAACCAGCTTGAAAACATCAGGAAGTTCACCGTTCACATATTGCTGAAGCCTGGCTTGGAGAATTTTGAGCATTACTTTACTAGCGTGTGAGATGAGTGCAATTGTGCGGTAGTTTGAGCATTCTTTGGCATTGCCTTTCTTTGGGACTGGAATGAAAACTGACCTTTTCCAGTCCTGTGGCCACTGCTGAGTTTTCCAAATTTGCTGGCATATTGAGTGCAGCACTTTCACAGCATCATCTTTCAGGATTTGGAATAGCTCCACTGGAATTCTATCACCTCCACTAGCTTTGTTCGTAGTGATGCTTTCTAAGGCCTACTTGACCTCACATTCCAGGATGTCTGGCTCTAGGTCAGTGATCACACCATCGTGATTATCTGGGTCGTGAAGCTCTTTTTTGTACAGTTCTTCTGTGTATTCTTGCTATCTCTTCTTAATATCTTCTGCTTCTGTTAGGTCCATGCCATTTCTGTCCTTTATTGAGCCCATCTTTGCATGAAATGTTCCCTTGGTATCTCTAATTTTCTTAAAGAGATCTCTAGTCTTTCCCATTCTGTTGTTTTCCTCTATTTCAAAGTGTATAGAATTTGTAAAACAACACAATATAACAAAAACTGTTCAACCTAGGTGATTGAATACATGGATATCAGTTTTTTCATGTTATAAATGAGGATTTTAGATGTAGAATCACCAAAATAATTTTCATATTCAATGAGTGAAAATAAATACATAAATAGCACTATTTCTAGGAATACATACCCTAACCAAATGATTTGCTAAGTTTTATTGAATTGAAATATATATTTCATCAATAAAATTATATAATTTGGTAATTATAGGTCAATCACAGTTGGCAGGTTATCTAAACAACTCTTTTCTTTCCATTTTCCTTGCTTATGAAATGAACTTCCCTTCTCAATTTAGCTTCCCATTAAAGGTGGGAAACATTGGGCAGACAATATTTTTTTTTCATACATGAATCATAGTCAACAAATATATGTTTTAGGATCTATATTATCCAGGTACTATACTAGCTGATGGAGATTCAAAAAACATAATATAAACCTAAATACAAAGAAATACAAAAAATATAAAAACAACACTAATTTATGAAATATAAATAATTATATTTTCTATATTGTATTATAAGTCTTACCACATAGAAAATACAATTATTGAAATATTCACAGAGTTATCTGGAAATGAAGAAAGTAGACCTTGATCCAGACAATGGGTACAGAGTAAAAAAGAAAATAAAAAGAAATAACACTTTTTATTACATAAAAGGAAATAGTACTTTTCATAGACTTAATATGCTATTTGTTATTGATTGTTAAAATGAAAGGTTTGTTTTTAGGGATTACTATTACAGCAGAAAGTGAAGAGGAACTAAAAAGCCTCTTGATGAAAGTGAAAGAGGAGAGTGAAAAAGTTGGCTTAAAGCTCAACATTCAGAAAACTAAGATCATGGCATCTGGTCCCATCACTTCATGGCAAATAGATAGTGAAACAATGGAAATAGTAACAGATTTTATTTTCTTAGGCTCCAAAATCACTGCAGATGGTGACTGCAGCCATGAAATTAAAAGACACTACTCCTTGGAAGGAAAGTTATGACCAACCTATATAGCATATGAAAAAGCAGAGACATTACTTTGCCAACAAAGGTCCATCTAGTCAAGGCTATGGTTTTTCTAGTTGTCATGTATGGATGTGAGATTTGAACTGTGAAGAAAGCTGAGTGCCGAAGAATTGATGCTTTTTAACTGTGGTGTTGGAGAAGACTCTTGAGAGTCCCTTGGACTGCAAGGAGATCTAACCACTCCATTCTGAATGAGATCAGCTCTGGGATTTCTTTGGAAGGAATGATGCTAAAGCTGAAACTCCAGTACTTTGGCCACCTGATGCGAAGAGTTGACACATTGGGAAAGACTCTGATGCTGGGAGGGATTGGGGGCAGGAGGAGAAGGGGACGACAGAGGATGAGATGGCTGGATGGCATCACTTACTCGATGGACGCGAGTCTGGGTGAACTCCGGGAGTTGGTGATGGACAGGGAGGCCTGGCGTGCAGCAGTTCATGGGGTCGCAAAGAGTCGGACATGACTGAGCGACTGAACTGAACTCAACTGCACTGATTAAGGCTAAGAGCATGAGCTAGAATTTTAGTGCTTAACAAAAAACTATAAACCAGGCATAAATGACCTTACAATTTCTAATTTATAAGAAATTTGGGAGGCTGCACTGAGTTGTCAAATGAGACATAATACTTTTTAAATAAAAATTTGTGGTATTTCATAATGCACATTTGCAATAATTAAAAATAATAAGATAGGATATGTCAAAGAAATCTGACATTTATAAAATACACTGTTGGATAAGTTAAAAGACCTCCTAGAGAGTATATTATTTCCATCAATGATGAAGTAACTAGAAAGGACTAGATTCTCCATGATAAACAACTTTAAATCTGGATGGAATATACTAAGATAATTATTTTCATACATTAAGCATTAGATAGTGAAGGGCAATTATTTAAAGTAGAAAGGAAAGAAGAGATTTGCTACAGTTTTATCCAGACTTTCAACCATCACTTTCTGGACTGTGGCACAATGAAAGGAAAACTAAATCATAGAAGTCTCACTGAGCTAAGAACACTAAGTTCAAGGCTACTGGCGTGACAGAAGTTTGCAGAGTAGGTAAAAAGGGACCTGTACAGAAAAAGAGAGTCCTAACAGCCTTCCCTGGTATTATTGGTAAATACTAAACTGCTGATGCTGTGGGAAAGAGTCCATAACATAAGGGAAAGAACAGTTAACAGTAGCTAAAGCTGGGGAAACATGCACACACACACACATACTAATAGGGACAGACACAGCTGAAAAATGTTCAGATTCCAGAAAGTGGGAATGAAGAGTCCTCCCTGAGCAGCTGGACGCTGAATAGATTTCAGAAGTTGGGACTTTGGAGTAGTACTATTCTAACTCATAAATAAAAGCTTCCTTATTTTTAACCTACTTACAATTAAAACAGCCATCAAATGAAATCAAGCTAGTGTGCAAATAAATTAATTGACTGCCATGAAAAAACCTCAAAATTCTCAAAAGGGAGACAATAAACTCAAACATACGTTGGCATAACACTCATCATGTCCAAAATCCAATAAAATGCTACTAGATATGTAAAGAAGCAGAAAAAGGTGTCCCATAAAAAACAAAAAAAAAAAGTCTGTTAAAATAGACATAGAACTGTCAGAGATAAGGGAATAAGCAGGAAATAATTTTTAAAGATGTATTAAATGAACCCCGGGAGTTGGTGATGGACAGGGGGGCCTGGCATGCTGTGATTCCTGGGGTCGCAAAGAGTCGGACACGACTGAGTGACTGAACTGAACTGAAAATGTTTTTAATTATTTAAGAAAACAACATAAAGGTAATAAAAGAACCAGAGTAATATTAAATAAACACTGTAAAAATAAACCAAATGCACATTTAAAACAGAAAAATTAGATACCCAAAGTGAAATTTCCAAAGATGCACTCATCAATAAATTACCAGTCCATCCTAAAGAGATCAGTCCTGGGTGTTCATTGGAAGGACTGATGTTGAAGCTGAAATTCCAGTACTTTGGCCACCTGATGCAAAAAGCTGACTCATTTGAACAGACCCTGATGCTGGGAAAGATTGAGGGCTGGAGGAGAAGGGGACAACAAAGGATGAGATGGTTGGATGGCATCACTGACTCAATGGACATGAATTTGGGTAAATTCCGGGAGTTGGTGATGGACAGGGAGGTCTGGCATGCTGCGGTTCATGGGGTGGCAAAGAGTTGGGTATGACCGAGTGACTGAACTGATGTGAAGTGAAAGTCACTCAGTCGTGTCCGACTCTTTGCGACCCCATGGACTATACAGTCTATGGAATTCTCTAGGCCAGAATACTGGAGTGGGCAGCCTTTCCTTCTCCAGGGGATCTTTCCAACCCAGGGATAGAACGCAGGTCTCCTGTATTGCAGGCAGATTCTTTACCAGCTGAACCACAAGGGAAGCCCCTATAGGAAGAGAAAATGTCAAGCAAAAAGAATGTAATCCCCAAATATTTCAAATTTAATGTAAATATAAATCAGCAGTTTTAAGAAGCTCAATCAACATTGAGCAGATTATACATAACAAATTAGCATTAAGATATAGTATAAAAAATCTGCCAAAACCAAATCTTTAAGAGAACTGAGGGAAAAAAGACGTATTTAATTTAAAGGAACTACATAAAGGATAGATTTTTTTTTTTAGCCAGTTTTTAAAAATTAATTAATTTTTAATTGAACGGTAATTGCTTTACAGAATTTTGTTGTTTTCTATCAAATCTCAACATTTTTTAATAAAAAGTTTTTATTTAAGAACCTTTAACCTATAATTACATATCCAGCATAAATATGCTAGGAAAACGCAGAGGAAATAAAGACATTTCTAAACAAAGTAAAGCTATGAGAACTTCATGCCAGCAAAGCTGCACTGTGTCCAGTATTTATGATGATATTTACAGGCACAGATTGATTGTAAAGACACTTACGGACTCAAAGGAGAATGAAGAATGATATACGAAAAACACCCATCATGAAAAATGGAGTGCCTGTATTAATAATAAAGTCAATTCCAGAATGAGAAAGATTACCAGAAATAAACATTTCACATTGATAAATGTTAATCATAAAGAGATAGCAATTCTGAAAGTATTAATATATGTATATAGCTTCAAATTTTGTCAAAATGTGAAACTAAAGTGATAAGGAAGCAAACTGAGATTATAGTTGGAAATGTCAATAGTCCCCCTCAGTCATTTATTAACTATATAGCAAATCAATAAGGGTATAAAAATCTTGAGAGATGTTATTGTATTAGTTGCTCAGTTATGTCCAACCCTTTGCGACCCCATGGACTATAGCCCACCAGGCTCCTCTGTCCATGGATACTATTAACCAAATAGAATTAACTGGCATTATAGAAAACTATACCTAATCAGAATAGACTGTATTTTGTTTCAACCCCATATAGTTGAAAGTAGAATAGGCTATGTTCCAGACCATAAAACAATTCTTAATAAATATGAAAGTTTTAAGAATGTGTTTTTGAAAAAAATGGTATTATATTAGAAATCAATAACAAAAAAATCTATAAAATACTCAACTATTTGTGAATTAAGCAGCATATTTTTAAATGGTCTATGAGTTAAAGAAGAAATCATATAAGGGAAATTAGAATATATCAGTATTTTAAAATAAGTCATAACATATCAAAATGTGAGGGATGTAGCTAAATTAGGGCTTAGAAACTAACTTTTAAATGTTTATAGAAGAGAAGAAATTTTAATGTCTACCCAGAGAAGCTAGAAAAAGAGCAGCAAATTAAATTCAAAATAAGCAAAGGGGAAAAAATAGTAAATAGAATTAAATCAATTAAACACAAAATGGAAAAAATGGAAATAAATAATGAGAACAAAACTTGATTCTTTAAAAATATTAATAAGATTGGTAAATCACTAACTAGAGTAATAAAAAAAAATGGAGAAAACACAACTCAATAATTTAGAAATTAAATTGATAAACCACTATAGATCCTTCAGAAGCATAATAAAATAATATTATTATAAAAGTATTAATTTACTTAGATGTGAACAAATTCATTGAAAATAAATTACTAAAATATCTACAGAGTAAATTTGCAAAATAATCTTATATGTTAAAGTAATTGTTTTTTAATGACAAGCTTTCCATCTAAGAAAACTCCAGGCCACAAGCCTTATCAAAATTCTATTCTAAAATATTGTAAGACAAAATTTACAAAAACTCTTTCATAAAGGAGCAGTTAGCACTTTTCACCTTACTTTATAAGCCAGTAATTTCAAAGACATTACCAAAAAAGAAAGAAACTACACAGTAATATCATTTGTTAACATTGGCCTCAGGTCAGCAAACATTTTCTTTCAAAGCTCACAGAATAAATATTTTATACTTTAAGGGTCATATTGTTTCTGTTGAAACTGCTCAACTCTCCCATAGCCATGTAAAAATGGTCATAGAGTATAGTTCAATGAATTGACATAGCTAAGTTCCAATAAAATTTTAATTATCAGACTAACCTCTGATTTAGGTGCTATAAATCCTCAACAAATATTAGCAAAACTCACTCAGCAAGCTCCACAAATGTTAATATATACTGACCAAATTTTGTTTATCACAGGAATGTCAAACTTTTTAGATTAAATATCAAGCAATATAATTCATTGTATTCATTACAGGAAAAACAAAAACATATTATTATCAATATATCAATAAATTTAGAAAGTATCAGACAAATCTAACAAATGCTTATAATAAAACTACCAGCATTTTAGCAATAGAATAAAAAAAATTCAGTTTGATGAAGGACATCTACAAAAAACAAAGCATTAAAACTATAGCTAGCATCACAATATATGTTAAAAATGGAAAACTTTCCCTTTAAGACTGCAAAAAAGGCATATATATATATATATATATATTCATCATTTGTATTCAAACTAGAGGTGCAATAAGTCAAGAGAAAGGAGAAAAAAAAAAAAAAAAACAAGATCATACCAGTTCAATAGGAAGAAATAGTTGTCTGTATTAACAGAGGACATAATCTGGTTTGTAGAATATCCTAAGGAACAAAAACAAAAAACAATGCCGTAACAATAACCTACCAGTGCTAATAAAACAATTTAGTAAAGTGAAAAAATAATGGGTTAATGTGTATGCGTGTGTATGTATGTATAAATTGGAATTGCAATCACAATATCAGGTACAGCATTGTATTTTAATGTGATATAGTTAGGTATAAATTTAATAAAGCATGTTTAGGAAATATACAAAGAAAAATACAAATTAGAAATCAACAGCCAAGAGATAGCTTGAAAATGCCCATACATTTATCACCTAAGCATCCTACTTGCACTTAACCAATAGAACAAAAGAAAAATTTGAAAGTAAAAATTAACAGCTTTGAATTGAATGATATTAAAGTTACCTCATATTATAATTTGTAGCATGCAGGTAAACAAAACCACATTCAAGGAAAACTAAAACAAACAAACAAACAGGGATCCATACCAGGGTAATGGAATGGAGCACTCAATATTATTTTGCTACCAATTCATACAAGTTAATATATAGATAGACACAATGGTAATAAAAATTTCAGCATATTGTTGGTAGAAATTGACCAACTGATTACAAAATATAACTCAAAGGACTTGGACAAAACAATGTCAATAAAAAAAAAAACAATGCTGGAGGAGTTTCACCACCTGAAATCAAAATTTGCACACATCATCTACATTTACCAAGGTGGTTGATGGTATTAACATAGACAGCTAGATTAATGGAACAGAATGGAGTCCAGAAGTCAGTTCACATTTACATGGTCAATTTATTTTTAAACATAGCACCAAAATGACTCAATAAAGACGTTAACATCTTTTTAAAATATATGATACTAGAATACTGTGTTCTCTTGTACAAGAAAATGTTTTCTTGGCCTTAAGTTAGCCATTTTCTTTTAATAGAGAATCGAAGAAACAAACTATAGAGCAGGAGAAAAAAATCAAAAATCATTTGATAAGGAAACTGTATCCAGAATTACAATAATAATTACAACTATTACAATAATAACACGACCAAATTAAAAATTAGTCAAAAGATGCAAAAATAATTCACAAAATAAGATATACAAATGCCTAATAGGCACATGAATAAGTTGTTGCCATTATTAGTAATCAAAGAAATGCAAAATAAGACCTCAGTGAGATACTGCTACATACTTATTAGATTTCAAAAAGACCATCAACACTCATTGTTGGCAT
This sequence comes from Bos indicus, assembly GCF_029378745.1. Lineage (NCBI taxonomy): Eukaryota > Metazoa > Chordata > Mammalia > Artiodactyla > Bovidae > Bos > Bos indicus. The sequence goes on along the minus strand of NC_091776.1, from coordinate 31,940,656 downwards.
GGATGTGGACATTAGTGATGAGAGGATAAAATGATTAATGTCATCTTGGAAATAAACTTCTCAGTTTCTCTTACAGTTAAACATAAAGTTTGTTTTTTAACATGACCTGCTGTTCCATACACTGTACTTAGGTATTTAAGCAAGATAAGTGAAAATATATGTACACAAAAAAAAGTGCACAGGCATGTCCATAATATAACAAGAATATTCAAGTTGCTCAAAACAGGAAACATCTAAATGTCTGCCAACTGGAGTCTGGCTAGGAAAAACGTATGTGCATGTAGTGGAATAACTCTCAGCAAATTAACACAAAAAATGGAAAAAAGCTACTATAATGTGAAAAAATTGATAAACATCAGAAACATTATTCTATTCAGCTAATCAAAAGAAGCCAGATATTCCATGGTTAGATATAGATGCTCAACATCACTCATTATCAGAGAAATGCAAATCAAAACCACTATGAGGTACCATTTCACACCAGTCAGAATGGCTGCGATCCAAAAGTCTACAAATAATAAATGCTGGAGAGGGTGTGGAGAAAAGGGAACCCTCTTACACTGTTGGTGGGAATGCAAACTAGTACAGCCACTATGGAGAACAGTGTGGAGATTCCTTAACAAACTGGAAATAGAACTGCCTTATGATCCAGCAATCCCACTGCTGGGCATACACACTGAGGAAACCAGAAGGGAAAGAGACACGTGTACCCCAATGTTCATCACAGCACTGTTTATAATAGCCAGGACATGGAAGCAACCTAGATGTCCTTCAGCAGATGAATGGATAAGAAAGCAGTGGTACATATACACAATGGAGTATTACTCAGCCATTAAAAAAATACATTTGAATCAGTTCTAATGAGGTGGATGAAACTGGAGCCTATTATACAGAGTGAAGTAAGCCAGAAGGAAAAACATAAATACAGTATACTAACGCATATATATGGAATTTAGAAAGATGGTAACAATAACCCGGTGTACGAGACAGCAAAAGAGACTGATGTATAGATCAGTCTTATGGACTCTGTGGGAGAGGGAGAGGGTGGGAAGATTTGGGAGAATGGCATTGAAACATGTAAAATATCATGTAAGAAACGAGTTGCCAGTCCCGGTTCGATGCACGATACTGGATGCTTGGGGCTAGTGCACTGGGACGACCCAGAGGGATGGTATGGGGAGGGAGGAGGGAGGAGGGTTCAGGATGGGGAACACATGTATACCTGTGGCGGATTCATTTTGATATTTGGCAAAACTAATACAATTATGTAAAGTTTAAAAATAAAATAAAATTAGGAAAAAAAAAAAAGAAATTCTGTTACAGTTTAATAAGAAACATATAAGAAAACACAACAGTGGTTGCTTCTTGATAGAGTGGGGAGAGAGAATGGAATTTGGGAAGAAGCAGAAGGGCTCTTTCTCAAATGGTGAAAATATTTGTATTTTGATAGAAGTCTGAGTTATCAGGTGAAAGATATTTTCAAAAGGTGTTGAATCATACCGGAGAAGGCAATGGCATCCCACTCCAGTACTCTTGCCTGGAAAATCCCATGGACAGAAGAGCCTGATGGGCTGCAATCCACGGGGTCGCTAAGAGTCGGACATGACTGAGCGACTTCCCTTTCACTTTTCACTTTCATGCATTGGAAAAGGAAATGGCAACCCACTCCAGTGTTCCTGTGAGATTCCTGGAGAATCCCAGGGACAGGGGAGCCTGGTGGGCTGCCGTCTATGGGGTCGCACAGAGTCGGACCCGACTGAAGTGACTTAGCAGCAGTTGAATTATACACTTAAATTTTATTAATTTCATTGGATGTAAAATATACCTCAATACAAAGATCCCCACACCCTGATATATATGTGCAATGCCCAGTGCAATTGAAAACATATCAGTGAAACATGTTGAAAAGCACAGACCAGATAATAGGAGTGTGAAACATTTTAAGCATGGAATTTATATATTCACACTTTTCAGTGATATATTTGTATTTTTGATAGCTCGATAAGAAAACTGAATAGAGAATGAAATAGAAATTAGCAATGCTTGAGATAGAAGGTTAACTTAAAATTGAGAAAATTGCCTTTCATTTAAAAAAAAATTAAAAATGGTCTATTTCTCTGGTAAGAATTGCAAACCTACAAATATCAGCTAGCCAGATGTCTAACTGAGTCAACCTCAGAAAACACATAATGAAAATTTAATAACTCGGTAATCAGTATATTCTTATGTAAAGTCAAATATCCATGACATAAGATAATATTTAGCATTTTATGAAATAAAGACTTCGTATTTCTATATACTCAATCTCTCACCCTAAAGTCATATTTTCAAACATTTTGGATATGTCAGCCATCTTTAATGTTCAAGCTTACAATTTTCCTTTGGATTTTATTTTATAATTTTGACATCATGTGATAAAGAAATGAATCAAAGAAAAATAAATATTTTATATCATTTATATCATTATGCTATTAAATTATATTAGTTATGTACTTAATGTATGTAACAATGTTGGTATTGCTCTCCATACATAAAAGTGAATTTAAAGGTTTTCTCTCATACAAGTGTTGCTTGCTTCTTAATGTACTTCATAAAATTATTGAAACAGTTGACTTGATTTTAAGTGAAGATTTTCAATGACATATTATTATAGTATTGATTTTGAGATTGTATCTATTTTAATTCTATCTATTTTAATTCACATATCATAACCTCAGCTTTGCTTTTGCTGACAGTTCTAATTAAAGATGTTCTTCACACCTCCCACTTCACCACACAACATGTACCTTCATGCATTATTTTGTTTCATTTTGTCGATGTTAATTATCCCTATCTGAAATAATTTTTGCTTACAAGTTACTTTCTATATCCACTCACTATTATATACATTTTACAGTGGCATACATTTTACAATGGCAGAGATTTTTCTTATTTATGTAATATCCTCAGTGTCTACAATATTGCCAAGTTCTTAAAATGTTCTTAAAGTATTTAAATGAGTAAATAAAATGATGAATGAATAAATGTTCTAAAAGTATCTAAAATAGTAGGCATGTATTGCATGTCTTTGATTACATTTCTTTTTACATCCATTTGTTAAATAAAAAAGAGAAAGAGTCATGTTTTCTGTTCTTTTTCTCCTTTTTTTTTTTCCTGACTAATGTTGAGAAGTCGAGGGTGGAAAAGAATCAGAACTGTGGGACTGTAAAAATAATTGTTCAACATGGTTTGTTTAAATGATCATAACCAAACTCTAATTCATGTCACAATGGGAATAATTCTTGTTTTAAGAAATGGATGGGAAAAACCTCAAGCTTCAGTTCTTAAAATTTTGCATGTAAGTAGATAAGTAGGTTTAAGAAAAGGTCATTGAAATTACAACCATTTATTAAATAAAAAATGATCTGTAGCCAAAGCCCCAAAGTTTTTTATCTTGATGAGCAGAGTAGGAACAGCTAAATCTGGTTCAAATCAGCTTTAGGTAAATGATTATTAGATCCCATCAGCCAGTGATTTTGCTTTCTCTCATCCTCTGCTAAGAAAAAAACAAATTAACAAAACTTTCCAGTGCCACACTCTACTTCTGTCAACATGAGATACATTTTTATTAAAAATCATGTTAATTGAAAGTAATAGTCTGCTGCTGCTGCTGCTGCTGCTGCTGCTGAAGTCCCTTCAGTCGTGTCCTACCCTGTGCTACCCCATAGACGGCAGCCCACCTGGCTCCACCGTCCCTGGGATTCTCCAGGCAAGGACACTGGAGTGGGTTGCCATTTCCTTCTCCAAAACATGAAAGTGAAAAGTGAAAGTGAAGTCACTCAGCAGTGCCAGACTCTTTGCGACCCCATGGACTGCAGCCCACCAGGCTCCTCCGTCCATGGGACTCTCCAGGCAAGAGTACTGGAGTGGGGTGCCATTGCCTTCTCCTTAAAGACTGCAGATGAGCTTAATTACTTAAGAACCAGTTTGAATGTGTTCAATCAAATAGTCTGAACAATCTTAGTTCAATCAAACAGCAAAAAATTTTCCCAAACCACAGATAGGTGCTAGATACTGTTTTAATTTTAGCTAATTAAAAATGTTTGATCTACCATGGTGGATCTCAGTGGAAGATCATTAAAAGAAAATAATCCATGCAAGTTTCAGGTTAACACCTAGTCTATAGAGTTTGCATCTGATTTAATCAAGCGCTTAACATTATTTGTTGACATATCTAATAAAGGTATTATTTAAAATTTAAATGTGATAGGTATACAATTTTATGTTAGTTTCAGATATACTAAGATATGCAGCATTTTTTGACTCCCCAGGTGGTGCTAATGGTAAAGAACCCATCTGCCAGTGCAGGAAACGGAAAAGTCATGGGTTTGATCCTTGGGTGAGGAAGATCCCCTGGAGGAGGGCATGGCAACCCGCTCCAGTATTCTTCCCTGGAGGATCCCCATGGATGGAGGAGCCTGGTGGGCTACAGTCCATTGGGTCACAAAAAGCTGGATAACTGAAGCAACTTAGCATGCATTTATGCATACAGCACATTTTATGTGTCTCTTGGCCATCTGTATGTCATCTTTTTTTTTAAGTTGAGAATTGTGTTTTATTTTGTGGACAAAACTGAGGACTTAAACCTCAGACATGGCCTGTCAGATAACTCTGAGGGACTGCTCCAAAGAGGTAAGGGAGGAGCCAGGACGCACAAGAGGTTTCACCACAAGGACCAGGTAGTTGGAACTTCAAAAGATTACTACTAAAGAAAACCAAACATCTCAAGTTAGTAAATTTAGCACTTTTCTGAGTATGGAAGACGCAAGAGTCTGGCCTCATTGAAATCATTCCCTTGATTAGCACCTTGGCTGCCTGGGGCCCATGTCCTGTTCTCTTCCATCCTGAGTCCCCTCAGGGTGCACCTCCGGGGCAGCTGCAGTGGCCATGGCGTGGCAGCAGGCCGCCTGTTTGTCTCCATCCTGAGTTCCCTCAGGGCTCACTGGGTTGGCTGCGGTGGCTTGATGGCTGCAACACCCTTTGTTTACTGATAGGGCAGCCAACATTTGTCACTCACAGGCTGTTTTCAGAGAGAAGGGGAATATTTAGCAAATATCTGCACAAACATTAAAAGACTTGCCTTTTTTTTCTTTTACATAATAATGGCTATAAAAGATAATGTCTACTCAGTGAAGAATTTAACTCTTTTATTCTACCAATATGTATGTAAGCAGATGGTCCCATGGTCAACACTGGTCCAGCCTGAGAGAGACCTTGGTGTGGAGAAAGGTGACTTGAAAGAGGCCAGACCTACAATCATAAGGAAAACGCAGCTTGCTGTCTCAAGGTCTCCTGACACTCCTCTTCCATGACCTAACAACAGAGTTTTTATAGGATTCTTTCTGCAGTTAGTGGGAATTTGAGTTCAAACTTAAATATTAGCAAAGATAAAATTTTATGTAGAACTTTGCACTGTTTATTTTTTTTTTAATTTTATTTTATTTTTAAACTTTACAATATTGTATTAGTTTTGCCAAATATCGAAATGAATCCACCACAGGTATACCTGTGTTCCCCATCCTGAACCCTCCTCCCTCCTCCCTCCCCATACCCTCCCTCTGGGTCGTCCCAGTGCACCAGCCCTAAGCATCCAGCATCGTGCATCGAACCTGGACTGGCGACTCGTTTCATACATGATATTATACATGTTTCAATGCCATTCTCCCAAATCTCCCCACCCTCTCCCTCTCCCACAGAGTCCATAAGACTGATCTATACATCAGTGTCTCTTTTGCTGTCTCGTACACAGGGTTATTGTTACCATCTTTCTAAATCCCATATATATGCGTTAGTGTACTGTATTGGTGTTTTTTCTTTCTGGCTTACTTCACTCTGTATTCCAGTTTCATCCATCTCATTAGAACTGATTCAAATGTATTCTTTTTAATGGCTGAGTAATACTCCATTGTGTATATGTACCACAGCTTTCTTATCCATTCATCTGCTGATGGGCATCTAGGTTGCTTCCATGTCCTGGCTATTATAAACAGTGCTGTGATGAACATTGGGGTACACGTGTCTCTTTCCCTTCTGGTTTCCTCAGTGTGTATGCCCAGCAGTGGGATTGCTAGATCATAAGGCAGTGTATCTCATCTTTGAAAAATTTCTGTTAAGATCCTCTACCCAGTTTTTGAGCAGGTTGCATATATATATATATATTTTTTTGATGTTGAGTTGTATGAGCTCTTTGTATATTTACCTTATATATATATATATATATATATATATATATATATATATATCCTTTGTAAATATTTTCTTCCATTCAGTAAGCTGCCTTTTTGTTTTGTTGATAGTTCCCTTTGCTCTGCAAAAGTTTTCATTTGATTCAGTCCCATTTGTTTATTTTTGCTTTTGTTTCCTTTGCTTGAGAAGACAGGTCCCCAAAATATTGCTAAGACCCATGTCAAAGATTGCACTGCCTTGGTTTTCTACTAGGGTTTTATGGTTTCAGAGCCTACATTTAAGATTCTAATCAACTATAAGTTTATTTTTATATATGCTATAAAATAGTCTAGTTTGATTTACATTCCAGTCTTCCCAAAACCATTTATTGAAGAAGTATCTTTTCATTGTATATTCTTTTTCTCCTTTGTTGTAGATTGTTGTAAGTCTTATCCAACTCTTTTGTGACTAATTGACCATATAAATGTCATACATTTGGGGGCTCTTTATTCTGTTTCATTGATCCATGTCTGTTTTTGTGCCAATACTATATTGTTTTGATTGCTGTAGCTTTGTAGTATAGCTTGAAATCAGGCAGTGGGACACCTTTAACTTTGTTCTTTTTCAAGATTGTTTTGGTTATTCTGTGTCTTGTGTACTTTCATATCTGCACAAATGGGTTCCTGGGAGACCTGGGTTTGATTCCTGGTTTAGGAAGATCCCCTGCAGAAATGAATGGTAACCCACTCAAGTATTCTTGCCTGGAGAATTCCTGGCAGGCTACAGTCCATGGGGTAACAAAGAGTTGGACACAACTGAACAACTAACACACACATACAAATTTTATAATTATTTATTCTAGTTCTGTTAAAAATCCATTCATGAATACTGCAATAGCTTATCAAGTTAATTTACTTTATAAAATACTTACAAAAATGATCAGTATCCTTTAATAGATATAATTTTATACATTAAGTAGAAGTTTAAATAGTTGATCTTTGTTAATTTCCAAAATAATGAAAATTGCTCGATGACTTCTCGGAATAATAATTTTTTGATTGTCAGCAGTGAATTTCTGCAAAATAAAATGAAACTTAAATATGTAATTTTCTAATGAAAGTGAAAGTGTTAGTTGCTCAGTTGTGTCCAACTCTGTGACCCCATGAACTATATCCTCTGCCCATGGGATTCTCCAGGCAAGAATACTGGAGTGGGTTGCCATTCCCTTCTCCAAGAGATCTTCCCAACCCAGGGATCAAACCTAGGCCTCCTGCAATGGCAGGCAGATTCTTTACCATCTGAACCATCAGGGTCATATTTAGTATGTATCAGCTATGTGCAAAATATTTTATCTCAGTACCAGAGAGAAAATAGAAATCATTTAAGTCAAATATCAGTAAGCCAATTTGCCTTTTTCTAATTGAAACAAAATGATTTTCATATGTCTTCAACTTTGAGCCCATTTCCAATTTGGATAAAACAAAAATAATTCTATTTCACATTTATCAATATATCTATTAATAGACACACAGTTACAAACACACTCAGATTATCTTAACTCTCACTATTTGAAATCTTGCAGAGTAAACTAAGAAAACTAAAAGACTTGAATATCTTAAAAAGTATATATCTATATATTCCACTTATGTTTCAGATCAGATCAGATCAGTCGCTCAGTCGTGTCCGACTCTTTGCGACCCCATGAATTGCAGCATGCCAGGCCTCCCTGTCCAACACCAACTTCCGGAGTTCACTGAGACTCACGTCCATCGAGTCAGTGTTGCCATCCAGCCATCTCATCCTCTGGCGTCCCCTTCTCCTCCTGCCCCAATCCCTCCCAGCATCAGAGTCTTTTCCAATGAGTCAATTCTTCACATGAGGTGGCCAAAGTACTGGAGTTTCAGCTTTAGCATCTTTCCTTCCAAAGAAATCCCAGGGCTAATCTCCTTCAGAATGGACTGGTTGGATCTCCTTGCAGTCCAAGGGACTCTCAAGAGTCTTCTCTAACACCACAGTTCAAAAGCATCAATTCTTCAGCGCTAAGCCTTCTTCACAGTCCAACTCTCACATCCATACATGACCACAGGAAAAACCATAGCCTTAACTAGATGAACATGTATTATGTATTTATTATATGCAATGATTTCCTTTATCTTCTTACAAACACCAACATATCTATTCTCTATAATATTCTTATGATAAAGTTATACTTATTATCCAGATTTTGCAAATAGGGAAAAGGAGAGCAACTGCCCAAGGTCACATATCTTGTAAATTAAAAGTGAACTTTTTAATGGAGAAAGCCAAGTTCTCAAACACATTCTTATACTGCCTCTCATATAAATTTTTGTTGTTGTTGTTCTCAAACTCATGCACAGTTTTCTTAAAAGATGATTTTAAGGAATGTATTATTTGACAGAAAGTGATTCAAAGAACGTTTCTTCTGTTACTGATGTTTCGATAAGAGAGAATATATTTGAGATGGGCATTTTTAAAGCAATGTCTAACAAACCCAGTAAAGATTTTACTCATTCAAATGATTTGGCAATGAAAAATTTTATAAGTTTTGGGTAGATTTTCAACTATGTGAAATGACATCATGAGAAAGACATTTAAAAAAACAATTATTGCCCACACAATAATTGATTAGAGAATAACTGTAGTTGCACATATAGTCTTGCAAGCCAATACAGCCATTATTTTTCTCCCTGAACTGCAAGATAGCAGGGTCGCAATTGACCACCCACAAGTTTGATCAATCTAGCAAATACTTCCAGACTTTTCTGGGAGTTCATGACTTTTCATTAGCAAACTCCAGTCTTAAATTCTTGTTTACCCAAATGGTTATTTTCACTTGATAGAAAATTTAAAAGTAGTTTACAGTAATCACAATAGTGCACTGAATTTTAAGTGGATTTTAGCCATATTATAAAACTAGAAATGTTGTTTATTAAAACCATATTTTTTAATTAAGTTCCTTCAAGGATTCAGATTGTATACAGTGTTATTGGGTAGGGAAGTACCATAATTCTCAAGAAGTGGTGCATTTTTCAGTTAGAGATGAGTTTCTATGACAAATTCACATTTTCATTTGATCATCTAGTAAATAACAACATAAAATCCTTCACAAATGCCAGAATTAAATTATATAATCCTCTGGGTACTCTTTATTTGGAGAAGCTTGTTTTGATCATTTGTAGGGATATATAGTGCTTTGTGGTAATACTTTTTAAAATATTTAGTGTAGTCTTTCAATATTATAGACATTTTTGATGAATGTTTTATATATATATATATATACATACATATATGTATTTAGTTGGTTCTGTCCCACATTTGCTTTTTATATTTCAGGCTAGAATATAAAAGCATCTATTGTTCTTTTTTTTTTTAATTTTATTTTATTTTTAAACTTTACAATATTGTATTAGTTTTGCCAAATATCGAAATGAATCCGCCACAGGTATACATGTGTTCTCCATCCTGAACCCTCCTCCCTCCTCCCTCCCCATACCGTCCGTCTGGGTCGTCCCAGTGCACCAGCCCCAAGCATCCAGTATCGTGCATCGAACCTGGACTGGCAACTCGTTTCATACATGATATTATACATGTTTCAATGCCATTCTCCCAAATCTTCCCACCCTCTCCCTCTCCCACAGAGTCCACAAGACTGTTCTATACATCAGTGTCTCTTTTGCTGTCTCGTACACAGGGTTACTGTTACCATCTTTCTAAATTCCATATATATGTGTTAGTATACTGTATTGGTGTTTTTCTTTCTGGCTTACTTCACTCTGTATAATAGGCTCCAGTTTCATCCACCTCATTAGAACTGATTCAAATGTATTCTTTTTAATGGCTGAGTAATACTCCATTGTGTATATGTACCACAGCTTTCTTATCCATTCATCTGCTGATGGGCATATAAAAGCATCTATTGTTCTAAAGATGAATTTGGATTTTGGAAATTCTAGAATTCAGCCAAATTCAATAATATATTTTTCTATTTCTAAATCTCCATCTACTTTGAAATATACTCTCAATTTTATAATTTAACATGAATTAGTGTGATCACAGTCCTCCTCTACCCTCTTTTTAAAGCACATCTTATAGCTGGATTAGCTAACGCAGTAATCTTTTGGCTTCTTCCTTACTGTTTTTTTCTCATCCCTTTGTTTTCTATAAAGCTGGATGTTGGCATCATTCAAGGCTCAATCATAGCCCTTAGCCATCTCATTCTCATGGATTGCTTTAATCGTCACCTAAATATATAGAATCTGTCTTTATTAGACCTTCCCATGTACCTCTTCACTGAATTCTAACTTATGATCTGTCCCCTATTCTGCAGTGTGGTCTTCTTCCATTGTTTACTATCTTATTAAATAGTATCACTATTGTTTGCACTGCAGGAACAGAATATAAATATCATTCTTGACACCCTTCAAAGTATAGCCCATAATCCAATCCACCAAACATTTTATTGTAGTTTCTGCTATGACACTTTTGCCCTACTTCTACTGCATATTTCAAAATCACAGTTACAGTTATGTCTCTCTTGCATTCCTTTACCTTCAGTTGCTCTATTTGTACACACACTCTGTTTCTGCCTTGCAAATACATTCTCTGAATTTCTGCTAGAAAAATATCATCAAAATGTAAATGTGAGTACCCTTCTTTGCCTAAAATGCTCCAATTAGTTTTTTCTGTCCTTTTGATAAGGACAGACCTCTATAACATCTTCTAAGAGGTCTTCCTTGCTCTGTGTCCTACCTACCATTTTGGCTTCTCCCCTACTACCATTCCTTTACTTCTTTTCTCTTCAAATAAAGCAAAATTAGAAGAGTCATACTTCCTGATTTTAAAACTTACTGTGTTTGTGTTAATCAAAATCGTGTGATGCTAGCATAAGGATAGTTATATAGAGAGTCCAGAAATAAACTATTTTAGTTACATGATACATATTCTTCCCGAGTACACAAAAACTAGAATAAGCCTTAACAAATTTAAGATGATTAAAATTCAAGTACCATTTTTTTAGCCACAGCGGTATAAAAATATACATCAGTAACAGAAGGAAAATTGAAAAATGTACAAATATGTAGAAATTAAGCAACACATTCCTCAAAAACTAATGTGTTGAAGAAGAAATCAAAAGAGAAATCAGAAAGTATCTTAAGACAAATGGAAATGAAAACACAGGTCACCAAAACTTTGGAAAAGAGGTTCTAAGAGGAAAGTTTATAGCAATAAATATCTACATTAAGGAAAAAGAACTCAAGTAAACACTAATTTATACCTTAAGGAACTAGAAAAGACATACTAAGCATCAAAAAGAATAGTAAATCCTCAGAGTTATCATCATAAGGAAAAATTACATTTTTAAAATTCTGTATCTGTGTGAGATGATAGATGTTCACTAAACTTACCGAGGTCATTATTTCATGGTATTTTTAAGCCGTGTCATTACACTATGTACCTTAAACTTATCCAGTGCTATGTATGTCAATTATGTATCAATAAAATGGGAAAAAATAGAATAAATACTTAGGAATATATTTAACAAATGAACTGAAAGACCTGTACACACAAAAATTTAAGACTGCTGAAAGAAATTAAAGAAGACACAAATAAATAAAAATATATTCTGTGTTCATAAATTAGAACAAGTAATATTGCTAAAATATCCATTCTCTCCAGAGATCTACAGACTTTTCACAAATAGCAAAAGGTCCTAAAATTTATATGAAACCACAAGACTACAAACACCCAACACAATCTTGAGTAAGAAAAACAAAACTGGCGATATCACACTAACATATTTCAAAATATATTTTGAAAACTGTATTAATCAAAACAGTATGATGCTGGCATGCAAATAGACTCTCTCACCCGTGAAGCAGAATAGCGAGCCTAGAAATAAACACACACATACATAGTCAAGTAATCTTTGACCAGGGTGCCAAGAATTCACAATAGAGAAAGAATAGTCTCTTCAATGAATAATATTGGGAAAATCAGATAAACACATATAAAAATGAGTTAGATCCTCATATCATACAAATTCAACTCAAAATGGATTAAAGCCTTAAACAGAAGACCTGAAGTTGTAAAATTCCTGGAAGAAAATATAGAGGATAAGCCCTTTGATGGTCTTCTAAATAATTTTTTGGATATGACAGTAGAAACACAGGCAACAAAAGTAGCAATATACAAGTGGGACTATGTAAAACTAAAAAGCATCTGCACAGCTAACATGAAAAGGTGGACTACACAGTGGATGATATTATATGCATATATATTTAAAATATATAATTATATATTACTATATATAAAGTATCTATTTTGGATAATCCAAATATATGTATGTTTTGGTTGTCCTTTCTCTGTTGTGAATTCTTGGCACCATTGTCAAAGCTTACTTGAATATATATAACTCAGTCCTGGAGAAGACCATGGTAACCTACTCCAGTATTCTTGCCTGGAGAATCCCATGGACTGAGGAGTCTGATGGGCTATAGTTCATAGGGTTGCAAAGAGTTGGACACTACTGAAGCAACTGAGTGCACACCCATATAAATCAGTAGCTATTATACAAAATAATTAAAAATGGTCAAAGGAACCGAATAATTTCTCCAAAGAGACAAACAGGTGGCCAACAGTTACATGAAAAGTTGTGCAACATCACTAATCATCAGGGAAATGCAAATCAGTAACACAATGAGGTAACACCTCACTCATGCTAAGGAGGATGTGCTTAGTCACCCAGTTGTGCCTGACTCTGCAACCCCATGGACTGCAGCCCACCAGGCTCCTCTGTGCATGGGAATTCTCCAGGGAAGAATACTGGAGTGGGTTGTCATGCCCTCCTCTAAGGGATCGTCCCAACCCAGGGATTGAACCCAGGCCTCCCGCATTACAGGCAGATTCTTTACCAAATGAGCCACCAGGGAAGCCCAAGAATACTGGAGTGGGTAGCCTGTCCCTTCTCCAGGGGATCTTCCCAACTCAGGAATTGAACTGGGGTCTCCTGCATTGCAGGTGGATTCGTTACCAGCTGAGCTGCCATGGAAACGCAAAATTGAAAGTGTTAGTCGCTCAGTCATCTATGGCTGTTTGTGACCCCCATGGACTGTGGCCCCACCAGGGTCCTCTGTCCGTAGAATTCTCCAGGCAAGAACACTCGAGGGGGTAACCATTCCTTCTCCAGGGATCTTTCCAGGGATTGAACCTGGGTCTCCCACATTGCAGGCAAATTTTTTACCATCTGATCCACCAGGGAGGGCCAAAGGAGGATGGCTATTATCAAAAAGACAAGAGATGACAATCACTAGCAAGAATATTCTCTTTTGTACACTGTTGATGGGATGGTAAATCTGTATGGCAATTATGGAAAATGGTATGGAGCTTCCTCAGAAATAGAACCACTACTATATGATGTAGCAATCCCATTTCTGAGTATATATCCAAGAGATACTTGCAGTCCCATATTCATTGAAACATTGTTCACAATAGTAAAGATATTGAAATAATCTTAGTGTCTGTTGAGGGATGAATGGGAAAATACATTATAAGATTACAGATATAGATATGGATACACATATATTAGCATATATAAGTATAAATTATATGAAATATATTATGTTATATATAGGTATATATATGTGAAAGTGAAGTGAAAGTCGCTCAGTCGTGTCTGACTCTTGGCAACCCCATGGACTATACAGTCCATGGAATTCTCCAGGCCAGAATACTGGAGTGGGTAGCCTTCCCCTTCTTCAGGGGATCTCCCCAACCCAGGGATCTAACCCAGGTCTCCCCCATTGCAGGCAGATTCTTTACCAGCTGAGCCACCAGAGAAGCCCACATATATATGTATATTTATATATACTGTTGATATTTGAACAACATGGCTTTGAATTGCATGGTAGACACAGAGAGACAAATACTGCATGATATCACTTATATGTGGAATCTTAAGTCGAACTCATAAAATCAGAGAGTAAAATGGTATTTACCAGGTGCTAGTGAATGTGGGAAATGGGAAGGTGTTTGTCAAAGGGTATAAGATTTCAGGTATAAAATGAATAAATTCTAGAGATCTAATGTATAGCAATTTTATTCATAATAGTAATAATGTATTGTATATTTAAAATTTGCTAAAAGAGTAAGCCTTAAGTGTCTTCACCTTTCTCTCTCACATATACAAATGGTAACTCTGTGAGATAATGGATATATTAGTTATCTTTATTGTGGTAACCATTACACACAGTATACTTATATCAAAACATTGGTACTGACGATCCTACATGCAGGGCAGCAAAGATGTAAAGAACAGACTTTTTGGACTCAGTGGGAGAAGGCGAGGTTGGGATGATTTGAGAGAATAACACTGAAACGTGTACATTACCGTATGTAAAATAGATGACCAGTGCAAGTTCCATGCATGAAGTGGGTGCACTGGGAGAACCCAGAAAGGTAGGATGGAGATGGAGGTGGGAGGAGGGTTCAGGATTGGGGGGACACATGTATACTTGTGGCCAATTCATGTTCATGTATGGCAAAAAACATCACAATATTGTAAAGCAATTATCTTCCAATTAAAATAATTAATTAAAAAAAAGATTTTATACCTTAAATATATATAATTTTTTTTCCTGTTATACCTCAATAAAGCTGAGGGGAAATTAAGGAAAAAAACAAACAAAAAAATTTTGAAATTCATGCTTTTCAGAAGAAGTATTAGAAATAATGGGGTGTTTTGGCTAATAGTAAATGATATTTGGTATGAAGTTCAAGAATCAGAATCCTATATACTTTAACTCACTGCTTCCTATGAGGTCTCTAAGGCAGCAACAGTAAATGGAAAACAAGAGTTGGATGACCAGATATCTCTTGTGAATGATGTGGCCTAAGCTGAAGGTCTTAGTAGGTTTCTACTATCTAGTAAGCCTGAATCAAAATCTTACCATACGTCACCCTCAAACAGAGAGGTAAGGATGAGGCTGCAGCTGGATGTGAGTAGAGGCAAAGAGGACCATATGTCTGGCTTACCTTTATGAATTCAAGAACCACATTGGATGTTTTAGTACCTCTAGTGATCCCACTCACTGATAAAGGTAGACTCCTTCCTCTTAGGGTAGAACAACAGGGAGGTTTAAAATGGGAATAGAGTCTTCTTCCTTTCTAAAATGAACATGTGTCCTTGTTTTATAGTGCCATGCTTGGGGACATCTGGGCCACATAAACATGCCTATTATTTACTTGTATGTTTTATTTTCTTGTATTGCTTTGTTTTATTCATGTTCACACCCTTTAATTTAGAAACTGTAAAAAATGTGATTAGCAGATTGTGCTTTAAAAGAGTCCTGAATTCAAATCCTAATTCTTCCTATAGTTTCTGTGTGCCTGGCCGTGGTCCAAACCTCTAAAAGCCACAGTTTCCTCATCAGTAAAACACTGCTAATTCATAGTATAATTCTAATGTCATGATGATTAGCTGTTATGGTATAAGGTGCTTAGAATGTTTGGTACAGGAGTACTCGTATGTTTACTAAATATTCAGAGAGAAATAAAATGAATTTCATTTACATCAAAAACTAACTTCCCACTGTTAAGACTGACATATAAATAGGTCTAATGCAAGGTGGAGGCTGCCATATGCTGCCAAAGTTTTAAAACTATGGGCTGCTGCTGCTGCTAAGTCGCTTCAGTTGTGTCCGACTCTGCGTGACCCCATAGACGTCAGTCTACCAGGCTACCCCGTCCCTGGGCTTCTCCAGGCAAGAACACTGGAGTGGGTTGCCATTTCCTTCTCCAATGCATGCAAGTGAAAAGTGAAAGTGAAGTCACTCAGTCGTGTCCAACTCTTAGTGACCCCATGGACTGCAGCCCACCAGGCTCCTCCATCCATGGGATTTTCCAGGCAAGAGTACTGGAGTGGGGTGCCATTGCCTTCTCCAAAACTATGGGCAAAGGAGAGCAATTCTTAAAAGGGAGGAAGTGGAGAAGCTGCAAATAAATTATTTGGGTGAAGGGGAAGATGCATGGGGCAAAAGCGGGTGATAGGCTGGAAAATTAGTTTGCAAGAAAATCTAAAATTATACAAGGAATTTGTATGCTCTGGGTGTGGTAAGTGGCAATCTCAGGGAACAAGCTTCTTAGCTTTCATTTTAAAATCATAGCCAATCTAATGGATACAAATTTGATTCTAGTATTAAACTGTTAGGAAAATCTAAGACTATAGTTTCATCTACCTGTGTGTATATAATAGTACACACTATGCCTATACACAGGGCTGTTCCAGGAACAGATAGCATCATGAGCCATGAAAAAGAAAATATAATAGAGAAAATAATTTATTGTGATGATTTTCTTTAACAGTAGGAAGATATGCATGATTGTATATTATTGTGATGTTTTTAAAAAGAAGTCTCAGTCAAGATAGGTAAGCAGAGTTAAGAAGAGGATTAAGTTTTGTCACTGATAATCAATGTGATGTTATTTTCATGGTATTGCCATTATTATTGCCATATTCTGTGCTAGCACATTCTAAAGGCCAGTGAGGGAAGAATGTATGAAGGTGGTGAAGTCTGATCCCAGCTGATTTATATTCCAGCTCTAGAAGTCAGTTAGGTCCAACCAGATTGCAGATAAACATCTGAACTTGTGAACCTGGCTTAAATTAATCAAATATTCTAAATTGTAAATGTAAGACAGATGCTTACTTTATGACTAGGCCAGATACTTACTGAATTATATTCCCATACTTCCTAATGTATTTGATAACTGAACACTAATTTTTTCTCAAATTCAAAGATATATAGCATGTCTAATGATTATGAATCAGTCTTAACAGAGCCAATGTAAATAATGTAGATTTTCTAGTGAAAAGTAATGCTTTTCATCTAATGATCCCTATATACTGAAATAAAAAAAGTTTTCCCCACTTACACTTTATGTTCAGCTAAGAAAAGTGGTAATGAAGAAAACAATAAACAACATTTAAATGTGTCCAGCTCATACTTGTTAATAAGCCAGATAGAAGCAGGTCAGCCATCTAAATGTTCCACAGTATTACCAGAATGTGTTTTTTTGACTGATTCATGCAGTCATTTTCAGAGTTTAGGTTGAAAAATCCTGTGGCATTTTTTTATGGCACATGGCCATTTATGGTATCTACTCTTCATGCAGGCTCAAGAACAAGACATGTGTTAAACAACATCAGACTGCCTCCTTTTCTGGCCCAATTCTCACTTAGTATAGGACACAGGTACTTCTGTGGGCATGTATTCTTTGGGGAAATGTGTAGGGATTAATCACAGGGGGAAAACGATGGAAATTATTTCCAATGCTTTTTCTACTGTGTTTTTAGAGATTAAAAGTTACCATTATAATCATTGTGAAAAATGCACATTCCTTTTGTTTTCCTAGCATAATGGATAGGGCAACACTTCTCATCACCTTTACACAGTTGTATATATTGGGAGTCTTGCTCACCTAATTTTTTGTATATACAACTGAAGATGGTATTCATGCCACAAAATGGGATGTATTCTATATAGTGTATTATAAGTAGAGAGAAATTGTTTTAAAAACTAAGAAAAGCCGTTTATAGAATTGCTAAAAACAGGTAGTCTAAATATTTCTGTTCATTTAATTTGCTAAGTGAGCTTTACTTAAGTAATCCCATATCTATTTTTTTTTATTTCACATTGCATTTCATTTTCTAGTTGCATTAAATTTGTGAGTAAGCAATTGTGAAAATACTCCATGATTATTACAACTGATGGTCAGTAGTATGGAAGGAAAATCTCTAGACTGCGCATTTGAGTGCCATTATTTCATGCATGCATTCTTTCAAGATCGAGTTTGTTTGTTGTACTTTGTACCATACGTGGTTGATTCAGAGGAAAAAAAAATTCTCATTGTCTTCAAGAAGCACACTGTCAGGCTAGAGATGGGCAATTGAATACATTAAACAGCTAAACAATTATTAATATCAAGCATGTTAAATATAAACTCTTACATGGAAGAGGGTTGGAGAAACCATTGAGAGGTTCACAGTCAACTGAGGTCTAAAAATGAGAAACAGTTACCCTGTATAGATCTCTAAAGTTTAAATTGTGACACCACTTTATGGTCTCAAACCTGGCTGCTTAAAGCATCTCTTGAGGAGCTTCTAAAAACAAAACAAAACAACAGCAACAAAAAAAAAAACAAACAAAATCAAACATTGGTGATCCCCAACTCCTCCCACACAAGATTCTGACTCTTCAGGGTAGGGTGGTCCCAGATAATGGAAATTCAGATTTCTCCAGATGAATATAATTTGTACTGAAGGTTTGAGAACCACTGTCTGTCAAATCAAAATAGAAGAAAATAGCTTTTAATCTCATTTTTGTGCTTCTTTTAACTTATTTTAGAATTGGTAACATAAAATGATTAAAGTATTTTAGGACCCTGAAGCCTATCTATGTTGATTGTAAGAACTTAATTTGTCATCAAAATTACTTAGCTGTATTACTTTTTTCCTCAGTCCCTTGTCAGGCTGGATTTATGTAGGAACTTAGGACTAGATCTTACGTCAACCTCTAGGAAATAATGCTTGGATAGGAACCAATAAGATAATTCTGCTATTTGGGAATATAGTACTTGTATAGTTGTTTTTGTTCCTTCAATTGTAATGGTAATTTTTCAAAAGTTTCTGAATTTTTTTCCCAAGCTAACCCAAAAATAGAATTTTATTTTAAATGCTTCATGATTGAAACAATTTGCAGAAAACATGTGCCTTGTTAAGCCAACACCCAGGGAATGCTTCATGCAGACAGTTTCTACAACCATATAAATAGTGAGATTCTTAATAGAAATAATATACATATGTATTTCTATTTCTCTCAGTTTAAAAGTAAAACAGAAATGTAATCTAGCCCAAGTAGTTCTCCATCTTTCACAGTTTACTTCTCCCAAGTATTCTTTCAAATAATAAAGTTTCCAAATTATTACAAATAGAGTAATATTTCATATACATCACTTAAGAAATTAATATGTGTTCAAAATTTTTTATTTGGAATTTAGAAATATTACCATTTGATTTCATTAAAAATGTCCATAAAGTTTCATTTATTCTATGATTTATAGTAAAGACAACTTGATATAACTTGAGTAAAGACAACTTGATTTAACTTGTAATATAGGAGCAAGAGGGGACTTTGATTTAAAATAAGTGATCTTTTCTGTATCATCTACTTTAAATCCTTCAGTGAAATAAGGTGGAAAAAAGTATTTAAAATTAACGTATTTTCAAGCTACACACATCTATAATGACAGTTATATTTATGTAGTGAAGTGAAAGTCGCTCAGTCGCGTCGGATTCTCCAGGGCAGAATACTGGATCCCTTCTCCAGGGGATTTTCCCAACCCAGGGACCAAACCCAGGTCTCCCACATTGTGGACAGATTCTTTACCAGCTGAGCCACAAGGGGAGCCCAAGAATACTGGAGTAGGTAGACTATCCCATCTCCAGCGAATCTTCTTATCCCAGGAATTGAACTGGGGTCTCCTGCATTGCAGGTGGTTTCTTTACCAACTGAACTATCAGGGAAGCCCCTACACACACACACACACACACACACACACACACACACATATATATATATATATGTAAATTTACATATAGACTATATACATATATGTTATTGAAGAGTGAGTGAGTAAAAGTCGCTCAGTTGTGTCTGACTCTGTGACCCATGGACCCTGGAGAGTCCATGGAATTCTCCAGGCCAGAATACTGGACTGGGTAGCCTTTCCCTTCTTTAGGGAGCCCATTATTGAAAAGGGTTTGCAGTAATTCTGACTTTCTGAAGTTGCATGGTGTTGAGATGAATGAAGTATTTGAGAAAGATAATTTTATCATAAAGATGTATACAGCTTTGCAATAGGGAAAAGGCTTAGTGATAAGCTTTATTCTAAGAGAGAGTATTTCAGTAATCCTATTTTTAGTAGGGCTATTGATAACAGTGACAATGGCATTCTGAAACCTGAGACACTATAATGCAAAAGGAATGCACAAACCTCCTCACACCTATTGAATACTTCAATTCATTTTACTAAATTCTGAGTCTTTCAGATTTTGAAAAAAATACATTATTTATTAGTATTATTACTGATATATTTCTACTTTCTATACCCAAGTATTAACATTTTCCAATTCCTTTTTTCTCTGATTCATACTTTGCTTTTTATTTCATAAGATTCTTATTGTCTATCTCCACAATACTAGGTTCTGTGTAATTGTAACACACACACATGATATCTTGAACTCCAGCCCTTCTTCCTGTTGAAAAGATTTCTTTATTGGATTGAGGAACAACTACCTTCCTCAAACATTTTAATCTCCTTGTAACCCCTTATATCAGAATTATCTCACATCTCTTATTGCACAATAGTCACATTACATGAATCTCAGATTATCTAATAAACACTTGTGCCTTTACTTTCTGGGCAGTGTGGTTAGAAGTGAATGGAGTTTGGAATGAGACAGGTTTTAGGGAAATTTATCTGGATTTCTCCTGGCTTCAAAATGGTGAGTAGATGAAAGTGAGTTGCTCAGTCATGTCCGTCTCTTTACAACCCCGCAGACTGTAGCTTGCCAGGCTCCGCTGTCCATGGAATTCTCCAGGTAAGAATACTGGACTGGGTAACCATTCCCTTCTCCAGGGGACCTTCCCAACCCAGGGATCAAACCCAGCTCCCCTGCATTGCAGACAGATTCTTTACCATTTGAGCCACTGGAAAGCATACATAAATCAAATTTCACCAGCTGGTTCCTTCATCTTTAAATCCTATAATCTCTAAGAATACCCTGGAGTATGTACTATGTGTCTATAATACTTCCCCCCACTAGCCTGTCCCAACAGCCCAAGGTGTGTATTTACTGATGTCACACTTGTTTGCAAGATACAGAGGCCTCTGTTTCACCAGATCTCTCCTTGGTCCCACACATTGCCAGGGCTGGTGACCCAAAGAGCAGATTCACTTCCTTTGCTTTGCTCTTTGTTAGAAGAGTTTCAAAAAAGTCTTGTGATGATTTACCAAAAGTTATCTGTAATCCTGTTTACTCTTGCTCTCTGCATAGTTATAAACAGTTATCTCTTTTTGTGCTCAAAAATAGCACAGTTGCAGACTCACAGATACAGAGAACAAATGAGTGGTCACCAGTAGAAAGTGGTGGGAGAAGATAAAGGGGTAGAGAAGTGGGAAATCCAAATTATTGGGTAGAAGATATGCTACAAGGGTATATTGTACAACATGGGGAATATAGCTACTATTTTGTAATAACTGTAAATGGAGTTAACCTTTCAAAATTTTATTTTAAAAAGTAGCATAGTTGGGATGATAAATTATATGGTCACTTAGTTAATCAAGTCTTTCTGCCTCATAACCTCCCTCTTTCTTTCAAACTACAAACCCCCTCCCTCTGCCCGCACCAAAAAAAAGAAAGGAAAGAAAGAAACAAAAAACACCTCTCTTGTAGTCCTGAAAAGGGAATTCAAATATTAAAGACCAAAGAGAAAGAGGCTGGGAAAGAAGTTTCAGGTACAGCAACACTAGCCCACCTTTGGAAAAAAAAACTATCCTTTCTTCCTGAGTTTTTCATATATTATTTCATTTAGATTTATTCCTTCTAAGATGGTTCTTCAATGTCATATGGAAAGAGACTTCTGGAAAGTCTAGGTTCTCAGCAATTCTCTTGGTGCAGGTACATTATATTTGAGCTGAAACACTATCCCCTATTTCTAAACACCAAACAGCCACCCCTCTATAAATCCAAGTCTGTCATCTAAGCTCTTACCAGCACTCCAGCCCATGCACTCTCATTCCCACACTGTGGGAATATTTATAAAATAAATATTGATAAAATATTTATAAAATAAATATTTTAACTATTTATTTCTTTTAACTTCCATATGGCACCTCTTCCTAAGCCAAATTAATTTTCTTAATACCCTACAATCTTTATTTTATTTTTCCAATTACAGTACCCCTTGCATAATACCATTCCCTTTAGGGTAAAAAATATTTCCCTCTAAATTGCATCAGTATATGTCTATCAATTCACCTGACATCTAAGGAGTGCCCAGAATGTCCCAGGTACAGGGCTGGATGGTATTTCTCAACTCCTTAACAGTTGTACCTCACATATTTTCAGAGCAGTGTAATCTAGTGCTTTTGTTACACTTGACAATGGCTCCAGCTCCAGCTTCCTGACTTACGTATCAATTTCATATAAGTTGACATAAATATTGACTAGCAATTATTTCAATTTTCTCATCTTTTCTCATATCATTTTAAATTATAATGACAAATGTAATATATACAAATAATTTATATTAAATCATACTGCCTAGTTGCTTCCAGATGGGACTAGTGGTAAAAATATGCTTACCAGTGCAAGGAGTTGCAGGAGACAAGGGTTTGATCCAAGGGTCAGGAAGAAATGCCCCCCTGGAGAAAGAAATGGCACCCCACTCCAGTCTTCTTGCCTGGAAAATCTCATGAACAGAGGAGCCTGAAGGGCTACAGTCCATGGGGTCGCAAAAGTGTGTGACACAACTGAGCAACTGAGCACAGACACACACACAAACACACAGTGCCTAGTACAGTGTTCCTCTGAAATCCTGTACACAGCTAAAAGGGAAATATTTCATATTGCATCTATTTCAGGTTAGTTTGATTATATTCTTTGCAGCCAAAGATGGAGAAGCTCTATACAGTCAGCAAAAAAAGACTGGAGCTGACTGTGGCTAAGATCATGAACTCCTTATTTCCAAATTCAGACTTAAAGAAGGTAAGGAAAACCACTAGACCATTCAGGTATGACCTAAATCAAATCCCTTATGATTATACAGTGAAAGTAACAAATAGATTCAAGATATTAGATTTGATGTTTTTCTGGAACTCTCTTGCTTTTTCCATGATCCAGCAGATGTTGGCAATTTGATCTCTGGTTCCTCTGCCTTTTCTAAAACCAGCTTGAACATCAGGAAGTTCACAGTTCACATATTGCTGACTTGGAGAATTTTGAGCATTACTTTACTAGCGTGTGAGATGAGTGCAGTTGTGTGGTAGTTTGAGCATTCTTTGGCATTGCCTTTCTTTGGGATTGGAATGAAAACTGACCTTTTCCAGTCCTGTGGCCACTGCTGAGTTTTCCAAATTTGCTGGCATATTGAGTGCAGCACTTTCACAGCATCATCTTTCAGGATTTGGAATAACTCAACTGGAATACCATCACCTCCACTATCTTTGTTCGTAGTGATGCTTTCTAAGGCCCACTTGACTTCACATTCCAGGATGTCTGGCTCTAGGTCAGTGATCACACCATTGTGATTATCTGGGTCGTGAAGATCTTTTTTGTATGCAGGTCAGGAAGCAACAGTTAGAACTGGACATGGAACAACAGACTGGTTCCAAATAGGAAAAGGAGTTCGTCAAGGCTGTATACTGTCAGCCTGTTTATTTAACTTATATGCAGAGTACATCATGAGAAACGCTGGACTGGAAGAAACACAAGCTGGAATCAAGATTGCCGGGAGAAATATCAATAACCTCAGATATGCAGATGACACCACCCTTATGGCAGAAAGTGAAGAGGAACTCAAAAGCCTCTTGATGAAAGTGAAAGTGGAGAGTGAAAAAGTTGGCTTAAAGCTCAACATTCAGAAAACGAAGATCATGGCATCCGGTCCCATCACTTCGTGGGAAATAGATGGGGAAACACTGGAAACAGTGTCAGACTTTATTATTCTGGGCTGCAAAATCACTACAGATGGTGACTGCAGTCATGAAATTAAAAGACACTTACTTCTTGGAAGGAAAGTTATGACCAACCTAGATAGAATATTCAAAAGCAGAGACATTACTTTGCCAACAAAGGTTCATCTAGTCAAGGCTATGGTTTTTCCTGTGGTCATGTATGGATGTGAGAGTTGGACTGTGAAGAAGGCTGAACGCCAAAGAATTGATGCTTTTGAACTGTGGTGTTGGAGAAGACTCTTGAGAGTCCCTTGGACTGCAAGGAGATCCAACCAGTCCATTCTGAAGGAGATCAGCCCTGGGATTTCTTGGGAAGGAATGATGCTAAAGCTGAAACTCCAGTACTTTGGGCACCTCATGCGAAGAGTTGACTCATTGGAAAAGACTCTGATGCTGGGAGGGATTGTGAGCAGGAGCAGAAGGGGACGACAGAGGATGAGATGGCTGGATGGCATCGCTGACTCAATGGACGTGAGTCTGAGTGAACTCCGGGAGTTGGTGATGGACAGGGAGGCCTGGTGTGCTTCGATTCATGGGGTTGCAAAGAGTCGGACACAACTGAGCGACTGATCTGATCTGATCTGATTAGATTTGATAGAGTGCCTGAAGAACTACAGATGGAGGTTCATGACATTGAACAGGACGTAGGGATCAAGACCGTCTCCAAGAAAAAGAAATGCAAAAAGGCAAAATGGTTGTCTGATGAGGCCTTAAAAATAGCTGTGAAAAGAAGAGAAGCTAAAGTCAAAGGAGAAAAGGACAGATATACCTATTTGAATGCAGAGTTGTAAAGAATAGCAAGGAGAGATGTGAAAGCTTTTCCTCAGTGATCAGTACAAAGAAATAGAGGAAAATAATAGAATGGGACAGACTAGAGATCCCTTCAAGAAAATTAGAGATACCAAGGGAATATTTCATGCAAAGTTGGGCATAATAAAGGACAGAAATTGTATGGACTTAACAGAAGCAGAAGATATTAAGAAAAGGTGGCAGGAACACAGAAGACCTATATAAAAACAGATCTTGATCCAGATAACCATGATTGTGTGATCACTCACATACAGCCAGACATCCTGGAATGTGAAGTCAAGTGGGCCTTAGGAAACATCACTATGAACACAGCTAGTGGAGGTGATGGAATTCCAGTTGAGCTATTTCAAATCTGAAAATGTGATGCTGTGAAAGTGCTGCATTCAATATGCCAGCAAGTCTGGAAAGCTCAGCAGTGGCCACAGGACTGTTAAAGATCAGTTTTCATTCCAATCCAAAAGAAAGTCATTGCCAAAGAATCTTCAAACTAGCGCAAAATTGCACTCATCACACACGCTAGCAAAGTAATGCTCAAACTTTTCCAAGCCAGGCTTCAACCGTACGTGAACTGTGAACTTCCAGATGTTCAAGCTGGATGTAGATAAGGTAGAGGAACCAGAGATCAAAATGCCAACATCTGCTACATCATCGAAAAAGCAAAAGAGTTCCAGAAGAACATCTACTTCCACTTTATTGACTACGCCAAAGGCTTTGACTGTGTGGATCACAACAAACTGTGGAAAATTCATAAAGAGATGTGAATACCAGGTCACCTACCTGCCTCCTGAGAAATCTGTATGCAGATCAAGAACTGGACAGTTAGAACTGGACATGGAACAACAGACTTGTTCCAAATCGGTAAAGGAGTACGTCAAGACTGTGTATTTTCACCCTGTTTATTTAACTTATATGCAGAATACATCATGTGAAATGCCAAACTGGATGAAACACAAGCTGAAATCAAGATTGCCGGGAGAAATATCAATAACCTCAGATATGCAGACGACACCACCCTTATGGCAGAAAGTGAAGAAGAACTAAACAGCCTCTTGATGAAGGTGAAAGATGAGAGTGAAAATGTTGGCTTAAAGCTCAACATTCAGAAAACGAAGATCATGGCATCTGGTCCCATCACTTCATGGCAAGTAGATGGGGAAACAATGGAAACAGTGGCTGACTTTATTTTTCTGGGCTCCAAAATCACTGCAGATGGTGACTGAGGCCATGGAATTAAAAGATGCTTGCTCCTTGGAAGAAAAGCTATGACCAACCTAGACAGCGTATTAAAAAGTAGAGACATTAATTTGCCAACAAAGGTCCATCTAGTCAAAGCTATGGTTTTTCCAGTAGTCATGTATAGATGTTAGAGTTAGACTATAAAGAAAGCTGAGCACCAAAGAATTGATGCTTTTGAACTGTGGTGTTGGAGAAGACTCTTGAGAATCCCTTGGACTGCATGGAGATCCAACCAGTCCATCCTAAAGGAAATCGGTTCTGAACATTCATTGGAAGGACTGATGCTGAAGCTGAAACTCTAATACTTTGGCCACCTGATGCGAAGAACTGACTCATTTGAAAAGACTGTGATGCTGGGAAATATTGAAGGTAGGAGAACAAGCGGATGACAGAGTATGAGATGGTTGCATGGCATCAGTGATGCGATGGTCATGAGTTTGAGTAGGCTCCAGGTGCTGGTTATGGACAGCGAAGCCTGGTGTGCTGCAGTCCATGGGTTCGCAAAGAGTCAGATACAACTGAGTGACTGAACTGAACTGAACAGGTTAGTTAATAGACATATATGCCCCTTCCATCCACCATCAATCTAGTCAGTGTATTTTGCTAAAAGAGCACAAATTAATGATTGATGCAAGGCTGAGTTTCTTGTTTCTTCTTTCTAGTTTCTTGTAGTGCTAGAAAGCAAGAAAATAGTCAAATAAACAAAATGCAACACACACACAATACATATGTGATGAGTGTATAAAAGAGTCAAATAAAATAGCCCCAGTAGCATAAGCCAAAATAGTTTGACCAACAAAGTAGTATTAGACTAAATCCCAAGTCTTCCTGGTGGCTCAAGGGTAAAGAATCCATCTGCAATGCAGGAAACACAGATTTAATCCCTGGGTCTAAAAGATCCTCTTGAGAAGGAAATGGCAACCCACTCCAGTGTTCTTGTCTGGGGCATTCCATGGACAGAGAAGCCTGGTGGGCAAGAGTCCATGGGGTTATAAAGAGTCGGACACGACTGAGCAACTAAGCAACAACATGAATCCAAATTGATGTGAATGAATGAATACATAAATAAATAAATACGAATAGATAAAATGTCTGAAGAAGAATAATTTCAAATAATTTGTGTAGTGTGAAAAGAAAATCAAATTGGAATTAGTGTTGCTAAGATGTTTCTCTAAAATGAAGCCAGGATGTCATTGAGGAAACATGACTTATGCATGTCTCATCCCGGATGGAATCTGACCTTTCCACCACTCATTGTCCTAAAAAAAAAAGACATTCAGAACATTTGCCAGAAAATCAAGATTTCTATCAGACCTTTACCCTAAACTAACTTATGAATCCTTAAGGACAAAATGTCCTTACTTGCGTCAGAGTTAATCACAATTCTCACCTACAAACTTTATCAGTCTTGTAGCTTTTTGTCTTTATAAGCCTCTGACTCTTTCACTTCTCTGGAACACTCTGTTTTACCCTCTTTGCAGCCTTGATACTAATTATTATTTGACAATATATAGTAGTCCCTTTGTGTTAAGGTTCTCCAGAGAAATAGCCCACTAAATTGTGTGTAAATGCATACAGATTGAGAGATTTGTTTTAAGGTATTGTCTTATGCAATCGTACAGGCTCAGTAATTCAGAAATCTGCAGGGTAGGCTAACAGGCTGGACACTAGGGGAGGAGTCACAGTTTCAGTCCAAAGACTGCTGACAGGATTCCTTTTATCTCAGGAGAAGGCAGTCTTTTCTATTAAGACCTTCAACTAATTGCATGAGACCCACTCACTTTAAGGAAGGTAATCTGCTTTACTCAGTCCACCAGTTTAAATGCAAACCTCATCCAAAATCTCTCTTCACCAAAACATCAAGAACAAGGTTTGACCAAATACCTGGGTACCATGGCCCAGCATAGTTGACATGTTAAATGAACGATGATACCCCTCCAGAGACTGAGGATAACTCCCCTCCCCTTAAATGTGGGGTGTCTATGGTGAATTCCTTCAGTGAGTACAGTTTAGAAAGAGGGGCAGAAGAATAACTTGGCAGTGGAAATACCTGAAGCTATGCGTTAGGTGATCAAGATCAACATCAGCAAAGTTAAACCATACTTATGTGTGTACCCTCAATATGATGTGATTTTAGCAGTTACCTCTGTGACCTTCTCCAGTACTCAAAATGCCAGTCTAATCTTGAGAGAAACAGCAGAAAGACTCCAGTTGATGAGCAATAAACAAAATACTTAATCAGTACTCCTCAAAACTACCAAGGTCATCAGATCAGATCAGATCAGATCAGTCGCTCAGTCGTGTCCAACTCTTTGCAACCCCATGAATTGCAACATGCCAGGCCTCTCTGTCCATCACCAACTCCCGGAGTTCACTGAGACTCACGTCCATCGAGTCAGTGATGCCATCCAGCCATCTCATCCTCTGTCGTCCCCTTTTCCTCCTGCCCCCAATCTCTCCCAGTATCAGAGTCTTTTCCAATGAGTCAACTCTTCGCATCAAGTGGCCAAAGTACTGGAGTTTCAGCTTTAGCATCATTTCTTCCAAAGAAATCCCAGGGCTGATCTCCTTCAGAATGGATTGGTTGGATCTCCTTGCAGTCCAAGGGACTCTCAAGAGTCTTCTCCAACACCACAGTTCAAAAGCATCAATTCTTTGGCGCTCAGCCTTCTTCACAGTCCAACTCTCGCATCCATACATGAGGAAAAACCATAGCCTTGACTAGACGAACCTTTGTTGGCAAAGTAATGTCTCTGCTTTTGAATATGCTATCTAGGTTGGTCATAACTTTCCTTCCAAGGAGCAAGCGTCTTTTAATTTCATGGCTGCAGTCACCATCTGCAGTGATTGTGGAGCCCAAAAAAATAAAGTCTGATACTGTTTACACTGTTTACCCATCTATTTCCCAAGAAGTGGTGGGACCAGATGCCATGATCTTAGTTTTCTGAATGTTGAGCTTGAAGCCAACTTTTTCACTCTCCTCTTTCACTTTCATCAAGAGGCTTTTGAGTTCCTCTTCACTTTCTGCCATAAGGGTGGTGTCATCTGCATATCTGAGGTTATTGATATTTCTCCCGGCAATCTTGATTCCAGCTTGTGTTTCTTCCACTCCAGCGTTTCTCATGATGTACCCTGCATATAAGTTAAATAAGCAGGATGACGATATACAGCCTTGATGAACTCCTTTTCCTATTTGGAACCAGTCTGTTGTTCCATGTCCAGTTCTAACTGTTGCTTCCTGACCTGCTTACATATTTCTCAAGAGGCAGATCAGGTGGTCTAGTATTCCCATCTCTTTCAGAATTTTCCACAGTTGATTGTGATCCACACAGTCAAAGGCTTTGGCATAGTCAATAAAGCAGAAATAGATGTTTTTCTGGAACTCTTTTGCTTTTTCCATGATCCAGCGGATGTTGACAATTTGATCTCTGGTTCCTCTGCCTTTTCTAAAACCAGCTTGAACATCAGGAAGTTCGCGGTTCATATTGCTGAAGCCTGGCTTCGAGAATTTTGAGCATTACTTTACTAGCGTGTGACATGAGTGCAATCGTGCGGTAGTTTGAGCATTCTTTGGCATTGCCTTTCTTTGGGACTGGAATGAAAACTGACCTTTTCCAATCCTGTGGCCACTGCTGAGTTTTCCAAATTTGCTGGCATGTTGAGTGCAGCACTTTCACAGCATCACATTTCAGGATTTGGAATAGCTCAACTGGATTTCTATCACCTCCACTAGCTTTGTTCGTAGTGATGCTTTCTAAGGCCCACTTGACTTCACATTCCAGATGTCTGGCTCTAGGTCAGTGCTCACACCATCGTGATTATCTGGATTGTGAAGCTCTTTTTTGTACAGTTCTTCTGTGTATTCTTGCCATCTCTTCTTAATATCTTCTGCTTCTGTTAGGTCCATACCATTTCTGTCCTTTATCAAGCCTATCTTTGCATGAAATGTTCCTTTGGTATCTCTGATTTTCTTGACGAGATCTCTAGTCTTTCCCATTCTGTTGTTTTCCTCTATTTCTTTGCAGTGATTGGTGAGGAAGGCTTTCTTATCTCTTCTTGCTATTCTTTGGAACTCTGCATTCAGATGTTTATAGCTTTCCTTTTCTCCTTTGCTTTTTGCTTCTCTTCTTTTCACAGCTATTTGTAAGGTCTCCCCAGACAGTATTTTGCTTTTTTGCATTTCTTTTCCATGGGGATGGTCTTGATCGCTGTCTCCTGTACAAGGTCACAAACCTCATTCCGTAGTTCATCAGGCACTCTATCTATCAGATCTAGGCCCTTAAACTTATTTCTCACTTACACTGTATAATCATAAGGGATTTGATTTAGGTCATACCTGAATGGTCTAGTGGTTTTCCCTGCTTTATGGGAAAGATCTTAGAAACTATCACAGTCTACAGAAACCTACGGAGATGATGATTAAATGTATCATGGTGTCCTGTGAGGGATTCTGGTACAGAATAATGACCTTAGGTAAAAACTAAGAAATCTGAATAAAGTATTAATTTTTTTAGTAATAACATTACAATATGGATTCATTACTTGTGGCAAATGTACCAAAGTAATGTAAGACACTAATAGGGGAAACTAGGTGTGGCTTTTAGAGGAACTCTCTAAAGGAATATTCTGTACTATTTTCACAAAGTTTCTATAAATCTAAAACTCGCCTAAAATAAAATGCTTTTTACAAAGAAAATTAAAGAAACACAGCATAAATGTATATGAATTTTTACATCAGACAGGTCTTTAAGCAAGAAGGCCTCAGTTCAGTTGCTTAGTCATGTCCAACTCTTTGCGACCCCATGGACTGCAGCACACCAGGCTTCACTGTCCATCACCCACTCCTGGAGCTTGCTCGAACTCATGTCCATTGCATCCGTGATGCCGTCCAACCATCTCACCTTCTGTTGTCCCCTTCTCCTCCTGCCCTCAATCCCTCCCAGCATCAGGATCTTTTCCAATGAGTCAGTTCTACACATCAGGGGGCCAAAGTATTGCAGTTTCAGCCTCATCATCAGTCCTTCCAATGAATATTCAGGACTGATTTCCTTTAGAATGGACTGGTTTGGTCTCCTTGTAGTTCAAGGGACTCTCAAGAGTCTTCTCCAACACCATAGTTCAAAAGCATCAATTCTTCTGTGCTCAGCTTTCTTTATAGTCCAACTCTAACATCCATACATGACTACTGAAAAAACCATAGAGCTTTGACTAGACAGACCTTTGTTGGCAAAGTAATATCTCTGCTTTTTAATATGCTGTCTAGGTTGGTCATAGCTTTTCTTCAAAGGAACAAGTATCTTTTAATTTCATGGCTTCAGTCACCATCCGCAGTGATTTTGGAGCCTCCAAAAATAAAGTCTGTCACTGTTTCCATTGCTTCCCCATCTATTTGCCATGAAGTGATGGAATTGGATGCCATGACCTTATTTCTTTGAATGTTGAGTTATAAGCCAATAAGAAGCCCTAAACTCACACAATTTTATTATTCATACATATCACAAGATTGTAGAGAAAGTAAATTACAAAATGAATATGTAAATTTACTAACAAATTGTGTGGCACAAAATATGAGCTCTATGACGTTAATTTCCTTACTCTGCTCATATCTCTTCAACAAAAGGTATTAGGCTTATTATTATTAAGTTAAAATGCTAACAAAACAATTGCTAAATTATTGTTACTGATTCATTGAGAAAATTAATTTTAAATTCAAAACTACAACTCTACCATGCATACTTATTAAAAAATCTCCATCACTCATGGGAGGGAAGCAATAAAATTGATGGAGAGAACAAACTTTCACTGCAGGTAATCAATAGTCTTGGAATATCTCAAAAGAAAAGACTAAAAGGAAAAGAAATCAAATAACCTACCACTGGCAGCATATGATGCTATATACTTAAACTGATGTATGTTGAATCTGGCAGTCTCCATGGCATTTAGCAGATAAATCTCTTTACCAGAACCCTCAGGTCAGCTAAAATGCACAGTAGACACATTTATGTCAGACTGCTTCAGTGGAGGAAACTCTGTTGGTGGTCACAGACACCGAAGATTCAGGTAAAGGAAATTCTGAATTAGGCAGTCTCCAATTTAATTATCCCCTGTACCTCCTCTCTCCCCAGCACCCCCAAAGACACACACACACATACACAATCACACTCTGTTTCTCTCTGAGAGTCCATGTCTAACATTTTGGATTTAAAATTGTTCAACTGTACCTATACACTCATAAATTTTTAAAACAAACACTGATTAAGCATGTGTGTCTAAGCTAGAAGTGCTCTTATTTTCAGACAGATGGCTAGAATTCAAATAATTTGCTTTGGGGAAATCTAAACATACTTTATCTCCCTGCACCCTAGACAATGTGAAGTACTACGTTCAGCTGAGGTCAGTGCCTACGCTGCAAGCCATTAAATACCCCATGGTTCTTGTTAAAGGAAATTATTTTCAACTGTGTGCCATGTGGCTCATCCCCACAGTCCATCAGATGGTTGAAATGATGTGTGAGTAGAGGAGTTTGTATATACCACCATACATACAAACATATAAAATCTTAAATGTGTGCAAGTAATTAAAAAAATCCTAAAAACCATTAAGAAAGAATTTAAAAAAGAAAAATATTAAGTGAAACATATGTGGATGTCTTTATATTTTAGTATCTTTGTTCCTAATTTTCATCAGAAAAGTTGAATAGCAATGTATTTGAAAAATTTATTTTCAAAAACAAGTAAAATAATTTGCATATTACTAGCTTGACTTATTTCAAGGCAGACAGTTTTAAAGTTTACTAAATAAATTGCTCTTTTAAAAGCACAATATTTAGCATTCTCAGTTTAGTACTTATACGCTACTTGTGCCTAAATGCATATCTAATCAAATAAATATCATTCACCATTGGCATATAAATGTGACACATATAAATATATCTTAATAAAACACTTTCTATTATGTGAGGCATATTTGCAACCACTGATTTGCTAATTTATTTCTTTCCACAATCTTATGAGCTAAATGAATATAGGCATTACTGTTTGTATTTTACAGATAGTAACAGCTTACGTGTCTAGAGTTCTTAACATACTACAAAATTTGTTTTAAAAATATTAAATATTTCACCCTTATACAATCCTATGATATAGTGTCTTATTATTATTCTCATTTTAGAAGTGAGGAAACTGAGGAATAGAGAGTTTAAATATTTCAAGCAAGGTCATTCAGACAGTAACAAGACCCAAAATTCAGATACAGGTAGTGTGACTCCAAACTCTGATTGAGCCTGATCAATTATGTTATATTGTTTTTATAGGATAGATAAACAAACCAACCAACCAACAAAACAGACAAACATAAACCAATGGCTTTGAATAAATTGTTTAAATTCACAGAGTCAACTAAGTGATGTCTTTAAAATTTTGTGCACTAAAAGATGAAGGATACATTTTGCCTTCATGTAAGTTTGGTTCAAATCAAGGCTCTACCATTTCACAGCTGTGTAAACTTGCAAAGTTGCTTAGTGTCTCTGAACCTTATTCCTTATCTTCAAAATAAGGTTGGTGGTATTTATTTTATAGATTCATTTCAATAATTAACTAAATAATTAAGTGTGTTTATGTTACCAAGCAGGGACTCACTGGCTGACATGCATTGAAGGCAATATTATAGCACCACCTTTTGATGAAAGAAAAGGCTTTATTGTGTGTAGACTGGCAGGGAAACAGGAGGCAAGGCTCTCAAATCTGTCTCCTGATCTGCGGTTCAGTCAAACTTTTATGAGCTAGGGATGAGAGCTGGTATGCAGAAGCATTAGTAAGGCAGGTTTTTATTGGAGGGCTTTATAAGCTAATATATGGTAAAGGGGGCACAGGAGCTTCCCAAACAATGGACCCTTCACTTGTGAAAGAATTTTCTCCTCTGCACATGCTTTAGCCGTATGACTTGCAGTTTTGTTCTGTTCTCTGTGAAAACCAACTTAGTATCTTGTTATCCACAGAATAGGACCAGGTTGAGCTGATCCTGCCTGCGGTTATATCAGCATATGTGAAACACTTGGATCTTAATAATAAATTTTCAATAAATAGTAACTAAGTATACTCTTCAATATAGCCAAGTATACTCGTCAATAAATAGTATACTCTTCAGTAAACAGTAGCTAAGCAGACTGGGGGAGATGGTGAGGGACTGGGAAGCCTGGCATGCTGCAGTCCATGAGGTGGCAAAGAATCAGACCCGACGTAGTGACTAAACAAAAAATACTCTTCTAAATTAAAAAAAGCAGGCTTTTGCTTCAAATTTAAGAACTGAATTATTTCATGGCAAGTGTAGTTATTTTGTTAGATGTAATCATTGTTTTGGAGAAGGTGATGGCACCCACTCCAGTACTCTTGCCTGGAAAATCCCATGGACGGAGGAGCCTGGTAGGCTGCAGTCCATGGGGTTGCGAAGAGTCGGACACGACTGAGTGACTTCACTTTGACTTTTCACTTTCATGTATTGGAGAAGGAAATGGCAACCCACTCCAGTGTTCTTGCCTGGAGAATCCCAGGAACGGGGGAGCCTGGTGGGCTGCCGTCTATGGGGTCGCATAGACTCGGACACGACTGAAGCAACTTAGCAACAGCAGCAGCAATCATTGTTTTGTCTTTTAAAGATGGGAATTCAATAGATAATTTTTTAAATTTAGAAACATTAAAATTAACAAAGACATTTCCACAAAATATTAAGGTTATGATTGCATTTATAAAGCTTCAGAGCAATTAGCTCACATTCTACAATTTTTAACATGAATTGGAAATGGAACATTTAAAGATACACAGAAAATAGGGGTGCAAAAAAAAAAAAAGAAAATAGGGGTGCAATTAACTTGACCCTGATTTTCTGGCCTTATATTGAGTTTACCTTCTCAATGTTTCCATCTTCATATTCTAACTTCTTGGAAAATGTGTGATGGGGAAAATGAATCAGAAGGTATTAAAATTATTTTGCATATATTTTAAACAGGAATATGTCTGTCCCTCCAAATTGCCTATGGAAAAATCTTGTATATGTGTTTTATTTTTTTAGTTAATCATGTTGTAACAAATTTTATTATTTTTGATTACTTCCTTTGGTTATTCTCTTCAACAGTATCCTTTGCTAATGATTCCCTGTTCACATTTTCAAGCCCAACTTTATGTAGCGTGTTTAGTATTTATTGAATACTTATACATTTAGCTATAATGGAAATAGAGGCATAAACTGTGGACTGTGTAACCAAGGACCTGTAACATACTTGGAATTTACGAACAATGAACATCAAACACTCATCAGAAAATCAAGGCAATGTGTGTGTGCATACATTTCATAAAGAGTTCAGAGAAGAATAACAATAAGGTTAGTGATAACAAGGAACTTTAATTATTTACTCTATGCCACATACTTCTTATGTCATTTTCACCTAATACTCTCAACATCTTTAAGAATTAAGTATTACCAGCCTCATTTTATCATTAAAACAACTAAAACATCAAAAGGTTTAGTAGTTTGCCTTTAATTGTGCAAGTATTAAATGGTACATTTGGGACAGGAAGTCAGGCAGCTAGACTCTGGAGTCAACACACAGAACTCCGTTGCTAATGCTTTACCTGCCTTATGACCAGAGGAGAATAGTAAGAGGAAAGAGTTTATGATGGAGGAATGGAAGAAAGGAAAAAGTACAACAGAAGAGAGGACAAAGGAGGTAGAGTTTGAAAGTCATAGAAATATGAAATTCTTGAGATAGTCTAATGGGACATAAACCACCAAACCAGATAGAGGTACTTCTGTTTCATGAAACTTCTGGACATTTTGTGGAAATAAATAATTTAATGAAATAGGCACTAATACAAGTCATCTTCAAGCTAATTAAAGATGTACCAAGAAGGAAAGCAATCAGACTCAGAAAAGACATGTGCATATATTCTGCAATATATGTGGTATGTAATTTAGATGTGAATTTTCATGATCACAGTAGAACAAAGAAAAGTTGGAAGGAAGCAAGAGCTCTTTGGAATAAAGTAATTTTTATATAAATGTCTGTTTATGCCATAGGCAACCACCTTCACCTCAATTAAATATATAATGATCTGTTCCCCATGGCTCATTAATTTTTCTCCTAACCATCATTTATTTCAGTCAGTGGAGTCATTCATGAAACTTCTCATTTGGCCCCATATGTAATCATGAAAACCCTGTCTTCCTAAAATAATGTTTCCATGTCCACAGCTTTTTCTTACTGAGCCCTTCAAAAGATTGTAAGAGTAATTTCAATAATAATTAATAATTTCACTAATAATCTTGTGCTAGATTTTACTTTGCTTTATTTATAGTCTGCTTTTGAACTATTCCTAGATGTTTCTGCATGAATATCAATTTTATGATTTCACTATTCTGTTTAAATATTCTTAAGAGATAGCATTGCATCCATAGAATTAAATCAATTATATTCACCACGTGTACCTAAAATTGCAGTATTGTTGAAGAGGTAATGATTTAGCATATCAAATGAACTGAATCAGAAGCCAAGTTCTTTTATTTTTTTTTTTTTTGAGTTGTGCTAGAGCTAGTTAAAAGAGATAATAGCTATAAAATTTTGACTAAAGTCCAGATATTGAGTTTTTTACTATAAGAAATATACAAAAAATAAGAAAATTTATCAAAACTTTTAAAATCTATAAGATATATACAGATGACCCTTGAACAACACAGGTTTGGACTGCATGGGTCCACTTATACATGGGTCTTTTTTAGTAATTATACAAAATATAAATGTACAACATTGTTTGTAAGACTTGAAGTGAATAGCCTATCCTTCAGATCAGATCAGTCTCTCAGTCGTGTCCAGCTCTTTGGGACCCCATGAATCGCAGCACGCCAGGCCTCCCTGTCCATCACCAACTCCCAGAGTTCACTCAGACTCACGTCCATCGAGGCAGTGATGCCATCCAGCCATCTCATCCTCTGTCGTCCCCTTCTCCTCCTGCCCCCAATCCCTCCCAGCATCAGAGTCTTTTCCAATGAGTCAACTCTTTGCATGAGGTGGCCAAAGTACTGGAGTTTCAGCTTTAGCATCATTCCTTCCCAAGAAATCCCAGGGCTGATCTCCTTCAGAATGGACTGGTTGGATCTCCTTGCAGTCCAAGGGACTTTCAAGAGTCTTCTCCAACACCACAGTTCAAAAGCATCAATTCTTTGGCGCTCAGCCTTCTTCACAGTCCAACTCTCACATCGGTACATGACCACAGGAAAAACCATAGCCTTGACTAGATGAACCTTTGTTGGCAAAGTAATGTCTGTGCTTTTCAATATGCTATCTAGGTTGGTCATAGCTTTCCTTCCAAGGAGTAAGTGTCTTTTAATTTCATGGCTGCAGTCACCATCTGCAGTGATATTGGAGCCCAGAAAAATAAAGTCTGACACTGTTTCCACTGTTTCCCCATCTATTACCCATGAAGTGATGGGACCGGATGCCATGATCTTCGTTTTCTGAATGTTGAGCTTTAAGCCAACTTTTTCACTCTCCACTTTCACTTTCATCAAGAGGCTTTTTAGTTCCTCTTCACTTTCTGCCCTAAGGGTGGTGTCATCTGCATATCAGGTTATTGATATTTCTCCCGGCAATCTTGATTCCAGCTTGTGTTTCTTCCAGTCCAGCGTTTCTCATGATGTACTCTGCATATAAGTTAAATAAACAGGGTGACAATATACAGCCTTGACAAACTCCTTTTCCTATTTGGAACCAGTCTGTTGTTCCATGTCCAGTTCTAACTGTTGCTTCCTGACCTGCATACAAATTTCTCAAGAGGCAGATCAGGTGGTCTGGTATTCCCATCTCTTTCAGAATTTTCCACAGTTGATTGTGATCCACACAGTCAAAGGCTTTGGCATAGTCAATAAAGCAGAAATAGATGTTTTTCTGGGACTCTCTGGCTTTTTCTATGATCCAGCGGATGTTGGCAATTTGATCTCTGGTTCCTCTGCCTTTTCTAAAACCAGCTTGAACATCAGGAAGTTCACAGTTCACATATTGCTGAAGCCTGGCTTCGAGAATTTTGAGCATTACTTTACTAGCGTGTGACATGAGTGCAATCGTGCGGTAGTTTGAGCATTCTTTGGCATTGCCTTTCTTTGGGACTGGAATGAAAACTGACCTTTTCCAGTCCTGTGGCCACTGCTGAGTTTTCCAAATTTGCTGGCATATTGAGTGCAGCACTTTCACAGCATCATCTTTCAGGATTTGGAATAGCTCAACTGGAATTCCATCACCTCCACTAGCTTTGCTCATAGTGATGCTTTCTAAGGCCCACTTGACTTCACATTGCAGGATGTCTGGCTCTAGGTCAGTGATCACACCATCGTGATTATCTAGGTCGTGAAGATCTTTTTTATACAGTTCTTCTGTGTATTCTTGCCATCTCTTCTTAATATCTTCTGCTTCTGTTAGATCCATACCATTTCTGTCCTTTATCGAGCTCATCTTTGCATGAAATGTTCCTTTGGTATCTCTGATTTTCTTGAAGAGATCCCTAGTCTTTTCCATTCTGTTGTTTTCCTCTATTTCTTTGCAGTGATTGGTGAGGAAGGCTTTCTTATCTCTTCTTGCTATTCTTTGGAACTCTGCGTTCTGATGTTTATAGTTTTCCTTTTCTCCTTTGCTTTTCACTTCTCTTCTTTTCACAGCTATTTGTAAGGCCTCCCCAGACAGCCATTTTGCTTGTTTGCATTTCTTTTCTATTAGGCATAATGTGAATCATATTTAATATAAAATCAATAGTGTTAGTTTTTTTTTTTGACTATTTTATGACTCTGCTTTCAAATAACTACATCACTATATAGAATACCTCTTCTTGTAATTGGAAAAAATGCCTATTAGCCTATCATCACATATATTTTTTAAATATAACAGTGTGTCCAAACTGTATTATGAATATGACTTAAATACCATATACTATAAAATTTTTATAATGATTCATTTATTGGTGTACAGGCTAGGCTACCATGAATCATTCCTATTGCTGCTTCTTCATTATCAATAAATCACTATACCTATTAATAAATATTAATGACTTTTTCACATTATCTTTTTATTTTTGGTGTCTAGTGTTAGTAGTAGAAGAAGGCAATGGCAACCCACTCCAATACTCTTGCCTGGGAAATCCTATGGAAGGAGGAGCCTGGTAGGCTGTAGTCCATGGGTCGTGAAGAGTCGGACACGACTGAGGGACTTCACTTTCCCTTTTCAGTTTCATGCATTGGAGAAGGAAATGGCAACCCACTCCAGTGTTCTTGCCTGGAGAATCCCCGGGACGGGGGAGCCTGGTGGGCTGCCGTCTATGGGATTGCACAGAGTTGGACACAACTGAAGTGACTTAGCAGCAGCAGCAGTGTTAGTAGTATGTATAGCACATATACATACTGTGATCATATATCACATGATCAGATGATGCATCTTATAAACAGAGGATGTAAACATGATATCAGTAAATAAATGTTTTCTCTTCTTTGTGATTTTTAAAATAATGTTCTTTTTCTATAGTTTATTATAAGATATAGTCTGTAACATATAGCATGCAAAATGTGTGTTAATGGACTGTTTATGCTATCAGTAAGACTTCCTGTCAATAGTAGGTTATTAGTAATTAAGTTTTGGGGGAGTCAAAAGTCATGTGTGGATTTTTCAACTACACAGAGATCAATGTCCCTAACCCCTGCATTGTTCAAGGGTTAACTGTGTGTGTGTATATATAAATATACACACACACACATATATCTCCAAATGAGCATAATACATATAAAAGAAGGAGTCTAAAGTAGTAGTGATACTTCAAGCCTAAAGAAGAAAAAAACAAAACGAAACAAAACATAATCTGTTGAGGACATGGAAATTCTTTATGGAGAAAGAGTATTTGGTTAGACCTTAAATGATAGGTAAGATTTAGACAAGAATTCAAGACTGAGTTGAAGAAAACAGTACAGTGGAATTTTAGGGTGCACATTCAGGAGGTTTTGTCACCAGGTAGGAAATGTGAGGAGGAGAGACACAAAAGATAATAACAGCTAGCACTTATTAAATACATTCTATATCTAAAACACCATGTAAAACACTCTGTGAAAAATCTCAACCCCTTGTTCAGCGTCCTAATAATGTAGTGACTATTATTATTAATTTGTAAGTAAGGAAATTGGATTAGACTAGTATAAAAAAGTACTAAATCACTGAAGCAGATTCTGCCACTGCCCCACCTATATTGTCTTGGCCTGCTTGGAGATAGCCTACAGACAATTCCCATAATCACAGAAATTGTCCTGCATCTCTACAGAAATGCAGGGTGCTCTTGAGGAAAAAATGTGTTTGACTCACTCTGGAACAATGCTCAGTCGACGAGGGAGGAGTGCTGGCACAATTCTGAAACATCTCCCAGAATATCTCCCAGAAAATCTCTAATGAAACTGAGCTACAATTACCTTAAAGTATAACCCATCCATTTACATACTTTCTCCCATTTGCCTACTCCTACAGTTCTTCCTGTGTTTCTCTTCCAAATGAGCTACCTTGGATTCTGACTTCAGATTCTTCTTATGAAGTAAATCAACATAAGTCACTGGGCGTCTAAAATGTAGCTGCTGCTGCTGCTGCTGCTGCTGCTGCTGCTACTGCTAAGTTGCTTCAGTTGTGTCCAACTCTGTGTGACCCCATAGACGGCAGCCCACCAGGCTCCCCCGTCCTTGGGATTCTCCAGGCAAGAACACTGGAGTGGGTTGCCATCTCCTTCTCCAATGCAATGTAGCTAGAGATCATATTCTCAGAATAAAATTCTGAAATTGGACTGCTTGTCAGTCAGATGGCTGTGAGGA
This sequence comes from Bos indicus, assembly GCF_029378745.1. Classification (NCBI taxonomy): domain Eukaryota; kingdom Metazoa; phylum Chordata; class Mammalia; order Artiodactyla; family Bovidae; genus Bos; species Bos indicus. The sequence continues at coordinate 31,899,718 of NC_091776.1, read as the reverse complement.
TCATCATGTAGACAGTGAGTGGCATAGTGGTACTACTGGTATCTCGCAATATCACAGTACTATTTAGATTGTCACCTATGGTGGATTGGAATGATACACAAATAGAGAAGCACATGCACAAGCTCTTGAAAGCTATTGAGGGGATGTAATTATAGGGATTATGGGATTGGATGGTTTTTGTTAAATGTTGTAAAAACCATTAAGAAAGAAAGAAACACTCAGATCAGCTAACTTGAACTCAGATACTCTGTAAAAGCTAGAAAGTCTCCATGGAAACATTTTAAGAGACTGTCATCTTTTATATTCAAAAAGGTAGACTATGCAGAAACTCAGACTTATCCTAAGGGTGGAGGATTTTCAATGGGAAATTAACTCATAGCCCCAGCAAGCTCTTAAGGTCAGTGACTCTGTAGGGACAGAGAGACCCTGAGAGTTGCAAGAATGTCATTTGAATGAATGTGCTTAAAAACTAGATTTCCCAGATTCCCTTAAAACTTAATATTGGAGTGGAGCGCCCCATATTCTGGAGTTTATACAAAAGACTCAGCTGAAACAGGTCTACCACAAGATGATGTTTGTTGTCTTCAAGAACTGCCCCTTCACTACCTGCTTCCCATTACTTCTAGAATAATAACTAGAGTCAGATCTCAGCATGAGCAGAGAAATAAAGTGCTATTCCTGTGTGGGGAATAAAAGAGTATTTATTAAAAGGTTGCAGAACTCATCTAAGATATGCTAAAAGTGTTGAATCAGGTCCTGGATACTGGAAACTCAGATAGGGGAATGTTTATTGACATGGTAGCATTCTCCCATGAATCAGAATTTAACATCCTGGCAAGGATGCCTGGATTTAGTCCTAATATACTCCAGGAGTGACATCTTGAACTTTGTAGATGACGTATTGTTAACGAGATAGCAATGTTGCAATGCTTTGGCAAAATATTGAGGAAAAATGCAAATGTTCAGAAAGACGAGCATGCTAGAATGGACTGATTATGTTAGGCCAGATAACCAGCAGCTGTTTACATTTCCCAAGAGAACACAGAAGACTCTCCCTTCCCTAAAATGCAGAGAAAGAGGACACTGACATCATCTAGAAACTGGTAGTGTCCATTCTAGGCCAAAATTAATGGGAGAAGAAAGACACTGTAATTGATCTGGGTTATCTAGTGTGAATAGGTATAATTTTGAAAAATTAGAAGCCACATGGCAATATTTAACCATCAGAGGCAAGGTTTCTTAATTACCATGATGGAGAGTGAGGCCAGAATGGAGTTTAGGGAGCCTTGGTCTTCCAGGATCTCTGGTAATGGCTGACAGATCATAACATTCATAAAGCTAGATGTACTAGCCAGTGATGTTATTGCTTAACTTACATAACAAAACATGATTGCGATATCAAGAGCAGAAGAGTAACATCAGCCACAATAATGAAAAATTACTCTCTCTCACACACTTTCCAGACTTGAACCAATTCTGAGATCTAGAGGCTGTTGATTGAAGGAGAGATCAGGAGCATTTGAGGATGACTCTGTAGTGCTGCAGTAGGAATATGAAAAATATATTTTCCAAATTCTTTCCCCAAAGGGCTTTTGACATTACCTGAGCAACTTGGTGCTGGGGTAAAAGGCATATACACATTCTAAGGGGTCTTGGACGCATCATCTGAACTGACATTAATGCCAGGGGAATCAAAGCACCATCCCGTCCTTCTTGTTAGAACAGGGTATGCAGTGGTCAGACAGGTGTAGCCTGAGCTGTGTCTGTATTGAAGTTCAATCAGTGAGTCTATCAGACCTACAGTCCACACTGGTTAAATCCATTTCCTGAGGTTATTATTGAGATGGACATACATTGCTGTAGACAGAACTCTCAGATTATTTCCATGATATGTGAGTAAGAGCCATATGAGGGTAAAGGAAAATGATTGCAGTTTGAAACCTGGATAAGGACTCTCATCAGAACCCAAACATGCTGGTGCCCTAATTTCAGATTTCTAGCTTCCAGTAGGGTGGAAAATTTATTTCTGCTGTTTGTAAGCTACTAAATATAGGTACTTGGTTATAGCTGCTGCTGCTGCTAAGTCACTTTAGTCATGTCCGACTCTGTGTGACCCCATAGACGGCAGCCCACCAGACTCCTCCATCCATGGGATTTTCCAGGCAAGAGTACTGGAGTGGGGTGCCATCGCCTTCTCCAACTTGGTTATAGCAGTAGCCCCAAATGATGAAGACATCAGCCTATTCAGAAAAATCTGCAGATGGGAATCACATGTCTTATCTTTCAGTCCTCGTTTAGGAGACAACGTATCAGTTCTGCTCCACATCACTAGATCCTTGTTACAGAGTACAATACATAGACCTGCAGCACTGATATCATCTGGTAGTTTGTTAAAAATGCAGAATCTCCGCTCCCTTCCCCACCCCACCCTTTGCCCACTGTCCTAGACCAACTGGCCCAGAACCCACATTTTATTAAGATCCCAGTTGATGTTTGTACAGTACTATTTGGGAAGCACTGACTTAATTTTTCAATTGAATATTGAGCAGTATGTCAATAATCAGCAGAAGCAGACACTTGCTCAGAATGGACTCAGTGGGTACACAGGAGAATGCTTTCATTAGGTGCGTGAACCTGGGGGCATGCTACAATAGGGCCTATGCTTACCAATTTGTGGTAGCAATTTTCTATTTAGTTGCTGCTAAGAGATTTTTTTCCTTGTGGTACTTAACTAAAAGATGACCAATTCTAAGGTTTTTGTTGCTCAGTACTATAATAAGATGAAAAGTCTATCTCCTTAAAATTATGTTAATGGTTTTGACCTCCCTTGAATTTCATCAAGAATGTGTCATTTAGGCCAGTGTCCGTTTCAGAAGTCTTCACTGTGCCAATTACCCTAGAACTGAGTCATGCACATGCCTCTTGCCAACATACTTTGTAAAGTTTCTGATTAATCTTATTTAATGTATATGCTCAAGTACAATCTCTTTAGAGAGCTCTTCATTCCTGATTCTATATAAAATAGAATGTATCTTCTATTTTATTAGTTTTTAAACATCTTCCTTATAGCAGATAATACTTCTGGATATTATATTACATATATTTAAAAAATATTTTATGTCTCTGCAATTAGTTTTTAAGATACATGAGGACAAGAAATTGAGGTGATTCACCACCATACCCTAGTACTTAAAGTAACGTGTGGCATATCATTGGCACCTAATACATGCATGCTAAGGTGCTTCAGTCGTGTCCAGCTCTTTCAGACCCTAGACCTGCCAGGCTCCTCTGTCTATGGGATTTCCCAAGAAAGAATACCAAAGTAGATTGCCATTTCTTCTTCCAGAGGATCTTCCCGACCCAGGAATCAAAACACTGGTCTCTATGTCTCCTGCTCTGGCAAATAGGTTCTTTGCTACTAGAACTACCTAAGAGGCCCATGTATTGAACTAAGAATCAGTGCCATTCAATATTCTCCATAATTTAGATGTAAAGAACCAAAAGGTTAGTAGCCTCCCCATGCATGAATATTCTCCAGCCTGAATGCCAGTTTGCTGTCCTGTGCTGTGCTTAGTCATTCACTTGTGTCCCACTTTTTGCGACCCCATGAACTGTACCCTGCCAGGCTCCTCCGCTCATGGGGATTCTCCAGGCAAGAATACTGGAGTGGGTTGCCATGCCTTCCTCCAGGGGATCTTCTCAACCCAGGGATCTAACCTAGATCTCCCTCATTGCAGGCAGATTCTTTACTGTCTGAGCCACCAGGGAAACCCAAGAATACTGGAGTGGGTAGCCTATCCCTCCTCAGGGGATCTTCCCAACCCAGGAATCAAACTGGAGTCTCCCTACATTGCAGGTGGATTTTTACCAGCTGAGCACTAGGGAAGCCTGGATGCCAGTTTAGATCAAGATAATTCTTAATCCCAGAATTGTAAAGATTAATCTAAGCCTAAGGGGATCTTTTGAAGTTAGTCTCAAGTAGGTGCAATTATTAGAATGATAAACCTGTGTTATGGTACCAATTCTTATGGTTTCCTTCATTTGCACTCACCGAATTTCTTTACTCATATCTCAATAGCCTTCCTTATCCCATAAGCTTAGAAGGATATGCCAGTAAGGAACTAAAAACTGGCAATGAAAATGTTTGACTCTTAACTGTTAATTTACTACTCTAAGTGAAAGAGAAAAAAGGCTGATGCATATCTCTAAAGTATTTATATCCCACCACACAGACTCAAAAAAATAAAAAAAGGTAGTCAAGACAGACAGAAATGAGTTAGCAAGATCAAGAAGGCAAGAGAAATGCAAGAACAATAGGTAACATGTTAGTTGATGTGGATTGGTGTTCACTTGAACAGTAAGACAGAAGACAACTAGGCGCTGAATTAGATTCCATGTGACTCCAGGGCAATGATATTATTTAAAGAATGGTGCCGTATGTTTCTTTCTGTCAGTTTTCCCAAAGCACAACTGCATATGCATGAATATGCTTTCTGTTACTTTAAAATTTTAAGTTCTGGAACTGTTTGTGCCTTCTTTTCTCAAGATTATCATCATTAAGCTGAGTTTGCAAATGGTCTATTATCTCTTTGTATGGATTCTTGTTTGTATGTTCTCAAAACTAATTTATCAGGACCTGCATAACTGTCTTCATATTTGTTCCAGATTGTGAAATTAAAAGGTTCCCAGAAGATCAGATTAATCATAACCAACATCTGTTTACAAGCTACCTTCCTGTAAACTCAAATGCAGATGTATAAAACCAACTGATCAGAACTCAGCCTAACATATATTTGTTTATTTTGCCAAGAAAAGTGGTTTTGACATATTAAATGATATTATCAATGAATGGATTTAATTTTTAAATTCTTAAGACAGTGATTCTTAACAGTCATTTTTAGATATCAGATTTACTCATTTTTTAAAAAACTTTAAAAAGCAAATTTATCAAACTTCAAAAGTTAACTCATGTCATTAAAATTGGTCATGCTGCTGCTGCTGCTGCTAGTCGCTTCAGTCGTGTCCGACTCTGCGACCCCATAGACGGCAGCCCAACAGGCTCCCCCGTCCCTGGGATTCTCCAGGCAAGAACACTGGAGTGGGTTGCCATTTCCTTCTCCAATGCAGGAAAATGAAAAGTGAAAGTGAAGTCGCTCAGTCATGTCCGACTCTTCGAGACCCCATGGACTGCAGCCAACCAGGCACCTCCGTCCACGGGATTTTCCAGGCAAGAGTACTGGAGTGGGGTGCCATTGCCATCTCTGAAAATTGGTCATAAGTACTGTCAAAATAGAAGTCTGAATTTCACAATAAGGAGCTTATGATCTGAGCCACAGTCAGCTCCAGGTCTTGTTTTTCCTGACTACATTAGAGTTTCTCCATCTTTGGCTGCAAAGAATATAATCACTGATTTCAGTATTGACCGTCTGGTGATGTCCAAGTATAGATTCATCTCATGTGTTGTTGGAAGATGGTGTTTCATATTGAGAGAGTTAAAGTTTAGGGCCAGTTATGGAGAAGGAAATGGCAACCCACTCCAGTGTTATTGCCTGGAGAATCCCAGGGACAGGGAAGCCTGGTGGGCTGCCGTCTATGGGGTCGCACAGAGTCGGACACGACTGAAGTGATTTAGCAGCAGCAGCAGCAAGGAGGAGGTGGGAGAAGGCAATGGCACCCCACTCCAGTACTCTTGCCTGGAAAATCCCATGGACGGAGGAGCCTGGTAGGCTGCAGTCCATGGGGTCACTAAGAGTCAGACATGACTGAGTGACTTCACTTTCACTTTTAACTTTCATACATTGGAGAAGGAAATGGCAACCCACTCCAGTATTCTTGCCTGGAGAATCCCAGGGACAGGGGAGCCTGGTGGGCTGCCGTCTGTGAGGTCGCACAGAGTCGGACACAAAGCGACTTAGCAGCAGCAACAGCAGCAAGGAGGAGGTGAACCTTCTCCCTCCTTCTTTCCTTCATCTTGTGCAACAATGTATCTTGCCCGAGAACTGGCCTTTCTTTTGGTCCAGAACTAAGGATCACACAGCATGTCTTACACCTGGAAATGCATTTCTTAGTCTCTTTTTAAATGATTCTAATTGTAACAAATCTTGCCTGGAAACCTGTTTCTCAAGACTTGTACCCCTGATTCCTCAGCAACAGTATGTCTCTCCTGAGAGGTTGCCTGGAATCTGTTCTCCTTGGCTAATCTTGTGCCACAGTTATCTCAGGATGTATGACTTGGGAAAGTGTCTGGTGGCAATTTTACAAATTTTGAGGTATTTTTTTAAGCGTATTCTCAGCAGCCAATTGAGAAGTATATAAGGCCCTCCTTAAACTAGTGAGAGTGGGTACTCTCCTACCCTTTCTGATGTCTATGTCAGAAGCTTTTTCTGTCACTTTCACTCTAAATAAAAATCTGCACAAAGCTCTGAGTGACTGAGACTGTCTTTGGTCTCAGAGTTAAATCTTCTCCTTTGGAGACCACGAATCTGGCGGCACCTTTCACTGTGCACATAATTTATCACCATGACTAGTGTGTTCTCCTGGCAAAACTCTGTTAGCCTTTGCCCTGCTTTATTTTGTACTCCAAGGCCAAACTTGCCTGTTACTCCATGTATCTCTTGACTTTCTACTTTTGCATTCCAATCCCCTATGATGAAAAGGACATCTTTTTTTCAGTGTTAGTTCTAGAAGGTCTTTTAGGTCTTCATAGAACCATTCAACTTCAGCTTCTTCAGCATTAGTGCTTGGGGCATAGACTTGGAATACTGTGATACTGAATGGTTTGCCTTGGAAACGAACGGAGATCACTCTTTTGTTTTTGAGATTGTACCCAAGTACTGCATTTCGGACTCTTTTCTTGACTATAAGGGCTATTCCATTTCTAAGGAATTCTTGCCCACAGCAGTAGATATAATGGTCTTCTGAATTAAATTTGCCCATTCCTGTCCATTTAAAATTATTTCTATATGTTTAGAAACTGCATCCAGGCACTGAATTAAGTATATCCCATGGCATCATGACATTCAATAAGTAAGATATGTGATAAGAAGCAATAGTCTATGAATATCTAGGGGTAAATAACCTGTTTACATGTCAAACATGTTCTAAACAATATAAAAAGTATGTGTGAACATTATTGAAAAATACGCATTGCTGAAAAGAGGGCATACATTAAACTCGTCATATCCGACTCTATGCGACCCGCTGGACTGTAGCCTGTCAGGCGACTTTGCCCATGGGATTTTTCCAGGCATGAATACTAGAGTGGGTTATCATTTCTTCCTCCAGGGGATCATCCCAACCTAGGGATTGAACTTGCAACTGTGAGTCTACGGCTTCTTTACTATTGTGCCACCTGGGAAGCCCCCAAAAGAGGACATGAGGAATCAAAAATTGGAATGATTCAGAATTTTGTATCCACACAAGGTAACATAAGTCTGTTTAATGAAGTGGCAAATTCACTGTTACAGAGTGCCAAAGTATACTTATGATGATATCCACGGAGCTTCAGTACTTACCTGCAGCTTTCACCATAAACTTTTCAAATATATCTATTTAATTATTTTCATTCAAAGTTCAAATAAAATCTCCACTTGGGCAGCTTTATATCTTTTGTCCTCATAAATTATTTTATGATACATGATTTGTTTGAAACCTGTGGTTAATATTCATTTCAAAAGTATGGTAGGATATTAATAGGTAGTCAAAAATTTATAGCTTTTAGTTGATCATCAAAAAACCAAGAGAGTTCCAGAAAAACATCTACTTCTGCTTTATTGACTACTCCAAAGCCTTTGACTGTATGGATCACAACAAACTGTGGAAAATTCTTAAAAACATAAGAATACCATACCGCCAACCTGCCTCCTGAGAAATCTGTATGCAGATCAAAAAGCAACAGTGAGAACTGGAAATGGAACAAAAGTTATGTTCAGTTCAGTCACTCAGTAGTGTCCAAATCCTTGCTACCCCATAGACTGCAGCATGCCAGGCTTCCCTGTCCATCACCAACCCCTGGAGCCTCCTCAAACTCATGTCCATCGAGTCAGTGATGCCATCCAAACATTACATCCTCTGTTGTCCACTTCTCCTCCAACCTTCAATCTTCCCAGAATCAGGGTCTTTTCCAATGAGTCAGCTCTTCGTGTCAGGTGGACAAAGTACTGGAGTTTCAGCTTCAGCATCAGTCTTTCCAATGAACACCCAGGACTGATCTCTTTTAGGATGGACTGGTTGGATCTCCATGCAGTCCAAGGGACTCTCAAGAGTCTTCTCCAACACCACAGTTCAAAAGCATCAATTCTTCGGTGCTTAGCTTTCTTTATAGTCCAACTCTCACATCCATACATGACTACTGGAAAAACCATAGCTTTGACTAGATGGACCTTTGTTGGTAAAGTAATGTCTCAGGTTTTTAGTATGCTGTCTAGGTTGGTCATAACTTTCCTTCCAAGGAGCAAGCATCTTTTAATTTTATTGCTGCAGTCACCATCTGTCATGATTTTGGAGCCCAAAATAATAAAGTCTCTCATTTTTTTCATTATTTCCTCATCTATTTGCCATGAAGTGATGAGACCAGATCACCTGATCTTTGTTTTCTGAATGTTGAGTTTTAAGCCAACTTTTTCACTCACCTCTTTTACTTTCATCAAGATGCTCTTTAGTTCTTTTTCTGCCATAAGGGTGGTGTCATCTGTGTATCTGAGGTTATTGATATTTCTGCCAGCAATCCTGATACCAGCTTGTGCTTCATTGACCCCAACATTTCGCATGATGTACTCTGCATATGTTAAATAAGCAGGGTGACAATATACAGCCTTGACTCCTTTCCCAATTTGGAACCAGTCTGTTATTCCATGTCCATTTCTAGCTCTTGCTTCTTGATCTGCATACAGATTTCTCAGGAGGCAGGTAGGTGGTCTGGTATTCACATCTCTTTAAGAATTTTCCAGTTTGTTGTGATCCACACAAAGACTTTGATGTAGTCCATAAAGCAGAAGTAGATGTTTTTCTTGCTCTCTCTTTCTTTTTCGATAATCCAGTGGATGTTGGCAATTTGGTCTCTGGTTCTTCTGCCTTTTCTAAATACAGCTTAAACATGTGGAAGTTCACAATTTACATACCACCTTGGAGAATTTTGAGCATTACTTTACTAGTGTGTGAGTTGAGTGCAATTGTGTGGTAGTTTGAGCATTCTTTGGCATTGGCTTTTTTTGGGATTGGAATGAAAACTGACCTTTTCCAGTCTTGTGCCACTGCTGAGTTTTCCAGATTTGCTGACATATTGAGTGCACCACTTTCACAGCATCATCTTTTAGGATTTGAAATAGGTCAACTGGAATTCCATCACCTCCACTAGCTTTGTTTAGACTGGTTCCAAATCGGGAAAGGGGTACGTCAAGGCTGTATATTGTCATCCTGCTTATTTAACTTATATGAAGAGTAGAAATGCCGGCTCCATGAATCAAAATTGCTGGGAGAAATGTAAATAACCTCACATATGCAGATGACACCACCCTTATAGCAGAAAGTGAAGAACTAAAGAGCCTCTTGACAAAAATAAAAGAGGAGAGTGAAAAAGTTGGCATGAAACTCAACATTCAGAAAACTAACATCATGGCATCCAGTCCCATTACTTCATGGCAAATAGGTGAGGAAACAATAGAAACAGTGAGAAACTTTATTTTCTTGGGCTCCAAAAATCACTGCAGTTGGTGACTGCAGCCATGAAGTTAAAAGATACTTGCTCCTAGAAGAAAAGCAGTGGCCATCCTAGACAGCTTATTAAAAAGCAGAGACATTACTTTGCCAACAACGGTCCACCTAGTAAAAGCTATGGTTTTTCCAGTAGTCATGTATGGATGTGAAAGTTGGACTGTAAAGAAAGCTGAGCACCGAAGAATTGATGCTTTTGAACTGTGGTGTTGGAGAAGACTTGGAGAGTTCTTGGACTGCAAGGAGATCAAACCAGTCCATCCTAAAGGAAATCAGTCCTGAATACTCATTGGAAAGATTGATGGTCAAGCTGAAACTGCAGTACATTGGCCACCTGATGCAAATAACTAACTCATTGGAAAAGACCCTGATGCTGGAAAAGATTGAGGGCAGGAGAAGGGGATGGCAGAGGATGAGACGGTTGGATGGCATCACCGACTTGATGGACATGAGTTTGGGTAAGCTCCAGGAGTTTGTGGTGGACAGGGAATCTGGAGTGCTGCAGTCCATTGGCTCGCAAAGGTCGGACATGACTGAGCAACTGAACTGAACTGAATTTATAGATAGTTGTTGGTTTGCAATTTACTCACTCAAAATCAATTGCTATTATCTTTTTAAACTTGTCGTAAAATGTAAACATCACCTCTTATTTACAATATTTGGAAAAGATTTAGACCTTTTTTCATTAAATGTACTACTAAAATACCCTTTACTATGTGAAGTGTTCTTTCAAACCATAATGTAACCAAAGGATTTAACTGCACTTTTTTATATATTATGCAGACTACCAAAATTACATAATGACATGAAATGAGAATCAGTGTATGTTTAATTAAAATCATTAGCAACATGTACTAATAAAGGAGGCATTTGAATCTAGTGCAGTGTCTGTAACTTGAATATTCTAACGAGTTTTCAATAAAAAATTTAAAACTGATTTTTTCCAAATTTTCTGAAATTATCTTTAAAGAGAAGCATCTGCGTACACATAAACAGCTCTAAAAATAATACAATCTCCAAATTTTAATGCGAAAACCAGTGGATTAATGTTGCCAAACCTATAGAAAATTACATGTTTATTTAACCCATGTTTAAAAGATTTTAACTGAAACACACAAAAGCTTCATTTTTAGTTATCCAGGGGGTGATCACTCATTTCTGGTATTGGGTCTTAAGTAAAATGAGTACAAAAGTCTAATGCACTGCTTAACCTCTAGGAATTATATGTCAAGCATGTAAAACAAAACAATGCTGTAGGAAATATCATAAGTCCACTCAAATCTCCTCCCAAAAGAGCAATTTGCCAAAGGAGATTTTTCTGTAAATATCCCGAATGCCAGGCAATAGAAAGGAAAAAGCAGATGATTTTCCTCTTGAAGAAATATTTGCCCTCATCATAAAGTCTGTACAATTTCCTTGTGCATTTTCTCTCTTTTGAATGCATTTTACTTTTCCTCTTCACCAGTATTACTTATATCTTGCTAATAACTCTAATGATTTCACACTGAAATGTTGAAAGCAGAGGAAATGGTATGAAAAAAAGTAATGACTTTTTTTTCTTTCATGTAATTTATGAATGATAGATATTCTTAAAATGTTAGTTAAAAAGTATAAAATTGTTTGGATTCCTTGCTCACAGTTAAGTCAATAATCCCTTCTCAGGCATTTTTGAGGATTGGCCATCCAGGTATTTCATGGCACTGAAGGATATCAGTCAACTTAAATCCATTAAGTCATTTCTAAAAAAGTTGTCCTGGTTAGGAAATCAGCATTTCTGAAATATTCTACCTCTGTTCTAATGTAACCTTATGAGCATCAGAAAGTCTGACCAGCATCAGAAAACCCTTCACTGTGACAGCCTTTAAAAGTATCTGAAAAATGTCATTATTCTCCTTCTAGGTATTCTTGTTCCAAGTAAAAATAGCCAGTTTCTTAAGCAATATTTTTAAATTCTTTCTTTCTTTCTTTATTTTTGCTTTTCTTTCTTTTTTTAAAAATATAAATTTATTTATTTTAATTGGAGATTAATTACTTTACAATATTGTATTGGTTTTGCCATACATCAACATGAATCCGCCACAGGTATACACGTGTTCCCCATCCTGAACCCCCCTCCCTCCTCCCTCCCCGTACCATCCCTCTGGGTCATCCCAGTGCACCAGCCCCAAGGAACCAGTATCATGCATCAAACTTGTACTGGTGATTCATTTCATATATGATATTATACATGTTTCAATGCCACACGTGTACCCCAGTGTTCATCGCAGCACTGTTTATAATAGCCAGGACATGGAAGCAACCTAGATGTCCATCAACAGATGAATGGATAAGAAAGCTGTGGTACATATACACAATGGAGTATTACTCAGCCATTAAAAAGAATACATTTGAATCAGTTCTAATGAGGTGAATGAAACTGGAGCCTATTATACAGAGTGAAGTAAGCCAGAAAGAAAAACACCAATACAGTATACTAAGGCATATATATGGAATTCAGAAAGATGGTAACGATAACTCTGTATGCGAGATAGCAAAAGAGACACAAATGTATAGAACAGTCTTTTGGACTGTGTGGGAGAGGGAGAGGGTGGGATAATTCTTTATTTTTAGATCAGTTTTAGGTTCCCAGCAATATTGAGCAGAATGTATGAAGATTTTCCACATACCCATGGCCCCCACATGCATAGTCTCCCCTTCTATTAACATCCTCACCAGTGCGGTACATTTGTTATAGTTGATGAACCTGCATTGGCACATTATGCAAAGCCATAGTTTGTATGAGCATTTGCTTTGTTGCTGTATGTTCTGTGAGTTGGGACAGATTTCTAACAACATAAATTCTCAATTACAGCTTACACAGATTGATTTATCTGCTCTCCAATTATTTTGCACCCACTTATTGTCTCTGCTCCCCATTCCTGGCAACTTCTGATTCTTTTGTTGTCTCCATAGTTTTGCCTTTTCCAAAATGTCATATGCGTGGTATCATATATAATTGTATGCTGTGTATGCTAAGTCGCTTCAGTCCTGTCTGACTCTGTGTGACCCTGTGGACAGTAGCCTCCTGGCTCCTCTGTCCATGGGATTCTCCAGTCAAGAATACTGGAGTGGTTTGCTATGCCCGCCTCTGGGGATCTTCCCAACCCAGGGAGGATTGAACCTATGTCTAGTCATAATAGTACTTGACCTTTTCAGATTGGCTTCTTTAACTTAGTAATATTCATTTGCTTTCTCCATGTCTTTTCATGGAGGAAGCTGATTTTTATTTTTTATTTTTTTTAGTGTTGAGTATTTGCCTGTATGTACCACAGTTTATCAGTTCACCTACTGAAGAGCATTGTGGTTGCTTCCAAGTTTTTACAAGTGTGACTAAAGCTGATGTAAACATCTATGTGCAGGTTTTTGTGTGGACACAGTTTTCAGTTCCTTGGGGTAAATACCAAAAGGCCCAATTGCTAGATCATGTGGTAAGAGTAATGCTTAGTTTTGTAAGAAACCATCAGAACTCCTTCCAAAGTGACTGTATCATTTTGCATTCCTACCACCAATAAATGACAATTCTTGTTCTCCAGTATTTGCTATTTTCAGTGTGTTCTGGATTTTAGCCATTCTAGTAGGTATGTCAGTGATATCTTATTTTAATTTGCATTTCTTTAATGATATATGATGTGTAACATCTTTTCATATGCTTATTTGCCATCTAAATATCTTCTTTGGTGGAGTATCTCTTTGGTCTTTGGCCCATTTTGTTAATCTGGTTGTTTACTTATTCTTAAGAGTTTTTTTGTCTTCAGTTGCTTTTCATGAGTAAAGGTTTCCAGCCCCTTTGCAACTCTGTCTACTGTGTCATACTCAACCCAGTTTGTTAGGGTGATGATCAAACATTAACATATTTTCTGTTGACAGTCTGACAAGGGGATCGTTTAAAACATATTTTCATTTATGTAACCACTATGGATTTATTAGAAAGAAATACAGAAAAAAACTGTTCTTGGGAAACCTCTACTGAAGTATCACAATAAGTTTTTCCTTTTGAGCCCATATTATACTATTGAATTTTTCTCTGTAGTCAAGTGAAAACCTTTTAAAAGTAAATTTATATTGTTCTAGTTCAGCTATACTCTGTTTAAACCTAAGAATAAAAATGTATGATCATTACCATTAAATATCATCTTAATTTTCAGCATGCCTTGGAAACTTTTTAGTATATCTATTGTAGTTATTATTGGTGAACTCGGGTTTTATTTAATCTCCATATATGTGCTAAATATAATTTCTACCTTTCAGTTGTTAAAGAACATGGACCAATTGATACTTTTGAATGTAGGCTTTCCTAAAGAGTTCAGTTCAGTTCAGTTCAGTCCAGTCGCTCAGTCGTGTCCGACTCTTGCCCCATGAATCGCAGCACGCCAGGCCTCCCTGTCCATCACCAACTCCCAGAGTTCACTCAGACTCACGTCCATCTAAAATAGCATATGCTGACTATTTTCACATTAGGTCATATAAACATAAACTGGGAAAGAATGCAGCAGGGAAAATGAGATTTATACTAAATGTATAAAAATTATGAAATATTTAATAGAGGTAAAACAAGGGCAGTTTATACATATCACTTTCTAATTACTTACCAACCACACACATGCATTTGTTTTTCCCCATAGATTACAAAAATAACTATAGGAAGGAATCTAAATTGGTAACCTGTGAAAGTGTTAGTTGCTCAGTGTGCCCAACTCTTTGCAATCCCATGGACCATAACCCACCAGGTTCCTCTGTCCATGGGATTTTCCAGGCAAGAATACTGGATTGGGTAGCCGTTCCCTTCTCCAGAGGATCATCCTGACCCAGGTATTGAACCCAGGTCTCCTGCATTGCAGGCAGATTCTTTACCATATGAGCCACCAGGTAACCTGTGCAGTCTCATAAAAAATGATCACACTGGTGGTAGCCAGAATAATTTCTATGTAAACTGCTCCAGTCTTATCTGAACTATGCATAATCTCAAGTATAAGAGAAAGTTGGCTTTATTTGCATTTCTCTTCAAGATATAGCTTCCCTGGTGGTTCAATTCCTGGGTCGGGAAGATCCTCTAGAAAAGGGAATGGATACCCACTTCAGTGTTTTTGTATGGAGAATTCCATGGACAGAGGAGCCTTGCAGGCTATAGTACATGGGATCGCAAAGCGTTGGATACAACTGAGCAATTAACATGTTTCAAGATGTAGCAACTGAAAAAGCATCAAAAATGAACTTTAAAAAGATATTGTCACATGGATTTTCATATAAATATTCTTCTTACACAAATGATAGATAGGTCTACAATTCAGTTCCAGTTCAGTCGCTCAGTTGTGTCCAACTCTTTGTGACCCCATGAACCACAGCATGCCAGGCCTCCCTGTCCATCACCAACAATTAACCAATTATAAAATGATAACAGTGATAATTTCTGAGTAATAAAACAAATTGTGACTTTCATCATTATTGTTATATCATATTTCTTTTTTAATCTTTTTGCTCCAGAAATATTGGCTTGTTTGTAGAGAAAGAAAGTTTTTAAGCTATTTCTGAAGATATTTCAAGTAAATATTTTTATTTAAATTTCCCAGATGTCCTTTTTTTCTTATTTATTAGTATCATTGATACAGAATTTTGGAAAATAGAGTGATCACTCAGTAGTTTATCTGCAAAGGATTTGCCTATAGGTTAAAATCAAATGGAAGAGGTTGAAAATTAGTATCTTGGTCATTCAATACTACATTAAAAATAATCAATGCAGATCCACTTTCAAAAGTAATAATTATTTTCATTCTTCATATTACTAGTTTAGACTTAGATCTTATATTCTTATCCCTAAGTGTTGGGAGCTGCATTAGGCATTACTGACAAAATGGAGGCACGGCCCCAACCATCCCACAGGCATAGTCCCAGGATGAAGGAGTTAGGTATTATGATTCTGACTTGTTCTTTCCTTTCTTCGGTTGAGTTGGCTGGAAAGAATGTTAAGGTGCTTATTGTTCTTGAGAGAAGCATGAGAAAGCACAAAGCCTTCTGCAGTTGAGCCCAGAAAATAATCTCTAAAGTAACCACTGATATTTGTTCAAGGATCTTTACAAAGAATGTTCCAGGATGAACACATAGGTCGCAACTTGAGGCCATGGGAAGGATTGTTATCTGAGACCTGTTTGTGAGGGAAATATTTATGGCAAAAGAAGTTTTCTGAGTTTAGGGTTTAGGAGTAATTAAGAACAGTCAGAAACTAAAAGTTTAGGGAATGTTGTAGTGTTAGCATATTTTACTATAGCTTATAGAGATTAGGAATTTTAGAGATATTAATAGCTAGAAGCCTTTTTAGGAGATAGTGATCTTAAGATGCTAGGGGCAAATAGGATTTAGAAAGATAAGAAATAAACTGAGGAATGTAACATGAGTTCAAATGTAATCACAAGTTAAGTATAGGACACATAAGAGGAAGTAGATAATAGATAGTAAAGCTGATTCTGAGAGAATCCCTGAAGCAGGAACTCTGTAGGGCAACAATGATTTCTGGAGACAATGAATCTGGGTGGGGGAAACTAAAAATGTCAAACCTCTGACCTAATGCTTTTGTCAGAGTATAAAAGAAAACCTGAAGCTTGAAATAAACATGTAGCCCTGCACCTTGAGTCAGAGGCTACATCATTGTCCGCCAACACCACTCACCCCTGCAGGCTGATTCCCTGGCTGCCGGAGCTGGACTCCAGCACCTAAGAAGGAAAATCTGTTTCATTTTTCCCCAAATAGGTAGGAATACAGGTTAACTTTTTACCGACCTTTTCTACTGATTTACTTTGAATTTGCTATAATTAGAATGACTAGTAGCTATGTCCACTGATCAGTTCCAAATGTTTTGCAAAATTGCATTTCTTTATTTTTTTTCATAATTCTGTTTTAATAGTCCATAGCTGCATTTGGCATATATGAAAACCAATCATCAGCTGACAGTACCTGTATAACAGACAGAAAAATATCAACTGGTTGCTTCACTAACTTAGCTAATAGTGAGAATCTATAAACATTTAAATAGTAAAAAAGTATTCCACTGAGTATGATAATATTGATTACTTAAGTAGAAAGTACTTGTACCACATTCCTTTTGAATATATCACCATTTTCAACCTATATTAATCTCTAATAACATAATGGAGAGGGAAAAAAAAGTCATCATTCCTAGGAGTTACAATGCACCATTTTTTTGGTTAAATTGCTGAATATGTATATCACAATAAAATTCTAATTTTTATAAATAAAAATAAAACTCCAAATAATATTAATATACACATAACACATAAATTCTAATAAAATCTGCTGTTAAAAACATTTTCTCAGGCAATGATATACTGTGTTTGACATGAAAAATATCTATATTTTGAATCATGAACCAACTTCATGCTATTAGAAATAAAAATGTCTTCCAAACCAGTGGAAACTGGCATTCTTGTCTCAGCAGAAACAGTCTGGAAAAAAAAAATTCCCATTTTATAATCATTTCAGTATATGCAAGATGACATTTGAAAACATCTGGTTTTAATGATGTCCAGAGGACATTCCAGAATGGTGGGGTCTAGATGGGCAGATATGTAAAAAAGCCCTTCTTGTTAATTTTAATAAATGGAATGCATAAAATAAATTAAGTTTAAAAAAAATGGGAATCATTTGAGGGGAGAATTCTCTGAAAAGAGAATCACAAAATTAATTTAAATACCAGGATTATGTACAGTCTGATGAGCAACTGCTTGACTTGCTGATCTGAAATCACAGTTGATTTTTATCCAAGTTTTTTGACAGGCTGAAATAAATGGCATCAATTCAAACCATTCTGGCTCAGCATAATTGAGAATCAGTCTCCAGAACAATAGCCTGTTAATTCACTATCACATATGAGAAAAATTAAGCTTGACCTTGTCTCCAGTGACTTTAGGATTTTTAATTTTTGGCCTTAATTTAGTAAGCTCACCTTCTTTGTACTTTACATAAACAACATTGGTACTTGGTATAATAATTACTATATAAGAACAATGAAATTAATTTATAATTACTTTCTGTTGTTCAATCGCTAAGTTGTGTCCGACTCTGCAACCTCATGAACTGCAGCAGGCAGGATTCCCTCTCCTTCACCAGCTCCCGGAGTCTGCCCGAACTCATGTCCATTGAGTCAGTGATGTCATCCAACTGTCTCATTCTCTGCCACCCCCATCTCCACTTGCCCTCAATCTTTCCCAGCAACAGGGTCTTTTCCAATGAGTTGGCTCTTTGCATAAGGAAGACAAAATATTGGAGGTTCAGCATCAGTCATTCCAATGAATATTCAGGGTTGATTTCCTTTAAAACTGACTGATTTGATCTCCTTGTTCTCCAAGGGGCTCTCAATAGTCTTCTCCAGCACCACAGTTGAAAAGCATAAATTCTTTGATGTTCAGCCTTTTTTATGGTCCAACTCTCACATCCGTACATGACTACTGGGAAAAACCATAGCTTTGATTATGTGGATCTTTTATCAGCAAAGTGATGTCTCTGCTTTTTAATATGCTCTCTAGGTTTATCATAACTTTTCTTCAATGGAGCAAGCATCTTTTATTTTCGTGGCTGCAGTCACCATTCACATTGATTTTGGAGACCAAGAAAATAATCTCTGTCACAGTTTCCACTTTTTCTCCATGTGTTTGCCATGAAGTGATAGGAACAGGTGCCATGATCTTACCTTTTGGAATGTTGAGTTTTAAGATACCTTTTTCATTCTCCTCTTTCACTTTTGTCAAGAGGCTCTTTATTTTTTTCCTCTTTGCTTTCTGCCATTATGGTGGTGTCATCTGAAGTTGACAGATGTGAAGCTATTGATATTTCTCCCAGAAGTATTGACCTTGTGAGTCAATCAGCCTGTCATTTCGCATGATGTACTGTGCATATAAGTTAAATAATAGGGTGACGATATAGAGGCTTGACGTACTCCTTTCCCGATTTGGATCCAGTCTGTTGTTCCATGTCCAATTCTAGCTGTTGCTTCTTGACCTGCATACAGATTTCTCAGGAGGCAGGTCAGGTGGTCTGGTATTCACATCTCTAAGAATTTTCCAGTTTGTTGTGATCCACACAGTCAAAGGCTTTGGCATAGTCAGTAAAGCAAAAGTAGATGTTTTTTGGAACTCTCTTGCTTTTTGATGACCCAGCGGATGTTGGCAATTTGATCTCTGGTCCCTTTGCTTTTTATAAATCCAGCTTGAATATCTGGAGGTTCACAGTTCATGTACTGTTGAAGCCTGGCTTGGAGAATTTTGAGCATTATTTTGCTAACATGTGAGATGAGTGCAATTGTGTGGTAGTTTGAGCCTTCTTTGGCATTGCCTTTCTTTGGGATTGGAATAAAAACACCTTTTCCAGTCCTGTGACCACTGCTGAGTTTTCCAAATTTGCTGGCATATTGAATGTAACTCTTTCACACCATCATCTTTTAGGATTTGAAATAGCTCAACTGGAATTCCATCACCTTCACTAAGCTTTGCTCATAGTGATGCTTCCTAAGGCCCACTTGACTTCGCATTCCAGGATGTCTGGCTCTAGGTGACTGATCACACCATCGTGGTTATCTGAATCATGAAGATCTTTTTTGTATAATTCTTCTGTGTATTCTTGCCACCTCTTCTTAATATCTTCTGCTTCTGTTAGGTCCATACAATTTCGGTCCTTTATTGTGCCCATCTTTGCATGAAATGTTCCCTTGGTATCTCTAATTTTCTTGAAGAGATCTCTAGTCTTTCCCATTCTATTGTTTTCTGCTATTTCTTCCATTGGTCTCTGAGGAAGGCTTTCTTATGTATCCTTGCTATTCTTTGAAACTTGGCGTTCAAATGGGTATATCTTTCCTTTTCTCCTTTGCCTGTACCTTCTCTTCTATTCACAGCTATTTTTAAGGCCTCATCAGACAACAATTTTGCCTTTTTGCATTTCTTTTTCTTGAGGATGGTCGTGATCCCTGTCTCCTGTACAATGTCATGAACCTCTGCCCTTAGTTCTTCAGGTACTCTGTCTATCAGATCTAATCCCTTGAATCTATTTGTCACTTCCACTGTATAATTGTAAGGCATTTGATTTAGATCATATCTGAATGGTCTACTGGTTTTCCCTACTTTCTTCATTTTAAGTCTGAATTTTGCAGACTTAACAAGTTCATGATCTGAGCCACAGTCAGCTTCAGGTCTTTTTGCTGGCTGTATAAAGCTTCTCCATCTTTGGCTGCAAATAATATAATAAGTGTGATTTCAGTACTGACCATCTGGTGATGTCCATGTGTAGAATCTTCTCTTGTGTTGTTGGAAGAGGATGTTTGCTATGACCAACAGTGCTTTCTCTTGGCAAAACTCTGTTAGCCTTTGATCTGCTTCATTTTGTACTCCAAGGCCAAATTTGCCTGTTACTCCAGATATCTCTTGATTCCTACTTTTGCATTCCAGTCCTCTATAATGAAAAGGACATCTTTTTTGGGTGTTAGTTCTAGAAGGTCTTGTAAGTCTTCGTAGAAGCATTCAACTTCACCTTCTTCAGCATTACTGATCAGGGCATAGACTTGGATTACTGTGATACTGAATGGTTTGCCTTGGAAAAGAACAGAGATCATTCTGTCATTTTTGAGATTGCATCCAAGTACTCTATTTTAGACTCTTTTGTTGACAATGATGGCCACTCCATTTCCCCAGTCTTGTGGAATTTCTGTAATTAAATCCCACTATCACAAGCTGGAATCAAGCTTGCTGGGAGAAATATCAATAACCTCAGATATGCAGATGACACCATCCTTATGGCAGAAAGTAAAGAAGAACTAAAGAACCTCTTGATGAAAATGAAAGAGGAGAGTGAAAAAGTTGGCTTAAAGCTCAACATTCAGAAAACGAAGATCATGGCATCTGGTCCCATCACTTCATGGGAAATAGATGGGGAAACAGTGGAAACAATGGCTGGCTTTATTTTTATGGGCTCCAAAATAACTGCAGATGTTAATTGCAGCCATGAAATTAAAAGACACTTACTCCTTGAAAAGAAAATTATGACCAACCTAGATAGCATAGTAAAAAAGCAGAGACATTACTTTGCCAACAAAGGTCCATCTAGTCAAGGCTATGGTTTTTCCTGTGGTTATGTATGGATGTGAGAGTTGGACTATAAAGAAAGCTGAGCACCGAAGAATTGATGCTTTTGAACTGTGGTGTTGGAGAAGACTCTTGAGAGTCCCTTGGACTGCAAGGAGATCTAACCAGTCCATCCTAAAGGAAATTAGTCATTGGAAGGACTGATGCTAAAGCTGAAACTCCAAACATTGGCCACCTGATGCGAAGAACTGACTCATTTGAAAAGACCCTGATGCTGGGAGGGATTGGGGACAGGATGAGAAGGGGAAGACAGAGGATAAGATGGCTGGATGGCATCACCAACTCAATGGACATGGGTTTGGGTGAATCCAGGAGTTGGTGATGAACAGGGAGGCCTGGCATGCTGCGGTTCATGGGGTCACAAAGAGTCTGACACGACTGAGCAACTGAACCGTACTGATCCTTATAATTACTTTATATTATAAACTATAAGGAATTATATCGAATTTGGTTATGAATATCTACATGTGTAGGTAAGCTAAATTTTAAAGAGTTATTTCAGAATGTACAACTGGTAAAAAGATTTTCCCCAAAGCATATGGAATTCACTCAAGTTTTCACCTTCCCAAGAAGGAAAAGAAATCTAAGGTTTTATTTTATGGGTATTAGGTAAAATTAGTGAACTCAAAATTGCTTTGTTTTTTAAGATTTTTACCTGAGAGCCAGCACAGAGCCCTAAGAACAGGATAAGGGGGGTCATCTCATTTTATTGCTTTACTCTGGGAAAATATTTTCTTACTGATATATAAAATTTCTATTTGGATAAATGAACAAAGCTTAGGGGCTCCTTTTCCCAAAGTAAGAAAAATAGTACCCAAAACTATGTACTACTTTTTGCCTGTATTAAGATAATGAATATCATATTGTCACTTGAATAGATTAGAAATGTATTTTTAAAACTTGTACTTTGTTACTTGGAAGTGGGGGTTGGTGACCTGGTAGAAAGTTGGAGACTGGAAGAATCAACTGCCTATGATGTTGAATAAAAGTTTATTCAATAGAAATTATAATAAAAAAAGTATTTTAGGTGGAACTTCCCAAAGATTATCTATTTACTTGAGACATATATACTACTTGTTATGTGCCAACTACTTCTTTATGTGCTTTATAAATATTAACTTTCTGGTTTTCATAACAACTCAGAGGTTCTTATTATTTTTTCTACTTCATAGTGAAGAAACTGAAGCTAGATCAGTTTGATAACTTGTTGCAGTTTATAGAGCAAATAAGTTGTAGAGCCACTGTACTGATCTTCATTTGATGTTGACCCAGACTGGAATTGAAATCTGTTCAATTTTTAGAGAGACATTGAGAAAGTCTAGGGAATTTATGACACTACCTGCTTTGGTCAGCATCAAGTTCTTAGAGTTAGTGTAATGACTTGCTGTAGGATTTAGTCTGGAATTTTAAGAGCAGTGTGATTACACTAGATACAGAAAGAAAACTGTGTACTTGAGTTATTATAATGCATCAGTATGTGAGATACAGTAGAGAAAGGAGAGAGACAGTCTCCACAGTCATTTCAAATCACACATAATTGAATATAGAAATTCTCAGATGTTTCTGACTTGAAAAAATTCAGATACAACACTCAATACCTGATTCTACTATAGTTTTGTCAACTGTGAACACACAATAACATCTTATAAGGTTAAGAGAGCATTCGTAAACTCTTGCATCTTTGTCAAAATTCCAAACTCATATCTAGCCTCCTAAGTACTTAAGAAAGTTCAATTCAAAAGAGATTTCTACTCTCAAATAAGCAGAATCTCTCAGTTCAGTTCAGTTCAGTTTCTCAGTCATGTCCAACTCTTTGCAACCCCATGGACTTCAGCACACCAGGCCTCCCTGTCCATCACCAACTCCTGGGGTTTACTCAAACTCATCTCCATTGAGTCAATGATGACATCCAACCATCTCATCCTTTGTCGTTCCCTTTTCCTCCAGCCTTCAATCCTTCCCAGCATCAGGGTCTTTTCCAATGAGTCAGTTCTTTGCATCAGGTGGCCAAAGTATTGGAGTTTCAGCTTTAATATCAGTCCTTCCAATGAATATTCAGGACTGATTTCCTTTAGGATGGACTGGTTTGATCTCATTGCAGTCCAAGGGATTCTCAAGAACCACAGTTCAAAAGAATCAATTCTACACAGCTCAGCTTTCTTTAGAGTCCAACTCTCACATCCATACATGACTACTGGAAAAACCATAGCCTTGACTAAATGGACCTTTGTTGGCAAAGTAATGTCTCTGCTTTTTAATATGCTGTCTAGGTGGGTCATAACGTTTCTTCCAAAGAGTAAGTGTCTTTTAATTTTGTGGCTATGGTCATCATCTGCAGTGAGCCCAAAAAATAAAGTTTGTAACTGTTTCCACTGTTTCTACATCTATTTGGCATATTTCACTATTTGCTATTTTTCACTCTCCTCTTTTACTTTCCTCAAGAGGCTCTTTGGTTCTTCACTTTCTGCTCTAACGGTGGTGTCATCTGCATATCTGAGGTTATTGATATTTCTCCCAGCAATCTTGATTCCAGCTTGTGCTTCATCCAGCCCAGCATTTCTCATGATGTACTCTGCATATAAGTTAAATAAGTAGGGTGACAATGTACTTGATGTACTCCTTTCTCAATTTGGAACCAATCTGTTGTTCCATGTCCAGTTCTAATTGTTGCTTACTGACCTGCATACAAATTTCCCAAAAGGCAGGACAGGTGGTCTGGTATTCCCATCTCTTTAAGAGTTTTCCACAGTTTGTTATGATCCACACAGTCAAAGGCTTTGGTATAGTCAATAAAGAAGAGATAGATGATTTTCTGGAACCCTCTTGCTTTTTTGATGACCCAGTGGATGTTGGCAATTTGATCTCTGGTTCCTCTGCCTTTTCTAAAACCAGCTTGAACATCTGGAAGTTCACAGTTCACGTACTGTTGAAGCCTGGCTTGGAGAATTTTGGTCATTACTTTGCTAGCATGTGAGATGAGTGCCCATCTTTGCATGAAATGTTCCTTTGGTATCTCTGATTTTCTTGAAGAGATCTCTAGTCTTTCCCATTCTATTGTTCTCCTCTATTTGTTTGCATTGATCACTGAAGAAGGCTTTCATATCTCTTCTTGCTATTCTTTGGAACTCTGCATTCAGATGTTTGTATCTTTCCTTTTCTCCTTTGCTTTTCACTTCTCTTCTTTTCACAGCTATTTGTAAGGCCTCCCCAGACAGCCATTTTGCTTTTTTGCATTTCTTTTCCATGGGGATGGTCTTGATCCCTGTCTCCTGTACAAGGTCACGAACCTCAGTCCATAGCTCATCAGGCACTCTATCTATCAGATCTAGGCCCTTAAATATATTTCTCACTTCCACTGTATAATCATGAGGGATTTGATTTAGGTCATACCTGAATGGTCTAGTGGTTTTCCCTACTTCCTTCAATTTAAGTCTGAATTTGGCAATAAGGAGTTCATGGTCTGAGCCACAGTCAGTTCCTGGTCTTGTTTTTGCTGACTGTATAGAGCTTCTCCATCTTTGGCTGCAAAGAATATGATCAATCTGATTTCGGTGTTGACCATCTGGTGATGTCCATGTGTAGAGTCTTCTCTTGTGTTGTTGGAAGAGGGTGTTTGTTATGACCAGTGCATTTTCTTGGCAAAACTCTATTAGTCCTTGCCCTGCTTCATTCCGTATTCCAAGGCCAAATTTGCCTGTTATTCCAGGTGTTTCTTGACTTCCTACTTTTTCATTCCAGTCCCCTATAATGAAAAGGACATCTTTTTTGGGTATTAGTTCTAAAAAGTCTTGTAGGTCTTCATAGAGAAGACTCTTGAGAGTCCCTTGGACTGCAAGGAGATCCAACGAGTCCATTCTGAAGGAGGTCAGCCCTGGGATTTCTTTGGAAGGAATGATGCTAAAGCTGAAACTCCAGTACTTTGGCCACCTCATGCGAAGAGTTGACTCATTGGAAAAGACTCTGATGCTGGGAGGGATTGGGGGCAGGAGAAGGGGACGACAGAGGGTAAGATGGCTGGATGGCATCACTGACTCAATGGACGTGAGTCTGAGTGAACTCCGTGAGTTGGTGATGGACAGGGAGGCCTGGCGTGCTGCGATTCATGGGGTCACAAAGAATTGGACACGACTGAGTGACAGATCTGATCTGATCTGAGATGAGTGCAATTGTGTGGTAGTTTGAAGATTCTTTGGTATTGCCTTTCTTTGAGATTGAATGAAAACCAACCTTTTCCAATCCTTGCAGAATCTCTGGGTGAAAACAAAGTTTGAAACAGATCCTTCTAAGATACACATGCATACACATATACTCACATCATATACATGGTGTGGTCCCTTCATTAAGGAATACTGGAGTGAATTGCCGTTTCCTTCTACAGGAGATCTTCCCAATTCATGGGCTGCATCCGCTTCTCCTGCATTGGCAGGCAGATTCTTTACCACCGAGCCACCTGGGAAACCCAGAAGAATGCATGGATCTTTGTAAATTCTCAATAATAGCTATTCTGTCACAAGTATTAATAATAAGATGAATGCAATATGTTAGATATGTAGTACTTACTATTTCTCTTTTAAAAAATACTATACTTTTTCATAAAAGTACAGTAGCTAGTATTTCATCTTTCTAGCATTATGCTTTTACTTTTTCACATGTCATCACTCTGAGATGTACTCTGGAAATAAATGAGTAACATCTTTGTTGTAAACAAAGTTGTTTTACTATTAGAAGGAGTATGCCAAATTGCAAAGAGTAAGTTTTCCTATTCCATTTTAATTATATTAAATGATTTCAGTTCATGATAGTAATTTGAGTTATTTTCACTGGCTTTCTTTCAGTTTAAACCATGTCATATTATTAAATATCTGTGCATGTAATGCTTTCATTTTAAAGATGGAAAATACCTGTAGTTTTACTCCTTATATATATATTTTTTTTACCTTTTTTCTTCAAGAGAAATGCACATAATTAATTTTCAAAATAAGCACACCAAGAAAATACTTTTCATTTAAAGCTATTACTTTTTAAGTACCTTGATTAATTTACTAAGTTTTCTTAAACACAGCAGAATGAATGAATTTGTGACATGTACATGATAAAACTATTCTCCAAATGGGTCTCTTTATTTATTTTAGCTACCTGTCTACAGGTGACTACATCAGCACACTTAGACAGCTGTTCTGTAGCATTGATATTAAATAAACAAATAAGTCAGCAGAAGAGAGTGGTCAACATAAAGTGGTAGAGAAAGATGGTTGTTAGGACAGAACTGGATGGTGTTTATTCATCACATTCTAGAAAAGAAAGTCATTTAACCAGAAAACTCACATACTCGACAAGTGTATTCCTGATACAGAGATTTGTGCATTAAGTAAACCTAGCCTGAAACAGATAAAATTTTAAATTATGTAACTCTTTGACCTGTATGAAATTACCTAACAACTTAGTTTTTACCTAACAACTCTATTTCTTAGAGGGTCTGCACTAGTCAATTTGATAAAATTGTCTAATCCAGCACTGTCCAATAGAAATATTATAAGACAGTCTTAACTACTGGCCTACTGGGTAAGTCCCACATATGTGGGACATTTAAAAATGTTATAGATGCCATGTTGAAAACAGGAAAAAGAAACAAGTACAATTAGTTGTAATTATATATTTTATCCCAGTATGTAAACAATTTTATTATGTAAACAATAGAAAATAATTAATGGGATTTTAAATTTTTTTTCACTAAGTCTCTGAAGTTCAGTGTGTATTTTTTACTTATAGCATATCTCAATTTGGACTAGCCACATTTCAGGTGTTCAGAAGGCATGTGTGGCTACCATATTGGACAAGGTAAGTTAAGTCTAGTTAAACCCTGTCTTTCTCTATCCTGTCTTATAAATCTTAAATCTGTGTACCTGAAAAATATTTCACATTTAGTCTCTGAGCTTAATGTAAAGTGGATCACAGATAATATGGAAATTCTTGGTCTGTGAAGTTAACAACCTAATACCTATTACCTAATAACCTTATTACCTAATAACTCCCTCTCTAGATCTATATCTGAACTACCAGCTGATATCAAATAACCTATTTTTCTCTCAAAAGCAATAACTATATCTCATCACCTGTAATATGGGGATTATCATTATAAATTTTCTTTGAATATTCTTTGAAGTTATATTTGACCATTAGTTTGTGTATTTGAAGTATTAATCAATCAAAAAACTGCTATTTTCCCCAGATCTTATGAAAATTACTCTGAGATCTTCTTTCTTCTTTCTTTGCCAGAATATACCCTTAAAAATGTTATGGAGTTGTTCCAGCTGTTTCTTTGACCATCACTGTTCTAAAAGCACAAGGAAAAGTTTGAGTCTCTCCTGCCATTGGTCAAAAGCATTGCTCAGAGTATTGTTTCACTGCTTTCCTTTTTCAGCATTTCCATGAAAGGAAAAAGGGTGCCTCTTTCCCCACCAGCCTTCTGCTCCCTGTCTTGAAATACTTTGCATGTCACTGATCCTCAACAAAATCCAGCCTGTTTAAATTAAAGTACTACATGGCATTATCTACATACTTCTGGTGAATAGCCTGCATTTTATAGGCTGAAATGTCATTCATCTTGCATTATTTACCACTTGTGTAAATGGACTAGTTTTCAAGATGCTGTTGAAACAAAAACAATAGCAGAAAAGTTCTATTAGGAAAAGGGGCCCTCCGGCAATTCTTGCTTCACAGTCCATTGCTTCCCACAATCAGTAAACTGTGGAGTTTACTAAAAGTAATTTAAACTAATGGTTTGGTAAAAGGCAATCCAAATAAGGTGCTATTATGGAGTAATGCAAGCTGCATTTTTTTCCTGGTCAGTCACTGGAAGAAACTGTGCAGAGCCCTAGGAAGGAAATCTGTGAACACTTTTCACAGATCTTTTTCAGACAAACAGCCTGCTATGCAGAGTGAGGGAACCAGCTTTCTAGGAAGTACCTTTGCACATTGTGAAGTCTGCCATGTAATAGGGATCACCAAATCTGGAGATCCAAAAGATTTCTTAGATCCCACTTCAGGGACTCAGGAAATTGTTAATGATAATGGAGGTCAACAAATACGTAAGTATGTAAAAACCTGGGTCAAATCCAGTGAGATATAGCATTAGAATAAATATGAACCCAGACTACATGAAATTACAAAGGTTAATGGGGAGACAAACATAAATATCATGATCTGAATAAAAAGGTATTCTAGAAAGCTCTTGAATTTCAAGAGAGAAAGACTGTAAACAATAGATTGTATAAGTTGGATTTTACAGAACTCTTAAGAAATATATTCATATGACTAAATCCAATTTTGTGAAAACTTGCTTTAACACTAATATGAAATGGATAGCTTTTATCTTCCTAATTTAAGCACGATGAGCTAGTTACGCAAACAATGATAAACCATTTTTATATCATCTACGCCATCTAATAATAAAAGTTCCTCTAAATGGTCCTACCCATGTAATACAAAATAAACTTGAATCAAATCAGGTAACAGGGATAATGTACTTTTAGAGAAAAGTCAATCATTCCTTTGATGAAAAGGTAGACGAT
This sequence comes from Bos indicus, assembly GCF_029378745.1. NCBI lineage: Eukaryota > Metazoa > Chordata > Mammalia > Artiodactyla > Bovidae > Bos > Bos indicus. Next base: position 31,871,259 of record NC_091776.1, on the reverse strand, counting down.
ATTATATTATTATGCCTTTTTTTTTTTTAATCATTTAGCCTGACTCTCTAGCAAGTCTATTACCTTTGGCCTGATAATAAATAGCTTCTACCTGTCAACTGTACCACCTTTTTTGTCTCTCTAGGAGTTACGTTGGACAGCAATGATCTCTCACTTTACTGGAATTACTATTTGCAGATGTGGTTGGCTACAGTGCACACCTTAGTCTTTTCTCTCTCTCATATGTACACTCTTTCTTTTTTAATTTTCAAAGTTAAAAAAAAGGTTCATGCAAGTCATCTGTTGGTGAAGGCATCACTAAACAGCATTTCAAGCTCGAGGGGACTTGTGCACCATCAGATATAGCAGTCTAGAGCCACTTACACCCTCAGCAATTTATTTCTGTTGCTCTCTTTCTAGAGAAGAAAGAAGATTCTTCCTTTTCTACCATCTTTTCCAAAGGAGCATCTACATAAAAGGGACTGGAGTCTCCAGAGACAAATTTTCATCCATTTATCATGTATCCATCTTTCCTAGGTTTGCATAGGAATTCTCATGGCTGGAAAAGAGGTGGGTATAGGTCAGGATCAGGCTGGGAGAAATTCCCATCTTATACTGAATTTGAATTTTTTTTTTTAATTTTCTAGGCTCCTCGACTTTGGCCTCAAGTCTGCTTCACAGTGCCAAACACTTTTCCTCCCCTGCTGCTGCTGCTGCTGCTAAGTCGTTTTAGTCGTGTCCAACTCTGTGCGACCCCATAGACGGCAGCCCACCAGGCTCCCCCGTCCCTGGGATTCTCCAGGCAAGAACACTGGAGTGGGTTGCCATTTCCTTCTCCAATGCATGAAAGTGAAAAGTGAAAGTGCAGTCGCTCAGTCATGTCCGACTCCTAGCGACCCCATGAACTGCAGCCCACCAGGCCCCTCCGTCCATGGGATTTTCCAGGCAAGAGTACTGGAGTGGGTTGCCATTGCCTTCTCCGTTTTTTCCCCCTATTAAACATTTATAATAGTGTTTTTAAATGATTCTTTTTCTTCAGTCAGGTTTTTTTTTTTTCCATTTTTTCCCTGAAATGGAAATTATGGATGGAGTTCTAATTCTTCCTCATGGTGGCTCATGAGGTTTGGTTGGACATCTTTTAAATGTTTACTAGATTTAGATGTGATGTTTACTTGCTCAATCCACATAGAATTACTCAAAATGAACACGAGATCTGACTCTGCCAAAATATTTAATGACATAAAATTTGTAGAAATGGGGTATAGACACAAATGTCTATTTTGATGGCATATCTTTAGTAAAGTATGTTCATGAAACAAGTTTGTATATTTTCAGCATAATTTAAAATGCTTAGTTTTTTTTGTGTGCATGGAAAGGCACTATTTTGGCTTAGTAAAGAGAAATTATAGTTAGTAATACACTTTTCATGCCTCTTCTCAGCAGTGATTAAATTCACAAGATGATTAGATTCATAGGGCTGAATGTGGGTAAGTCACTGAGACAATACTTACGTTGGTGGAGAGCAGGTTAATCCTGACTGCAGTTGTTAGGTAAAAGGCTGCCTCCTTTCAGAATTGTACTGAAAAATACTCTCATCAAGAATTGTACATTAACCAGGATCTCAGGTGGAAGGACTATGTCTAAAAATTACTGATCTTTGTAAACACATACTCATAATTGTAATATTTCGCTTCTGCCTCAAATATGACTAGAATCAATATGAGACATACACAGTCACAATTCCCCTAGATATAAGTATCTAGTGCCTATACTAGTAAAGGTATTGTATTGACCAGCAGCAGTCTAGCTCCTCTTCTAACTGGAAGAAAATAGGACGATGCTCTGTCACTAGCCCTACCTCTGAGCAGCTATTTTTTGCTCTCGCTGTCCTGACAGCTGTAATGTCCTTGCTGTTGATGTCCTGATCTGTGCTTTTCTTGTTCCTTGAAACCTGGTTACTTTTCTACATTCTTGTTCCCAGAACTTCTCTTTGTTACAGACAACTTTTATTACCTGGCACACAAATTCTCCTTGTCCTTCTAACTCATTCTCATACTGAATGATTTCAGTATTTTCTGTATGCAAATCACTTACTGCAGTTGACAGATGCTACTGATATTAATTAGTAATGTAACAAAATTATCTGGGAGGCTTAATGAAAAACAGGTTTGGGTCCAACTCAAGTACATATAGTAAAAAACTAAATAAATAAAATTTCATCTTTCTCACATGCTTCAAATCCATTCCTAAAGTCATTTTTGTATGTCCTTCTTGAAACATTTTATGAATATTCTGGAAAGTAGTTGTTTTCATTTTCCTAAAATTGGGGTTATGCTTTATTCATTTGGATTGTTCTAATCAGTACATTTTTTCCCTTTATGTTACTTTCTATGGATATCACCACACTGAACCTGATTCATTATTTTCCAACTGCATATTATTTAAGTATAATATATTTAACCTGTCTTCCACTGGTGGAAAATTAAATTGTTCTAACTAGACTATTATAAACTGCTACAACAAATGTCTTTTCCTATCTTTACACAATTGTGTTAATATTTTTCTAGTGTAAACTCCGGGAAGTGGAATTCCTGAGTCTAAGAGTTTATACACATTTACCTTGCACAGATCCTGCCAAATTTCCTGCCAAAGTCGATACAACTGTTTGCACTCACTCAGCAATATGACAGTGCTGGTTGCTCCCTGCCTTGGCCAAAAATAGGCATCATCACACTTGCGAACCCATGGATTATAACCTGTCAGCCGCCTCTGTCCATGGACTTCTACAGCCAAAAATACTGGAGTGGGTTTCCATTCCCTCCTCCAGGGTTTTAATCTTTACTCAACTTATAATATAGGATTTCCCAGGTGGCGCTAGTGGTAGAGATCTGTCTGCTAATGCAGGAGTCATAAGAGGAGGGCATGGCAACTCACTCCAGTATTCATGCCTAGAGAATCCCATGGATAAAGGAACCTGGTGGACTATGGTCCACAGGGTCTCAAAGAGTCAGACAAGACAAGCGACTTAGCATGCACACTTGAACAAACTTATAATATACTCTCTAACTGGACTTTCATTTGTAATTCTTTACTTTTGACTGAGATTGAGTATTTTTTTCTGCTTATAAGCATATTTGTGTACTTTGTTATAAACTCAGTTCCTATCTTTTCATGATTTGACTATTGAGTTTGTAGTCTTTCTCCTTACTGATTTTTAAAACACTACATAACCACATTAGTGATTTGTCACTTTTCAAAAACTAAATGTATCATTTATTTCTATATACATATTTTTCTTTCAATTAAAGTGATAATTTTTAAATGATAATTAACTTTTTATTGAGATATAACTCATATGCTTTTTGAAAAAGTACAATTCAATGATTTTTAGTTTATTCACAAAATTGTACATCATCACTACTCTCAAATTCCAGAACATTTCAGCAGTCTGAAAGGAAACCCTGTATCTATTAAGCAGTCACTTGCCATTTCCCTTCCCCCTCACCCCAGCAAACACAAATCTACTCTAATAGAGACACTAATCTTTCTCTATGAAGTGGTGATTTTTTAAACCTTTCGTATGGCTTCTACATTCTGTACCATGCATGAAAAGGTCTTCAGTTTTCAATAACTTCTTATGGTTTCTATTGGACCTCTAATTTTCCCCTAGTCTTTATGTACATCATTCAACTAGGTTTTATTTTGACTTAGATTAATTTTTTAAATATTTTACTATAAAATTTTCAAACAAATAGAAAAGACAAGAATTTTAAAGTGTCATATCCATCACAAAGGTTCTACAAATCTATTTTAACTATTTTAAGTCCATCTCACATCTTTCCATCTATCATTTTGAGACAGATATTTAATATGACTTTGTAAAAATTATATATTACAGATAACATTGTTTCTAATTTTTCCACCTTATTGTAAGCTGCACTTGGCATTTTATTGTTGTTCATTTATGCCTTTTGCTAAAAACTCTAGTTGTAGTGTAAATGTTTGGCTTTAGAAGGTATATATATTATAGTATTTATTCTTGAAAACTATCAACAATGTACTTAAATTTTATGTATCTCAGTGTATCCATTTTAGCTAATGAAAAATAACTTCACTATGAAAATGATGAAAATTTGAACACATATATGTCAACCTATCTCGATTTTGTCATTTTTATTCCAAATTTGCCTTGTTCAGTTTTGTAACATTTCCAATCTTTTAAAATAATTATCTTAATTGTTTTTCATCTTTAATTAGTGTTAGTCATTCCTCACTACCTTAAAAAAAAAAACTTATTCATTCATGAGTTTTTATTTTGACTTTTTTTTTCCATTGGCTGAATATTTTTGCTCATACTTTGTCTAGTTGTTTTAATAGTTCTTTCAAGATTGACTTGTTGGGTCTATGATTTCTTACATGTTTGAAGACATAAACACATATAAAATTTCTTTTTCTCAAAATTTTACAGACATAATTACACTTTCTCCTGTCAGTGATTAGTGCTCTGGGAATTCTGAAGTCCTTATTTCCCTCTCTTGCAGATGTATTTACATCTTGGTTGAAGATTTTGTTGTTGTTGTCGTCTTTAAGTTCATAATATTTATCAAGATACAAATAGGTAAGAGTTACGTAATGATGTTTCCTAGAACAAATTGTACATTTTGATCTACAAATTATATTATTTATTTACAAAAGCAATTCTTTCTCTAACTTAGATTTTTGGTGAGGGTAATTGTCTCTTATTTTTTAAAAAAAAATCATGTCTAATTTTTATCTCTTTGAAAATAATTTTTATACTTCTTACTTCAAGATTATGGAGAGGAATTTTTTCTCTGAACATTTCCATGGGCAGTTCTTCAAAATTGAAATACTTCATTACCTTTTGTTATAATTTATCCTCTCTTTTTAATTTTTTCATTTCAGTGTTGCCTGGACACTATTTTTTTCCATTTCTGGTTTCTTCTTTTCTCCAAATACAGATTTTGATAAATCCAACTGATGCTGAAGAGCTGAGTGGGAGTAATTTGGGCAGATGGGGATTTGGGCAGCAGTTTGTGCTTTTATCATTCCCGTGTCCACCTGCCATACTTTGTCATCCTTAAAGTTCATCTTACTTTTACATAGAGTATGATTTGAAGGCAGAGGTCATTTACATTTATCATATTATATTTCTCAGTTTTAAAAGTCTCATTAATTATACTTTAAACAAATTCGTCACATTGATAACCTAGCTCCGAACCCACTAAACCTTTGATTCCTAGCTGGCAATTTCAATATTGGCACATTCCTGGCTTTCCTTCAAACCTGGCTCCTCATAAATCCATCTGGGCTCTTTCTTATCCTTATCTCATTGTGAAGTCAATTAGAAACTCATGATAATTATAAATGTCCCTGCTGCTGCTGCTGCTAAGTCGCTGCAGTCATGTCCAACTCTGTGCGACCCCATAGACGGCAGCCCACCAGGCTCCCCCGTCCCTGGGATTCTCCAGGCAAGAACACTGGAGTGGGTTGCCATTTCCTTCTCCAGTGCATGAAAGTGAAAAGTGAAAGTGAAGTCGCTCAGTCATGTCTGACTCTTAGCGACCCCATGGACCACAGCCTACCAGGCTCCTCCGTCCTTGGGATTTTCCAGGCAAGAATACTGGAGTGGGGTGCCTGTGACCATTTTGCATGAAATGTTCCCTTGGTATCTCTAATTTTCTTGAAGAGATCTCTAGTCTTTCTCATTCTATTGTCTTCCTCTATTTCTTTGCATTGATCACTGAGGAAGGCTTTTTTTTATCTCTCCTTGCTATTCTTTGAAACTCTGCATTCAAATGGGTATATCTTTCCTTTTCTCCTTTGCCTTTAGCTTCTCTTTTCGCAGCTATTTGTAAGGCCTCATCAGACAACCATTTGCCTTTTTGCATTTCTTTTTTGGGGTGATGGTCTTAATCACTGCCTCCTGTACAATGTCACGAACTTCTGTCCATAGTTTTTCAGGCACTCTGTCTATCAGATCTAATCCCTTGAATCTCCATTTGTCACTCCCACTGTATAATGAAAAGAGATTGGATATAGGTCATACATGAATGGTCCAGTGGTTTTCCCTACTTTCTTCCATTTATGTCTGAATTTGGCAATAAGGAGTTCATGATCTGAGCTGCAGTCAGCTCCTGGTCTTGTTTTTGCTGACTGTATAGAGCTTCTCCATCTTTGGGTGCAAAGAATATAATCAATCTGATTTCGTTATTGACCATCTGTTGATGTCCATGTGTAGAGTATTCTCTTGTGTTGTTGGAATGGGCTCGATAAAGGACAGAAAGGGTATGGACTAACAGAAGCAGAAGATATAAAGAAGAGGTGGAAAGAATACACAGAAGAGCTATACAAAAAAGATCTTCATGACCCAGATAACCACAATGGTGTGATCACTCACCTAGAGCGAGACATTTTGGAATGAGAAGTCAAATGGGCCTTAGGAACCATCACTACGAACAAACCTAGTGGAGTTGATAGAATTCCAGTTGAGTTATTTCAAATCCTAAAAGATGATGCTGTGAAAGTACTGCACTAAATATGCCAGCAAATTTGGAAAACTCACCAGTGGCCACAGGACTGGAAAAGGTCTGTTTTCATTCCAGTCCCAAAGAAAGGCAATGTCAAAAAGAATATTCAAAGTACTGCACAATTGCACTCATCTCACATGCTAGCAAAATAATGCTCAAAATTCTCCAAGCCAGGCTTCAACAGTACGTGAACCGTGAACTTCCAGATATTCAAGCTGGATTTATAAAAGGCAGAAGAACCAGAGATGAAATTTCCATGATCTTCTGGATCATCAAAAAAGCAAGAGAGTTCCAGAAAAACATCCATTTTTACCTTATTGACTGCACCAAAACCTTTAACTGTATGGGTATCAACTAACTGTGGAAAATTCTTCAAGTGATGGGAATACCAAACTACCTGACCTGCCTCCTGAGACATTGATATGCCGGTCAAGAAGAAACAGTTAGAACTGGACATGGGACAACAGACTGGTCCCAAATTGGTAAAGGAGTACGTCAAGACTGTATATTGTCACCCTGCTTATTTAACTTATATGCAGAGTACATCATGCTAATTGCCGGGCTGGATGAAGCATAAGCTGAAATCAAGATTGCCAGGAGAAATATCAATAACCTCAGATAGGCAGATGACACTACCCTTATAGAAAGGGAAGAAGAACTAAAGAGCCTCTTGTTGAAAGTGAAAAAGGAGATTGGAAAAATTGGCTTAAAACTCAACATTCATAAAACTAAGATCATGGCATCCGGTCCCATCACTTCATGGGAAATAGATGGGGAAACAATGGAAACCATGTTTTTATACTGGGGGCTCCAAAATCACTGCAGATAGTGACTGCAGCCATGAAATGAAAAGACCCTTGCTTCTTGGAAGAAAAGCTATGACCAACCTAGACAACATATTAAAAAGCAGAGACATTACTTTACCAACAAAGGTCTGTCTAGTCAAAGCTATGGTTTTTCCAGTCTGCATGTATGGATGTGAGAGTTGGACTATAAAGAAAGCTGAGTGCTGAAGAATTGATGCTTTTAGACTGTAGTGTTGGAGAAGACTCTTGAGAGTCCCTTGAACTGCAAGGAGATCCAACCAGTCAACCTAAAGGAAATCAGTCCTGAATATTCATTGGAAGGACTAAAGCTAAAGCTGAAACTCCAATACTTTGGTCACCTGATGTGAACTGACTTACTGAAAAAGATTCATATGCTGGGAAAGATTGGGGGCAGGAGGATAAGGGGATGACAGAGGATGAGATAGTTGGATGGCATCACCAACGCGATGGACCTGGGTTTGAGTAGGTTCCGGGAGTTGGTGATGGACAGGGAAGCCTGGCGTGCTGCAGTCCATGGGGTCACAAAGAGTTGGACACAACTGAGTGACTGAACTGAACTAAGGTAACTTGGATACAACAAATTTGGATGTAGTATAATTGATATAAGACAAAGGCTGGCAATAAATATACCAATATGGTGCTAATAGTCATCTCTGAATTGAGACATTAAAGATGATTTTAATTCTCTTAACATTTATTTTCAAAATACCTTCCTGGAAGTTGAGTTTCCCTTCTCCTTTTTTAAAATTGTCTGAAAATTATTTCATGTGAATTTCTATTATTAGTGACATGGGAATTAGTAGACAAGAACTGTTACTTTTCATATGTTACCAGTACAAACTTTATATTTTCTCAGTCATGGTGGTTCCTTGGTCAGTTTTGGTGCTTTTTCTAAGAATTTTCCAGTTTTTTTTTTTCTTTAATCTTTTTAGCTAAAGCTACTAATACAACATGCATTGTCCAGTTGGGAATAAATACAACTCCCTCTCTTTTTGTGTTACATTAAAATATACTTCAAGGTGAGATTTACTGTTGGATTTTTGAAACTGTTTTGAAAATACCATACTGAAGATTATGATTTGTTTAAACTATCCAAATTAAATCTTAAAACAAGTGAAATATCTTATTTTGCTAAAAGATGTGGTTAATTTCTAGATTTATGTAACTAACGTCTAGCAAGTCTCAGTTAATACTTTGGAAACATGAAACATGGAGTCCCTGGCCAATTTTCTCAGTGGATTGTATGATATCTTTCTCTGACACTTTATGCGGTGGGTATGATCATAAAGTTTTTGCACATGCACCATATTAAGTATTTCAGAGGGAGAGGTTTGCCTACTTAGTCTCTAATTAGAATTTTTCACTAAACCTTAGCAGAAAATAAAAGTTCATAAATTTAGGGTCTTTGACATTTTGTAATATTTGCACATGGAAATGATCATGTGAAGAACTACACCACCCAAGCAGCAGCTGTAAAAAATAATGTTTTCAAAGAAAGTCTGGAATTAAAATGAAAATGTGAGGCAAAATGAAAAAGTAAAACTCAACATAGCACCAGAATAAAAGATATATAGCTTTTTCATGTATTTTAGAGTAAACATTGAAGTTAAAGATATGAAAAAAGTTTTGTGTAATCAAGTTTCCTGAAGTGTTTACTACAGTGTTTCTAGATTTGTGTGTAAACACATCAAGTCCAAAAGGGCTGTGTGTAAAGTTGGGGATTACTTGCAACATGGATTCTGGCTCTTCCCCAAAGCATTTCTAGCTTGTAGGATTCAAACCTTTCATTTTTTTCCATCATTTTCACGACTCTATCTTTAGGCAGTGATTTAAATAAAAATGATCTATGGCATTCAGTCTTATCCATGATCTTGGGTTATTTGTCTCTTGACTTTTTTCTTTCAAATTCCTTTATTATACTTAAATTATCCTTTCTAAGGGCGATTTCACCCATTCACATTAGTGAAATTACCCTATCATACACCAGTAATCTACAAGTATACTATAAAAGGATAATAATTTAAACACTATTTCAATCTCCTGAAGCTAACGAGTATACTGCCTTGACTCTCGTAAGCAATATATTGATAATATATTAATATCACTTTAGAAGTAATTTTGAAAAATACTGTTAATAAATATACATCAGTGGTTGGGTATGTGCTATATTGCCTACATAACATTTATTTGACCATAAAAATTTCGTGCACTTCAATATTCAGCTCCTCCTTGGAGCTTTTGTAAGCTTTTAAATAGAAATAATGCACACTTAGGTGTAGACTGATCCCTTTTCTCACTATTGTCACAGTGGATATAGTTCTGCATCTTCAAAATTCATGCTTCCAATTTTGTTGTCCAGTAAAGGAATGGAAATGGTGCTAAATAAATAATGTTGATACAAAGGACATGCTATGCATTCTAAAACAAATTAGCAAAAATTTATTGTGCCATATTTAACTTTTGTATGAAAATTCTTTTGAATAAAGGAAAAATTTATAATAATATTTGAAAAATACAGTTTTGACTTAGCTACTATTTTTGATTGTCAGATACCAATTTTTGTATATTAACATATGAATATGTTTTAAAACATGTTAAAATTAAATATTATACTGGTAATTTTACATGAAGATAAAGACGATTATTTCTGAAACAAATGGTCAGTTGCATCATCTTTCATGCACACAAACTTAAAGAAAAAGTGTTCATAAACATGAATTGGTAACCAACAATTTGTTATTCATGGGTTTTTATGAATATTTGCTAAAAAGGTAATTATGCACATAGTAATTTAGAAAAAATTACCCAGTAACACTTTTTACATGCTTCTGTTTTCATCTGAATTACTGACATTAATCTGTTGATGTTCTTCTTAACAGTTTTAATTGCATATTTCATTTTTGAGATAATCATCAGCATGTAAAGGAATGGATGATTACAATAATTCTGTTTCTCTTAGAAATCAAGTCCCTCAGATACATAAACACTCCAGATAGGGAAAATTTTTCAAAAGAGAGCAAGAAAAATATATGAATATATTTGTACTCTATAAAAATGCAGGTGTTATTTGTTGCCAAAACTTACATCACTAGATGTGGTTATAAGGTACCCAGAATCATATTATGATTCCTGCATTCTCAGACAGTTAGATATGCTTTAAACAACTTTGAAATTTTTCAGACTAGTAGAAGCAAGGATAACTATTGTTTCATGTTTATGTTTTATATTCCAGAGGAAAATACTTTCAAATAAATATTCTTTATTACTTTTTAGTAAATTTTAAAGTCATCAGTGTATATTCACAATCGTGAAGTGATTCACAAGTTGTAGTTTGTTCTCACCATTTTTTTTTTTACCTTAGAGACTTTTTTTTTACCTTATAGACAGCTTTTAAAGCAACCATACTTTATAAAAGATTTCAATATTTAGAGGATCATGTGTATATGACAACAAAGGTAACGTCTCTGAAAAGATATTAACTTTAAGGGGATTACTAACAAGTTACAGAAAAACAGGTATTTTGTTTCATCACATCTAAATTTTATTTTATCAGATTTAGGAAGGAAGAGTTGGCTGTTGAATATGAAGAACATAGTGATAGTGAAAGTGAAGTCGCTCAGTCGTGTCCGACTCTTTGCGACTCCATGGACTGTAGCCTACCAGGCTTCTCTGTCCATGGGATTTTCCAGGCAAGAGTACTGGAGTGGGGTGCCATTTCTTTCTCCAATGAAGAACATGGTGACTGGCTACTCGATAATCACAAAATGATTCTGGTTTTATATATAGTTGGAAATTTAAAAAAATTTTAAATTCCTTTAAAAATTCACAGAAGCAGAATTTTATAATATCCACTTAAGTTAGTTGTTTTAATGCCAGTTGATTTTTCTCTAGGACTAAATTACATGAAGTGATTCATCAATGTATCAATAAGTTAATCGAACTAATGTGTGTGTGTGTGTGTGTGCATGCACACTTGTACATGAATACACATGTGTAGCCATAACTGTTTTCCATGGAAGAGAAAATAAATTATAAAATACACTTACACTGAACTTGTAATAAGGTCATTCTTTTGGAAATTTCCAAATAGATATTTATTAAAGTTTTTTGAGATATTTTAATTTTAGTTGATAAACTATCAGTTGTAACATAACAAGCTAAATTTGGTGTCATAATACATAGATTTCAGTCTTAACTATCACCTAATTGTTTACTGGTTCTATTCCTTGACCTTAGTTGATCCTTCAATCTAAAGTAATATTTTTTTAGCAAACTATCATCATATTCAGCACAGTGTTTTGCATGGAGTTAATTCTCAATAAAATGCAGTGAATTAAAGGCATTGCATTTAGATAGCTGGAAGATTATGTATATGACACAATTGTGCAGATAACAGAAAAAAAAATACTTCAAAATATTTCTTGTAAGAATTCTTGACCATTCTTGGTGTAATTTTGTCCTTCTGTTTTACTTTCTTCAGATTGGTTAATCAATGCAGAGAGAACTTTAAGAGAAATTATCTATTTGCAGACAAAAGAAAAAATGGTGCCTGCCATTTCAGTAAATAAAAATGTTGTGGGCTTACAAGCGGTTAGCCCCTGTAGCCACTCATTATGGTATGCCCTAAGAGAATTCAGGATGGAGAAAAACCAGAAGCATTTTGTGCTTTGGATACTAGCCCTAGATGGGTAAGATGCATATCCAAGGAATAATTTCAATGAGCCCATATTCCTGCACCTTCCCATACATAGAAGTGTTCTAAAATAATTAGCTTGAGATGTCTGCTTTTGTGATTAGCAGTAATCTTTTGATGTGTGACTGCAGTTGATTTGTTTTTTCCCAGCAAAAGCTCATGTATCCTGGCTCCTCCCCTACCGCTTTGGCTCAGTTCTTCAGAGTTTTCCAAGAGGCTGTTTCCTGGACTATGGCATCCACAAATAAAACTTGCAACTTTTAGGTTGTGTGTTTTTCTTCAGTTCACATACTATGGAAAATAGCTAATTTATTTTCTCTATACTCTCCTAGTTGACTCAGTAGTAATTTCTTTCCTATAAAAATATTTTTGACCTTTATTAAATATGTCATCACATAGATCAATCTTGGCAAGAATTTAGTGAGATACAATTATTATTAAATATCCTATAAAGAGACACAATAAAGGGAATGCACATATTAACTACATTTTTTTATTTACTGGGGAACAGTTTCCTTTGATTTCTTTCTCTTCAGTCTCCTAAATTTTCTTCATCCTTCATTGACCACTTCACTGTTTAGTCAGTATATAGAAAGGGTACATAAAAGATTAGGTAGACAGAGATAAACAGGAACTTTTTAAGTTATTCCCCTTGTTTCCCCTTAATAAGGATTATTTCAGTATTCGAGTGCAATTGACTTTTTCCAGCTTTCATGTTCCTAGTTTGCTTGAGGTATTGCTTATGGTTGTCACATCTCCTACTGTGGCTTTAAAAGTGATTTGAAAAGTCTGTTGTTTAAAACTCTGAGGCAGATGTTACTTTTACCACCACAGTCAAGCATGGCTCCTGTGTGTTTGACTTTCAAAATCCCTGCTAAGTTCCTTGCTGAGATCAGAAATGGTTTGTTTATTAAATCTATATCTTTACATAGTGTGGGGGGTCTAGAAAGAAATACCAGTTCTGTGACAGAATCCTGGGGGAATATATACCTACTTAATCTTTCATCCAACACCATTTTCCAGTAACAAAGACATGTCTAAATTTATAAAATGAGCAAATAGTGTTTTGGCTTTCATCAGTTTCAAGTTAGTTTATTCACTATCAGGAATTTCCAGAGTAGACGCTAGAGTTGTTTTGGATATAAGGCTGGAATATACTTATAGCTAATCATGTAGTTGTATAGCAGAAACCAGTGCTGTGTGTAAAGCAATTATCTTCCAATTAAAAATATTTTTAGAAAGCATATTTTTATTGAATATGTTTGATGTACTCTATTTGTAATTGAATGATACGGGGGATGATGTAAATATTTGGTGGCTCTCGGTATGGTATACAGGGGGACTCTTTGTATACTTATTGCAACTTTTCTATAAGTTGGAACATATATTTAAATTAAAATTGACAAGCAAAAATTATACTAATTGGTGCTTTCTAATTTCTGAGAATTTGGAAATAGCAAAACTATTCTGTATGTGTTGGTGTAGATAAATTTACTGCATGGAAAAATAAAACATATTAAGACCATGAAGAACTTTAAAGATCTTTCTAGAGACAAAATAAATCTATTTCCAAATTTACCACTTAATCTACATCCCTAAAAGATCACATTACTGTGGAAAGAAAAAGGGTTTTCAGGGAAAAGAGTGACAGAGAGAAGGTGAGGGATATTCTCTGTATTATCACATTTAATCCTCAGAAAAATCCTAATATTATGTCTTATTACCCAATTTTCATATTAAAAAATGAATTCATAAAGATTAAGTAGATTATGTAGAGTCACAAAGTTTATAACTTACTTTGTATCTAGCAACTGAATCCAAGTGTTTCTGACTCCAATATCCATGTATACCCTCAGTCCCCAAAATAAGTAATTTTTAAATGGATTGATAGCTATGTTTACTAAAATATATTTTAAAACATATATGTATTCAAATATATTGATGCTCATGTTTGTGCTCATGTTTGTTTAAGTACAAAGTCAAAAGTTATAAAGTGTCTATAATGAAAAGTACATCCTTTCTCCACGCTGTTCCACGTTCTTACTAATTCATATTCCCAGTGATAGTCTAACAATGTATAAACATACAAGTATTTATCACTTTTACTTGTTTACATAAAAATCTTACTTTTAATTTACTTAACAATATATCTACACATGTATTTCAGTAGGGTGTTCTGTAGCTCTTTAATACATACTGTTGTTGCTGTTGTTCAGTTGCTCAGTCATGTCCGACTCTTTGCGACCCCATGGACTGCAGGATGCCAAGCTTCCTTGTCCTTCACCATCTCCCAGAGTTTGCTCAAACTCAGGTCCATTGAGTCAATGATGCCATTGAAACATCTCATCCTCTGTTTCCCCCTTCTCTTCCTGCCTTCAGTCTTTCCAAGCATCTGGTTCTTTTTCAGAGTCAGCTCTTCGAATCAGGTAGCCAAAGTAGTGGAGTTTCAGCTCCAATGAATATTCTGGGTTGATTTCCTTTAGGATTGACTGGTTTGATCTCCTTGTTGTCCAAGGGACTCTCAAGAGTCTTATCCAGCACCACAGTTTGAAAGCATCAACCCATATTTTAGAATAAGGTCTCCAGTTGATATTCAGTTTGGTTGCTCCCATACTTTCAGAATCAAACATTGCTACAATGAATATCCTTTACTCACACAGGCTTCCCAGGTGGCTCAGTGGTAAAGAACCCATCTGACAATGCAGGAGATGAGATTCAGGAGATGGAGGTTCAATCTCTGGGTCTGGAAGATCCTCTGAAGGAGGAAATGGCAACCCACTCCTGTGTTCTTGCTTGAGAAATTCCATGGACAAAGGATCCTGATGGGCTACAGTCCATGGAGTCTCAAAGAGTCAGACACAACTGAGTACACACATATGTAAGTACTTCTATAAAAGTATACTACAATTAAAATTTCTTTATGCCAAAACAATATGCCCTTGTAGTTTGATAAATGCCTGCTAAAGATAATGTACTGTTTTACTTGCCCCAAATATACGTTTGAGAATGTCTGTTTCCTCACTGCTGAAAGTACAATGTTACAAATTGATAAAGAATTTTTTTCTCTTTGTGTTTTAATTTGCTAGTCTCTTAAATTTCATAAGGAGACTTAGATTTTGTATCCTGAATTTAAAAGCCTATCTATTTCCTTTTGGGGAAGTCTTTATTAATGACTTTTGACTAGTTTATTCGTGTCAAAATATGTTTTTGGTTTTTTCCAAGTTCTTTATATCTTAAGTATATTTTACTAATATTAATCCTCCTCAAACTCATATCATTAATATTTTAAGTTGGTCTTTTGGTTTTTCACTGTCTACATAATATCTTTTATGGAGAATTTAAAAATATTTATTAAATAACACTTATCAGTCTTTTCTGTTATGAATGAATGGGTACCATACCTAGAAAGGATTTCTTTGCTCTCATATAAAATGTAAGTTTTTGGTACTTCCTTTATTTTCTTTCTTTACTTACAGTAAACTTTTTATTTTTCTAGTTCTTTTGTTTGACAGCTAGCCTAGTTTATTTATTTCCTATTATTATAGTGTATTTATTTCCAATTGCACTCATCTCACACGCTAGTAAAGTAATGCTCAAAATTCTCCAAGCCAGGCTTCAGCAATATGTGAACTGTGAACTTCCTGATGTTCAAGCTGGTTTTAGAAAAGGCAGAGGAACCAGAGATCAAATTGCTAACATCCGCTGGATCATGGAAAAAGCAAGAGAGTTCCAGAAAAGCATCTATTTCTGCTTTATTGACTATGTCAAAGCCTTTGACTGTGTGGATCACAATAAACTGTGGGAAATTCTTCAAGAGATGGGAAAACCAGACCACCTGATCTGCCTCTTGAGAAATTTGTATGCAGGTCAGGAAGCAACAGTTAGAACTGGACATGGAACAACAGACTGGTTCCAAATAGGAAAAGGAGTATGTCAAGGCTGTATATTGTCACCCTGTTTATTTAACTTATATGCAGAGTACCTCATGAGAAGCGCTGGACTGGAAGAAACACAAGCAGGAATCAAGATTGCCGGGAGAAATATCAATAACCTCAGATATGCAGATGACACCACCCTTATGGCAGAAAGTGAAGAGGAGCTAAAAAGCCTCTTGAAGAAACTGAAAGTGGAGAGTGAAAAAGTTGGCTTAAAGCTCAACATTCAGAAAACGAAGATCATGGCATCCGGTCCCATCACTTCATAGGAAATAGATGGGCAAACAGTGGAAACAGTGTCAGACTTTATTTTTCTGGGCTCCAAAATCACTACAGATGGTGACTGCAGCCATGAAATTAAAAGACGCTTACTCCTTGGAAGGAAAGTTATGACCAACCTAGATAGCATATTGAAAAGCATAGACATTACTTTGCCAACAAAGGTCTGTCTAGTCAAGGCTATGGTTTTTTCTGTGGTCATATATGGATGTGAGAGTTGGACTGTGAAGAAGGCTGAGCACCGAAGAATTGATGCTTTTGAACTGTGATGTTGGAGAAGACTCTTGAGAGTCCCTTGGACTGTAAGGAGATCCAACCAGTCCATTCTGAAGGAGATCAGCCCTGGGATTTCTTTGGAAGGAATGATGCTAAAGCTGAAACTCCAGTACTTTGGCCACCTCATGTGAAGAGTTGACTCATTGGGAAAGATTCTGATGCTGGGAGGGATTGGGGGCAAGAGGAGAAGGGGACGACAGAGGATGTGATGGCTGGATGGCATCACTGACTCGATGGATGTGAGTCTGAGTGAAGTCCAGGAGTTGGTGATGGACAGGGAGGCCTGGCGTGCTGCGAATCATGGGGTCGCAAAGAGTCGGACACAACTGAGCGACTGATCTGATCTGATCTGATCTGATAATCAATAGGAAATTTATTATAACTACAATAAATGGTGCCATTTCTATGATCCTTTGAGAAATGCCAATTTTTTTTTTTTTTTTTACCCATAAACTTGGGTTTATTTCTGGTATTTGCTTCATCAAATGAATTCTTCCTTCAGAAACTAGTCATAGAAGTAGGCACATGTGACTAAGCAGGAGAGGAAGCCACTGAGTGAGCTGACATGATGTGTCTCCTCTGCCCAGCACGTCAGCTCTGCGCTACAAGGGGAGATGCTGCCACCATTCCCAGGGCAGGAAAAGACAAAGACTTTAGAGGAGTCAGCATGTTCCTGTGGGCGGTTCTCTGCGGCTCTGATACCACCGCTTCTCGGCACTTTACTGGCTCTCCAGGCCATGCTTGGCCAAATTCTCAGACTGAAAAATACAGAACTAGATCTGTGCTCTTCCTGCCCTCAGAGAGTCTGCAACATCTGCAAATAGAAACAAACTTTGTCTTTCTACCTCTGCACCAGGAGCAAAAAATAATTGTTTACTTCATAATATATTTCAGGAGGTCCATGAATCAAGGTAAATTGGACATGGTCAAACAGGAGATGGCGAGAGTGAACATCGACATTTTAGGAATCAGTGAACTAAAATGGATTAGAATGGGTGAATTTAACTCTGATGACCATTATATCTACTACTGTGGGAAAAAATACCTTAGAAGAAATGGAGGAGCCCTCATAGTCAAAAAAAGAGTCCAAAATGCAGTACTTGGATGCAATCTCAAAAACGACAGAATCTCTGTTCGTTTCCAAGGCAAACCATTCAATATCACAGTAGTCCAATTATATGCCCCAACCAATAACGCTGAAGAAGCTGAAGTTGAATACTTCTATGAAGACCTACAAGACCTTCTAGAATTAACACCCAAAAAAGATGTCCTCTTCATTACAGGGGACTGGAATGCAAAAGTAGGAATCAAGAGATACCTGGAGTAACAGGCAAATTTGGCCTTGGAAAGGAAAATGAACCAGGTCAAAGGCTAACAGAGTTTTGCCAAGAGAACGCACTGGTCATAGCAAACACCTTCTTCCAACCACACAAGAGAAGACTCTACACATGGACATCGTCAGATGGTCAACACTGAAATCAGATTGATTACATTCTTTGTACCCAAAGATGGAAAAGCTCTGTACAGTCAGCAAAAACAAGACCAGGAGCTGACTGTAGCACAGATCATGAACTCCTTATTGCCAAATTCAGACATGAACTGAAGAAAGTAGGGAAAACCACTAGACCATTCATGTGTGACCTAAATCAAATCTCTTATGATTATACAGTGGAAGTGACTAAATAGAGATTCAAGGGATTAGATCTGATAGACAGAGTGCCTGAAGAACTATGGACAGAAATTCATGACATTGTACAGGAAGCAGTAATCAACACCATCTCTAAGAAAAAGAAATGCAAAAAGGCAAAATGGTTGTCTGAGGAGGCCTAACAAATAGCTGAGAAAAGAAGTGAAAGGCAAAGGAGAAAAGGAAAGATATACTCATTTGAATGCAGAGTTCCAAAGAATAGCAAGGAGAGGTAAGAAAGCGTTCCTCAGCAATCAATGCAAAGAAATAGAGGAAAACAATAGAATGTGCAAGACTGGAGATCTCAAGAAAATTAGAGATACCAAGGGAAGTTTTCATGCAAAGATTGGCACAATAAAGGACAGAAATGGTATGGATCAGACAGAAGAAGAAGATATTAAAAAGTGGTGGCAAGAATACACAGAAGAGCTATACAAAAAAGATCTTCATGACTCAGATAACCACGATGGTGTGATCACTCACCTAGAGCCAGACATCCTGGAATGTGAAGTCAAGTGGGCCTTCAGAAGTGTCACTACAAACAAAGCTAGTGGAGGTAATGGAATTCCAGTTGAGCTATTTCAAACCCTAAAAGGTGATGGATGCTGTAAAAGTGCTACACTCAATCTGCCAGCAAATTTGGAAAACTCAGCAGTGGCCACAGGACTGGAAAAGATCAGTTTTCATTCCAATCCCAAAGAAAGGCAATGCCAAAGAATCTTTAACTGCTAAGTCACTTCAGTCGTGTCCGATTCTGTGCGACCCCATAGACGGCAGCCCACCAGGCTCCCCCATCCCTGGGATTCTCCAGGCAAGAACACTGGAGTGGGTTGCCATTTCCTTCTCCAATGCAGGAAAGTGAAAAGTGAAAGTGAAGTAGCTTAGTCGTGTCCGACTCTTCGAGACCCCATGGACTGCAGCCCACCAGGCTCCTCCATCCATGGGATTCTCCAGGCAAGAGTACTGGCGTGGGGTGCCAGTGCCTTCTCCGAAGAATCTTTAAACTACTGCACAATTGCACTCACCTCACACCTTAGCAAAGTAGTGCTCAAAATCCTCCAAGCCAGGCTTTAACAGTATGTGAACTGTGAACTTCCAGATGTTCAAGCTGGATTTAGAAAAGACAGAGGAACCAGAGATCAAATTGTCAACATCCACTGGATCACCGAAAAAGCACAAGAGTTCCAGAAAAACATCTACTTCTGCTTTATTGATTATGCCAAAGCCTTTGACTCTGTGTGTCACAACAAACTGTGGAAAATTCTTAAAGGGATGGGAATACTGGACCACCTGACCTGCCTCCTGAGAAATCTGTATGCAGATCAAGAAGCAACAGTTAGAATAGGACGTGCAACCACAGACTGGTTTCAAATCAGGAAAGGAGTATGTCAAGGCTGTATATTGTCACCCTGCTTATTTAAGTTATACGAAGAGTACATCACACAAAATGTCAGGCTGGATGAAGCACATGTTGGAATCAAGATTGCCGGGGAAATGTCAATAACCTCAGATATGCAGATGACACCACACTTATAGCAGAAATTGAAGAAGAACTAAACAGCCTCTTGATGAAGTGAAAGAGGAGAGTGAAGAAATTGGCTTAAAACTCACATTCAGAAAACTAAGATCATTTCATCTGGTCCCATCACTTCATGGCTAATAGATGAGGAAATAATGGAGACAGTGACAGACTTTCTTTACTTGGGTTCCAAGATCACTGCAGTTGGTGACTACAGCCATGAAATTAAAAGACACTCCTTGGAAGAAAAGCTATGACCAACCTAGACAGCATATTAAAAAGCAGAGACATTACTTTGCCAACAAAGGTCCACCTACTCAAAGCTGTGGTTTTTGCAGTAGTCATGTAAGGATGTGAGAGTTGGACTATAAAGAAACCTGAATGCTGAAGAATTGATCCTTTTGAATTGCAGTGTTGGAGAAGACTCCTGAGAGTCCCTTGGACTTCAAGGAGATCCAACCCTTCATCCTAAAGGAAATCAGTTCTGAATATTCATTGGAAGGACTGATGCTGAAACTGAAGCTCCAATACTTTGGCCACCTTATGCAAAAAACTGACTCATTGGAAAATACCCTGATGCTGGGAAAGATTGAAGGCAGGAGGAGAAGATGATGACAGAGGATGAGATGGTTGGATGGCATTACCGACTTGATGGTCATGAGTTTGAGTAAGCTCCTGGAGTTGGTGATGGACAAGGAAGTCTAGCGTGCTCCAGTCCATGGGGTCACAAAGAGTCAGACATGACGGAGTGACTGAACTGTACTGATGATACATATATAATATAGTATGTTATCTTATCTGTTGTTTATCTTTTATTCTTCCCCTCATAACTACTTTTCAGCATTTTTCTGATTATTCTTACACATTCACCAAATTAATGCTAGATATATCTATTATTCCTAAAAATTTATATGAATAACTTTAATGATATCTCATTAAGCTGAAAAATAATCTCAGAAGTATTACCTGTAAAATTCAAAGTCCATCATTTTAAGAACAGTGTTCAATATCCTTCAGTTTAGTCAGAGTTCTTGTCCCATTGTTAGCATTTTATAATTTTCTTATTAAGTTTACACCTGAGGCACTTTGCCTTTCTGCTGTGTTTAATATTTACAGGCTTTGCTGTTCTAAATGGTTACAGGCTTAGCATTTACCCCTTGGGTTAAATTCAGTAACTTCTTTAAGCTTCAGTTTATGCTGCTGTCCTTGGCTGTTGCTTTTGGGAAGGTTCTAAATCCCTGAGTAGCCATAAGGTCGAATAAGAATTGGGAAATATAGGTTCATGTTGAAGATATCATGACAATGTATACAAAATATTCACACTAAGAAACTGCCTTCTTTTGCTGTAACTGTTTTTAATGAAGCTGATGTCCATGCCTAAGAAATAATTAGCAGTGTGTTAGGGACTCAAAGAAAATGGCTAGGCTTGAGATGAGGGATTTAGTTCTGAATCTGGACATGTTAGTTAGTTATGGATATGAATTAAAAGGGGGTAGTACTTAAGAAGACATCGCATAGGCTGATTTCATACCTTATTATGAGAAGAGTTATAATAAGGAGTCCTAGGTCTTGACATTTATGCAGAAACCAAGAGTATATCACTGTTTATTAGACACAGTCTGGTTGGATTGTCCAGGAGGAGACAGAAACCTAAAAAACTTCACAACATCCCCCAACACACTCGAAAAGTAGTTGATCTAAAAACAAACCAAGAAAAATTAGTTTAACTTCCACAAGTATCTTAGTACTATCTCGAACTCCCCCAGATGAGGAAATTAGAGCCAAAAAGTTAGTGTAAACTACTAATGTAATTGTTTTCCCTATCATATGTTATGTTGGCTTGGAAACTGAAACACCCATTGGTCACTGCATCAAGCTCTGAGAGAATAAATTGGAACTAGGGGAAATACGCACATAGAACTGTAGCTCTGTCTCAGCACCTTATTCCTTGTAGCTTCCCCAGTGGACTTTCTTTCCTAGAAACTACAGATATCTGTTCTGCAAATATATTCAACTTTGCTCCAGGAGTCACCACCGTAATGACTTTCATTACAGATCCAAAAGACAAGCCAGAATATGTTTTTCCTGTATTACAATGGAGATTCCTATTTAATGTTAGAATTCTCCATTCAGATCAAAAGAACAATTTGAAAAATAAATACCCCATGTAACTGAAGTCCAAATATGAGCCTATTTGAAAATGTATTTGTTTAATTTATAAACGTATTTAGAGAGATAACAAGTATCTCTACATGGAACTGAATTACTTAGTATGTAATACCTTTATTTTAAGCTTTCCATGGTATTTAAGGCATTAACTGTGAATCAGCTTTATAAATGAAGCCATCTGTACAATGCCACTTTCTATTGGGATTCCAAAAGTAATGAGGGAAAATGGAGTCAACAATATAAACAAACAACATAGTTCATTCACTTAATAAATATTTATAGTTGGTATTTTTCTAGACTATAGAAATACAGTATTATAAAACTGAATCTTTGTCCCCATGGAAGTAACACTGTGGCTGGGATAGATATATAATAATATTTTTTGAAAAGATTAAGTTAAATATATTCAGTGTATGTTACTATGGAGATAAGAGTGGCCAAGGTAGGACTCATTGGGAAGGTGGAATTTTAATCTTTTAGGGAGGAGAGGGATCCAGCCTGCATTTAATATGTCTGTCCAATAGTGAGCTTCCAATACTTGCTCCAGAAGTTCTAGCTTGCTTCTATTCTGATTGACTGAAGGGCATGAAGTAACAACCATTAAACATTTTGGATATCATTTCTAAGTGGACATGACTTTTTTTTTCATAGAAACCACACCTCCTTTTTTCCCCTAAGATCAGCAAATCAGGTCTCTGAATCCTAAATCCATCTTTCTAAGTCCAAAAACGATGGACCCAGCACTAAGGTTCAACCAAAACCTCACCAATCATAGACCTTCCTAGGTTTCAAACTATAGATCTACAGAAAGGTTTCCAGTGTCCTTCTATGAGCAAAATGATGATATATAGAGCACAGCAACTTCTGCCAGCTGTGTATATATATATCTATATCTATCTATCTATGTCTACACACATATATCTTCCTTTTTTGTGTCCCCATTGAAGTTAAAGTTATTTAACTTGTAAAAAATAATTTTAAATAGCACAATCATATGCTAGACGCTGTGGTAATATCTATAAGGTAAACACTGTTAGGATGTCTCAAAATTACTCCAAAGAAACCTGATTTAATTATAATTGTAAATCAGAGCACACTCCTTGTCACATTAACCAACTCACTTAATCCTTGCAAAACTCACATGCGGCTTATTTTAACTGGGTGACTTCTCAAGTTCATACAGACAACTAAATTGCAAAATCATGATTCAAATTGAGATTCCAAAGCTAAATTATTAAAGCTGTAATATTAATGATTTCTAGGTTACAAAAACTTGGAAGAAAATTTATTTGTCACAAGATTTTTTTAATTCTATAAATATTTATGGAGGAGTCAAAGATGAGAAAGGAAAAATAATAAAAACAAAATGCTGTGATATTTCAGAGAAAGCAGAAGTTGGCATTTGGACTAATCATAAATACTGCAAGGGGAAAGGAACTGGGAGCTACACAGTAATTCCCCTTCATAGGAATGAGTTTCATTCCAAGAGTGCATTCATAAGTCCAATTTATTCATAAGTCCACAAAGTTAGCCTGGGTACCTGATCGGTACTAGGTACTACTGCAATCGGCTATGCAGTACTGTACTGTAACAGGTTTATAATACTTTTCACACAAATAATACATACAAACAAACACAATAAAGAAAACATTTAAAATCTTACAATAAGTACCTTGGAAAGTACAGTACAGTGCCAGCTGCATCACTGCTGCTTTTACACTTGCTTCCAGATATCCTGGGCTTGCTTGAAATACAGATATTGCACTGCTGTAGTCTATACAATACTGTACAGTAAAGTACACAGAAGCAGAGCCACTTCACAGAATGCACACACACGATAATGTACTTCAGACATGTGAACTAACTTACCTGATTGGACATGCAAATGCACATTCGAGTCTTCAGTTCAGTCGCTCAGTCATGTCCGACTGTGACCCCAAGGACTGCAGAATTCCAGGCCTCCCTGTCCATCACCAAGTCCCGGAGCCTACTGAAACTCATGCCCATTGAGTCGGTGATGCCATCTAATCATCTCATCCTCTATCGTCCCCTTCTCCTCCTGCCCTCAATCTTTCCCAGCATCAGGGTCTTTTCAAATGAGTCAGCTCTTCGCATCAGGTGGCCAAAGTATTGGAGTTTCAGCTTTAACATCAGTCTTTCCAATGAAGACTCAGGACTGATCTCCTTTAGGATTGACTTGTTGGATCTCCTTGCAGTCCTAGGGACTCTCAAGAGTCTTCTCCAACACCACAGTTCAAAAGCATCAATTCTTCAGTGCTTAGCTTTCTTTATAGTCCAACTCTCACATCCATAGCCTTCACTAGACAGACCTTTGTTGACAAAGTAATGTCTCTGCTTTTTAATATGTTGTCTAGGTTGATTATAACTTTCCTTCCAAGGAGTAAGCGTTTTTAATTTCATGGCTGCAGTCACCATCTTCAAAGTTCTCTAATTGAAGGAGACTTCATACATAGGGGGCTTACTGTACTCTACAAGTTATTTTGCTCTTATTATAGTCCATGTGACTCTTCCCTCTTCCCTTTAATCACAGTTCAAATTTTTAATCTTAATACAAATGTGACAGAGAATTTTTCCCAAAGTTAATTTTCAACCCTATATAAAATTTGACTAGCATTAACAATTATTCAAAGTTTTAGCATTGCAGGCAGATTTTTTACTATCTGAGCCACAGCTGCTGCTGCTGCTGCTACTAAGTAGCTTCAGTTGTGTCCGACTCTGTACAACCCCATAGATGGCAGCATACCAGGCTCCCCCGTCCCTGGGATTCTCCAGGCAAGAATACTGGAGTGGGTTGCCATGTCCTTCTCCAGTGCAAGAAAGTGAAAAGTGAAAGTGAAGTCGCTCCGTCGTGTCCGACTATTAGCAACCCCATGGACTGCCACCTACCAGGCTCCTCTGTCCATGGAATTTTCCAGGCAAGAGTACTGGAGTGAGGTGCCATTGCCTTCTCCACTGAGCCACTAGGGAAGCCCTTATAAAGTGACAGGTAGTTAAAAATAATACTGTAAATTTTATTGTGTAATCTATTCTCCCAGCTCAGTAATATGGACAGGAGTTTTCTCAGCTTATAGAAAGCAAAGAGATTAGTGTTCATATGTTTAAAAAAATGATTACTCAAAGCAATTTAGCTGACAAGTGACAGAATCAGAACTATAATCCAAATAGCCTAACCATTAGTTTTATAGTCTCTCTACCTAATAGTAGGGCTTCACTGGTGGAACAGTGGTAAAGAATCTGCCTGTCAATGCGGGAAACACAGGTTCAATCCCTAGGTCAGGAAGATCCCTTGGAGAAGGAAATAGTAACCACTCTGTTAGTCTTGCCTGGGAAATCCCATGGACAGAGGAGCCTGGCGGGCTGCAGTCCATGGGGTCTCAAAGTCAGACATGACTTAGAGACTAAACGACAACAACTTAATGGTATGCAAATATATTATATTTAAGAGTATTATGGATTGCTGATCATTTTTTGATTTTGGTTTATGTATTTTTAAAAACTCTGCCATCTGTTATATGGTCACTGCTTCAGGAATTAGTTTTGAACATTAAGATTAGAAAAAATCTATGTGTCTGTTGTTTCAAGGAAGAGAAACTAAGACCAGCCCAAAATAGAATTTACTGAAAAGGCAATGGGAGGTTCACAGGAAAAGTCACACGTGTGACTTTTGGAGGGTTTAATATATCAGGATATGAGGTGGTGAATGTCTGTTTCCGTTCCAGAAGGAAACATAGTCTCTTTTTCTACTGGAATCTCCTATCTGGGGATGTGATTTCTCTACTGACTCAGAGTCTGTGTTTTTCCTTAACTTTACGTATGTTTATTGTGGTGCTATTTCAAGCCTTGACTCTCAGTGAAACTTCAACTCCAGGGCCTATTACTGTATATATTTCTGAGTTGATTTTTTTTTTTTTTTTTTTTAAGATCAGACCACTCCTTAGCCGGTCAATTTGTTCACTCTGTTAAGTTTAAATATATACTATGGCCTAATCTGATATGACCAAAAGAATGGATCTCATAATATAAACATGGGTTCCTTGCATATCTTTTACAAATAACTTGGCTTTTCAGAGAAACTGATATGAAGGATTATAAAATTTTGTTAGTTGAAAAAATTCTGCCTTAGAACTTTACTGTCCCTAAGAGGCCATGTTATCCACATATCTGACTGTACTTCTCTCTTCACTTTTGCTTCAGTAGACACTTTCAATGCTTTCAGATGAAAGGGCTCAGAAAACGTTTGGTAAATGTGTTCTTCTGGATAAGGTCAGACTATTTTGCACTAAGGAATTTCTAATAAAATCAGTAGCCAGAATAAGATTTTATAAAGCAAAAACATGTGAACCATGACTGACAAAACTATGTGAGGTGTGACTGACGAAAATACTAGCCAGGATTTCTTGGGAGGAAATCAGCTAAGTCTGGGCAAAACTACTATGATTTTAGCAGATATGAGAGTATGAATCATTCAGAACTAGCAACTTTTGATTAGCAATGATTTTCTTCTTTTTTTTTTAACATTTCATCTAGAAATAATAGACTTATTCATACATTGAAAACTAATTAAAAGAATGCCTGTTTACACTGAGCTTCCTCAAATATGAACAGTTTACCACACAAAATACATAGAGTCCATGAAACTTTCTGAACCATTTCAAAATAAATGACAGACATGGCTCCTCCTGTCTGTAATTTCCTAGAAACAAGGACTCTCTTGCATAACCAAAGTACAATTATAAAAATCAGAAAGATACCACTGACATAATAAAATGACCTAATCTATAGATACTATTCAAGTTTTGACTGTTTTCTCCAATAATGTCCTTTACTTGGTCAACGATTCAGTCCATATTCACATGAGGCTGTGATGCTGTTTAATCTCCTTTAATTTGGAACAGATCTTCAGTATGTCTTTCAAGATCTCGATTCTTATGTGGAATATAGACAGTCTCTCAGTTTAGTTTTATTTCCCTATAATTATCTTCAGATTTTGTATTTTGATGGAGTGCCACAGAAGTGATTTTATACTCTCAGTATATCATATCAGAAAACATGCTGTTGATTTGTCCCACTACTAATTATTATAAATTGATCATTCAATGATGGTGATATCTGGAAGATTTCTTTACTATAAATTTACTGTATTTTCTTTGCACTCAATTAGTATATTGAGAGGCGATACTTTGTGATTACATTTAACCCTTGAACAATGCAGGATTAGGGGCCCCCACCCTCCACACAGTCAAAAATCCATGTATAAGTTATAACTGACCCTTCATATCTTAGTTTCTCCATATCTGAAGTTCTGCATCCTCAGATTCAAAAAACCGTGCATTGGATCATCTACTACCATGGTACATACTACTGGAAAAAGTCTGCATGTACATGGACCTGTTCAGTTCAAATTCATGTTGTTCAAGGGTCAGCTTATAGAGGTTTTTAATCATGCTTTCATCTCCTAATATTACCAGGAGTGATGGTGATTTTATAGGTCAGTGTGCTTCAGATATTCTGGACTAGTCCTTAATCGAGAACAGAATGTTTATTTCCCAATTTTAAAAAATGAATCTCAAATTTTGTTTCTAAGCCATTTGCCATTCTACTTTCTTAATGATATATACTGCTCTAGTAACTGCAAGCAAGTTTTCAGGGGAGGGATCTCTCCCTAGCCTATCCGGTAATTTGAAAGATCAATGTATTTAGCATTTTCTCTAAACTCCACTTTATACTTTTTTTTCTTTGTTTTAGGTTAGTTGTGGTCTTTGTTTGTTTTCCCTGTGCTGTTATTTTTTTCTCCAAGAAGCAAATCAGGTGTAAGATTTTACCCATTTATTCAGTAATGCTAGGCCAAACAGTGCTACAAACATGAATTCTGAATATAGCAGAAACGTGTTTACTTTGACTAATCATTCTTTCCTGTAAAACCGTATAGCTTTTGCCTTCTGGGGCCCCACCTTTGCTTTTTGGTCTGAGATCATCTTTACAATGGGCTCCTCTTCCCCATCTATATCTACACAGAAGCTGCTGCTGCTGCTGCTAAGTCGCTTCAGTCGTGTCTGACTCTGTGCGACCCCATAGACGGCAGCCCACCAGGCTCCCCCGTCCCTGGGATTCTCCAGGCAAGAACACTGGAGTGGGTTGCCATTTCCTTCTCCAATGCATGAAAGTGAAAAGTGAAAGGGAAGTCGCTCAGTCGTGTCCGACTCCTCGAGACCCCATGGACTGCAGCCTACCAGGCTCCTCCGTCCATGGGATTTTCCAGGCAAGAGTACTGGAGTGGGGTGCCATTGCCTTCTCCACACAGAAGCAGATGCTTTAAACAAACTTTCTGAATTATTCTTTGATGTTAACCTAAAAATCCTCAGTCTCTACGGCATAATTCATCAGGGTAGAATCAGAGTTTCCCTGATTCAATAGTAGCAGACTCTTAATCTCATTATGACTTTGAGTCTTTATATTTTTTTAATCAATAATATGGCAGAATCTACAAAGATATATATAATAATGTTTTAAAGCCAAGATATGGAAACCTTATTTAATTAAAAAAATATTGCCCTAATCTGAAAATAACAGAAACAAGTTAAGATGTGCACTATTTTTTACTGTAGTATCACATTCCCTAAACCTATCTCTAGAGTACCACAGCTTCTGTTTATAAAGGTAAACTGCTGCTGCTGCTGCTAAGTCACTTCAGTCGTGTCCGACCCTGTGTGACTCCATAGACCCCATAGAAGCCCACCAGGCTTCCCCATCCCTGGGATTCTCCAGGCAAGAACACTGGAGTGGGTTGCCATTTCCTCCTCGAAAGCATGAAAGTGAAAAGTGAAAGTGAAGTCGCTCAGGCGTGTCCGACCCTCAGGGACCCCATGGACTGCAGCCTTTCATGCTCCTCTGTCCATGGGATTTTCCAGGCAAGAGTACTGGAGTGGGGTGCCATTGCCTTCTCCGTGTGACCTTGCTTGGGTAAGCATAATTCAGGTTCAACTAGTCTTCAGTTCAGTTCAGTCGCTCAGTCATGTCCAACTCTTTGCGACCCCTTGAATCGCAGCACGCCAGGCCTCCCTGTCCATCACCAACTCCCAGAGTTCACTCAGACTCACCTCTATTGAGTCAGTGATGCCATCCAGACATCTCATCCTCTGTCATCCCCTTCTCCTCCTGCCCTCAATCCCTCCCAGCATCAGAGTCTTTTCCAATGAGTCAACTCTTCACATGAGGTGGCCAAAGTACTGGAGTTTCAGCTGTAGCATCATTCCTTCCAAAGAAATCCCAGGGCTGATCTCCTTCAGAATGGACTGGTTGGATCTCCTTACAGTCCAAGGGACTCTCAAGAGTCTTCTCCAACACCACAGTTCAAAAGCATCAATTCTTTGGCGCTCAGCCTTCTTCACAGTCCAACTTTCACATCCATACATGACCACAGGAAAAACCATAGCCTTGACTAGACAAACCTTTTTTGGCAAAGTAATGTCTCTGCTTTTCAATACGCTATCTAGGTTGGTTATAACTTTCCTTCCAAGGAGTAAGCGTCTTTTAATTTCATGGCTGCAGTCCCCATCTGCAGTGATTTGGAGCCCCCAAAAATAAAGTCTGACACTGTTTCCCCATCTATTTCCCATGAAGTGATGGGACCGGATGCCATGATCTTCATTTTCTGAATGTTGAGCTTTTAGGTTAGCACTACTAGGGGGTGAACCAATCTTGCTGAAGCTCTGAAGGGGCACGTTTGGAATACATATAGAATAGTCACAGTGGGGGTTAAACAATTAAGGACTTTGAGGTTATTGTTTTGGAAATTGTAAATTTCTAATATTCATTTCTAAGTTTTATCTGAGAAATATAAACAATATGAGTGGTTTATCCTCAACCTGTGTGAATAAAGCATAATTTGTTAAGGAAATGAAGCATAAACAAAGACTTCCCTTGGTGCCCTTTATGCACGTGCATACCTTGTGTCTTTGCACTTTGCCTTATTGTGCTTTGCAGATAGTGTTATTGCTATTTGAAGGTTTTTGGTAACTCTCTGCAAAAACATCTTTTGGCATCATTTTTTTTCAAAAACAAAAACATTTGCTTACTGTGTGTTTCTGTATCTTGCAATATTTAATGTTTTATGTTATTATATTTTTTATAGTGATCGACGATCAGTAATCTTTGATGTTATTATCGTAATTATTTGGGGACAGCACAGACCACACCCATACAAGATAGAGAACTCAATCTATAAATGTGTGTGTTTGACTAATCTACAAAAAGGCCATTCCCCCATCTCTGTCCTCTTCTTGGGCCTCCCTAAGATGCAGCAGTATTGAAATTAGGCCAGTGCATGCATGCATGGTTGTCAGCCATGTCCAACTCTTTGAGACCCTATAGACTGTAGCCTTCCAGGCTCCTCTGTCCATGAGGATTCTCCAGGCAAGAATACTGGACTGGGTTGCCATGCCCTCCTCTGGGGTATCTTCCTGACCCAGGGATTAAATCTGCATTGGCAGGTGAGTTCTTTACAACTAGCTCCACTTGGGAAGCCTGAATGACCCTACAATGGCCTCTAAGTGCACAAGTGAAAGGAAGAGTTGTGTGTCTTTCATTTTAAATGAAAAGTTAGAAATGATGAAGCTTAGTGAGACGGGCAGATTGAAAGTTAAGACTGAAAGCTAGAGCTCTTATGCCAAACACCTGCAATGTGATTGCAAAGGAAAGGTTCTTTAAGGAAATTAAAAGTGCTACTCCAATGAATATATGAATAAGAAAGTGAAATAGGCATACTGCTGAAACATAGAGAAAAAATTTTAATGGTCTGAATAGATGAAACCAGCTACAAAATTCCCTTAAGCCAAAACCTAATCCAGAGCAAGGCTATAATTCTCTTCAATTCTGTAACAATTGAGAGAGGCAAAGAAACTACAGAGAAAAGTTTGAAGTTAGCAGAGGTTGGTTCATGAGGTTTAAGGAGAGAAACGGTCTGCAACATTTCAGTGCAAGGTGAAGCAGTAGGTGCTGATATAGAAGTTGCAGCAAGTTATCCCGAAGATCTAGCTAAGATATTTAATGAATACAGTTACACTAAATAGCAGATTTTAAATATAAAGGAAATAGTGTATATTGGAAACTGATGCCATCCAGAACTTTCATAGCTAGCAAAGACTTCATAGCTAGAGAGGAAAAGTCAATACCATTGGCTCCAAACCTTCAAAGGAGAGGCTGACTCTCTTATTAGAGGCTAATGCAACTGGTGACTTTAAGTTGAAGCCAGTGCTTATTTACTACCACTAAAATCCAAAATCTACTAATTTGCTCTTAAATCTGCTAACTGTACTCTGTCTGTTCTCTGTAAATGGAACAAAGAAGTCTGAATGACAGGACGTCTGTTTTCAGCATGGTTTACTGAATATTTACAGCTCACTGTTGAGACCTGCTCCTCAGGAAAAAAAAAAAAAAAGATTACTTTCAAAATATTACTGCTCATGGATAATGCACACAGTCACCCAAGAACTCTGCTGGAGATATACAGGATTGATGTGCTTTTATGCATGTTAACAAAACATCCATTCTGCAGTCCATGAATCAAGGAGATTTATACTCTCATGTTTTCTTATTTAAGAAATAAATACATTTCAGGAGGCTATAGATGCTGTAGAGAGTGATTGCCCTCATGGATCTGGATAAAGTCAATTGAAAACCTTCTTGAAAAGATTCACCATTATAGATGCCGTTAAGACACATTTGTGATTTGTGGGACAAGGTCAAAATATCAACATTAACGGGAGTTTGGAAGAATTTGAATCCAAACACCATCTACTGATGACTTTGAGGGGTTCAAGACTTCATGGAGGAAGTAACTTCACCTGTGATGAGAATAACTACAGAACGAGAATTAGAAGTGGAGCCTGAAGACATGAGTGAATTGCTGCAATTTCATGAAGAGTTGTTTCTTATGAGTGAGCAAAGAAAGCCATTTCCTGAGATGGACTTTACTTCTAGTGAAGATGCTATAAAGATTGTTGAAGTGACAACAAAGGATTTAGAATATTATCTAAACTTAGTTGATAAAGCATTGTCATGGATTGAGAAGATTGACTCCAATTTATAAAGAAGTTCTACTATGCTTGCAAAGCTATCAAACAAGTATTGCATGCTACAGAGGAATCATTTTAGAGAAAGGAAGGGTCAATTCATTTACCAAACTTCACTGCTGTATTTTTTTTTTTTTTTTTTAATTGTCCCTGCCACCCTTTCAGCAGCCACCACCTTGATCGGTTAGTAGCCATCAGCATGGAGGCAAGACAGTCCACCAGCAAAAAGATTAGGACTTCTTGAAGACTCAGATGATGGTTAGTGTTTTTTAGCAATAAGGTATTTAAAAATTAAGATACGTACATTTTTAGACATAATGATATTGCACACTTAGTGTAGTATACAGTATAGTATAAACATCAGTAAGATGGTAGGCACTGGAGTAGTGGCTGCATGGCCCTGGAGCAACTTTGAGGAGATACCACATGTCCAGGGGCAAAGGAGAAGCCCCACCAAGACAATAGGAGGGGCAAAATTGCATTTAGAATCAAACCCCATACCTGCCAGAGATGCTCAGAGGGTTCAAACATACCTTGTGTGCACCAGGACCCAGAGACACCACAGAGACTGAGACAGAGCTCTGAGTGTCTCCTGCAGAGGTACAGGTCCGCAGTGGACTGCCTCAGGGGCAGGGGTTCTGGGTGCAGTATACCTGGCTATGGCATAAGCCTTCTTGGAGGAGATTGCAATTAACTGCACCATAGAGCTTCCAGAACTTATACAGGACTGGAAAGACAGACTCTTGGAGGGCACAAACAGAACCTTGTGCCCATCAGGACTCAAGAGAAAGGATCAGTGACCCCAAAAGAGACTGATCCAGACTTGCCTATGAGTGTCCAGGAGTCTCTGGCAGAGGCATGGATCAGTGGTGGCCTGCTGCAGGGTCAGGGGCACTGAGTATAGCAGTGCGTGCATGGGACCTTTTGAAGGAGGTCATCACTATCTTCATTACCTCCACCATAGTTTGGCCTCAGGTCAAATAACAGGGCAGGAACACAGCCCCACCCTTCAGCAGAAAATTGGATTAAAGATATACTGAGCATGGCCCTATCCATGAAAACAAGATCCAGTTTCCCCCTTAGTCAGTCTCTCCCATCATGAAATTATGAGCCACACCCTGTAGGGCTGCCCAAAATAGACAGGTCATGGTGGAGAATTCTGACAAAACGTCCACTGGAGAAGGGAATGGCAAGCCACTTTAGTATTCTTTGGAGAACCCCATGAACAGTATGAAAAGACAAAAAAAATAGGACACTGAATGATGACCTCCCCAGGTCAGTAGGTGCCCAATATGCTACTGGAGACCAGTGGAGAAATAACCCCAAAAAGAATGAAGAGACAGAGAAAGAAAAACAACACCCAGTTGTAGATGTGATTGGTGATGGAAATAAAGACTAACACTGTAAAAAGCAATATTGCATAGGAACCTGCAATGTTAGGTCCCTGTATCAAGGCAAATTGGATGTGGGCAAACAAGAGATGGCAAGAGTGAATATCGACATTTTAGGAGTCAGTGAACTAAAATGGACTGGAGGGGTGAATTTAACTCAGATGACCATTATATCTACTACTGTGGCTAAGAATCACTTAGAAGAAATGCAGTAGCCATCATAGTCAATAAAAGAGTCTGAAATGCAGTCTTTGGATGCAATCTCAAAAATGACAAAAAGAACTCTGTTCCTTTACCAGGCAACCCATTCATTATCACAGTAATCCAAGCCTATGCCCCGACGAGTAACTCTGAAGAAGCTGAAGTTGAATGGTTCTATGAAGACCTACAAGGCCTTCTACTACTAACACCCAAAAAAGATGTCCTTTTCATTTTAGGGGACTGAAATATAAAAGTAGGAAGTCAAGAAATACATGGAGTAACAGGCAAATTTGGCCTTGGAGTACAGAATGAAGAGAGCAAAGCCTAGTAGAGTTTTGCCAAAAGAACACACTGGTCATAGCAAACACCCTCTACAAATGGACATCACCAGATGGTCAAGACTGAAATCAGATTGATTATATTTTTTGCACCCAAAGATGGAGAAGCTCTATACTATTAGAAAAGACAAGACTGGGAGCTGACCGTGGCTCAGATCATGAACTCCTTATTGACAAATTCAGATTTAGATTGAAGAAAGTAGGGAAAACCACTAGACCATTCAGGTATGACCTAAATCAAATCCCTTATAGTTATACAGTGGAAGTGACAAATAGATTCAAGGGATTAGATCTGATAGAGTGCCTGAAGAACTATGGAAGGAGGTTCCTGACATTGTACGAGAGGCAGTGATCAAGACCATCCCCAAGAAAAAGAGTTACAAAATGGTTGTCTGAGGATGCCTTTAAAATAGCTATAAAAAGAGGAGAAGTGAAAGGCAAAGGAGAAAAGGAAAGATATACTCATTTGAATGCATAGTTCCAAAGAATAGCAAGGAGAGATAAGAAATCCTTCCTCAGTGATCAATGCAAAGAAGTAGAGAAAAAACAATAGCATGGGAAAAACTAGAGATCTCATCAAGAAAATTAGAGATACCAAGGGAACTTTTCATGCAAAGATGGGCACAATAAAGGACAGAAATTGTATGGACCTAACAGAAGCAGAAGATATTAAAAAAAGGTGGCAAGAATAAACAGAAGAACTATAAAAAAGGTCCTCATGACCCAGATTATCATGATGGTGTGCTCAGTCATCTAGAGCCAGAATCCTGGAATACGAAGTCAGGTGGGCTTAGGAAGCATTACTATGAACAAAGCTAGTGGAGGTGATGGAATTCCAGTTGACCTATTTCAAATCCTAAAAGGTGTGAAAGTGCTACACTCAATATGCCAGCAGATTTGGAGTACTCAGTAGTGGCCACAGGACTGGAAAGGTTTCATTCCAATCCCAAAGAAAGGCAATGCCAAAGAATACTCAAACTACCACACAATTACACTCATCTCACATGCCAGCAAAGTAATGCTCTAAATCTCCAAGCCAGGCTTCAACAGTACATGAACCGTGAACTTCTAGATGTTCAAGCTGGATTTAGAAAAGGCAAAGGAACCAGAGATCAAATTGCCAACATCCCCTGGATCATCGAAAAAGCAAGAGAGTTTCAGAGAAACATCTATTA
The DNA here is from genome assembly GCF_029378745.1 of Bos indicus. Lineage (NCBI taxonomy): Eukaryota > Metazoa > Chordata > Mammalia > Artiodactyla > Bovidae > Bos > Bos indicus. The sequence goes on along the minus strand of NC_091776.1, from coordinate 31,836,151 downwards.
CTGCTTTATTGACTATACCAAAGCCTTTGACTGTGTGGATCACAATAAACTGTGGAAGATTCTTAAAGTGATGGGAATACCAGACCACCTGACCTGCCTCCTGAGAAATCTGTATGCAGATCAAGAAGCAACAGTTAGAACTGGACATGCAACCACAGACTGGTTCCAAATCAGGAAAGGAGTATGTCAAGGCTGTATATTGTCACCCTGCTTGCTAAGTTGCTTCAGTCCTGTCTGACTCTGTGTGACCCCAGAGATGGCAGCCCACCAGGTTCCTCCATCCCTGGGATTCTCAAGGCAAGAACACTGGAGTGGGTTGCCATTTCCTCCTCCAAGGCATGAAAGTGAAAAGTGAAAGGGAAGTCACTTAGTCATGTCCGACTCTTCACGACTCCATGGACTGCAGCCTATCAGGCTCCTCCACCCATGGGATTTTCCAGGCAAGAGTACTGGAGTGGGTTGCCATTGCCTTCTCCAGTCACCCTGCTTATTTAACTTATATGCAGAGTACATCATAAGAAACACTGGGCTGGAAGAAGCACAAGCTAGAATCAAGATTGCCAGGAGAAATATCTATAACCTCAGATATGCAGATGACACCACCCTTATGGCAGAAAGTGAAGAACTAAAGAGCCTCTTTATGAAAGTGGAATAGGAGAGTGAAAAAATTGGCTTAAAACTCAACATTCAGAATACTAAGATCATGGCATCTGGTCCCATCAGTTCAGTTCAGTTCAGTCACTCAGTTGTGTCTGACTCTTTGTGACTCCATGAATCCCAGCACGCTAGGCCTCCCTGTCCATCACCAACTCCCGGAGTTCACTCAGACTCATGTCCATCGAGTCAGTGATGCCATCCAGCCATCACATCCTCTGTCGTCCCCTTCTCCTCCTGCCCCCAATCCCTTCCAGCATCAGAGTATTTTCCAATGAGTCAACTCTTCCGCATGACGTGGCCAAAGTACTGGAAAAAAAGTTCAGCTTTAGCATCATTCCTTCCAAAGAAATCCCAGGGCTGATCTCATTCAGAATGGACTGGTTGGATCTCCTTGGAGTCCAAGGGACTCTCAGGCGTCTTCTCCAACACCACAGTTCAAAAGCATCAATTCTTTGGCGCTCAGCCTTCTTCACAGTCCAACTCTCACATCCATACATGACCACAGGAAAAACCATAGCCTTGACTAGATGGACCTTTGTTGGCAAAGTAATGTCTCTGCTTTGGAATATGGTAACTAGGTTGGTCATAACTTTCCTTCCAAGGAGTAAGCGTCTTTTAATTTCATGGCTGCAGTCACCATCTGCAGTGATTTGGGAGCCCAGAAAAATAAAGTCTGACACTGTTTCCACTGTTTACCCATCTATTTCCCATGAAGTGGTGGGACCGGATGACATGATCTTCGTTTTCTGAATGTTGAGCTTTAAGCCAACTTTTTCACTCTCCACTTTCACTTTCATCAAGAGGCTTTTGAGTTCCTCTTCACTTTCTGCCATAAGGGTGGTGTCATCTGCATATCTGAGGTTATTGAGATTTCTCCCGGCAATCTGGATTCCAGCTTGTGTTTCTTCCAGTCCAGCGTTTCTCATGATGAACTCTGCATAGAAGTTAAATAAGCAGGGTGACAATATATGGCCTTGACGTACTCCTTTTCCTATTTGGAACCAGTCTGTTGTTCCATGTCCAGTTCTAACTGTTGCTTCCTGACCTGCACACAAATTTCTCAAGAGGCAGATCAGGTGGTCTGGTATTCCCATCTCTGTCAGAGTTTTCCACAGTTTATTATGATCCACACAGTCAAAGGCTTTGGCATAGTCAATAAAGCAGAAATAGATGTTTTTCTGGAACTCTCTTGCCTTTTCCATGATCCAGTGGATGTTGGCAATTTGATCTCTGGTTCCTCTGCCTTTTCTAAAAGCAGCTTGAACATCTGGAAGTTCACGGGTCACATATTGCTGAAGCCTGGCTTAGAGAATTTTGAGCATTACTTTACCAAGCCTGTGACATGAGTGCAATTGTGCAGTAGTTTGAGCATCACTGGTCCCATCACTTCATGGCAAATAGATAGGGAAACAGTGGAAACAGAGAAAGACTTTATTTTTGAGGGCTCTGTAATCACTGCAGATGGTGACCACAGCATGAAATTAGAAGGTGCTTGCTCCTTGGAAGGAACATTATGACCTACCTAGACACATATTAAAAAGCAGAGACATTATTTTGCCAACAAAGTTCCATCTAGTCAAAGCTATGGTTTTTGCAGTAGTCATGTATGGATGTGAGAGTTAGATTGTAAAGAAAGCTGAGTGCCAAAAAATTGATGCTTTTGAACTGTGGTGTTGGAGAAGACTCTTGAGAGTCCCTTGGACTGCAAGGGGATCCAACCAGTCCATTCTAAAGGAAATCAGTCCTGAATATTCACTGGAAGGATTGATGCTTAAGCTGAAACTCCAGTACTTTGGCCACCTGATGAGAAGAACTGACTCACTGGGAAAACACCCTGATGCTGGGAAAGATTGAAGGTGGGAGGAGAAGGGGACAACAGAGGATGAGATAGTGTGTTGGCATCACCGACTCAATGGACATAAGTTTGAGTAAACCCTGAGAGTTGGTGATGGACGAGGAATCCTGGCGTGCTGCAGTCCATGGGGTCGTAAAGAGTCAGACACAGCTGAGTGACTGAACTGAACTGAATAGTATAAACACAGGTTTTATATGCATTGGGAAACTAAAACATTTGTGTGACTCTTAATTGTAGTTGTCTGGAACTGAATTTGCAGTATCTCCAAGATGTGACTGCACTGGGGCTTCCCTGGTGGCTCAGCAGTAAAGAATCCACCTGTGAATACAGGAGACTTGGGTTTGATCCCTGGATCAGAAAAGATCCTCTGGAGAAGGGAATGATGACCCACTCCAGTATTCTTGCCAGGAAAATTCTATGGACAGAGGAACCTGGTGGGCTACAGTCCATGAGGCTGCAAAGAATTGGACACAACTGAGCTACTGAGCACACACAGGTGCCTGTATTAGTCAAAAGTAATTAAAACAAAACAAAACAAACAAACAAAAAAAACTCTTTATCTCATAGATACTGCTAAGTGGCTTCAGTCATGTCCGACTCTCTGCAACCCCAAGACGGCAGCCCACCAGGCTCCCCCATCCCTGGGATTCTCCAGGCAAGAACACTGGAGTGGGTTGCCATTTCCTTCTCCAATGCGTGAAAGTGAAAAGTGAAAGTGAAGTCGCTCAGTCGTGTCCAACTCTTAGCGACCTCATGGACTGCAGCCCACCAGGCTCCTCCGTCCATGGGATTTTCCAGGCAAGAGTACTGGAGTGGAGTGCCATTGCCTTCTCCCTCTCATAGATACAGAGAACAGATTGTTGGTTGCCAGAAGCAAGGGAGTGGTGTTTGAGCTAAATGGGTGAAGAGAGTTAAGAGATACAAATTTCCAGCTATAAATGTCATAAGGAAGTAATGTACAGTGTGCTTGCTACAGTTAATAATACTGTATTATGTATTTGAAAGTTCTTAGGAGAGTAAATCTTCAAAGTTCTCATTACAAGAAAACAATTTGGATCATATTAACCAGACTTTTTGGTGACATATTAACTAGAATTTTTGTGGTGATCATTTTATGATACATTCAAATATTTGATCACTGGGTTGTATACCTGAAACTAATATAATGTATGTTAATTGTACCTCAATTTTTAAAATATTGTGTATCCAGTTGAATATATGGTAGACTTATTAACACTACTTGACCCAACAAAACCTTGCTACCCTTTATTTATTTACTGGATGTATTTTTTAAATCTAAGTGATCCATTAATATCTGGAATGATTGGGGTAATAGAAGTACTCAAGTAAATGAGGTTCTTGAAAATTGACTATTTGTGAACCAAATATGGATATTTCATTGGCTGAAGTCTTCAGGATGTAATGAGAAAACGTGTTTCAGAAGAAATGGAAATATATCAGTATCCTATCATGGGAGAATCAGGCAGACTTCTATTTTCTAGCTATATTGTTTCCTGGTCACGTTTTAGAAAATTAAATAACAATAGTACAAAAAGACTGGAGAATTCTTAACACATATCAAAACGTGGAAAATTTCATCTGCAGTCATCAAATCTTAGACTCAAAGGGACATGAAAACTATCTTAATATTCTTCCCTCTGGTGGAGATTTGGTTGAAAGTTATGTAACCATATATATTATTATCTCTGTACATTTCTGTGTCCTTTTCTTAGCACACTCTTCTAACATCCAAATCAGAGTAATGTTTTAGAGTTTCTAAATAATGATTTTTTTCTGCAATAATCTACAGAAACATTTTGCATCTATTTTAATGACCTTTCTTTCTGGAAGGTCATTAGGATATCTCCTTTGTTTTGGTGGGACAAACCATATGTTTAGTAACCATTGATTAAGCTAGTATCATCACATTCTTTTTCTGCTTTATGTCTGCTTTTTGTGAGTTTACACATGTAATCCCATAAATACCAAAGCGAAAATCAATTCCTAGCACTCAAACTCTGATTATTAATGTAATTCCACCAATTCATTTGTTTCTAAAGGAGCTCAACATTCAAGATGCATAATTTAAATTGACATTGCCTAGAAATATGGTTCAAATAGCCGAGGAAGAATAAAACAAAATTCCAGACTATGAAATCTTATCCTGTCTCTATATATTCTAATAACTATAGACTTTGAAATGAAGTTAGATATAAAATTCCACACAATGAGAAATGGCAGCATGTTAAATCTGAAGGAGATTGATATCAAATTAGTACAGTATGTGTTACAAAATATGATCATTAATAATAGTCTGACTTGAATGTTTAAAGAAAATCTTTAGCAACCATTATCGACTCCCAGTCCTTTTAAACATTTTTCAAACTGCTAAATTTGACAAGGCATTGCTCTGCTAACCATGGACAGTAAATAACTGAAAGCATGGAATGTATCATTGGAGGACCTACTGTTGATGAAATCATCGTGATTTTTATAGCCTAGCTCACTTTTACAAGCAGAAGTGCTGCAAGGGTCAAAGCCCTGTTTCATGTCGTATGGCAATTGAATGAAGCTGAACACCCACCGTGAGACATTGAGGTGGCCAGCTGGCATGGCGGTGGTGGCTCTGCAATGTTGTTTTGCCCACCCACACAGTGGTCAAACCAGTAAATAAAGGACACAGCAGTAGTTTTATAAAATTACCAACTATAAACAAGTAACTCATTAGATAAAATTATTGATAACAAAAAAGAGAAAAAAAATTACACATAAATTTAAATATAAGCTTGAAACCTTTTCAGATTCAATGAACCGGCCAGAAAAAAAAAAAAAAAAAATCTCTTAAAATGCTATGTGAGACAATACAGTCTCCTACGTTCAAGTTTCAGCCAAGAAACTCCAGAAAAGAACTAAGATGTAACTACCAGTTTTAGCCATAATATTAACATATAAAACACTGTAGGATATCTTCAGTACCTTTCTTGGCATTCTAAAAACAAGCACTCTGTGAAGTAGAACAGGCTATACATTAAGTGGTCTGACATAGAACACTTATGTCATGCTCCAATTTCAGAACTTAAAACAAAAACCTGACATTCTCATAAATGAAAACCAGTGGGTGTCTGGGGATGATTTAAATAGTGTGGCGCTCCCTAGTTGACACTTTTACATGTTTAAAAAGAAATTTAATTTTACTTGCAAAAGAACTGTATTGCGTTTTCTAAATTGATTACAAGATGTATTAATAATTGTTTTTGTTCTTTGAATAATAAAATAACTAAGTTTTAAAAATTATTTTAACCAAAATTATAAACATAGGTTGAAAAAAATTGCTTTGGGTTAGATTAGGATGGGTCAAATGCTCTCATACAGAAACTGTATATTTTCTGTGAATAAAATTTCTAAAAAATTTCACAGGTAAAAAACATGATTTAATTTTTTTTTTCCACATAAAGAACTCAGGTGGTCTGCAACTTTAAGTTCCATTTATTCTATTGTTCAACCTCTGTTTACTTTTCATTTGTAGGGTATTTTGTACACATCTCTGCATGATATTTCTGCTGGCTTACATTTGTAAACTATCTGCAAGTTTTTCAAATAGGCTAGAAATTGTGATTCCCAGTGAATGCATGTGATCACCAAGATAAAAGATAATCAAAGAAAGTATGATTTTAAAATAGGTCAGATTCTATTACAAGAGTAAATTATTGACTCTTTATCCCCCTGTTTTGAAGTTTTATAGATAGCAATACAAGCGTAATGAAATTGAAGATTTTTTATAGAGTTACATGATTATAATTTTTTTCCTATAGCCTTCTTCAGTCAGGCCCACCTTCCTTCACAGTCTCAAATAATCAAGGTTTGTTTTTTTTGGTTTTTTTTGTTTTTTTTTTTAAATGACAACAGCAACCATGCAAAAATGCAAATTGTGAGGATCAAAGGAGGAGAAAAAAGAGGGTAGAGCAAATTGTCTTCTGCTGCTGCTGCTAAGTCGCTTCAGTCGTGTCCAACTCTGTGCGACCCCATAGACGGCAGCCCGCCAGGCTCCCCCATCCCTGGGATTCTCCAGGCAAGAACACTGGAGTGGGTTGCCATTTCCTTCTCCAATGCAGGAAAATGAAAAGGGAAAGTGAAGTCGCTCAGTCATGTCCGACTCTTAGCGACCCCATGGACTTCAGCCAACCAGGCTCCTCCATCCATGGGATTTTCCAGGCAAGAGTACTGGAGTGGGGTGCCATTGCCTTCTCCGAATTGTCTTCTATTAGCACATTTTAAGAGTTTTATTTATTATTGGCTGTGCTGGTCATCTTTGCTACCCAGGTTTTTCTCTAGTTGCAGCTAGCAGGGACTCCTGTCTAGTGTGGTACACAGGCTTCTCACTGTGGTGGCTTCTCTCTATTGCAGACTGCAGGCTCTAGAGCACAGGCTTCAGTAGTTGCTTTACTTGGGCTCACTCACTAGTGGGGCCTAGGGGTCTCTAGAGCATAGCAGCCATTGTGGTGCTCAGCCCAGTTGTCTGGTGATGTGTGTAATCTTCCTGGACCAGGGACCAAACCCATGTCCGCTGCATTGACAAGCAGATTCTTATCTACCAGACCACCAGGGAAGGCCCTATTAGTACATTTTGATTACAATTGGTGTGTCAACATGATTTTTTTTTTAAATCAAATTACCTTCTAAAGGTGTTGAAATTGCCATCTCTCTCCAAGTGAGGCTGAGATGCTGAATTCCTATAGTAAGTATACAACCTTGGACCCTGCCTTCAGCTATAGGTAGAAACAAAGGAGAAATGAAATTGAATTCTAAGTGATGTGAGTGAGGAAGCAAAGAATAGGTTGAAATGACCAGTGTTTGTGGGGGAAAGCACTATCTGCTAGACATCGTAATTTAGAGGACAAGAATGTAGCATCTAGAAAATTTTCTGGGAAAAGGTTCATAGGGAACTGGGGATTTTGTGGCATGCTACTTAAATGTTTAAATAAATATTTCTAAAATATACAAAATTCGGACTGATTATCAAAAAGAAACAGAAGGCCTGAGATATTGACTGAAGATAAGAAGGGACAGAGAAATGAGACTACAGGAAGCTGAGGTGCAAGGTGAATTTGATATGGAAGAATTTCTGGGTGTCAGTCCACAAGCTGAGAGCAGATGTGAATGGAGGCATGCAAGGAAAGTTGGCCTTTATGTAGGGTAGACTCAGCTTGCTCATGTGGAATGACAGTACTGAAAATAGAACTGGGAAATCTAGATTGTAATCTAGATTTGCTAATTACCTAGAAAATAATTTGGAAAAACATCACTGGAATGAAGTACCATCATCTGGAAATATTATGTCAACAGAGAAACACTAGGGCATATTCCGTTTTTAAATTCAATGTCAATAAAATGAGGTGGAATGAAGGAGAGGATCCCTGATATGACTATTATCCACAGTATATGGTTGTGATATGACATATATATGTCTGTGATATGACATCCACAGTATTTCTTAGGTAAAAATTGTGTATTTTTTATTAATATATATTTACCACTTTGGGGACTTCCCAGGTGTGTCAGACAGTAAAGAATCCACCTGCAATGCAGGAGACCAGGGTTCAATCTCTGGGTTGGGAAGATCTCTGAGAAGGGAATGGCTACCCACTCCAATATTCTTACCTGGAGAATCCCATGAACAGAGCAGCCTGGTGGGCTATAGTCCATGGGGTCGCAAAGAGTTGGACACGAATGAGTGACTAACATACACACACACCACTTTTAAATGACTTCATCATGATGTTATATTTTGATTGGATTTAATCTGTGTTGTTTTAAAAATCTCCTTTTCTACCACCCCCGTGAAAGCAAAGAGTACATTTTTTTAAACTGCATAACGTTTGAAACTGGACATTTTTTCTTCTTTTTGTAATACATATCCTTAAGTGGTTTAAAACAATCATTAGTTATGATTTATTTCTTGTATGTACAAAAAGTAAACTATTCTCTCACTGTAGTAGTAGTCCAAGATACCATATTGTAAATGACAAAGTATCTAGTTAACAAAAGAAACTGAAGTCATTAATAAGAAAAGCTGCTTTTCTGGAAACCCAAACATCTGAACAGCTAAGCTCTGAATAGAAATAAGCAATTTAAAGTTTTATGATAAGGCAAATATGTTTCTGTGACACCACTGGAGGTACATTTGTTGAACTTAATTCTTCATCTGGGAGGGGTAATCGCCTGCAGAGGGAATCCATCAGTGGGAATCCATCAGTCTGGGGTATAGACTGGGAAGGAGAGATGACAGAAAGAATGTTTTGTCTCATTTAAGGGTGGGAGCTAGAAGCTGATTCCATAGCCATTACAGAAATATCCTGTGCCTAAATAAAAAAAAAAATTTGATATTTTGCATTTTATGGTCCCTGAATTCTTTATGCAGGGTCTTTTTTGGGGGTTCACTTGCAGTGTTTTTTTTTTTTTCCTAGAAAAGAATGACTTTCTAGTATAAAGAATGACTTTACATAGGTGTTTTAGTGTAATTGGGAATGAACTAATCTGAATCTTAAGATTAAGCAAAAAGTATAAAATTAAGCTTCAAGTCATCATCTTTTTCCTTTTTCAGTTACTTCCTGCCAGGTTCCAGCAATCAGATTAAACTGAAAGTGTAAAATGCAATTAAACAGGCTTAAGAATTATTTAGGGCTTCCCAGATAGCACTAGTGGTAAAGAACCCACCTGCCAAAGCAGAAGACATAAAGAGACATGGGTTTGATTCCTGGGTCAGGAAGATACCCTGGAGGAGAACATGGCAACCCACTTTGGTATTCTTGCTTGGCAAATACCACAGAAAGAGAAGCCTGGTAGACTACAGTCCATGGGGTTGCAAAGAGTCGGACACGACTGAAGCAACTTAGCACACACATACTCAAGGATTATTTGCAAAAAATAAATACATAACCTGCTATGTGTAATCTATAAAGCAGTCCATCACAGAGCACATTACTATAAGAACAATGATTTTTTAAAAAATATTCTAATTGTAACTGTGTATTGCTAATCTGGTCAACTGCCTGAAACAATAGGATAAATACTTCATTTACTTAATAATCTATTTTTTTTGTAAATAATTTACATTTTCCGACAGTTATAAGTGAAAAATATGAAGTTAAGGAGAAAGCTAAGAAGTATTGTTTAAAAGCTCATGCATGTGATTATCATTCTGTTCTTGTTTTTGGTTGCTTATTTTAGCTGTTTAAACCCAAATTTAGAAAATGCTTGTATGTCAAACACTGTTTTTTCATGTTCTCCTGTTTCAGATGTAGTTAGTTTCCCCTTCTGGCATCTCATTGTAGCTACAGAAGCGTGACAGCCATTAAAGGAAATAGCTGCAGAGAAGAAAAGTGTAAGACTTTCAAATACAATGAAAATGGTTAACTACTCAATTTGACAGTGTGCCCCCACAAGTAAGATTTTTAGTTATAATATTTTGAAAGGAAAGAAAATTTACTGAACAAATAGGACATGATCCAAATGTTTTATAATTTTAGGAACAACCTCAGGTAGTAATGCAAGTGATGGTACTTAAGATAATTATTTTTCAAGCTAATGATCATTTTACCCAAAAAAAAAAAAAAAATCACACTACATCTTTCTATTGCTTTGTACTAATGCATCATTTAAAATTGCCATAAAATGTCTTCTTGGGATGGTAGAGAATCTGCCTGCAATGCAGGAGACCTGGGTTCAATCCCTGGGTCAGGAAGATCCTCTGGAGAAGGGAATGGCAACCCACTAGTATTCTTGCCTGGAGAATCCCATTGACAGAGGAGCCTGGCAGGCTATAGTCCATGGGGTCACAAAGTGTTGGACATGATTGAGTGACTTTCACTAGAAGTGGGGATTCCTAGAATGCATCTTTTAAAATTGCCATAAAGTCTTCTTGGCACAGCAGTGGCAGTGATATTTCTTGTGGTGCTGATAACTACGGTAACTTTTTCAAGTAATATGTTTTAAAACATCACTGAATACAGTAGCATCTTGTTATATCCTTACTCATTGGTGGATGAAACTTTCAAGAGTCTATAAAATACAGTCATAACTATCATTAAAATGTGGATAATTCAAAGAACATATCAGTATAGAATCTCATTAATAATGCTCTGGAGTTTATGCATCAGAGCATCCTACATTGAAATGATAAGGCCAGACCCTTAGGCTTTATACCTCCCACTTGCTCAGCCACCCGATAAAAATGTGAGCTGCTGTGGGAAGGAGTGTCCTCAGCAGGCGGCTACTTGCAGCTGAGACAGTCCTGAGGAAGTTGCTGACAGGTAGAGGCTGTCAGCAGACTCTCCTCTGTGGCCTGAGAGTTCTTCCTTGAATTGGGATTTAGAAAGTGGATTTACACATCTGTCACAAGGGTGGTAATACTGGAGAGTGTAGAAAGAGGTCAGATTCTGGACATATTTTAAAAGGTGGGGCTGATATAGTTTCCTGAGGGATTAGAAGTGTGCAATGAGAAAAGTAGTTGACAGGAAGAGCACTAGATTAGATATTTTTACCAAACTAAATACATGAAGGGTGACTTTTTTTTTTTTTTTTTTTTAAGGAGTATATTTGGAGGGTAGAAAAATGAAAAGTTCTGTTTGGGGCATATTAAATTTGAGCTGTGTATTAAATATCTCATGCAAAATATCAAATTTAGATTTAGATGTATGGGGTTAGTCAGGAGATTAGGGGTGGAAATGTAAATTAGGGCATTTTTACAGTTATAAGATTGGACAGAGGTTAAGACAAGAAAGGCAAAAATACTAGATGCTTGGGGCTGGTGCAATGGGACGACCCAGAGGGATGGTACGGGGAGGCAGGAGGGAGGAGGGTTCAAGATGGGGAACACGTGTATACCTGTGGCGGATTGATGTTGATATATTGGCAAAACCAATACAATATTGTAAAGTTAAAAAATAAAATTTAAAAAAAAGTGTTGCAAAAATAGAGGCAACACTTAGAGTTAATCCAACATTTAAACATTGGAGTGATGAAGAGGATCCAGAAAGGCGACTAAAAAAAATTTCCAATGAAATGATGTAAAACAAGAGAAGGAGCCAACTGAGGAAGATATTTCAGGTTGGGAAGATAGATATCAAGATGTTTCTAAATCACTGAATCTGTTTTTCATGTTATGATGGAAAAACTCTCCCTTGATTAACAAGGAGTACAGCTAACTTTTAAAGTGCAACATTGTTCAAATATGGCATTTTCTCTATGGAAATGAATGACTAAGCAATAACCATTGGCTTTCACAAAGTTGTATTTAACTTTGAATTGTATTTAAATGTGAATTAACTTTGACAAAAAAGAGAGTTTAATATGCTTAACTGTAGTGATTGTCTAGAAAAACATTCCAAATCCAGTCAAAATATATTCTCCTAAATACACAAAAGCTGTGTTCTCTGCATAAGTCTCTGCTTGGTCAGTAGCTAATGTTACATGAATGCCTTGCTTATGAAGGAATTTTGGGGGATTGATATATCTAAAAAAAAAATGTTAGCTTAGGTTTTCCTTTTTTGCTTTTATTCTTTTGTGTTAAGTGCATATGTAAAACTGAATCTCAAAACAAATTTGTAGATATATTTAAATTATTTTTTAATAATAAGTTATTTTAAAGTTTATTTAATTAAGAAATTGAACATGAAAACCATTTGAGATTGTCAAGAGAACTTAAATTTTTTTTACAAGCATATTAAATACATACCCACTTAGCACTTGGGCAAATATTATAATGCAGTATTTTCACTCTAAACGAATAGTGTTGTCTTAGATATACTGAAAGTACAGTAGCAGGCTACATTCGGAATAACTACTTTTAAATGTGAATATAAAAGAAATAATGAAAAAATATTTTGCTTATTTAAGAAAAAGCATCACCTGTATAATATTTATTGACCATTAGTTTGCCTACCTTCAAGGATATAAATAAAGTTAGTATATTTTACTCTTTCCATGCTGATATTTAGATTTAATAATTCTTGAAACTTATTTTTCACATCCCTGTATAAAATTAGGTTCTAATTCCTGTTTTTTCAGTAACACAGTATTTATTGAAAAAAAATATTTGTTATGAGGAACAGCATTATATGTTAATTACTATATAACCACAATGTACCCTGGAAAAACTTTCAAATTAAAATATTTATTTAAGTAAACCAAAATTATATTTGGATATGTTCAATCAGACTGGCATTTGTTTCTGGTGGAAATACTTGTTTAAGTTTCAATTTGTTAAAGGTTGTTTCAATTACAGTATTGTTTACATTTAAGACAGTGAGGGTAATATGAAATTTTTGTAATTTGCAAAGACATATTGCAAGTTAAAATGTAGTTTACCCATGAAATAACCTCGGCATGATTGGAATTTACTTTAAATTGTGAAAATTGTGAAACTTTGCCATAACTCAGTAAGTAAGGTCCAAAAATTCAACTGTACAAAATATGGGGTAGTTGAATTACAATGTTACCAAAAAAATTGTTTTTTAGTTAGTTTCCCAGTGACTACATGGTAAAAGCAAAAGGGAAAGTTTGTTTTTATTTATTAGGCCAACTGGGAAAAGGACTGATTGTTACAGACAAAAATGTAACCAAAAAATGCACCCTATACTAAACTAAGAAAGATTGAAATGATCATGAGACAGTCATTTGCTAACACTTCCTTCTGTTACCCCATCACGAAGAAGAAATTAGCTTTCACCCAACCTGCTCCTTTTGGGGAACTTGGGCAAGACAGAGTATTGGTGTTAGTCATCAATATCAATACCAATTAGTGATATTCATCAATATCAATATCAAAATCTGTATTTTGATACTGTGGATGTTCTACTGTAATTTGAAATACCATCGACTCAACACTCTTTATTTGTACACTCATCATCTCGTTTATTGCCAAGGTTTATTTAGTTGACCTAACTGGCTTGTGAATTATAATATCCCCTTCCTCATTGCCTTCCAGAGTGTTAATTAACAAGAAAGGTCTTTCCAAACTAAAGGATAGCCTTTCTGAGAAGAACATATGAAAGAGTTGTACTTCTCTAAGGAAAAATCTTTATTTTGGGGGTCTCCAAAATCACTGCAGATGGTGACTGCAGCCATGAAATTAAAAGATGCTTACTCCTTGGAAGGAAAGTTATGACCAACCTAGACAGCACATAAAAAGCAGAGACATAACTTTGCCAACAAAGGTCCATCTAGTCAAGGCTATGATTTTTCCAGTAGTCATGTATGGATGTGAGTGTTGGACTGTGAAGAAAGCTGAGCACCGAAGAATTGATGCTTTTGAACTGTGGTGTTGGAGAAGACTCTTGAGAGTCCCTTGGACTGCAAGGAGATCCTACCAGTCCATCCTAAAGGAAATCAGTCCTGAATATTCATTGGAAGGATTGATGTTGAAGGTGAAACTCCAATACTTTGGGCACCTGATGTGAAGAACTGACTCATTAGAAAAGACCCTGATGCTGGGAAAGATTGAAGGCAGGAGGAGAAGGGGACGACAGAGGATGAGATGGTGATGCCATCACTGACTCTATGGACATGAGTTTGAGTAAACTCCGGGAGTTGGTGATGGACAGGGAGGCCTGGCCTGCTGCAGTCCATGGGGTCGCAAAGAGTCGGACACGACTGAGCGACTAAACTGAACTGAACTGAACTGAAGGAAAAATCTAAACAGATGGTGTATGTTTGTTTCTTCCTCATTTGTAAGGTATGGAGAATATATTTTATTAAAACTATGTTAAAGAGTCTTGTTTGCTATATTTTATTTTAAAAAGAAAAAAAAAAACACTAGAAAGAAGCTGATTTGATGTGATGTATGGCAGAAACCAACACGACGTTGTAAAGCAATTATCCTCCAATTAAAAAATAAAATTAGCGTGCTATCCCAATTTTTTTCTCCATTTACTATTTCTTCAACATATTCTGGGGCCTATGGTAGCTAATGAGGATACAAATATGAATAATTCACAGCCTTTGTGCCCAAGCTGCTTAGAGTCTAGGTGCAGTGAAAACCTGAAAAATTGGAATGTGTCATACAGGCTGTAAAGGAAAAGTCGCAAGATTGAGTAGTGCCACTAAGGAGCAAGTAGATTTGAAGGTAGAACAGACCTAAACATCATGTTTGAAACAGTTTTCAAAATTAAATCCTGGCAAGTAATAAAATAGATTAATAATTTGATTTCTTTAAGTTACCATTTATAATAGATCAGCAATTCTTTCAAAGTCAGGTAAAAATAAAATCCTTACTACCTTTAACTAAAAGGAAATTAAGGAGGAGATGGGGAGAGATCATGGGCAAAACTATTTCAGTTCTTTCTGATATATGGGGCTCTGGTATACTTACACTAGGGATTCATGAGACACACAGCCTGCATTCTCATAATGAAAAGATGATTATATTTCACATACCCCTCCCTTAGGGGAGAAAACATTGTTTAAAATCAGGTTAGCCAGCAAATACAATTGCTTAATTTCATCATGGGTTTGGAACCCAAGTGTAGCTTTATAGCCATATTAGCAAGCATTAGTTTTGGTGTGTTTTTCTACCAAATCCTTTTAACATTTCTTTGGGGAGACGAAAATACAGATTATCAGATTTCTTTTAATGCCTTTATCCACTGTGTCTATAACCAATTTCAAGATGAAAATGCCAGAGAGACTTTATGATAAATAGCATCACTGTGCTCTGGGATATTACACAATACAAACTATAAATCACCATCCTCAGAGTGGCTCCATCTTTTGTTGTTGTAATTTTACTAGCTTCTAGCAGTTAAAGCAGCAAATAGAGGTGAATTAAAAAGTCTGCAAAGTACTGAGACTATCGATAACTCTATTCTGGTCTGAATTTCCCTGTCTCTCAGTGTTCAAATTTAGAGTGTATTTATTTAAGGAAAATGTCTTAAGAAGAGCATTCAACACACACTCCTTTTAAGTCATGTTGAACACAGTGCTCTTGCATTACCTACATTTGCTCCTGTTTCAAATCTGAATTCTTTTTCTAAAACATTTGTTATTATTTTAATTTGTTCCATTTAAATTATTAAATCATACTATATGACACACAACACCAATTAACAAGATCTTAGTAAAGGCCACAGATAAAGATTTGAATTATTAAATAAACAAATATTAGTTTCCTTGCAAAATTTCCCCCTTATATCAATAAATAACACTTTTTCAGTTCCCACTCTCTTACCAATTTATGTATAATTAAACACTCTCTTCAGGTGCTTCTCATGCTTCCTTGACTGCCTTCTTTGTCTTTTATTGATTTTCCTTCTCTTCCTATGTTATAAATATTAGTGTTACCTGAAATGTGGTGCTTTTCCCTATACTCATCTCTACACTTTTCCTGAGCCATTTTGTCTGCTCCTAAGTTTTCAGTATATTTCAACTCTGTAAGCCTATTAAAATTATAATCTTAGACAAGTCTTCTCTTCTAAAATCTTCAAAGACTGTATACCTCAATTTGATATTCAAATATTTTACAACATAGGTTTCAAACATTGGTTACGTCCTTCATTTTCCAATTTGATGTGGAAATTCCAGTTTTTTTCATTTACACATTATATTAATTGAAACGTTCTCAAGAGATAAAATCAGGAGTGTTGCATGGAAGGAGAAAAACCTTGTTTCAACCTTGTTCCAAAGAGAATGTAATATATGTATTTTTGGCTCATTCCATTCAAACAGTATCTATTCTAACAATTAGTCAATAATTGAATTATTAAACAATTACTTTGATAGTCTTTATGGAATAATCTTATCTGTTCTGTTCTTTATTGTATTTGAAATATCTGACTGATGAATTATGTATATTATTCCCTGCCAATAATATGTAGTCTTAAAATATTATAGTTCACTATTTCTAATGGATGCTTAATGAACTATCACAAACAGAAATTAATTCATGTATTGATTCAGTTTACAACTTTATACTGCTGTTCATTTTCATAAACATGAATATCTTTACGGCAGAACTGGTGAAAAATAACGCGTTAAAAAAAACTTTAAGAACCACTTAATTTTATAGTGTTTTGGAGCGATTTTTATAAGCAGATGAACTATCATTGGTCAGTGAAGGACATTCTCTGAATGTAGATGTTTATTTATCGAAAATTACTGATGTGTTAATCCAGAGCAACGTCACTGAAACAGTAGTTTAAGAGCTGGAGACAGTTCTCTAGTGGAGAGAAGTTTTGGACATTTTGAACTCCATTATTCTTCATCATTTTGTGCTATAGTCTTTTATTATTTTGGCAAAATAAACTTTCAGTTGCCTCTTATGAAATTAATTACTTGATTACAAATTCTTGTGTCATAAGTTCTTTTTTGCTGCTGTTGTTGTTTGCCTGTGTGCTTCTGACTTCAAATCCTTTGGGTCAGCACTGGTAAAGTTATCACAAAAATCATTGTATAGAAGGATGGGTTAATAGGAAAAAAAAAAAGAAAAGAAATAGCTTAATCGCTAGCCCAACTGAACATGGGCAGTGTTTGGGAGATGGATTTTAAAATTGTGAAATCAAACTGAAACTGCAAATTTTGTTATATTCAAAAATGATATACTACACAATTTTTTGAGATATTTGTTGTTCAGTAACTAAGTCATGTCCAACTCGTTGAAACCCATGAACTGCGGCTTGCCAGGCTTTCCTCTCTGTCGCTATCTCCAAGAGATTGCTCTTAACTCATGTCATGTCAGTGATGCCATCCAGCCATCTCATACTCTGTTGTCTGCTTCTCCTCTTGCCCTCAATCCTACCCAGCATTGGGATCTTTTCTAATAAGTCGGCTCTTTGTGTCAAGTGGCCAAAGTATTGGCGTTTCAGCTTCAACATCAGTCCTTCCAATGAATATTCAGGACTGATTTCCTTTAGAATTACCTGGTTTGATCTCCTTGTAGTCCAAGGGACTCTCAGGAGTCTTCTTCAACACCACAGTTCAAAAGCATCGATTCTTTGGCACTCAGCCTTCTTTATAGTCCATCTCTCACATCCATACATGACCACTGGAAAAACCATAGCTTCAACTAGATGGACTTTCGTTGGCAAAGTAATATCTCTGCTTTTTAATACACTATCTAGGTTGTCATGGCTCTTCTTCCAAGGAGCAAGTGTCTTTTAATTTCTTGGCTGCAGTCACCATCTGCAGTGATTTTGGGAAGATGAGGTAGTGGCAACAGCAGGGCTGTCTTAGATTATCATCTTAGCTTCTCTTGGAGTCTACTCTGCCAGCTTTAGATATATTCAGAGATAACAATAAAAGTTTTCCAAGTTTTATTGCAGTGATTTTTAATTCATTTAAGGAGCTTTGGCTCTCTCTGTGGAATTTTTCTGAATATAAAAGAAGCCTTCTACCCATTAAGATGAAGCCCATATAAATTTAACAGATATTATCGTGACAACGGGGTAGTTAATAACGTACATAAAGATGAAGTGTTGTCATGTGAGTTAATGATGGCTGAGTCAGCCAGCCAGTGGGTTCAAGGCCTACGGCCCCAGTGGGAAAGAAATCTGGCTCCACATGCAACACCAAGAAATCTCCACCTCATATAGGGCATTGGGTAGACTGTGGACATTGGGTGGACCAAAACCCTAGTTTAATTGAGCTATCAGCAACAACTTCTATGCTCAAAGAACAGAAAATAAATTTATCTGGCTTATTATTATCTGGCTTACAATGAGAGTCACTCAGTTGCACCATGCCCCATATCTCTCACTCTTCCTCCAGCATGACATCAATTACTTTAAGATGAATGATGATTCGGTGTGGCAGCAAGGTGAACTGAAGACTTACATACCCATGGAGTGTGCTGAAGACCTTTGGGGATAGGTTATCTCATGTGGTAAGAGTGGGAGCCTATATGCATGACTTTAGCCCATGGAGTTTGGACATGATTCCTAGTAAAAAAGTTAGGTAAACATGGTCTTAAAGGTGAGGATTATAAGATCCTGTTGGACTAACTCAGTGTACTTTTATTACTTTTATATCTGAATCTATCAAACAAACTCATGTGCTATATGCTTATACTTCTCCATCATGTAAGTACCATACAGAATTCCTCTGATTGAGAATGTCCAACAATAAAAAACTACTAACAAGGCAAAGTCTGTGTAGTCAGAGCTATGGTTTTTCAAGTAGTTATGTATGGATGTGAGAGTTGAACTATAAAAATTCTGAGTGCCAAAGAATTGATGCTTTTGAATTGTGATGCTGGAGAAGACTCTTGAAAGTCCCTTAAACAGCAAGGAGATCAAACCAGTCAAAGGAAATCAACCCTGAATATACATTGGAATGACCTATGCTGAAGCTGAAGCTTCAATACCTTGGCCACCTGATGGGAAGAGCCAACTCATTGGAAAAGACCCTGATGCTGGAAAGACAGAAGGCAGAAGGAGAAGGGGATGACAGAGGATGAGATGGTTGGATGGCATTACTGATTCAATGGACATGAGCTTGAGCAAGCTCCAGGAGATGGTGAAGGACAGGGAAGCCTGGCATGCTGCAGTCCATGGGGTCACAAAGAGTCGGACATGACTGAGTGACTGAACAACAGCAAAACAAGCAAACTCATCTGCCATTTGTTTCTAGTTGGTAAACCAGAATTTAGTGTGACCATTTCCATCCCTGATATCTAAAACTTTTACTCTTCAGTTGATCTCTCAATCACCTCCTGAATTGTCTTGGCAAATCAGAACCTCACTGGTCCCGAGCATGATGTAATCACAGCATTGCCAGCAGGAATGACAGATAAACACTTACATAATTCAAATGGCTGTTCACCAAGTAATGTTTCTAGAGACCACATGGACACATTCATAATGATTAACTCTTGCTGGCAGTCAAGAAAAATCACTTATATTTTTGGACAGCCTCCTGAACTGCAAAAATAAGACCTAGTGCCTTACTGGAGTTTTGGGATATGGAGACAAGGCATGCATCAAGGCCTTCTTTTTGTTCTTTATATTGGCTGATCCACAAAGAAGATCCTTTCAGTGGGACCCAAACTAATATGCTGTTTGAAACCTGTCCATCTAGTTGTGGTGTGCTCTTTGTCTTTGTGGTGCCCCAACATAAAGTAGCTTTTTTGGGCTCTAGGTCTCTGACTGACAGTTTTGCTTAATAAACTCTCAAACAAAAGGAGAGCACTTACTCCTAAAGGTACTTCCTAGGCTTTTGGATTTATTGCTTCCCTAACATAGCTCTCAAGTATACTCCTTTTGAAAGCAGCTCTTATATTGTTACTGAGACATTACTTTGCCAACAAAGGTCCATCTAGTCAAGGCTATGGTTTTTCCAGTGGTCATGTATGGATGTGAGAGTTGGACTGTGAAGAAGGCTGAGCGCCTAAGAATTGATGCTTTTGAACTGTGGTGTTGGAGAAGACTCTTGAGAGTCCCTTGGACTGCAAGGAGATCCAACCAGTCCATTCTAAAGGAAATCAGCCCTGGGTGTTCTTTGGAAGGAATGATGCTAAAGCTGAAACTCCAGTACTTTGGCCACCTCATGCGAAGAGTTGACTCTTTGGAAAAGCCTCTGATGCTGAGAGGGATTGGGGACAGGAGGAGAAGGGGACGACAGAGGATGAGATGGCTGGATGGGATCACCGACTCGATGAACATGAGTTTGGGTAAACTCTGGGAGTTGGTGATGGACAGGGAGGCCTGGCGTGCTGCAATTCATGGGGTCACAAAGAGTCGGACACGACTGAGTGACTGAAGTGAACTGAAGTGAACTGAAGAGTTGTCAAAACTGAAGGCCTGACCCAAACAAGGGAGCTTTGTGATTCTCTTGCTTGATATTCCCATGATGGAATAAATCAACTTGTACTCAATAACCAACAAATATAAATAACCAAAAAAGCATTACTTGTCCATTGGAATTGGCATATTCAAAATAGAACTTGCCTAGCCCAGGGACATCTTGACATTACATGAAAAAGTAGCAGTAAACTCCTTCTCTGCCACGCGGAACAAATCTCAGGTTCATGAGGGCCCTTAGTTCACCAAGGCTCCTTCAATGCCTGGGCTAGATTTAGTGATGATTCACCTTAGTTGAAACCCACTATTGTCACAGGGTCAGTAGAATCAGCTTTGTATAGCCCCAAACAATCCAGATCACTCTGCTTAGTGGGCAGGACTCAGGACCATTCTCATAGTTCTGACTGGTCCTTTAATGAATCTTGTTATACTGTATGGACTCTTAGCTTGTTGCCCATGGCTCAGGTGCTTTATTTGCCACATTGAAGATGGCAGAATGGCAGATTAAAGAGATTCCTTTTGGGGACCATGAACTCTGGAAACAAATGTTGGCTGCTTCTCAGTCCATCTGGGTCACTTATGCAGATGCTCAGAGTAGGAGATAGTTCCATGATAAATCAAACTGGCAGTAAGCTGGTGCACAAGGCTATGCCACTCCAATTGTCATCATTACTGCCTGAGCCTATCAATCTGGGAGACAGGCAACATACTTAGTATTATATGTGGCGTACTGAGAAGGACTCCACGTTTTCCTTTTGTCTCTGACCCAGGAGTTTTATGTCCTCTACCAACATCCATGGAACTCTAGCAACCTAACTTGTTCACTTGCAAATAGCATAAAATCTTAGACCTTTCACAAATCTTGACACCTGCAGATAGGCATTTTAAAATTTGTGATTCAGCAGATTTTTTAGTTTTCATGTTTGCGTTGTGAAATGTCGTGTGTGCATCAGCATGTGCACATGCCTTGCTGTTTCAGTTCACAAAAGCTATTTATAAAATCTCATTCTGAGTGTGTATAAAAATGGGAACTTTTGGACTATTACAAAGAGTAACTTTCAAAATATGCTTTGTAGACACAAGGCTAACTAAGAACAAGCTAAATATTCCCTCCAAGTAAACTCTTGCATGAATACAAGCTAAATCTTTAAGATTGCTGTTATTTATTTAAGAACAAAGATACTTCAAACACCTTATATTCGTATCAAGCACTAAGTAATCATAGGTAAAAAGATCTATTATCATCACATAGCATTTTCTTATTACTGTTTTTTCTACCTGTTAATATGTTACTTATTTCTAAGAATTATCAAGTTTTTAATGCACTTATTTTTTCAAAAACAATTGTCTTTATGAAATATGGTAAGTGAATTAGTGAAAGTAAAATACTGAATTCAAACTGAGTGGGTAGGATTTGAAAATCTATGATTTAAATTATTGTTAATAACAAAGAATTTTACTCAAAATTGTATTTCTTTTTCCATTAGAAATAGACTTATTAGATCTACTGCCATGAAAACTAATGCATTCCATTCACCAGAACAAATGACAACTATGGGCTGGTTTTCATTGCCATAGAAAACAGATGAAAATTTCAAAGTTAGCTTTTTTGGATTGGTTCCTGTATATGCAGTACCAACTGAAAACTCACCCCATCCTTGAAGATGGAAAGGTAAACACTCCCTCAACGTTTTGTGATTCATTTATCATTCATGATAAATGAATAATGGAACGGATGTTTTATACAGATGAATACTCTTTTCCTCTCTGGAAGAGGCAATGAATGAACAACCCTTCACTATCATTTGTTCAGTGTCAGACAGAGCACTTGGAGGGAAGTTTCATGCAACAGGGTTTTATGGGAAGAAAACATCTTTTGACTTTTTTTTTTTAATGTTTGGGAATCATTTTATATGTTGGCCTATTTTCCCTCCCAGAAATTGGTTACATGGTAAAGTATTTTCACACATACTGTGGTTCTAGCATTGCCAGTTGAAAAGTGTTTTGCCATTATTTAATGCCTTGTTATTCAGTTTTAGCAACTTCTCTGTGGGGTTATGCAACATAATGGAATTGCCTTTATTTTTAATAAATAAATTTTTAAATACATTTTTAAATAAATAAATAAAATTTAAAAATCCCATGGGCAGAGGACCTAGTTGGCCACAGTCCATGGGGTCACAAGGAGTCAGACACAACTTAGTGACTAAAACTCCCACCACCATCAAAAGTCAATTTCACTTTTGTATAAGAGGATAGCAAAGCAGAGTTCATTGCAGAGTTCTCTGAAGGATTTGCTCCACTATTTTGTTCTCTGTCTGTACACGATATGCCAAGTAAAATGTCGAACTATTTTTTTATCTGTTATTTTCTCATTTATTTATTAGACCCTGTTTTTACAAATTAGACAGCCTAGTAGTCTTCCTTTACTGATACAGATGCCATATTTTCATGAAACCTTAAAAATTACTAGTTATTGTACCAAGTTTGTATATTTATACCAAGTTCATTATTACTCCACCTACATTCAAAATGGGCATGACACTTTAAGTTATCACTTGTAGATGTGTAGTTTTAACATGACTGACTTGCTGTGTTTCTGAAAGAAGTAACAGAAAAAGCCTAAAACATATAACTGTCAGAATATTTGACCATTTGGATCCTATCTCCATATTCCCTTCAAACTTAAACATAAGATTCATGACCATTGAGCTTTCTCTGTTTATTTAACTGACTGTCCAAATGGCTTAGAATAGTGTATGGAGTATAGTAAGTATACGAGTACACAAGCATCTACACTTTGAGTTTACAAAGCGTGAGTTAAAAGTCAGCAAAAGAGACATAGATGTATAGAACAGTCTTTTGGACTCTGTGGGAGTGGGGAGATGATTTGGGAGAATGACGTTAAAACATGTATAATATCATATAAGAAACGAATCACCAGTCCAGGTTCAATGTAGGATACAGGAAGCTTGAGGCTGGTGCACTGGGATGACCCAGAGGGATGGTATGGGGAGGGAGGTGGGAGGGGGGTTCAGGATGGGGAACACGTGTACACCCGTGGCAGATACATGTCGATATATGGCAAAACCAATACAATATTGTAAAGTAAAAAAAAAGTCTAATTGCCTTTTCCCATTATAATTAATTCCTACTCAAGGAAAAGTAAATATTGATAAAGTTATCCCATTTCAAGAAGTAAGAATTCTTCTAGAAAAATTGCTATTAAAAACTTGTTGATTCCTTTTTTATTTCAGAAGTACTGGAATTTCTATGAAGAATACTCCTGTGATGTTTACACAATGAGACCTTTAACCTTTGCTTTTTTAAAAAATATGACCTTAATTAAATAAGCTTTATTAAGTTCTACAAATGGAGCTTCTCTTTCAGAAAGATTATAATCACTTATGAGCTTCACCAAGAATCAGTAGGATAGTGATTATACTTCAAGTAAAGAAAACTACAATCCACAAAATCAATTAAGACTTTCTTGAACCTAAACTAACTGATACTTCTCCTGAATGCTCAAATAAGAATAACTCTAACTTTCTTCTGGTGGTTATTCTTTTATAATTCAGTTTAGGATCAAAGAGGCCAAAAAATGAAAATATAAAACAAAAAACTCCCTTTTATTGAGTTATGTATCAGTTGAGAATTGCTACAAAAGAGTAAAATGGGAGATCAAAACATAATCTTCCTGATCAGTGATCAAACCCACATCTCTTATAGTCTTCTGCATTGATAGCTGGGTTCTTTACCACTAGCACCACCTGGGAAAATACTTTATTCCTCAGTAAAAGAGAAATATAGTGAAAAAAAGGTAAATATAATTCTAGAAGATGGCTTTTTATCTCTGGGAGAGTGGGCTTCCTTATAGTTAGGATAACTACATTATTTAGTATTTCAACCAGGGAAGAAAAAAGGAGTAATGTTATTAATTACAGTGAGCATAAATTGAGACCATCCTGACAAACTAAGACATATGTTTACACTATTTGTAATGAACCACAGACTTCAACAAATGCACCCATGCTACAACAGACTCTGTGAATGATCCCAGACCTCTCTTCTGAAAGCAAACCATTTTTGCTTCATGCTGGAAAGAAGAAAAGAACACATATTCTCAGCAGGCAGATTTTTCTCCCAAGAAGGGAAGAACTGAGCCCAAACTTGTCAGTTTATTTTCCCAAATTTACTGTGCTGAGTCTCTAATGTCAGAGGGGATTGACAAGGAGGGGCAATGAGAGGTTGGGGGTTTCACACCAGTGAATATCTCTCCATGTGGAAGATAACATCAGGAGGGAATCACAGGTGTTCTTCCCTCAGCCCTCAAAACCTTCTACTACTTTCCAAGCATCAATCCTTATATATTCGGGACAAGTTTGGTACTTCACAAAAAGGGTGTTTTAGTAGAAAACAAAGAATTAGACTAGATTCTCAGCTTTTGTGTTTCCCAAAACTAATATCAAAAAAACAAAGTTTATTGTAAAAAATTTATATAAATAAATAATACATTACCAGTTAGAGACTGTTTTCATAGCCTCTAACCATGGAGAGGAAAGAAAAAAAAAAATTGATGGAAACAAGATGGTTAGATACTGATATGTGACCATAAGAAAAGTTTGTGCTTCCCACCCTACAGAACATGATCCTGGCTTGAGGGTAGAAGGAGGAGGCAAAATAAGAAACCCAAGGTTTATACACATGAGAAAAGGTAAGACATTGCCTTATTTCTTGAATGAGGGCTTAGTGAATCTTTATGCCCAGCAGTTAAACAGAATAAAAATATTGCATGAAATAAGCCTAGGATAGAATGTGAAATAGTACTTTTTTTTTTTTTTTTTTCCTGAGCTGCAAGGTAAGTCACAGAGAACCAAAGACATTTTCAACATTTTGTTTGAGAAAATGAAATGGGACAACAATGGCGAGATGAGATGAGGATACACATTAATGTTCAATCACCTTCCATTCCTTCCGAACAGCAATATATTAAGTCCCTAGAAATTATAGCAGTCCTAAAGAGAAGGAAGTAGATCTTCAACTACTAATATGATTTTGTCTCTTTAAAAAATAATAGAGTAGGGGAAAATTGAGCCATGGGAAAACAAAGTTATATTCATTGTTGTTCAGTCGCTCAGTCATGTCCGACTCTGTGACCCAGTGGACTGCAGCATGCCAGGCTTCCCTGTCCTTCACTATCTCCCAGAGTTTGCTCAGACTCATGGCCATTGAGTCTGTGATACCATCCAACCGTCTCATCCTCTGTCACCCTCTTCTCCTCCGGCCCTCAGTCTTTCCCAGTATTGGGGTCTTTTCCAATGAGTCAGCTCTTCACATCAGGTAGCCCAAGTACTGGAGCTTCAGCTTCACCATCAGTCCTTCCAATGAATATTCAGGGTTGATTTCCTTTAGGATTGACTAGTTTGATCTCTTTGTAGTCCAAGGGACCCTCAAGAGTCCCAGCACCACAGTTCGAAAGTATCAATTATTTGGTGCTCAGACTCCTTTATGGTCCAACTCTCACATCCATACATGACTATTGGAAAAATCATAGCTTTGACTACGCAGACCCTTGTCAGCAAAGTGATGTCTCTGCTTTTTAATAAACTATCTAGGTTTGTCATAGTTTTTCTTCCAAGGAGCAGGCGTCCTTGAATTTCATGGCTGCAGTTACCATCCATAGTGATTTTGGAGCCAAAGAAAATAAAGTCTGTCACTATTTCCATTATTCCCCATCTATTTTTCATAAAGTGATGGGACTGGATGCCATGATCTTTGTTTTTTTGAATGTTGAACTTTAAGCCAGCTTTTTCACTCTCCTCTTTCACCTTCATCAAGAGCCTGTTTTGTTCCTCTTTGATTTCTGCCATTAGGGTGGTGTCATCTGCCTATCTGAGGTTATTCATATTTTCTCCGAAGTGTCGGTTCCAGCTTATGCTTCATCCAGCCTGGCATTTTGCATGATGTACTCTGCATATAAGTTAAATAAGCAGAGTGACAATATACAGCTTTGATGTACTCCTTTCTCAATTTTGAACTAGTCCATTGTCCCATGCCCAGTTCTAACTGTTGCTTCTTGACCTGCATATAGGTTTCTCAGGAGGCAGGTAAGGTAGTATGGTATTCCCATCTCTTTAAAAATTTTCCACAGTTTGTTGTGATCTACATAGCCAAAGGCTTTCAGCATAGTCAATTAAGCAGAAGTAGATGTTTTTTTGTTTGTTTTTTCTGAAATTCCATTGCTTTTTCTATGATCCAATGGATGTTGGCAATATGTTGACTCTTCACATTTATGGATTCTTGGCACATTTCGAATGATCTTCCCATATTTGGATAATTTGAAGTATTCACCCCCAAAAGAAGTAAAATGTTTCTCTTGCAGTCTCTCTTGTACATGCACAGGAATGTGACCAGGATTTATGAATGAGATAAAGGCTTTCATTTGGAAATGAGCATTGTTAGGAAGTGGCCAGACATTTAGTCATTCAGTTATGTCCGACTCTTTGTGAAACCATGGACTGTAGCCCACCAGGTTGCCTGGAAAATTCCATGGAATTTGGAATGGGTTGCCGTTCCCTTCTCCAGGGGATCTTCCTGACCTAGGAATCAAACCTGAGTCTCCTGCATTGTAGGCAGACTCTTTACCATCTGAGCCACTAGGGAAGCCCCTTAGGAAGAGGCAGCTCTGTGGAATAGACATTGCTTTATAGGGTAAAGGCAGAAGCGTACAGTTTTTGAAAGGCAATCCTAGTTATCTTAGTTTGCTAAAGCTTCCATAACAAATAACACAAATTAACTGACTCGAACAACTCAAAGTTTATTGTCTCGCAGTTTTAGAGGCTAGCAGTCTGCAGAGGTTGAAAATGTTGGGTTTTCCTGAGAGCTGTGGTGGAGGCAGTTCTGCATCTCCCCCAGGTTCTGGAGTTTTTTGGCAGCCTTTGACCTAGAGGTGCACCATCCAACTCTGCCTCTGCTGCAGATGTTTCAGTGTTAGTAGGTGAGCCCCACTCCCCTATGGTCCATGTGCTTTCTCCAAGCTGGTGTTTTTGTGCTGGTTTTTGGGTTGAATGAGTCTACCTGTTAGCCCTTTAAGAGCTGATTTTCCATTCCCTGCATTTCTATGGTTATATTTCCTGGACATATTCCATGTTCATTTTCAAAGCCAGGTATATGGAGGGCTTGCTCTCCTGTTTAGGATCTAAGGGTTGGAGTGCCTCATGTAGCACTCGAATCCCTTACTTTTTAGGGAGAAGTTTCATACCTCTGTGATCCTACCAATTGTAGGTCACCATAGTTTGGTGTGATTGTTTTCCCCTTGATGAGACTGTATCTCTGCTTCTTATCCATTCAGTGACATACTTTTAGTCTGTGTTGTGATGGTTCTAGTTATTCAGTCTTCAGGACTCTTTCAGAGGGATTTATTCTACATGTAGATTTGTTATGTCCATGGGAGGAGGTGAGTTCAGGATTTGTCACCTCCCTATGCTGCCATCTTGAACTCTATGGTGGCCACAAAAATTCCTCTCATTTTTTGAACATTTTTGTGTAATAATAAATAAACAAGTAAGAAAGGCAATTACAGCTGAAGACAGTAAATAGAAAATAAGGATAAATCATTTCTGAGATGGACACCAATATAAAAAGTTCGAAGTGTTGTCTCCTTACTTGAATTGCATGTAAGTAACAGATATTAGTAATCTGAAAGATTAATAAAATATGCTTTTACTTTTATCATTTGGTGGTTATGTTAATCATCTGGGCTCCTCTAGTGACTGAGAATTTGAAGCATCTTCAAGATTTGAAATATCAGTCTTCCTGAAAGTTTCACTAGAAGACACAAGCTTTGAAACAGGAAAAAACATTGTCCTGCTGGAGCATGGATAAAGTTAACACACCAAGAAAATGGAAGTACACTCTTCATCACCAGATGCCATACAAGTAGTATTAAGGCAGGACCTAGATTTTGTTCTAAAACATAAAATCAACTAAACACTCCGTTGGAGAACATGCTTTAGACTTAGATTAAAAAAAAATAATAAAACTATCAGTATATTTAAAAGAAAGGAAGTTGAATACCTTAAGGTAGAGGAGAACTTAAATTTTAGCATATATCAGAATCACAGGAGCCCTTATTAAAAAAAAAAAAAAGTTCAACCTATATTCTCAGAGTTTCTTATTAATCATGTGGCAGGGCCACAGATTAATGGAATATGAGGAGTGTTTTTGCTCCTTTTTTGTCCTCTGCCCAGCAAATAGCAATCTAATGACAAAATTGACCCCATGAAAAACATTAGTACCTGCTTTACTGATTGTGATTTTTATTACATCCTTTAATATTATTGTATAGTTGCACTTGGCTTTTTACAATTAATTTGAGGTTGTGGAAATATTTTATATTTTAATGGCAGATGCTCTCTTTCTCAAGCTTGAGGGGAAGAAGTCTTGGCTTGTAACTGAAGCATTTGGGCAAAGATCTTTATGGCATTACAAAAAAATACATTTACTTGGGAAAATAGCATCATGTGACAGAACCATAGCAATCATAACACCTCGGGTGCCAGAAAATACTCACTCTGGGTGGCTTGGATGACTCCAAATTCTTAAGAGCATTTTCTTTCCTTTTTTTTTTTTTTTTTTTTGTGGTGGTAGAAAGTCCCTGCAGTGCATTAAAGTCCACAGAGAGCTAAAGCAACCCTGTCTCTAAAGCAACCAGTTTGTAGTTTATGAGCCTGCGAGGCAGAAGAATAACAGACGCATATCACTGACAGTTAACAAAGCTATCTTTCATGATTTTTTTTCCCTTTTACCAGAAGTCTAATTTTTTAGAAAAACACTCTACAAATGATGACTTAAGTTATTTCTGAAGAAGTATTTTCTTCCTCAAAAGCCATGATATTATTTTGGCAATTCCTCAGGGCTTCCCCCCTCTTTTATATTTATATATAACATGAAAAATGATGTTTAAATATTTTTCTCTTTTTGCATCTGATATGTGTGGCCTTATATCACAAGTAATTCTGTAATCTTAGTAGTATTCTTTATGGAGAATAGGCATATTTGATTATGTGAAATCTTTTGCAGTAATCTATATAGTAGCATTAGTATCTAGCATATATTGTAAATCTGTCTCTGAAAAATGAGATGTTTAGTCTTTTTTCTAGTTTATTTTCACTCGAAATTGTCATGTGTGAAGAGAGGGAGGGACTATCAAAAGTGGTCATAATTGTTCAGTTTCCAGTGTTTTACCAGTGTGAAATACCACAGCTTTACTAAGACTCTTTTCGATAGATGTATCTTATGCCTGGTACCACAGTTAGTTTCAAAAGGTATTCTCTTACCTCAGATGTCTTGGCTTCATGTGGACAGACATTCCAAAGTAAGTTTATTAAGAAGGGGAAAATTAAGACACATAAAATATGGAATCTAGACACAGATAAGTTTACATAAGATTCTCTTCTGTGAAGGTAGCTGGAAGTCTTAACCACAGATTGACTTCTCTGGCCAGCTTTCAAGGGCTCTCTGTCTGGTATTGTTTCTGGCCAGTAAGGCCAGCTTCAGGTTGGTACCCTGAGTGGGTAGGTAAAATCCCCAAGCAATTCCACAATACTGGTCTGCCCCATCCCTGCATTGTGTCCTAGCTCAGGTCAGGCCAGCCTTGATCTCTGCTCCATAAAGGAAAGACACTATCCCTCATCTACTCCAAAGCAACTCCTCTGTCTTCAGAGTGACCTGCATTAACTTTCTTGAATGTATTGCCATCATTTGCATTCTCATTTCTAGAGTGATTATCCTCAATTTCAAGTAATCCTTCTCTCTGTGCTCTTTCCTTTACCTAATGAAGCAAAAGACAGTTCAAATGTCATCAGGAACCTGAAAGGCCAGGTGAATGTGAGAAGTGGTGCTGGGGACTGGACATGATAATTGTTTTATCTCAGTGGCTTTTTAAAAAAATTCACCAATTGGTGAAATCGAAGACCACCAAAGAATAATGTCTTCTAATTAGCTGACATCAGTTACAGGAAGGTGGTGGATGCAGTAAGGATATAGAGCTGCAAAACTTAAAAACAGTATGTACGTAGAGAATAACATGTCTACCTACATGCATATATATACATATACACACACACATATATATATGTATGTACAATATATAATATACATATGTGTATAATATATCATATACATATATACACATCACTGCCTTATAAATGTATAGATATAGATTGTCTTTTCTAAACAAGTATTTATACTTTTGCTTCTAGAATTCAAAAGGCAGAAGTATTTCAGAAATAATACAGGTAAAGGTTGAAAAAGGCATTTGCTAAAAAATGTATATCTTTTTATACAGGCACTGAACTACTATAGCACTGTTCTTAACAATACCTTATTTATGTGACATCATGATTCTCTCAAAATTTTATAATAGACTGCAATTTTGAAGTGTGTGCTAAGTTTGAGGCAGAAAAACAGAAGCATAGGTTTGTATATAATTTTAGGTTATTCTGGGTCCACTGATTAGTCAGAAATAGTTTCTATTAGAACAATGTGTGGTTTACTTCAATATTTTAAATTACCTTGATACAGTGTAGTTCTGTGTTAAAACATAATATTCTAATAAATTTCTCAGCACTCACGGATTGCTTTCCAACCCTGACAATTGTATATAAGGTCATTTAGCACGGCACATTTTACATCCTGACAGAGGGTAGCCCTGTGTCCCAGGACTGTAAGCATTAGTGCTAAACATTTCAGAGGAAGATATATATTACCTACTCGAGTTGACCAACCTAAGGTGAAACCATGAGCATCAGCCCAGCTTTGTTTGTATGCTTTAGTGAAATGCTTTTGATAACTTGGTCAGCTGTGAATCTCCTCCTCCATACAGAAATGCATGGTTTGTTATAACTCTTAGACTGGAGAAGCAATTCCTGTGGCTTCTCAGAAAGTTGATCTTTCTGACTTTAAATTTGGAATCGTTGAACATCTCTGACTGCTGTGCAGGAGGGAGGCTGCTAAAGATACAAAGACTGCAGCTGTGTTTATTTTGGAAGACCCACAGTGCAGAGTCAATTGTTGTGCTTAGATTATAATGCATGGCTGAGATATCCAAATGTACAAGGGATGGTGGACCAGAATTGGCTAACATGAGAGCAGATGGGCATCTGTAAGATGAAGTAATTGAAGAGAATGTCAATTAAATTGAACATTTGTACCTATGCTTAAACAAGCAATTATATTGTTCTGGGATGGAGATCTTAATTATATCTTCTTAACTGATTTGAAGGCAAAATATGTTCTCCTTATTTTCTCTTTATCATTTCAACTTGTTTGTAGAAAACAAAATGGAAGAAAACAAGTGGAAAGCAGATACCGATTCTTGACTACATG
Source organism: Bos indicus (assembly GCF_029378745.1). Classification (NCBI taxonomy): domain Eukaryota; kingdom Metazoa; phylum Chordata; class Mammalia; order Artiodactyla; family Bovidae; genus Bos; species Bos indicus. The sequence goes on along the minus strand of NC_091776.1, from coordinate 31,804,465 downwards.
TAAATAAAACTTCTTTGATGTTAGAAAAATTGTTTCACACAAAATGATTTTTTAAATGATGCCTATATTTTTAAACCTAGAGATTAAATGAACAATTATTCGTCCATGTGCTATATCAGTGAAAGCCTTATACTTTGACATCATTATCACCTTGTGCTAAATTTAAATCAACAATCAAATATTTCTAGTACCTTGATTCATGTTAATTATGATTTTTTATATTATTTTTAAAGGAAGTGTTTAAAAAAAACACAGCATTTTTTCCCCAAATAATAGTTTTCAGGCTGTTCCATTCCCTATCAGCAATCTGTAATATTTACAATTGGATCAATACCCTGGACTTATTATTCTCTTAAATAGATCTTTGTGAAGATGTGAACAAATGGAGACAATTTATATATTGTTCCTTAATAATTGTTCCTTTCTCTAATGCTTCAATAAACTCTAAATTCTACAGGAAATATTATTAAGAATAAATGGTTTAGTGTGAAATCCCCTCCCACCAATACAGCAAAATATAAAACCAAAGAACAAAACAAACACAAAGATTTCAGAAAGAAAGAAAATCTTGGGAAGCTAAAAACATACAAATAATGTGGCTTCCGATTATATTTTAAGCAATATAGGAGATATAAATCAAGAACTGTGGTTTTAACACCTTTAAAAAATTATAAGTATTTTCTTATTACTTATTTTTGATGATCTAGACTCTTTTAGCCTAATGATTAATGATACATTGCTTAAGATAAAACTGCTTAGGGGGTCAATTTCCAGGAAAGTGTCCGCTAACAATTATTTTTTCCTGTGAAAGAAAACTCCAATTGACCAAAAGATACAGTAGGTATATTTAGAAAGAAGAGAAAAGAGAGGAAGAGACATGTATTTAATGTCACAATATAGATAAATCTCTATGTGTATGTGTGTGTGTTTGTCACTCAATCATGTCTGACTCTTGGCAACCACCTGAACTGTAGCCCGCCGGGCTCCTCTGTCCATGGGATTTTCCAGGCAAGAGTACTGGAGTGGTTTGCCATTTCCTTCTCCTATAGATCACTATAAAAGATTGCAAATAATAAAGTGTGCCTATTCTCTATGAAGAATATTGCCAAGATTGCAGAATTACTTATGATTTAAGGAGGGCCTTGCACATTAGATGCAAGAAGGAAAAAAAATATAGTCCTTCCTTGAAGCTGGGTGGGAGGGTTATCTGTATTTTCTTTTACTTCAAAAAAGTAAAATTCTAGAAGGTAACTTGTGCTTGGAAACTTTTAAAATACATCGAAGAAAGTTTCTATATTCTTCTACATTTCAGTAGTAGCTAAATATATATTTGCTGAACACTGCTCTCTTGATTTAAAATAAAATAACAAAAAACTTATAAAGGAAATTAGAAATTGTCTGTTTCTGGTTATTTTACACTTAAATCATAACTAAAATGTTGCTTTCTTATTTTCCATTAGTTATGCAAAATCATTTTCAACAATTTCTATAATCACTTTAGCTGCATTTCTCTTAAATGGAGGCCTATTTTCCAAGTACAAATAAATTTGAACAAAAGATTTGATTTCTTTTAGAAATTTCTCCAGATGTGAATTTTGAAATACGGTCATGTTATTATTATTCTGCTTTGCAGTAAAACATGGATTAAGGCCTAAGAAGAAGAAGAAAATGCTGGTAAATGAGTAGATAATTAAACTTTGTTTACCATTCCATCTACAGATTTTGATGTTTGCCAGAAAATAATATTGGCTTGAGAAATGGGGTATTGGTTAAGTTGAAGCCAGACAATTCAGTATTTAGGAAAATAATAACTGAATTTTGTTGAAAACAAAGTTATTTTCAGATTTCATGTAATTCATATTGCTGCCATTTTGTATTTCTGCATGCTCTAGTTTAGCATGTGTAATGATGCTGAGCTTAATAGCATTATTTTAGCTCTATGCCTGTCCCCTAAATAATCTTCTGCCACAGGTAATCAATATGACCAAATATGTTAGTCAAGTAATTCAAATTAAAATAAAATGGCTCAAATTAAAAAACTTTTCATTTGATCATGTCATCTTGATTTCTTATCATCAGAGGGACACAATTTATAAACCAAGATTTTGTCTTATAATGTTTGAAAATGCAGCTAATTTTAAAAGATATTTGTTGGTAAATTAGAAACATATGTGTGTGTGTGTATATATATACACACACACTATATATATATACACACATCAAGGACTTCCTGGGTGGTGCAGTGGTAAAGAAACCTCCTGCCAATTCAGGAGATCCAAGAGATGCAGGTTCTATCCCTGGGTTGGGAAGATCCCCTGAAGTGAACATGGATACCTGCTCCAGTATTCTTGCCTGGAAAATTCCATGGACACAGGAGCCTGGTGGACTACAGTCTGTGGGGTTGCACAGAGTCGGACACAACTGAGCACACACACATATATATCAATCATTTTAGTTTTTTCCTTCTTTAATGTATTGGGTAAACAAAATTAAATATCATTTGGATATTGTTGCAACCAGATACACTTCTGTTCCAGCAATATATAACTTCATATTAATACGTTGTAATGATACAAACTCACCAGTCAGACCAGCAAGCAATTTAAAGATTTATACCCTTCTCTGAGAAGACAGGGGCTTCCCTGATGGCTCAGACAGTAAAGAATCCACCTGCATGCAGGAGACCCAGGTTCGATCCCTGGGTTGGGAAGGTCCCCTGGAGAAGGGAATGGCAACCCACTGCAGTATTCTTGCCTGGAGAATCTCATGGACAGAGGAGCCTGGCAGGCTACAGTCCATGGAGTTGCAAAGAGTTGGACACGACCAAGCCACTAACACTTTGAGAAGACAAAGGAAACTAGGCACTTACATATTCACAGTGAGCATGACATTTGGTAACAGTCTTCTGGGGAGTAATTTGGCATTGTACATTAAAATTTAATTGTGCACAGAAAGCTGTTTTACAGAAATTACATCACAGTACAGATGTTCACGGAAGCATTGCACTAGCAGTGGACACTACTTACTTTCCCATCAATAAGGGAATAGTTAAACTATGATAGATTCATTAAAATGAATGCAAAGCAGAAAGAGGAGATATATATTGAATGCTATGAAAAGATTAAACATGGTATGTTCAATAAAATGAAGACTCAGAATTCTTAGATTATTCTCTTTTCTATAAGAATAATAGCTAAATATGTTTATGCATATAATTTTAATACATGCCTGGAAGAATAACAGCAAGCTTAGTTGGATAGAAAGTAGACACTGAGAGAGTTTGACTCCTTGCCTTTTATGTTTATGCCTATATAACTTCATAGTAAAATTAGTTTATTTTACAGATTTTTCTGCTAAAATCCAGTCCTGAAAACAGCACTTATTCCCCTTGGTCAGCATTTTTCTTTTTTCCAGAAAACTAGTCTTTATCCAAAATAAATATTTCTACTGTGCCACAAAACAAATTATTCAGCTTTAAAATTGCACAGCTTTTGCCATATACTAAATTCCACTAAGCCATGGCAAAACTCCATCTCCAATTCAGAAAATGTTTATGTTTGACCAGTGGGAATGATGATAAATTGTTACTCTTTGTCTTCAGGGGAAATGTTTTCATTAAGTCTGAATGCTATCTAATGATTAAGACAGAAAGCTTGAGAAAAGCTACTACTGTTATTCAGTCACTAAATGCCGATCACATTAAGATAGAGCAAGGAGGGGTGGGGAATGACCATGCTCTGCGCTCTTGGGCTCTCCTTGCTACCCAATCTCCTACTGTACAAGGTGGGAGTAAAACATCTTTCTCACTAATAAATGACTTTTTCTTGCAAGAGAATGTTATACTTTAGTGTTGAATGTTTTTTTACTGTTATGACTGTGTGTGTGTCTATGTATGTGTGAATTCAAAAGGAACTACAAGGTTAAATAGGTGTCTGAGAAATGTGAGCTTTATGCCATCTCTAATATTTCCCTATCCCAAATTAGTTAAAATAAATTAATTGCTACAAGTAAATATGTTTGCTCCTTTACTTTTATGGCTTCAGCACTTTAAAGTTCTTTAACAATTTAAAAAGCTAAGAAATTATAAAATTGGCATGTAATTCCATATTCTGCATTTTGAATTAATATTACTCATTTTATATGTGTCTATATAAATATGGCTGAATGATACTAAATAACAAAATCTGTTATTATATATTTAATCAAAACCAACCCTTCAACATTTGGTATACTTAAATTTTTGGTATTTTCTATGATGTGACTGCAGCCAAGAAATTAAAAGACGCTTACTCCTTAGAAGGAAAGTTATGACCAATCTAGACAGCATATTGAAAAGCAAAGACATTACTTTGCCAACAAAGGTCCATCTAGTCAAGGCTATGGTTTTTCCAGTAGTCATGTATGGATGTGAGAGTTGGACTGTGAAGAAAGCTGAGTGCCAAAGAATCGATGCTTTTGAACTGTGGTGTTGGAGAAGACTCTTGAGAGTCCCTTGGACTGCAAGGAGATCCAACCAGTCCATTCTAAAGGAGATCAGCCCTGGGTGTTCTTTGGAAGGAATGATGCTAAAACTGAAACTCCAGTACTTTGGCCACCTCGTGCAAAGAGTTGACTCATTGGAAAAGACTCTGGTGCTGGGAGGGATTGGAGGCAGGAGGATAGGGGGACGACAGAGGATGAGATGGCTGGATGGCATCACTGACTCAATGGATGTGAGTTTGAGTGAACTTTGGGAGTTGGTGATGGACAGGGAGGCCTGGTGTGCTGCGATTCATGGGGTCGCAAAGAGTCAGACACGACTGAGTGGCTGAACTGAACTGATGATGTTGTGAGGGGCTTCGCAGGTGGCAATAGTGGTAAAGAACCCTCATGCCAATGCTGAAGACAAACAGATGTGGGTTCAATCCCTGGGTTCAGGTCGGGAAGATCCCCTGGAGGAGAGCATGGCAACCCACTCAGTATTTTTGACTGGAGTATCCCATGGGCAGAAAAGTGACAGTCCATAGGGTCGCAAAGAGTCGGACACAACTGAAGTGACTTAGCATGCAAGATGTTGTGATGAGCAGATTTATATATCTGGATTTCTTCTAATGTGTTGCTTTGGAGAAATTCCTGTAAATGAAATTATTCAACAATAAGACTTAAGATGCACAGCAAAATGTCCTCAAATTTAGCATTGTATATTTAGAAAAATATTAATAACATTGTCAACTAGAATATTAAATTTCATAGTAATTTAGAATATTTATATAAATAAGAAAACAAATGCAATTATTGAGTAATGAATCTTAGTTGATTTGAATTTCTTTTATCTTTAAGTGAGGCCTATGTATTTTCTTCATAATAGCTTTGAGGTCCTATCTACCTGACTAATGGAAAATTCAGTTTAGTTTTATTTTGAGGACATTCTCCTTCCCTAGCTTTCTGTAGCTGTACATAATGCAATAATATGTACTAAATATTCTAGTTGACAATGTTGTTAATATTTTACTAAATCAGTTCAGTTCAGTCGCTCAGTCATGTCCGACTTTTTGTGACCCCGTGAATTGCAGCACGCCAGGCCTCCCTGTCCATCACCAACTCCCAGAATTCACTCAGACTTGCGTCCATCGAGTCAGTGATGCCATCCAGCCATCTCATCCTCTGTCGTCCCCTTCTCCTCCTGCCCCCAAACACTCCCAGACTCAGGGTCTTTTCCAATGAGTCAACTGTTCCCATCAGGTGGCCAGAGTATTGGAGTTTCAGCTTCACCATCATCCTTCCAATGAACAGCCAGGACTGATTTCCTTTAGGATCTCCTTGCAGTCCAAGGGACTCTCAAGAGTCTTCTCCAACACCACAGTTCAAAAGCATCAAATCTTCAGTGCTCAGCTTTCTTGACAGTCCAACTCTCACATCCATACATGACCACTGGAAAAACCATAGCCTTGACAAGATAGACCTTTGTTGGCAAAGTAATATCTCTGCTTTTTAATATGCTATCTAGGTTGGTAATAACTTTCCTTCCAAGGAGTAAGCATCTTTTAATTTCATGGCTGCAGTCACCATCTGCAGTGATTTGGGAGCCAAAAAAATAAAATCTGACAGTGTTTCCACTGTTTCCCCATCTATTTCCCATGAAGTGATGGGACCGGATGCCATGATCTTCGTTTTCTGAATGTTGAGATTTAAGCCAACTTTTTCGCTCTTCTCTTTCACTTTCATCAAGAGGCTTTTTAGTTCCTCTTCACTGTCTGCCATAAGGGTGGTGTCATCTGCATATCTGAGGTTATTGATATTTCTCCTGGCAATCTGGATTCCAGCTTGTGCTTCTTCCAGCCCAGTGTTTCTCATGATGTACTCTGCATATAAGTTAAATAAGCAGGGTGACAATATACAGCCTTGACGTACTCCTTTTCCTATTTGGAACCAGTCTGTTGTTCCATGTCCAGTTTGAACTGTTGCTTCCTGACCTGAATATAGGTTTCTCAAGAGGCAGGTCAGGTGATCTGTTATTCCCATCTCCTTCAGAATTTTCCACAGTTTATTGTGATCCACACAGTCAAAGGTTTTGGCATAGTCAATAAAGCAGAAATGCCTGTTTTTCTGGAACTCTCTTGCTTTTTCCATGATCCAGCAGATGTTGGCAATTTGATCTCTGGTTCCTCTACCTTTTCTAAAACCAGCTCGAACATCTGGAAGTTCAAGGTTCACATACTGCTGAAGCCTGGCTTGGAGAATTTTGAGCATTACTTTACTAGCATGTGAGATGAGTGCAATTGTGCAGTAGTTTGAGCATTCTTTGGCATTGCCTTTCTTTGCGATTGGAATGAAAACTGACCTTTTCCAGTCCTGTGGCCACTGCTGAGTTTTCCAAATTTGCTGGCATATTGAGTGTAGCACTTTCACAACATCATCTTTCAGGATTTGAAATAGCTCAACTGGAATGCCATCACCTCCACTAGCTTTGTTCGTAGTGATGCTTTCTAAGGCCCACTGGACTTCACGTTCCAGGATGTCTGGCTCTAGGTCAATGATCACACCATTGTGATTATCTGGGTCGTGAAGATCTTTTTTGTACAGTTCTTCTGTGTATTCTTGCCATCTCTTCTTAATATCTTCTGCTTCTGTTAGGTCCATACCATTTCTGTCCTTTATCAAGCCCATCTTTGCATGAAATGTTCCCTTGGTATCTCTAATTTTTGCTAAATATACAATGTTAAATTTGAGGACACTTTGCCATACATCTTAAGTCTTATTTTTTATTTATAGGAATTTCTCCAAAGCAACACAATATAAGAAATCCAGATATATAAATCTGCTCATCACAACATCATGTGTGCTATACCATATCACCAGTCTTTAGTCTGTTATGGTCTCCACTGCCAATGTCCATAATTTAAGCCAAGTTGATCCACTCAGATTTGCGAAATTTAGCTACCTATACTGCTACCTAAGCTTTGAAGTCCATTACTGTGCCTCTCTCCAGTGTTCTTGCCTGGAGAATCCCAGGGACAGCAGAGGGACTGTTCCTCTCTATTGTATGTATACAGCACCCTAACTGAGTGCAGCCAACTTCAGCATTGCTGAATTTTGTTACATTACTGTATCAGAGATCCCCAAGACCACCTTCCAATTCAAAGATTCACTATAAGGACTCACAGGACCCAGAAAATCATTATACTTACAGGTTCAACTTATTACAGAAAAAGGATACAGTTTGAAATCAGCAAAGGTAAAAAGCACATAGGGCAGAGTCCCTAAAGAGAGGGATACATACTTCCATGTGCCCTCTTCTGGTAGAATCTCAATGATAGTGCTTAACCTGCCACCAGTAATGTGTGACGTGTATGAATTCTAGCCAACCAGGGAAGCTCACCTGAGTCTGCATGTTCAAGTTTTTTTCTGGAAGTTGGTCACTTATCCATGATCGAATACCTTTATGTTGTTTTGCTCTCAGTCTTGTTCAGTTCTTTGCGACCCCATGGACTGTGGGCCGCCAGGTTCTTCTGTCTATGGAATTTTCCAGACAAGAATACTGGAGTGGGTTGCCATTTCCTCCTCCAGGGATCTTCCTGACCCAGGGATTGAACCCACATTTCTTGCATCTCCTACCAACTGTGCCACATGGGGAGTCCTGAACACCTGCATGGCTGATGTTACATCACTCAGTCTCCAGCCCCTACAGAGAACAAACTGATAGCTTGTAGCCCAAGGATTCAAGAAAACAAAAACACTCTTACCCAGTATGATTATGCCCAACTCTTTAAAAGGACCTGAGATTTTATTTTATTTATTTATTTTTTTGACTTTTTACAGTACATTTTTTTTCTCTTTTTTTTTCTTTTTTTAATTTTATTTTATTTTTAAACTTTACAATATTGTATTAGTTTTGCCAAACATCAAAATGAATCTGCCACAGGTATACCCGTGCTCCCCATCCTGAACCCTCCTCCCTCCTCCCTCCTCCCTCCCCATACCCTCCCTCTGGGTCGTCCCAGTGCACTAGCCCCAAGCATCCAGTATCGTGCATCAAACCTGGACTGGTGACTCGTTTCATACATGATATTATACATGTTTCAATGCCATTTTCCCAAATCTCCCCACCCTCTCCCTCTCCCTCTACCACAGAGTCCATAAGACTAATCTATACATCAGTGTCTCTTTTGCTGTCTCGTACACAGGGTTATTGTTACCATCTTTCTAAATTCCATATATATGTGTTAGTATACTGTATTGGTGTTTTTCTTTCTGGCTTACTTCACTCTGTATAATAGGTTCCAGTTTCATCCACTTCATTAGAACTGATTCAAATGTATTCTTTTTAATGGCTGAGTAATACTCCATTGTGTATATGTACCACAGCTTTCTTATCCATTCATCTGCTGATGGTCATCTAGGTTGCTTCCATATCCTGGCTATTATAAACAGTGCTGCGATGAACACTGAGACTTTAAAAGCCAGAGATTTTCTTTGAAAAATGTAATCTTCTTTACTCCCTATAATGCAGGGAATTTCAGGCCTTCAAAAATAAATAATTACAATGACTTCCTTGTCCTCTTTAAGGGGATCAAAGGAAAAGCATTCCTCTCCTTCCCAGATATGTGTAGAAGGGGGAAAAAAATGACTTCTTTATCAATCTGTTCTTCCACAGACATAATATATTCCCAGAGACATCATAGTTGTTTCAAGATACTAAATTATGAAGTTAATTTGTTACATAGCAATAGTGATCAGAACAATTAGATTTACACATATACCATTTTATGACTATGCTGATTTTTCCACTTAAATAGTCAAATTCTTCTATATAAATTACAATATAGGTTGTTTAGAAAAATTTAGAAATAATAAACAACATTGAAATCATATGTACTTAATGTAGATACAATTATGAATTTTCTACTGATCAAGTCTTTGGTGCTTTTGTTTTCTTTTTAATTTAAATATATCATAAAGAGGTGATTATTAACTTTTAAAAAAAGCATATGCAAATATGGCTTCCCACATGGCTCAGTGGGTAAAGAATCCACCTGCAATGCAAGAGACTCAGGAGACCAGATTCCATCCCTGAGTTGCAAAGATCCCCTGGAGGAGGGCATGGCAACCAACTCTAGTATTCTTGGCTGGAAAATCCCATGGATAGGGCTGAAGTCCATAGGGTTGCAAAGAGTCTGACATTACTGAGGAAACCGAGCACACATACCTATGCAAACATATGGGTATATTATTCATATGTTAAACCCCAAGTTCTTTAGCCACAGAATTACTACTTGTTTGGTTTCTTCACAGAGTTACCTTTGAAAAGCCACAAGTTGTTTTTGTTTGTGTGTTTGTTTTTGCATATTTCTTTGTGAGGTGGCCTATGCAATTACAAGCATCTGCCTATATGTATATTTTTACACAATTTTTAGTAAACTGCACACTAGATTTTAATTTGCTTTTTCCTAAAATATTATATAAAATTGGAAACTGTACAGCTATTTTTCTGTCTTGATTTGTCTTTTTGTATGGCATTTTAGCCTTGTGTTTTTAGTATTTCTATAGTCAACTATATTTTCTTTAATGACATTTGGAGTTTTGGCTCATACGCTCAAAGATCTTTCTAGTTCTAATATAGAAATGTTACAAATAAAAGAAATGCTAATAATACTAATACTGTTTGGCTTACTGTTGATGGTTGTGTTTAAGAATCTTCTTCATCACACTTGTGTTTCAATTTCTTATGTTATAATTAGATCAGAGGCCAGTAGCATCTTTTTTCTCTGAAAGTGCCAGTGCCCAGAGTCTGCTCAGTAATGACATTATGGATCTAGATTGTTTTGAGAGATGAAGATCCTTACTGCTGATACAGGTGACCACAAGGTCTGTCTGTGGTTTTACGGTGTGCTCTGGGTGCTGCACAGACTTGTCAAGGTTTGCTACGTCTTCTGGGCATCCACACAAAGGCCCTGCTCTCTAGAGTGTTGTACACAGCGTAGCAAAAGAGTATATAACTCACCAAGCAAAACACAGCTTTATTTAGTTCAGTTGAGTCGCTCAGTCATGTCCAACTCTTTGCCACCCCGTGACTGCAGCATGCCAGGCCTACCTGTCCAACACCAACTCTCAGAGCCTACCCAAACTCATGTCCATTGAGTCAGTGGTGCCATCTAACCATCTCATCTTTTGTCGTCCCCTTCTCCTCCTGCCCTCAATCTTTCCCAACATCAGGGTCTTTTAAAATGAGTCAGCTCTTCATGTCAGGTGGCCATATACTGGAGTTTCAGCTTCAACATCAGTCCTTCCAATGAACACCCAGGACTGATCTCCTTTAGGATGGACTGGTTGGATCTCCTTGCAGTCCAAGGGACTCTCAAGAGTCTTCTCCAACACCACAGTTCAAAAGCATCAATTCTTCAGTGCTCAGCTTTCTTTATAGTCCAACTCTCACATCCATACATGACCACAGAAAAACCATAGCCTTGACTAGACAGACCTTTGTTGGCAAAGTAATGTTTTTGCTTTTTAATATGCTGTCTAGGTTGGTCATAATTTTCCTTCCAAGGAGTAAGCGTCTTTTAATTTCATGGCTGCAATCACCATCTGCAGTGATTTTGGAGCCCCCAAAAAATAAGGTCTGACAGTGTTTCCACTGTTTCCTTATCTATTTCCCATGAAGTGATGGGACCAGATGCCATGATCTTTGTTTTCTGAATGTTGAGCTTTAAGCCAACTTCTTCACTCTCCTCTTTCACTTTCATCAAGAGACTCTTTAGTTCCTCTTCACTTTCTGCCATAAGGGTGGTGTCTTCTGCATATCTGAGGTTATTGATACTTCTCCTGGCATTCTTGATTCCAGCTTGTGCTTCCTCCAGCCCAGCGTTTCACATGATGTACTTTGCATATAAGTTAAATAAACAGGGTGACAATATACAGCCTTGACGTATTCCTTTTCCTATTTGGAACCAGTCTGTTGTTCCATGTCCAGTTCTAACTGTTGCTTCCTGACAGCTTTATTACCTCATGCAAACTCATACGAACCAATAGAATTTCAATGTGTTCTGTAGCTTAGAGTGCTCCCTTACCACCTCTGAACAGTATTCATGCTATAGTTTGTCTCTTTCTTATATTTTTGCATCTTGTAATTAACTCTTTGTTTCTCTTCATAAAATGTAATATACATTGTAATCCTTTAAAAGAAAAATTAGGGTTGCATTCGCAACTTTTAAAAAACTGAGAGTGGAAACCTTGGGTCTTAAATTAACACAGGATCAGTAAAACTGTTGTAAATACTGAGAAGCATTTTGAATGTTCTTCATCTTGTTACTAATCCATGCAAAAAAGAAAAAGAAAAAAGAAGGCAATGACTAATTGTGATGCATTCAGATTTCAGTATTCAGTACTGTATATTTCACTCTGTGTAATAGGGCCCCCTCTCCTTTCTCTCTTTTTGTATTGTATGTGATTCTGAAACTGATTGAGTCATGAAAATAATCTGTGGTGGTGATTCTAATGTATTAAAAATGTTTCTGTTCCTTTCTAACTGGATTATGCCCTGGACTGAAAAGTCTTCCTCATGGTAGTTATATGTAGTTTCAAACATGAATAAACTTTTTGCTTTCATGAAAAAAAAAAAAAAGAAATACTAATATTTTCAATTACGGAATTTTCCTGCTTATTTATTCACACTTTTTAAAGAATCATTTGCAAAATATTCTCCAGAGGTCTACCAAATTTTCAGAACCATTATTTTAAAATATAGTCTTTCCACTAATTTAAGTTATTATATTATATTTTAAATTATCATATATTTATATCAATGTATCAACTTTATATCTAATTATGCTGATATAGCTATGTATGTACCATCACAACTACTATTTTAATTGATTACATTTTGTCATATATTTTATTATCCGGTCCAATACTCCAATACTTTGGCCACCTCATGCGAAGAGTTGACTCATTGGAAAAGACTCTGATGCTGGGAGGGATTGGGAGCGGGAGGGATTGGGAGCAGGAGGAAAAGGGGACGACAGAGGATGAGATGGCTGGATGGCATCACCAAATCAATGGACATGAGTCTGAGTGAACTCTGGGAGTTGGTGATGGACAGGGAGGCCTGGCGTGCTGCGATTCATGGGGTCGCAAAGAGTCAGACACGACTGAGCTGAGCGGAAAGCTACTTGATCTTCCCTGTAGCTCAGACGGTAAAGAATCTGCCTGCAATTCAGGAGACCCAGGTTTGATCCCTGGGTTGGAAAGATCCCCTGGAGAAGGGAATGGCAATCCACTCCAGTATTCTTGCCTGGAGAATCCCATGGACAGAGGATCCTGGCAGGCCACAGTCCATGGGGTCACAAAGAGTCGGATACAACTGAGTGACTAACACTACCACTACTAGAGCTACTTCATGACTTTACTTTGATTTTTAGAATTTTCTAGGTTAAACTGGCTTGTTTAGTTTTCCAAATAAAATAGAACATAGGAAACATAGCTTAGCAAGTTTTTAAATGAATATAGTGACACAGAGTTACAGGCTTGGATTAAAATGCCTTTCACAATTTGTTATAAAACAAAACTTCAGGTCTCCAAAGATAAACTAACAAAAGTGGCCATGAAAACTGTATAGACACAAAGGAATGTATACTACATAAAACTCACTTCAGATGTGTCCCTGAGAATAATGGTTAAGAAAATAATCTCCCAGAGTATAGACATAAGGGCCATGGAAAACACTGAAAAAACAAGTTCTTCCCAAAGGACAGAATTTCATCTTGGGAGACAGAAATAATGTCTGTCTCCATGGTGAAGAACAGATTTGCTTTCTCCTATAGGGTTATTGTGATGTCACTTTATTTTAAGGATATAACAATGTCTCCCACTGGGGCAAAGGTTAACAGAATTGGGAGTAGTGTCACTGTAACATTGGGAGTTTCATTAACTCAGAATTCCTCCACTGGAATGCAGATCCACTGCATAAATAGCATTAGCCGGGGACACTGCAGTTGTGGGACTTAGAGTGTCAATAATAACTGCAAACGTGAAGCTCATGTTACCCGCTGTGCTACAAATGATACAGTTCTTTGTCTCTGACCCAGAATTCTTGTGATTTTTTTTTTTTTTTATCATCAATGACACTATAATAGAATACCTTGTTAACTTATAGCCAGAGTAAAATTCAAAAGTCTGGAGAGTTTTTTTGATAATAATTTATCTCTAAATATTAGGTCACCTGGACACAGTGCACTGTATTGAACAGAACACAAAGAACTGCACATCAGGTGATGAGCCTGGACTTCTATGTTCAATGCAATTAATGGACAAGTTTATGTAGTTACTCTTGGTAAAAAGGTGAGTATGTTCTATTTCTGTAGTGTTATGAGTTGAAATGTGTCCCCGTCAAATTTGTATTTTGAAGACCTAACTCCCAGTATCCTTAATGTCACCTTATTTGGCAATAAGTGTATTTCAGATGTAGTTAATTAAGTTGAGATAAGGTCATTTGGTGGGTGTTAATCCAATGACTATATCTTTATAAAAACAGGAAATTTGAACACAAAGATATTCACACAGGGAGAGTACTGTGTGAAAATGCAGGCAGGTTTTGGGGTGAGGCTTCCAGATTGTGAGACAACATATTTCTGTTGCTTACATCACCCAGACTGTGGTAGTAAGTACTTTGTTATAGCAGCTCTAGCAGGAAAATGGTAAAACGGATGTGTGGAAATCAGAAGAGCAGAGAATGACTGCCCAACAGGCATCCTTTTATTTCTAGAATAACTTTTAAACTGCATCCCCATTCTACCTTATATTCTGGTGGGGACTGGCATCTGAATTTTGGGTATCACAGAAGCCTGGGTTATAAAACCCTTTAACTCATTATCCTTCATTATGACTTTTTGCTTTTCAATGGTAATCTTTGAAGCCATGTTTCAAAAACAAAGAACATATAAATTTTAAGTGCATCTTTGAATCAATTCAGTTTTGAAGTTTATGAGAGTAAGAACTGCCTTAAATCACTGAGGGATTTTATCTGTTAAAAGAGCTAATGTTATCTAGGCAAATGCACAATAATAACTCCCTTACCAATAACCTGATCACATTATACGGATTAATAATTTGTGTATATTTTGGAAAGTTTGTGTAGGGACAGTTGGAGGAGACTGAGGAGATACTGAACCTTTGTTTTACTTTACTAGGTATCCTTCACTGTCCGATTTAATAAAACATGCTTTGTTGGGTACCATACATACTGAAAAACATGAGTGAGTACAATAGAGATCCACACTGTTTGTAAGTGGATTATCCAGATTTCCCTGAGTGGTGTTGGTACTAAATGTAAGCTGTGAAAATGCTATCTAAGTACTTCATAATCTAACATTTTCTTACATTAAACTTAAATTGGTTTCCTGTAGTATTCTTTAAAAGAATACCAATTATGTTTTGGTAAAGACATTAATTTTCTGAGGACCAGCTATGAGTGACTACTTTAGAGTTAAAAGGTAAGAACTAAAAACCACTTCTAGAACGGAGGCATGAGGAGGTTGGCAAGCTATCTCCTCAGTATAACTGGTGAATTTTTTTTAAGAAAACATTTAAAGTCTATGGATATTGTCTTAAAGGCATACACCAAATGAAGAAATTTTTTTTTTTTCAAGAAAATCTAATTTTGGTAAGAATAGCAACTGTAGATGGCACTTGATCCATAACCTGGAGAAGGAAATGGAAACCCACTCCAATATTCTTGCCTGGAGAATCCCATGGACAGATGAGCCTGGTAGGCTACAGTCCATGGGGTGGCAAGAATCAGACACGACTTAGTGACCAAACCAGTGATCCATAACCAGCTCTCTCTCCCCCCAGCTCCACAGACTTGTATAATAACATCTCTACTCTAGGTATGGTGAAGAAGATAGGACTTCTCGACCTTCAGTAATCTATCTAGTGCTACAGTATCTTCCTGGGAGAGGCAATAAGCTGGCATTTATCATTCCCCCAAGCTCCATGTTGCAGAGTCCAAATCTCAAACTAGCACAACAGAGAGATTGGGTCTTCCTTCTTCTGCCTGGCTTAACTTCTTCCACACAGTGATGGTTTCACTACAAGAGAGAAAGCCTGAGAATATTAGCATCTATTTATCTGTCCTGCAGCCTGCTGGAAGGGCAGAAGTTCTATACAAGGAAAGGCAAGCAGAGAAGGCCAAAGACAACTGGTTCACATGGTGCTTTGATCATCAAGCAGGAGTGTCTCTGAGAAAAATGGATGGTTCTCTTTGCTGCCACCTTAAAGGGCTCAGAGGTCTTGCCTAGAAGGTAAAGATAGGTAATTACTTTGCCAACAAGGGTCCATCTGGTTAAGGCTATGGTTTTTCCAGTAGTCATGTATGGATGTGAGAGTTGGACTATAAAGAAAGCTGAGCATCGAAGAATTGATGCTTTTGAACTGTAGTGTTGAAGAAGACTCTTGAGAGTCCCTTGGACTTCAAGGAGATCAAACCAGTCAATCCTGAAGGAAATCAGTCCTGATTATTCATTGCGAGCACTGATGTTGAAGCTGAAATTCCAATACTTTGACCACCTGATACAAAGACGTGACTCATTTGAAAAGACCCTGATGCTGGGAAAGATTGAAGGCAGGAGGAGAAGGGGATGACAGAGGATGAGATGGTTGGATGGCATCACCGACTCAGTGGAGATGAATTTTGAGTGAACTCTGGGAGTTGGTGATGGACAAGGAAGCCAGGTGTGCTGCAGTCCATGGGGTCACAGAGTCAGACACGACTGAGCGACTGAACTGAACTGAAATATAGGTAATAAGAACATAGAGCTCCAAAGCCCTCCCTTCCAAAAATGACTGAATTTAGCACTAAAGCATAAGGTAAACTGAAAAATATATACATGGGGATTTGGTGGTAAGCAATTTAGAGGAGGCTGATCACACCATAGAGAACCACAAACTAAACTGTAGACCAGTTACTTTATCAGAGAATACTATGGAAAGAAAATGAAAAGAAAGCCTTACTGGAGTCAAAGCAAACCTTGAAGGTTGACCTCCAAAATTATTTATTCAGGGCCTCAGACTTAGTTGGATTAGGCTAAGGAGCAATTCATTCCCCACACCATAGTCAACACCAATAGAGCAATCAGCAGACAGTTACTGGAGCCTAACTGCTATGTGTGACGCTAAAGAGGCAGATAGCCTAAGAGAAGGGGAAAGTCAAAGAAAGACCTGCTAAATCCGCCAACACACCAAGGTGTCTGTGCACATGCCCATGGCTGCCTACACCCTCTGATTAGTGACATCAGTGAAGTGAAAGTCGCTCATTTGTATCTGACTCTTTGCAACCCCATGGTGTAGCCTGTCAAACTCCTCTGTCCATGGGGATTCTCCAGGAAAGAATACTGGCGTGGGTAGCCTATCCCTTCTCTAAGGATCTTCCTGACTCAGGAATCAAACCAGGGTCTGCTACCTTGCAAGTGGATTCTTTACCAACTGAGCTACCGGGAAAGCCCATGGCATCAGAATGACATCAGAGGCCTTACATTATAGGGAAATATAAAGGCTACAGTCCATAGGATCACAAAAGAGTCAGACAATGACTTAATGACTAGACAACAACAGAGATACTTTATTAAAATAGCCCAGTCAAGTCTCTAAACAAATAAGCAGACAAGCAAACAGATAAGAACAATAATAACAAGCCATGGAGAAGGAAGATCTATATCCAGAGTTGCAATAATGTATTATCAGAAATCAACGATTTCTTCAACAGAAATTTATAAAACATGAAAAAAAAATGCCCCCCCCCAAAAAAAAACAACAACAAAGGAGGGAGGGTGTGGCCCATACATAGAAACAAAGTAAGCAACAGAAATTTCCTGGAAGAGGACTTAGATTTTAGACTTAACAGACAACCATGTAAACTAACCATTATAATATGTTCAAAGAAATAAAAGACTTAAATAAAGGAAGTTATGATGACCATGTCTCATGAAGTAAAGATTATAAATACAGGGATATAAATAATGAACAAAGAATCATGGAATTTAAAGAAATTATGGAATTTAAAATTGTTGTAACTGAAATGAAATTTCACTAGAAAGGCACAGCAGTATATTTAAAACAGCAAAAACAATTGCCAGTGAGCTTGTATTTAGATTCATAGAGATTATGCAGTCTGGAGAGTTAAGAGAAAAAGACTAAGAAACATAAAAAGAAAGTGAAAGTGAAGTCATTAAGTCATGACCAACTCTTTGTGACCCCATGGACTGTAGCCTACCATGCTCCTCCATCCAAGGGATTTTCCAAGCAAGAATACTGGAATGGGTTGCCATTTCCTTCTCCAGGGGATCTTCCCAACCCAGGGATCGAACCCAGGTCTCCTGCATTGCAGGCAGACACTTTACCATCTGAGCCACCAATGAAGCCCAAGAAACATAAACAATTCTTCAAATAAATATCAGTTCAGTCACTCAGTTGTGTCTGACTCTTTACGACCCCATGGACTGCAGCATGCCAGTCTTCCCTGTGCATCACCAAATCCCGGAGCTTGCTTAGACTCATGTCCATCAAGTCAGTGAAGCCATTCCAACCTCTGTCATCCCCTTCTTCTCCTACCTTCAGTCTTTCCTGGCATTGGTGTCTTTACCAATGGATCACTTCTTTGCATCAGGTGGCCAAAGTATTGGAGTTTCAGCTTCACCTTCAGTCCTTCCAATGAGTATTCAGGACTGATTTCCTTCAGGATTGACTGGTTTGATCTCCTTGCAGTTCAAGGGACTCTTAAGAGTCTTCTCTAACACCACAGTTCAAAAGCATTGATTCTTCAGTGCTCAGCTTTCTTTATGGCCCAACTCTCATATCCATACATGAATACTGGGAAAACCATAGCTTTGACTAGACAGGCCTCTGTTGGCAGTGTAACGTCTTCACTTTTTTTTTTTTTTTGGAAAATCAGACCCAATGAGTTAATTAATTAATTTATTTATTTTTTCAAGTTTTTGAATATTTATTTATTTTGGCTGTGCTGGGTCTTTTTTTTTTAATTTACTTATTTTAATTAGAGGTTAATTACTTTACAATATTGTATTGGTTTTGCCATACATCAACATGAATCCACCACAGGTGTACACATGTTCCCCCATCCTAAATGCCCCACCCACCTCCCTCCCCATACCATCCCTCTGGGTCATCCCAGTGCAGCAGCCCCAAGCATCCTGTATCATGCATCAAACCTGGACTGGCGATTTGTTTCACATATGATATTATACATGTTTCAATGCCATTTTCCCAAATCATCCCACCATCGCCCTCTCCCACAGAGTCCAAAAGACTGTTCTATACATCTGTGTCTCTTTGTTTGTCTCGCATACAGGGTTATCATTACCATCTTTCTAAATTCCATATATATGCATTGGTATACTGTGTTGGTGTTTTTCTTTCTGGCTTACTTCATTCTGTATAATAGGCTCCAGTTTCATCCACCTCATTAGAACTGATTCAAATGTATTCTTTTTAATGGCTGAGTAATACTCCATTGTGTATATGTACCACTGCTTTCTTATCCATTCGTCTGCCGATGGACATCTAGGTTGCTTCCATGTCCTGGCTATTATAAACAGTGCTGCAATGAACATTGCAGTACACGTGTCTCTTTCAATTCTGGTTTCCTCGGTGTGTATGCCCAGCAGTGGGATTGCTGGTTCATAAGGCAGATCTATTTCCAGTTTTTTTAAGGAATCCCCACACTGTTCTCCATAGTGGCTGTACTAGTTTGCATTCCCACCAACAGTGTAAGAGGGTTCCCTTTTCTCCACACCCTCTCCAGCATTTATTGCTTGTAGACTTTTGGATTGCAGCCATTCTGACTGGTGTGAAATGATACCTCATTGTGGTTTTGATTTGCATTTCTCTGATAATGAGTGATGTTAAGCATCTTTTCATGTGTTTGTTAGCCATCTGTATGTCTTCTTTGGAGAAATGTCTATTTAGTTCTTTGGCCCATTTTTTTGATTGGGTCGTTTATTTTTCTGGAATTGAGCTGCAGGAGTTGCTTGTATATTTTTGAGATTAGTTGTTTGTCGGTTGCTTCATTTGCTATTATTTTCTCCCATTCTGAAGGCTGTCTTTTCACCTTGCTTATAGTTTCCTTTGTTGTGCTGCTGCTGCTGCTGCTGCTAAGTTGCTTCAGTAGTGTCCCACTCTTAGCGACACCATGGACTGCAGCCTACCAGGCTCCTCCATCCATGGGATTTTCCAGGCAAGAGTACTGGAGTGGGGTGCCATTGCCTTCTCCACCTTTGTTGTACAGAAGCTTTTAATTTTAATTAGGTCCCATTTGTTTATTTTTGCTTTTATTTCCAATATTCTGGGAGGTGGGTCATAGAGGATCCTGCTGTGGTTTATGTCAGAGAGTGTTTTGCCTATGTTCTCCTCTAGGAATTTTAGAGTTTCTGGTCTTATGTTTAGATCTTTAATCCATTTTCAGTTTATTTTTGTGTATGGTGTTAGAAAGCATTCTAGTTCCGTTCTTTTACAAGTGGTTGACCAGTTTTCCCAGCACCACTTGTAAAAGAGATTGTCTTTTCTCCACTGTATATTCGTGCCTCCTTTGTCAAAGATAAGGTGTCCATAGATGCGTGGATTTATCTCTGGGCTTTCTATTTTGTTCCATTGATCTATATTTCTGTCTTTGTGCCAGTACCATACTGTCTTGATAACTGTGGCTTTGTAGTAGAGCCTGAAGTCAGGTAGGTTGATTTCTCCAGTTCCACTCTTTTTTCTCAAGATTGCTTTGGCTATTCGAGACTTTTTCTATTTCCATACAAATTGTGAAATTATTTGTTCTAGCTCTGTGAAAAATACCCTTGGTAGCTTGATAGGGATTGCATTGAACATATAGATTATTTGGGTAGTTTACTGCTGCGCTCAATATGCCAGCAAATTTGGAAAACTCAGCAGTGGCCACAGGACTGGAAAAGGTCAGTTTTCATTCCAATCCCAAAGAAAGGCAATGCCAAAGAATGCTCAAACTACCGCACAATTGCCCTCATCTCACATGCTAGTAATGTAATGCTCAAAATTCTCCAAGCCAGGCTTCAGCAATATGTGAACCGTGAACTTCCTGATGTTCAAGCTGGTTTTAGAAAAGACAGAAGAACCAGAGATCAAATTGCCAACATCTGCTGGATCATTGAAAAAGCAAGAGAATTCCAGAAAAACATCGATTTCTGCTTTATTGACTATGCCAAAGCCTTTGACTGTGTGGATCACAATAAACTGTGGAAAATTCTGAAAGAGATGCAGATACCAGACCACCTGATCTGCCTCTTGAGAAATCTGTATGCAGGTCAGGAAGCAACAGTTAGAACTGGACATAGAACAACAGACTGGTTCCAAATAGGAAAAGGAGTACGTCAAGGCTGTATATTGTCACCCTGCTTATTTAACTTATATGCAGAGTACATCATGAGAAATGCTGGGCTGGAAGAAGCACAAGCTGAAATCAAGATTGCCAGGAGAAATATCAATAACTTCAGATATGCAGATGACACCACCCTTATGGCAGAAAGTGAAGAACTAAAAAGCCTCTTGATGAAAGTGAAAGAGGAGAATGAAAAAGTTGGCTTAAAGCTCAACATTCAGAAAACGAAGATCATGGCATCTGGTCCCATCACTTCATGGGAAATAGATGGGGAAACAGTGGGAACAGTGTCAGACTTTATTTTTGGGGGCTCCAAAATCACTGCAGATGGTGACTGCAGCCATTAAATTAAAAGACGCTTACTCCTTAGAAGGAAAGTTATGACCAACCTAGATAGCATATTGAAAAGCAGAGACATTATTTTGCCAACAAAGGTCTGTCTAGTCAAGGCTATGGTTTTTCCTGTGGTCATGTATGGATGTGAGAGTTGGAAAAAACTGTGAAGAAAGCTCAGCACCGAAAAATTGATGCTTTTGAACTGTGGTGTTGGAGAAGACTCTTGAGAGTCCTTTGGACTGCAAGGAGATCCAACCAATCCATTCTGAAGGAGATCAGCCCTGGGATTTCTTTGGGAGGAATGATGCTAAAGCTGAAACTCCAGTACTTTGGCCACCTCATGGAAGAGTTGACTCATTGGAAAAGACTGTGATGCTGGGAGGGATTGGGGGCAGGAGGAGAAGGGGACGACAGAGGATGAGATGGCTGGATGGCATCACTGACTCGATGGATGTGAGTCTGAGTGAACTCTGGGAGATGGTGATGGACAGGGAGGCCTGGTGTGCTGCGATTCATGGGGTTGCAAAGAGTCAGACATGACTGAGCGACTGAACTGACTGATGGTATTTAATCTGAGGTTATTGATATTTCTCCCAGCAATCTTGATTCCAGCTTGTGCTTCTTCTAGCCCAGCGTTTCATGGGGTCACAAAGAGTTGGACACAACTGAGTGACTGAACTGAACTGAACTGATGTATGTAAATATGAATCTAATCTCAATAAAGCTGTTATATTTTTGGTAAAGGATAAACATAGATCTCCATGTTTAAAGACTGTTGAGAAACTAAATATGCCCATGTGTGTTAATCTCTTAGTCTTGTCCAACTCTTTGTAACCCCATGGACTGTAGCCCACTAGGCTCCTCTCTCCATGGGATTCTCCAGCCAAGAATATTGGATTGGATTGCCACGCCCTTCTCCAGGGGATCTTCCTGACCCAGGGACAGAACCCAGGTTTCCAGCATTGCAGGCAGATTCTTTACTATTTGAGCTGCTTGGGAAGTGTATGTCTCTAGGATCAATAAAAATTTGATTAGAGCCAAGAAACATTAATGAACAAACTCATTAATGAACAAACAACTCAGTTGTGGAGGTGTTTCATTTGGGAAGCCAGATAAGAATTAATATGAAAGGTGAAATTTGGGCTTCAGAATTATATCCATAGAAATTGAATGTACTCTGTGAGAATGGAAAAGACATAGCATCTTCTGGAATAGAGTAGAATGTACAACAAAGGATTAACTTTGAAAAATGCAGCTTCTAAAGTGAAAAGGAAATCACATCATGGCAAAGCTTCAGAAAGTTTTCAAAGAATAAAGTAAAATAGTAAAAAATGAGTGTATCAGTTGATTGTAGTTTCTTGGTAATAGAAATTCCTCACTTTTCAATAGCCATTGTTAAGGGTCTTTGGTCTTTAGAGGTACACAATTTCTAAAGCTTGACTTGGTTGTAAGGCTTATTTTCATTTTCAACAAATACCACTTTGAAACATGACAGAGTTAGTTATCTTTCATGGTCAATGAGAAGAAAAATTTGAGGGTTGTCTAAATGACATAAAATGACTAACCAATAGTATACCACCAATATATTTATTTGCATTCTCCATTGGTCTCAAGGAATTTTCATTACTTGATGATTTGGAATAAATTAAGTGATACTGGAAGTTCAGAGATTTTGATTACTTCCTAGATTTTTACTTAATATCAATTTCATGATTTCAGGAAACTAAAGTCTAAACACAAAACATTCCAATCAATAAGCTTAGATTTTTTTTTTCTTTTTATAAACTAAGGAAATGTTACCCTAATGTAATAATATCCTGCCATATCGTCAAGAAAAGTCAATTCAAGCAAAATTTGTAATATGAATTTCTTTGATTTAATGTCAAACCCTCTCCAAAATTGTCTTATGATTTAATATTTAGGTTCAAAATGTAAATACTACATTTGAATAATGACATTGCTATTATTTATTGTATTTATGATTTTATTGTTTATGTAAATATTTTTATGGCTGTGTGGGTATTTTAAATAAAACAACCAAAGAAGTTACAGTTATTGTGGACATATGATCCGTCACATCCAGCCTTGTCATTTTGTTGGTGAAATTGAGTCCAAGAGAGATTGAGAGGGACACATGAGTTTACTTGTTCTTGCCTGGAGAATCCCAGGGACAGGGGAGCCTGGTGAGCTGCCGTCTCTGGGGTCTCACAGAGTCAGACACGACTGAAGCGACTTAGCAGCAGCAGCAGCAGCAGTGTCAAAGATGGGATACAATTCAAACATCTTAATTCCAAGATCAGTGACTTTCCTTATATAACATCCAATAGATGAGCCAACAATAGTTTGGGTAATCATAGAAGAAACGATGTGACATAGTAATAAACGATTTCTGCTTCTGGCTTGTCAAGGATTTGGACTGTATAGAATATAACACACTGCAAAGACATTTATTATATTGTGCTATACGACATTCAGTCACGGAGGCCTGTGCGAATTCATATCTTCATGGATGGCAAGGGGTCAGTTAAGTCAGTTCAGCCAAGCGCCAAGTCCTCATGTTTGGCTACAGTACTGCTGGCGTTTGCCTGCCTCAGCGTGGTCATAGTCTGACTGAGTGCTCCCACAGAGTGTGGGAGGAACGAATTGCATTAGGTTTTGAACAGTAAAGATGCAGTTACCTTCTGCCGTTTCCAGATTTCCTGTGTGACAAACGTCAGAATTAAACTGTTCCAACATTCAGCACATTTTTATCCAGATAAATATTGAAAACATATTTAATGCAATATTGAAGGGATTAGAGCATTCAGAAAAGGGAAAGTTTGACTAATGCGGCAGCTGCAGAGCATTCCAGCGCACTCGGGCTTTCGCCAGCGTTTATTAGCCAGTCAAGCCTTTGACAATAAACAATCCGCGGGCCTCCTCCTGCTCTCCAGCGGATACTTGTTGGGAGTTTGTTTTCATGACGGCATTCACAGCTCTTGTTTCTGCAGGTTGCCTATTATTACTGCTTAATGAACATTGGAAGGCTTTTAATCGAGCTTTAAATGTACTTTTAGTTGCATTCAAATGGATGATATTTTTATAATACTGGTCCGCTTGCAAAGGGTAAATAAATTAATATATGTCAAATATGGAATTTGCAACAAAAGTAGTATGTCTGTTAACTGCAAAATATGAGCTGGTTGTTTCTTAATACTTTATCTCAGAAACTTTGTATCTAAGATAAAATGAAACAAAATAAATGCGGCTTTTTTTTTTCCAGCCTTATTTTATATGTAATGCATTGTTTACATCTTTCTATTATTATGTTATCTCATGGGGTTAGAATCAGGCCTCCTTTTGAGCAAGTTCACATGCAAAGCAGTTGAGAAACGGTTGCAGAAACGGTCTGTTTCCTGATTGGATGGTTTTGTTCTGAGTGATCTGTTTCCAGGTCACAGTAGTAGTTTGATCTGTTGAATCTCACTTTTGGATAGAATGGATCTTTAATGTAGTCTACACTGTTTTTGGTAGTTAAAATTGGAAGGTATCCAAATGATATAAGCCAAAGAAATAATTAAAACAAGAAGAACGTTTTCCCCCTTGGAGAGTAATCTCTAATAAATATTTTGAGGTAAAAGTGGAAATCTGAACTCAGGAAATTAAACACAAACATCCCTAGGATTTAACTGCATAACTACAAATGTAAAAATAAAATTTAATTCAGAAGATAAAGACAGTAGTATTACTAGCAATTAACACTGTGTATATATATATATGTCTATGCATACCATATGTACCTTGGTATTAAAATTTAAATTTTGGCTATTTCTCTCTTTAATATATTTTGTCTAGAGAGTATTCTGAAATTATTTCAATAAGAATGAGACCAATGTGATTTCTGCCCGTATAAATATGAGTAACATAAAAATGAAATTCCATATATATAAGCATCCACATTTACATAACATAGCAATGTAATATTTAAATATTTAATCTAGCCTATTGTTTTTTGTTTCCAAAATGTATAGATATTGTCAGTTAAATAACCAAAATAAGTTTGGATAATCTAAACATAAACTCTAAAACTTAAATTTCTTTATTAAGGGCCTCTACATCAGTCTTGTGGAAAGGTTGTGACGCTTTCAGGCAATAAAACTTTTGTGTTGTATGTAATGAAGAATTAGGGTGAAACATTATTCAGTTCCTAAGAAAATAAATATATTCAATTAACAGAATTATTTTAATTAAATCAGTATCATATGACAGTTTAAAGGGCTATAGGTAAAATTTAAAGCACAAATTAAATAAAAACTTACGTCCAAACTTATTGAATATCTGATATCAGTCAACCACTTACATTATATTATAACCATTTATGGGCTTCCCTGGTGGCTCAGATGGTAAAGAATCCATCTGCAATGCGGGAGACCGAGTCAATCTGAGTTGACTGAGTTGATCTGAATTGACTGAGTCGATCCCTGGGTTGGGAAGATCCCTTAGAGGAGGGCATAGCAACCCACTCCAGTATTCTTGCCTAGAGAATCCCATGGACTTGGGGTTGCAAAGAATCGCACACGGCTGATTGATATATAATATAATCATTTATATTATAATCTGTAAAATGAATCTTTCAACCTGGTAGCAATTTTCTCCTTTTTACAGAAAGACAACTAGCTGACCAGTCCATATGTAGGTTGAGATTCCATAACATAAGTATTCAGAAAAAAAGGTCTTCTTTATAAGAACGGGAGAATGGGGAAGGAAATATTCTCTTTACCCATATCTGAGATCTGTAGGTGTTTGTTTCATATAACTTTCATATTTTTAAACGTACTTACCAATATATATAATAGAATGTACTTTATCTGCTGATGTAGAAGCATATGAAATCAATAGCCTCTCATCTCAGGCTTATGGTTTGTGATTGTTTCCTACTGATTCAATAGAATGCATTATAATTTGTTTTCTATAAAATTTTTTCTTAGTTATTGTATGACTTTATATAGTTTTCCACACCTGCTCTATCCTTGAGGAAAACTCGTGTTTTAGATAAACGAAAAAAATCTAAGTAAAAATATTTCCAGTTTTATAGGTGTGGTGGTTTATTTGCTAAGTCGTGTCCAACTCTTGCGACCCTGTGGACTGTAGCCCACCAGGCTTCTCTGTCCATGGAATTTCCCAGACAAGAATACTGGAGTGAGTTGCCATTTCCTTCTCCAGGGGATATTCCCAACCCAGGGTTCAAATCTGGGTCTCCTGCATTGTGGGCAGATTCTTTACTGACTGAGCCACAAGGGAAGCCCCCATTTTATAGGTGCTTTAATAACAAATAATAAAAGGAAAAAAACTTTTAAAAGAAGACTCTTTTTAAAAAGTCTTCAAAGAAGAGGATCAAATTTCTTTATACAAAATGGAGTATCTGGGCGGAATCTTAGAATACAAGTATTAAATGTTCAAAAAAGCAATTTTCCTACAAGTATTTCTGTGCTAAACAGTATAAAGTATTAGTAGTTTTAAGATTAACTGAAAAAAAAATACCCACAGAGTTGTACACAAACCAACCAAAAAGATTTTTAAACAAAAAAGAAATACTATATTTTAATGTATTCATCAAAGCTCATTAGGGGGGATGTAAGAAAAATATGTTTATTACTTGGCAAATATATTTCTAATATATAAGTAAAAGTAAAACATAATTACTTACCTGAATGATACTGTGGAACATTTAACCAGAAAGTTCATTAAACTTTGTACTTCATTTTGATATTTTCACTGCTAGGACTGGTTGCTTTAATCAAATATGGAATATGCATGCATATATAATATTGCTATATGTCCCCCCAATTCTTACATTGAAATCTTAACCCTCAAATATTATGGTATTAGGAAGTGAGGTCTTTGAGAGATGCTTAGTGTCTTCAAGAGGGTGAAGCCCTCCTGAATGGGATGGTGTTCTTGTGAAAGGGGCCGTGCTGACATCCCTTGGCCCTTTCACCATGTGAGGGCACAATGAGAAGGTGCCCTCTATAAGCAAGGAAGCAGACCCTCCCCAGAACAAAACTGTATTCATGCCATAACACTGGACTCCTCAGGTCCAGAACTTCGAGAAATACATGTTTTTTGTTTATTATAACTCACTCAATCTGTTGGTGTAAGTTAGCAGCCTGAAGGGACTAAGATACACACACACACACACATATATGTATATATATATGTATTTCAAACAATTTATTGAGTCACTTTTCCTCATTATATTCTATAAGAAAGAACTCTTTCCCAGCCTTATCTGTGTGTCCCATAAATATTTGTTATGATCAAAATGAGGCTAGACCAATAATACGTAATGTTAATATTATCCATTTTCATCTTTCCCAGTGTTCTTGTTTTGATCATTTCTTTGGCATATCGTTTGGATACCTTCCAATTTTTAACTATTAAAAATGATTTTTGGCTTCATTAATGATCAGTTCTACCCAAAAGTGAGACTCAAAAGATTGAACAACTAGTATGACCTGGTAATAGATCAGTTGTAGAAAAACCCATCCAATCAGGAAAGAAACCACTTTGCAACCACTATGGCCTTTCCATGTGAACCTGCTTAGAATAAGACCTGCCTGATTCTAATCCCATATAGAGAGATGTAAACAGTGCATTACATATGAAATAAAGCTGAAAAAAATGATACACTTCTTTTGTTTCATTCCATTTAAAAATACAAAGTTTTTGAAATAAAGTATAAAGAAACAACCAGCTCTGTTTTTGCAGTTAATTGTTGTTGTTCAGTTGCTAAATGGTGCCCAACTCCTTGCAACCCCATGGACTATAGCACATCAGATAAACAAGAAATAAAGAAGCCTCTAGGAAACATGGAAATCAAGAAGAAAAAGTCATTATCCTTAACATTCTCAGAGACATAAAGAAATGTATCAATGCAAGAAGACCAGAAGGTAACAAAAAAGAATTTTTGGAAATATAAAATTTATAGCAGAAATGGAAACTCTGTATATTGACTGAAAACTTAAATTAGGGAAGCTTCCAATAAAGTAGACCAAAAAAGAGACATTTATGGTAACAGGAGAAAAAAAGGTTAGAAAATCAGAGGATCAGATCTGGAGTCCTAAAATCTCAATAAAAAGAGTCCATGCAAAAAAGAAATGAAAAAAGGATGAGGAAAATAAATTCATTCAAGAAATTATGCTTGGAATGAAAGGATTCATTTCTTGATTAAATAGACCCACCAAATAGATGGGTCTATTTAACATCTATAAAACAATAGATGAAAACAGATCTGCCTCTGCATATGATCCAATAATTTATGAATGTCCAACATCATTATCAATGAGAACAGCATGATTTTTAGAGAGGAAAAGTAATAGTTTTTATATGAGAAATCACATATTTGAAGCTAGAAGACAACAAAGCTATGGCTTAAAATATTGAGGATAATTTTTCTAATTATCCAATTATAGTATTCTGTCACTAAAGGAACTATCAATTAAATGTGATTGTGGATGTTTTGCTGTGCAAAATGTTGAAAACCTATTGACTTCCAGTAACTCATTATCAAAAGCTACTAGTGGATAGTCTTAAAAGAAAATGAAATAATTAGCAAGTGAGTAAATCACCGGGGTTGAATACATTTTTTAAAAAGAGGAAAACTAAATTCATATATGATACAAGATCTGGAGAACAAACACTCCAGACTAGAGCAAGTCAAAAATTGCTGATGACTTTTGTAGGACATCTGATACATTTGGATGTATTTGTAAAATTTTTTATTTCTAGAAGTAAACTTGGAATTGGTGATTAATACATATAATTGGGGATTAATACATCAAAAACTAAGCAAATAGAGATAATTAGAAACTCCAGGAAAAAAAAAATAAATTTTTCAAGAAAAGAAAAAAAGTAGCCTTAATATTCTATATGACTCAGTTTTGAATTATGTCTACATAGTCATAATCATATAAATGTGATAAGTGATCTATCCAGAACTATAACTGTGTTTATGAATGGACAGAAGGAAAGTGTTTTTGTTGCATTTTGTGGGAAAGGGAGCTAACTCCCCGAGACTTAGATGTAAATAACAAATACAACAACGTAACATAGTTAAAAGTAATTGCTTTTGAGAATCAGTTTTTTGAGGAGAGGTTAGAGACTACCACTTTTCATAAAGAAAGGTCTCACTTTAAAACACAAGTTTGAGAAAATTATTAATAAATATAACTTTGACCCAAAAATGACCATTAAAAAAAAAAGATTTTATGAAATGGAAGAATAAAATGCAATTGTGTTTAAGAGAGAAAACACTATTCTTTTTTTTTTTTTTTAACCTTTTATTTTGCATTGGGGTATAGCTGATAATCAATGTTGTCATAGTTTCAGGTGAGCAGTGGGGGGACTCAGCCATACACATACATGTATCCATTCTTTCTTAAACTCCCCTCTCATCCAGTCTGCCACATAACATTGATGAGGGCTTTACAGTAGGTCCTTGTTGGTTATTCATTTTAAGTACAGCAGTGTGTCTATGTCCTTCCCAAACTACCTAACTATCCTTTACCCCCTTCCTTTCCCCAGACAACTATAAGTTCATTCTCTAAGTATGTGAGTCTCTTTCTGTTGAAAACACTATTCTTGAGTAAGTAAGGTATGTGGAAAAGAACCATACTGAGAGCAAAGTAATTGGGAAGCACTAAATTGTGTTTAATTCTATATGACCTATACAAGTACACGTATTCAGTTTTGTTTGTTCCTTAATTGCACTGAGACTGATGGCAAATTACTTGCAATTCTCTCTCAATGCTCACCAGATGGAATGTTTATCATATATTCCATTCTTTTCTTTGATCTGATAGAATTCAGTTTACATTTAAATCTAATCCAATTTTATAAAGAAAATGTCTAATGTTAAAAAAATCACAAAATGCTAAAAGAACATTTACAGTACAATAAAATGCATGATTATAAACACTGTTACAAATCACACCATACATAAAACCACTTTAACTTTTAACCAGATTATAATCTGGAAGGCAATGTACACATTTTGAGATGCAGAGCCATTGCTTCAGTGTTTTAAATTAAAATGGAATTGTGCCAGAAGCAAAAATGAAACACACATACCAAAAAAAAAAAAAACAAGAGGAGGAAAAAAAGAATAAACAGAACAAACCTAAAAACAATGAAGACTAATGTGCTCTAGGAGAGATGTAATTTGAAATCGAGTATCAGTGAATTATTTTAAAATCATAGCACTAAATGGTCAACACATTAATGCATTCATTTTGAAGCTTTCTTGCAGAAGGGATCAGATAAGAAATGTATTACAGTGGCCCAGATAATGACATCACAAATAAGTATATTCATTTTGCCGACTGTTGGCAAAACAACAACGTATTTGGCAGCATAAACAAGTAAGGGAAAAGGAATGTGCTTTTTTTAAACTTCTCCAAAATACTCTCATTAAACCCAACTCATGATTTCAAATTATGTATAGCCCAGGGTTAAAAGAAACAATGATCAAGTTGGACTCAGACTAAATTTGTGTTAAATGTTAGGAGTGCTAATAGTCAACATGACTGATTATAAACAAAGTCATTTTCCAAAATGCACTATTCATTTTGTTTCTCAGGAAAACTTTTATTAATAAGATGAAAATAGTTTATTAAAGGTGCTTAGTTTATAAATATAAACTAATTAATCATTAAACCCATACACTGGAGAACAGGTCACGCTATAAAGTAGAACAGTGATTCATATTTATACTTTCAAGGCTGTATGTGTATGTGTGTGTGAGAGAGAGAGACTGTTTAACGTGTAGGGGGTAGCATTTAGTTCTTGGAAGTTTTTCATAATATTTCCTCATTCAAATACAAAATAACATTAAGTACAGATATAAAAAATACAGTGCTATTTACTATATGAAAACTGACAATAATCAAATAAAGAAATTTACTTTAGAAGAGATTATCAAATATTTGGGGGATTCTAGAAGCCTAGACAATCCAATCCATAACCAAACATGGAGGTCTGATAGTTAAGACACCTACTCAAGACACCTAGATCAGAAAGATAAGCCTGAACTTGAGTACATGCATTTCTCATTTATGAGATCACAAATGCTTTTATATCCTAATACAAGCTTTTACCAAAGATATTCCTCTTCTAGATCTGTAGTTAATAGTCTCTTGATTCTGTTTTCTCAAAGATCTGGAAAGATACAGTCTAACATGATATTCAAAGCCTAAGCTCTAAATCTCATATTGTCAGAGTAGTCTACTGTTGAATAAAGCTTGGGGAACATGAAGACATGTGCTTTGGTAAATTTTCCTGCTTTGATGTTTTGTTACTGTTCTTTGAGATTGCTTTACCTGAAGAACCTTCATGTCTTACTTCAATCTGTGTGCCCCTGTGTGTGTGTTTGTGTGTGTGTGTTCTTCTTGGTAGGTATCCAGTATGCTTTTCCCCAGTAGCATATTGTACACCTACCAACTGCTCATCTTCCAGTGTTGTATCTTTTTGCTTTCTCATTGTGTAATTGGAGGTTCTTGAGCCAAGAATGCTGAAGTGATTTGCTATTCCTTTCTCCAGTGGACCACGTTTTTTGTGTCTGTTATTTAATTCAGATTGATCAAAATTGTAGCATTGAATTTAATCATACAACTCTATCACTCCTTCTCTTGTAAGCGTCACAACTATTTCAACAAACCTTTAGACTCAAAGATTGATAAATTCAAATAGTTGATTCCGTCAAAAAGCTAGGCAAATTTATTTGATTAAAGTAGGTAATTTTGTGTGAATAATCAGGCTGCTGATTCCTTATAAGGTATAGTTTAAAATGGAAGACCAAAGCATAAGAAAAGAATCCATAAATCTGGCAATGCTTTTCAACAAATTTTCAAAGTATAAACTTTGGAACCAGATAGATCTGTGTTCATTATCCATTTGACAAATAGATTTGACTCTGGACTCTCTTATCTGTGAAATGGAATTGATATTACCTACAGTGGTTTTTGTTTTGCTTTGTTTTTCAAAATGTGGCTTTCCACAAGCCCATCTTCATCACAATCATTAGAGACTTATATTAAACATTGATTCCTGGGCCCTACCTCAGATCCTGGTGGTACACATAGAACCTGCATTATTAACTAGTACCCCAAGTGAATTTTAGGCTGCCTAAAATTGAAGAGTCATAACTAAACCTCCAGATTACTGTTCAGATTAAATTAACAATAAAATATTTAGGGCCCTGGCAAGCAAAGCTAATTTGAAACCTGTTTTTAATGAGGAAACTATGAATTCTAAATGTAACATTGGCAAGTTTTTTGTTGCAAGGGAAGAGGAAGGTTCTAGTTAGGGCTGTTTTAGGGCCCAGCGAGCAGCAGCCTGGCATGGTGAGACTAGAAAGTGCCCAGGCTTTCATGCATTGGCACCTTATTGCTCTGAGCTCTAGAGCTGTTAAACTGCCCAGCCCTGAGCGCATATGGAATGAACTGACATGAACATAATCTTGTGGATTGTGTGGTTTGAGTGAGTGGATTTGCAGCAGGGAAGACAGGGCAAAAACAGCACTGTAAACACTCTCTTTTTTTCCTCAAGGCCATTCCTCCTCCTCAGATAGTTTACCACTAGGTGAGCACTCCCTTAAAAAGACTTGAAAATATTTAGTAAATGGAGTAGAAAATTTAAGATAGTTAAGCCACAGAAAGGAAAGCAAAACAACACACCTAAAAAGAGGTTCTGATCACTGTAACAACAAAAATGTATAATTTCTACTTCTTCTTGCTCTGCAATTATCAATTGCAAACAAAGCAACTGATGATGAAGCTCATTCTATTAATACATGCCTAATTAATTGAAACTAATACTTATATGGGATATCAAGACATTTAAGGAAATAACCAAAGTAACACTACAAGCAAAGTATTTCATACCAATGTTTCCATTTTTTTTAATTTGTTTTTTTTTGTTTATATTTTTCTTTGTTTGTTTGTTTGTTCTGGTTTTGTTTTTTAAGCATGGCATTAGAATTAGATTCCAAAGTAGTGATTTGTCTTGTTCTGGATTAAGCAAATCAGCTAGGTAGTAATACATTTTTCTTAAGTATCTAATTATGACTGAGAATATTGTACTCCCAAGTTTAAAGTTGTGGTCTGAATGATTCTGTGGATTTGGTAAATAATTTTTTTATTGTTCTTCAGATGTAAAATATCAGTGTGTCCTGGGCTTCTTTTGATGGCTCAAGTGGTAAAGAATCAGCCTGCAATGCCAGAGATGTAGGTTCAATCCCTGGGTTGGGAAAATCCTCTGGAGGAGGAAATACCAACCCTCTCTAGTATTCTTGCCTGGAAAATCCCATGGACAGAGGAGTCTGGAGAGCTATAGACCATGGGGTTGCAAAAGAGTTGTACACTACAGAGCACACACCCATGCATGATCGATGGGTTCTAAGGCTGTGAAAAATCAGTTAAAAGAAGAAAAGTACATAAGGTGTTAAGAATGATTAAAGGAAATATTTAATGGAGGGAGGATATGAAAGGCTTATATTTTATCGTTCCCTAGATGACACACACCTAGGGATTTATAAATGAGTCTTGAATTACACATTGGAAGTTAGAAAGCACACACAGCTCTACCTTTCCTGGTTCACCATGTTACAGTAGGTGGAACAAGTTCACAGAAAACCTGAGCTACATTTGTTATTAATAAAAAAAAAAAAAAGCCTCTTGTACATTTTGTAGCAGAAATAATGAGAGGAGGTCTGGTGCTTTGAGCTTGGTAAAGAATTCAGCATCAGTTTAGGAAGTTGTTAAATCCAATCTCTGAATTTCACATAATTCTGGGAGCTGGTATGTATGTGATTTGTCCATATGCACATCACTTACGTAAACAATCTTCTTATTCACTGTACAGAAGAGGCAGAGATATGTGATCCCCTTGGGCAAATCAGGAGAAAGGAATGACTACCCACCCCAGTATTCTTGCCTGGAGAATTCCATGGACAGAGGAGCCTGGTGGGCTGTAGTCCTTGGGGTCACAAAGAGCGACTGAGTGACTAATGCTTCAGGCAAATCAGTTATATTTAATGATTCAAGAACAAGGATGGGCAGGTAATCTTTTTGCCAGGACTAAATCTCTGAAAGGAAGAGTGAGTAGGGCATTTCTTTAAGGACTACTAGAATTAAATTTGGGGAAAAAAATGGGAAAATATGGGAAATAAGCCACATTTTCATTTTTAAATAAATAGAATTTAAAATATAACCCAAAATAATATTAAAATTCAAATCTAGAAAATTTTTAAGGAGATATTTTACTTGTAGAATGAGCATTAGAGAGAAGAAACCATTTAAAAAGGGAAAGTAATTTAAGGCACACAATTCATTTTTTTCATCATGGCAAAGTTGGGAAAAAGTCCTGACAACAAAGCTTACACACAAAAAGCTAAATGCATTTTAGGATATCAGTATTTTAAATCCTACACTCTTTATAGAATATTTATTTTCTAGGTCTTTATAGCCACTTAGTTTATGTTTAGGAAGAAGCGAATGCTGATATTTATATTAGTTCAGTCTGTGAGACACTCTTGATCTCTTGATCGGCCTATTTATGATTTAGAACTTTAGAATTTAGAGTGCCTACAGCTCAGGTTTCATGTTAGGTCTGCAGATTTTCCCTTCATGTCACAAAAATGTTTCATTTTGAATGCAGTAGTCTCACAGAATTATTGGAGGGAAAATTGTTCACATAAACAAACAAAAATCTAGGAATCTGTTGTGCTGTTTCCTGTACTCTCCCCAAAGACTACTGTTGAACTCGCAGTCCTAAAACAGGCTGCGGTCAGAAGACCTAAACATCAGTTCTTAGATCTTGTGAAGGACACTGCGAGAAAACTGGGGACAATGTTGTTACTTTTTCCTTTTTTGCATATGGTTTTATTTAGCTATGTTGTGTGCCATGTGGCATCTTAGTTCCCTGACCAGGAATCAAACCCATGCCCTCTGCAATGGAAGTGAGGAGTTTTAACCACTGGGGAAGTCCCTTGTTTTCTTAGTTTACATTTTGCCAGAAAAATCCTTAATCTGTCCTACTTCATGATGAACATTAAACTCTTCTTAAACTTTGTGTAGGAAGCAAGCAGATCAAACCAGTCAGTACTAAAGGAAATCAACCCTGAATATTCATCAGAAGGACTGGAGCTGAAGCTGAAGCTCCAATACTTTGGCCACCTGATGCAAAGAGCTGACTCCCTAGAAAAGACCCTGATGCTGGGAAAGATTGAGGGTAAGAGAAGGGGACAACAGAGGATGAGATGGTTGGATGGCATCACTGACTCAATGCACATGAGTTTGAGCAAACTCCAAGAGACAGTGAAGGACAAGGAAGCCTGGCATGCTGCAGACATCACGAAGGGTCAGACATGACTTAGCAACTGAACAACAACAAACTTTGTCTAAACCATAGGAGTGGACAATCATATTGTTACTGGCACTAGATAGGGTCAAACTGCCATAACTGTCAACATATATTAATAGATTCTTAGGCAACTAAGAAACTTCTCTCATGTCTCATTTTCGAGTTCAATAAACTGACCCAAAGTGAAATATCTGTATTCACATCACATGCTAGTAGCAGAGCTAGTTTCTAATGTAGCCTGATGTCATTTTCTTCTCTTTTCAATTATGACAATTATTTTAGAAAGTAGCTACTGTAAGTAAAATGCGTATTTCTTGTCAGTCCTTTCCCATTCTTTGTGACACCATGGACTATAACCAGAGGTTCCTCTGTCTATGGAATTTCCAAGGCAAGAATACTGGAGTGGGTTGCCATTTCTTTCTCCAGGGGATCTTCCTGGCTCAGGGGTGGAACCTACCTCTCCTGCATCTTCTGCGTTGGCAGGCAGATTATTTGCCACTGAGCCTCAGGGGGAAGCCCAAAGATGCATATAGGTAAGTTAAATACAGTTTTTGCATTTTCAGTTCACTGTGCTTGGAAAATATTTTTGGCAGATTCAAGTCCCAGGGTAGTCTCATAAATGGAGTATGTTTGAGTGTTTTTTTTAACTAAGATTGGAAGATATGCCTTGCACATATCAAAGAAATTTAAAATTCAACATTTACCAAACATCTTCTAATGCAAGCTCCATGGAAACAGCTGGAATTTGAAAACAAAAAGACACTGATTGGTCTAAATAATAGTATAATATCCTGTGGTAGTATATTATTTTTTATAATGCACAGGTTATCAAAGGAGGAACATCTCCAAGAAAGAAGTGCAATAAATATTTGATAATTAATTCATTTCTTTTGCTAAAAAAAATAGGGTCTTCCATTTACTACTTTCTAGTTTTATTAGCATAAAACTTGGGGGAGTCCACCACTGGAACAACACATTAAAAGGGCTAGCCTCTTTACTGAACACTTGAATGCCACATACAAATCATTTTGGATCCTCTTACCAGTGATAAAGTATAACTTTCAAAAAGTAAAACCATGACGTTCAAGCAAATATGAAATGAACACCTGTCAAAAATTTAACTTAACTCATTATTCAGTGAGTGAACCAGTAAAATATTGAGGCCAGCCCAAATAACAAATGCAAAACAAAGTATAAGCAATTTGATAAAGGAGTATCAGGGCAAGATTGTTGGGTTAAAAATAAAACTGGTTATTGTCCACATAGGCCAATAAACCATAACTTTTGAGGTTCATTGTTCCAAAGGAAAAAAACTATTGGCATAACCGTCAGAAAAAGAATATGTAAATGGACTTCTGTCCCTAAAAAATTATAAAATAGCTCAGTAGAAAGTCAGTCAAAAGTGTAAGTCCTCATCACTGAAAGAAAACCCAGTTATCTCTTTTGCCTCTTTTGCCTCTTTTGTTTTTTGTTTTAACTGTTCTGGGTATTCACTACAGTACCCAAGCTTTCTCTAGTTACAGTGCAGAGGCTTCTCTTGTTGGGGCACGGACTCTAGAGCACACAGCCTCTCTAGCTGTGGTACTCTGGCTTCCCTAGTTGCAGCACCCAGGCTTAGCTGCCACCTTGAATGTGGGATGTTAGTTTCCCAGTTCAGTTCAGTTCAGTTCAGTCGCTCAGTCGCGTCTGACTCTTTGCAACCCCATGAATCACAGCACGCCAGGCCTCCCTCTCCATCACCAACTCCCAGAGTTCACTCAGACTCACGTCCATCGAGTCAGTGATACCATCCAGCCATCGCATCCTCTGGCGTCCCCTTCTCCTCCTGCCCCCAATCCCTCCCATCATCAGAGACTTTTCCAATGAGTCAACTCTTCCATGAGGTGGCCAAAGTACTGGAGTTTCAGCTTTAGCATCATTCCTTCCCAAGAAATCCCAGGGCTGATCTCCTTCAGAATGGACTGGTTGGATCTCCTTGCAGTCCAAGGGACTCTCAAGAGTCTTCTCCAACACCACAGTTCAAAAGCATCAATTCTTCGGTGCTCAGCTTTCTTCACAGTCCAACTCTACATGACCACAGGAAAAACCATAGCCTTGACTAGACGGACCTTTGTTGGCAAAGTAATGTCTTTGCTTTTCAATATGCTGTCTAGGTTGGTCATAACTTTCCTTCTAAGGAGTAAGCGTCTTTTAATTCCATGGCTGCAGTCACCGTCTGCAGTGATTTTGGAGCCCCCAAAAATAAAGTCTGACACTGTTTCCACTGTTTCCCCATCTATTTCCCATGAAGTGATGGGACCAGATGCCATGATCTTCATTTTCTGAATGTTGAACTTTAAGCCAACTTTTTCACTCTCCTCTTTCACCTTCATCAAGAGGCTTTTTAGTTCCTCTTCACTTTCTGCCATAAGGGTGGTATCATCTGCATATCTGAGGTTATTGATATTTCTCCCGGCAATCTTGATTCCAGCTTGTGCTTCCTCCAGCCCAGCGTTTCTCATGATGTACTCTGCATATAAGTTAAATAAGCAGGGTGACAATATACAGCCTTGATGTACTCCTTTTCCTATTTGGAACCAGTCTGTTGTTCTATGTCCAGTTCTAACTGTTGCTTCCTGACCTGCATACAAATTTCTCAAGAGGCAGGTCAGGTGGTCTGGTATTTCCATCTCTTTCGGAATTTCCCACAGTTTATTATGATTCACACAGTCAAAGGCTTCGGCATAGTCAATAAAGCAGAAATAGATGTTTTTCTGGAACTGTCTTGCTTTTTCTATGTTGGCAATTTGGTCTCTCCCAACCAGAGATCAAACCCATCTCCCCTGCTTTGGAAGGCAGAGTCTTAACCACTGGATCACCAGGGATCCTCTCCTTTGCCTATTTTGAAGTTTTGGAAATCTTTTCTCACTGGGCTTTCCTGATGGCTCAGTTGGTAAAGACTCTGCCTGCAATGCAGAAGAATCCAGTTCGATTCTTGGGTCACAAAGATCTCCTGGAGAAGGGATAGGCTACCCACTCCAGTATTCTTGGGCTTCCCCTTGTGGTTCAGCTTGTAAAGAATCTGCTTGCAATGCGGGAGACCTGGGTTCGATCCCTAGGTTGGGAAGATCCCCTGGATAAAGGAAAGGCTGTATTCCTGTCTGGAGAATTCCATGAACTGTATAGTCCATGGGGTCGTAAAGACTCAGACATGACTGAGCAACTTTCACTTCACTTTCTTATACCAGCATGCTTTTATATATTGAGGTCCTAGGCTTCTATACAAGAACCCCAAATATTTATATTTTCTGCCTTCCATATCACTCACTTGCAGAATCTCTTTGACTTCTATTAGTCCTACTGTATTTTTTTTTAAGTAAGCCACTAACCAACTGCCCAACTTCTGTTAACAGAAAATAGAAAATTTCTTAGTGGTAGACTCTGCTGTATTTGTTTGGAGAACAAAGCTTTTTAAACTTTCTACTATATAGAATATGTTATATTTAAATTTTACTTAAGCTTTGTTTGAGGTCCAGAATATGTAACATATTACCATACTTCAGTGGGTATGTAGGAATTTAAATTTAGTAGTTGAAGTTTTCACACACAGGAGACAGGGATCAAGACCATCCCCATGGAAAAGAAATGTAAAAAAGCAAAATCGTTATCTGGGGAGGCCTTACAAATAGCTCTGAAAAGAAGAGAAGCCAAAAGCAAAGGAGAAAAGGAAAGATATAAGCATCTGAATGCAGAGTTCCAAAGAATAGCAAGAAGAGATAAGAAAGCCTTCCTCAGTGATCAATGCAAAGAAATAGAGGAAAACAACAGAATGGGAAAGACTAGAGATCTCTTCAAGAAAATTAGAGATACCAAGGGAACATTTCATGCAAAGATGGGCTCAAAAAAGGACAGAAATGGTATGGACCTAACAGAAGCATGAGATATTAAGAAGAGGTGGCAAGAATACACAGAAGAACTGTACAAAAAAGATCTTCACGACCCAGATAATCACGATGGTGTGATCACTGACCTAGAGCCAGACATCCTGGAATGTGAAGTCAAGTGGGCCTTAGAAAGCATCACTACGAACAAAGCTAGTTGATGTGATGGAATTGGAGTTGAGCTATTTCAAATCCTGAAAGATGATGCTGTGAAAGTGCTGCACTCAATATGCTAGCAAATTTGGAAAACTCAGTAGTGGCCACAGGACTGGAAAAGGTCAATTTTCATTCCAATCCCAAAGAAAGGCAATGCCAAAGAATGCTCAAACTACTGCACAATTGCACTCATCTCACATGCTAGTAAAGTAATGCTCAAAATTCTCCAAGCCAGGCTTCAGCAATAGGTGAACCATGAACTTCCTGATGTTCAAGCTGGTTTTAGAAAAGGCAGAGGAACCAGAGACCAAATTTCCAACATCCACTGGATCATGGAAAAAGCAAGAGAGTTCCAGAAGAACATCTATTTCTGCTTTATTGAGTATACCAAAGCCTTTGACTGTGTGGATCACAATAAACTGTGGAAAATTCTGAAAGAGATAGGAATACCAGACCACCTGACCTGCCTCTTGAGAAATTTGTATGCAGGTCAGGAAGCAACAGTTAGAAATGGACATGGAACAACAGACTGGTTCCAAATAGGAAAAGGAGTACATCAAGGCTGTATATTGTCACCCTGCTTATTTAACTTATATGCAGAGTACATCATGAGAAACGCTGGGCTGGAGGAAGCACAAGCTGGAATCAAGATTGCCGGGAGAAATATCAATAACCTCAGATATGCAGATGATACCACCCTTATGGCAGAAAGTGAAGAGGAACTCAAAAGCCTCTTGATGAAGGTGAAAGAGGAGAGTGGAAAAGTTGGCTTAAAGTTCAACATTCAGAAAATGAAGATCATGGCATCTGGTCCCATCACTTCATGGGAAATAGATGGGGAAACAGTGGGAACAGTGTCAGACTTTATTTTTTGGGGCTCCAAAATCACTGCAGATGGTGACTGCAGCCATTAAATTAAAAGACGCTTACTCCTTAGAAGGAAAGTTATGACCAACCTAGATAGCATATTGAAAAGCAGAGACATTACTTTGCCAACAAAGGTCTGTCTAGTCAAGGCTATGGTTTTTCCTGTGGTCATGTATGGATGTGAGAGTTGGACTGTGAAGAAAGCTGAGCACCGAAGAATTGATGCTTTTGAACTGTGGTGTTGGAGAAGACTCTTGAGAGTCCCTTGGACTGCAAGGAGATCCAACCAATCCATTCTGAAGGAGATCAGCCCTGGGATTTCTTGGGAAGGAATGATGCTAAAGCTGAAACTCCAGTACTTTGGCCACCTCATGGAAGAGTTGACTCATTGGAAAAGACTCTGATGCTGGGAGGGATTGGGGGCAGGAGGAGAAGGGGATGCCAGAGGATGAGATGGCTGGATGATATCACTGACTCGATGGACGTGAGTCTGAATGAACTCTGTGAGTTGGTGATGGACAGGGAGGCCTGGCGTGCTGCAATTCATGGGGTTGCAAAGAGTCGGACACGACTGAGCGACTGAGTTGAACTGAACTGAAAAGGAGGGAGATAGGGGATTTCTGATGCAGTTTATAATATAGGGTGTTCTTGGACAGCTTAATCTGCCCGTTAAGCATCTCAAAATCAGTATTTTTGGAAATTTCTTTGCTTTGAGGCTTTGCCTCAGGAGATCTAATAATTTTCTTGTTTTTATAAGAGAGAGAGACAGAGGCATAGAGTCGCTGTTATTAAACCAGTTTCCATTTTCTCTGATCCATTGTTGCATAATTGACATAAGGGAAAAGAAGGTCTGCTCAGCCAACTGGGAGCAGGCACAATGTGACTTCTAAGTTTAAAGTGTAGATGATGTCATTCTGACTATGTGAAGTAACAGAATTTTATGCTGCATGATAGAAATGAAAATTCATCATTCAGATATTACTTAAGATTATGTCAGATTATACAATATGATAGCAAACTCTACCGTCTATACCATGATTTGAAAAGAATGCATATTTTTTTAAAAATAAGAAAACACAATCCACCCAGTAAGACCTTACAAATGCACAGATTTCTCTTCAGTTGTGTTATCTCGTTATCCACACTAATGTTGAAATGCAGACCTAATGAGAGATGGTGACTGATGCCCATGCAGCGGGCTTCCCGTGTGGTTCTAGTGGTAAAGAACATACTTGCTGATGCAGGAGATGTAAGAGACTCAGTTTCCATCCCTGGGTCGGGAAGATCCCCTGGAGGAGAGCATGGCAACTTACTTCAATATTCTTGCCTAGAGAATCCCATGGACAGAGGAGCCTGGAGGGCTGCAGTCCACGGGGTTGCAGAGTCGGACATGACTGAACTGACTGAACACCCATACATGCCCTATGAAGTGAGGCTAAACTCTTCAAGCAAAATTGTACTAAGTTATTTCTTTTGTGTAGTCTTGGACTCATATTTTTAAAAAGATAACTGAATTTGAAATTCTAATAAGGATGATTTTTAGTAAAGAGCAAAAATGTCCAGTTGTTGTGCCTAGGCTTAAATTAACATCAACCTCATAAGCTATGGAATCACTTTCATAAACAATATTTAAATTCGTTTTATTTTAATGTTTCTCATTATAGTGGGATACGCTATTTAGTTTAGTTTAGTTTTGTTTTTCCAGAAATGTAACCTCCATATATTATATTGTTCCTGTGAGGAATTAGGCTTTGAAGAATGGTTTTGTCCTTCTCTTGCAACCCCATGGACTGTAGCTAACCAGGCTCCTCTGTATCTGGGATTCTCCAGGCAAAATTACTAGAGTGGGTTGCCATTTCCTTCTCCAGGGTATCTTCCCAACCCGGGAACTGAACCCAGGTCTCCTGCATTGCAGGCAGATTCTTTACCAAATGAGCTACAAGAGAAGCCCCATTTAATAGTGGGATAAGCTAGTTTTTTTTTTTTTTTCCCCCAGAAATGTAACCTCCATAATTACATTGTTCCTGTGAGGAATTAGGCTTTGAATAATGGTTTTGAATAACCTCATATTACCAGCTATGTAGTTCAAGAGGTTTTTTTTTTTTTTTTTTTTTTAAATGATTATTATGTTCAGAAGACTGAGTGCTCAATCACTCAGTGAGGTCCAACTCTTTGCAACTACATGAACTGTAGCCCACCAGGCTCCTCTGTCCATGGGACTTCCCAGGCAAGAATATTGGAATGGATTGACATTTCTTCTTCCAGAGGATCTTCCCCACTCAGGGATTTAACCTGAAGGTGGAAGTCTATTATGTTGAGATACTGAATTTCTAAACAAAACTTGAACTAAAAAATTGAAAAAAAAATCATGAAATAATGGATAAGCTAAGAGGATTTTAAAATATTTTGAGACTCAATTTTTTTAAATTGCATTTTCATAAATAATTATTAAGACCAGTATTTCTCATTCAGCCAAAGCATCATTTACTCACATAGGAAAACCAAAGTAGATTTTCATCCCTTTCATAAACTATTTTGGCAAACTTAATTACAATCTTTATCAATGAAATCATTTTCAATTGCTTACTATAATCAGAATTACTCTTATCTCATAATAAACTAGTACACAAATTCAAGAATACAAGGATTGAACTTTGCTCATTACTGTACATCCAGGACATAGAAAAGAGACCTAGTCCACAGTAAGTCCTTTTTGTTGACTGAATGAATTAATGAATGTTTTAAATTTGATAATGTATGGTTTTTCCAGTAATCATGTATGGATGAGAGAGTGAAGTGAAAAGTGAAGTCGCTAATTCGTGGCCAACTCTTTGCAACCCCATGGACTGTAGACTACCAGGTTCCTCTGTCCATGGGATTTTCCAGGCAAGAATACTGGAGTGGGGTGCCATTTCCTTCTCCAGGAGATCTTCCTGACCCAGGGATTGAACCCGGGTCTCCCACATTGTGCTGCTGCTGCTGCTAAGTCGCTTCAGTCATGTCTGACTCTGTGTGACCCCATGGACTATAGTCTACCAGGTTCCTCTGTCCATGGGATTTTCCAGGCAAGAATACTGGAGTGGGGTGCCATTTCCTTCTCCAGGAGATCTTCCTGACCCAGGGATTGAACCCGGGTCTCCCACATTGTGCTGCTGCTGCTGCTAAGTCGCTTCAGTCATGTCTGACTCTGTGTGACCCCATGGACTATAGTCTACCAGGTTCCTCTGTCCATGGGATTTTCCAGGCAAGAGTACTGGAGTGGGTTGCCATTTCCTTCCCCAGGAGATCTTCCTGACCCAGGGATTGAACCCAGGTATCCTGCATTGTAGGTAGATGCTTTACCATCTGAGCCACCAGGGAAGTACCTGGATGAGAGAGTTGAGCCATAAAGAATGCTGAGCACCAAAGAATTAATGCTTTCAAACTGTGGTGCTGGAGAAGACTCTTGAGAGTCTCTTGGACAGCAAGAAGATCAAACCAGACAATCTTAAGAAAATCAACCCTGAATATTCACTGGAAAGACTGATGCTGAAGCTGAAGTTCCAGTACCTTGGCCACCTGTTGCAAAGGGCAGATTCATTGTAAAAGACCCTCATGTTGGGAAAAATTGAGGGCAGGAGGTGAAGGGGGCAACAGAGGGTGAGATGGTTGAATGACGTCATCAACTCAATGGACATGCATTTGAGCAAACTCTGGGAGATAGTGAAGGACAGGGAAGCTTGCCATCCTGCAGTTCATAGGGTTGCAAAGAGTCGGACACAACTTAGTGACTGAACAAAAAAAATACTTAATATTTATCATGATATTATTTAAAAGACTACATAGTGAACCACTGCACAAGCAGAATAATTCAATCTTGTAATCTTGAATAGATTTTCTGTTATTCATCATTATAAATAATTGTGCTCCTTTGCGTTCATCCCTAATTGTTTTGGGGTTATATTTTTGGAATTAAAGTTCTTTTGGATACATACTAACTGACCTTTCCAGTGTCTGTACTAATATAATAAACTGTTTCAACATAACTTTTTCCTTGACAATATTAAATCTGCCTCACTTAAGAATTATTTTTTTTTCAACTTTTGTACAGGGAGATAGCCTGTTAACAATGTTGTGATGGTTTCAAGGGAACAGCAAAAGGACTCAGCCATACATATACATGTATTCATTCTCCCCTAAACTCCCCTCCCATCCAG
Organism: Bos indicus; assembly: GCF_029378745.1. NCBI lineage: Eukaryota > Metazoa > Chordata > Mammalia > Artiodactyla > Bovidae > Bos > Bos indicus. Next base: position 31,759,706 of record NC_091776.1, on the reverse strand, counting down.
GCTGCCCCATAGTATTGAGCTGCTGGAAGTCCTGACATATTTATTTTATGCTCTTTCATGAGGGTTACAAAGTATGTGCTTCATGATCTAGAAAAAAATATGCTAGCAACAAAAAGCTTAACTGTTAGAAGCTGCATTTTTTTCCTTTAAAATCCCTTGAAAATCTCATATTTGATTTTCTTAGTACTTTCCCTAATAATATAGAAAGCAAGATAATTCAGCTGTGAAAACAAGCAAAATTTCTTCTAATATAGAACAGCTGAGTTCTTCACTTTTATAAAGAAATTACTCCTGTAGCCACAGGTATTTTTTTTTAATCAATTTTCTATTATAGACACAGTGTGGTTAATTAAGGGTTCTCCATCTTATTGTAGAAAACTTAGAAGAATAAAAAGACAGAGGGAGCCTGATTTTTTTTTTTTTTTTTCAGTTTGTGTTACATTGGCCTTGAAAAGAAAGAGAAGAGAATAATTTAGCCAAAAACAACAAACATCCAGTTACCACAAATTTCAAACTCTCAGGTTTAGAGTGAAAGAGACCCATTAATTCAGGGATGTCAAGGCTGCTGGTGAAACTGAAAACCAAAAAATACCGTCCTGTGAGTTGCTCTAGCTAGCTGCCTTTAGGAGATACCTTTTTGGGGAAATATGCTATTTAAGTCCTTTGTTAAACAATGGAAAAGGGTGGAGGAAATAGAATCATGTTGTCTAAAGTATACATCCACTCATTCAGCATCCCAATGAAGTGCATAAACTCTGGCTGCTAAGAGGAAAATAGGAGTAACAGTTTCCTGAGAATTGTTAAGCCAACATGCTATTAAATATACCACCTAACATTGTTCTTTTCCTCTCCTTTTTCACTCTTGCAGCTACCACATGTGATGGAAAGAATCCAAGTTAAACACTCTCACCAGAGCATGTTCCAAGACAGATGACTGGGCCTCAGGCTTGGCCAATACAATGCACTTCTATTCTCTATTTATTTTTGTAGTTCAAAGACCTGGCAGTTACCAAGTTGATGCCTGCCATAAGGACCAGTGCACTCCTGATTACTGCCCAGTGATTTTTATATCTGTGTGCCAGCTACTCAGATAGACCACGTATAAAGAGTTGGGGGATTTTTTGAAAGGGAAAGAAACCCCAGCTTCCACTTCCACTTTGAAATTTCAGATGATATACTGCCAGCTTACAGACCTTGCTTTAATCAGAGCAGCCACATGAAAAGGCTGTTTCTATTTACCCTAGGTCATTTAGGAAACCAGCGATAAGTAAGCCGTGCAAAATTTCAACTTGTCTTAAAGTTGGCATGTTCTCCTCAACTAGAGTTGAGTCTTGATTTCGTTTTCTGAGTAGAAATATTTACAAACCTGTCATACTTGAGTTTTAGTCTTCCTTCTGCCCACCAACAAGTAACCTTTTTAAAGAATGCTTAGGGCAAATTGGAAATTGTTTTCTAATGATGGGTCCATATAAATTTAAATAATTTCTAAACTCCTGTAATTGTCTGTATGGTCAGGCCACTCAGGGTAGCTCTTCTCTTGCTCTCTGCACATCCTGTGCTTGACCAGTGCCTGCTTCACTCACACTCAGCTCACAACGGCTGACCTTTCTGTGTACTTGTTGCTGCCACATGCATGCCTGCTAAGTCGCTTCAGTCCTGCCAACTCTTTGCAACCCTATGGACTGTAGCCCACCAGGCTCCTCTGTCCATGGGATTCTCCAGGCAAGAATACTGGAGTGGGTTGCTGTGCCCTTTTCCAGGGGCTCCTCCTGACCCAGGGTTCAAACCAGGCATCTCTTATGTCTTCTATTTGGCAGGTGGGTTCTTTACCACTAGAGCCACCTGGGAAGCCGCTGCCCCAGCTGATGACTGATCTAATCTTTAGATCAGAGCATCTCCACCTGATAGCTTATCAAAGGGGCCATGAGGGACCCATGCCTCTGCTGGTTTCCCTAGTAACCCACGAGGTCAATTCTGGCTGGCATATATTTAGGTAATTGACACCTTCCCCCTTCCCACAAGAGAGAAGACTGTCCAGGCTCAGCGTCTGGCTGCACACAGTGGGGAGACGCTCCAGGACCTGGAGTCAGACAGGTAAGCTCCTCCATCCATTACACTACTGATGTCTGTGTCACTGACTCCGGGCTCTTTCTTCGGTCTCAGGAAGGTGCAAGTAAAGGCCTTGGAGGCCTGCAGGGTGCACCCAACAATTGGCTGAGCAGACAGGAGGCTGAGGAAACTCCCATGAATGCTGGGAGATAAGGACGGGGGATGGAGGGTTGCTGGGGACTGTCTTCTAACATGGGGGCCGGAAAGGTGAAGGGGAATCCCTGGAATGGACTTTCATTGCATGTGGGGTCCTGTGGTGGTGGTTCTTGATGTATGCAGCTGCCATGAGAGTGAGGAGAACTCACAGACACTGTTGCTGAGTTACTGGCTGCTATTACAGTACGGGAAAAGTTAGCTAATGTGGGGACCATGGGTGTGAGATGGCCGTTGTTTTTTATGTTAAGAAAGGCAACAGAGGCTGAGCTAATAGCTGAGGTGAAGGTTAACTTAATGTTAATTTCCGTTTTTCTGAAAGTGAGTCATGTGACTGTGAGTGATACATAATATCTTCTATTACTATTTGTTTCAACTGAATTGCTGTTTAGAAACTTGATATTTAGAAAGAAAGAAAAAAATCCCCCAAAATGGCCAAGATAGAAATCTTTTAACATTCTAAAACTGGTTGTCATTTATGCTCCTAGAGAATGTTAGCTTTTTAGAAGGAATTGGTATTTTTCTTTCCGCACTTTTAAGATATAATCTATCTGAGAGTGAAGGGGAAAAAAAGGGCCTTAAAAACTCTAGCAGGAAAGCTGAGATCTCTGTGCATATGCACAGACATGTGTATGTTTATGTGTACTTTGAAAGTAGAGTATCTCTCCCTTCAAACAGTGTGGCCAAGATTAGTTTGTGAGTGACCTCTGCTTAATTGGCTTAAAAGAAATTAATTGCTTTATATAAATTCTTGGAAATGTGAAAGAAACAGCCTAGGATAAAATTCCAGTTCAGGTGATCTGGGAAGTCTTCAGTACTGAATGGTTATCTGGTATTGAAGCCACTTAGGCTTGTTGATCTGATTAATATAGACATGGTTTTAAATTCGTTGGTGTTTGAGAATTATGCTTCTGTTGTACCTAGGTTTGTGTGTGTGTGCATGCTAAGCTGCTTCAGGCATGTGCTAGGTTTACTAGTGGTCAAATAAGACTTTATTATATCTGTCGCAAATTGGTCAGCAAGGAAAATAATGAAACTTTAAATGTAAATAAGCTTTTAGTTAAATTGTATAGGAATAATTGGCTTCCCAGGTGGCGCTAGTGGTAAAGAACCTGCCTGCCAATGCAGGCTTAAGAGCACCTGGGGAAGGGCATGGCAACCCACTCCAGTATTCTTGCCTGGAGAATCCCATGGACAGTGGAGCCTGATGGCACTATGATCCATAGGGTTGCAAAGAGTCAGACACGACTGAAGTGACTTAGCATGCATGCCCATAGGAATAATTATGTTTGGGGAATATCAATCTAAATGATCTCTCCAGATTTTGGTAACTTGAAGTTAACTAACTTAAATGAAGAGAATTCATTGACTATATGGGCCATTTCAAATAGGATAAAATATTGGAGCGTTAATTCCTAGGCAGGTCTCTGTTTACCTACCCTTGATTTCTTAAGAGAGGAAGACTAAAGCATAAATTTTCCAATCAGGAAATGCTGGTATGACAAATAATTCACAATTACTTTCTTCTTGGTTTTTGCTAGAGGTTAAGGTTTTTATTTATGATTGAGATTATAATCAGTCATAATTCTAGTTATAATTGAGAAAGTAACTGGCAGGAAGGCCAGGGATCTCCAAATGGAGGAAATAAGCTGCAAGTGTCATTTTTTATCTCTCTTAAGTGGCAGGAGGAAACAAACTACTAGTGTTAGATTTTTTCCCCTTCTCTGTACAAATTTAAAAAGAAGTTTCTCTTAAAATTATGTGTTGCCATGACGACACCTGGTTCACCAGAACTTAACTTTTCTCAAACGTTGAACTAACCAATGCAGTTTTACTTACGGAAATGTTTGTCTTAAGCTATGTTAGTGAACCATGTATTTACCCTAGACTCTGTCTTCAAGTTGGTTCCACCTAAGACTCAGAACTGACTTGACAAGCCAGTATGTTTTACTCATGCAAATGTTCTCTTAAGCTATGTTAATGAGACTGTATTTGCTTGGAAACCTGCCCTTCTTCAATTCATGTCAATCAGTTTATGGCCCAGGACAACTCACCTTGTGCCAATGTTATTTCAAAATGCATGTTGTGGGTGAGGGGCCTGGTGCCAGTCTCTGAGTTTTGAAACATTTCTTTTCTCTAGCAGACTGCTAGTAGCTATATAACATCCGGCTAAATACTAGCAGTGGGGGGCACTCTTTCTTCCCACTTCTGATGTCTATGTCAGAAGCTTTCTCCATCTCTTTTATACTTTAATAAAACTTTATTACACAAAAGCTCTGAGTGAAGCAGCCTGGTCACTCGCCCCGGATTGAATTCTTCTCCAGGGGCCAAGAATCCCAGTGTCTTGCGTGGTTCAGCAACAACCTCTCATTATTACCAAGTTTTTTTTTTTTTACTGTCACGTTGTTATCAGGTGTTTAACCTTGCTGTAAGTCTTTTGTCATTTATAGAGTTACTCTTGTGCTTATGTTTTTGCAAAACTACTTCATAGGAAGCCCCTTTTGACAAGTATAGGTCTCTGATAAATTTCAGATCCTACTGCTGAGCTGGGGCAGAAATTAAAGAATCCTAAGGGAAAATCTGATATATTCATAAAGATTTAACAGAGGTATTGGATATGGAGTGAACTGGTGAATATAGTTATAATGTTTACGGTTTTTGTCTGAACTATTAGTGATTTAGAACTATTTTTTTCCAAATATAGGGAAATCCTTAACCCCTAGTTAGTTACAATCTACGGCAATTTGGTAAACTACACCTGTGGGTAGAACTGAAACATTCTTGTCCCTCCAAAAAATGGAGACCCTTGGGTTCTGAGCAGCCTTATCCGGTGAGTGGGAAAGACTGTCTCCTGACATATGCAGGGATCTCAATATTTTGGGGCCTCCGGAAGAGAGAAATCTCCCTGAGATGGAGTCTGATGGCAGGCCTTTGGCAAGGCTTTCTTTAACGGTAAATGACTTATGACATGAGGTCATATCAATAAATGAGCATGAGGATATAACTCCAGACCATAAATTCACATAACTTACAGATGTGCTGCTGCAGAAGCTTACAAGTAAATCTGTGATACCCTGATTGATGGAACTTGGAATGAAGTTTCTCTTAGAAATTGTATTGTAAGAGTGGTTGGATTTCTTGCTCACCAAGGCCTATTACATCTATAATTTAAACAAAGTGAAAAAATACTTAAGAAATACTACTTTATTCTGGTGCTTGATTCATGGTTAGTACACAAGAAATATATATTGAATGACTAAATAAATAAATTTATATATAATATATATTATAAATATAATACACACACACACATATATACAGTGTTTCTATGGAAACTTAACGTAAAGTTTTGATTCAGGTTGTCGCTACCTTTCAACACTAGTATCCTTTACCCATCCTTTCTACTTCAACCCCAATCCCAGCAGCTGGATCAATATTATAAACTCTTCTAAACATCAGTAGAAGAGAAGTAAGGCACAGGGATTTATAGAGCCTCTGTTCCTACAGAGACTTATAGATACTCACATGGGAGAGCAACCTGATGGAGGGAAGAGCAATCTGAAGGAGAGTTATCCATGATGATGGCATCTTCGGAGGAAGGAGTGGGTTGGGTAGAGTTCTGGAGGAGGTGGGCAGTGGTCTACACAGTGACAGCATACATAGGGTTTCCTCCAGTAGCAGCATTTCCAGTTCACAGTCACCGGGATGCCGGTGGGACGTGGATGGTCTTATCGGGCAGTGGGAAAAAAATGGTCATTTTACCGACCACAGTTGTGCATACTCTTTAAGTAGCCTAAAATCACCGTCTTAAAAGGAGATGACATTTTCAAATTAGATCCAGATGGATATTCAAATAGAACAAGTCTTTGGGGATAGATAAAACTGCAGGTAGAAATCATATCTGGCAGGCATAACACAATATTTAAAACAAATAGCAACAGAACATGGCTATAGAGGAGCCCTAACAAGGGATTTCCACAGCATAACTGGAAGTTCAGAACTAGGTGATAATAGAACTACATAGACAGGCAAAGAAGGAGACATGACAGGCCTCTTACATGAGGGGCTGCTGAATAGGAGGCAAAAACCAGGTCCTTGAGCTATAAAAGTGACTAAATCTTATAGAGGAATAGAAAGTACCTTCCTCATACTGGGGGAAAATATAAGGACTAGGTTTGAGGAATATGGCACAAGTCCCTTAAGCAGAACAGGGACTTTAAAAAGTCAGACAAGTTTTGTTCTAGAGAATTTGATAGAGTTCCTACATTTACTTGCATTCCCCTGTTGACTCAGTAGTAAAGAATCCACCTGCAACCCAGGAGATGCAGGTTCAATTCCTGGGTCAGGAAGATCCCCTGGAGGAGGGGATGGCAGCCTACTCCAGTATTCTTCTCTGGAAAATTGCTTGGACAGGGGAGCCTGGCCAGCTGATTCGTGGGGGAACAAAGAGTTGGAAATGACAAGCGACTGAGCACGTGCACATGCCTATGTTTACTTAATATATAAGGTCTTGGTGCACTTCAGAAACTGGGGGACTACACCTGTTCTTAGAAACAAATTGTTTTAACTTTGGGAAAACAGAGGGCTGTAGATCCTCAAGTTAGCAATCTCAGCAGTCTAGGCCTGTGTCAGTCTATACAGCAGGTCTTTACATTTTCATTTTCTTCCTATTTTATCCCACTTCCTTCATTCACGTGTCCCTATGCTTCAGACTCTTCTTAAATTTAGACTCTGTTCAAATGTAAATTGAAAGATAATAACTTCCCTGTATAATAATTTCCCTGTCTCTGCATCTTTTATAGTTATCTTTTTATCCCCTTATATGTTTCTCTCTGATTTTTAGGCCTTCAAATTGCATTTCTTTCTATTTTTGCCCACACCTGATGCAGCACTTTGTGCCACCAGGCAAAAGGTTTTCTGAATAGATTTCATATTTGTAATCTCTCAAGAGTTATTAGTTTAATTCCAAGTGACATCCTGAATAAACCATGCAAATCACCAAGGTCCATTTAGAACCAGCAGTAAATAGCACTAATTCAGACTGCATACAGAATTATTTAATAAAGTTTGGTGACCACACACATGGCACTGAATTCATCAGAGTAGAATTATCCATGAAGGTACATAAATGACTTTTCATTGAGTGTTTCCACAATTAAGTGAATGTTTCATGATTAATAATCTGAAAGAATAAGAAATCTATGCTCAGGAATGGACATGAACTATGTCGTGGACAATTTGAAAACTCAAATAATTGAATCTCAGGTTTATGTTTGCTTTGAATAGGAGGTGTAAAGAAAAGTAAATGACCAACTGTAGTCAGTTTATCCCCTGGATTCCATATGCTTAACAGGCATCTTGTAGAATCTTTGGGCATTAAATTATGGATCAAAAGGATTTTTGAATATAAGTCTGATTTGATGATAGCTAATGATAATAGAACATCAATTTTAAAAAAGAAAATGGACCAAGGATTTATGTCTTCCTGATCATTTATATTTGACAATTTTCTAGCCAATTAACATATCTACTGTATTTAAGTCAGTATTAAATAAAATCCTGAAAGATGACACTGTGAAAGTGCTGCACTCAATATGCCAACAGATTTGGGAACTCAGCAGTGGCCACAGGACTGGAAAAGGTCAATTTTCATTCCAGTGCCAAAGAATGCTCAAACTACCACACAATTGCACTCATTTCACACGCTAGTAAAGTAATGCTTAAAATTCTCCAAGCCAGGCTTCAGCAATACGTGAACTATGAACTTCCAGATGTTCAAGCTGGTTTTAGAAAAGGCAGAGGAACCAGAGATCAAATTGCCAACATCCGCTGGATCATGGAAAAAGCAAGAGAGTTCCAGAAGAACATCTATTTCTGCTTTATTGAGTATACCAAAGCCTTTGACTGTGTGGATCACAAAAAACTGTGGAAAATTCTGAAAGAGATGGAAATATCAGGCCACCTGACCTGCCTCTTGAGAAACCTGTATGCAGGTCAAGAAGCAACAACAGTTCAAACTGGACATGGAACAACAGACTGGTTAGGAAAAGGAGTACGTTAAGGCTGTAAATTGTCACCCTGCTTATTTATCTTATATGCAGAGTACATCATGAGAAACTCCGGGCTGGAAGAAGCACAAGCTGGAATCAAGATTGCCGGGGGAAATATCAATAACCTCAGATATGCAGATGACACCACCTTTATGGCAGAAAGTGAGGAAGAACAAAAGAGCGTCTTGATGAAAGTAAGAGAGGAGAGTGAAAAAGTTGGCTTAAAGCTCAACATTCAGAAAACGAAGATCATAACATCTGGTCCCATCACTTAATGGCAAATAGATGGGGAAACAGTGTCAGACTTTACTTTTCTGGGCTCCAAAATCACTGCAGATGGTGATTTCAGCCATGAAATTAAAAGACGCTTGCTCCTTGGAAGGAAAGTAATGACCAACCTAGATAGCATATTAAAAAGCAGAGACATTATTTTGCCAACAAAAGTCCATCTAGTCAAGGCTGTGGTTTTTCCAGTGGTCATGTATGGATGTGAGAGTTGGACTGTGAAGAAAGCTGAGCGCCGAAGAATTGATGCTTCTGAACTGTGGTGTTGGAGAAGACTCTTGAGAGTCCCTTGGACTGCAAGGAGATCCAACCAGTCCATCCTAAAGGAGACCAGTCCTGGATGTTTATTGGAAGGACTGATGTTGAAGCTGAAACTCTAATAATTTGGCCACCTGACACAAAGAGCTGACTAATTTGAGAAGACCCTGATGCTGGGAAAGATTGAGGGCAGGAGGAGAAGCGGACAACAGAAGATGAGATGGTTGGATGGCATCACCAAATCGATGGACATGGGTTTGGATGGCCTCCAGGAGTTGGTGATGGACAAGGAGGCCTGGCGTACTATGGTTCATGGGGTCTCAAAGAATCGGACGCAACTGAACTAAATAAAATAGAAGACTTGTATTTTGAATAAGGCACCAATAAATGAATTCAGTTTAATCTCAGAATAATCTAAGAGGCAAACATAGGATGCTTCATTCTACTGTACTTTCTGTAATATACTATATTATGTATCTTAGGACCAAACTACAAAACCAACTATAAAGTATTATTACCACATTTTAAACCAGCATCTGATCAAGCCTCTAAATCTAACTGCCAATTTATAGGGAATACAAGAAACAGAATACAAGTTAAAAAATACCAATGGGAGGCAATTAGCAAACTTTATACTCCAGGAAATTACATAGAACAAATGACCTGATCTCTTTAGCAAATAAACTTCAAGGAAAAAAGATAGAAATTTAGAAAAAAGGGGGCTGGAAATAAAATATTTTATTTAATCCAACTGTAGTGTATGGATTTTATTTATATCTAGATTCTAATAAACATTCTATAAAAGAAACTTTGAAACCATTAGGGAATTTGAAATAATTCATAATACTAAGAATTATCCTTAGTAGTTTGGTAATAGAAATATCATGCTTCAAGATGGGTTCTTATTTATAGATAGATACTAAACATTAAGGATGAAATAGTATGATACTTGATTATATTAAAAAACCAGAAGTAACAGGAATAAACAAGAGTTGTAGACAAATTAAGATTGGTCATGAATTGATAAGAATAGATAGTAAATTTTTTATTATAATAGTCTCTACATATTTATGAAATTAAAATTTTCCATGATGAGAAACTTAAAAAAGTATCAAGCATTACATTACTACTAAACATTTATTGTTCAATATACAATATAGTTAATCATTTTCCACATTGAGATATATATAAAATATATGTAACTACCTTGCTCAATTCACCTATTAAATCTAATAACTTACATATACATTTTGGATTTCCTCTAAATGACATGTGTTAACATGTCATCATCTCTCATTTCTTAACTTTTCTCTAACATAGTGATGCTAATGATTAAAACGAATATAACTTCTTAGGACTTTAACAACCGGGGGAAGTTACATATAGTAGGGTTCCTATTGCTAGATTTGCTATACTTAGGACAACTTAATACATTAAACTGGGTTATACTTATTCATGAATGTGCTGAGGAGTTTTCCTTTTAATATAATTGTATGTTGTTTAATAGGAATAAAATAATGTTATATTTACCTATTCCTGGGCATGTGTGTGTGTGTGCACTCAGTCATGTCTGACTCTTTGTGACCCTGTGGAGCTGGCCAGCCTCATCTGTCCATGGGATTCTTCAGGCAAGAATACTGGAGTGGTTTGCCATTTTCTTCTCCAGAGGATTTTTCCTGACCCAGGGATTGAACCTATGTCTCCTGCATTGGCAGGTGAGTTCTAGCCACCAGGGAAGTCCATCCCTGGGAGAGGCCTTGTCAATCACACCTATATAAATCTTGGCTTGGACTATAAGTAAATAATTAACAGTGAAATAGTTTACATGTATATATGAAACAAAATAAAAATGATACAATGTTCAACATCATTAGTCAGTGCACATCAAAACTACAATGAGAAATCATTTCACACCTGTTAGAATTGCTATTGTCAAAAAGACAACAGGTAATAAAAGTTGATGAGAATGTGGAGGAAAGGGAACCTAGTCACTGGATGGTGAGAACGTAAACTGGTGCAGTCAGTATGGAAAACAGTATGAAGGTATCTCAAAAAAAGTAGAAATAGAACTGTAATATGATCCAGCAGCTTTACTCCTGGTTATGTATCTGGAAAAACCAAAAACACTAAGTAAAAAAGATATATACACACTTATGTTCAGTACAGCATTGTTTACAATAGCCAAGATAAGGAGGCAACTTAAATGTCCATCAATAGATGAGTAGATAAATATGTAATACAATGAAATTATTCACACATTAAAAATAGTGAAAATTTGTCATTTGCAGCAATATAGATGGGCCTAGAAGGTATTATCAGAGAAGGTGATGGCACCCCACTCCAGTACTCTTGCCTGGAAAATCCCATGGATGGAGGAGCCTGGCGGGCTGCAGTCCATGGGGTCGCTAAGAGTCAGACACGACTGAGCGACTTCACTTTCACTTTCCTGCATTGGAGAAGGAAATGGCAACCCACTCCAGTGTTCTCGCCTGGAGGATCCCAGGGACGGGGGAACCTGGTGGGCTGCCGTCTGTGGGGTCGCACAGAGTCGGACACGACTGAAGGGACTTAGCAGCAGCAGCAGCAGCAGCACAAGGTATTATGCTTAGTGAAGTAAATCAGAGAAAGACTAATACCATATGTTTTCACTTGTATGTGGAATCTAAAAAATTAAACAATGGAATATATATAACAGAAACAGACTCATAGATACAGAGAACAAACTGGTGGTTACTGTGGGGAGAGGAGTGGGGCGAGGGGCAAGATAGAAGAATGGGGATTGAAAGGTACAAACTAATAAATCTAAAATAAGCTACAATGATATATCAAACAGCACAGGGAATATAACTGATATTTTTATAATAACTTTAAATGGAGTATAACCTATAAAAAGATCAAATTGCTAGGCTATATATCTTTAACTAATTTAACACTGTAAATCAACTATACTTCAATTAAAAAACAATAAAATATTTAAAATTAACAAGACAACCAACACTGTAGAAGTGCCTTGATCAGATACATACATATCAGAGAATCATAAAGTCCAATTATTTGGGTGAAAAAATTGAAACAACAGAAATAGATTCATATCATGTAAGATTCATGGAACGACCTCTGAGATTGTTAGTCATTTAGTACTTATCTCTGTCAAAAACTTTTTTCCTCATATGTCTTGGAACAAAATAAAAGGAAATAGTCTTGTGCCATGAGAAAGACTGTCCAGTGAACTAGTGTGAAAGGGAGAGATTCCGGAGGCAGATTCTTGGGTCTGTTATTGGTGAATGAGGACAAGCTGCTTACTGCTCCAATGTCTCAGTCCCTCAAGTGTAAAACTAACATCACACTAGTTCATCAACTTAAAGGACTGAATAAATGAGTTATTCCTTAGAACAGTGTAGTATACAATATTATCAACATCATTATTTTGATTATGACAGTTATTATTAAATATTTTATTGGAGACATAAAAATAAAATTAACACATGGGGCTTTTAGGTTTACCTCTATCTGCTGACTTTTCAAAAAAGAGAAGAATGCTCAACATAGATTATTTCCATTTATATATCAATTTAAAAATAATCATTAAGTGCTTACTACATGGCAAGCATGGCATTGGATGTGTAAATGTGAGTAGAATGTGTCTTCTATCCACAAAGTGCTTTTACAGATATAAATTATCAAAGACACGTAAGTGTTACAGGAGATACCAAAGAAGTTCACAGAAGTTGCCGTAGGTGGGCAGAGGAAAGAATGGGGAGTTTGACCTGAGGAGAGTTCCAAAAAAAATTCTTAGAAGGAAGCCAGTATTCTAACTCTCTAGAAAGGTTTAGGATGATTTATTCAGCAGTTAGTTGGGACCTGGAAGACCATGTACTTTCCAGGCAGAAGGAGAAGCTGGTGAAAAGACAAATATCTGCAACAGGTTACTAGGCATAATGTACTCCTTTATTTATTCAGTTATTCAAATAATTTTTGAATGCCAGATCTTGCAGACACTATACTGAGCAAAACATATAAAAATTTAAGGTTTCATAAAAAATTACAAAAGACAATTGCAAAATAAGCTAGTATGCAATATCTCAGGTAGTAGATTAATTCTGTACAGAAAATCAAAGCAGAGTAAGGGCCTAGAGAGGGACCGGGGAAGTGGTACCACTCTACAAGGTTTTGAGAAGATGGCATCTGAATAAAGACTTGCAAAAATTGAGAGAGCATGCAGGGTAAAATAACTTTTCAAGTAGAAGAAACAGAAAGGGCAAAGACTTTGAGGCAGGGGATTGGTTAACATGTTTGAGAAGTAGGAAGGAGGCCAGTGTGTCTGACATGGAATGAGTGGAGTGGAGGTAGAAGTTGAATGAAACATGAGAAAAGGGAAATGGGAAAAACGGGAATGGGCTTTCAGGGCATGGGAAGAATTCTGGATTTTATACTAACTGAAGGATTTTGAACAAAGATGTGCTTTAATCTGATTTAAATTTTCAAGAACCCTGCCTAATGTATGGTAAGATTACAAGGCTGGTTGGGGATCGGGGGGTGTGGGTGGGAGCTTTGAAGAAAAAAATGAAGATTTCCCAATAATCTACATTAATAATATCAGTGCTAGGACCACGATAGTAGCATTTATATAATGAGAAACAGATTCAGAATGCATTTTGAAGGTACTGTTAACAGGATTGGCTGATGGACATGGAAAATTAGAGAAAAGCGGACCTCCAAGGTGCTCCTAGTTTTAAAGACTGAGCAGCTGAAACATAGTGTTTCCATTTACTGTGATGATTAGTACTGAGAAACAGTATCCTCTGGGCATCTTAAATTCAAGATGTCTATCACAGGGACAGGCATATTCTAGTGCCAGCAGACTGTCTGGTATGACTGGAGCATCAGATTCAAAGGAGGTGTACTGATGGCAAATAAGGCTGGAGGTGAGTAGACTCTGTCACACAGAAGGCTTTGTGTGCATACCAAGGACAGTGTACTTGACATTCCCAACCTACAGTTGGCCTGTATTGTGTGAAAAAGCATCTCCTCTTTTGATTAGCACTCGATTAGTTCAAAATACCATCTATTTCTGCCCCCCACACTTGTAGCCAAATGTATAATGAGTAGCCAATGGCTTTGTATTGTACTTCCTTGCTCATCTCTAACAGGGACTTTGCTTTGGGAGATTTTGTTCTTAATTTAATAAGAGGAATTAAATTGAAGATCTGTTGGAAATAAGAGCCAACTTGAGGCCAGATAATTGAAGGTCTTGAAAATCAGCATAGTTTTGACTTTATGGCTAGTTAAATGTGCGTGTTAGTTGAACTAAAGAGCATTAAGACCGTAGTTGATACTTCCTGGTGGCTCAGTGGATGGGAATTCACTTGCCAATGTGGAGGACATAGTTGGATCCCACGTTTCATGGAACAACTAAGCCCGAGCACCACAATTACTGAGCCTGTGCTCTAGGGCCTGCGAGCCACAGCTCCTGAACCCCGCTAGCATAAGGCCTGTGTTCCACAGAAGGAACCACTGCAGTGAGAAGCCTGTGCACCCCAAGGAAGAGTAGCCCCTGCTCCCTGTGACTAGAGAAAGCCCATGCAAAGCAATGAAGACCCAGCAGCACAGCCATAAATAAATAAATACATATATTTTAAACTGAGGTTAAAGAAGCTTAATCCAACATCATCATCAAAGAAAGATTGAACCTGAAGAAGACTACCACTAGCAATGGAGTTAATCAGATTAGTGATATGAGACAGACCGGCAAAGGCCACAGGAGACATCCTATTGGGAAATCCTTCTCCCATTTTTAAATCATTATTTTTAATGGCATGTCATCAAATTATGATGTTTAACAGTCTCTCTTCAGTTGCAAAAAGGAGGAAAGTTTAGAATCACATTCACATTTTGTTTCCCCTAATTCTATAATAAATTGGTTACCAAATACTATATATCCTAGGTATTGAGTGTTTTTATTTACCTTTCTCTTCCTTCTGCTACTTCTGCCCGCGTTCAAGAAATAGCCATGTTTTGCCACAAGTTTGATGAAATCATTGCTACCCACTGCTACAGTCACATTACCCTCCAAAGTTGAGAGACCTTCTTGATGAAGTATCTTGTTTAACTTAGTACTTAGTGCTGTTAGTTTTTTAAGCTTCCAATAATAAGATCATCTACATTTTATTTTCATTTTGCTGTTTCCAAGAAGAAATTTACAAAATGACTTCCTTGGAGGTTCAGGTAAGTAAAGAATCTGCCTGTGATGCAGGAGACCCAGATTCAATTCCTGGATCAGGAAAATTCCATGTAGAAGGGAATGGCTACCCACTCCAGTATTCTTGCCTGGAGAGTTCCATGGACAGAAGAGCCTGGTGGGCTACAGTCCATGGGGTTGCAAAGTTGGACATGATTGAGCAATTAACACTTTTAACAATTTTACATATTTTCAAATGTTTTCCTCATAAAATAACAATTCATAAGTACAGTTATTTAGTCATGGCAGGTTTAATGATTTTGCATAATACACACATGAAACAGATTTCATTTTAAAAGAATCTAGTTTTTTAAATCTCAGTATTCTTTTTTGTAATTACATGTAAATATGAAACATATCTATTTCAGAATTTCAAAACTATAGTTTTACTGTGAAAAATTTTTTACATGAAGTGTTCTGCTTTTTTATTCATCAAAATTGTAAAAAAGTATACATTTTACAACTGTCAAACAGTTTGAGTAAATGTGCATAAATTTTATTAACAATTTTATGTAGCTGTATATTCTTTTCTGAATCTATTATAGATTAAAAAATATGTGAACAAAAATGGAAAATGAGTGATTGTAACAATAAATCTATACCATAAAATGTTCAAAACACATTTGAACTGTGATGACTTTTAGAGAAATTATGTCATAAATTGGAATATAGTTATGAATAAAAATTGAAAAGATAATACTCTTTATAAAAGATTAGGCTTTTAATGTTTTTCTATTAATGTACATTATCCTATTTTGTTGATCTTGCCAGTAACAATATATTTTTCACTATTTTTTGTGTATAAATTTTAAGCATGATTAATCATATTAATAAAACCATATTTAAATACTATATACTTCCAAATGAAGTTTGGTGATGTGACTTACAACTTCTCTAGTAGATCTGTGTTAAAAAAAAAAAAAAAAATTAACATCAAAAAAGTGAGTCTTCTTTCCAGACTGCCTACAAATCAATGCTGGTTTATTGTAAAATAGATTAAAATTTATGTCACAATATCATTCACCCTTAAGAATACAAGATTCCTTGTATTTTAAGAATTTGCAACATAATAGAAAAGAAATAGTAGAAAGAAAACAGTTCCTTTTTCTCACCATTGAAAAATTTTAGAGGAAAATATATTTTATTATATTCATGCATATTAAATGGCATCACACTGAGTAATGCAGTGTTATAAACAAGTAGTCAGTTTAATCAACTCAGAAGAAAAATATTGGTTATTCTTAGTGGGTGAAGACTTTAACTGTTGCTTAGTACCCATTCTCTCCATTTCCTCTTTGTAATGAAACTCCTTGAAATTTTGCTGTGTGTACATTAAACTTATAGGATGACTACATTTCCTAACCTGACTTGTAGGCAGGCATAGCTTTTGTGTATGTTTGGGAGAGTAGTATATCAGGAAAAATTGTTGTGAGCAACACTTGATGTCATTACTTTAAAGGACAAAGAACACTTTATAGATGTTCAGGGTAAATGGTATAATACAAGTATCTTGAGAGTTACTGGATTTCATGAATGTTTATATAATACTAAAGTTTTGTCTCCATTGCAAATGTTCCCTTACAATTGGAACAAGGCTAGGAATAAAAAAGGCAAGGGTGGAAAAAAAGGATTAAAGAATCAGAAGAAAAGAAAGCTGGAGGATATAAAAATTTGAAATTTCAATATATAAAGAAGGTCAATCTAAACTATTGCTATGTGACAGGAAACAGTTCAAATTAAAATAATTTTAATAAAACATCCTTTATATATGTCTAAGCTCTTCCATCATCTTTTTGTTAAGGTAAGCCGACCTTTGTTGGCAAAGTAATGTCTCTGCTTTTTAATATGCTGTCTAGGTTGGTCATAGCTTTTCTTCCAAGGAGCAAATATCTTTTAATTGCATGGCTGCGTTCACTGCAGTGATTTTGGAGTTCAAGAAAATAAAGTCTGTTACTGTTTCCTTTGTTTATCCTTCTATTTGCCATGAAGTGATGGGACCAGGTGTTATGATCTTAGTTTTTTGAATGTTAAGTTTTAAGTCAGCTTTTTCACTCTTCTCTTTCACTTTCATCAAGAGGCTCTTTAGTTCTTCTTCGCTTTCTGCCAGAAGGGTGGTGTCATCTGCATATCTGGGGTTAGCAATATTTCTCCTGGCATTCTTGATGCTAGCCTGTGCTTCATCAAGCCTGGCATTTCTCGTGATGTACTCTGCATATAAGTTATATAAGCAGGGTGACAATATACAGCCTTGTCATACTCCTTTCCCAATTTGGAACCAGTCCATTGTTCCATGTCCGGTTCTAACTAACGTTTCTTGACCTACATACAGATTTCTCTGGAGGCAGATCAGATGTTCTGGTATTCCCATCTCTTTAAGAATTTTCCACAGTTTATTGTGATCCACACAGTCAAAGGCTTTGGTGTAGTCAATGAAACAGAAATAGATGTTTTTCTGGAATTCTCTTACTTTTTCGATAATCCAATGGATGTTAGCAATTTGATCTCTGGTTCCTCTGCCTTTTCTAAATCCAGCCTGAACATCTGGAAGTTCATGGTTCAGGTACTGTTGAAGCCTGGCTTGGAGAATCTTGAGCATTACTTACTAGCATGTGAGATGAGTGCAAGTGTGCGGTAGTTTGAGCATTCTTTGGCAGTGCCTTTCTTTGGGATTGGAATGAAAACTGACCTTTTCCAGTCCTGTGGCCACTGCTGAGTTTTCCAAATTTGCTGGCATATTTAGTGAAGTACTTTCACAGCATCATCTTTTAGGATTTGAAATAGCTCAACTGGAATTCCATCACCTCCCCTAGCTTTGTTAGTAGTTGCTTCCTAAGGCCCACTTGACTTTGCAGTCTAGGATGTCTGGCTCTAAGTGAGTGATCACATTATTGTGGTTATCTGGGTCATTAAGATCTTTTTTGTATAGTTCTATATATAGAAGTATTCTATATATATATATATATACACACACACACAGTATATATAGTGTATTCTTGCCATCTCTTCTTAATATCTTCTGCTTCCATACCATTTCTGTACTTTATTGTGCCCATCTTTGCATTAAATAGCTGGGAAAATAAGAGAAGCAGTAGCCTTACAAATAGCTGAAAAGAGAAGCAAAAGGCAAAGGAGAAAAGGAAAGATGTATACATTTGAATGCAGAGTTTCAAAGATTAGCAAGGAGAGATAAGAAACCCTTCCTAAGTGATCAATGGAAAGAAATAGAGGTAAACAATAGCATGGGAAAGACTAGAGGTCTCTTCAAGAAGATTAGAGATACCAAGGGAACATTTCATGCAAAGATGAGTATCTCATTAGATAATTAAATTAATAGCTACTAAAGATATACATGGTGAGGGTAAATAGGGGATTTAGCAACTGGCTTTCAAGATTAATGTGGATTTGTTTTGTGAAAATGCATTTTAATTTAATATCAAAATAATATTTTGTTTTTATGGCATGTTTGAAATACTGAAATGTTTAACTAAAAGGATATGCCTCTATGCTTCTTTTGTCACTGGTCAAATTTTAAATGAACCTGAAATTTCTAATTTTATTTGTAAGAAAAGAGTTCAAATAAGAAACTGACAGGTATATTAAGCAACATGATTACTATTAGCCAGCACTGGTATCTGTCACCAATTAAAATGTTACAGAAAGATGGGATCTTTAGATTCTCACATTGTCTCCTCTGAGCACATATCTAATAATAAAGCTGAACTTAAAAAAAAACCTGCTCCCTTTCTTTGAGTTTCAGTTTTCCATCAGATAATTTTTCATGAATAATGGCAAATTTCACAGCTCTGATTTTCCTTTTTATTTTTCTTGCAGAAAATTCATAAAATAAAACCACATTGCTTTAAAGCAGAACACATGGTTAGTTTTTAGCAGAGAAGTGAAAAATCTCTAGTTTGTCTACCAATATAATTACTGGCAGCCGTTAAATTCTATATACAGCATAAGGCATAAATTAGCTGATCACCAACATGTGTGTAGCCACAAGGTAACAAATATTAAATGAGGGAAAAAGGGAGAAAAGTGAAATAAGTTAATAAATGATGACAATGAGATAAAATGTATAGTTATGTTGATTAGATTTTGCCACATGTCATTTGTTTTAGTCTTCAATGCCAGATCAACATTTTTATAAAAAGAGGTATTTTATGATATCAGTTTTCATTTTTAGTGATCTTATTGCAAGGTATTTTGTGTTTAGGCAAGAAAAATGAAAACAGGAACAAATGCAAATAGGGCCACATATTTCTAAGAGCCTAAAACTAATGTTAAGTTCCCCTGTCAACACAGATTTAAAACCAAAAGGGAAAAAGAGTAAAGTGCCATAAGTAATTTGTTCCACTGTCCAATTTTACTGAAGACTCTAGTTCTGCAATTAGAAGCTGATGACAGCTCACCATACTTAACTTGAACGTGTAGGTTCTTTTTAACAAATTTGTGGAAAGAAAACACTGAAGATCTCACATTTTACAAACAATTCCCAAAGTTTCAGAATTATTAAAGAATAACTTAGATGAAAATATAAAATGAATAATATTCTATCTTTCATACATAAATATGTTAATCCCCAGTCAATATACAGCGTACGCTATTGAAATTTTTTTCTATCTGTGATGATGGATTTACTGTATAAACTCACAACTTCCCTTATTCCCCCTGTGATTGGAGGTATTTGATTGGGAACTAGTCATAGGACAGAGGGAAGCTGATTGGAATTCACAAAACCTAACCACATTGCTTACACTCATTAGTATAGCAAAGCTGCCAACTACAGACCAAAAAAGGAAAACAGAAAAGAAGGAAAAGAATTAATGACAAACATTACAAAAGTTGAATTTTAATTTGGAAAAGCTGACATTTGTTTCATATTTGTACTTTGCAAATGATTTTTATATCCATTTTCTTATTTAAAAAGTGTTATTCCCAGTAAGCAGGACTTATGTAATCACACCCACATTATAAATTTGAAATTGTGACACAGAGGAGTTATGTAGTTAAAAGCCAGATTCAGGAGAGACAGAATCATATGATGGCTAAAACCTGGCCTCTGATCTGAATTCAAGTCCCGTCTACCTCATAAGAAGCCTTCATCTTTCTGTAAAGTCAATTAACAGTTTTAGCCTTAAATACCTCTATCTATAAAATGGATAAAAAATTCTCAGCATCTTCTTCCTACCTTATGAAGATGCTGAGAAAATTACATAGGATAATGACCTAAAGTGCTTAGAATTTTACTTGGTATGAGCAAATGTTGATCTTCAGTTCAGTCGCTTAGTCATGTCCGACTCTTCGCCACCCCATGAATCGCAGCACGCCAGGCCTCCCTGTCCATCACCAACTCCCGGAGTTCACTCAGACTCACTCAGACTCAGACCATTGAGTCAGTGATTCTATCCAGCCATCTCATCCTCTGTCGTCCCCTTCTCCTCCTGCCCCCAATCCCTCCCGGCATCAGAGTCTTTTACAATGAGTCAGTTCTTCACATGAGGTGGCCAAAGTACTGGAGTTTCAGCTTCAGCATCATTCCTTCCAAAGAAATCCCAGGGCTGATCTCCTTCAGAATGGACTGGTTGGATCTCCTTGCAGTCCAAGGGATTCTCAAGAGTCTTCTCCAACACCACAGTTCAGAAGCATCAATTCTTTGGCCCTCAGCTTTCTTCACAGTCCAACTCTCAGATCCCTACATGACCACAGGAAAAACCATAGCCTTGACTAGATGGACCTTTGTTGGCAAAGTAATGTCTCTGCTTTTGAATATGCTATCTAGGTTGGTCATAACTTTCCTTCCAAGGAGTGTCTTTTAATTTCATGGCTGCAGTCACCATACTACTATTGTATTACTTTTATTATTACTATTTATTATTACTCAAATATTCATGATCACCTCAGTACATCCTGCTTGAAATTGTGATAACATCCTTTTTTTCCCCCCACAATGAGTATTTTATATAATATAAAATGCTTGGGATATGAGATAATGAACTGTGACTATTCTTATCCTTGTAAATCAAAAGGGTGAATTCTAACCCTGACTTTGTCACTTTTTATTGATGTGAGTCCCATCAGTAAACTTTGAGTCTCCATTTCTATTTTTGTTACATAAGAACATTGAAAACTGGAAAGTACTGCACATGTGTAAAGTATTATTAGTACTTGGGAAATAATTGTTGGTGAAGTTGAATCTTAGCAAAGAACTTCTCTAGCTTCTCACCATCTGGTATTGCCTAACCAATCTTCAATTGAATTGTACCTTACCGTTTTCAAATGAAGGAAAAATAAAATGTCTTTCAGTCTTAGGAATTTGTGTTTGCAAATATTTTCTTAAAGTAATTTTAAGAAAATTAGAAACATTATTGGATAACCATCAAGCAAGATACTGAAGTATGTGATTCATTCATTTCATGTTCAACGTGATCAGAGGAGTTAAAGTGAAGAGAGAAAATGGAACCTTTTAGCTAGCACATGTGTTTCATTGTATGTTGAGTTGTAAAATCCCAATCTCTGGTTTTTAAAGTAAGTTCTCTTTTGACTCTTTTCAACAAAGTAGTTTTGAACATGTGTGAGAGTGTAAAACAATACAGCTTTAGAGGAGTTGTGATTAATTCCAGTCTACCTTGTGATTTGTTAACAAATGTATCAGCTCCATTTTGATTTGGATCTTTTCATTTGAAAAGAGCTAAAGAGAAATGGCTTCAATTTTTAGTCTCTACATGAAAAAATTAGAGGTTCAATGAGAAAAAAAAATTGACCTTGCTAATAAATCATGTTTATTTGGAAGTGGTATCAAGAATATAGAGTTTACAGAGAGAACCAACCTATGCATATAACAACATTTAATAAATATTTATGTAACAACTCATCTGTACCACATACTCTTCTAGGCAGTGTAAATATAGCAAAAATACAACAAAAATCTTTGTCCCTATATCCTTTACATTCCCAATGTATTGTGCAAGGTAACAGAGAAGACAGAAAGACATGTTTTCATGGTTATATTTTAATGTAGCTGAATACTTTAAATCTACTCCCCATGTTTGTATGTGCTCAGACATGTTTAATACTGTTAGTGAAAAGTGAATGAATACCTTTGGGTTTATTCAAAAATGGTTGATAAAAATGTTTCTATAGATCTCAGAGCAGAAACAATTAATACGCTTTCAATAAATTTGGAAGCTGAGAGTATGCCACACAGATGACCCCACATTCTCCAATATTCTGTGCATAACCATTACCTTAATATCAGAACTAATTAGCTTGAACCTCCACCAAGTTCTGTGGTGTGCTCAGAGTTCCCATCCTCTCTGAAAATCCCACTGGCATTCTCATGTAGGGGGTTGCAATTGATTCAGGTCTCTGAAATTGCTAAATTCTTGATCTTCAGATCATTTCTTTTCCTATGACCTCTACTTCCTATCAATTTGATCTATTCTGGACCTCACTCAGATTCTCTTATTCATGTATAACTGACCCATGCAACTTTTCTGTGTTTCTGAACCCCTTGTCCCTTTCCCAATAGACAAAATTTCTGATGTTCTTTTACATGAACCATTTAACTTTATCCACATTCCTCCTGTTTAGGTCCACCGTGGCACCTTACTCTCTTCCAATATATGAGAATACATAAATAAGAGCCAATCAAGTGACTCCAAAGAAGAGACAGGAGTATTGCTTTTCCTCCTCTAGAAGGATGTATAAAACACATATATTCACTTCCACTCATACACACATGTATGTATGAGTTTGTGTCTATGATTTCTTAGAAAATAAACCCCTACCCATCTATTTACAGTATCATCCACGTGTGTGTGACTGTCACTATGAAGACATAGAATAAGTTCTTTTCTGTCCTTGCTCGTCACTTAGGTGATATTGGACAAGTTAATTGACATTAGCCTTGGTTTACTTAAGAAATCAGAAGCACTCTGTCAGAGGATTTGGGGGAGAATTAGATGAGATAATGAAAAATAGATGTTATAATTTTTCGTCACTCTGCACTTGGAGGAAGGCTAGTTTTTCTTTCCTAGAATCCAGACTCTCACTTCTGTCTAATCTGTCCTTCGGCAGTCCCTTTGCCTTTGGTCCTGCTTTTCAGATACTGATTCTTTCCTCTGACTTTTGCTGTCTGCAATCCTCCCAGCCCTCCTGCCTGGAATATTTACATTTTTGTTTTTAATTTAGTATAATTTTTAATCTCTGTTTTATGTTTACAAAAAAAAAGAACAGATAAAAATATGCTCCCTTTTCCTCTCCTTTCCTCAGCTTCCTTATTGTTAACAGCTTACATTAGTGTTGTGTATGTGTTAAAACTGATGGACCAATTTGTTGATGTTCACTCACTCAGTCGTGTCCGACTCTTTGTGAGTCCTTGGACTGCAGCATGCCAGGTTTCTGTCCTTCACCATCTCCCAGAGCTTGCTCAAACTCATGTCCATTGAGTGGGTGATGTCATCCAACCATCTCATCTTCTGTCATCCCCTTCTCCTCCTGCCTTCAATCTTTCCCAGCATTAGGGTCTTTTCTAATGACCCTGGGCTAATATTGATACATTATTACTCACTTAAGTTCATGGTTTACATCAAGTTTTACTTATGTTGTACAGGTTTTGACAAATGCATAATGACATGTATCCATCATAATAATATCATTCAGAGTAGTTTCACTGATCTAAAATCCCTGTGTTCCTTCCACACCAACACCTGGCTCTGGAGTAACACAGTATATACCCTTTAAAGACTGGCGTCTCTCTCTAAGAATAGACATTTAAGTTTTCTCCATGTCTGTCTGTGGGTTGATAGCTCACTTCTTTTTAATGCTGAATAATATTCCACTGTATGAATACAGCAGAATTCCATTCACCTATTGTAGGATATCTTGGTTGCTTTATTTGGCAACTATGAATAAAATTACTATAAACATTCATGTGCAGATTTTTATGCTTTCAGCTCATTTGGGAAGATACCTAAGATCACAAATGCAGGATCGTGTGGTGAGACTATACTTAATTTTCTAAGAAACTGCCAAAATGGTAGTTGTTGTTGTTGTTTGTTTGTTTGTTTTTACTGCCACTGGGAATGAATGAGAGTTTGAATGGATTTTAGTCAATTGAAAATCACTTTGTTTTAATGTGAAATTTCCCTAATGACATACACTGTTGAGCTTCACATGGTTATTTGACATCTGGATATCTTCTTTGATGAGGTGTCTGTACTGATTTCACTCCCATTTTTAAATTGGGTAGCTTCTTATTGTTCAGTTTTAAGAGTTCTTTGTGTATTTGGAATACAAGTTCTTTATCATATATGTGTTTTGCAAGTATTTTATCCCAATCGAGGGTGTGTCTTTTTATTTTCTTAGTAGAGTCTTGCACAAAGCAGAAGTTTTAAATGTATTCATATCTAAAATAGGAAGTTTATCTTCTAAGGATCGGTGATGTGTCTAGAACTACTCAACAATTTCAAAGTCACATTTGGTTTTACCCTGTATTTTATTAGAGTTTTGTGTTTTCTGTTTTTTGTCTATTCTGTCACCAAGGCAATATTCTAATCACTGTGCTGTGCTTAGTTGCTCAGTTGTGTCTGACTCTTTGCAGCCCCATGGACTGCAGCCCACCAGTCTCCTCTGTCCATGGAGATTCTCCAGGCAAGAATACTGCAGTGAGTTGCCATGCCCTCTGATGTATTAATACTAAGTTTTGAAGTGTGTAAGGTCAGCCCTTAAACTACTACTTCTGTATGATTGTGTTGGTTATTCAGGGTCTTTTGTCTAGAAACTGGAGAATCCATCTTAACATATTCACAAAATCATTTCCTTGGATTTTGATGGGAGTTTCCTTGAATCTCTAGATCAAGTGGGAATAAGTAACATCATAAAAATATTGTCTTCCCATCAATCAATGTGGGCTCTTTATTTAGATCTTTCATTATAGTTTTGTCCTTGTTCAGTCGCTGTCATATCCCAACTCTTTGTGACCCCATGGACTGTAGCACTCCAATGTTCCCTGTCCTTCACTATCTCCTAGAATTTTGTCATTATACTAATGTATGTCTTGTACATTTTTCTAGATTTATATCCCAGTGTTTCATTATTTTTGGCACTGATGTCAACGATACTGTATTCTTAATTTCAAATTTCAGCTGTTCATTGCTGGTGTATAAGAGAGCAATTGACTTTTGTATATTAATTTTGTATCTTGAAACTTTCCTGTAATAGCTTACTATTTTTAGGAGTGTTTTGGACCACTATGTGCAATTTATTTACATTAAAAATTACATCATTTGTGAACAAGGACAGTATCTATTCCTTTCCAGTATGTATACCTTTTAATTATATATTATTTCATTGGCTAGGACTTCCAGTATGATGTTGAATAGAAGTGATGTGATAGGTTTTTTTTTTTGCTTTTTTCAGATCTTAGAGGGAACACACATGTTTCCTCACCATTAATTATGATGCTAGCTCTAGGTTTGTTGGAAATGTTCTTTTTCAAATTCAGGACATTCCCTTCTGTTCTTAGTTTGCCGAGAGTTTTTCATTATGAATGGGTGTTGCATTTTGTCAAATGCTTTTTCTGGATCTATATTATAATCATGATTTATCTTTAGATTTTTGATATGATGGGTTACATTAATTGATGTTCAAATGTTGAACTAGCCCTGCACACCTTGAATGAATCCAACTTGATTGAGATTATATTTCTATTTACACATTGGTAGAATCTATTTATTTGCTAATATTTTTTGTATATGTGGCTCAGAAGGTAAAGCGTCCATCTACAATGTGAGAGACCTGGGTTCGATCCCTGGGTTGGGAAGATTCCCTGGAGAAGGAAATGGCAACCTATTCCAGTACTCTTGCCTTGAAAATCCCATGGACGTAGGAGCTTGGTGCAGGCTACTATCCATGGGGTCGCAAAGAGTAGGGCACGACTGAATGACTTCACTTTCACTTTATGACAAATATACATCTATATTCTTTTTCCTTGTAAAATCCTTGTATTTTAAGGATGGAGGTATTTATGGTAATACTGGCTTCATAAGAGTTAGGAAATATTCCCTCTGTTTCTGTTTTCTGGAATTGATTGTATAAAATTGGTACACTTTTTTCCTTAAACGTTTGGCAAGATTCAGCAGTGAAACCATCTGGCCCGGGTGCTTTCTGTTTGAAATGTTATCATATTGATTAAATTTGTCTGATAAAGATTGGCATATTAAGATTATCTGTTTTTTTCTTGTTTGAGTTTTGGTGGATTGTATTTCATGAAATTGGTCCATTTTATCTAAGTTATTAAGTTTGTAAGCATAGACTTCATCATCATATTCTCTTATGGTCCTTTTAACATTAGTGGATCCATCATGATGGTTTCATTTATATTCTCCTTGCTTCTCTCTCCTTCCCTCTTTCATTTTCAGCCTGGCTAGCATCTTATTAATTTTATTGATCTTCTTAAGAACTAGCTCTTGGTTTCATTGATTTTCCTGAGACCTCCTGCCAATGCAGGAGACATTCAGTTTCATTAATTTCTGGAATAATTATTTCCTTCTGATTGCTTCAGGTTTATATTGATCTTACTTTTCAAGTTTCCTAAAGTGAAAACTTAGATTATTGATGTTAGATCTTTCTTTTTTTAAAAAATATTTGTACATTTATATATGATACACATTTCTCTTTAAGCACTGCACTTACTGCATTCTACAAATGTCTATAAGTTGTATTTTGTTTTCATTCATTGAAAAAAAAATGACATTTATTCTTTGACCCATGTGTTATTTATAAGTGTGATTGTTAATTGTCAAATATTTTGGGATTGTCCAGCAATCCTTTTTGTTACCAATTTGCAGTTTAATGTCACTGTGATCTGCATGAACATAGTTTATTTGATTTCTGTTCTATTAAAGTTGTTGGCCCAGAAAATGGTTTATCTTGGTGAACATTCAACATAAGAAAAATATGTGTTTTACTTTTGTTCAATGTAGTATTCTATAAATGTAATTTAGATTTAGTTGATTAATTAATGCTGTTCAATTAAACTGTCCTTACTGATACTTGTCATTTATTGATAGAACTGTGTTGAAATCTTGAATAGTGGTTTTCTCTTTGTAAATCTATTGCTTTTGTCTCATATTTAATTTTGATGCTCTGTGATTAGATACATATACTTACAGGTTTTTATGTCTTCTTGCAGAACTAATCCATTTATCATAATGTAATGCCCATCTTTATTTCTTTATAAATTTTCTTTTTCTGAAGTTAACTTTGTCTAAAATTAATAGTTACTCCAATTTCTTTTGAGTTGTATTAGCATGCTATATCTGGAGAAGGCAATGGCAACCCACTCCAGTACTCTTGCCTGGAAAATCCCATGGACAGAGGAGCCTGGTGGGCTGCCGTCTATGGGGTTGCACAGAGTTGGACACGATTGAAGCGACTTAGCAGCAGCAGCAGCATGCTATATCCATACCTTTCTCCATACCTTTACTTTTTGTAAAGCGAATTTCTTATAAATATCATATAGTTGTTTTTTTGACTTATCCACATTATCATTCTCTGTTTTTTATTGGTGCATCTAGATTAGCATATTTATTGACATATCAATAGTCACTTTAAATATATTTAAAATTATAAAGTGATTATTGATATTGTTAGATTAATATTTACTATCTTTTTTCCTGTTTTCTATTGTCCTTTTTTTTTTTTTTTTATAAATCTTTCATTGTTTTTCTACCTTCTCTGGTTTAACTGAACATTTTATGTAATTCCATGTTTCTCCCCTCTTTGCATACTAACCATTATTTTTTTCTAAACTTTTTAGTGATTGCCTTAGGGTTTCTAGTATACTTTTGTTGTTTAGTCACTAAGTCATTTCCAACTGTTTGTGACCCCATGGACTGCAACCCACTCGGCTCCTCTGTTCATGGGGTTTTCCAGGCAAGAATACTGGAGTGGGTTACCATTTCCTTTTCCAGGGAATCTTCCAGATTCAGGGATTGAACCCTTGTCTCCTGCACTGGCAGGAGGATTCTTTACCATTAAGTCACCAGGGAAGCCTACAGTATATATTTATAACTATTCAAAAACACTATACCACTTCTCTGAAAGTGCAGGTACCTTATTGCATAGTATTCCCATTTCCCCTCCCATTCCTTACAATACTGCTGGCATTCATCTTATTTAATTTTGTCACTGAGACTGCTGCTATTATTATTTTGGACAGTTATCTAGTAAATCAATTAAGAGTTATAAGCAAAAGGTTCTATTTTACTTTCATTTGTTTCTCCTCACATAATTTTTCTTTTAAAATGTAGATCCAAGTTTCTGGCCTATGTTTTATGCATTCTCTCCTAAAAATTAATTTTAACATTTCTTTCAAGGTAAGTCTACTTGCAACATATTCCTTCCATTCCCTTACATTTTGAAAGGAAAATCTTTATTTCCCCTTCAATTCTGAGCAAAAATTTTTCTGGATACAGTATTCTATTCTCCTTTTTTTTTTTTTTTTTTTTTAATTCTTCTACTATTTAAATACCTCCTTCCACTTTTTTCATGCTTGCACTGTTTATGAAGAGACATCTAATATAATTCTTGCTTTTCTTTCTCTATAGATAAGGTTCTACTTCTCCTATACCCATACCCCTTTTCAACCTCCCAATTCCACTCCTGGTGTTTTTTCAAGATTTTCTCTTTGTGGTTTTCTGCAGTTATGATACAGTATTCCTAGGTGTTGATTTTTGGAACTTATCCTCTTCGGTGTTCTCCAAACATCTTACACTGTGATTTTGTGTCTGTCATTAATGTTGGGAAATGCTTTTATTATATTTATTTCAAGTATTTCTTCTTCTTTTTTCTTCTTCCTCATGAATTCCATCATGTTTATGGCATAAATTTTGTGACTGTCCCACACTTTTTGAACATTCTAATTTTTTAGTTTATTTATTCTTTTTGCATTCTGGCTAGGGAGGTTCCTAGTGACTTCTCTTCATGCTCACTTATTTGTTTTTTTAGTCACATCTAGACTGCTGGTTCATCTTTCAGTGTCCTATCTTTTTGCTTTTTCATACTGTTCATGGGGTTCTCAAGGCAAGAATATTGAAGTGGTTTGCCATTCCCTTCTCCACTGGACCACAATTTGTCAGAACTCTCCACCATGACCTGTCCATCTTGAGTGGCCCTACATGGCATGGCTCATAGTTTCAAGGAATTACAAAAGGGTATGGTCCATGTGATCAGTGTGGTTAGTTTTCTGTGATTGTGGTTTTCATTTTGTCTGCCCTCTGATGGATAAGGATAAGAGGCTTATGGAAGCTTTCTGATGGGAGAGACTGACTGAGGGGGAAACTGGGTCTTGTTCTGATGGGTGGCTTCATGCTCAGTAAATCTTTAATCCAATTTTCTGCTGATGGGTGGAGCTGTGTTCCCTCCCTGTGGTTTGACCTGAGGCCAAACTATGGTGGAGGTAATGAAGATAATGGCGACCTCCTTCAAAAGGTACAATGCAGGCACTGCCACACTCAGTGCCCCCCACCCCTGCAGCAAGCCACTGTCAACCCACACCTTCACCAGAGACTCCTGGATACTCATGGGCTGGGTCAGTCTCTTGTGGGGTTACTGCTCAATTCCCCTGGTCCTGGTGCCCCAAGGTTCTGTTTGTGCCCTCCAAGAGTCTGTTTCCCCTGTCCTGTGTGAGTTCTGGCAGCTCTGTGGTGGGGTTAATGGTGACCTGCTCCAAGAGGGCTTATGCCATACCCAGGTCTGCAGCACCCAGAGCCCATGCTTCTGAGGCAGGCCATGATTGACCCATGCCTTTGCAGTACACACTCAAACACAGTTCTGGCTCAGTCATGTGGAGTCTTTGGGTACTGGTGCACACAAGGCTTGTCTGAGCCCTCTGAGTGTCTCTGGCGGGTAAGGGATTTGATTCTAAATGTGATTTTACCCCTCCTACTGTCTTTCTGGGGCTTCTCCTTTGCCCTTGGATGTGGGGTATCTTTTTTTGGTGGGATCCAAAATCCTCCAGACAACCGTTGTTTAGCAGCAAGTTGTAATTGTGGAGTTCTCATGGGAGAAGATGTGCACACGTCCTTCTACTTCGCAGTTTTATGCCACAAATGCACCTCGCTGTCATAAGTTGCCATTCAGATCAGTTCAGTCGCTCAGTCATGTCTGACTCTTTGCGACCCCATGAATCGCAGCATGCCAGGCCTCCCTGTCCATCACCAATTCCCGGAGTTCACTCAAACTCATGTCCATCGAGTCGGTGATGCCATCCAGCCATCTCATCCTCTGTCGTCCCCTTCTCCTCCTGCCCCCAATCCCTCCCAGCATCAGAGTCTTTTCCAAGGAGTCAACTCTTCGCATGAGGTGGCCAAAGTATTGGAGTTTCGGCTTCAGCATCAGTCCTTCGAATGAATATTCAGGACTGATTTCCTTTAGGATGGACTGGTTGGATCTCCTTGCAGTCCAGGGGACTCTCAAGAGTCTTCTCCAGCACCACAGTTCAAAAGCATCAATTCTTTGGCGCTCAGCTTTCTTCACAGTCCACCTCTCACATCCATACATGACGACTGGAAAAACCATAGCCTTGACTAGACTTAATTCAGACACTAGACCATTCAGGTGTGACCTAAATAAAATCTTTTATGATTATACAGTGGAAGTGACAAATAGATTCAAGGGGTTAGATCTGATAGACAGAATGCCTGAAGAACTACGGATGGAGGTTCAGGACATTATACAAGAGGCAGTGATCAAGAACATCTCCAAGAAAATGAAACGCAAAAAGCCTAAATGGTTGTCTGAGGAGGCCTTACAAATAGCTGAGAAAAGAAGAAAAGCTAAAGGCAAAGGAAAAAAGGAAAGATATACCCATTTGAATGCTGAGTTCCAAAGAATAGCAAGGAGAGATAAGAGAGCCTTCCTCAGTGATCAATGCAAAGAAATAGAGGGAAATAATAGAATGGGAAAGACTAGAGATCTCTTCAAGAATATTAGAGATACCAAGGGAACATTTCATAAGAAAATAGGAACAATAAAGGGCAGAAATGGTATGGACCTAACAGAAGCAAAAGATATTAAGAGTGGCGAGAATACACAGAGGAGCTATATAAAAAAGATCTCCATAACTCAGATAACCACAATGGTGTGATCACTCACCTAGGGCCAGACATCCTGGAATGCGAAGTCAAGTAGGCCTTAGGAAGCATTACTACTAACAAAAGCTAGTGGAAGTGATGAAATTCCAGTTGAGCTATTTCAAATCCTGAAAGATGATGCTGTGAAAGTGCTGCACTCAGTATGCCAGCAAATTTGGGAAACTCAGCAGTAGTGACAGGACTGGAAAAGGTTAGTTTTCATTCCAATCCCAAAGACAGGCAATGCCAAAGAATGCTCAAACCAGTGCACAGTTGTACTCATCTCACATGCTAACAAAGTAATGCTCAAAATTCTCCTAGCCAGGCTTCACCAGCACATGAACAGTTAACTTCCAGATGTTCAAGCTGGATTTAGAAAAGGCAGAGGAACCAGAGATCAAATTGCCAACACCCACTGGATCATCAAAAAAGCAAGAGTTCGAGAAAAATATCTACCTTTACTTTATTGACTATGCCAACGCTTTTGGCTGTGTACATCACAACAAACTGTGGAAAATTCTTAAAGAGATGGGAAAACCAGACCACCTGACCTGCCTCCTGAGAAATTTGTATTCAGGACAAGAAGCAACAGTTAGAACTGTAAATGGAACAACAGACTGGTTCCAAATCAGGAAAGGAGTTCATCAAGGCTGTATATTGTCACCCTGCTTATTTAACTTATATGCAGAGTACACCATGCAAAATGCCAGGCTGTATGAAGCACAAAACGGAATCAAGATTGCTGGGAGAAATATCAATAACCTCAGATATGAAGATGACACCACCCTTCTGGCAGAAAGCAAAGAAGAACTACAGAGCCTCTTGTTGAAAGTGAAGGAGGAGAGTGAAAAAGTTGGCTTAAAACTCAACATTCAGAAAACTACGATTATGGCATCTGGTTCCATCACTTCATGGTAAATAGATGGGGAAATAATGGAAACAGTGACAGACTTTATTTTTTTGGGCTCCAATATCATTGTAGATGGTGACTGCAGCCATGAAATTAAAAGACGCTTGCTCCTTGGAAGAAAAGCTATGACCAAATTAGCATATTAAAAAGCAGAGACATTACTTTGCCAACCAAGGTACATCTAGTCAAAGCTATGGTTTTTCCAGTAGTCGTGTATGGATGTGAGAGCTGGACTATAAAGAAATCTGAACGCCGAAGATTTGATGCTTTTGAATTGAGATTTTGGAGAAGACTCTTGAGAGTCCCTTGAGAGTGGCTAGGAATTAAACCATATTAAATATTTCCTGTATCTAGAGGTATCCGAGAATTCAATTTTCTTTAGTGTCCTTGTTTTTTTGTTTGTTTCTTTTTTTTCCTTTAGTTGTCTTTCAGATCAGATCAGATCAGTCGCTCAGTCATGTCCGACTCTTTGCAACCCCATGAATCGCAGCACGCCAGGCCTCCCTGTCCAACACCAACTCCTTGAGTTCACTGAGACTCACGTCCATCGAGTCAGTGATGCCATCCAGCCATCTCATCCTCTGTCGTCCCCTTCTCCTCTTGCCCCCAATCCCTCCCAGCATCAGAGTCTTTTCCAATGAGTCAACTCTTCGCAGGAGGTGGCCAAAGTACTGGAGTTTCAGTTTTACCATCATTCCTTCCAAGGAAATCCCAGAGCTGATCTCCTTCAGAATGGACTGGTTGGATCTCCTTGCAGTCCAAGGGACTCTCAAGAGTCTTTTCCAACACCACAGTTCAAAAGTATCAATTCTTTAGGTTTCCCTAAAAACTCTTTCTTAAAAATGACTCTGTCTTATGGTACTTTCAGCTATAATTCACTTGTGTTATCTTGGAGTTCTTTGATAGGATAGCAGATAGAGATATCAGATAGAGGAAGTGTTTTATAATTTTGTGATTAAATCTCCCTTTGTGTGTGTGTGTGTGTGTGTGTTTCTATTTGTTATATTCCTGAACCTAAGTCACTGGGCTGTGATTTCAGAAGAATGTCTTGTCCTGTTTGTTTGTTTTTTTTTTTCTTTTAGCTCTGCTATGTAAGGCTTGGCAGAGTGGGTAGAGGGTGGCAGAATTGACTAATTGCTCTTTCGCATGTCAAAAAAGGCTTTGATCAAGTAATTTCCCTTGAGGGCTGACCTTTTAAACAGAGAGCAGAAGGTAGCATGGAATGCTCTGGCTATGTTTCATAATTGATACTTTTCATCTCACTTCCAGAAGCATGAGTGAATGTCCCTTAGATATTCAGAATAAGAACTGGTGGGGCTTCTGGATGTTAAATTCTTGAAAGCTTGTGGGCCTCACCTAAGATTCACTCCTATTGCTGGAGATATTCTAACTCTCAACTTAATCCACACTAAACCTTCAACAATTCATCAACTATAGTTTAAGTATTCATACTGATTCTGACCTCAAAATGAACTTTTGCTCCCTGATTTCTGCAACCCATATAAGCTCTGGAGCTCTGTATCTACTTCTCTCTTCACTTTTCTCAGAAATCCTTTGCCTAGTATCTCAATTCTGATGATTTTTAGGAAGAATTTTTTTTCCAGTTTATTTGCCTTTTTGTCGTCTTATGAGAATGGTAGGAGAAACTTCCAAACTTGTTGCAAGCTACAGTGAAAAATTCTTGGACACTTCATGTTTTCTACAGAAATTATCCTACAATTAAAATTTAATGAGTTATGAATTCTTTTTCCATCACAAATTGCCTACTGAATTCCCTACAACTCCAAAGCAGTGAGCAGTGTTTTAGTTTTAATATTTCCAAGATGAATGCTAAGCACATGATATAAAAATCAGTTTGACTTAATGCTTAATAATGGAGTAATATGTGAACTTTTGAGGGGTATTTATAGCACTGTATTAAGATTAACAATAGTAGTAAGACTGATGAGAATGAGACCAGCAGACACAGGCAGACAAGTTTTTTTTTATTGTTTCCTTAATGTAAATGAAGAACACAATTTATTATACATACACAGAGACACAGAACAGGTGACACAGCCACTCCCTGGGTTAGAGGGATGTACCTTCCCAGCAAACCAACCAACATTGGTGTTCAACCACTAATAGTATTCTCTGATTAATTTAAGAATTCTGTCTCATAGTCCTTGGTCTTATCAATTTCAACATAATGAATTTATGTGCAAATACATACAACAGAAAGATGGAGAGTAGAAATTAGTAGTATTCTATAAGGTGATCATCAGTGTCTTGGGAAAACCAGGAACAGTGATGACATAGTCTTTGAGACTTTTTAAAAAATGTTCAGTAACTTTCCTGTATTATTCTCTTAAGTACTCTATACTAAGAACTGGGCATGCTATTAGTCCTTTATTGAGACAAGGAAAGCAGAGTCAAAGGTTGCTAATGAATTTACTCCAGATTTTAAAGATAGTAATCCAGATAATAAATGATAGATTTGAACAGAAATCCCTGTGTATTTCTCTGTCTGCTGGATCGTGTAGTGTCTGCCTTAAAGAGAAATGGGAAGGGAAAGGAACATACTGTTGAATGCTGCAGATGTCAAGCAGTAGCTGTTGAAAGAACCCTCAGGCCAACACCACATCTTGTGGTTTCCATTTCCATTTAACTCTCTTTCAGCAAGGTAGGCTTACCATATTTCTGGTTACCTACTGAAGCTTTGCAACTATAGGTATTTGATATAGACTTCATCTGGATAGGAACATCTAAGAACTCCTTTTTCTACACATGCTTTGCAACTTTTCAGTGGAGCAAAACATTTAGCCCAGCATGTGGTATTAATGTCATCAATATGATTTAGTGTTACCCTGAAGCGAATCACTGAGGATGATTTCCACCCCAAATTCTTGACAATTCTGGGAAGCACAATGGAAATTCTGATGGAACATCAGTCATAAAGGATTGTTAAGAGACTCATGTGACAGACTCTTCCTAAAAGAAATTTTACATGGGGAGAACCCAAATAATAAAAACTATATTTAAAATAACTTTTATATGGAAAGTGCATATTATGCTAAATTCCCATTGTTTTCTTTCCCTTCAGAGTGAATATAGGCAATGTAGACAGAATCTTGGCCTAGGTCTTCTACAAAAGATCTTGGATTTTTCTTTCCATCATTAGCTTAGCAGTGAAACCCTCATATTCTCCTATTCTTTAAACTAGATACTATAATACATACCTGCATTTTTGAACAGTGATGGTGTAGGGATTAAAAAAATATTTTCTATGTTCTCTGTTCATCAGACCAACATGCTGTGTATCTACAACAATAGTTAAATAATGCCATATATGAAAGCCTTTATAATTTGCTTGATTCCAAGTTACTCTGTAAATCCACATGAAATATCAGTATGAGAGTACTTACCTCTATTTATTTATTTATTTATTTTTTGGCCTTCCCTGGGAGCATGGAGACCTTAGTCCCTTGATCTGGAATTGAACCTATACCCCCTGCAGTGGAAGCAGGAGTCTTAACCACTAGACTGCCAGGAAGTCCCCATACATGCCACTCTTTATCTTATGTCAATTGTCATCAGACTATAGCTCAATGGTCTAATACTGTCCTCCACCTCCTATACTTTTAAATGTTTTTCGAGAATGCAGTCAAACTGTGTTCATTCATCCATTATTGTTTATGGTTGTATTCCTCCCACAATGAATGCAGTGAATAGCTGTGATTAGAAACTTTATGCCTCACAAAATCTAAAATATTTACTATCTGATTCTTTAAAGGAAATGTTCATAATACCTGCCCTGACTCTACTCTTTCTTTTTTTTTTTAAACAGCATTTTGCCATTGCTGATTTTTGTGGAGGTTTGTCATTAAATTTTAAATGTTCTCATCATTCATTAAAAATACATAAAAAGCCAGCTGCCCAAATTAGAAAAAAGAGCACTGTTCATTTTCTTCGTGTCATTTTCTACTATCCATATGATCAATGATTTAATAGTACCTGTCTTTCATTAAGCATTAGTTGTATAGCAGAGCCCAGAATATGCACTTTGCATATTTTCTTCCTAATATTCAAGCTAAAATAAAACAAGCAGAAAAAAACAATCTTTTGCATGTAATGTAAGTAAAAAACAATTGTCGCCCAACCAGAAAAATAATTTCTCTCTTCATCAGCCTTTAAGAACATTGCTATATATTTTATATGTGCTGGAATTACTCTTCTAAATATACATCTCAAAGTGGAATGTTCAGTTTATTTCCCAGACAGTACTCTATACATCATTGATATTAATCTGTCCCTCAAGTCAAAATACAGGAAATTTCTTCATTTTCCAACTGCCTCTCATAACCTAGTATTTTTCATGTCTTACTGACTTTTACCTTCAAAATTTTTTTCTGCTTCAACCACTACTGTGGTTCAGATGCTCAACAAGCCTTATCAACTTTAACAGCATCTGTTTTTATTTTTACTTTATTAATATGATGCCTACCCATAATATGAGTACAGCAGCAACTCTCCTCTTTGGAGGATGTGCTCCTTCCTTTTCCTCTTACCTATACACCTTGACATTCAATTGAAAATTGCCATCTTTCTATAGGACCTTGTCTCCCTGACAACAGTGATTAAATGAGAAATGAAAAATAAGAATTTCACCCAATCTGAACCTGTCACATTATACTATATCCTGAACTTCACAGTGAGTAACCTGCAAAGGTGGGCATGGATCCAAGTCAGATTCTTTCTTTTTAAGTTTCTGACCTGACCTAGGGTCTTCCCTGGAGGCTAGAGACTGTCATCAACCTTGATTTCAGCCTTTTTGAAGAAGGTCTATGGTGACAGGAACCAACACTGGATTGCAGAGAATAGCAATACTCATACATTAAGTTCTATAAAATTTCTCTCTCCTGGGCCTTGCCCTATTTCTGCCTTTCCCTAAGCTTGGTTATGAGGAACAAAATATTACTATCATTTGCTTAAACTATTTCAAGCTTGGTTTGTATGACTTGCAACTAAAAGGATCTTGAGTAATATTCTTTAAAATGCATGGCCTGCATCCCTCTAAATCCATCCCGTATGTTGTTGATAAGGTTATCTATGCAGTGCCCCCTTGAAATATTCAATACTGCATTAAAATTGACAAGATAAAAGTCCCATGGCATACAGACCCTCTGATATTTCACTTCATCCAGTTTTTCAGTCTTATCTTCACCCAATCTTGTCTTAACATTTAACAGGCTGTGGTTTCCTTACTACAGAATGCTATTAATATTTCACAGCATAATTTTTTGTTTTGTTTGTTTTTATATTTGATTAAAACCTCCTTATTTATTTATATATTATGTTGCTTTACTAATCCGTACTCACCCTCCAAAGCTCAGTTCTCTAGAAACAGTTCCGTGATCCATTCTCCTTCCCTATTTCAAATGGGGCAATATACCTCTAAATATGTGCATGTGCTTCCATTCCACAGTACACGTATAATATGTAGCTGTGTTGAATCTATAAGAATATCAGGTTTCTGTCCCAGTGTCTAACTTATATAACTGTGCATCACAGCTGGAAATTCAGCTCAGTTCAGTCGCTCAGTCGTATCTGACTCTGCAACCCCATGGACTTCAGCATGCCAGGCATCCCCGTCCATCACCAACTCCCGGAGCTTGCTAAGATCCATGTCCATTGAGTCGGTGATGCCGTCCAACCATCTCATCCTCATTTCTCATTTCTGCTAAGGTTTGCTTTTGTTACCACTCAGTTCAGTTCAGTTCAGTTCAGTCACTCAGTCATGTCTGACTCTTTGCGACCCCATGGAATGCAGCACACCAGGCTTCCTTGTCCATCACCAATTTCCGGAGCTTACTCAAACTCATGTCCATTGAATCAGTGATGTCATCCAACCATCTATCTCATCCTCTGTCATCCCTTTCTCCTCCTGCCCTCAGTCTTTCCCAGTATCAGGGTCTTATCCAAGAATCAGCTATTCGCATCAGGTGGCCAAAGTATTGGAGTTTCAGTTTCAGCATCAGTCTTCCAATGAATATTCAGGACTGATTTCCTTTAGGATTAATGGGTTGGATCTCCCTGCAGTCCAGAGGACTCTCAAGAGTTTTCTCCAACACCACAGTTCAAAAGCATCAATTCTTTGGCACTAAGCTTTCTTTATAGTCAACCTCTCACATCCATACATGACTACTGGAAAAATCATATCTTTGACTAGACAGACTGCCGGGGACCAGCACCGGCTGATTCAGGGTATTCGAAGGAGAGACGGCGTAGGCGAAGATCAGGAAACAATTGCTTAATTAAATGTTAATTAAGGATGTAAAGAGTAATAGAATGAGGATAGTTCAGTAAAATTCAGTAAAGAAAAGAGGCTGAAATAAGGATAGCTCAGTGAGGAAATTCAGTGGAGAAAAGAGGCTGAATAATTCAGCCAGAAGGTAAGAGAAAGAACGACATGGTGAGACCAAGTTTCGGTGAACAAGGCCCGCACTTTACTTTCCAAAGTAGTTTTTATACCTTAAGTTATGCATAGAGGATAATGGGGGAAGGGGTAGAGTCAGGCAGCAAGCCAGGCTTTCTTCCTGCAAACTTATCATATGCAAAAGCTTAGGTGATTTGCATCATCTTCTGGCCCGGAGGCCTGTTAACATTTTAAGACCTTTTCTTCAGAAAACTTATTTTTCTCTAAAGGTGATTGGTCAGGAGCCACCCTCCAAAAGCATTAGATAAAGTTGCATTCCTACAGAGCAAAGGTGTGGTGGGCTATAACAAGAAAAAGAATTAACTCAAGGGTCCCAGGTTACAAACATTAAAGCTACTACTTACACCAATTATATTAATCAATACACTGCCAGGGACACAGCAGGTAAGGGATATGGAAACTTAGCGGCAAACATTGGCCCAACAAGTGAAAATCCCTTCACCAATACAATTTCTAATCAATCTTTTAACTACTCAAAAGAATCTGTGTTTAGACAGTTTAGAACATCTCCTGCCTCTCACAGTTGGGAGGCTCTGAACAATCACATGTGGCCGGAAAAACCTATTCAGGCAGGCTAGAGGATTTCCAAAGGAGTTTGTAGGTTAAACACTGTCACACCCAGGAATTATTAACTGGAACTGTAAGCTAACTCTTTTTGCAGAGAGAGGTAGTGGGGGACAGCCCCCCGTAAAGTCAGAGGTGTAGGTGAAAGCTCAAAGCAGAAAGTAGGCAGACTCTGGTTTTGGGTGTAAATGCTCGAGAATTTCCAGGGGGACTCCTGAGGCTCGATCCCGCCTTTGCATGTGCCGAGCCTCCTTCCTCATGACCTTTGTCTTGGGCGGAGTTCCTCACGCGGGCTACCAGCAGTGATAGAATTCCAGTTGAGCTATTCCAGATCCTGAAAAGTGCTGCACTCAATATGCAATATGCACTCAATATGCAATATGCCGGCTCCCGGCAACAGACCTTTGTTGGCAAAGTAATGTCTCTGCTTTAATATGCTGTCTAGGTTGGTCATAGCTTTTCTTCCAAGAAGCAAGGGTCTTTTAATTTCATGGCTGCAGTCACCATCTGCAGTGATTTTGGAGCCCCCCCGCGCCCCCCCCCCCCCCATAAACATCTATTTCCCATGAAGTGATGGGACCAGATGCTATGATCTTAGTTTTCTGAATGTTGAGTTTTAAGCCAACTTTTTCACTCTCCTCTTTCACTTTCATCAAGAGGCTCTCTAGTTCTTCTTTGCTTTCTGCCAGAAGGGTGGTGTCATCTGCATATCTGAGGTTATTGATATTTCTCCTGGCATTCTTGATGCCAGCTTGTGCTTCATCAAGCCTGGTGTTTCTCATGATGTACTCTGCATAGAAGTTAAATAAGCAGGGCGACAATATACAGCCTTGATGTACTCCTTTCCCTATTTGGAACAAGTCTGTTGTTCTATGTCTGATTCTAATTGTTACTTCTTGACCTGCATAAGATTTCTCAGGAGGCAGGTCAGGTGGTCTGGTATTCCCATCTTTTTAAGAATTTTGCACAGCTTTGTTGTGATCCACACAGTCAAAGGCTTTGGCATAGTCAGTAAACTAGAAATAGATGTATTTCTGGAGTTCTCTTGCTTTTTCTATGATTCAATGGATGTTGGCAGTTTGAGCTCTGGTTCCTCTGCCTTTTCTAAATCCAGCTGGAACATCTGGAAGTTCATGGTTCAAGTACTGTTAAAGCCTGGCTTAGAGAATTTTGAGCATTACTTTGCCAGCGTGTGAGATAACTGCAATTGTGTGGTAGTTTGAGCATTCTTTGGCATTGACTTTCTTCGGGATTGGAATGAAAACTGACCTGTTCCAGTCCTGTGGCCACTGCTGAATTTTCCAAATTTGCTGGCATATTGAGTGCAACACTTTCACAGCATCATCTTTCAGATTTGAAATAGCTCAACTGGAATTCCATCACCTCCACTAGCTTTGTTCGTCATGATGCTTCCTAAGGCCCACTTGACTTCACATTCCAGGATGTCTGGCTCTAGGTGAGTGATCACACCATCGTGGTTATCTGGGTCATTAAAATCCTTTTTGTATAATTTTTCTGTGTATTCTTGCCACCTCTTCTTAATATATTCTGCTTCTGTTGTATTCATACCATTTCTATCCTTTATTGTGCCCATTTTTATGTGTCCTTTAACACGCCTATTTCCATCTCGGGAAGGGAATGGCAAACCCCTTCCCTTTGCCAGGCAGAATTACGTATTGCCCCAGGGAATTTGTTCCTGGTATTACATGTTGCTTATTATATTATTTTCATTAGTTTTTACATTTACAAAATTCTAAACACATAGATATACTGGAAAAAATTAATCTAAAAAATTCAAAGTCGGGATTGATGACATTGACAATTAAAGCATATGTAACTTTTTACTCTCCAAGATTTTCCATTAACCAATTAATGGTATCTTGTTTAACAAACATGTTTTTTACTTATACAAGTAGCTGTTTAACATATCTAGACAGTAAACATATTAGGGATGAAGATATAGCAAGATACTAAAATTTTATATCTCAAGTATCAGTTCTAAACATTAAAAATGAAGAGAAAAAAGATGTATCCTTTACTGAAGATTAATACTGTCTGAGCACAGCAGTCTTACTGAATAGTGACATAAAAGTAAGTTGATAAAATATGTGGCTCTTTCATTTTCTGTAATAATCAGTTTGGTTCAGTTCAGTCCCTCAGTCGTGTCTGACTCTTTGTGACCCCATGAATCACAGCACACCAGGCCTCCCTGTCCATCACCAACTTCCGGAGTTCACCCAAACTGGCATCCATCGATTCGGTGATGCCATCCAGCCATCTCATCCTCTGGTGTCCCCTTCTCCTCCTGCCCCCAATCCCTCCCAGCATCAGAGTCTTTTCCAATGAGTCAACTCTTCACATGAGATGGCCAAAGTACTGGAGTTTCAGCTTTAGCATCATTCCTTCCAATACCATCACCTTAACCACAAACAGGGGACATATTTGGCTTAAGGAATGATAAGCATATAAAATATGGTCAGAATTTGGTTAATGGTAGCAAATTATTTTTTAAAATCTTAACCATGATAAATGTAATGTCATAGAAATACATTTATTAAGCATTTTTCTTTTATTTACAAGATATATTAAAATCCATGTTTGGTACATTGTCAAGGATTATCTCAGGCCTTCTGACCAAATGTCAACTATAACACTTAACATTTAAAGGAAATTTTTAGTAGTGCATCCTTCTTAAATTTACCATAAGCACATATTTTGAAGGGACAGAAATAACACAGAAATCACACGACATATTTCTTAAGCTAAATTCTATAGTTCAAGGGATGGTGATTACATTCCTAAAATTCCCTATTTGGTCTGCTCTGGTCTAGATGGATCCAGAGATGACCAACTTCCAGAGCAAATGCTTTAAATCTATAGATTTAAAAAACATTTTTCTTTCACATAGACCTAGATTATCGCCTTAGCTACGAATTAATAGATGCTTAACTTACTTTATTAGGCTAGTCCCATTTGAGGATAATAATTTCTGCCTTGCAGAGTTCTTATAAGCACTGCATATAACTTACATAAAGCATGTGGCCAAAAGCCCTGTACAAACTAGGCACAACCAAAGAGCGCTACAACTTTAGATGCTTTTTCTATCTTTGTGGTCCAAGACATATTGTTTTATCTGGAAAAAATAAGTGCACTTATTATAAATATATTTAAGACCAACATTTTCAGAATTCAGTTAACTTTTGGAGTCGTGAATGATCTAACATAATTTGAGCTCTCATTTTATTCTACCATAAGCTGTATTATATATGATCAGATTGATAGCCATAGCTGTTTTACACTTTGTCCTCTAGTTCTTCACTTCTCAAAGAGAATGATTTGGTGAGCATTAGAGCCATCCTGTGTAGTGTCTGTAACAACCTGACATTGTCCGGCTAAGAGCCATTGAAAACAAAAGACAAGGTTGAAACCTCTCAAGAGTCTTCTTTCACCTTCATATATTTTGTTCTGTTTCTTCAATTTGTCTGAAGTCTGTTGTTACTGTCTACTGGAGGTTGGATCTAATAGGATTTGCTCAGCTGTACTGCAAGCAGAACTACACTGCAGTTATTTATAAAGGTAATTTAAAATTCATTCATATTGTTTGGAAAAATTCATTAATGTTGTTTGACAGAATTGATACTAAAATCACTGATGCATCTGGTGAAAACAGTAAATTTTCATCTCCAATTTCACATGAAGAATAAAAAGATAAGTGAAGTGCATGTTGACAAACTGCATCTTAATACTGTTCAGTCAGTTCAGTTCAGTTGCTCAGTCGTGTCCGACTCTTTGCAACCCCATGAATTGCAGTACGCCAGGCTTCCCTGTCCATCATCAAATCCCAGAGTTCACTCAAACTCATGTCCATCGAGTCGGTGATGCCATCCAGCCATCTCATCCTCTTTCGTCCCCTTCTCCTCCTGCCCCTAATCCCTCCCAGCATCAGAGTCTTTTCCAATGAGTCAACTCTTTGCATGAGGTGGCCAAAGTACTGGAGTTTGAACTTTAGCATCATTCCTTCCAAAGAACACCCAGAACCGATCTCCTTTAGAATCCACTGGTTGGATCTCCTTGCAGTCCAAGGGACTCTCAGGAGTCTTCTCCCATACCACAGTTCAAAAGCATCAATTCTTTGGCACTCAGCTTTCTTCACAGTCCAACTCTCACATCCATACATGACCACAGGTAAAACCATAGCCTTGACTAGACGGACCTTTGGCAAAGTAATATCTCTGCTTTTGAATATGCTATCTAGGTTGGTCATAACTTTCTTTCCAAGGAGTAAGCGTCTTTTAATTTCATGGCTGCAGTCACCATCTGCAGTGATTTTGGAGCCCCCAAAAATAGTCTGACACTGTTTCCACTGTTTCCCCATCTATTTCCCATGAAGTGAAAGGACCAGATGCCATGGTCTTCGTTTTCTGAATGTTGAGCTTTAAGCCAACTTTTTCACTCTCCTCTCTCACTTTCATCAAGAGGCTCTTTAGTTCCTCTTCACTTTCTGCCCATAAGGGTGGTGTCATCTGCATATCTGAGGTTATTGATATTTC
This sequence comes from Bos indicus, assembly GCF_029378745.1. Lineage (NCBI taxonomy): Eukaryota > Metazoa > Chordata > Mammalia > Artiodactyla > Bovidae > Bos > Bos indicus. Next base: position 31,715,975 of record NC_091776.1, on the reverse strand, counting down.
TCCCGGCAATCTTGATTCCAGCTTGTTCTTCTTCCAGCCCAGTGTTTCTCATGATATACTCTGCATATCAGTTAAATAACTGTTACTTTGAGCTAATTTTTTTAAAGAAATTCTTAGAAAATATTGTTAAAAGGATGCACAAGATGTACCTTCATAAAATATAATAGATAACTTATTTAGGATCTTTTATTTTCCTCTATACAATGTACTATGTATTTTGATGTGTTAGCAGTTATCATTATACGTCTCCTCTTGGAGTGAAAGTGGACATTATTTGGAAATCCTTGCTAAAAAATTAAAATACAATCCTGAGTCAGTCAATAGATTGTTAAGGGTTCTGCTTGCTTTTCTCCTCATTTTAGATAATTTTTATTTTGACATCTAGGCTTTTATTTTCAGTCATGTGTTTTATTTTAACCCCTCTCTAAAAGATGAAATAGTTTTGTAAGTCAAAGTTTTTGTCTAACTACCTATATAATTTTTTCTTTATATTCCCCCTCTTATCACTCCAGGTTATCTTGACCAGATTTAGAACAAGATATGAAAATAATTTGCCATTTGTGGAAGAAAAAAACCCAGCAATTTAATATAGGTCTTCACAAATATAAAATTTAAATACTTTGGTGGCATGTCAAAAATCTAGACTGTAACTGATTTTATGAATATTAAGTAACTGTTCAACTAACAGCTAAAGTAAGAGCCTATGAGTCTCATTGTATTTTATCTGCTTTTAATAATGCTGGTCTTATAGAATGAATTAGGAAATGTGCCCTCTGTGTCTATTTTCTGGAACAATTATACAGAATTGATATAATTTCTCTTTAAATGTTACTTCTTTAAATTTACCAGTGAAACCATCTTGGTCTGCTGCCTTTTAAAGTATTTTTTTTGGTTATTAAATATTGGTATATTAAAAAAGATGTGTTCACATTATCTACTTTTCCTTACATGATCTTGGTAGTTTGTTTCTTTCAATGAATTGTTTCATTTAATCTAAGTTATCAAACTTCTTGTGGACCATACAGTTGTTCAAAATATTACTTTGGTATTGTTTAAATTTCCATCAGATCAATAGGGATGCCCCTGTTCATTTCTGGTGCTAATAGTATCTTCTCTCCTTTAGTCCTAATTAGCCTGGATAGAGGTTTATTAATTTTATTGATCTTTTCTATGAAACAGCACTTGGTTTTATTCAGTTTTTTCCTACTGACTTCATTTTTTCAATTTTATTGTTGTCTCCTATAAATTGTATTATTTCTTCTGCTGGCTTTAAGCCAAAATTTCTTTCTTTAGTTTACCAGGGGAAGCTTAGGTATATGGATTTTAGATCTATGTTCTTTTCTAATATATACATTGATTATGTAACTTTCACTCTAATCACTACTTTTGTTGCATCTCACATTATTTGATATGTTGTACTTTTATTTTCATTTGGTTCAGTTCAAAGTATTTTTCTATTCTCTTGAGACATTTTTTAACCCATGGGTTATTAACAGCTGTGCTGTTTAATCTCCCTGTGTTTGTGAAATGTGCAGCTCTATTTCTGTTACTGATTTCTAGTTGCATTTCATTGTGTATGTCACCATACTAAAATTTTAACCTATTTTTGTGTCTTCCTGAGATGCACTGTTTTGTTGGATTTTCTGCTTTGTGTTAGTGTTTGTCATATACTGTGAAGTCGAAAAGAACATTTTAAAGATTCTTTCTGAAACATTTTTGTATACCTGCTTTTAATAAAAACTTAGAGTATATCCCTGTTTGTTACATGTTCATTTTATTTCTCAGTTCAGTTGCTCAGGCGTGTCCAACCCTTTGTGACTCCATGGACTGCAGCACGCCAGGCTTCCCTGTCCATCACCAGCTCCTGAAGTTTATTCAAACACATGTCCATTGATTTGGTGATGCCATCTAAGCATCTCATTCTCTGTTGTTCCCTTCTCCTCCCACGTTCAGTCTTTCCTTGTCTTTGACAAGGAGTCAGTTCTTTGCATCAAGTGGCCAAAATATTGGAGTTTCGGCTTCAGCATCAGTCCTTCCAATGAATATTCAGGACTGATTTCCTTTAGGATGGACTGGTTGGATCTCCTTGCAGTCCAAGGGACTCTCAAGAGTCTTATCCATCACCATAGTTCAAAAGCATCAAATCTGAGGTGCTCAGCTTTCTTTATAGTCCAATCCTTGTATCCATACACGACTGCTGGACAAACCATAGCTTTGACTAGACAGACCTTTGTCAGGAAAGTAATGTCTCTGCTTTTTAATATGCTGTCTAGGTTGGACATAGCTTTTCATCCAAGGAGCAAGAGTCTTTTAATTTCATGGCTTCAGTCACCATCTGCAGTGATTTTTGGGGCCCCCCAAAATAAAGTCTGTCACTGTTTCCACTGTTTCCCCATCTATTTGCCATGAAGTGGTGGGACCAGATGCCATGATCTTCGTTTTTTGAATTTTGAGTTTTAAGTTGAGTTTTAAGCCAGCTTTTTCAGTCTCCTCTATCACCCTCATGAAGAGGCTCTTTAGTTCCTCTTCACTTTTCTGCCATAAAGGTACTGTCATCTGCATATCTGCGGTTATTGGTATTTATCCTGGAAATCTTGATTCCAGCTTGTGCTTCATCCAGCCCAGCATTTCACATGATATTCTCTGCATAGAAGTTAAATGGGTGACCCCAGACCATAATATGTTATGGCATTATTTGTTTATCACCTCAAGTCCAATATTATTTTAATTATAATACAACTGAAATGTTTCAATATTATTGTTAACCATCTTGTAAGTAACTGTTATGAATCTATATGACTCAATTGGTTTAGCAAAAATATTGTTATTATCTATGGTTCAAAAGAAAGCATAAGAAAGTCCAAAGACATAACTTTTACAAAAATTCAAAAGAGCACTTTATTAATTTGTGGGATCATTTTCACATTTATAGTGAAATATTATTGAATGTTGTTTGTATAGGATTCTGAATACTTTAAAATCAGTCTATGAAGCTCACTATCTTTAGAAAATATATTCTAATATGCACATTAAATTTCTGGATGGCCTATTCTAAATCTGTATTCATATCTATTTTTAAAACAGGTGAATATACCCTACCCTACCTTCAAGAAACTTAAGATACTCTAAAGAGATAGAATAGTGCAGAAAAGAAAAGACCCTAAAAAGTCTAAAAGAGATCAAGATGTGTGGAAGTTTAGAGAAAAGCATCTGTCTCCAGTTACAGAATCAGTCAAGAATTTGTGGAGAATGCAGTTCATGAAAGTTTTAAAAGTAGATGGAATATGACCCTATGGTGTATCATGGAAGAACCCATTTAAAAGACTGAAAAGAGTGAGGGATTTACAAATATAACTCAGGTATTTTTTTTTTTAAGGAGTCTTTAATACATTAAGGAGATAAAGTATTCCTATACATAAATTTTGAGCAGATGTTATTCATGTAGAGATACAGAAAGGGACACAGGATTTTTAATCAGAAAAAGCTTTAAACGCTGCTGCTGCTAAGTCACTTCAGTCGTGTCTGACTCTGTGCGACCCCATAGATGGCAGCCCACCAGGCTCCTCTGTCCCTGGGATTCTCCAAGCAAGAATACTGGAGTGGGTTGCCATTTAAATGCTAGTTAAGCTTTAAATGCTAGTTTTGCCACTCTTCTTTGTGTTATGTTGTAACAAACTGCTTAACTTTTCTGGGTTAGATATCTCACCTTTATACATAATATCTAATTCACTGTGCTGTTAATGAGGATAAATCGTAAGATGAACACATCAAAATGAGTGAAACAGAGTTAGAAGGAAAAATAATTCTGTGGTCTGACAGGCCAGGCTATCTGACAGGCCAGGAGTGGGAGTTCCTTGATGTATAAACTGTGATCTTTGGCAAATTAACATCACTAGGCTTCAATTGTGGAGAAGGAACTGGCAACCCACTCCAGTGTTCTTGCCTGGAGAATCCCAGGGACAGGGGAGCCTGTTGGGCTGCCGTCTATGGGGTCGCACAGAGTCGGACACGACTGAAGGGACTTAGCAGGAGCAGGAGGCTTCAATTGACTCATCTATTAGAGATCAATAAGTGTACTTTCTAAAGGGTACTCTGAAGATGAATCAAGAGCAAGTAAATGCCCCATAAATCATAGATATTTTAGTTTAGTTTTCATAGAAAACTGGAAAACATGAAACATTTCAGAAAAATGAGATGCTACAATTAGTTATATTTTAGAAAGATTCATTTTTCAAAAATGCACAGTTTAAAACAAAAAAAAAAACCCAGCAAACTGATTATATCAATTGTCCAAATGTAAATAAAAGGAAATCTCAGTGTGGTTAGTGGCAGGTAAAGTACAAAGAATTAGGTATTTATGTTATGAAATCAATAGTACTTAATGGTTATAAGTTTTGCCCCAAATGAATACTTGGAATTCACTCAAAAATGTTGTACATCATATTTTAAAAAGATGCTAGTGGCATTGATTAAGAAAATCAGTAAGAGGATTAGGTTTAGAAAGAAAACATATGAAAATATTGACATTATGATCTCAACAGGGAATGTTGGTAGGAACAGGAAAATAATCATGTGAAACACATAGTTTGAGTGAAGGGGTAAATTTGAAAAACATTTCATTGGAATGTTTTTAAGAATATGAACATATGCAATATGAAAAGCATATTTCAGATGTTGAAAATAAGTTGTATCCTACTGCTAGAGACTTTTTGGTTTCTCCTAACCAATACAGCAGCAGCAGCAACCAATATACAGACATTTATATAGGCTACAAGTCCTATACACACATAAAAATGTTTTTGTTCTTTTGTTGGTGAATGCTATAGTGCTGAGATCACACATTAATGACTCTTTGAATCTCAGTTTATTTAAAACTAATATTTTTTAATGAAAATGTATTTAATTCACAACAAATATCTGTTTTATTTCATTTATAATATCTAGATTATTTTTCAATTCTAGCATTTCATTTTGGTAATTATCATTTGAAATTAATAATTTCTTTTTTTTTTGAAATTAGTAATTTCTTACTTTGAATTAACTTCGGTAATCACAATTTGAACTAAAAAGCTCTCATATTTCATAAAGTTTGTGGTGAATATTTGCCCCTATTTCCAAATGTTACATGGATAGGAGAATGTCATTTCATGTTGGAGCTTTAGTTCAGCCACAATTTGTTCCCAACACCACTCTTTTTAAAATTAATACTTTTTTTTTATTTAATGAAAGATTCTTTAAATTCTACAGCACTTTGCAGTTTTCAAAAATTCCACACACACAAGATTTCATATAATTTCATAATAAACCTTTTTTTTCTGCCTACTCCTGTATTGCCTCTCTCCACTGGTAACCACTAGTTCTCAGAATAAGTTCACATTCTAACATTTTTTGACTTCTCACTCACAACTGACCTAAATGTTGCAGTTTGTGTCAATACATAAGGACTTTAAAAAAATGTAATAATAATAGGTTTAAGAAAATAGAAGTAGAAACTGACAAAACAGATGAAAAGATGAAGTCACTCAACAGAGGGTAATGAATAAAAATAAACAGATAAAGGACTAAAATATGCACAATCTGAAATTATTAACTCAAAGAGTGACTTGAACAGATTGGATTCAGCAGAGGATAGGGTTATTGAGCTAGAAGATGAGTTATTAGAGTATATCTACACTGATGTTAAAAACTGGGAAAAGAGGCCCTGGACATAAATGGGCTCACAGAATTAGAAGTGCCACATTGAAAACACTTTATCTGTTAATAGCACACTCACATCGAAAACTGTGTTTGTCAACCATGTAATATCCAATATTTCAAGTGTGTTTAGTCTATGTATTATTTATATATGTAGCCAAAGGGGCCTTTGATAGAATAAATTTTGCAGAGGTATGATGTCACAGATCATAGATTTGATAATACCATTGTTTTTTTACCTTTCACAATATTCTATTAACTCTACTTTCATTAATCATTGTATCGATATCATCAATAGCAGTAATTAAAACCATATTCTTGATTAGATTTATACCCGTATCTTCTAAAGAAAACAGCCACACTTTCAAGTTTTGCTTTAACTTGCTCCTATTTGATCCAATAAACTTTATTTTAAAACAATGGTGTCTTATTGTAAAAATGAACTTTCCATTTAACAACATGTACTTACATTTATTTTATTTTATTCATAAACATTTTACCTTAAACACAGGGGTATTATATAGAGTATTAAGAAGAATTTGGAGACTTCTGTGCAGAAAATTTCAGGTTAAATGTCAGATACTCTATTGGCCTCCTTAGCTCTATAAATGGTTGCAAAGCAGTGTTTGAACAAGACATTTGCTCTAATAGAGTGCAGTAGGTCATTCCAGTAAAAGATTGGATCAAAAATTTCTACTTGCAAGATCAACTCTTTTATTAGACATTACCACCTACAACCATATGCAACAATTTAGTCTTTGCCAAAAGGATGTTTATAGTAACTGTAGCATAAGTTACATGTACTACTCTGAAACAATGGGGTTGTTTAAAGCCATAAATCCGTGAAACAAATCAAACAAAGTGTTTTAGAGATATGCAGACATAGCTATGAACATAGCCAAAGAATGAGGTCAGTATGTGGTTACATTGCCTTCATGATAAAATATTTAATGTCGTTCTACACAATCTACTTCAAAGGAATACATAATGCTAGTTATTAAAACAAACTAGTAACTTCAGTTCTAGTTGTTTCTTCTTTCCTAATCTAATTTCCAAAACAAAGTTTGAATTTCTTCATTTCCCTGGCTTAAAAGGAACTTATCTGTAGAGAGTAATAGGTAGAAATGAAACAAAAGCCTTGTAGATCCGTGTGGATATGAAACAAAGTGGAAAAAAAATGAGTACCACTCTATTTTCTGTATAATGTATTCAGGTGATGAACATATTGCTAACGTGTCTGGAACGGAAAAGTAAACATAACTGAATCCACAATGTCATCTTTTAAAAAGAAAATTATTTAGTACAAGATGAAGTAATACTCAAGCTGTTTTGTCTAAGCTAACTGGCCTGAGCTGGAGAACACTCTTCAACAAGAAATTGTTTCTTATAACATAGAAAATACTTGATTTCCTTAGATTATTTTCCATGACAAAAATTAGAAATTTGAAACAAAAATGTTTGCCACATCTCTCCTTGTTAGACTTCAGAGTCGCAGACATAAGAAAATAAGTGTTCATGATCCTTTTCTAAGATCTTTTCTTGGAAAATATTGATAAATGCACATTTTTTTCCTTAACAGAATTTTTGACTTAATTTTTTTTTTTTAATCTACTTATCAAAGGCATATTGGGTTAGCCAAAAAGTTCACTTGGAACTTTGTGTGTGTGTGTGTGATTAGTTGCTCAGTTGTGTCTGAGTCTTTGGGACCCATGGACTGTAACCTGCCAGGGTCCTTTGTCCATGGGAATTCTTCAGGCAAGAATGCTGGAGTCAGTTGCCATTCCCTCCTCCAGGGGATCTTCCCAACCCAGGGATCGAACCCAGGTCTCTCCTGCATTGCATGTAGATTCTTTACCATCTGAGCCACCAGGGAACTTTATGGACAACCATAGATATTTGTATCTGTATGCAAATTCTTGCATCTTCTTGATAATTAATCCCCAGTAGCTGAATATTTTTCTAGAAATGTCACGTATAATTAACACTGTTATCTTCAATAATAAAATAGTTAATGACATTTAAATATTAATATAGTTGATTCTTGACTAGACCAATGAGAAAGATAAGGTTTTTAACCTAATGCTATAGGTAATGCATGGCACTTACATTGCTGGTAAAGAAAGCAAGGTGTAACTATAGTATTTCTAATTTCAGGAAAAAGTCTTCTTTAGAGAATAACAAGTGTTGTTACACATAAACATAAGGTTCTTCTACATTAAATATATGGTTTTTCATTAATTGAAGAGTTAGGCTTTGTAGTGCTCACAATTCTACACTTTCTGTTTGCCGTTGTTGTTGGAATTTCAGGTATAAAGATGCTATTAAAACGGAAAGTTTAGCACTCCTCAGAACACTTGTTTGGGAAAGATTCAGTGAGAGTTCAGAGGAAAGCAAGTAAAACAGTGGTATGAGCCAGGACCAGCTGAAGATCATTGTGCCAATTCTCTGCTTTGAAAATGATCACTTAGCTTAGAGGTATTAATTTTGAAATTAAGTGTGGATTTTGGATGGGTGTGTTTATGCATTTGCACATGTTACTGTTTGTATTTTTATTTCATAAATATTACATGCACATTGTAGAACATAAGGACAATATAGAAAAAAAATAAACACAAAAATCATTCTACTTCATCTGGTAGCATATATTTCTTTCCAATTTTATGTCTTTATTTTAAAATCTTTATTAAAAATTGTTATAAGATACAGCCAGTTTGATTTCCAGCCTTTTTTATTTTATTTTATTTTTTTTCCAGCCTTTTTTAAAAACTACTTTGAAATGGATTTAGATTTACAAAGCAGTTGCAAATATAGTGCCGCGCATCTGTCCTGTAGACCCTTCACCTAGCTTCCTCTAATGTTAGCATCTTTATCTAATTATGGAACATTTGTTAAAAAGCAAGAGATTAACAGTAGTGCAGTACTATTAACTGAACTACAGACCTACTCAGATTTCACTGTTCTCTACCAATGAATTTTTACTGTTCCAGGATCCAACGTAAGATTCTACGTTGAATTTAATCAGCATTATTCTTTTGTTGAAACCTAACAGATTGTGTTTGCTTTTGTTTGCCTTTAAAAGGAAGATACAGTTGTGTGTTCAGAGGAAAAGATATTGGTTATATATCCAAGACAGACCCCTCAGAGACAACGGTTGTGTAGACGTGTAAAAAAAAAAAAAAAACAGTGAAAAATCTGATCTCCATTAAATATAAGAACTAGGTTTAACATTCGGAGAAGGCAATGGCACCCCACTCCAGTACTCTTGCCTGGAAAATCCCATGGATGGAGGAGCCAGGTGGGCTGCAGTTCATGGGATCGCTGAGTCAGACACGACTGAGCGACTTCACTTTCACTTTTCACTTTGATGCATTGGAGAAGGAAATGGCAACCCACTCCGGTGTTCTTGCCTGGAGAATCCCAGGGACGGGGCAGCCTGGCGGGCTGCCGTCTATGGGGTCGCACAGAGTCGGACACGACTGAAGTGACTTAGCAGTAGCAGTAGGTTTAACGTTCAGGAAGGAAAATGCTACAGTTAAATGGAAGATGACACGAAAACTTGGTCATCTTCATGAAAAGGATTAGGGAGCTTCAGAAGTATTAACACAATATTGAACTTTTGCAAATTAAGCTTGAAAACAAAAATCTCATACTCATTCTGGGATGAACAGAATGAAAAAGAATGAAGGACAAAGGAAGAAATTTACATTTTCCATTAATGAGTTTAGTTTGTCTGTATTCCAAAAATGCCACCCACAAACACTTCGAAATGAGGCTAGGAAGCATGGTGAACTATAGCAATGGCATTAATTGAATTTTATCAGAGATAATTAATATCTCTAAATGAAATCCTATTCTAAACCCCACATCAAGGAAACTAAGCTTTTTTTCTCGGAAGTTTGTTTCATACCAAATTCCATATTTTCTTCAGAATAAAATTTCTTTCTGCTTTTCTAAGATTAAGACAATTGAAGATGCAAAACCCAGAAAGAAAACACTTTCTCTTGCTAATCAAAGGGGAAAATATAAATATAACTGCCTGGCAGAATTCATGTTCTACTTAAAATTTCGGGATACTGAATTTAAAGTAAAGTTGATCAACATGCTTGTGTTCACTTGCTTGCTTTTCATCATATTTTTGTAGTGTTAACCACATAGAAAAACACTACAGATTCATAAGTATACAGTTCAATGAATTATTACAGAGCAAAGACCTTTTCAGCCAAAGTCAGGTGGAGAAACAGGATATTAACCTCATTCTATAGGCTTCATTTGTGCTACCTTCCAATCAATAACCTCATTGCTTCCCAAAGTAAGTTACTATAATTTGCTTGACTTTGGAATTAATGTAACTGGCATCATCCAAAATATATGTTTTAATGTCTGGTCCCTTTCTTTCAATGTTATGATTATGATATTCATTTATGCTATTGCTACAGCTATAATGAATTCACTTTAATGCTTTATACTATTAACATATTATGAACATTTCTCTTTTCCCATTCTTCTAGTACGAATATTTGGATAATTATCATTTTCTCTTATTAAAGTAATAGTGCTGTGAGTATTCCACATGTGTTTTTGTTTTACATTTGTATGCATTCTGTTAGTATACACTTACTGGTGGGATTTCTTGTATTACACTGTGACTATGTTTAGCTTAATAGAAAATGTCAAACACTTTTATGGAGGGAATATACCAATTTATCCTTTCACAAGATGTATAAAAATACCTGTTGCTCCAAATTCGCACCATCACTTGTACTGTTAGTCTGTATAATTTTCTATTCCTTTGGGGGGTCAGGAAAATCCCCTGGAGGAAGAAATGGCAACCCACTCCAGTGTTCTTGCCTGGAGAATCCCATGGACAGAGGAGCCTGGAAAGCTGTAGTCCATAGGTTCACAAAGACTTGGACACAGCTGAACGACTTAACACGGGGTATATACAGGTTGTTATGCCTTTAATATGCTTTTTCATTATGAGTAATGATGTTAGGCAAATTTTCATGTGGTCAGTGGCTAACTGGATACACTTTTAGTGACATGCTATACAGTGAGCTAGGTATCTTCTCCAATGTTAAGATTTCTTATCAATTTAATAGTGTCTTTTGATATAGTAAATTATATTAATATTGGTCTTTTCCTAAGTTAATTTTTTCATGTCCTTTTTCTTTCCTGATGCCAAGGTCATAAATATATTTTTACACTGGTGTCTAGAACCCTCCTAATTTTGTTTATTATATTTAAACATAGTTGATTTGCAGTGTGTATGTGGGGGTGTGTGTGTGTGTTTGATATGAGTTTGCTTTTTCTCCTTATATAAATCAACTTTACATACAGGTAGCTTGTTGAAATGGTTGAATGTATCTTGTGGATTCATACTATTTTGTGTTATCTACCATATCAAATCCTTTCACTCAAAATTCTTTAATAGTCTTGGCTAATATTATACCTTTACATGTCCAAGTAAAATTAGATAGGTTTTGCCAGTTTCCACAAGAGAGATCTGATGATATTTTGATTGTAATTACATTGAATCTATTAAAACAAGGAAGAATTGTCATTACTATAATATTGAGTCTTCAAGTTATTTTGAACACATGGCACATGCCTCAATATTTATATCATTTAAAATATTTGTTAACATTTCATAGTATTTTATATATGTTTTATGTATCTTTCACATTTAATAACATATTTTTACTATCAAGGACATTTTAGGTGTCATATTTCATGGTAGTATCATTATCTGGAAGGCTCTTTTACTAAGACAAATAAATAAAAATGAGATGTGATAATCAAGACCAAGTTACATTGGTGGAGTGAAATACTAAGCCAAGGAATTTTTACATTTGTTAGGAACCAACTGAGAGAATATAGAGCCAAGTTTTTATCTGCAGACTATATAGAATGGAAAAAGAAAGGTTTCTAAAGCTATCTACCAAATAGTAAAATGGAACAAGATTAATAAGCTACAATTTTGGAACAGAGACTAATTTACATAGGTGAAAGTGAGGTCACTCAGTCATGTCCAACTCTTTGCAACCCTATGGACTGTAGCCTACCAGGCTCCATTGTCCATGGAATTTTCCAGGCAAGAGTACTAGAGTGGGTTGCCGTTTCCTTCTCCAGGATATCTTCCTGACCCAGGGATCAAACCCAGGTCTCCAGCATTACAGGTAGATGCTTTACTATCTGAGCCACCAGAGAAGCCATGGAGTTCTCCAATTTACATAGATGAATCACCAATAAAAGTTTCCTTCTAGACTCTCAGACCCTCTGCTCTCTATCAATATATATTTCTTCATTTCGTAGTGAAATGAATCGCACATTTGAAACAGTAGATAACATCTTAACTCACCCCTCCTTTGTACACACTCTTGTTGAATTACGGAGGAGTTAATTTTTAAATAATCTTATCTTCTTTCAGTTAGTGATTTCTCATTTAACTCGAGATAACTATTTGTGCTTTGTACAGTTAGGAAATTCCTTTCTGGTTAAAAAGTATTCAGAAGGCATTGATAGTTTATACCTGCTAATTCTACTGTCAAGATAAAATTAACTAGTTCTATAGAAAGACTATGAAAAATATGAATAGACAAACATAGACCATGAAATAATTATAGTTCAACAGGAGACATGAAAACATGGAATATTCAAATATTATAAAGAGAACAAACGCTCCGTTGTCCAATATTGAGCATCTAATGTGTCTAGTCCTCAGAAATTTTATACAAGATCTGAGACTAAAGACTAACGATCATTAGTTTAGTTTTTTTTTTTTTTTTTAAGTTCGCCTAGAAAGTCCTTTTTGAAGTTCTTAGTTTATAAAATCATATTCCACAGTAGCATTTGTAGTTTTCTATATTTAATTACCTGTTACAAATACATACCAGTATGGTTTAGACAAGGATGCTAACTCCTTTAAAACTCTAATATTTATGAATTGTTGTCCTAGTTTTCCTAAAGCCTTGACATGGTTAGGATATGTTAGACTTGGGATATGTTAGAATGTTAGAGATAGCCTGGTAAATTCTAAGGCTCTTTATGAGGTTAAGAAAACAAATACAAATTTGAGGAAAATTCAGAATAAGCAGTAGACAACTATTATCTTGAAATTCATGGGGATTGCAATACATGGATCTTGTAATTTTTTAAACAAATGATTAGTGGATGTTTGTTTTATAATAGGCATTTTGTTAAATTGAGGGAGATGAATATACAATGGTTCTAAATCATCTTAGCAAAAAGAAAGGATCCATAACATTTACTGATGTATGAAAGATGTGAACATAGCATATTGAAGGAAAAATAAGAAAATATTCTTGATGATGTGGAGTACTGATAGATGACTGGACAAATGGAAGTTTGATGGAAAAGTAGTAAGGTAAGGTGGATTGCGTGAAAATATTGACTGCTACATTGAGAAGTCCAAATTTACTTCTGTTGTTACCAATAACCACAGTAAATTGTAAATATAGTATCATAAATGAGGTTATATTACAAAATAGAAAATGTTTTAATCTTTTTTATAAGTAGTTCCCCTATATTATTTTGTCTTTGAGGTATAATTGATATACAAAAAATTAAATATGTATTCAATTGTATGGGCTTAGGGACATGCATACATCCATGAGACCATAGTCACAAACAAGGTGATAAATACATATGTCACCTCAGGAAGTTTAGCCTTACCACTTTGGCTATTGTTTGCTTTTTAAATTTGTTTTTGTTTGTGCTTTATTGATGGTAAGAATATTGAACATCAGCTTGACCTTCTTAATTTTTTTAAGTTTTCAAAACTGAGTTGTTAGCTATATAGGTACTGTGTTTTACCATAGATTCCTAGAACTTGTCCATTTCACATAACTGAAACTTTATACCCATTGAAACTAAAGTTGTTAAACAACTCTTAATTTCCCCTTCTCACTGGGAAATCGCCATTTTACTCTGAGTTTCTGTAAGTCTGAATATTCTGGATACCTTATAAGTGGAATTGTGCAGTGTTTGTTCCTCTGTGACTGGCTCTTATCAGCTAGTATGTATTCTATGTTCATCCATGTTGTTGCAAAGAAGATGACCTTGTTTTTTTAAGGATGAAGAATAATTGCATTTTATGTTTATACCACAATTTTCTTTACTCATTCATCAGTCAGTGAACATTTAGGCTTTGTTTTGTTTTCCCCATGTCTTGGCAGTTGTAAATAATCCTGCAGTAGAGTGCAGATATTTCTTTGAGATCCTGGTTTCAATTCTTTTGGATACTTATCCCAATATGGGAATGCTGAATCATATCATAGGTCTATTTTTAATATTTGGAGATACAGCAGCTGTTCTACTTTACATTTCTACCAGTGGGCAAAGGTTCCAACTTATCCACATCCTCACCAATAGTTTTTGTCTTTCTTATTTTAATAGCTACCCTGACAGGTATGAGGTGATGGCTCATTATGGTTTGATTTTAGGTGAGCTCTTACTTGGTTTTGATTTTGAGTTTGGTGATTAATGATATTGAGCACCTTTTCATATACACTTTGGGCACTTGTTTGTCTTTGGAGAAATATCTTTTCAAATCCTTAGCCCATTCTGTTACGGGGTTATTCATTATTTTTGTATGTGTATGCTTTTTATTATATCCTGGTTGCACTGGGTCTTCGTTACAGTGTGTGGGCTTCTCACTGAGGTTACTTCTCTTGTTGCAGAACATGGGCTCTAGGCACACGGGATTCAGTAGATGTGTTATGTGGGCTCAGTAATTGTGGCACTCAGCTTAGCTGCTCTGCCACATGTGAAATCTTCCCTGATCAGGGATCAAACCCACGTTCCCTACTTTGGCAGACTGGCTCTTAATGAATGGACCGGCAGGGAAGTCCCTTTGTGTATTTTCAATGCTACTGAAATGTATGAGTTCCTTATATATTTTAGGTATTAACCCTTTAAAAGATATAAGGTTTGCAAACATTTTCTACCATTCGGAAGCTTCCTTTACATTCCATTGCTTGTATCCTTTGCTTTGCAGAAGGTTTTAGCTTGACAATCACTATTGTCTGTTTTGCTTTCGTTGCTGTGCTTTGGGTATTACATTTAATTACTGCCAGGGCTAATGTCAAGAAGTCTTTCACCTATGTTATCTTCTGGGAATTTTACAGTTTCATGTCTTATGTTTGTCTTTGACCCACTTCAAGTTCATTTTTGTATATGGTGTAAGTTATAGGTCCAGTTTCATTCTTTATCAAGTGGCTATCCAGTTTTCCCAATATCATTTGTTGAAGAGACCATCCTTTCCCCATTGTGTATTCTTGGCACCTTTTTTTTTTTTGAAGATCAGTTGACATTTTATGTATGGCTTTATTTCTGAGCTCTGTATTCTTGTCCATTGGTAAAATGACTGTCTTTATGCAAGTATCTTACTTTAAAAAAATAATTTTATTTAGGCTGCACTGGGTCTTAGTTGCTGTGTTGTAGACTCTCTAGTTGCTGAGAGTGGGGGATACTCTCCAGTTGCAGTGTGTGGGCTTCAGTAACTGCTGTTCTTGGGCTCTAGGCTCAGGCTCAGTAGTTGTGGTGCACAGGCTTAGTTGCCCCATAGTATGTGGAATCTTTCATGCAAAGATGGGCACAATAAAGGAAAGAAATGGTATGGACCTACAGGAGCAGAAGCTATTAAGAAGAGGTGGCACAAATACGCAGAAGAACTGTACAAAACAGATCTCCATGACCCAGATAATCACGATGGTGTCATCACTCACCTACAGCCAGACATCCTGGAATGTGAAGTAAAGTGGGCCTTAGGAAGCATCACTATGAACAAAGATAGTGGAGGTGATGGAATTCCACTTCAACTATTTTCAAATCCTAAAAGATGATGCTGTGAAAGTGCTGCACTCAATATGCCAGCAAATTAGGAAAATTCGGCAGTGGCTACAGGACGGGAAAAGATCAGTTTTCATTCCAATCCCAAAGAAAGACAATGCCAAAGAACGTCCAAAGTACTGCACAATTGCACTCATCTCACATGCTAGCAAAGCAATGCTCAAAATTCTCCAAGCCAGGCTTCAACAGTACATGAACTGTGAACTTCCAGATGTTCAAGCTGGATTTAAAAAAATCAGAGCAACCAGAGATCAAATTACCAACATCCGCTGGATCATCAAAAAAGCCAGAGTTCCAATAAAACATCTATTTCTCCTTTATTGACTATGCCAGAGCTACTGACTGTGGATCACAACAAACTGGAAAATTCTGAAAGAGATGGGAATACCAAACCACCTGACCTGTCTCTTGAGACATCTGTATGCAGTTCAAGAAGCAACAGTTAGAACTGGACATGGAACAACAGACTGGTTCCAAATACGGAAAGGAGTACGTCAAGGCTGTATATTGTCACCCTGCTTATTTAACTTATATGCAGAGTGCATCATGTGAAATGCCAGGCTGGATGACGTGCAAGCTGGAATCAAGGTTGCTGGGAGAAATATCAGTAACCTCAGATATGCAGATGACACCACCCTTATGGCAGAAAGCAAAGAACAACTAAAGAGCCTCTTGATGAAAGTGAAAGAGAAGAGTTAAAAAGTTGGCTTAAAGCTCAACATTCAGAAAACTAAGATCTTGGCATCCGGTCCCATCACTTCACGGCAAATAGATTGGGGAAAGAGTGAGAGACTTTATTTTGAGGGATTCCAAAATTACTGCAGATGGTGACTGCAGCCATGAAATTAAAAGATGCTTGTTCCTTGGAAGAAAATCTGTGACCAACCTAGGCAGCATATTAAAAAGCAGAGACATTACTTTACCAGCAAAGGTCTGTCTAGTCAAAGCTATGGTTTTTGCAGTAGTCAT
Organism: Bos indicus; assembly: GCF_029378745.1. NCBI lineage: Eukaryota > Metazoa > Chordata > Mammalia > Artiodactyla > Bovidae > Bos > Bos indicus. The sequence continues at coordinate 31,699,442 of NC_091776.1, read as the reverse complement.
GTATGGATGTGAGAGTTGGACTATAAAGCAAGCCGAGTGACAAAGACTTGATGCTTTTGAACTATGGTGTTGGAGAAGACTTTTGAGAGTCCCTTGGACTTCAAGGAGATCCAACCAGTTAATCCTAAAGGAACTCAGTCCTGAATATTCATTGGAAGGACCGAAGCTGAAGCTGAAACTCCAATACTCTGGCCACCTGATACAAAGAACCAACTCATTGGCAAAGACCCTGATGCTGGGACAGATTGACAGAGGGAGGAGAAGGGGATGATAGAGGATGAGATGGCTAGATGGCATCACCAATGCAGTGGACATAAGTCTGAGTAGCTCTTGGAGTTGGTGATGGACAGGGAGTCCTGGCGTGCTGCAATCCATAGGGTTGCAAAGAGTCAGACTGACTGACTGACTGATCTGATGTGGAATCTTCCTGAACCAGGGATCAAACCCCTGCATTGGCAGGTGGATTCTTAAGCAGTGGACCACCAGGAAAGTCCCATACTTTAATAACCATAATTTTGCAATGATATTGGAAAACAGGAAGTTTTCATAACATTTTTATTCTGCTTGACAGATTTATCCATGGATCCCTCACAACCATTTATTTATTTTTTTATTGTTGCCATACTGTTGCAAATTATAATATTTAATGGAAAATCCCTAGAGCCATCTAGATCTAAATTTGATTTTATAATTCCCTATGTACTAGCTATATAACATTGGAGAAGTATTAGCATCCCTGTGCTCAATTTCTTCAGGTAAAAATGGTAGATACTTGCATATCATTTTTGGATATTCATTTTAATGCACACAGTGACCAGTCAGGTCAAAGCTCAAACTGTAATAAATGAAGTTGTCAACTTTGCCGCTTATTATATATAACATAATTTCTCCTAACTTGAGTGACATTTGATTAAAAAAAAAACACAATTTTATCAATACTGAATTTTATGCTTGACCATTTGTATATACAAATATTGTAGTAGGGATTGCTAATATCATGCCATATGGATTTCCTATATACCAAGGAAAATAGTTTTAAACTTGGCATATCATCTCCCCAAATAGACTTCATTTGCTGCCTCACTTGAAGGTAGTAGTTTGCATGGAATAATTTCTGGGCAACTAAATGTATAATAAAAGACAGAAGTCTTGGAGATAATTTCTGTTGTTTTTTTTCCCTTGAATATAGTTGATTTACAATGTTGGGTTAAATACTAGTATACAGTACAGTGACCATTATACGTCTATACTGAGATGTATAAAAAAAGAATACATTCTTTTGTATATTTTTTTATTATGGTTTATCATAGGATATTGAATAGAGTTCTCTATGCTATGCAGTAGGACTTTGTTTATCCAATTTATATATAAAAGCTTACATCTGCTAACCACAACCTTCCACTCTATCTCTCCTCTGACTCCCTCCCCCTTGACAACCACCTTTCATAGATAATTTCATTTGTGTCAGACTTTATATCCATGTATAAGTGGTATCATATGGTATTTGTCTCTTCTTTTTCTGGTTTCACTTAATATGATGCTCTCTAGCTGCATCCATGTTGCTGAAAATGACTTTTTATGGCTGAGTATATTCCATTGTATAATTGGGCAACATCTTTTTTTTGAAATATAATTGTCTTACTTTTATTAGTTTCAGAAGTATCACATAGTGATTTGATATTCTAATACATTATAAATGGATCGCTTAGTCTAGCTATGATATGCTACCATACAAAGATATTACATACTTTTTGACTATTTTTCCCACACTGTACATTTTATAACTGTGACTCATTTATTTTGTAACAAGAAATTTGTACCTCTTCACCACCCTCACCTATTTCCCTCATCCCACCTACTCACTTCCTCTGGTAACCACCAGTTTGTTCTCTGTATTTATGAGTTTGTTTCTGTTTTGTTGTGATTGTTCATTTAATTTTTTTTTTAATTGGAATACAGTTGATTTACAGTGTACTGATAATTTGGAAAACTCAGCAGTGGCCACAGGACTGGAAAAGGTCAGTTTTCATTCCAATCCCAAAGAAAGGCAATGCCAAAGAATGCTCAAACTACCGCACAATTGCACTCATCTCACACGCTAGTAAAGTAATGCTCAAAATTCTCCAAGCCAGGCTTCAGCAATATGTGAACCACGAACTTCCTGATGTTCAAGCTGGTTTTAGAAAAGGCAGAGGAACCAGAGATCAAATTGCCAACATCTGCTGGATCATGGAAAAAGCAAGAGAGTTCCAGAAAAACATCTATTTCTGCTTTTTGACTATGCCAAAGCCTTTGACTGTGTGGATCACAATCAACTGTGGAAAATTCTGAAAGAGATGGGAATACCAGACCACCTGATCTGCCTCTTGAGAAATTTGTATGCACGTCAGGAAGCAACAGTTAGAACTAGACATGGAAAAACAGACTTGTTCCAAATAGGAAAAGGAGTTCGTCAAGGCTGTATATTGTCACCCTGTTTATTTAACTTATATGCAGAGTACATCATGAGAAATGCTGGGCTGGAAGAAACACAAACTGGAATCAAGATTGCCGGGAGAAATATCAATAACCTCAGATATGCAGATGACACCACCCTTATGGGCAGAAAGTGAAGAGGAGCTCAAAAGTCTCTTGATGAAAGTGAAAGAGGAGAGTGAAAAAGTTGGCTTAAAGTTCAACATTCAGAAAACGAAGATCATGGCATCCGGTCCCATCACTTCATGGGAAATAGATGGGGAAACAGTGGAAACAGTGTCAGACTTTATTTTTCTGGGCTCCCAAATCACTGCAGATGGTGGCTGCAGCCATGAAATTAAAAGACGCTTACTCCTTGAAAGGAAAATTATGACCAACCTAGATAATATATTCAGAAGCAGAGACATTATTTTGCCAACAAAGGTTCGTCTAGTCAAGGCTATGGTTTTTCCTGTGGTCATGTATGGATGTGAGAGTTGGACTGTGAAGAAAGCTGAGCACTGAAGAATTGGTGCTTTTGAACTGTGGTGTTGGAGAAGACTCTTGAGAGTCTCTTGGACTGCAAGGAGATCCAACCAGTTCGTTCTGAAGGAGATCAGCCCTGGGATTTCTTTGGAAGGAATGATGCTAAAGCTGAAACTCCAGTACTTTGGCCACCTCATGCGAAGAGTTGACTCGTTGGAAAAGCCTATGATGCTGGGAGGGATTGGGGGCAGGAGGAGAAGGGGACAACAGAGGATGAGATGGCTGGATGGCATCACTGACTCGATGGACGTGAGTCTGAGTGAACTCTGGGAGTTGGTGATGGACAGGGAGGCCTGGCTTGCTGCGATTCATGGGGTCGCAAAGAGTTGGACACGACTGAGCGACTGATCTGATCTGAGAGCTTCAGGTGTACAGACAAGTGAATCAGTTATACATATGCATATATTCACTCTTTTTTTAGATTCGTTTCCCATAATAAGTTATTGCATAGTACTAAGTATGTGCTACACAGTAGCTCCTTATTAGTTATCTATTTTATATATAGCAATGTGTATATGTCAGTTCCAGTCTTCTAATTTATCCTGACTACCCCTTACCCCTGGTAAGCATAAGTTCATTTGCTACATCTGTAACTCTGTTTTTCTCTTTTCTATTTTAGAGAAGTTCACTTGTAGCCTTTTTATTAGATTCTACACAAATAAGTGATGTAAGTGATACCATGTGATACCTGTCTTGGTCTGACTTCACTCAGTATGATAATCTCTGGGTCCATCCATATTGCTGCAAATGAAATTATTTCTTTCTTTTATGGCTGAATAAGATTCAATTCTATACATATACCACATCTTTATCCATTTGTCTGTCAGTGGGCATTTGTGGTTTTTCCAAATCTTGGCTATTATGACTAGTGCTTCTATGAACATAGTGGTACATATATCCCACCACTATGAATGAATGGTGATGAATTATACTTTTGTGCAAATATATGCCCCTCGGTGGGATTGGTGGATCATATGTTAATTTTTTTTTTTTTTTTTTAGCTTTCTGAGGAACCTCCATACTGTTTTCCCAGTGGATGCACCATCCTATATTGGGGAATACTTTCTAAACACACACACACGTCTCAGACTCACATAAGAAAATACGATTCTTTTTTATTGAAGTATAGTTGATGCATGGGCTTCCCTGGTGGCTCAAACGGTAAAGAACCTGCATGCAATGGGGAGACCCAGGTTGATTCCCTGGAGAAGGGAATGGCTACCCACTCCCATATCCTTGCCTGGAAAATTCCATGGAGAAAGGAGCCTGGTGCAGTACAGTCCATGGGGTTGCAAAGAGTCAGACACACTCTTATACTTGATGTATAATATATTATATGAACTACAAGTATACTATACAGTGATTCACAATTTTAAAGGTTGCACTCCATTTATAATTTTTATAAAATATTGACTATTTTACTCATGTTGTACATATATGCCTGCAGCTTATTTTATATCTAATAGTTTGTATCTCTTAATCTCCTACTCCTATAATGTCCCCTCTCCCTTCCTCTCACCATTGGGTAACCACTAGTTTGGTCTCTATATCTGTGGCTCTGCTTCCTTTTGATATACTCATTAGTTCCACTGAATAGGAGAAAATATTTGCAAATGATATGACTGATAAGGGATTACTATCCAACATGTATAAACAACTCATACAACTTAACATCAAAAAACCCAAAAACTTGATTATAAAATAGGCAGAAGAACTGAATAGACACTTTTGCAAACAGGACATACAGATGGCTAACAGGTACTTGTAAAGATGTTCAATATCACTCATTATCAGGGAAATGTAAATCAAATCCACACTGAGCTACCACCTCACCTCCATGAGAATGGCTAGTGTCAAAAAGAACACAAGTAACAAAAGTTGGCAATGTGGAGAAAAGGGAACCATTGTACTCTGTTGGTGGGAATGTAAATTGGTACAGCCACTATGAAAATAATATGGGGGTTTGTCAAAAAACTGAAAATAGATTTACCATTTGACCCAGCAATTCTACTTCTAGATATATGTCCAAAAATTTCCAAAAACACTAATTCGAAAAAATACATGCTCAATGTTCATGCTGCTGCTGCTAAGTTGCTTCAGTCGTGGCTGACTCTATGCAACCCCATAGATGACAGCCCACTAGGCTCCTTTGTCCACAGGATTCTCTAGGCAAGAATACTAGATTGGGTTGCCATTTCCTTCTCCATCAGTGTTTATAGTAGCATTATATACGATTGGCAAGATATGGAAGTAACCTAAGTGTCCATCAACAGATGAATGGATGAAGAAGATGTGATACAGAGAGGAAAACACATAGCCAATGGAATAATACTCAGCCATAAAAAAGATTGAAATTTTGCCATTTGCAGCAACATGGATGTACTTGGAGAGGATTATGCTAATTGAAGTAGGTCAGAAAAGATAAATACTGTATGATATCACCTGTGTGTGGAATTTAAAAATGATGCTTATAAAGACCATGCATGTCTCTGTTACTCATGGGGTATACCAGATAGGATTGAGATAACTGTGGCTATGAGATGGGCTTACTAAAACTCTAACTGCTTGAGAGACAGTATAAGTTAAAACTATAGTGCTAGGTTAGAACAATATTTCAATATTGTTATGAACTAAATGTCCATATATCTCCAAAATTTATATGTTGAAATCCTACTGACAATGTGATGGTATTAGGAGTGGGGCTGATGGGGGAGTGTTAGGTCATGAGGGTGAAGCCCTTATGAATGGGATTGATGCCCTTATATAAAAGATATCCCAAAGAGCTCCCTTGGCACTTTCTCCCATATGAGGAAAAAGCAAGAATACAGCTATCTATGAACCAGGATGCAGGCCCTCCCCAGACACTGAATCTGTTGATTCTCTGATCTTGGACTTCTCAGTATACCAGAACTGTGAGAAATAAATTTCTGGTATTTATAAACTATGCAGTTCATGGCTAATTTGTTATAGCAACCCATATTGACTAAGACAAACACTATCCATGTTATTTGATACAAATTACTTAACCTCTCTGTGCCTCATTTTCTCTATCCTTAAATAGGGATAATAATAACTTATACAGTTCCAAAGAATAAATGATATATTAATATCCACAATGTTATCATTTGCTTTCTCTTTCATGGTCAGACTACTTGTTAAAGAGCATTTTCTAGATTCCTTCAGCTTACTGATTCCATTTTTACTGGCCATTCTATATGTTTAAATATATAGCACCTGATAATATCAATTCTGCTAATGATTAATATAGCATCAGTAATGAAGGCAGACACCTAATAAGATATACACAATATATCACATACATGTGCATTTCTTACTTTTGGCTCAATATAGAAAAGACCTTGGTATTTATTTGCTTTTCTTGCATGTAATCAAATATCCAAAATTGTGTGAAGGCTAAATTTATACTGGAAAATTACTGAGTACTTGTCAGAAAGTAATACTGCAGGATAAGATGATGAGTAATGCTGTCTATATTTTGTGTGTTTCATTGTAGTGACATTTCTGGGAAACCCAACTCTTACCACTCTTCTATTTTTTAATTAAATTAATAAAAGTTTAGGGCCATAAATGGCAGTATGAGAAATTGTGTCAGTTATTCTGTATTAGTCAGTGAGTCAATTCTTTGATCTTAGTAATTATATTTGGACTGAATAAAGCATACAGAAGGAATTAGGGCTTCTCTAGTGGTTCAGATGGTGAAGAATCCACCTGCAATGCAGGAGAACTGGGTTCAATCCCTGCATTGGGAAGATCCCCTGGAGGAGGGCATGACAACCCACTCCAGTATTCTTGCCTGGAGAATCTCCATGGACAGAGGAGCCTGCTGGGCTACAGTCCATTTGGTTGCAAAGAGTTGGACAAGACTGAGTGACTAAGCACATGTTTATAATAAAGAAGAATATAGTTTCCATGACTACTGATAAAATATCATCTCATCAATAGAAAATAACTTTTTGATATATGCAAACACTATTCACATATAATGTCCAATATCCTTTAAGATATAAGTTATCTCCCATTACAACATTACTTTGCAATAATTACTATTACATAAATAAAATGACTATTTACCTTATATCAAAGGGCATGGGAACCATAGACATTATTTGCCCTTAAACTGGATATACATCAATAGTAATATTATGGAATAAATGTGAGGTTTAACTGAACATAGGAAGAAATAAGAAACTTTAGACTGGAGGAGAATTATTTCATTCCCTGGCAGAATTTTTTTTTTAATCCATGTAAGTATTTGACCACACTCAATATTAGTTGAATATCGCATTGGGTTCTTATTTGTGTTTAAAATCAAATGCTTACCATTTGTGGTTTATTTTTCCTTGCTCATGGTCTTACTGCATGGGAAAAGATGATCTAAGTCTAAATAAAATATTATTTTTATAGTTAATGCCCATACACTGCTCAGGTTGTGAATGAAAATAATCACCCTGTGTTGTCCCTCATGAAATTTCAAAGCTCTATTATGAAGCCCCCACCATTAATGTCTTAATCTTTTGCCAAATCAACATAGTGGACTCTTTTATTTCACATAGAAATGACACTCGAGTGCCAGAAATACAACTTTGGAAAAATGCATTTTCATTTGCAAAAAAAAGACTATTAAATAAACCTTGAGGACTTTTACCATCTGAAAGTGTGTTTTATAGTAAGAAATATACATAAATAATATTTTATTTTGGGAAATTTCACTCTGACTACAGGCAAAGTGACACACATTTAAAACATTTACCACTTTAAAAAATTTTATCATTAAATGTGGACAAGTTTAAGTATCTGTAGTATTATTGAAAGTCGTTTAATTGTGTTGTGAAATTATTTACACAACTCACGATTCTGATTTATGTGAAAAGAAAATACTCCTAGATGGCGGCAGAGGATAAGGTGTTTAGATAGCATCACTGACTCAGTGAACATGAATTTGAGCAAACTCTGGGAGATAGTAAAGGACAGAGGAGTCTCACGTGCTACAGTCCCCGAGGTCACAGAGTTGGACATGACTTAGCAAATGAACAACAATAATCCAGGTGACCTGATTTGAAATGTCACATATGAGATGCTAACTTCCTATAAGTATCCTCAGTTCTTCTCATTACTAAAAAAAGGAAAGAAACAGGAATGTATCAATAACATATCTTGCCATTTGTATAATTAAGAATAGTGCAATGTTTGTTGACAATATATCCATGATTTTCTGATTTTTAAAGTTCCTAATATAGTTATGAACCTCATTTCAATGTAACAATGAAAAAATAAAGTGCATGTTAAGTGATGCTGACATAAATGACTTCTTCCATGTAAATTGCTATAGGTAACAGAATTCATCTTTGCAGTAAATTTTTCAAGTGTATGCTTAGGAGTAAAGCAGAACAATTTTGTGTAAATCATGTTTTGTAAAAAAGGATGTAGAACAGGATACAAATGTATGTAATTTAATGGAAATACTATCACTAAGGATACAGATTGACAAATGGAATTCTCTTGTCTCCAGAAGCTGTGTTTACTGCCTCTTTCCAAAGTGACTTAATGGATTTTTAAAACCATGTCTTCAGTTACATTGTTCTTGTTAAATGGAAACTTTAATTTTAAGCTTCTCCTGATTTCATTTAATGGAAAAGTCTCTTTTGCATAATCCCATAGCTTTTCTTTATTGGAAATATCTTTTGTAAAATTTTTCTCTGTACTTATAGTTGATGGAAGAATTTTGAAAAATGAAAATGCACATTTCGACCATAAGTCTTGCTCCTTATTTAGGTATATTACTGGAATTACCTCTGTTAAACAGCTCCAGATTTCTCAAATGATATAAGATCTAATTAAGGGAAGAGAGTGCATTATGACATAAAAGATTTTTTTAAACATATATTCAAAATAAAATTTCCATATATTTGTTCAATAAACATGTATTGAATGCTTACTATCTGCCAGGCTAAGGGTCAAGAATTGGAATTACATAGATATATAAGATTCCTAGATTATTCCCATATGAACTATTTTTTGTTCTACACTTTGAGAATTTTTGCCAATAAAATTAAAACTTTATTTTCTGAGCTGCAATAACTTTATTATAATTAACGCTTTTTGAAAATAGTAAAAATTCATCATTCACAAAACTAAGATCATGGCAACCATTCCCACCACTTCATGGTAAATAGATAGGGAAACAACAGAAACAGTGACAGAGTTTATTTTCTTGGGCTTCAAAATCACTGTGGATGGTGACTGCAGCCATGAAATTAAAAGATGCTTACTCCTTGGAAGAAAAGCTGTAACAAACCTAGATAGCATATTAAAAAGCAGAGACATTAGTTTGCTGACAAAGGTCCATCTAGTCAAAGCTATGGTTTTTCCAGTAGTCATGCATGGATGTGAGAGTTGGACCATGAAGAAGGCTGAACGTTGAAGAATTGATGCTTTTTGAACTGTGGTTTTGGAGAAGACTCTTGAGAGTTCCTAGGACTTCAAGGAGATCCAATCAGTCTATCCTAAAGGATATCAGTCCTGAATATTGATTGGAAAGACTGATGTTGAAGCTCCAATACTCGGCCACCTGATGCAAAAAACTGACTCTTGGAAAAGACCCTGATTCTGGGAAAGATTGAAGACAGGAAGAGAAGGGGATGACAGAGGGTGATATGTTTGAATGACATCACTGATGTGATGGACATGAGTTTGAGTAAGCTCTGGGAAATAGTGAAGGAAAGGGAAGCCTGGCATGCTGCAGTCAATGGGATTGCAAAGGGTCAGACAGGACTGAGGGACTGAACAATAACAACATCAGTAAATATAGCATTAATGTGTCTGATTCAAAATAGCATACATATTATCTCTTCTTTCATATGGAACTCAAGTGATAGAACTGAATAAAAATGGTAACTATGTAAATTAAACACACAACCAGGGAAAGAATTGAATGACTCAACTGCTGAGAAAGATTTTTTTTTCCATTAATATAGATAAAAATAGAAAACATATAGAAAGAGAATGAAGGTGTGATAAGGTTCTCAGGAAACCAAAATTAGGGAGAAAAGACCAACAATCTGTCCAGGCAAAGCTTTAAACAAAAGCTCTTGAAAAGCTCTGGAAAAAAGAAAGTCATTTTTTTTCCCCCTGAGTGACATTTGACTCAGAAATATTAAATGTGTTGGATGGTTGAATTGAATTAATGGATCTGAAAGCATAGGGATTAGTTTAAGTTTTGTAAATGGAACAGTTGACACTTTTCACTACCCACACCAAATTCCACCATCAGTCTTAACCAGCAACAAGTATCAACTCCCCAGAACTACTCCCCACAAAAAAGGATCACAGATTTTCTGGGGAAAACTGGGATTTCTAACATGGATTTGATGTACTAGCCAATATATCTGTATTTTGCTTTTTTGAGCTAAATATGCAAGATTCAGCTTCCGTTTTCTTTAAAATGAAGACTATCAGTCAAGAATCTTAACTCATACAAATAGTTAACCAGTAGCTTTTATGTAGCATCATTTAAAAAATAAAGGTCAAAAATGGAAACTAAACTTTTGTGAAAAGCTTAGAGATGGCATTTAACAATAGTTATCAAAACATTACTTCAGACGAAACAGAAGTAATTCAGAAAACACAACTTTAAAAATGATACTACTTGATAACTTGAGAGAAACTTATGAAAATACTGCATTACCACCCCACCACCTCAAAAAGAAAATAGGAGCTAAAAGTGGTTGCCTAGAGGAGTGTCACCCGGGATGAGAACAAATGGGGCCAGACATGGTATTTTTCATTTTAGTCTTGTCTGAACTATTTAATTTTGCTCATATGGAAGTATTAATTTGATTTAGAACTAAGTAATTGATAATGCCCCCACAGCAAATTCTTACACATTTCAAACTCTTCTTTGTGGTTATTTCAGTCAATATAATGTTGCAGATATGCCAGATTTTTAATGAATATTATCTTGCTGCTTATTTAAAATGTCTAAATTGCATATTTCAAAGGCAAATTATGGTCACTGTCTGCTACTCTACTCCTCTTTAAACCTGGTCCTTTCCAGAGTTCTGAATCATGTGGAAAGTCTCCACCACCTATTCAGCATAAAAATGAGAAACTAGAATCCTAGGCAACATTCTTAACATATTCTTCCACGTACTCTTGCATAATGAATCCATCATCAAGTATCATCTTGATTCTTCTAATAATTTATCTATCTGAACATCTGTGCTTAAGTGAAAGTGTTAGTCGCTTAGTCCTGTCTGACTCTTTATGACCCCAGGCTAAACTCTTCATTGTTTCTTACAATGGCTATTGTAATGACCTCCTACTTGGTTTATTAGAATCTTTTTTCTCATGCTTTTCTCCTTTGGCGTTTCCACTGTAGCCAGCATCATCTTTTCAGAGCACATTTCCCACGTTTCTCACCTCTTTCTTAAGGAAATTGCATACGTCATTTCATCTTCTTGGAAATAGCTCTCTTCTCCCTTCTTGTCTAGTTAACGTTTACACATCCTTTAGATATAAACTCAATATTGGGTCTTTTTAATTCAGTCACATTATTGGGACTTTTTAATTCTGTACAGTGACAGCCAGTACTCTGATACTTCCCTGCTCAGCACTTAACTTGTAGGTATTTAGACACTGATTTAATTATTATTCCTTTATAGCACTCTACCATAAGCTTCACAATAGAGGGGATCTTGTAAAATTTGTTCATCACTTCATTCCTATGTTTTGAAGAGTGTCTTGTTTGTAATAAATGCTGAAGAAATATTATTGAATAAATTGACTATTTACAAAACATGATTCATTTATTCAAACAGTTACAAAAACAAACAGCCATGGTTCCTGCCATACATTTTCTCAATTTGTGATGTGTTTTTCAAAATTTTTTGAAATAGTCTAATGTTTATTCTTTATAATATGATATTGCCCTTTACAGCTTTTTTTCCCCCTAGAATACAGCCCACTTCTACCAGTCATTTAAACTTATTAATGGGAAATTAGTATATATTATTTTTCTTTGTTTCCATAGTTGTGATTTTCCATCTTTCTTTTTTTCATCTTTCTCTGTTCCCTTTCTTAAACTGTAGGAGTTAATTATATAATTAATGAAGTTAAGAGAACTCAAAGTTAAGAGAATTTTGCTGGTTATATGACTTTCACTCTGCATCTTTTTTTAATGATTTATTTATTTTTTGTTTTTTTTAATTTTTATTTTGGAGTATTTGATTTACAATGTTGTCTTACTCTCAGGTGTATAGCAAAGTGATTTAGTTATATATGTATCTATTTTTCCAATTCTCTTGCCAAATAGGTTATTACAGAGTACTGAATAACATTCCCTGTGCTAATCAGTGGGTGCTTATTGATTATCTATTTTATATATAGTAGTGTATATATGTTAATCCCAACCTCCTAATTTATTCTTCCCCCCAACCTTTTCCATTTGGTAGTCATAAGTTTTCTAAGTCTGTAAATCTGTTTCTGTTTTGCAATTAAGTTCATTTGTATTAAAAATCATTTTTTTAGTTTCCAAATATAAGTGATATCATGATATTTGTCTTTTTCTATCTGACTTCACTTAATATGATAACCTCTAGATCCATCCATGTTGTGGAAATGACATTGTCATTCTTTTTATAGCTGAGTAATATTTCATTACATATGTACCACATCTTTTTTATCCATTCCTCTGTTGATGGACATTTAGGTTGCTTCCATGCATTGGCTATTGTAAACAGTGCTGCAGTGAACACTGGGATGAAAGTATCTTTGAGGTTTATTTTCCCAGATATATGCCCAGGAATGATATTGCTATATGTTAACTTTGTTTTTAGTTTTTAAGGAACCCCCATATTGTTCTCCAAAGTGATTGTACCAATTTACATCCCTGCAGTGTAAAAACGTTCCCTTTTTTCTCCCCCAACCTTTCCAGCACTTATTGTTTGCAGACTTTTGATGATGGCCATTCTGACAAGTGTGAGGTGAAACCTCATTGTAGTTTTGATTTGCATTTCTCTAAGAAGTAGCAGTGTTTAGCATCTTTTCATGTGCTTTTTGGCCATTGGTATGTCTTCTTTCAGGAAGATCCCCTGGAGAAGGGCATGGCAATCCACTCAAGTATTCTTGCTTGGAGAATGCCTTGGATAGAAGAGCCTGGCAGGCTGCAGTATAAGGGTCCACAAAGAATTGGACATGACTGAGCAACTAACACGTGTCTTCTTTGGAGAAATGTCTATTTAGATATTCTGCCCATTTTTTGATTGGGCTGGTTGTTAAGATTTTTTATATTAAGCTGCATGAGCTGTTTATACATTTTGAAGATTAATCTCTTGTTGGTCTCAACATTTGGGAATATTTTCTCTCATTTTGTGGGATGTCTTCATCTTGTTTATGGTTTCCTTTGCTGTGCAAAAGCTTTTAAGTTCAATTAGGTCCCATTTGTTTGTTTTTATTTTCATTACTCTAGGATGTGGATTCAAGATATTTCTGCAATTTATGTCTTAGTGGTCTGTCTATATTTTCCTCTAAGAGTTTTATAGTATCAGGTTTTATATTTAGGCCTTTAATCCATTTTGAGTTTATTTTTTGTATAGGATTAGAGAATGTTCTAATTTCATGTGGTTATCCAGTTTTCTCAGCATCACATATTGAAGAGACTGTCTTTTCTCCATTTTATATTCTTGCCACTTTTGTGTAGACCATAGGGGTGTGGGTTTATTTCTGGGTTTTCTATTCTGTTCTGTTGAACCATAAGCCTGTCTTTGTGCCAGTACCATCAGACTTTGATTACTGGAGCTTTACAGTATAGTCTGAAGTCAGGGAGTATGATTACTCCAGCTGTGTTTTTCCTCCTCCAGACTGCTTGGACTATTGGGGATCTTTTGGGTTTCCATACAGATTTTAAGATTTTTTGCTTTAGATCTGCAAAAAATGCTACTGACAATTTGATTGGGATCGCATTGGATCTGGAGATTATCTTGGGTGTATAGTCATTTTGACAATACTAGTTCTTCCAATTATCAATTTTTATTGACAATTGTCAATTTTTATATTTTATATATAGATCCTATTAGATTCTTCCAATAAATAATCATGTTGTCTCTGAATAGTAGAAAATATATTCATCCTTACAGTCACATTAATTATGTTCTTTTCTGGTCTTTATTGTTCTGACTTCGACCTCCAATAAAAGTTTAATGAAATTTGTAATGGTACATATCCTTGTTTCTTCTCAGTCTCAAGGTAACAGTTTATAATATTTTATTAATGAAAATTTCCAAGTAAACAACTGAAAGAATTATATGTAAAAAAGCTATATCTTAACACCTAAACTATACAATTAATATTTTAATATATTTGCTTGTAACCAATTTATCCAGCTCTCAATCCCCCCATTCATCCATCAATTGAACTTATTTGTATTGCACTTCAAAGTAATTTCAGATCAGTAAATTTCAGCTTTTAAAGTAGAATTAAATATTTTACAGAGTGTTTTGAAGTAAAAATTACTCATGTGTGGCAAGGCACAAGTCTAAGTTTACTAAGTAAAATAACATGTACTCTGACAAGAACATACATCTGTGTAATACAAATTTCCATGAAGATATAAACCAACAACCACAAACCAGGAAGTTGCCTCATACCCCTTTCCAGTCCATTAACGCCCTCACTTTCTCTCCCCAAGGTCATCTACTCTTCTAATTCTCTTTACCACAGATTACTTTTATCTTTCCTACAAATTTATATAAAATCAGTAGCACTCTTTTGGATGTCTTCTTTCACATACTACATGGTGTTGTGTTTGAGACTTTAGAACTTTTTATTGAGGAGGAGCATTCCATTGTATGAATATGATGAATTTTACTCATTTTGCTTTGGGTGAACAACTAATGTGATTCTGTGTTTAGTTATTGTGAACAAATCTATTTCTGCTTTATTGACCATGCCAAAGCCTTTGACTGTGTAGATCACAATAAACTGTGGAAAATTCTGAAAGAGATGGGAATACCAGACCACCTGACCTGCCTCCTAAGAAACCTGTATGCAGATCAGGAAGCAACAGTTAGAACTGGACATGGAACAACAGACTGGTTCCAAATAGGAAAAGGAGTATGTCAAGGCTGTATATTGTCACCCTACTTATTTAACTTATATGCAAAATACATCATGAGAAACACTGGGCTGGAAGAAGCACAAGCTGGAATCAAAATTGCCAGGAGAAATATCAATAACCTCAGATATGCAGATGACACCAAACTTATGGCAGAAAGTGAAGAAGAATTAAAGAGCCTCTTGATGAAAGTGAAAGTGGAGAGTGAAAAAGTTGGCTTAAAGCTCAACATTCAGAAAACGAAGATCATGGCATCCAGTCCCATCACTTCATGGGAAATAGATGGGGAAACAGTGTCCAACTTTATTTTTGGGCGCTCTAAAATCACTGCAGATAGTGATTGCAGCCATGAAATTAAAAGATGCTTACTCCTTGGAAGGAAAGTTATGATTAACCTAGATAGCATATTCCAAAGCAGAGACATTACTTTGCCAACAAAGGTCTGTCTAGTCGAGGCCATGGTTTTTCCTGTGATCATGTATGGATGTGAGAGTTGGACTATAAAGAAAGCTGAGCTCCGAAGAATTGATGCTTTTGAACTGTGGTGTTGGAGAAGACTCTTGAGAGTCCCTTGGACACCAAGGAGATCCAACCAGTCCATCCTAAAGGAGATCAGTCCTGGGTGTTCTTTGGAAGGACTGATGTTGAAGCTGAAGCTCCAATACTTTGGCCACCTGATGCGAAGAGCTGACTCATTTGAAAAGACCTTGATGTTGGGAAGGACTGAAGGCAGGAGGAGAAGGGGACGGCAGACAATGAGATGGTTGGATGGCATCACCGACTCAATGGACATGAGTTTGGGTAAACTCCAGGAGTTGGTGATGGACAGGGAGGCCTGGTGTGCTGTGGTTCATAGGGTTGCAAAGAGCTGGACATGACTAAGCAACTGAACTGAACTGATTTTATGAAAATATGTCATTGTTGTCCTTGTGATTTTATGGATGTATGTGTTTATTTGGGGGGGTAAATAATTAGGTTTAGAATAATTTGGATAGGTAGCGATGTGTTTATGAGGACTTCCCAGGTGGTCCTTGTGGTAAAGAACCCGCCTGCCAGTGGAGGAGAGATGTAAAGGACCTGGGTTCGATCCCTGGGTCACAAAGATTCCCTAGAGAAGAGCATGGCAACCTCTCCAGTATTCTTCCCTGGAGAATACCTCTGTCCATGGATTTATGTATGCAGAACTTTTTATAGAATAAGTGTGTGATTTTACAGTCTTGTGAAAAATGTTATAAAGTTTGAGTTGCTCTAAATTCTTGACAATGCATGATAATTTCAGTCTTTTAATTATTCAGGGGAATATGTAGTAGCGTTTAGCTGTGATTTTAAGTTGCATTTGTCTGAAGATGAATGAAATTAAACACATTTCCATGTACTTATTTTCCTGTGTAAAGCAGCATCCTTTGTAAAGTTTCCATTTAAACCTTTACTTATTTTTACTGGTAAATTATCACTGTTCTTATATATATATATCCTAAATAGCAGTCCTGTCTCAAATATCTATACTGTGGATATTTCCCTGGTGGCTTGCCTATTCACTTATTTTTAAAGCATTTGCTTGATGACCAGAGAGTTTTTTTCAATAAGGTATCTATATATTTTTAGTATGATGTCTGACTACTTTATTATTTTATGGTAATTGCTTAATGGTTTCCTGACTCTTGTTGTTGTGCAGTTGCTCAGTCATGTCTGACCCTATGTGAGCCCATGGACTGCAGCACACCAGGCTTCCCTGTCCTTCATTATCTCCAGGAGTTTGCTCAAACTGATGTCCAGTGCCATTTAACCATCTCATCTTCTGTCATCCCCTTGTCCTTCCGCCCTCAGACTTTCCCAGCATCAGTGTATTTTCCAATGGATCTGCTCTTTGCATCAGGTGGCAAAAGTATTGGAGCCTCAGCATCAGTCCTTCCAATGAATATTCAGGATTGATTTCCTTTAAGATTGCTTGGTTTGATTCCCTTGCTATCCCAGGGACTTTCAAGAGTCTTCTCCAGCATCACAATTTGAAAGTATCAGTTCTTCAGCTCAAAGCCTTCTTTATGGTCCAAATCTCACATCCATACTGGAAAAACCATAGCTTTGATTATACGGACCTTTATTGGCAAAGTGATGTCTCCTCTTCCCTGGTGGCTCAGGCAGTAAAGAATCCATCTGCAATGTGGGACATCTGAATTTGATCCCTGGGCTGGGAAGATCCCCTGAAGGAGGGCATGGCAACCCACTCCAGTCTTCCTGACTGGAGAATACCCATGGACAGGGCAGCCTGGTGGGTTGCAGTCCACCAGGTCACAAAAAGTTAGACTTGACTGAGTGATTAAGCACAGCACAGAACAGATTTGCCATAGTTTTTTCTTCCAGGGACTTCCCTGGTGGCTCTGATGGTAAAGCATCTCCCTGCAATGCAGGAGACACAGGTTCAACCCCTGGGTAGGGAAGATCCCCTGGAGTAGGAAATGGCAACCCACTCCAGTATTCTTGCCTGGAAAATCCCATGGTTGGAGAAACCTGATAGATTACAGTCCATGGGGTTGCAAAGAGTCTGACATGACTAAGCAACTTCACTTTTACTTTTCTTCCAAGGAGCAAGCAGCTTTTAATTTCAATATTGAAGTCACTGTCCGAAGTGATTTTGGAGCCAAGAAAATAATGACTTAACTGTTTCCATTTTGTCCCAATCTATTTGCCATGAGGGGTTTCCTAGTAGCTCAGCTGGTAAAGAATCTGCCTGCAATGAAGGAGATCCTGGTTCGTTTCCTGGGTCAGGAAGATCCCCTGGGGAAGTGATAGGCTACCCAGAATACCCACTCAGGTATTCTTGGGCTTCCCTGGTAGCTCAGTAGGTAAAGAATCCACCTGCAAAGTGGGAGATGTGGGTTTGATCCCTGGGTTGGGAAGATCCCCTGGAGGAAGGCATGGCAACCCACTCCAGTATTCCTGCCTGGGGAATCCCCATGGACAGAGGAGCCTGGCAGGCTACAATCCATGGGGTCACAAAGAGTCAGACATGACTGAGACTAAGCACATTTCCCATGAAGTGATTGGACTGGATGCCATTGTCTTAACTTCTTGAATACTGACTTTTAAGCCAGCTTTTTCACTCTCCTCATTCACTCTCATTTCCAGGCTCTTTAATTCCTGTCTGCTTTCTGCCATAAGGGTGTCATCTTCATATCTGAGATTATTGACATTTCTCCCAGCAGTCTTGTTTTCAGCTTGTGAATCATCAGGCTGGCATGTCGTATGATGTACTCTACATATAAGTTAAATAATCATAGAGACATATTCCTTTCCCAGTTTTGAACTAGTCCATTTTGCCATGTCCAGTTTTAACTCTTGCTTCTTGACCTGATTCAGGTTTCTCAGGAGGCAGGTAAGGTGGTCTGATATTCCCATCTCTTTCAGAATTTTCCACATTTTGTTGTTATCCACACAAAGGCTTTAGCATCCTTAGTAAAGCATATGTTTTCCTGGAATTGTCTTTTTTTCTATGATCCAATGGATGTTGGTAGTTTGATCTCTAGTTCCTCTGCCTTTTCTAAATCCAGATTCTACATCTGTAAGTTCTTGGTTCATGTACTTTGGGAGCTAGCTTGAAGGGTATGAACATTACCTTGTTAGCTTATGAAATGAGTGCAATTGTGTGGTAGTTTGAACATTCTTTGGCATTGCCATTCTTTGGGATTGGAATAAAAACTGACCTTTTCCAATCCTGTGGCCACTGCTGAGTTTTCCAAAGTTGCTAACGTATGGAGTGCAGCACTTTCACAGCATCATCTTTCAGGATTTGAAATAGCTCAACTGGAATTCCATCACCTCCACAGCTTTGTTCATAGTAATGCTTCCTAAGATCCACTTGACTTTGCATGCCAGGATGTCTGGCTCTAAGTAGGTGATCACACCATCATGGTTATCTGGGTCATTAAGATCTTTTTTGTACAGTGCTTCTGTGTATTCTTACCACCTCTTCTTAATCTCTTCTGCTTCTCTTAAGTCCCTTGTTTCTTTCCTTTATTGTACTCATATTTGTGTGAAATGTTCCCTTGGTGTTTCTCTCCTTCCTATTATTTGGAGATCTGCATTTAGATGGGTGTATCTTTCCTTTTTGCTTCTCTTTTTTTCTCAGCTATTTGTAAGGCCTCCTCTGACAACCACTTTGCCTTCTTGCATTTATTTCTCTTGGGGATAGTTTTGGTAACTGCCTCCTGTTCAATGTTACAAACCTCTGCCCATAGCTCATCAGGCAGTCTAACAGATCTAATCCCTTGAATCTATTTGTCACTTCCACCATATAACCATAAGGGATTTGACTTAAGTCATAACTGAATGGCTTAGTGGTTGTCCCTACTTTCTTCAATTTAAATATAATTTTTGAAATAAGGAGCTCATGATCTCAGCAACAGTCAGCTCCAGGTCTTGTTTTTGCTGGCTGTATAGAGGTTCTCCATCTTCAGTTGCAAAGAATATAATCATCTGATTTTGGAATTGACTATCTGGTGATGTTCATGTGTAGTGTCATCTCTTATGTTGTTGGAAGAAGATATTTACTATAACCAATGTGTTCTCTTGGCAAAATTCTGTTAGCCTTTACCATGCTTCTTTTTGTACTCTGAGGCCAAACCTGCCTGTTACTGTAGGAATCTCTTGATGTCCTACTTTTGCATTCCAGTCCCCTATGATTAAATGGACATCTTTTTTTGGTGTTAGTTCTAGAAGGTCCTGTAGGTCTTCATAGAACTGTTCAACTTCAGCTTCTTCAGCATTACTGGTTGGAGCATAGACTTGGATTACTGTGATATTGAATGGTTTGCCTTCAAAACCAACAGAGATCATTCTGTCATTTTTGAGATTGCATCCACGTACTGCATTTCAGACTCTTTTGTTGACTATGTGGGCTACCCATTTCTTTTAATGGGGATTCTTGCTCAGAGTAGTAGACATAATGGTCATCTGAATTATATTCACCCTTTTCTAGTTCCTAAAATGTCGATGTTCACTCTTACCATCTCCTATTTGACCACATCCAATTTACCTTGATTCATGGAACTAACATTCCAGGTTCCTATGCAATATTGTTCTTTCCAGTATTGGACTTTACTTTAACTACCAGACACAACCACAACTGAGGATCGTTTCTGCTTTGGCTCAGCCTCTTCATTCTTTCTGGAGCTATTTCTCCAATCTTTTCTAGTAGCATATTTGATACTGTCATGCGAATGTATTTTCCTCGGTTCTTTGTTTCGTCACAACAAAGATTTGCAGTGATGGACATTAAAGCCCCCTCGGCGTGTCACAGCTCTCAGGTCTTGGATAGATCATGTTATAGCTCTCAGGTCTCGAATGGACCATGTTATAGCTCTTAGACAAATTAGTGTTACAGCTCCGTGTTACAGCTCTATTTTATTTAGAAGATAGCAGGAAAAATCCATCTCTGAGGCATGAGGGAACGTCAATCCAAAGACATGAAGAGAAGAGTGCCCCAGCGCATGCGGGAGAGAGAGAGAGAGAGCGCTCGCTAGCTTTAGCTCCTCTTTTTATATGTTTCTCTCTCCCTGGGCCTGTCCTATGTAAATTGGGCCAGCCAGGAGTGTTGTTTGTTTTACCTGAGGTCCTCAATCCTCGGACCTTCTTTTGTTCTATTTTCATGGGCTTTTCTCTTCTTTGTCTTTTAGCCACCGCCATTTTGGACTCCTTTTCCCTATTCTACCTAAGTAACAATATCTTCTGACCTGGCAGACTCATCTTCAGTGTCATATATTTTTGCCTTTTCATAGGGTTCTCAAGGTAAGAATGATGAAGTGGTTTGCCATTCCCTTCTACAGCGGACCATGTTCCTGTCTTCGAAACCTTTATCTGCTGTTGAGTCAAGATATTTGCTCCTATCTTCTTCTGGAAAATTTGAGTTTTAGATAATATGTGTATTTCTATGACCTAATTTAAATTATTTTGGGGATTTGATGTGAACTAGAGAAGGAAATAGCAACCCACTCCAATATTCTTGCCTGGAGAATCCTGTGGACAGAGGAGCCTGGAGGGCTATTGTCCATACGATCACACAGAGTCAGACATGACTGAAGTGACTTAGCATGCATGCATGCATTGGAGAAGGAAATGGCAACCCACTCCAGTATTCTTGCCTGGAGAATCCTGGGGACAGAAGAGCCTGGTGGGCTGCCATCCCTGGGGTTGCACAGAGTCAGATATGACTAAAGTGACTTAGCAGCAGCAGCAGCAGCATCACTAGACAAGGGGAAAATTTCTATGCTTAGGTAGATAAGACAATTAAAGAAAATTTGAGAAAGAACCAAGTTTCTGTTTGAACCCCTTCAATAGATACTTGCCATGAGATCCAGAAAGTGCCATATCAAATGACTATCAAACTGTGAAATGGTTGTCAGAGATCTGGAGGAAAATAACAGATTAAATAATGTAGCACTTTCTATAGAGCTGCTGGCCCAGAGGAAAATAATATCTTAAAAACAGAGACTTCAATGATTCAGAATAAGAAGTCACTCAGTCACTTCTGAAGATAAAGACATATTTTTGCTTTCAACTAAATATTTTGTTTAAATTTTCTTTTTTATGTATGCATAAGAATGACAATTGATTAAAAAATAAATGTATAAGTAAATCTAAGTTAACTTTCAAGACATATTTATTAAGAGCCTGCAGACTGGCATGTATATTTGTTTTGTGTATTTGCAAAAATGAATGTTATTAAAAGTTCACAACATGAGGTAAAAAATAGAGAATACATATAAAAGAATAACTGTATGAAAAGAGACAAAAATTGTAAGCCAACCAACCCCTAAATATCAGGTAATTATTAAATAGTACCGGGATCATGCTTCCAAAGCAAAATAATTTAAATAGGGAGAAAAGGAGATTTTATTTATTTTAATTTTAATTAAATTTTAAATGTTCTTAGGTATATAAGACAATAGTAATTTACACCTAATATGAAATCTATCAAAACTTCAAAAGCTTCTTTCATAATACATTTTGTATAATCCAAAAAGAAACTTTTTTTTTTCTTTTTGATTGAAGCTTCCCTGGTTGCTCATATAGTAAAGTGTCTGTCTGCAATGCAGGAGATACAGGTTTGATCCCTGGGTTGGGAAGATCCCCTGGAGAAGAAAATGGCAGCCCATTCCAGTATCCTTGCCTGGAAAATCCCATGGATGGCGGAGCCTGGTAGACTACTGTCCATGGGGTCACAAAGAGTCGGACACGACTGAGCGACTTCATTTCACTTCATAGTTGATTTTAAATGTGTTAGTTTCAGGTGTACAGAAAACTGATTCCTTTATACATACACAAGTATTTATATTTGTGGTTGTTGTTCAGTCATTAAGTTGTGTGCAATTCTTTGTGACCCCATGGACTGCAGCACACCAGGCTTCCCTGTTCTTCACTGTCTCCCTGACCTTGCTCAAACTCATGTCCATTGAGTCCGTGATGCCATCCAACCATCTTTGTCATCCCCTTATATGTTTGCCTACAATCTTTCCCAACATCAGGGTCGTTTTCAATGAGTTGGCTCTTCACTTCAGGTGGCCAAGGTATTGGAGCTTCAGCTTCAGCATCAGTCCTTCCAATGAATATTCAGGGTTGATTTCCTTTAGAATTGACTGGTTTGATCTCTTTGAAGTTCAAGGGACTCTCAAGAGTCTTCTCAAGCACACAATTTGAAAGCATCAATTCTTTGGTACTCAGCCTTCTTTATGGTCCAACTCTCACATCCATACATGACTAATGGAAAAATCATAGCATTGATTATATGGACCTTTGTTGGCAAAGTGATGTCTTTACTTTTTAATACACTGTTTAGGTTTGTCATAGTTTTCCTTCCAAGAAGCAATTGTCTTTTAATTTCATGACTGGAGATATATATATATATATATATATATATATATATATATATATATATATATATATAAACCCGGCTGGCTATAGTCTATAGGGTCACAAAGAGTTGGACACAACTGAAGTGACTTAGCACACATGCACATACATATATATACACAAATACATATTATTTTTCAGATTCTTTTGCTTTTTAGGTTATTACAAACTATTGAATGTGGTTCCTGTGCTATACAGTAGGTCCATGGTGGTTATCTGCTTTACACATAGCAGTGTGTATACATTAATCTCAGATTATCCGTCTTCCTGCCTCCTTGGTTGCCACAGGTTTGTTTTCTATATTTATGGATCTATTTATGTTTTGTCTATAACTTCACTTATATCATCTATTTTTTTAGATTTGAAATATCACAAATATCATATTTGTTTCTCTCTCTGACTTACTTCACCTAGCATCATATCTAGGTCCATCCATGTTGCTGAATGGTATTATTTCATTCTTTTTATGGATGAGTAATATTCCATTGTATATATGTACCACATGTTTATCCATCCCTCTGTCATGGGCACTTGGGTTGCTTCTATATTCCCTGGGTGTTGTAAATAGTGCTGTAACAACACTTTACATTCCCCAGCAACAGTATAAGAAGGTTTTAAGGAGGAAAAAAAAAAATCAAGAATTATTGTTCTTAGGAACAAATAGCAATTTTAAAACTTTTAATTTTTCTTCTTGAAGTAATTCCCCTCAGGATTTAAAATGGCATTTTCAGGTTTATATTTATATTCAAGATTATAAGTAGTGAGGGTTTACATTAAATGAACTGTTATGATATTGATTAGCACTTATCCTGATTTATCTTTTTTAAAAAGTTATTAAATAGCTAATAAACCATAAGAAGCTTTCAGGTGGTTGATTTTAAATTCAAAGAAAGAGCAATTTCTCTTTATTTTTCAGGTATTTTGAATGCCAAAGGAAATGAAAATGCTTTTGAGAGAATATTTTCTATACCAATTACTTATATAATTTTCTCTGAATGCAAAGACTAAGAGATTTCTAGAAAAATACTTTCAGAACAGAGTAATATAGGGGTAAAAACAGGATACTTTCCTTAATCTAGCCTAGAACTCTAGTCCTGTTCCTACAATAATAGTAGTCTGTATGTGTTCCATAGCAATAGGCTAATGCTTTATAAAGCTTTGGAAAACCCATATGATGATGTAACAGCATAAATTTAATTTTATTTGCTCAAACTTGATCATGTTTTCCTAAATAATATTTCTAAGGAATTTTCCCTCCAATAAACTTTGTAGTATATCTGGCTCAAGTACTTGTTACATGTTAACAGCAACTTTTCCATTTGCTCAGTGCTTTGTCTCTCTAAAAATCAGAATTTATATTCTGCTCATTGAAACTTGTTATTCTGTTGTTCTTGTTTATCAGCAAAATGCCAGCTGAAGTTGTATTTGCTATGGGTTAGATTCCTGCTCATATTATGACAGGGGGTGGGTTTTATCCCCAACTTGATATGAAAAGAATAGATTTCTTGGAAAGTCAATTGCTAAAAAGAGAAATCCATTACTAAGTAGAAACAGACTCATTAAATGTCACTCTACGGTGACCAATAAATACTTGTTGCATGACATTTGTGTTGCAGGAATAGGTTTTTCTAAAACAAATCAAGTCTGTGAGCCTGTTCTTAAGAGAGTTGGCTGGAAATTAGATCTGAGGCATTGTGGACTAGAAAACTCCTTTCCCTCTCTTCTAAGAAATGATAATCTTAAGACTCTTGTTGCAAGTCATCAGAACTTCAGTCCATTACAGTTAACCTGGAATTGCTTATTTTCCTTTATTTGAAGGCACATTTTACTATTCTTGGTATTCATTTTCTCTATGCCAGGATCTCCTCCATACCTCTTAGTTTTGTTTTGTTTTTTAAACACAGTTTCCTGTTTTGAGGTGTGACCCCATTCGGGGATCTCATGCTCTTAGATATACCCAACTGGATGCAGAATTCTGGAGAAGGGCAAGGAGACATAAGAAGGCCTTCTTAAAGGAACAATTCAAAGAAATAGAGCAAAACAATAGAATAGGAAAGAATTTCCAGGAGAAATGTCAACAACCTCAAATGTGCACTCAGATGATACCATTCTAATAGCAGAAAGTAAAGAGGAACTAACGAGCCTCTTGATGAGTATGAAAGAGGAGAGTGAATAATCTGTCTTAAGACTCAGCGTTCAAATATCATGGCTTCTGGTCCCATCACTTCATGGCAAATAGAAAGGGAAAAAGTGGAAGCAGTGACAGATTTTATTTTCTTGGGCTCCAAAATCACTGCAGATGGTGACTGCAGTCATGAAATTAAAAAGCACTTGCTCCTTGAAAGAAAAGTTACGACAAACCTAGACAGCATAGTAAAAACCAGAGACATCACTTTGCTTACAAAAGTCTATATAGTCAAGGCTATGGTTTTTCCAGTATGGTTTTTCATACATGAATGCGAGAGTTGGACCATAAAGAAGTTTGAACACCAAAAATTGATGCTTTCAAATTGTGGTGCTGGAAAAGACTCTTGAAAGTCCCTTGGACAGCAAAGAAACAAAACCAGTCAATCTTAAAGGGAATCAATCCTGAACATTCATTGGAAGGACTGATGCTGAAGCCCCAATCTTTGGCCACCTGATGTGAAGAGCTGACTCACTGGAAAATATCTTAATGCTGGGAAAGATTGAAGGCAAAAGGATAAGGGGTCCACGGAGCATGAGATAGTTAGATAGCATCATTGATTCAGTGGACATGAATTTGAGCAAACTGGGTGGTAGAAAAGGACAGAGGAGCCTGGTGCACTACAGTCCATGGTGTCTCAAAGAGTCAAACACGATTTAGCAACTGAACAACAACAAAGATGTCCTTAGGACCCTTCCAAGGGGTATAAAACAGGTGTCTATCCCTTCCAAAAACTTCCAGTCCTCTATCCTTTGAGTATCAAGCAGAATAGTCATCTAGTTCTTCTCTTTTCCTTCAAACACTTATCTTTCTCTTCTTGGACAAAATATCTGTCCTTGTGATGTCAGCTTTTGAAAAACAGAAGCCCATTAATCTTCCCCTAAAAAAGAAACTCCAGATTTGGAAAACTGAGGTGAATTTAATGTAGCATGCTCTCTTCAGATCCACACAATTGAGAACAAAAGAGAATTATTATTCTGATTGATTGTTGCACAATTATACACCATTCTCTGATAACACTAGTTGAGGTTTTATTCTTTGTCTTCCCTCGCCTTCTCTTCTTTTTATTGCTAATACAGTATTGTATCCTATAAGGTAGCCTGGTAATTTTCTTGAATCTCTCTACTCTCCATCTCTCAGGGAACTCACAAAGATTAAAATATCTCCTATCTCACCAGGACTACTACAGGATATCTACCTATCTCACTCTTATCTGCTAGATTTTTTCTTCAGAGGGGGAGGTGATTTTAAAGTGCAAATCTCCTTTATTGCCATTGTCCCACCTGCCCACGTACCCTTTTCTTGAACTTTATTGTTTAAATTTAAAAGTTTTACATTTATTTTAGTGTTTTAATTGAGGTATAGTTGTTCCACAGTGATTCAGGTGTGTAGCAAAGTGATGTTATACATCCGTATAGATTCTTTTCCATTGTAAGTTAAGATACTGAATGTAGCTCCCTGTGCTATACAGTAGATCCTTGTGGTTTATCTATTTTACACATGTAATAGTGTGTATCTGGGGATTCCATCATGGGTCAGATGATAAAGAATCTTCTTGCAATGTAGGAGACCAGGGTTTGATCCCAGGTTGGGAAGATCCCATCTTCCCTGGTAGCTCAGTTCGTAAAGAATCCACCTGCAATGCAGGAGACCTGGGTTTGATCCCTGGGTTTGGAATATCTCCTGGAGAAGAGAAAGGCCACCCACTCCAGTATTCTGGCCTGGAGAATGCCATGGACTGTGTATAGTCCATGGGGTCGCAAAGAGTCAGACATAACTGAGTGACTCTCACTTCACTTCACTTTGGGAAGATCACCTGATGAAGGAAATGACAACACACTCCAGTATTCTTGCCATGGGAAATCCCATGGACAGAGGAGCCTCAGTTCAGTTCAATTCAGTTCAGTCACTCAGTCGTGTCACTTTTTGCAACCCCATGAATCACAGCACGCCAGGACTCCCTGTCCATCACCAACTCTCAAAGTTCACCCAAACTCATGTCCATTGAGTCAGTGATGCCATCCAGCCATTTCATCCTCTGTCATCCCCTTCTCCTCCCACCCCCAATCCCTTCCAGCATCAGAGTCTTTTCCAATGAGTCAACTCTTTGCATGAGGTGGCCAAAGTATTGGAGTTTCAGCTTTAGCATCAGTCCTTCCAATGAACACCCAGGACTGATCTCCCTTAGAATGGACTGGTTGGATCTCCTTGCAGTCCAAGGGACTCTCAAGAGTCTTCTCTAACACCACAGTTCAAAAGCATCAATTCTTTGGCGCTCAGCTTTCTTCACAGTCCAACTCTCACATCCATACATGACCACTGGAAAAACCATAGCCTTGACTAGACGGACCTTTGTTGGCAATGTAATGTCTCTGTTTTTCAATATGCTATCTAGGTTGGTCATAACTTTCCTTCCAAGGAATAAGTGTCTTTTAATTTCATGGCTGCAGTCACCATCTGCAGTGATTTTTGGGGCCCCCCAAAAATAAAGTCTGACGGAGGCTGCAATTCATGGGTTCACGAAGCATATCTGTTAAACCCAGATTCCCAACTGATGCCTCCTTACCCTTTTTCACCTTTGACAATGATGTTTTCTATGTCCGTAAGTCTGTTTCAGTTTTGTAAACAAGTTCATTTGAGTATCATTTTTTCTGATTCTACATAAAAGTGACACCCTATGATGATTGTCTTTTTTTGTTAGACTTATTTTACTTAGCATGATCATCTCTAGGTTGACCCATGTTGCTACAAATAGCAAGGTTGAGCAATATTACTCTGTGTGTGTATGTCTGTGTATGGACACTCAGGTTGCTTCCATACCTTGGCAATTGTAAACAATGCTGCTGTGAATATTGGGGTGCATGTATCTTTTCAAAATAGTGTTTTTATTTCTACCAGAAACTCAGGAGTAGAATTTCTGGATCATATGACAATTCTATGTTTAGTTTTTTGAGAAACCTCCCAACTATTTTCCACAATAGCTGTACCTATTTATGTTCTCACAATGTGAGACAGTTCCTTTTTTTCCACATCCTTGCCAGAATTTGTTATTCATAAATTTTTTGATGCTAGCCATTTAACAGGTATGAGGTGATATCCTGTGTGTGTGTGTTTAAGACATCTTTTTAAAATTAATTATTTTATTTTTGGCCATGGGTCTTCATTACAGTACACAGGCTCTTTGTTGCTACATGGAGGTTTTCTCTAGTAGGTGTGAGCATGGGATAGTTTCTAGTTGCTGTGGGCAGACTGATCGCTGTGGTTTTTCTTGTTGTGGATTACAGGTTCTAGGATGCTCAGGCTTCAGTAGTTATGGTACATGGGCTTCAGTAGTGGTAGCATACAGTTGGGTGGTGCATGGACTTATTTGCCCTGCAGCATCTGAGAACTTTAGTTCCTGGACCAGGTATCCAGCCTGTGTCCCCTGCATTGGTATGTGGATTTGCAACCACTGAGCTACCAGGGAAGTTCCTCATTGTGGTTTTGATTTGCATTTTTCTAATAATTAGTGATGGTAAGCACCTTTGCAGTGCCTGCTGGCCATCTATCACTTCTCTGGAGAAATGTCTATTCCGTTTTTCTGCTCATTTTTAATTAGATTTTTTTATTTTAGATATTTTTAATATTGAGTTGTATGAGCTGTTTATATATGTTGGGTATTAACCCTTTGTTTGTCATATTATTTGCAAATATCTTCCCATTCAGTAGGTTGTGTTTTCATTTTGTCATGATTTCCTTTGCTATACAAGCTTTTAACTTTAAATAAATCTCATTTTTAAAATTATATATACATATAATTATATATATACACACACATATAATATTATTTATTTCCTTTTTCTTTAGGTGACAGATCCAAAAAAATATTGTGATTTATGTCAGTGTTCTGCCTATGTTTTCCTCTAGAAGTTTTATGGCATACCGTCTTACATTTAGGACTTTACCATTTGGGTTTACTTTTGTATATAGTGTTATAGAATGTTCTAATTTCATTATTTTACATGTAACTATCCAGTTTTCCTGGTGCACACAAGGTTTGTTTGAGCCTTTGAGCATCTCTGGAGAGTATGGGGTTTGATTCTAAATGCGATTTCACCCCTCCTACCATCTTGCTGGGGCTTCTCCTTTGCCCTTGGACATGGGTATTTCCTCAAAGTTGCTGATAGACAGAGTGCCTGAAGAACTATGGACAGAGGTTAGTGACATTGTATAGGAAGCAGTGATCAAGATTATCCCCAAGAAAAATAAATGCAAAAACACAAAATGGTTCTCTGAGGAGACCTTACAAATAGCTGAGAAAAGAAGAGAAGTCAAAGGCAAAGGAAAAAAGGAAAGATATACCCACTTGAATGCATATTTCCAAAGAATTGTAAGAAGAGATAAAGTCTTCCTCAGTGATCAATGCAAAGAAATAGAGGAAAACAATAGAATGGGAAGGGCTGCGCTTTGCTGAAGCAGCCATGAAGAGATACCCCACGCCCAAGGTAAGAGAAACCCAAGTAGGATGGTAGGTGTTGCAAGAGGGCATCAGAGGGCAAACACAGTGAAACCATACTCACAGAAAACTAGTCAATCTAATCACACTAGGACCACAGCCTTGTCTAACTCAATGAAACTAAGCCATGCCTGTGGGGCAACCCAATGGGTGGGTCATGGTAGAGAGATTTGACAGAATGTGGTCCACTGGAGAAGGGTATGGCAAATCACTTCAGTATTCTTGCCTTGAGAACCCCATGAACAGTATGAAAAGGCAAAATTATAGGATACTGAAAGAGAAACTCCCCAGGTCAGTAGGTGCCCAATATGCTACTGGGGATGAGTGGAGAAATAACTCCAGAAAGAATGAAGGGATGGAGCCAAAGCAAAAAGAATACCCAGCTGTGGATGTGACTGGTGATAGAAGCAAGGTGCGATGCTGTAAAGAGCAATATTGCATAGGAACCTGGAATGTCAGGTCCATGAATCAAGGCAAATTGGAAGTGGTCAAACAAGAGATGGCAAGAGTGAATGTTGACATTCTAGGCATCAGCCAACTGAAATGGACTGAAATGGGTGAATTTAACTCAGATGACCATTATATCTACTACTGCGGGCAGGAATCCCTCAGAAGAAATGGAGTGGCCATCATAGTCAACAAAAGAGTCTGAAATGCAGTACTTGGATGCAATCTCAAAAACGACAGAATGATCTCTGTTCGTTTCCAAGGCAAACCATTCAATATCACAGTAATCCAAGTCTATGCCTCAACCAGTAACGCTGAAGAAGCTGAAGTTGAACGGTTATATGAAGACCTACAAGACCTTTTAGAACTAACACCCCAAAAAATGTCCTTTTCATTATAGGGGACTGGAATGCAAAAGTAGGAAGTCAAGAAACACCTGGAGTAACAAGCAAATTTGGCCTTGGAATACGGAATGAAGCAGGGCAAAGACTAATAGAGTTTTGCCAAGAAAATGCACTGGTCATAACAAACACCCTCTTCCAACAACACAAGAGAAGACTGTATACATGGACATCACCAGATGGTCAACACCGAAATCAGATTGATTATATTCTTTGCAGCCAAAGATGGAGAAGCTCTATACAGTCGGCAAAAACAAGATCAGGAGCTGACTGTGGCTCAGACCATGAACTCCTTATTGCCAAATTCAGACTTAAATTGAAGAAAGTAGAGAAAACCACTAGACCATTCAGGTATGACCTAAATCAAATCCCTTATGATTATACAGTGGAAGTGAGAAATAGATTTAAGGGCCTAGATCTGATAGATAGAGTGCCTGATGAACTATGGAATGAGGTTCGTGACATTGTGCAGGAGACAGGGATCAAGACCATTCCCATAGAAAAGAAATGCAAAAAGCAAAATGGCTGTCTGGGGAGGCCTTACAAATAGCTGTGAAAAGAAGAGAAGTGAAAAGCAAAGGAGAAAAGGAAAGATATAAACATCTGAATGCAGAGTTCCAAAGAATAGCAAGCAGAGATAAGAAAGCCTTCTTCAGCGATCAATGCAAAGAAATAGAGGAAAACAACAGAATGGGAAAGACTAGGGATCTCTTCAAGAAAGTCAGAGATACCAAAGGAACATTTCATGCAAAGATGAGCTCGATAAAGGACAGAAATGGTTTGGAACTAACAGAAGCAGAAGATATTAAGAAGAGATGGCAAGAATACACAGAAGAACTGTACAAAAAAGATCTTCACGACCCAGATAATCATGATGGTGTGATCACTGACCTAGAGCCAGACATCCTGGAATGTGAAGTCAAGTGGGCCTTCGAAAGCATCACGATGAACAAAGCTAGTGGAGGTGATGGAATTCCACTTCAACTATTTTCAAATCCTAAAAGATGATGCTGTGAAAGTGCTGCACTCAATATGCCAGCAAATTTGGAAAACTCAGCAGTGGCCACAGGACTGGAAAAGGTCAGTTTTCATTCCAGTCCCAAAGAAAGGCAATGCCAAAGAATGCTCAAACTACCACACAATTGCACTCATCTCACACGCTAGTAAAATAATGCTCAAAATTCTCCAAACCAGGCTTCAGCAATATGTGAACCGTGAACTTCCTGATGTTCAAGCTGGTTTTAGAAAAGGCAGAGGAACCAGAGATCAAATTGCCAACATCCGCTGGATCATGGAAAAAGCAAGAGAGTTCCAGAAAAACATCTATTTCTGCTTTATTGACTATGCCTAAGCCTTTGACTGTGTGGATCACAATCAACTGTGGAAAATTCTGAAAGAGATGGGAATACCAGACCACCTGATCTGTCTCTTGAGAAATTTGTATGCAGGTCAGGAAGCAACAGTTAGGACTGGACATGGAACAACAGACTGGTTCCAAATAGGTAAAGGAGTATGTCAAGGCTGCATATTGTCACCCTGTTTATTTAACTTCTATACAGTATACATCATGAGAAACGCTGGACTGGAAGAAGCACAAGCTGGA
Source organism: Bos indicus (assembly GCF_029378745.1). NCBI lineage: Eukaryota > Metazoa > Chordata > Mammalia > Artiodactyla > Bovidae > Bos > Bos indicus. The sequence continues at coordinate 31,667,276 of NC_091776.1, read as the reverse complement.
ATCAAGATTGCCCGGAGAAATATCAGTAACCTCAGATATGCAGATGACACCACCCTTATGGCAGAAAGTGAAGAGGAACTCAAAAGCCTCTTGGTGATAGTGAAAGTGGAGATTGAAAAAGTTGGCTTAAAGCTCAACATTCAGAAAACGAAGAACATGGCATCTGGTCCCACCACTTCATGGGAAATAGATGGGGAAACAGTGGAAAAAGTGTCAGACTTTATTTTTCTGGGCTCCAAAATCACTACACATGCTGACTGCAGCCATGAAATTAAAAGACGCTTACTCCTTGGAAGGAAAGTTATGACCAACCTAGATAGCATATTCAAAAGCAGAGACATTACTTTGCCAGCAAAGGTCCATCTAGTCAAGGCTATGGTTTTTCCTGTGGTCATGTATGGATGTGAGAGTTGGACTATGAAGAAGGCTGAGCACCTAAGAATTGATGCTTTTGAAGTGTGGTGTTGGACAAGACTCTTGAGAGTCCCTTGGACTGCAAGGAAATCCAACCAGTCCATTCTGAAGGAGCTCAGCCCTGGGATTTCTTGGGAAGGAATGATGCTAAAGCTGAAACTCCAGTACTTTGGCCACCTCATGCGAAGAGTTGACTCATTGGAAAAGACTCTGATTCTGGGAGGGATTGGGGGCAGAAGGAGAAGGGGATGACAGAGGATGAGATGGCTGGATGGTATCATGGACTTGGTGGATGTGAGTCTGAGTGAACTCTGGGAGTTGGTGATGGACAGGGAGGCCTGGCGTGCTGTGATTCATGGGGTCGCAAAGAGTCTGACACGACTGAGCGACTGATCTGATCTGAGAGATCTCTTCAAGAAAATTAGAAATACCAAGGGAATATTTCATGCAAAGTTGGGTACAATAAAGAACAGAAATAGTATGACCCTAACAGAAGCAGAAGATATTAAGAGGTGATGGCAAGAATACACCAAACTATACAAAGAAGGTCTTCATAACTCATAATCATGATGGTGTGATCACTGACCCAGAGCCAGACATTCTGGAATGTCAAGTCAAGTGGGCCTTAGGAAGTATCACTATAAAAAAGGTAGTAGAGGTGATAGAATTCCAGTTGAGCTATTTCAAATCCTAAAAGATGATGCTGTGAAAGTGCTGCACTCAATATGCCAGCAAATTTGGAAAACTCAGCAATGGCCACAGGACTGGAAAAGGTCAGTTTTGATTCCAATTCCAAAGAAAGGCAAAGCCAAAGAATGCTCAAAGTACCACACGATTACACTCATCTCACATGCTAGCAAAGTAATGCTCAAAATTCTCCAAGCCAGGCTTCAGTAGTACATGAACCATGAGCTTCCAGATGTTCAAGCTGGATTTAGAAATGGCAGAGGAACCAGAGATCAAATTGCCAACATCCATTAGATCACCGCAAAAGTGAGAGAGTTCCAGAAAAACCAAAAAAAAAAAAAAAAGTAGATGTTTTTTACTTGACTTTATTGACAATGCCAAAGCTTTTGACTGTTTGGATTACAACAAACAGTGGAAAATTCTTAAAGAGATGTGAATACCAGATGATTTGACCTGCCTCCTGAGAAATCTATTTGCAGGTCAGGAAGCAACAGTTAGAACTGGACATGGAACAACAGACTGGTTCTAAATTGGGAAAGGAGTACATCAAGGTTGTACATTGTCACCCTGCTTATTTAACTTATATACAGAGTACATCATGAGAAATGCTGGACTGGATGAAGCACAAGCTGGAATCAAGTTTGCTGGGAGAAATATCACTAACCTCAGATATGCAGATAACACCACCCTTATGGCAGAAAGTGAAGAGGAAGTAAAAGGCCTATTGATGAAAGTGAAAGAGGAGAGTGAAAAAGTTGGCTTAAAGCTCAGCATTCAGAAAATGAAGATCATGGCATCTGGTCCCATCACTTCATGGGAAATAGATGGGGAAACAGTGTCAGACTTTATTTTTCTGGGCTCCAAAATCACTGCAGATGGTGACTGCAGCCATGAAATTAAAAGACGCTTGCTCCTTGGAAGAAAAGTTATGACCAATCTAGACAGCATATTAAAAGCAGAGACATTACTTTGCCAACAAAGGTCCATTTAGTCAAAGCTATGGTTGTTTCAGTAGTTATGTATGGATGTGAGATTTGGACTGTAAAGAAAGCTGAGCAAAGAAGAATCGATGCTTTTGAACTGTGGTGTTGGAGAACTCTTGAGAGTCCCTTGGACTGCAAGGAGATCCAACCAGTCCATCCTAAAGGAAACCAGTCCTGAATATTTCATTGGAAAGACTGGTGCTAAAGCTGAAACTGCTATATTTTGGCCACCTGTTGTGAAGAACTGATTCATTTGAAAAGACCCTGATGCTGGGAAAGATGAAGGTGGTAGGAGAAGGGGATGACAGAGGATGATATGGTTGGGTGGCATCACTGACTCAATGAACTTCAGTTTGAGTAAACTCTGGGAGTTGATGGACAGGGTAGCTTGGCATACTATAGTCTTTAGGGTCACAGAGTCGGACACAACTGAGTGACTGAACTGTACTGAACTGATCCAGTTTTCCCAGCATCACATATTGAAGAGACTTTTTTCCATTGTATATTTTCACCTCTTTTTGTCACAGATTGACCACAGGTGCATGGGTTTATTTCTGGGATTTCTATCCTCTCCCATTGATCTTATGTGTGTGCCAGTACCGTGCTGTTTTGATTACTGTAGCTTTGCTGTATAGTCTGAAGTCAGGGATCCAGATTCCTCCATTTCTGTTCTGCTTCAAGTTTATTTTGGTTTAGGGATTGCTTGTGTTTCCATACACATTTTTATTTATTTATTTTTTTGTCCCAGTTTTTTGAAAAATACCACTGGTAATCTGAAAGAAATTGCATTGAATCTGTAGATTTCCTTTTATAATATGGTCACTTTAACAATACTTTTTTTTTTTTCCAATCCTGCAGCACAGTATATTGGGTCCATTTGTTTGTGTCATCTTTGATTTCTTTCATCTCAATCATTTAATTTTCAAAGTACAGGACTTTGCCTCTCTTTGTATATTTATACCTAAGTATTATTTTGATGTGATAGTAAATGGGATTGTTTTCTTAATTTCTCATTTCTTTTTTTTTTTTTTTCGGGTTGAGTGTGGATGATGCATGTTTAGAGTACGGCTCAACACCATGGGTTATCTGTGAGTTCTTTTTTCTTTCTTTTTTTTTTTTTTTTTTTGAATCTTGATCCCATTGTTTTTATTTATTTTTTTTCTGTATGCTTTTATTTATTTTTTTTTGTTTGTTTGTTTGTTTTTGCTTTTTAAATTTTTTTTTCCACCACAGGTATACATGTGTTCCCCATCCTGAACCCTCCTCCCTCCTCCCTCCCCATACCATCCCTCTGGGTCATCCCAGTGCACCAGCCCCAAGCATCCAGCATCGTGCATTGAACCTGGACTGGCATCTCGTTTCATACATGACATTTCATATGTTTCAATGCCATTCTCCCAAATCTTCCCACCCTCTCCCTCTCCCACAGAGTCCATAAGCCTGTTCTATACATCAGTGTCTCTTTTGCTGTCTCGTATACAGGGTTATCGTTACCATCTTTCTAAATTCCATATATATGCGTTAGTATACTGTATTGGTGTTTGTCCTTCTGGCTTACTTCACTCTGTATAATAGGCTCCAGTTTCATCCACCTCATTAGAACTGATTCAAATGTGTTCTTTTTAATGGCTGAGTAATACTCCATTGTGTATATGTACCACTGCTTTCTTATCCATTCATCTGCTGATGGACATCTCGGTTGCTTCCATGTCCTGGCTATTATAAACAGTGCTGCGATGAACATTGGGGTACACGTGTCTCTTTCCCTTCTGGTTTCCTCAGTGTGTATGCCCAGCAGTGGGATTGCTGGATCATAAGGCAGTTCTATTTCCAGTTTTTTAAGGAATCTCCACACTGTTCTCCATAGTGGCTGTACTAGTTTGCATTCCCACCAACAGTGTAAGAGGGTTCCCTTTTCTCCACACCCTCTCCAGCATTTATTATTTGTAGACTTTTGGGTCGCAGCCATTCTGACTGGTGTGAAATGATATCTCATAGTGGTTTTGATTTGCATTTCTCTGATAATGAGTGATGTTGAGCATCTTTTCATGTGTTTGTTAGCCATCTGTATGTCTTCTTTGGAGAAATGTCTATTTAGATCTTTGGCCCATTTTTTGATTGGGTCATTTATTTTTCTGGAGTTGAGCTGTAGGAGTTGCTTGTATATTTTTGAGATTAGTTGTTTGTCGGTTGCTTCATTTGCTATTATTTTCTCCCATTCTGAAGGCTGTCTTTTCACCTTGCTAATAGTTTCCTTTGATGTGCAGAAGCTTTTAAGGTTAATTAGGTCCCATTTGTTTATTTTTGCTTTTATTTCCAATATTCTGGGAGGTGGATCATAGAGGATCCTGCTGTGATGTATGTCAGAGAGTGTTTTGCCTATGTTCTCCTCTAGGAGTTTTATAGTTTCTGGTCTTACGTTGAGATCTTTAATCCATTTTGAGTTTATTTTTGTGTATGGTGTTAGAAAGTGGTCTAGTTTCATTCTTTTACAAGTGGTTGACCAGATTTCCCAGCACCACTTGTTAAAGAGATTGTCTTTAATCTTAAATGGGATTGTTTTCTTAATTTCTCATTTCTGACATTTTTTGTTAGCATAAAGTTATACAACAGATTTATGTGTATTAATTTTGTATCTTGCAACTTGACCAAACCCACTGATGAGCTTTACTCGTTTTCTGGCAGCATTTTTTTTTAAATTTCAATATATAGTAACATGTTGCCCAGAAACAGTGACAGTTTTACTTCTTCCTTTTCAATTTGGATTGTTTTGTTTCTTTCTCTTCTTTCTTTTCTCTGTCTAGGACTTCCAAAACTGTGTTGAATAAAAGAGTGTGCATCCTTGTCTTATTTATGATCTTTAGAGGGAATGCTTTTGGTTTCTCACTTAGTTGTGGGTTTCTAATATATAGTCTTTATTTTGTTGAAGTAAGTTCCCTCCATGCCTACTTTCTAGAGAAGTTTTAAATCATAAATAGGTATTTAATTTTATCAAAAGTGTTTTCTGCATCTATTGACATGATCCTATAGCTTTTATTCTTCAGTTTGCTAATGTAGTGTATCACATTGGTTGTGCAGATATTGAAAAATCCCTACATCCCTGGGATAAGTCCCACTTGATTATGGTGTACAATCCTTTATTGTATCGTTAGACTTGGTTTGCAAGTATTTTGTTGAGGATTTTTCATCTATATTCACCAGTGGTATTGACCTATAGTTTCTTTTGTTTTTGTAATAATATCTTTGTCTATTTTTGGTACAAGGTGATGGCGGTCTCATAGAATGATTCCAGAAGTGTTCCTTCCTCTGTAATTTTTTGGAATAGTTTCAGAAATATAGGCATTAACTCTTTTCTGAAAGTTTGGTATAATTCTCCCATGAAGTCTTCTAGTCCTGGACTTTTGTTTACAGGGAGTTTTTAAATTACTGACTTAATGTCAGTGCTGACAGCTGGTCTGTTCAGATTTTTTGTTTCTTCCTGGTTTAGTCTTAGGAGATTACCTTTCTAAGAATTAATCCACTTCTTCTAAGTTGTCCATTTTATTAGTGTACAGTTGCTTGTGGTAGTCTCTTATGATCCTCTGTTTCTGTGTGTATGTTGCAAGTTCTCCTTTTTCATTCCTGATTTTACTGACTTGAGCCCTGTATCTTTTTTTTGTTGATGAGTCTTGCTAAAGGTTTATCAATTTTGTTTATCTTTTCAAAGAACCAGCTTTTAGTTTCATTAACTTGTTTTCTTATAGTTTAAATCTCTATTTTATTTTTGATCTGAACTTTATGATTTCCTTCCTTCTAACTTTAGGTTTTGTTCTTTGAAGATTAAAGTTTTAAGTTTAGGTTGTTTATTTCAAAATTTTCATTGCCTTATATATTGAGGAGCTCCCATGTTGGGAGTATATATATTTACAATTATTATATCTTGTTGGATTGATCCTTTGATCATTATGTCGTGTCCTTCTTTGTTTCTTATAACAATCTTATTTTTAAGTTGATTTTTCTGGTATAAGTATTGCTGCTCCAGCTTTCTTTTGATTTCCATTTGCAAGGAATATCTTTTCCTGTCTTCTCACTTTCAGACTGTATGTTTATTTGGATCTAAGGTGAGTCTTTTGTAGATAGCATAAATATGGGTTTTGGTGGTGTTTTTTTTTTTTTTTTCCCTGTCCATTCAGCCAGTCTGTATCTTTTGGTGGAGTACTTAGACCATATTATATTTTACATCTAATTGTTCCACATATCCCTTAACTGCTTATTATGGATGCAGCTGATTTTATTACTTGTGTCTTTTAAACTCCCTATGAGTTTGTATCTAGATGATTTCCTTCCTTCACTGTGTGTTTACCAATGAGCTTCTTCCTTCTATAATTTTATTGCTTCTAATTGGGGTCTTTTGTTTTTGCCTAGAGAATTTCCTTTAACATTTATTATAAAGCCACTTTGGTGATGCTGCATTCTTTTAGCTTTTCCTTGTATGTTAAAATTTTGATTTTTCCATCAAATCTGAATGAGAATCTTACTACATATTCTTTGTTGTAGATTTTTCCCTTTCATCACTTTAAATATCAATATATCATGCCACTCCCTTCTGGTGTGCAGACTTTATGCTGAAAAATCAGCTGGTAACCTTATGGGAGTTCCTTTGCATGTTACTTACTGTATTTCCCTTGCTGATTTTAGTAGTCTCTCATTATCTTTAATTTTTGTTATTTTGATTACAGTGTATCTTGATATATTTCTCTTTGAGCTAATTCTGTAAAGGACTCTGCTTCCTGGTCGTAGGTGACTGTTTCCTTTCTCAGGTTAGGGAGGTTTTCAGCTATTATGTCTTCAAATATTTTCTTGGGCCCTTTCTCTCTCTATCCTCCTTCTTGGACCCTTATAATGCAAATATTAGTGCAAAGATATTGTTCAAAAGATCCCTAAACTGTCCTCATTTCTTTTCATTCTTATTTTTATCCTGTGGCAGTGATTTCCACTACTCTGTCTTTGAACTTACTGATCCACCTGTCTGAGTCATTTAGTTTACTATTGATTCCTTTGTGTGTATTTTTCATTTCAGTTATTGTATTTTTCATCTCTTTTGCTGTTCTTTATATATTCTCTTTGTTAAAAACTTCTGATTTCTCACTCTGTGCATCCAACTTCCTTCTGACTTCTTTGTTCATCTTTAAGATCGTTACTCTGAACTGTTTCTTGGGTAGATTGCCTATCTCCATTTCACTTAGTTCTGGAGTTCTATCTTGATCCTTAATCTGGAACATACTTCTCTACTGCCTCATTTTGTCTAAGTTACTATTTGCAATTTTAAGGATGTGGTAGGTTTGCTACATTTCTTGACCTCTGAAGGAGGCATCCTGTGCACCCCAACAGTTACTCTTGTCACCCAAGTTATATGGTGTTCCCTCTAAGAGGGCTGAGTGTGTCCTTCTGTTGTTGTGGGCTGACTGTGGGCAGTCTGGTTGGTCCCTAGTCTATCCCTGGTCCCAAGGCTGGGTTCTGCCTTGTGTGGATGCTGCTGTCTTCTGTTTAGTAAGGCCTAGTCATGAGGTGGCTGGTTGTGGAATTATACTGGGCCCCAGTGCTAATGCTGGCTCATTGGTGGGTGAAATCAGGGTCTCAAAAGACTCTTGACTGTTGCTCACCCGTTGGCAGATAAATCCATATCCTGGGTTTAGTGCCAGACTATTGGCAGGCAGAGCTGTTTGTGGGTATAGCTGGATATGGGTTCTAGGGTGCCCAGAAAGTTTCATTAGCATGCTAGTGGACAAGGCCCTGGCCCAGATATTCACAGGGTAGAGTCTGGCCTGTGAGGTAGGATTGTAGTTTTCTTGGTCGGTGTCTGCCCCTGGTGTTTGAGGCTGATCTAGAGACTCATGCAGGCTTTCTGGCACAAAAGGCTGGTGCCTGCCCACTGGTATGTAGAGCAGGATGTTGGCCTTTGGTAGTTGAGCTGTGTCAAGGCTCATGTCCAGAGGTGACTATGGGCTCTGTAGTCTTCAGGCAGCCTGAGTGCTGATGGCTGGGGCTATGTCCCCACCCAGTTAGTCATTTGGCTTGAGTCATCCTAGCACTGAATCCTACAGGCTGAGGAGTGAGCCAGGTCTTGGCATTAATGATCCAAGATGTAGGCTGCCAGGAATGTCCATGCAGCAGACTGTTCACTGATATATCTGACATCAGTGTCTGTGTCTCTGGGATGAGCCACAGCTGTCACCCTCTCCCTCCCCTCTTCAGGAGACTCTGGCCTGGGCCCTTACCAAATTACTTCTTTTACCTTTGGTCCTGGTATGTGTGAGATTTTGTTTGTACCCTTTAAGATTGGGTGCAACTATTTCCCCCAGTTCTGTGGGGCTTCTGCAATTAAGCCCTTGCTGGCCTTGAAAGTCAAACCTTCTAAGCCCTCACCTTCCCAGTGCCTGAAACCCATGGCAGGGAGCCTGACATGGGGCTCGAAACACTCACTCCTGTGAAACAACCTCTGCCATATGAAATGGCCCCCAGTTTGTGGGCAGCCCATTCTGCGTCTGTTTCTCCTACCTGTCTTGTGGGTCATTCCTTCTTTATGTCTTTAGTTGTAGGTTCCAGTGTTTTTCTCTGTTTGTTCTGAAGATAGTTGTGATTTTGGTGTGCCCATGAGAGTAGGTGATCTCAGGGTCTTTCTACTCCCTAAATTTGCTGCTTTCTCCTCTTGAAGACTTTTAAATGGCTTCTCATTTCTCTAACAATAAAGCCCAACACTTTAGCTTATAAGATCCTGGCAGAGTCGACCCTTCTCTAATCCCCCCAACTAACTTTGCACCTACACCACTTTGCTTTCTGGACTTAGCAACATTGCTTTCATTCACTGTCCCCTCGGTTCTTAGACCCTGGTGCCTCCCAAACATCTTCCAGTTTTCACCCCACCACACTCATACAAAGGGTTCTTTCACTTGCTGTTGCTTCTTCTTGGAAGCCCATTTCCCATTTTACACAGATGCCTTCTATTTCCTCTCCAGATTTTATTTGAATTATTTCCCTGATCTTATTTTTCAAAATTTCTGCTCCCTCTGCATGCATGCTCATTTGCGTCCAGCTGTTTCTGGTCACATTGAGTACAGCCTGCCAGGCTTCTTTGTCCATGGGATTTCCCAGACAAGAATACTGGAGTGGGTTGCCATTGTCTTCTCCAGGTGATCTTCCCAACCTAGGGATCAATCCCACGTCCCCTGCATCTCCTGCTCTGGCAGGTAGATTCTTTACCACTAGTTTCACCTGGGAAGCCTCTTTTCAAAATTAAAGCTTCCCTATCATAACCACTCCTCCACACACTACATCAACATTCATTTTAATAATTATTTTAATGTCTTTGTTTGATGTCTGTCTTCAGACAGAATTTCACCTTCATGAAAGCACAGCTCTGTAAGATTTTGTTTATACACTATGAAATATAGTTTCTGGTATTTTGTAGGCAGTGAGTAAATATTTGCTAAAAGAATACTCATATCCAAGTACTGTAGTTAACTAGGGTGATTATTTGTAGTTGTGGTTTCTTTTTTTCTTTCCTTTTTCTTCTTGTGAGACTGGAGTGTGGAATAATTTGGAGTAAGTAAAAAGGAGAACAACCATTCACACATTATAGGGAAGGTCCTAAAGACTATTATTAAGACTTTATTCTTTCTTTCATAAAGTACAAAAGTAAAATTGAAAGGAAAAAAAAGTAGTTTTAGTACACACTCATGCAAAACCAATATAATATTGTAAAGTATATATATATATATAAAATAAAGAACAGAAGAGGCAAACAGAAAAAAAATATTTACTAAAAATCTTTTTTAAATTAAAAAAAAAATTCAGAAGTTACTATTTTTGTGTAAATTTTCATTATTTCAGAGTATAGTTGATTTACTGTCTGAGTCACCAAAGAAGCCCTTTTTGGGGCTTCCCAGGTGGCACTCAGAGAAGGCAATGGCACCCCACTCCAGTACTCTTGCCTGGAAAATCCCATGGACGGAGGAGCCTGATAGGCTGCAGTCCATGGGGTCGCTAAGAGTCGGACACGACTAAGCGACTTCACTTTCAGTTTTCACTTTCATGCATCGGAGAAGGAAATGGCAACCCACTCCAGTGTTCTTGCCTGGAGAATCCCAGGGACGGGGGAGCCTGGTGGGCTGCCGTCTGTGGGGTCGCACAGAGTCGGACACGACTGAAGCGACTTAGCAGCAGCAGCAGCAGGTGGCACTAGTGGTAAAGAACCTGCCTAGCAATTCTGGAGAAACAAGAGACAGTGGGTTTGATCTCTGAGTCAGGTAGATCCCCTGGAGGAGGGCATGGCAACCCACTCTAGTATTCTTGCATGGAGAATTCCATGGACAGAGGAGCCTGTGGGCTATAGTCCATAGCGTCACAAAGAATCAGACACAACTGAAGCAGTGTGCATGCACACACACACACGTATGTAGAGGAGAGTGTCTGTTTATAATGTTGTGTTACTTTCAGGTGTACAGCAAAATGATTCAGTTATACATATGCAGATGGTCTTATCTAGATCCTTTTTTTTTTTTTCCATAAAGAACTAACCATTTTGTCTTCCCTGGTGGTTCAGTGGTAGAGAATCCACTTGCCGATGCAGAGGACACAGGTTCAATCCCTGATCCAGGGAGATCCCACATGTAATGGAGTGACTGAGCCTGTGTGCCACAACTGTTGAGCCTGTATTCTAGAGCCCAGGAGCTCCAACTATGAAAGCCCACGCCACCTAGAGCCCGTGGTCAAGAACAAGAGAAGCCACTGCAATGAACAGCCTGTGCACTGCAACTAGAGAGTAGCCAGCACTTGCCACAGTTAGAGAAAAGCCCACACAGCAATGAACCCAGTACAACCCAAAATAAAGAAATCATTAAAAAAAAAAAACCCAACCACCTTATTTATTTATTCATTTTGGACACACCACACGGCGTACAGAATCTTCCTCAACCAGGGATACAAACTGTGTCCCCTGCAGTGAAGGTGGAAAGTGGAGTCTAAACCACTGGACCACCCAGGTGGGTCCCCCCCTCCCTTTTAATTTTTTTCTAAATAAAGAATATGCTGTTTTATTTATTTTAGATTATTTTGTCATATAGGTTATCCATGAATACTGAGTAGAGTTCCCTGTTGGAACCAACAAGGTTCCAAAACCAACAAGGTTTTCTACATTATATGTAGTCGTATGGTTGGCTTTCTACATTATATATAGTAGCATGTGTATGTTCATCCCAAACTCCTGATTTTTCCTCACCCTGATATTTCCCCTTGGGTAATCATAAGTTTGTTTTTGATATCTGTAAGAGTGTTTCTGTTTGTAAATAAATTCATTCGTTTTATTTAAAAAATAAGACTCCACATGAGTGATGTCATCTGATACTTGTCTTTACCTGTCTGACTTAGTATGATAATCTCTAGGTTCATTAATGTTTCTGCAAATGCAAGAGGTTTCTCTGAATTAGTTTTATATCCTGCAACTTTACCAAATTCATTAAGTTCTAATAGTTTTCTGGTGCCATCTTTACGACTGTCTATGTACAGTATCATACCATCTGCAAATAGTGACAGTTTTACTTCTTTTCCCATTTTGATTCATTTTATTTCTTTTTCTTCTCTGGTTGCTGTGGCTAGGACTTCCTAAACTATGTTGAAAATAAGTGGCAACTATGGACATACTTGCCTTGTTATTGACCTTAGTGGGACTGCTTCCAGCTTTTCACCCTTGAGAATCATGTTAGCTGTGGATTTGTCATATATGTCCTTTATTATGTTGAGGTGAGTTCACTCTATGGCCACTCTCTGGAGAGTTTTCATCATAAATTGGTGTTGAATTTTGTCAAAAGCCTTCTGTGCATCTATGGAGATGTTCATATGGTTTTTATTTTTCACTTTGTTAATGTGTGATTTATCACATGATTGATTTATGCATATTAAAAGTCTTGTATCCTAGGGATAAATCCCACTTGATCATGTTGTATGATCCTTTTAAGGTATTGTTGGATTCAATTTGCTAGTTTTTTGTTGAGGATTTTTTGCATCTATGTTCATTAGTGATATTAGCTTCTAATGTTCTTTCTTGTGTGATTATCTTTGTCTGTTTTTGGTATCAGGGTGCTGGCGGCCTCACAGAATGAGCTTGAGAGTATTCCTTTCTCTGAAATTTTTTGAATGGGTTTTAGAAGGATAGGTGTTAACTCTTGTAAATTTGATAGAATTTACTTGTGAAGGCATCTGGTACAGGACTTAATGCTGGAAATTTTTTAATCACAGTTTCAACTTAAGTACTTGTGATTGGTCTGTTCATAACTCCAGTTTATTTCTACTTCAATCTTGGAAGATTTCATCTTTCTAAGAAGTTCTCCATTTTTTTTTCTATCTTGTCCATTTTATTGGCATATAGTTTCCTGTAGTACTCTACTATGGCCCTTTGTATTTCTGTGGTGTCAGTTGTAACTTATCCTTCTTCCAGTTTTAATGATTTGAGCCCTCTTTTTATTTTGTTGAGTCTAAATAAAGGTTTATCAGTTTTGTTTATCTTCTCAAAGTATGAGCTTTTAGTTTCATCGGTCTTTGCTATTATTTTATTCAGCTCATTTATGTGTGCTCAATCTTTATGCTTTCTTCCCTTCTATTGAAAGTAGAGGTGAAAGTTCCTCAGTCATGTCTGACTCTGCAACCCTGTGGACTATACAGACCATGGAATTCTCCAGAATACTGGAGTGGGTAGCCATTCCTTTCTCCAGAGGATCTTCCCAATGCAGGGATAGAACCCAGGTCTCCCACATTGCAGGCAGATTCTTTACCAGGTGAGACACAAGGGAAGCCCCACCCTTCTATTAATACTAACTTTAGGCTTTGTTCTTCTTTCTGTAGTTGCTTTAGGTGTAAGTTTAGATCGTTTGAGATTTTTCTTGATTTCCTGAGATAAGATTTAAGTGCTATAAACGTCTCCCTGGTGGCTCAGCAGGAAAAGAAACCTCCTGCAATGTGAGAGACCTGGGTTTGGTTCCTGGATTTGGAAGATACCCCTGAGAAACGAAAGGCTACCCATTCCAGTATTCTGGCCTGGAGAATTTCATGGACTGTAGAGTCCATGCGGTCGCAAAGAGTCAGACATGACTGAGCCACTTTCACTTAGAACTCCTTTTCCTGTGTCCCACAGATTTTACACTGTCATGTCTGTAGGTATTTTTTGTTTTCCTTAGTGATCCATTGGTTGTTTATTAACATACTGTTTAGTCGCCACAATTTGTGTTTGTGTATTTTGCAGGTTATTTTTGTAGGTGATTTCTAATGTCATAGTGGTGGTTGGAACCATGCTTGATATGGTTTCAATTTTCTTAAATTAATCAAAGCTTGAGTTGTACCCCAAGATGCGATGTATCCTAGGTAGATGTGCTGTGTGTGCTCAGATGCTCAGTCATGTCTGACTATTTGCAACCCCATGGACTGTAGCCCACTAGGCTCCTCTGTCCATTGGATTTCCCAGGCAAGAATACTGGGGTGGATTGGCATTTCCTTCTCCAGGGGGGTCTTCTGAATCCAGGGATGGAAACCCACACCTCTGGCATTGGCAAGCAGATTCTTCAGTGCTAAGCCACCAGGGAAGCCCATAGCACTCTGTATATGTACAAGATTGTTTTAAGTTGCTGATGTTTTAAGTTTCTGGTGTACAGCAGAGTGATTCAGTTATATAATAATAATATTTTATATATTAATTTTGTATTCTTTCCCATTATGGTTTATTATAAGATGTTGACTATAGTTCACCATAGGAGACATACAGGAGCACCTGTATAGGTGCTATACAGGAGACATTGTACTTTGCAACATTTAAAAAAATATTCCTCAGTAATAATAGTGATTAAAGACATTATGAAATATGCATATAGTAGAATGACATATATCTGGAAAACAAAAGCAGAAGCTATTAATTCTTTAGTATGAAAATATCTTCCACATCTTTGTAAATAAAACAAATTACAGAAAATGTATATAGCATACTACGAATTTTGCAAAAATTGAGAAAAATGGTATATATCTATATCTGCATTGGCTTTCATATATAACAAAATTATCCAGAAGATAAATAAAAAGGAGTAATATGTGTTATCAAAATTATGGTGAACACAGGTTAGAAAGAAGACTTTTTACTGAATATGTACTCATATCTTTTTTGTCATGTGAATTCATCATCTGCCAATTAAAACACAAAAATCTGTTGATTCTAGAATCATAACCAAAGTTTCACCTAATTCTCAATGGGCCACATTACTTGTATATTTTTTCTTTGTTTTCTTTGGCTTATAACCTTACTACAGATAGGAGTGTTATCTGCCTCGATATTTATGCAATATTTTCCATGCATATATGTTTCATGTATATTTAAATGAATTGAACTGGTTTTCTTTATATATAAACATCTCATTTTCTCTTCTCATTCTCTTAAAGTAAATCAAAGTTTATCCAAATATGTAACTTCTGAACTACCATTCTTCTTTAACCCCAGATATATCATGTGTATAGATCTATTGGCCTCATTGTTTTAATTACCTTGATTCACATATATGCTCCATAAAATATTACCTCTTCTAGATCTAGTTATATTATTGCTTTAGAAAATGCTTACATCACAAAGTGCAGCATTCTATTCCCTTATCAACATTGAAATATAAACGTTAAATATTATACAAAATAACAAATTATCCTAAGAATTTTAATGCAGTTGTTTTGTACTTGTGGAAATTAGGCTCATATTAAGCTGTTATCATGTCAAGACTCTGTATATAGATTTTTTCTTTGTTTGGGCCTATTGTAAATACTCAAGACATAGAAACAAAACCATATTAAATATAAATATATAAAGCATATCCTAGTCAATTTTAAATGAGTTTTATTTATAAAACTTTAGGGATTTATAGAACCACTTGTTTCTTTTAATCAGTAATAAGAACTAAGATTTCACTATACTGAAGATAAAACCAAGGGGCCAACCAATTAGATAAGGACAAAATTAAAGGTCCTCTTGAGTTTATCTCCCAGATATATGCCATCTAATTCAAATAGATTTGAGTCATTTTAACTTTATTTGAAAAGTAGAATTTATCAAGTTCTGGCCTTCGTATTCTAAGTGCAGAGACCTATCGATGTCTGTCTCTTGGCTACCCTCTTTGTAATAAATGTAGGCTTGATGTATAATGAAAACCAGCTGAGTAGTTCAAGGTACAGATGACTTCTTTTCTTCTTATTCCAACTAAGATTGGTCTTACTCTTCATAATCTCTCACAGCTGCCAAAAATCTATTTTATCTTTGCATGAGGTGAGGTTTCCATTAACAACCATTAGAGTAGCAGAGGTCAGACGTCCAGTGTCAGATGTGCTACTAAAAAGAGGTCCTGAGCAAAGAAAGTGTCTACTGAGAGGGGGTAAAAATCATTCCAAAATCTTTGGAACTCATAAAGGTGCTTTGTTCTTTCATATTTCCCTTGCCTTTATTGTTGACAAGATAATTTGGGGGAGAAAAAAGAAATGAGAATTTATGTGAGAATTCATCAATTATGGTTACTGTAAAGAGATTGAATTAGAGCTTGACTCACAAAATTTTGCCTATTGGATTGCTAATATCTTCAGTTTACAAGCTATAATGATGCTATCTCTGGTTGTAAATATTATTGGTTGTTTCAAAACCTGGTCATATTGGAAGATTCTCTGGTTCAACTCATAATAAAGACATCAGTGGAGGCAACAAGAACCTTCATTCTTGTTGAATAAAAAGCTAAATATAGGTGGAAAAATAACTCAGTATATAGTGAAAGAAAGTGAAAGTCACTCAGTCATGTCTGACTCTTTGCAACCCCATGGACTATACAGTCCACGGAAATCTCCAGGCCAGAATACTAGAATGGATAGCTTTTCCCTTCTCCAGGGGATCTTCCCAACCCAGGGATCCAACCCAGATCTCCGGATTCTTTACCAGCTGAGACACAAGGGAAGCTCAACTCTTAGTTATAAATGCCTAAGTTAAGAAACTAACATCCCTAAGAGTATAAATACATATGTAGATATCATTATATCATTTCATTCATTCATATATTGTTCTATTCATCCAGTATATTCTGTTCCACATATACATTATTTATTGAGTGTCTACTATGTATAAGATCTACCAAATCAGAATTTCTAGAGAGAGGTCCAGGTTTAATTCTATAATTAAATTCCAGTTGATTGTGATTCACAGACAGACTTTAAGTAATAACCTTGAAAGTGTAGCCCAAGCTTCAATCAGGCAAGCCAAATATAATTCATTTTATTATGGGACTGAATAAAAATGAAGCTAGAAACTTATAGTACCTGAATTTGATATTGAGACCTCAAAATACCACTATATGGTCTACCAAGATGTCTTCCCATAGATATTTCATAACCATATCAATTTCCATATATTCATAAATAGAATCTGGTTTTTTTTTTTTTTTTCTTTTTGGCTGAAACTTTTCTTTCTGTATTTAATATCATGGTAAATCAGTGAATAACCAATGGTGAATCATTGATTATTGGGTGACTGATTTCACATGTGAAAAGAGTTCCATAGGAACCTAGTGGTCACTCCAGAACCCAAAGAATGCATTCGAGAATTTTGTAGCTTTACTGCAACTTTTTTCCAACCCCATTCACTTCTTTTTCCCCCCTATAATTTCAATATTGATATGTTGAAAAAAAATCTCTTATTTTCTACAAGTGAATATATGGACTCAGTCTGCCATCTTGAAGCAGTAGTCTCTATAATCATGTTCTGTTTTCTAGCCATTGAAGTAAAATCAAATATATAACAAGTTACATTAAGTTACAAATTCAATATGTGCAGCCTTCCTTGTTTTATGATTTTATGGAAAATCTATGTTGCAGTAAAACTTGCTTCATAGAAAATCCTGGTTCTTTTTTTTTGAATTTTTATGTAAAGTTTACTATCTTAGAAAGGGAGAATATCTTAGGAGACTGAAAGTGAAATGTTTGCTATAGGATAAATATACTGTCTTTCTTTATGCTTGTAGATGTGGAATAATTATGAATATTAAAATTAATAAGTCCTTTTAGCATTTTGTGATAGTTTTTCATGTCTTAATCATGTTTAATTGAAAATATTTTGCTTTTTTCCAGGCCAAATGAGTGTTCTTTCCAGAATGAACTCTGTGCCTTCATCTGCTTGCAATAAGCCATGATTCATACTTTTACTAAAGTATAAGAAAGGGTGTGTCTATTGAGAGGATAAATAATTTTCTTAATGATCTTACTAAGCAATTATGCCCCATCTGATACTATGTGGTGGAGTATTAAATAGAAAGGTGGACAAACCTAGATATAACTCATCTTTTGGCTATCTGAAGTCTGTGTGGCCTATATTTTCCTTAATTTTTCTGATCTCAGTGTATAAATGGAAAATCATTAGAATTTCAAAGGTATTTTTCCCAATGATTATTAATTTCCTTATTTTCTATAACATAATATACCCCAATGGACAATTATCTAAATATGTGTTCTGTAAGATGAAGTTAATGTTTATACTTATTTTCTATAACATAATATACCCCAATGGACAGTTATCTAAATATGTGTTCTGTAAGATGAAGTTAATGTTTATACTTAACAGTATATATATTGCTGAGTCAGTTATAAAGCAGATTTACCTTAAGCAATTATTATTGTGTGTTACACATTGCTTCATTTTGCTATGATTAATTACATGGAAATTTTATGAGATAATACTTATTAAAATACAAATGAAATGACATGAGCAATAATTGCCAAGCCTTTGGAAAAAAAGTTTCTTTTTTCAGTCATACTACATTTGATTGTTTTGAGATACCTCATCTGAAAATACTCATATTTCAATTAAGGTAAGATTATGCAGTATAGCTCAAAGTGAATATTTTGTGAGTAGCTTGGATTAATATCATGTTTCCCCCAATATTTATCTGAAACTTCTATCAAATCTTAATGTATCACACATTTATCAGTTGAATAGTTTAGTTCTCTACACTGCATACCCTGGCATTTCATATATAGTATTACTTTTGTTTGTTTTATTTAATTTTCAAGTAATTTGACTGAATTTTGAGGAAAGGTAATGTTACAAAAATATTTGGACAGTTCAAATTGGAATTCCAGCAGTCAGAAAAAAATTTAAACCCCAATTAAATGTGATTATGATTTTCATTACTTTGAGTAATTTAATAGCATGATAAGCTATTGTTGCAAGTTACATAAAATCATCTCTCACCTAGACTGAACAATAGGACAATTTACCACCTCACATAGCAAGAATTCTCAGTACTGGGTGATCCAGGATGGTTAATTCAGCAACTTAATATCATTATCAAGAATGCAGTTGTTTTTTTTTTTTTTTTTTTTTTGAGTCTCTTCAGTCTGCTCTTCTGAGTGAGTAACCTTGGCCTCAAGTTGGTATCTCTCATCTCAGGGTAACTGTCATCATTTAAATGGCACAGCAAAGGTAAAACTCTCTACCTCATGTAAAAGGACTCCTTCCTAAATAAGAAGGTAACATATTTTTGAAATTCCCCAGGAGACATTACTTAATATCACCTTGACCTCTAAATAAATCACTGACATGAAAAATGAAAATGTGTGATTGATTTAGAATGATAGGCATTTAAGTCTAAAGCATGTAGGAGAGATTGGGCACTTGAAATTGAGGTGAGCCAACATGGATGACCTGGTGGATGGCCCCTTGGTAGGTAATAGTCAATCCTTACTAAAAGAAGAAAGCTGAATTTCTCCTGTATTCCCCTTTGTTGAATCACATAACCTAAACTAAAATTTTAACTAACACCTCCTTTGATGCTTGACTATTATATATTAATAAAATATTCTAAGATTGGTAATCAAGAATCCATTGAACATCTCCTGTGTCAAATAGCTGGGACTACATGCATACATCTAGATTTAGAAAATAGATTGTGGTATACAACTCCAGCAACTGGGCAAATTTAGCTCCAAAAGGAAGGGTTCAGGGCATAAAAACAAATATTGATATCTTCACCCCTTTATTTGTTCACTTATTCTTTCATTAATATTTAAGAAGCTTCCCATTCACTATATGCAAGTAATGTATGAAGTGCTAGAGATAAAAACCAAAAAAAAAAAAAAAAAAGTCTGATTATGACAGTGCTCTCAAGTTAATCATAACAACCAAGTAAAAACCAAACAAATGAGCAATTACACTACATTGTGATAAATGCTATGGCAAATATATGCAAAATGTGCTATTAACATATTTTGACATATAGAAAGACCATGAAACTTATTTTTAAAAATATTTATTGGAGTATAATGGATTTACAGTATTATGTTAGTTTCAAGTGTATATCAAAGTGAATCAGTTATACATAGACAAATCACTCTTTTTTAGATTCTATTGCCATGTAAATCATTACAGAGTATTGAGGAGAGCTCCTTGTGTTATAGAGTAGGTCCTCATTAGTTATCTATTTCTTATATATCAGTCAGTTCAGTCACTCAGTCGTGTCTGACTCTTTGCGACCCTATGAACTGCAGCACACCAGGCCTCCCTGTCCATCACCAACTCCTGGAGTTCACTCAAACTCATGTGCATCAAGTCGGTGATGCCATCCAGCCATCTCATCCTCTGTCATCCCCTTCTAGTCCTGCCCCCAATCCCTCCCAGCATCAGAAACTTTTCCAATGAGTCAACTCTTCGCATGAGATGGCCAGACTATTGGAGTTTCAGCTTTAGCATCCTTCCTTCCAAAGAACACCCAGGACTGATCTCCTTTAGAATGGACTGGTTGGATCTCCTTGCTGTCCAAGGGACTCTCAAGTCTTCTCCCACACCACGTAGTATGTATATGCCAGTTTCAGTCTCCCAACTTTTCCCCCTCACCCTTCCCCCTTTACAACCATATGTCTGTTTTCTACCTCTGTGACTCTATTTCTGTTTTATAAGGGGTTTATTTGTACCATTTTTCTGGATTGCAAATATAAGCAATATCATATTATATTTGTCTTTCTCTGACTTACTTCACTTAGTATGACAATTTCTAGGTCCATCCATGTCGCTGCAAATGACATTTTGTTTTCTTTAATGGCTGAGTAATATCCCATTGTATATATGTACCACATCATCGTTATCAATTCTTCTGTCAATGGACATTTAGGTTGCGTCCGTGTCCTGGCTACTGTAAATAACATTTAAATAAACATTGGGTACATGTGTCTCTTCAAATTATGGTTTTCTCTTGTATATGCCCAGGAATGGTATTGTGGATCATGTGGTAGCTCTATTTTTCATTTTTTAAGGAACCTCCATACTGTTCTCCGTAGTGTCTGTACCAATCCACATCAGTTTCAGAGATCAATTAGAGCTTCCACCTGCTAGTAAAAGTGCTGTCTATGAAGAATAAGTCTTAAAACGGAAAGAGTCAACTTCATGAAATGGCAAGGGAGATGGTGTTGTAAGTAAATGAACCACAGATATAAAGGTGTGTGTATGTTGATGGTGTGTGTGTGTTATGAAAGAAAGGAAAGGCTGATTTGAAGTCTGAAGAGCACTAGACTCAAGGTAGCAAAGAGTTGTAAGTGAAAGACATTAAGTTTGGGTCAAATTATGAATGGCCTTTTCTAGCAGGTCAAGGAGTTTGAAAAAGAACCTTGAAGGCATTAGGAAGTCATTAGAGGATTTTTAGTAGAAAAACGACACAGTTATATTTGCAATTCAAGGTTCATTCTGGCTGAAATGTAGAGGATAAACTGTGTTTGGAAATCAATTAAGAGACTGTTTTCAGTAGCACAAATGAGGAATTAGAACTGTCTGAAGCTAGATAGTAGAAGACAGGGAAGTTTGAAAAGAAGGGACCAATTTGAGAAATATTTAAAGATATAATTGACAGAAATATTGTGGGGAAATAATTAAAAATGAGGATGCCAGGAGGCTTGTCAACTTTCTGACTTGGGAGCCTTTCTCAGGAGTACTGTCACTGGTGAGATCAAGATGTCCGGGAGGTAAAGGTTTAATAAGTTATCAAAAGTTAATCATACACTCACCACTGCAGTGTATCAGGGAAAGTTAACTTGCTTGACTCTCATATTTCTTCTCTATTTTCTACTATTTGAAAATACAATTCTTTATTTATAATCCATCTGAAATATAGCTTATCAGGGTAAGCATCCTGAAATCTCCCCACGACCTCCTCAACGTGACTCTCTGGTCCCTATCTTTTCACTCTCCCAGGTAGGACACTCATCACAGCCTGTGGCATACATTTATCTGGACAACCGACTGTGACCTTCTTAGAGACAAAATACTTTCATATCTATGTTTGAAACTCCTCAATGTCTACCCTCCTCCAAATGCTTGCATATAATAAGCACTCAATAAATGTTTTGTGAATTGAGCTAAGAAACAATATTCTTCATTGAATTCCTTTAAAATGAAAACAATAGATGCTTGGGTCCCGCCACACTGCTGAGTTGAAGGTAAGGTCACTTCTTGCCAGTAGGCTATGACTGACTTTAATTAAACATTTTATACCATTCATCTGCTGCTGGTAACGTATCCTTTAAAACACAGGAAACATTAATCTGCAGATGAATAGGATAAAATCCTTTTACAATATTTTTCTCAGTTACAGGGAGATTATATACTAACCACAATATTTCTGCTTCATTCTGGAATCATAGAAGAATGCATACTATCAATAGACACCTACAGTGAGGGTAATAATGTGCACATGGTACGTTATAACATCCTTATGCTAGCTTCAAAAACTGAGAAAAAAAAAAAGTGTGGAGAATGTTATGACTTAAACAATACAAGCGTGTGCATTAAGTCAGGTCTTTAAAGGACAGATTCCACATGTGGGAAGCATAAGTGAGAGCGCAGTGAGTTTCACTGTGTGGTAACCCCTTACCCTGCTTCATTTGGTTGACCTATATCATTGCACTGTGGGTGTCCACTACTGCTCTAGGTGGGAGTGATGGGAAGACGGGAAGGCAGGCAGTGTGTTAGGCAGCAAACCTGTAGCAGAGCCGAGGAAGCAGGGATGGCGCAGCTCTCACCACGACCTGTAGGGTAAGTATGCATTGCTCACATGGGTAGAATTGATTCACCAGCACAGCTATGTCCAAGAACTATCAGGTTGAAGATGATGAAAAAATTGAAGGCAGAGGTGTTTAACAAGCAAATAAGCCTGAAGTGGTTTTGGAGTTGGAGAATGACCATTCATTTTCTTTTCAGACAGGAATGGTGGTGGAGAAACCTTGGAAAGGCAGAAATACTATGAAAAATGTATATTGAGCATTCTGTGACTTCATTTCTCTACTCTCACGTGCCTGATGACTCTCATCTGGGAATAACTTTCCTTTTCTCTGTTTTAGTGAGAAGTGGGTTGGTATGCTTGTATTGTATGATCTGGTATTGATTAACAGTTTCAAACCCTGAAGATAACAACACTCAAGATAACTGAGCTGCCTTCTTCTCCCCCTCCCCCGCCTTTTTTTTTTTTTTTAAGATTCTTCTCTGTCTTCCAAATTTTGTGAAATTCTTCTTTGCAATACTCTGGACCCTTTTCTCATTCTTACAGTGTTTGTTTAAGGAATATTGGCCATTTCTACCTTATAGTTTCCTTTGCAATCTAGATTTGTATGCAAATTAAATACATGATCTCTTTATCTGAACATTTCACAGGAATCTTAATCTCAGGGTTTTTTGGAACTTACCCTTTTTTCTCTCTCCTCTATATATCATCACAATCACACTTTTTCATCTTCCTCATCTAAACCATTTCCAAATTTTTAATACTTAACTGCAAAAACACACCTTGCTGCTGCTGCTAAGTCACTTCAGTTGTGTCCAATTCTGTGCAACCCCATAGATGGCAGCCCACCAGGCTCTGCCATCCCTGGGATTCTCCAGGCAAGAAAACACACCTTAAATTCATCCATATCTTTCCATATGCTGGCTTTTCTTGCCTGGAATGTTCTCTCAAACTTTTCTCTACTAATTTATTTTTATTCTTCAAGTTGCCACTGAAATAGTATCCACAAAGATTCCGGACAGTCATCATGGAAAATCAATGCAAATGTCACCCCCTGCCATTATTTGCTCTCAGAACACTATTTTATTTTATATATATATAAAGTATAAGTTTTTTTGTGCCAAGCTTTCTATAACTGAAGAAAGGTTAAAATTTTACACAACCTCCTCC
Organism: Bos indicus; assembly: GCF_029378745.1. Lineage (NCBI taxonomy): Eukaryota > Metazoa > Chordata > Mammalia > Artiodactyla > Bovidae > Bos > Bos indicus. Next base: position 31,643,950 of record NC_091776.1, on the reverse strand, counting down.
TTCTGCCTCTGTAACTCAGCTTGCTCCTTGCAAAGTCTGGATCACGTAGGTCACGTAGTCTCAGAAAGTGGGAACTTACAATACTAGGAACTGGAGCTTATCTCACTCACCCTTGACCTGCCCCTGCAAACCTGCTTAATCATGCCTGTCCATGTAAAGGTCAGGCACCTCCCTCCCCATCTTGACTGCTGTTCCCGCATGCACAAAACCCCTTAGTTTAAACCAGCCTATTAGCAGCTTGTATTGCCCACTGTTCAGTTCAGTTCAGTCGCTCAGTCATGTCCGACTCTTTGTGACCCCATGAATCGCAGCACGCCAGGCCTCTCTGTCCATCACCAATTCCCAGAGTTCACCCAGACTCACGTCCATCGAGTCAGTGATGCCATCCAGCCATCTCATCCTCTGGCGTCCCCTTCTCCTGCCCCCAATCCCTCCCAGCATCAGAGTCTTTTCCAATGAGTCAACTCTTCACATGAGGTGGCCAAAGTACTGGAGTTTCAGCTTTAGCATCATTCCTTCCAAAGAAATCCCAGGGCTGATCTCCTTCAGAATGGACTGGTTGGATCTCCTTGCAGTCCAAGGGACTCTCCAGAGTCTTCTCCAACACCACAGTTCAAAAGCATCAATTCTTCGGCGCTCAGCCTTCTTCACAGTCCAACTCTCACATCCATACGTGACCACAGGAAAAACCATAGCCTTGACTAGATGGACCTTTGTTGGCAAAGTAATGTCTCTGCTTTTGAATATGCTATCTAGGTTGGACATAACTTTCCTTCCAAGGAGTAAGCGTCTTTTAATTTCATGGCTGCAGTCACCATCTGCAGTGATTTTGGAGCCCCCAAAAATAGTCTCCCACTGTAGTCTGTCTATAAAAACTCTGTAACCCCTTTGTTCACGGCTCAGAGCTTGGAGTGCTAACCCCTCTGGGTCTGCCGGTGTAATAAACCTGAGTTCTCTAACTCTCCAAGGGTGGTGCTTGGTTTCTCGATTACTGGTTTCTGCAACATAACAACAGGAGTCTCCTCTTGTATCTCTGAACTTTGCACAGTGCTTTGGACACTGCAGGAGACTGATCATCATTTGTAGAATAAGCTAATTTTATAAGCTTTCTATATGTAGTTATTGTTGTTTAGTTGCTAAGTCATACCTGACTTTCTGCAACCCCATGGGCTGTAGCCCACCAGGATTCTCTGTACGTGGGACTTTCCAGGCAAGAATACTGGAGTGGGTTGCCATTTCCTACTCCAGGGGATCTTTCTGACCCAGGGATTGAACCTACATCTCCTGCATTGGCAGGCAGATTCTTTACTACTGAGTGACCAGGGAAGCCCTTTTATATGTGCCTGCTCACTCACTCAGCTGTGTCCACATTTTGTGACCCCATGAACTGTAGCCTGCTGGTCTCCTCTGTCCATGGAATTTCTAGGCAAGAATACTGGCGTGGGTTGCTATTTCCTACTCCAGGGGATCTTCCTGACCCAGGGATTGAACCCATGTCTGTTGGATCTCCTGCACTGGTAGGTAGATTCTTTACAACTGTGCCTCCTATGAAACCCTTTATATGTACAAGGGTTATCAATTTCCTTAGTAACTTCATAAAACACCATAAGATTATAAATCACATAATGTTTGAAAATTCTTTCAAAATGTATTATTTTTGTTTATATTTTTCTTTATATATTGCTGATTTGTTTATATTTTTCTTTATATATTGCTGATTTTTCTTAATGTTTAATCTTTACATGCACTCAAGAGAATATTGCAAATCATATGCTAAGTGTGACCCAGAAAAACATTATTCTTAAGTATGATATTTAACAGATTGGTATTAATTATTTACTAATCACTTTAAGGATTATATTGCTCAGAGGACACACAAAAAACTCAGTTTCTACTCCCAGATCTCCTTTGTTACAGGCTAAAGTCAGAACAGTAACGACAAAGGAAAGGTATGCATTGAAAAGACTCCAGAGATCTCAGGAGCAGTGGTGTCCTACACCTGGGCCAGTTAAAAAAAAGATGCATATTGTCATCGGGCTTTGAATTGTCTGCAAAAGATCTTGGTACCAGGAGCCAAATTCTGCTAGTGTTGAAGATTTCTATGTTGAGCTAGTCATGTACGCGTATTCTATCTGTGCCAGCAGCCTTGACTGTAAACCAGATAATAATCATAAATTGTACTATCATAAAGACACAGCATTGACAGATGAGGAATCATTTGTCCCATAATTTTATGGGATGACCAAGAGTCAAACATTCAATTAATCCAGGTCACCTGACACCCATACACTGTGATTGAGAATGGAACTTAGCATGTCTACAGTCATTTAAAAATTGTTCGACATATTACCAGATTTAAACTTTACACTGATAAGAGGAAGTTACTACACTTTCTATTACTATACAAATGGTGGACATTAAACTCAGGTAAGGTGAGTTACTCAGAATTAAATAGCAAACAGTAGCACTGAAAGTCAAACAGATATCTTTTAAGTCTGGTTTGTTTGTTTGTTTTTCTGTTTCACCTGAACTGGCTCCCAAGCAGTCTACTTTTTTCAGATTTCTCCAAAGTACCTTTAAAATAGTCAATAAAAATTGAACTTGGCTATTATCTACATTTACATTCCCTATTCATCTTTCTTTATCCATAATACCTTGTGACAATTTATGCTATAAATTCTTAAAATTCAACATATCCCCTGTTTCTTTCTCATTTATATCAAATGTGAACAACAAATTTTAGGCCATCCATCATCTCATGATCTTCACATGTCCCCAAGCCTAATTATCTTACATGGTTTTATTATTCCACTGAAGGGCAGCTTTGGGAGAGTGGAGGAAGCGTGTGGAGTTGCCTTAGTGAATAATTCACCATTGTGGAAAATGGATTAAATATAAACCATATTGAGGGAGTAGAGATTTAAAGATTTTGCAGAAGGCACTTGCCATGAGTATTTGTGTGTGTGTGTGTATGTGTGTGTTTCCAAATATTTTATTGATTTCTGTTACTCTAATCTTCTACTCCTGAGCAGGCAATCTTTGTAACACTTAACAGCTTATACAAAAGAGATCTTCATGATTTCTTCTCTGATTACTTAGCCTCAAAGAATCAATAATGAATCTTTGCATCTAATTTAAGTTAATTCAGCCATTATTTATTTTCCCTTCTGGGGTCTTAGTGAGATGGTAGAGTGGAAAGTTATTTTGTTTGTCTATTTGCTTTGAATGGAATATTGAACATCAGCAACTAGAAGAAACAGCACAGGATTTAGAATAAGAAGCCATGGGTTTGGGTGCTGCTTTTTATTTATTTATTCACTTGTTCATTTATTTATCCATTCATTCTCTTATATAAAATGGTGAAGAAGAATGATCTACTTGACACAATTACTTGAATGAAGAAATACGACTGTGCAAACAGTAGTTTTTTGTAAACTAACACTGCTAACTTTTAGCTATATTGTTACAGATGTTTTTCTTCTTACATAAAATAGAGTATCTCCATTTTAGTAAGGTAGACATGATAGAGTACATACGCCATTTATCTCCTCCTTTCTTATAATCAACTGAAAAGATGGTAAAGAAATACAAAAGCCATAATCCCTCATAAAGAGAACAGGAGAAAGGACAGCAATAACTGTGAGATTTGTACACATTTCTAGAGAGTATAAGTCTGCTGGAGAGGTAGTTAATGAGAGAAATCCAATAGTGGAAAACATAGCCTTGAATATGGACACAGGAGAAAATAGTCACATGTGATCATTCAAAGATGTTTCGTATAATTTGCAGGTTGAAAGAGAAAAGTCGATCTGAAAAAAAAGCCTGTAAATGGGAAAGTCTGGGCTTATCTTTCTCACCATAATTCCTAACTTCTAGTTATCTATCCAGGCCAAATACTGTCATATTCTTCTAAAAAGTGATTGCTGAAATGTCTAAGGATAACCAAGGCAGTTTTTTTGAGGGTGCTAGCACCTCAGGACAAAGCCTTCACATTTATAAATTCCAAAGGCTACTCAACTAGTCCTGTTTTCATACGCAATCTCCTGGCAGTTTTCCTATCTTGTTCTTAAATATGAATAGAAACCAGAGATCACCAGGCATTTGAGGAAAACTTTTTATATGGCAGATTGCCCATGAGATAAGCAATAAGAAAAAATTAACACCAGAAGAAACATGCAATTCTGGAAACAAAATGGAAAAACATATCCTCTTAAGCAATAGAAAAGGATTTTTTTTAAATAAAAGAACAATCAGAGAATGAGCCTGGTACTGTGCTGGAAAGTTTCATTACCTAAGCAGAAAAACAATCAGGGCACTATCATTTTGAAGCTTTGGAAATACCAAACTGTCAACATGTAGCACCTTCCAATGTCTTGAATAATAAAAACCTTAAATTTTAATCAAACAGTCATCTAATACACAACATGTAGCACAGTTCATATATCAAAAATGCAATTTGCTACTGCTAAGTCACTTTAGTCACATCCAACACTGTGAGATCCCATAGACAGAAGCCCACCAGGCTCCCCCGTCCCTGGGATTCTCCAGGCAAGAACACTGGAGTGGGTTGCCGTTTCCTTCTCCAATGCAGGAAAGTGAAAGTGAAGTCACTCAGTCGTGTCTGACTCTTAGCGACCCCATGAACTACAGCCTACCAGGCTCCTCCGTCCATGGGATTTTCCAGGCAAGAGTACTGGAGTGGGGTCCATTGCCTTCTCCGAAAAATGCAATTTAGGTATTTATAATACAGCATCCTGTATTACAGTACTTGTTTATGTATCCCATCTTCCTCAAGGTAGAATCTCAATAGCATTACAATATGGAGCAATGATATAAACACATGGATGGTAGTAGGAAGGAATAAAGTGTAGTGCTCAAGGACAGATGTTCAGAGCAAACCTACCTGGGTGTAATACTGACTACCCTTAGGGGTGCACATTAATAAGTGTTCCCATTACTTGATATATATTCCTCAGTTTACCTGTCTGTAAACTGGTGACAATAATAGCTGCTCTCCCACAGTTTCTATGAATACTAAATGGTTCATTGTATTAATAGAATGCCTGGGACAGTGCCTGATAGGTGTTTTGCACTCTACTATTGATGGTTATATAGATACAAATGAAATGTGTTATTGCATCTTTGTCTAAAATTAACATGGCTACTTTAACCTTCTAAAATTAGCGTTAGCAGCATATCTTTCTCCATTCTTTATTTCATCTATGTCTTCATACTTAAAATCATTTTCTTATAGACACCTATGATTGGGTCTTGTTTTTTTATCCACTCTGACAATCTCTCTTGTTTGCAGTATTTAGAACACTCACATTTAAAATGACTGCTAATATAATGGGTTAATATCCATCATACTTAAAACTGTTTCAATTTATTGTCCTTATTTTTTGTTTTTGTCTTCCACTTTTTTTGGCTTCTCTAATTTTACTTGGGCACTTTATATTATTCTATTTCCCTTCAGTTCTATCATATTATTATACTTATATTTTGTAAATGTAATGGTTGTCCTAGGATTGGCAACATACTTTTACAAGTGATACAATTTCACTTTCAAATAACACAGCACTACTTCACAAATAGTGCAAATACCTTATAACTGCTGCTGCTGCTAAGTCGCTTCAGTCGTGGCCAACTCTGTGCGACCCCATAGACGGCAGCCCACCAGGCTCCGCCGTCCCTGGGATTCTCCAGGCAAGAACAGTGGAGTGGGTTGCCATTTCCTTCTCCAAGGCATGAAAGTGAAAAGTGAAAGTGAAGTCACTCAGTCGTGTCCGACTCTTAGCGACCCCATGGACTTTAGCCCACCAGGTTCCTCCGTCCATGGGATTTTCCAGGCAAGAGTACTGGAGTGGGGTGCCATTACCTTATAACTAAGTATGTCCAATTCCTCTCTCTCAACCCTTATAATGTTGCTGTCATTTCACATATCCATAAGCAGTGATCACCAAATATACTGTAACTATTACCTTGAACATTTATTCTATTAAGAATAAGAGACAACATTTTGTTTTACCTCAGTTTTTGCTTCTCTACAATGCTTCCTTTATGTATATCCTGGATTTAAATCTGTATAATTTTCCTTTTCCCTCAAGAACACTTTTATCATTTTTCTAAAAGGCAGTTCAGCTGCTGACATATGCACTCAGTTTTGACTCAGAATGCCTTTATCTTGCCTTCATTTTTGAAAGGTAGTTTATTAGGTTCAGAATACTAGGTTGGTGATTTTTTTTTATTTGTTGACACTTTATATTTAACACCTGAAATATTGTGTCCCATTCTTTTTCCTTGCATGGTTTCTAATGTCTGATGTAGTTCTTTTCTTTTGTTCTTATATAGGTGAGGTTCTCTTCACCCCATCCCCAGCTTATTTCTTTGGATTTTCTGCAATGTGCACATGGTGTGTGTGTGTGTGTGTGTATACATATATATATGTGTGTGTGTGTGTTCATCCTAGTTGGTGTTCTCTGAGCTTCCTGGGCCTGTAGTAAACATTTTTCATTAATTTTTAGAACCAATTAATTCATTTTTATTGAAGTATACCTGACATATAATATTATGTAAGTTACAGGTATACTACAGTGATTGACAATTTTAAAGGTTATATTCCATGTATAGTTATTTTAAGATATTTGCTATATTCCCTGTGCTATATAATAAATATATCCTTGGAACTTATTTTATATGTTATCATTTGTACCTCTTAATACCCTACTCCTAATGTTCCCCTCCTCCCTTCTCTCTCCCCACTAGTTACCACTTTCTTTGTTCTCTATATCTGTGAGTCTGTTTCTTTTTCATTAAATTTACTAGTTTTTTAAGTTTTTAGGTTCTACATGTAAGTGATACCATATAGTATTTGTCTTTCTTTGTCTGACTTATTTCATTTAGCAGAATAGTAAGTCCATTCGTGTTGTTGTAAGCGGAAAAATTTCATTCTTATATGGTTGAGCAGTATACCATTATATATACTCATATGTATACCACATCCTTATTAAATCCTCTCCTGGTGGACACTTTGGTTGCATCCTTATCTTGGCAAATGTAAATAATGCTGCTATGCACTTTGGAGTGAAAGCATCTTTCTAAGTTAGTCTTTCTGATTTTTGTTGTTGAAAGCCCAACATGATGTATTAAGTAAAAGCACCTACAACAGACAGGTCTTTAGTGTGTGAGGTTTTGTGTTTATCTGGCTAGAAGTTAGGCTCTGTTTGCTGTAGCTGTAGTGTTAGAGGCCAAAACTTCCCCTAGGGTTCTTTTTGGCCTACCTCATTGCCTTTTGGTTTTCCTGTGGATTCCTAAAAACGGGCCTGAGCGTTATAGCAATTTTAGCTACTATTTCTGGTTATCATATAGGAGCCCTACTGATGTGAGCATAAAGTGAACCTGAGGTAGACAGTACCCTCCCTTCACATCTAAAGCTAAAGCAGCATGGAGTTATTGCCCTTCCCCAGATTGGTGGACTTGGTTAAACCTTAGTTGGTCAGGCTCTGCTAAAATAGTTTCCCTTGAGGAGAAGCCTTATGAAGAAAAACAGAGAGCTCTTGTCTTATTTCAAAATGATTGCTTTTTCCCTCTCCCTGCTGGAAGCACAAAAGGATTTTTCTCAGATCTTCACAGTGAGATGTGATAGGGCTTCTGGAAGCAAAACTCAGGAAAGAGTGGAGGCCCCCAAGATTGGACCCCCTTGGATCTAGTCCACTCTAAGCCTCCAACAATTTGTCAGTTACAGCGTAATAAGTTTCTACTGATACACGCTTCAGTTTTGGGCTTCTGATGCTGAGCTGCTTCTCACAGTAAGCTGTGATTATCTGCCTCTGATTGTCTCTTCAGCTTCCAGGGCTGCGTTTTACCTATGAGCTCAGTTTTCTGATCTAACAAGAGCTGTTGATTTTTAGTTCGTTCAGCTTCTTTCTTGTTGTGAGGAAGGAGTCATGACTTCCAAGCTTGTAACATGTTGGATCAGAAACCAAAACTTCAAGTATCGCATCTTAGAAATTTCTACCCACAGGAATTATTCATCGTATTTCATTGTTTCGGGCCCTCTGACAAAGTCAAAATAAGGATCTGGCAAATTGGAAAAGAAAACAATATATGATTGAGAGTGAAAGAAACAAAAGATAAATACTTCCTGGCTGATTGTTAAACCCTCTGTATGTAGTAGTAAATTCAGAGAGAGGTCTTAATTTGCCTATTTCACTCAAACAATGGTCATTTTTTCCTAGCTTTCATTAGCTTCTTCCTGCAATATGAGTTCTTCTGTGGCCTTTATTTATAGTCATGTTGTCTGCTGTTCTCTTTATGAGCCAATTTACATCTTTTGGGAGTAGACAGGGTGAAATTCAGAATGATTTAGGAACCAGCTGGATACAGTAACTTGCCATGTTTTTTCTCTGCCTATGAAGAGAACATCTGCTAGATATGCTGGATGGAGTGTGCTTTTGTCTTCAGAAGGAATCAGACATGTTCATGTATTTCCATTCTGAAGAGAAAATGTTGCTATGGTGTATTAAAAAGAAAAAAGTCCCACCTGTAAGTAACAATTTGCTAATACACTATGGCAGAGTTATGTTCTATTTTAAGGTCTTGGATGGAATGCATCTTCACTGCACAAAGAGTGAGGAGAAAATGAGCTGAGACCATGCTTGCCATGGCCTTTCTTTAGGTTGTTAAATCTCCTGCTGAGAAAACACAGGAAATATTAATATTCTGACAGGAACTGTCAAGGTTCACATGGCGGTCTCATGCCAAGCAGGCTTAGTAATACTTGAAGGAAAATAATCCTAAACAAGCTGGAGAAAAATCTGAGCATAAAATTGTTACCATTTTAAGGTCTTTCTTTTAATATTGAAAAAATAATACACTTATTAGCAGCTAAGATGATAATACCCAATCTTTTTGGCTAAAGCATATTGCCAATAATTGACTAACTATACCACTAACTTTCATTTCTACCAAGTAGTATATAAACACATTTAAACACATGTATATGACACATATAGAATTCTTATTTTACAAATTTAAAAATAGATCTTGATCAGAAATAGCTGCTGGTAGATATTGTTACATTATGTCTATAGATTCCTTTTTCCTCCCATCATATATCAGTACTACAAATGACCAAATACACACTGACATTAAAGGTACTTTGTTGTTGGCAACAGCCATCATTTAGACTTCTAATTCTTTGATTATTTCCTGGTAGCTTTAAAATGCAAAAATTACTTCTTGCCTAATACATGCAAATACTCATCCAAAAACGTTTTATTCTCAGAAAGATCCTTAAACTTCATTCAAATGGTAATGTAATAAAACTATATACAAATCAATTAATTATATGTATGGCATTAATTTTATCTTCATCTGTACCACATGTTCTTAGTCTAAGCTACCAGCATCCCTTCTCTTATCTATTGAAATACCTACTAACCAATTTTCCACATCAACTGTTGCTTCCTCTTTGATCACTTACCATGTGGCATACTGAGCAACCATTTCAAAAAACATATTTGACCTTGACATTCTCTGCTGAGACCACACTTTGTCTTTCCATCACTCTTGACAAAGACCTACAGGGCTCTGTGTGCCCCAGCCCCTGCCCACATCCCCAGATCTCTGTGGTCGGTGTCATGCAGCTTCTTTCCTCCCCTCCTGTAAGTGAGGCTCATACCCCTAGTAGGTCTTTATCAACTTGTTCACATTGTTTGGAGCCCTCTTTCCCCTTCTCTCTGTCCTTAGTTAACTCCTAACTCATCCCTCAAGGGAGTATTTCTTACTCTTGGGTCAGATCTCCTGTAAGCCATGGTCAGCTCACATACCTTTCCCTCCATAGAACTTATCACTATGGACTACCACACCATGGGAAGAACATGCACAAAACAGATGCATTCAAGTCTTCCCTGACATTTAATTGGGGAAGACACTGCATGTGCTGGAGTAATAAACTCCCAGCACATTTTCAAATAAGTGGACATGCACAGGCATATATTAAGAGGGAAAAAGAGGTTGAGAGAAAGACAAGTGCAAAACTGACACCTTCTTAATAGATGACACATTTTTAAGAACTTAAACTATACACTCATGTTTGCACTGAAATACAGATGGTGTTTATCAGTGCATTAGCAGGGAATGTATGTGATTATGATTATGCATCTTCTTTCATATTTGTTTAAAAGTCAGCATGCTGCTGCTGCTGCTGCTAAATCGCTTCAGTCGTGTCTGATTCTGTGCGACCCCATAGACGGCAGCCCACCAGGCTCCCCCGTCCCTGGGATTCTTCAGGCAAGAACACTGGAGTGGGTTGCCATTTCCTTCTCCAAGGCATGAAAGTGAAAAGTGAAAGTGAAGTCGCTCAGTCGTGTCCGACTTAGCAACCCCATGGACTGCAGCCTACCAGGCTTCTCAGTCCATGGGATCTTCCAGGCAAAAGTACTGGAGTGGGGTGCCATTGCCTTTTCCGAAAAATCAGCATAGTTCATCCTAATTATTCTCAGGTTCCATATTTGCATGTTCATCCACTTGCTAAAACTTATTTTAACCCCCAAGTTGATATTCACTGCACTTTCAAGTCATTTCCAGACGTGTGCAAAGCTGCAAGAAAACTGAGTTGCCCAACACTCCTGTTGCCAGCTGAAGTGGAACAAGCAGGCTGCCTGTTTGTTTCAACTCTCATTCAGAGACCAGCAGAGGATGGAAACTGTAGGAGGAGGTGCAGTGCAAGAAGCTCTTGTCCTGGGGCCAGTTGGACGGGTTCTACTCTCAATTTGGACTCTTTATTAGTTGGACAGCCTCAGGTGAGCATCTTAACACTTGTGGATATGCATTCTTCTTTTGTTGAAGTCGAAAATAGACTCCCCAAGAATGAGTTGAGTTGAGTTATGATTTAATCTGAGACTTAAGGTTTAAGGTTATAATATCTGTGTCTGGTTTGTGTGTATGTGTGCACACACACACACACACACACACCCCTATCTCTCACCAGGAGCAATTATTTAATATTTGCTAATTTAATGTTCTTGGCAACTTTCTGGAACACAACTAACATGAATAATGAGAATCAACTGTTTATTAAAAATGAAATGTAATTTCAAATTTATGGGCCTTTGAAACAAGAAGTCCATAGACCACAGGTCGAAAATTGATGACCTGAAATAATGTTTTTAATCTTAACATGAAAAAATTTATACTCAGAGGGTTTAAAACAGTTTTCTTAAATAGCACAACTATTCATTGAGATAAATAATATCTAGAACTCAGATATGCTAGTTCTTTCAGAGTACTAAACTTTTCACAAATTATCCAAAATGGAAGCTGATACTAAAATATAAGGACCAGCATTTGAAAAAAAGTTGTCTCTAGTAGTGGGAGTTTTAGTTTCTCATTATCTCAAAATCTTGTTTGTTCTCATACCAAAAATACATAATAGTATCTCCCCTGAAAAGTTATTATCATGAGGGTCAAATAAAGGGATGATTTTACAATTTAATTGAAATCTATAAATGGCAATGGAGAAAGTCTTAGATAAGTTTATATGCTTTATATATATATGCTGCTGTATATGTCTCTGATTAAAAACAAACAGAAAAAAATTTGGATTTGAAACAATTTAAAAATTTCCAACTCATCTTGCAAGATTATCCGGCCTGACAAGTTATTCTCACAAAGAAATAGGCATTATGATCAAAATATTAAAATTTAATATAGGGTTAAGTTGGTTATTTAATTGCAAAGTGACTATTCACCAACGTTTATCTAATTTTAAAAAGCTATTAAGAAAATGGTCTTCTAATGAAAAACTAAATCACTTTTGACCAATTCCTCCCCATCATGGTACTTGACATAAGAAATTTTACAGCCCAGATTTTTGCTATAGATTTGTCTCCACATCTGTAATCTTGAGCCAAGTACATGGCTGCCTGTAATAAAGATGATGTTTCCCAGCTTCCCTTGCAGCTAATTGTAACCTCATAGCAGAGTTATGGCTGGGTTTGAATAGAAGTATAATGTGACAGCTTCTGAGAAATCTACTTAAAAGAGAACTAACACAGATTCTTGGCCCCTTCTCCTCTCCTCCTAACCTCTTTGAAAGTAGACTATGGAGATAATGACAAGCATCACCACATGGCTCAATGATAAAGAATCCACCTGCAATGCAGGAGACACAGATTTGATCTTTGAGTTGGGAAGATCCCCTGCAGGAAGAAATGACAGTCCACTCTAGTCCATAAGGTTGTAAAGAGTTGGATATGACTGAGCAAATGAGCACACACCTATGACCAGCTTCACGGCCATTGAGACAGTGTGATCTCATAGGACCTGGTACACAGAAGTATCTCACACTTGATTAATTGGCCTACTATAGCCCTCCAGAAGGTCTGAATTTCACATGTGAGCATGTGTTGTGTAAATGAGGGGCTTCCTTGGTGACTCAGATCACAAATAATCTGCCTGTAATATAGGAGAACCAGGTTCGATCCCTGGGTTGGTAAGATCTCCTGGAGATAGGAATGACAACCCACTCCAATATTCTTGCCAGGAGAATTCTATGGACAGAGGAGCCTGATGGGCTACAATCCATTGGGTCACAAAGAGTCAGACACTATTGAGCAAATAATACTTTGTAACTGAAGTGCAGAACATATATGCAGTATGTGTTTCAGATGTTTATTATTTCTTTATGTACAGCATTCTCAATGCCTCATGAAGTAAGAATCCCAGTGGACAATATGTGGGAGTTCAGCAAGATGCAAAGTGAATACAAGGTAAACATGTTACCTGTTTGACTAAGAAGTGAATGCTCTCAGTTCTAAGAGACTATGCTTTGTGTTTGAAGAAAAACTTGCTTCTGATTTAGAAACAAGGCAATTGATATTCAAACACAAAGGATAGGCACCCCTATCATATCCTTTCTTATTCGTATCCTTAATTTTTTAGATTAGTCAACCACTTATGCCAAAAATGATGACTGGGAAGGAACAGGAAAGATAAGGCAATCTATAGTTGTTTGTCTTTTCACTTTTCCTTTACTCATCAGTAAGGTGAAGGTACAGAGTGGTGGTAGATTGTGCACATGTTAAAGAAACAAACAAAAAAAAAACTAAAAACATTTGAGTTAGTTTCATGTACTGTTTTCATAATTCTGGATGTATGAGGTATGAAATATGAATTGTGTATTTGGCTATTGCATATATGAATTAAATGCTTTTATATTTGAATCTAAAACTAGCATCATACAATATAAAGGTAAATGATAAAATTCATGCTAATAATAAAAAATTTCAACTTTTCTTAGAATAGCATTAATAATAATTTTTAAAATACCCTAATAAGCTGAGAAACTGCAGAAGAAATAAGTGCCTTTATATATTTTAGTACCTTTAACAATATATTTTTCCTGTTTTTTTAAAAGAGTCCCATATTTTTATTTTCTTTTGTGCCCTGGGAATATTTATAGCCAGTTATATAGAGGTGATGGCTAAAAATTATTCTTGGTCCATGAGATTGGGGTCCAAACACTAGCATTCTCAGATGGAAATCTGGAAGCAGGCTGGGTTCCATATGACTGCTAAGAATTATAAACCAGCCATAGACTGTTCACATCCAGATTTTCCAGAATGAGAAATAAACTTCTATCATGTTTAACCAACCATGTAGGGGAGGTTCTGTTATTTGGTAATTCATACAAGCACTGGATTGAAGAAAAGGAGTTTTAAAAGGAGCACATTTCACTGTCATTACAGACACTATCCTGCAGTTAAGACATAAGGAGATATTTTTTCAGAAAAAACAAGCAGTCACAGAGATGAGTAAGCAGGTTCATAATGAGACTTATGTGACTAACTGATTAACTATCTTGAATCTGTACAAATTCTGCTGTATGTTCATTTATTTTTTGACTTACAAAATCCCAACAGCCCTAGACAAAATGGTTTATTTTGATCTTTAGAAGCATTTTTTGTTTGTATGATTTGAATATATTCATAAAGACAATGAAAATAAAGTAACAATAATAGGAATCAATCCATCTCTCATGAAATTAACAATTGAACTCAATGTTTGCTTTAGCGATAATGACGTGAGTAGGGAGGTCAGCACTGACATTTCTTGAGTTCCTGCTATGTGCAGGTCTTTGGCTGTGCTTTATAGGCATCATCACTTTTACTCTCACATAAGCACTGTGAGGGTAAATAAAATTACCATCTTACCAGAAAGCACTAGCTCAGTGAAGTGGCTTTAGTTGCCCAAGGCGGTATTGCCAGGATATATTTAAATCTAAGTATTTTGGTTATGGTTAAAAAAAAAAAAAAAAAAGGAGCTTTGAAAGCACACTGTCATCCAGGCAGAGAGAGTGGCATTAATCATTTGTGGAAGAACTTGTGAAGTCTTAGATTAATTGAGTTTGTGAGGACTAAAAAGGTCTTGCTATTCCATCTACAACTTTAATCAAGTTTCAATATGCACTACCGACCCTAGGAACTAGTAAGTTTCACATGAAGCCAATGGAAAAAGAGATCATGAAGACAGATGGAGCATTTGGATCCATGCACGATTATTGCCTTATGTTCTTTTATATGATCCTTGTAAAAAATAGGTCAGCTTAGCTGTCTTACTCAGATGAAAATGTAATAAATGTTTACACAATTCATCACTTAAAGAATCTAAATTTAATTTCCTACTTGGACTCCTGTCTGTAATAAAAATATGGAAGAAACAGCCTGTGTTATTTACCTCTTGAGAATGACAAGTTATAAAGTGGGATCTTTGAGATAGTAAGCATGGATGTTTCCATAGCTTTCTGTTCAAATCAGTGCAGCTGTCATAGTCATCAGTATAAACTGATTTGACCACATGATCCACCTTATCTATTTGTCAACCAACTTCATTTGTGAAGGTCATGAAAATCACCCAGTTTGTCATTACAATATCTACTTACAGAAACATTCTTTTTATCAGGTCTTGTTAAAATGACATTTAATTGACCTTTACAGGGACAGCAAGGTTTGAAGATTGGTAACTATAATTGAAACTTTTTTTTTAAATGAAAGAGAATATTAGAATCAGAGGTTTCCTAGTAAAATATTGAATTACTTAAAACATCATTCATTGACAACATGTTATGAATTTTGAGGGTTTCATACCTTTCAGAGGCCCTTATCCATTTCCTGCTTACTGAAATGTCAATGTTTAAGATTTATTCTTGTTCTTTACTATGCTTTAACTTTTATCTATAAAATCCATCCTTGAATATTAAGATATTTATATTCAAATGTAACTCATTTTGTTAAAAGGCTCTCCTTTGGAAGAGCTGAATATAGAATGCTCTGGTAATGAATGGTTTGATTAAAAGGTAGAAAGAAAATTTAGAAAGCATATTCAAAAGCAGAGACATTACTTTGCCAACAAAGGTCCCTCTGGTCAAGGCTATGGTTTTTCCTGTGTCATGTATGGATGTGAGAGTTGGACCGTGGAGAAGGCTGAGCGCCGAAGAATTGATGCTTTTGAACTGTGGTGTTGGAAAAGACTCTTGAGAGTCCCTTGGACTGCAAGGTGATCCAACCAGTCCATTCTGAAGGAGATCAGCCCTGGGATTTCTTGGGAAGGAATGATGCTAAAGCTGAAACTCCAGTACGTTGGCCACCTCATGTGAAGAGTTGACTCATTGGAAAAGACTCTGATGCTGGGAGGGATTGGGGGCAGGAGGAGAAGGGGACGCCAGAGGATGAGATGGCTGGATGGCATCACTGACTCAATGGACATGAGTCTGGGTGAACTCCTGGAGTTGGTGATGGACAGGGAGGCCTGGCGTGCTGCGATTCATGGGGTCACAAAGAGCCGGACACGACTGAATGACTGATCTGATCTGATGTAGAATAAACAGAAAAGTAATTGATGAAGAATTTTTGAATAATGTTAATGGCAGAATTTGTCTCACCACTATTACTAGAGATTCTTTGCTTCCTTTTAATGGGGAAAGAAAACAAATCCTAGTAGATATTCACTTTATTTTGTCTTATTTTTTTTAAACAAATTTAATGCCCTGAAAGTATAGGAGAACTGACAACTTTGTGGACAAAATGTGATTACAAGTTTTCCTTATGTTGAGACACATTTTTGATGTGACAAATATACACATTAACAGTTAAATGTATGTTATGTTTTAATCTTTAGCTGAGATTTGCTTAAAAAAGAAGAAAACTAAATATTAGTTACACAGTGGACACGAAAAAGAAAAAAATTGTTTGTGGAGGTAGATATTTAATCATTATGACTTTAGAGGAGACAGGCAAAATGGTTGTTGCCTAGTTTTTTCCCTGAAGGAGTTCTGACTGAATAAAGGTTACTGAGTGTAACTTTATTTCTTTTTTTTTTTTTCTTTTTATAATGTGTCACTTGCTCTATTTTGAGGCTTTGTGCTGCTGTTTAAAGGGATAATTTCCTCAAATGTTTTGTGACACATTTTTGTTCACAAATCCCATTCATCTTTTTGTTATGTTCACTAATGGCCCCTCTGGCTACTGACAAAACCAGAGAGTTTTTGCAATGGTGTTTCCAAAGTGTCCCCTGCGCCTGGGTCTAAGTAATTGCCTTGGACACTACTCTGCATCTTCAGCATCCAAACTAGAACTGGAACTTCAGCCTGCAAGCCTGTTCACCCAGTTTTCCGGAGAGGCGGGAGAATGGCAGAGAACCCTAGCTGGTCCAAGACACTCCCAGGCCATCACCAGACCAGAGCCCGAAGCTCCACTCCTTGTGTATTCTCATGGTGATATTAGAGCTCCCAAGAATCCCACCCACTTGTTCTAACCCTGCTCTAATTTTCACCACTATTTGTGATTGGCTAAGCTTTTATCTAGTTTTATTGACCTACATAGTTGATTTTCTGTGTACCTCTCTTTTCTCTGTGTCTCTCTTTTTTCTTTTTCTTTCTTTGTAATTATTCTTGCTATCAGTGGAGTGACTCATTCTACAAGTCTTTTCTATCATTTTTGTTGTTGTCGTTTAGTCACTAAGTTGTGTCCAACACTTCTGTGACCCGATGGACTGCAGTTTGCAGGCTCCTCTGTCCCTGGAATTTCCCAGAGAGGAATCCTGGAGTCGGTTGTCATTTCCTTCTCCAAGGGATCTTCGTGACCCAGGGATCAAACCCTTTTTTCTGCACTGGCAGGAGGATTATTTACCACTGAGCCACCAGGGAAGTCCCTATCATTTACTGTGCTTTTAAGTAGAAAGGACAATTGATGTTGGTGCACTTATGCTCCCAGCTGGCACCAGTGGAAAGGAACCTGCCTCCCAATGCAGGAGACATAAGACACACAGGTTCGATCCCTGGGTTGGGAAGATCCCCTGGAGAAGGGCATGGCAACTCGCTCCAGTATTCTTTTCTGGAGAATCCCAAGGACAGCAGAGCCTGGCAGGCTACAGTCCACAGGGTCACAAAGAGTTGGACACAACTGAAATGACTTAGCACACAAGCACTTATGCTCAGATCATTATCTCTATGGTAATTTCAAAACAAAAAGTTAAAATCATGGAGGATATTCAAGGTTCCTTATAGTACCATGGTCTCATAGTTCAATTTTTATTCCTATTTGGTTTTATTGAGTCTTAATCCTCATTTCCAACTCTTCCTGAGTATATATTAAGGCTAGCAAACAGTTATTGAGAACAAGTAAGTTTAAGACATCTTTATTCCTTCTCATATCTCCATAGAACATTTTCACAACATATTACATGGAGAGGAAAAATTTCATTTTGAATATAGTTAATTCTAATATGATTTTGAATACAAATTCTTATGTCCCTTTATTAAATTGTAAATAAGACTAATTTTTAAAAGAAATATAATCTCCCTTAATCTCAAAAGAATGAACTCTTGTATGCTCTCTAAACTGAAGAGCTGCTTCAGTACCGGCACCTTCTTGCTTTAGATTTGTTCTTAGCCATTGTTGCTGTTCTTCACTCACTCAGTCATGTCTGACTTTTGGTGACCCCATGGACTGCAGCACACCAGGCTTCCCTGTCCTTTACCCATCTCCCAGAGCTTTCTCAGACTCTTGTCTCTTGGGTCAGTGATGCCATCCAATCATCTTGTCCTCTGTCATCCTCTTCTCCTCCTCAGTCTTTCCTGGCATCAGGGTCTTTTCTAATGAGTCGGCTGTTTGCATTAGGTAGCCAAAGTTTTGGAGCTCTTAGCCATAGGTACACTATTTCTATTTTGTTCTCAGGATTAGCACAGTGTTTTTCATACAGTAGGCTCTCTTTAAGTGTATCTGAAAGAGTAGATAGTATACCAACAAAAGAAAAGAAAGGGAGAGGGAAGATTAACCTTTCCCAGAAATCTAACTTACAAAAGTGATCGTCTTATTCTTTTATGCCTTGTAAAACAAAGAAACCTGTAATTTTCACATGAATAATTTTGCCCTATTACAACAAATTATATGATTATTTTCAACTGGCCTGATTTCAGATGCATAAAAACTTGCTTCAAGTTTTCATTAGAGAAATAAAATAGAAACAAAAGCTATAACAACATTTATTGCCAAAAGTATTTATTTAGTACTTCTCTGTAAAACACTGAGGAAGTGGTTGCTATGATTCTTTTACTCAATAAACCTGTAATCTAGTGAATTAAGAGTAAATAAGGAATTAGTGGTTTATTATGCATCTTTGGAATTTGTATAAGAACTAGCTTCAATTACACAGCTTAATCATGTGTTTCCCTGTTTACTCAGGGACATTCCTTTTAAACAATAATAGTGTCCAGACAATGATCATGAGTCATGATGGTGACCTTGAGTATTGGCCAACTAGAGGCATTTGTACCTGGGACAATTAACTGAATCAATTAAAGGAAGGACAGGAGAGGTCAATCAGGCATTATTTTACTTAACCTCTTTTTAGCTTAATCCACAGTGTATGTGGAAGCTTTCTATGATCTCCAAAATGTGCAGATTAAGCAGTTCAAAGTGTGAAATTTCCACACATGTGTAAGTTTAAAGGTAAACAGACTTGTTTAAAATTTATTTTTATTTTTTACTAATGGTCTTTATTTATATCTCTAGTATTTACCAGGACTGAGTGTAAATGAAGGAGATTCATAAACCCTTTGTTTGACTTCCCTAGTTTCATTATAATCTTCCTCTGAAATGTGAAAGTTCTATTTTATGAATTAAAACATTTACTGTCAGTAAAACTGACTGTTACGTTGTAAGAGTGATATAAAATTTCAAAAAAGTTATATAATTTTTAAAATGTCATAAAGATATAGTTTTCTTTGGCTTCTAGACCTACATATATCACACATTTCCCCTAAAATTAGAAGCAAAAAAAAGTTTAAAAAAAAAGGTCATTCTATTAACAAAACAATCCAATTTTAGCCAAGCAAGGTAGAACTGAATCTATGTCAGAAGTTCTCATCTATCATGTAAAATTTTGTTCCATTTCAAAACTTAACTATATAAATGCTGACTTTTATTTCATAAAAAGGAATAAATCAGAGTGCCTTAGTGGAGAAAAAGTATGAGGACAAAGAGGAAGTTTGGCAAAACATAGAAGTTTTCCACTTCCATGTACCTCTCTTGCTTCAGTATATTTTATCTTACTCTCTAGGCATCGATTGTACAATATACTCTTTCATGTTCTTTCTTTGAGTTCTTGGTTTTTCTCCTTTTTCTGTTTATTGTACCTTAATTAGCATATAAGTAAAGTGAAATAGAAATTAAAATTACCTAAATTCATGGTTTCTGAGCAGCTGTATTGAATTATTTAACATGATATTTGAGAGCATTTTGGTAAAGTAATATTAGCCTAGTCTAACACAGAGTCTAGTGTTGAGATTAAGAACAAAGGATTTCACAGAACTAGAAGAAATCGTTTTGAAACTTTGCATGGAAACACAAAATGCCTCGAATAGCCAAAACTGTCTTGGAAGAACAGAGCTGGAGGAATCACACTCTTTGCTTCAGACTATGCTACAAAGCTACAGCAATCAAAACAGTATGGTATAGATGAATAGAAATAAACTCACACAATTATGTTCAGTTAATCAGCAACAAAGGAGGCAAGAATATACAATGGAGAAAAGACAGCAGTGCTGGGAAAATTGTACAGCTCCATGCAAAAGAGTGAAAAGACAACACTCTGTAACACTGTATATGAAAGTAATTCAAATTAGATTAAAGGCACAAATGTAATGACAGTGAAAGTCACTCAGTCATGTCCAACTGTGACCTTAGGGACTGTAACCTGCCAGGCTTCCCTGTCTATGGAATGTAATACTGGAAGCCATATAACTCCTAGAGTAAAACATAGAACACTCTTTAACATAAATCACAGCAAGTTTGTTTTTTTTTTTTTTATCTGTGTCCCAAAACAAAGGAAAGTAAAAGCAAAAAATAAATGGGACCTAATTAAATTTAAAAGCTTTGCACAGCAAATAAAACCATGGACAAAATAAGACAACCTACAGAGTGGGAGAAAATATTTGAAGATCTTACAACTGATAAGGGGTTAACATCCAACATACATAAAGAGCTCAGACAACTCACCACCGAAAGAACAAAACAACAACAACCCAATCAAAAGTGTGCAGAGGAACTAAACAGAAATTTTTCTAAAGAGCAAATGCAGATGACTGGCACATAAAAAGATGCTTAACATCACTAATCATCAGAGAAATGCAAATCAAAACCACAATGAAATATTACCTCACCCCTGCCAGGATAGCTGTCAAAAACAACACAATTGTCAGATGTTGGCAAGGATATAGAGAAAAGGAAACATTTTTAGACTGAATTTAAATTGGTGCAGCTATTGTGAAAGAGAGTTTGGAGACTTCTCAAACTACTAAAACTGGAACTGCCAAATGACCCTCTACTCCTAGTTATATATTTGAAAAAACTGAAACACTAATTTGAAATGATACAGGCATCCCAATGTTCGCAGCAGCATTAGTTACAATAGCCAAGATGTGGAAACATCCTAAGTGTCCATGACTGTGCTGTGCCCAGATTCTTAGCTGTGTCCTACTCTTTGTGACTGCATGGACTATACACACCAGGCTCCCCTAACCATGGAATTTCCCAGGCAAGAACACTGGAGTAAGTTACCATTTCCTTCTCCAGGTGATCTTCCCAACCCAGGGACTCAATGCATGTCTCCTGCACTGGCAGGCAAGTTTTTAACACTGAGCTACCTGGGAAGCCCAAGTGTCCATCACAGATGAATGGATAAAGAACCTGTGATATACACAATGGGATACTACTCAGACATAAAAAGAATGAAATTTTGCCATGTGTTGCAACACAGATGGAGTTGGAGTGCATTAAGCAAATTGAAATCAGTCTGACAGATATTGTATGATATCACTTATACGTGGAATCTAAAAACTAAATAATGTAACAAAAAAGTAGATTCATAAACATAGAGAACAATGAAGAGATTAAGGTGGACGGGATATATAAAGGCAAGGGGTGAAGAGGTACATATTATTAGGTATAAAATATGCTCAAACTCATGTCCATTGAGTCAGTGATGCCATCCAACCATCTCATCCTCTGTCATCCCCTTCTTCTACCTTCAATCTTTCCCAGCATCAGAGTCTTTTCTAATGAGTCAGCATTTCACATCAGATGGCCAAAGGATTGGAGCTTCAACATCAGTCCTTCCAATGAATATTCAGGATTGATTTCCTCTAGGATTCACTGGTTTGATCTCCTTGCATTCCAAGGGACTCTCAGGAGTCTTCTCCAACACCACAGTTCAAAAGCATCAATTCTTTGGCATTCAGCCTTCTTTATGGTCCAACTCTCACATCCATACCTGACTATTGGAAAAACTGTAGTTTTGACTATACGGACCTTTGTTGGCAAAGTCTGTCTGTCTGTTCATTCACTGTCATGTCCGACTCTTTGCGACTCCATGGACTTCAGCACACCAGGCTTCCCTATCCATCACCAACTCCCAGAGCCTACTCAAAACTTATGTCCATCGCATCAGTGATGCCATCCAACTATCTCATCCTTTGCCTTCAATCATCCCCAGCATCATTGCCTTCAATCCCTTCTCCTCTTGCCTTCAATCATTCCCAGCATCAGGGTCTTTTCCAATGAGTTGGTTCTTTGCATCAGGTGTTTTGCATTGTAGTTTCAGCTTTAGCATCAGTCCTTCCAATGAATATTCAGGACTGATTTCCTTTAGGATTGACAGGCCTTAAAGGCCTGCTTCACGGAGAAGGCAATAGCAACCCACTCCAGTACTCTTGCCTGGAAAATCCCATGGACGGAGGAGCCTGGTAGGCTGTAGTCCATAGGGTCACGAAGAGTCGGACACTTACTGAGCGACTTCACTTTCACTTTCATGCATTGGAGAAGGAAATGGCAACCCACTCCAGTGTTCTTGCCTGGAGAATCCCAGGGACGGTGGAGCCTGGTGGGCTGCCATCTGTGGGGTTGCACAGAGTCGGACACGACTGAAGCAACTTAGCAGTAGCAGTTAGCAAAGGCCTGCTTCACAAATAGCCAGCCCTAAAAGGATCCCCTGGCAAATGGATTTTCTGTTTCCAAGCAGATCTAAGTGGCAGATGGGGCCCAGCTACCCAAGGAGAGAGCCATTCCCCTCCCCACCTGCAAGGCTCACTATTGTTCAGTCCTTCAACATCGTCATTCCCCAGCCAGCATAGCCTCAGCAAAGCCTTGTTGGCAAAGTAATGTCTCTGCTTTTTAATACGCTGTCTTGGTTTGTCATAGCTTTTCTTCCAAGGAACAAGCGTCTTTCAATTTCATGGCTGCAGTCACCATCTGAAGTGATTTTGGAGCCCAAGAAAATAAAGTCTGTCACTGTTTCCATTGTTTCCCCATCTATTTGCCATGAAATGATGGGACCAGATGCCATGATCTTATTTTTTTGTATGCTGAGTTTTAAGCTAGCTTTTTCACTCTCCTATTTTACCTTCATCAAGAGGCTTTTTAGTTCCTCTTCAGTTTCTGCTTAAAAGTGGTATCATCTGCATATCTGAGGCTATTAATATTTCTCCCAGAAATCTTGATTCTGGCTTATGCTTCATCCAGCCTGGCATTTCACTTGATGTACTCTGCATATAAGTTAATTAAGCAGGGTGACAATATACAGCCTTGACGTACTCTTTTCCAGTTTGGGGCCAGTCCATTGTTCTGTGTCCAGTTATAACTGTTGCATCTTGACCTGCATGCAGGTTTCTCAGGATGCAGGTAAAATTGTCTGGTATTCCCATCTCTTTAAGAATTTAGAGTTCCAAAATTCCCATATCTTTAAGAATTTAGAGATCCAAACTGATCATGTGGATCACAGCCTTGTCTAACTCAATGAAACTGTGAAGCCATGCTGTGTAGGGCCACCCAAGATGGATGGGACATGGTGGAGAGTTCTGACAAAATGTGGTCCACTGGAGAAGGGAATGGCAAACCACTTCAGCATTCTTGACCTGAGAGCCCCATGAACATCATGAAAAATCCTGTGGGGAAAGAGTCAAACAAAAGGACTCTGGAAACATTCTACTTGAATCTGAATCCTGACCTCAGCTTTTTGAATTTTGTCAATGTGTGAAGATAACTTACCTTTCCCAAATTTCTATTTCTTCTTTTGAATAAAAACAACAACATTTCCTAGTTTGTGTCATCAATGTGGGGATCTAAACATGTATTATCATATACCAAGATAGTCCTTAGTGTGTAACCAAATAAAAACTCAATGAATATCAGCAATTTTTACAATTTCCATTATATATATGTATACACACACACATACACAATGTATGTTATGCAATGAGTATAACATGCAATATAAGGACTTCACAATAGCTCAAAGAGTAAAGAAACTGCCTGTGATGTAGG
The DNA here is from genome assembly GCF_029378745.1 of Bos indicus. Taxonomy (NCBI): domain Eukaryota; kingdom Metazoa; phylum Chordata; class Mammalia; order Artiodactyla; family Bovidae; genus Bos; species Bos indicus. The sequence continues at coordinate 31,620,071 of NC_091776.1, read as the reverse complement.
AGACCAGCGTTCTATCCCTGGGTCAGGAAGATCCTCTGGAGAAGGGAATGGCAATCCACTCTAATATTCTTGCCTGGAGAATTCCATGGATAGAGAAGCCTGGCAGGCTATAGTTCGTGGGGTCACAAAGAGTCAGACACTACTGAGCGACTAACACATACATACAATAACTTGAAGATGTTCATATGAGTACACAGATATATGCGAACACACACATTTTTAAGATATTCAAGGGTTTCAAAAATATTTGAATAAATATTTTCAATTTAAGCTGTAATCATTGGTTATAAGCACCAAGAGCCCTATTTTAGTCTGGGAAGTAGACCATACCTGCCATTACAAAGTTTTTATACAAGTAGAAACTAATTATTTTAGAATGTGACCCTCTGTAGTTTACCTGGAAATACTAATTCCTTCTCCTATCAGTCATTATTCCCTATCTTGCTTCTTTTGACCTTGTTTCCTGCCTCAAAATTCAAATTAATCTTGTCTTTGTGTTCATTTCAACTTGACAGTTTTTCTTTTCCCATTTGACTTGATTTGAAGCTTTGGAGCCTGGTTTAGATTTCTCTCTGAGTAAGACCACTGTCCGTTGGTCTATACAAAAATGCTAATTGGAATTTGTTGTACTGCCATTAGCCCCATCTGTCACACTGATCTGATAAATCTGGTTTCCAGATTTGGATGAACCCTGATAGTTCATCCTGCTGCAGCCCATGCATTAAGATGAGTTTACATCAGTCTTTGCACACATTGCATATGCAGATATGTGTGCACATCACCACAGATTAAAGTGGAACTTTGTCAAATGTCACACTGTGACTGTTTACTCATGATTCCTTTCTGGTCCTAATACGGATCTGAAAAGTAAGGGTGTTTACTTTCATCAGAATTAATGATGAATAAAACAATGTTAATCTTTAAAGGATTATACAATCACCAGTTTAGCACGTTGGTAAACTATTACTATTTTGGAAATGAGACAGTCTATTTGTTTTTGTTTCTCCCCCATGGAAATTAATCATCATCCAGACTACACATAGAATGTAGACTGTCATATTCGACCATAGTTCAGTTTGAACAAAGTATTCTACAAGTGAAAATCAATGTTATATAATAAAATCTTAGGTAGGAAGGGGGTTAGATATAATAATTTGCAGATAAAGAATCAGAGTCCATGGGAGATTAGCTAACTTTGTCACAATTAATCACATAATAAGTGTTGAATCATTGTCTCAAATTTGGTCCTTGTTAATCCCTAGTCTGGAAAGCTTTCTCTAGTGTGCTCATTCAAGTGGAAGAGACGAAGAATGTATCTTGTTTTCTGTGATTATGAAAGGTGAGTAGCGTATTTTTATAGGGAACACAAAGTCTAAGGGCTTGTTTTTGTTGTTTGAGTTGGACTTGTTTTGTTTTTAAATGTTTAGTGTTTACATAATGCAGACTATGTATAAGTAAATGCCAGCAACATAATGTGAGCTTTAATTTTAAAGTGACTGTAATAACAACCCAGTCATCTCCTAAAAAATTTCCTTTCTTTCTTTTGGTTTTTGAAAAAAATATTGCTCACCAGATAGATACATGATGAAATAATAATTTAGTAACTGTTTCAACAGAAGAATAGAATTAACTAATTTGAAAACATTTGAGGAGACTGTGCCTGGAAGTGAATGGGCTCCTAAGGCTTGGCCAGGTCCTTAATTGAACCTTCAAGAAGTTCATGCAACAAGTGGTTTCACCCAGAATGTCCAGCTGCCTAATGATAACTAGAGAAGTAGACCACCTGTGGCACAGGGCCTCACACATCTGTCACACTGCAATACTCCATCTGAAATTCATTTCTGAAAGGTTCCCCCTTTTGGTGTCCCTTACTCCCGATGGAAGCTTACCCAACTTGTTGGCATTTACTCTGGAGTTGAATTTCTCTCCAAAGTTTACTTCCCTTAACTCTGGGTTTTGTTTAGGTCTGATTCACTAGTTTGTACACAATGACAGCTTCTTCATGGAGGCATGTAACCAGATGGAACCCATTTTCCAGACATTCTCATTGACCTGGAATTCAAAGAACAGACATCACCCCCACCAAAAAAAAAAAAAAAAAACATGCCCCCCTGAGCCTGCACCACCTTTCCTGTGCTCTCATAGTCAGCTGCTTTGGCTGAGGTTCCTGAGATGAGTCCCAATAAACAGAACCTATCCAGGGGCACAGAATCTGGCCAACACATGGGGCATGCTTCCATCTCACATGAAAACTATTATACTTAGGGCTTTTTTCTCTTCTCTTCTTTCCAGGACGTTCTCTCCCTTTTCAGACCAACTGTACCTTCTCTTTCATACTTATGTTACAATAGAATCTATGATATTTGTAGACAGAGGGACTAACACAGAAACATTAATATAAAGAGAGGGCACTACTTCTGACCAAAATCTCACCACTCTCTGTTACTTTGAGAGAGAGGGGAAAAAACACACCCAAGGAAACATGAGTATTAATTGAAGACTTTAAATATGCTAGTTTCTGGGTCTGGTGCTATATACATATTTTATCTAACATCATCTTTCTGTTGGCTGTTACTCACTTTCCTATTACATAGAGTTAATTCAGCTTGAAAGTAGAAGTGTTAGTCACTCAGGTGTGTCCAACTCTATGTGACTGCATGGAGTATATATAGCCCACCAGGTCATCTGTCCATGGTAATTCCCAGGCAAGAGTATTGGAGTGGGTTGCCATTCCCTTCTCCAGGGAATCTTCCTGACTCAGGGACTGAACTCAGGTCTCCCACATTGCAGGCAGATTCTTTACCAACTGAGCCACCAGAGAAGCTTGAGAAAGTTTAAAAAGAATTTATTTAGCAAATGTTGTTTATATACAAATGTGCTTGTTGAGTATAATTATGACTTCCATTGCTTTATCATGCGTATTCGTCATTCCTCCATTACAGAAAAATAACCCTTATTCATTCTCGGTGTTCTCCCTCTATAAAAACAATCATAGTTAAGTTTATAACTTAACTTAATCAAACTTAAGTTTATATATAGCTCAGATATATATTTAACAAAATAGTTATTCATTGTCTGTATGTTTCACATTATACCTCCTTATCCCAGTGCTAAAGTGCTTCTTCCAGTTTACTCTGAGCTGTAATTTCTGGGGATAGTGAAATAAGACGTGCATCTCCAGCTAAATGTTTGTTATCCAAAGAGTTTAATATTTTTGGTTGGCCTCTTTAAAACTTTAAAAACAATGATGTGTAAGATTGCACAGTGATTCAAACATTTGGAACTGTTCCAAATCCAGGTGAACTTCAATCACTTTCTCCTTAATCCAAAACAGATGATTACATTGGCACATGTGAAATATGATGTATAGTTTAGTGCAAAAGAGCTAAAAGGGCTACGCAAATCATTATGATTTAAAACATGAAATTCTAACAGTATTTTACATATCATTCTCTATTTCAATATGAAAAATTATTGTAATACATTATTTTAAAAATGAAGACCACCAGAACATTAAAAAAAAAAAAAAATTAAATCCATCCTTCTTGGGTCTGTTTACCTGGCAGTCAAGGAAAGACTGACAATGAAGAAGTTATTTAAAGAAAATCAAAGATTTTTAAGTACCAGAAATGGGAAGGGAATTTCATGGTGGTTATGCTAACTCATCACTGAAAGCCAGTTCTCTAGATAATATGAAATGTGTCCATCATACATATACACTAAGTTAAAATCCCCAGTTTTCATTGATTAGAAAAGTGTCTTCAGTCACATCCAGTAAGGGGATGGCAAACTGAGTGATTTGAATTTCATGGTCCTTGATAACCTTCAGATGACTAAGCAATTATGAGAAATAGTGTATCTGGGCTTTATGGCTTCTATATGAATATGGCTGTCAGCAGAAAATATGTCTTTCATAATAGGCATTTTTATCCTTTAATATCTTGAGATATTCAAAAAACTATTAATGATATATATCAAGAAGATTATAAAATGATTAAAAATACAAAATAGTGAATTTTCCAATGTAATGTATTACAAAGAAAAACTTAATTCCACAATATATTATTTTTATTACTATTACCAATGTTGATGCATTGCTAATTATTGTTACTAACCTTATAAATTTGGCGAAGGAAATGGCAACGCACTCCAGTATTCTTGCCTGGAGAATCCCACGGACAAAGGAGCCTGGTGGGCTCAGTCCATGGGGTCGCAAAGAGTCAGACACGACTGAGCAACTAACACACAATCTTATAAATGAAAACACATAGAATTCCAGTCTTGTTCTAAAGAGTGGTAATCTTTGATTTTTTTTTTTTCAAGTTCTAAATCTAAAAGACATCAGAGAAGAAATTGTGCCATCTCTCTGCATTCTTCCTGGAGTGGGATAATAGTTTAAAAATTGAACCTTATAAGATATTGATGGCTTATAGAAGATAAATATGTCAGAACTATACTCTCAAATGCTGATAAAAATTAATACTGAAAGTATATATATAGTTTTTTAGTTATTACTTAAGAGAGTCTTCTTCATGAGCATCTACTGAGTACTCTGTTCCTATAATATTTACTTCTTTTAAAACACATTTTCTTCTCTATAATAATTTTCTCCACACCTATTTATTGACTAACATTCTCAAGGCTGAATATTGATCAGCTCAAGTTGCAGATTTACAACTTACAAGTGACTTACTTCACAAAATGGAACCCTCTGATGTAAAATATAGTAGTAATATTGAATGATTATCTCCCACTTACAAGTAATACCTAATCAAGATATAATATTAAAATGATATATGATACTCTTTCTTGAATTCTAGCTTTCATTAAGCTAATGATGTGCTATTATTTTAAACTTAGTATTTAAATTATAAATAGTATTTTAAATTTATTCAGACACTCTGCCAACAGTAGCTTTTCTTCTCTGTATATATCAAAACAGCTCTTTATGCCATTGTTCTCTTTAATTTTACTAAATGAAAAAAATGCTTTATGAGTGTGTTGGAGGAAGATTGTGGAGTAGGACATGCGCTCATCTTCTGTGAGAACTTCAAAATTACAACTAGCTGCTGAACAACTGTCTACAGGAGAATGTTGGATCCCACCATAAAAAGATACCCCACATCTAAGGGCAAAGGAGAAGGCCCAGCAAGATGGTAGGAAGGGCGAAATCAGGATTAGAATCAAACCCCATACCTGCCAGAGACACTTGAAGGGCTCAAACAAACCTTGCATGCACCAGGACCCAGAGCCTCCACAGAGACTGAGCCAGAACTGTGTGTGAGTGTCTCCTGTGGAGGTACAGTTCAGCAGTGGCCTGCCACGGGCGCAGGGCTCTGGGTGCAGCAGACTTGGGTATGGCATAAGCCTTCCTGGAGGAGGTCACCATTAATCCCACCATAAAGCCACCAGTGTAAGTAAGTGTAAGTGTCGGGGGACTTACACAGGTTGGGAAAACAGTCTCTTGGAGGGCACAAACAAAACCTTCTGCGCACCAAGACCCAGGAGAAAGGAGCTGTAACCCGCAAAAGAGACTGACCTGGACTTGACCATGAGTGCCCAGGAATCTCTGGCAGAGATGTGAGTTGGAAGTGGCCTGCTGCAGAGTCCCAGACACTCAGTGTAGCAGTGCATGCCTGGGACCTTTTGAAAGAGGTCACCGTTTTCCTCATTACCTCCACCATAGTTTGGCCTCAGGTCAAATGACAAGGAAGGAACACAGCCCACCCATCTACAGAAATTTGGATTAAAGATTTACTGAGCGTGGCCACACTCATCAGAACAAGACCCAGTTTCCTCCTCAGTCTCTCCCATCAAGAAGCTTCCATAAGCTTCTTACACTTATCCATCTGAGGGCCAAAGGATGAAAATCACAATCACAGAAAATTAACCAAACTCATGATATGGACCACTGCCTTGTCTAACCCAAAGAAACCATGAGCCATGCCATGGAGGGCCACTCAAGATGGACAGGTCATGGTGGAGAGTTCTGACAAAACATGGTCCACTGGAGAAGGGAATGGCAAACCACTTCAGTATTCATGCTTTGAGAAACCCATGAACAGTCAGTTCAGTCGCTCAGTCAGGTCTGACTCTTTGCAACCCCATGGACTACAGCATGCCAGGCCTCCCTGTCCATCAACAACTCCCAGAGTTTACTCAAACTCATGTCCATTGAGTCAGTGATACCTTCCAACCAGCTCATCCTCTGTGGTCCCCTACTCCTCCCGCCTTCAATCTTTCCCAGCATCAGGGTCTTTTCCAGTGAGTCAAATGTTCACATCAGGTTGCCAAGTATTGGAGTTTCAGCTTCAGCATCAGCCCTTCCAATGAATAATCAGGACTGATTTCCTTTAGGGTGGACTGGTTGGATCTCCTTGCAGTCCAAGGGACTCTCAAGAGTCTTCTCAAATACCAAAGTTCAAAAGCATCAATTCTTTGGTGCACAGCTTTCTTTATAGTACAGTTCTCACATCCATACATGACCACTGGAAAAACCATAGCCTTGATTAGACAGACCTTTGTTGGCAAAGTAATGCCTCTGCTTTTTAATATGCTGTCTAGGTTAGTGATAACTTTTCTTCCAAGGAGCAAATATCTTTTAATTTCATGGCTGTGGTCACCATCTGCAGTGATTTTGGAGTCCCCCAAAATAAAGTCTGTCACTGTTCCCCATCTATTTGCCATGAAGTGATGAAACCAGATGCCATGATCTTAGTTCTCTCATCTTAGTTTCCATGAACAGTATGAAAAGGCAAAAAGATAGGACACTGAAAGATGAAATTCTGACATCAATAGGTGCCCAATAGGCTACTCGAGATCAGTGGAGAAATAACTCCAGAAAGAAAGAAGAGACAGAGCCAAAGCAAAAACAACACCCAGTTGTGGATGTGACTGGTGAAGGAAGTAAAATCTGATGCTGTAAAGAACAATATTGCATAGGAACCTGGAATATTAAGGCTAAGAATCAAAGCAAATTGCAAGTGGTCAAACAGGAGATGGCAAGAGTGAACATTGACATTTTAGGAATCAGTGAACTAAAATGGACTGGAATGGGCAAATTTAACTCAGATAACCATTATACATACTACTGTGGGCAAGAACCCCTTAGAAAAAATGGAGTAGCCATCACAGTTAAAAAAGAGTCCAATATGCAGTACTTGGATACAATCTCAAAAACGACAGAGATCTGTTTGTTTAAAAGTCAAACCATTCAATACTTCAGTAATCCAAGTCTATGCCCCACCAGTAATGCTTAAGAAGCTGAAGTTGAATGGTTCTATGAAGACCTACAAGACCTTCTAGAACTAACACCCCAAAAAGATATCCTTTACATTATAGGGGACTGGAATGCAAAAATAGAAAGTCAAGAGATACCTGGAGTAACAGGCAAATTTGGCCTTGAAGTACAAAATGAAGGAGCTCCAAGGCTAACAGTTTTGCCAAGAGAATGCACTGGTCATAGCAAACACCCTCTGCCAAGAACACAAGCAAGGACTCGATACATGGACATCACCAGATGGTCAATACCAAAATCAGATTGGAAGGAGAAGCTCTCTACAGTCAACAGAAACAAGACTGGGAGCTGACGGTGGCTCAGATCATGAACTCCTTATTGCCGAATTCAGAATTAAATTGAAGAAAGTAGAGAAAACTACTAAACCATTCAGGTGTGACCTAAATCAAATCCCTTACGATTATACAGTAGAAGTGACAAATAGATACAAGGGATTAGATTTGATAGACAGAATGCCTGAAGAACTATGGATGGAGGTTCATGACATTGTACAGGAGGCAGTGATCAAGAACACCCCCAAGAAAAAGAAAGGCAAAATGGTTTTCTGAGGAGGCCTTACAAAGAGCTGAGAAAAGAAGAGAAGCTAAAGGCAAAGGAGAAAAGGAAGGATATACCCATTTGAATGCAGAGTTCCAAAGAATAGCGGGGAGAGATAAGAAAACCTCCTTCAGTGATCAATGAAGAGAAATAGAGGGAAACAGTAGAATGGAAAGATTAGAGATCTCATTAAGAAAATTAAATATACCAAGAGAACATTTCATGCAAAGATGGGCACAATAAAGGACAGACTAACAGAAGCAAAAGATATTAAAAAGAGGTGGCAAGAATACACAGAAGAATTATACAAAAAAGATCTTCATGACCCAGATAATCACTATGGTGTGATCACTCATGTAGAACCAGGCATTCTGGAATGAGAGGTCAATTGGGCCTTAGGAAGCATCACTATGAACAAAGCTAATGGAGGTGATGGAATTCCAGTTGAGCTATTTCAACTCCTAAAAGATGATGCTGTGAAAGTGCTGCACTCAATATGCCAGCAAATTTGGAAAACTCAGCAGTGAACAGGACTGGAAAAGGTCAGTTTTCATTCCAATCCCAAAGACAGGCAATGCCAAAGAATGCTTAAACCAGCACACAGTAGTACTCATCTCACATGTTAACAAAGTAATGTTCAAAATTCTCCTAGCCAGGCTTCACTAGCACGTGAACAGTTAACTTCCAGATGTTCAAGCTGGATTTAGAAAAGGCAGAGGAACCAGAGATCAAATTGCCAACACCCACTGGATCATCAAAAAAGCAAGAGAGTTCAAGAAAAATATCTACCTTTACTTTATTGACTATGCCAATGCTTTTGACTGTGTACATCACAACAAACTGTGGAAAATTCTTAAAGAGATGGGAAAACCAGACCACCTGACCTGCCTCCTGAGAAATTTGTATCAGGACAAGAAGTAACAGTTAGAACTGGACATGGAAAAACAAAGTTGTTCCAAATCAGGAAAGGAGTACATCAAGGCTGTATATTGTCACCCTGCTTATTTAACTATATGCAGATTACACCATGGGAAATGCCAGGCTGGATGAAGCACATATTGGAATCAAGATTGCTGGGAGAAATATCAATTACTTCAGATACGCAGATGACCCCACCCTTATGACAGAAAGTGAATAAGAACTAAAGAGCCTCTTGATGAAAGTGAAAAAGGAGAGTGAAAAAGTTGGCTTAAAACTCAACATTCAGAAAACTAAGATCATGACATTTGGTCCCATCATTTCATGGCAAATAGATGGGGATATAATGAAAACCATGGCAGACTTTATTTTTTTGGCCTCCAAAATCACTGTAGATGGTGACTGTAGCCATGAAATTAAAAGAGAGTTGCTCCTTGAAAGAAAAACTATGACCAACCTAGACAGCATATTAAAAAGCAGACATATTACTTTGCCAACAAAAGTCCATTTTATCAAAGCTATGGTTTTTCCAATAGTCATGTATGGATTTGAGTTGGAGTATAACGAAATCTGAGTGCTGATGAATTGATGCTTTTGGATTGTGGTGTTGGAAAAGACTCTTGAGAGTCCCTTGCAAGGAGATCTAACCAGTCCATCCTAAAGGACATCAGTCCTGAATATTCATTGGAAGGACTGATGCTGAATCTGAAACTCCAATACTTTGGCCACCTGATGCGAAGAGCTGACTCATTTGAAAAGATCCTGATGCTGGGAAAGATTGAAGGTGGGAAGACAAGCGGACGACGGAGGATGAGATGGTTGGATGGCATCACCTACTCAATGGACATGAGTTTGAGTAAGCTCTGGGAGTTGGTGATAGACAGGGAGGTCTGGCATGCTGCAGTTCATGGGTTCAGAAAGAGTTGGACATGACTGAGTGACTGAACTGAACTGAAATTAAAATGACATAAACTGCCTACATTTTCTTCTAGGACTTTTATGGTTTAGGGTCTACACTTAAGTCTGTAATCCATTTTGAGCTTATTTTTGTATATGATATAAGACAGTGGTCTAGTTTCATTTTTTTGTCCAGTTTTCCCAATACTATTTAATGAGATTATCTCTTCCTAATTGTATATTCTTGCCTACTTTGTCACAGATTCATTGACCAAAATGTGTGAGTTTATTTCTGGGCTCTCTGTTCTGTACCATCCATCTATGTGTCTCTTTGTGAGCCAGTACCATCCTGTTTTGATTCTATGATTTTGAGTATTTTATATATGAAGCCCTAAGCTGCCATATTAGTTTCTAACTATAGTTTCCCCTTTACAATTTTGTCCAAACTACTCTTTTTTACATATGGGTTTCGTACACTGGGGGGCTTCCCTCATAGCTCAGCTGATAAAGAATCTGCCTGCAGTGCAGGAGACCCCGGTTCGATTCCTGGGTTGGGAAGATCCCCTGGAGAAGGGAAAGGCTGTCCACTCCAGTATTCTGGCCTGGAGAATTCCATGGACTACGGTCCATGGGGTCGCAAAGAGTCGGACACGACTGAACGACTTTCACTTTCACTTAGTACACTGAAATATTTTCTAGTCTGTTCCTCTCCCTCTGAAGGTGTAATGCGCAGAAGAGAATACAATATTTGAATGTGTTCTGACAAGTGAAGAGGACAAGAATATCATCTTTCCTCTTCTCTGAACTGTAATTCTACCATATAACATGCAGCTTATTCATATTAAGTTTATTATAAACTAAAATCCCTGTGTAGTTATTAAATCAACATCTGCTCATATGTCTATCATTTTCTACTAAGATTTTGAGTGTTTAAACCGAAATTCAGTTTTATCTTGTAACATTTGTTCCATTACCCCAGGCTATCAAACATCTTGAGATGCATATATTTCTCCTTTAAGTCCATCTACAATGTTGTTTTTATTAAATATCTTAATAAATGCTTTAAATAAGCCAGATATACCATAAGTTCTGCATTTGATATCCTATAAATTTTTTAAATCTACCCATATTGAGGGCTGATTTTTACTACTCATCATTTCTTCCTGTGGGATTGAGTGAAACGACTCTTTAATAGTTCACTATTGATAAAGTAAACATTTAGATTTCAGTTGTGTAGAATGGCTTGTCTTAATAATCCAGAATGTCTACTTGGCCATTCTTCTCCTTGTCCTTAATGCCTCTTCAAGGTTTTCTAGAAATCCTAATAATTGAAAAATTGTTCTTGAAAAACCATTGTCTTAAAACTTCTTCCCTTTAATTAAAACATATTTTTGAAAAGTAAGCATAGTAATAACACTAATAGTTTTAAAGCACAATATATTTAAAGAAAACATTTTTATACCTGTAATTTATTTTTTCTCTATTTTGAATCTTTATGTAAATACTTGCCTTCATTCCTTCTTATTTAATCCCAAGTGGAAATGATTCCTGTTTTAGGAGAAACACTACAGTATTTATTTATTTTTTTCATCTAACTATAAATCTGCTCTTGGAAACAAAAGTATTTGTGATTTTCTACCTTCTTTTTTACAGAAGACACTTGCAGGAAAACATTACCAGGTGAAATAAAATTATTGCACTTTGTCTTCCTGTTCTAACATCTTTTTTTTCTGCCATACTTCTTTCCACACAGGGTTAACAAGAAGAGATTATAGAATAACAGTCAGCTTCTGTGATGATGTTTGCAAAGAACAGTGAGTTTTTTTTTTTCTATGTTGCTGTTTTTAAATGATAAACTTTTCTTCTATCAGCTGTTTTCTTCTTGTTAGAAATTTTCTACATTCCTTGTTACATATCTGTCTATAAACCTGAAAAATTTACATCTGTTTGCCTCTGACATAACTGTGTTCTCAAGGAAGTTAATTTTTGCCAAAGTGACAGCCATAGACCACTTCATAGAACATAAATCTTTTCACCAGGGAACAAACTCAAATCTGGCTTAATTTCCTCTGTTCTATACTGTTTAAAAAAGCTAATGGGAATATTTAAAGATTTGCTTGATTTGAATGCCAAATGTGTATTTGTGTAGGATATACATGGGCTTCCTTGGTAGCTCAGCTGGTAAAGAATCCACCTGTAATGCAGGAGGATAAAGGATAAAGTGAAGTTGCTCAGTCGTGTCCAACTCTTTGAAACTCTGTGGACTGTAGCCTACCAGGATCCTCAGTTCATGGGATTCTCCAGGCGAGAATAGTAGAGTGGGTGTCCATTTCCTTCTCTAGGGGATCTTCCTGACCCAGGGATTGAACATGGGTCTCCCGCATTGCAGGCAGATGCTTTAACCTTTGAGCCACCAGGGAAGCATAATGCAGGAGACTCTGGTTCAATTCCTGGGTCGGGAAAAATTGGCTAACCACTCCAGTATTCTTGGGCTTCCCTGGTGGCTCGGCTAGTCAAGAATCTGCCTGCAATGCTAGAGACCTGGTTTCAATCCCTGGATTAGGAAGATCCCCTGGAGAAAGGAATAGCTCCCCACTCCAGTATTCTGGCCTGGAGAATTCCATGGACAGAAGAACCTGGCATGGGGTTCATGGGGTTATAAAGAGTCTGACACAACTGAGAGACTTTCACTTTCATGATATACATATTACCTACCTCACACCTGTTCCCTATTTAAGCAATTATGAGATATTAGGTAAAACAGATCTATAGCCACTGGGGTTCGTCAATAGCCTCTATTGCCAATATAGGGCTTTTAAGCTTTTATTTTTCCTGGGTACCTCTGTGCATCAAAATTAGTAAAATATCCCAAATGAGTTCACTTGCCAGACCCCACTTGCATCTTGGCACCCTCTTCCCAAATTAGAACACACTTTTTTTTTTTTTTCTAGAACACACTTTTTAAAATCAATTCTCAAGCACCTTTGCAGTAACACCCCTCTTGTTTTCTTATCTACTTCACTTACCATTAGTATTCAAATATATTTTCCAATAATATTTCTAACTATTGACTCTTCTCTAACACCAAAAAGAAAAAAAGAAAACCAAATCCCAAATGGTATTCCTAAGACAAAACTAAGTTCCCCTGGAGAAGGGAATGGCCACCCACTCCAGTATTCTTGCCTGGAGAATCCCTTGGGCAGAGGAGCCTAGCATGCTACAGTCCATAGGGTCGCAAAGGGTCAGACATGATTTAATCAACTTATCACACTAGGCAAAACTAACTTTATTAGGTTTGCTAAATATTACTTTGACAGATATTCATATTTATTTTCTTATCTGAGAGATTTTTGAGTTCATGTTAGGTGAGGAAATGATTGTAATTGTGCAGAGTTTATACTGCAGTAGATTTAAATTGGTGGTCAGAGTGAGACAAGATATTTTCTGAAGCAAGCAGCTAAATTATTTTCACTTGGTTGCAGCACTGGACAAAATCCTATGGACAGAAACTATATCCAGCCTCATTGTTGCTTAATATACTAGATTGGTTTCAATTCTCAGTATGTCCACTCCCAAAGCCATTTTAATGTCTATTTATTTTTTTGATGTGTTCTTTTCCATACATACAGTCATCTTTCCTAATCTGTGCAGAGCGGGGAGGATTCATTGGTTTCAGGACCCCTGTGGATAACAAAATTCAAGCAGACAGTCAAGTCCTTTATATAAACTAGCATGGTAGGCATATAACTGATTCATGTGCTCTCATATACTTTAAAGCATCTCTAGATGGCCAGTAATACTAATACAATGTAAATATTACGTGAATAGTTGTGAACACAATGTCAATGCTATGTAGACAGCTGCCAGGGCATAGCAAATTTAAGTTTTGCTTTTTGGAACTTTTTGAAAATTTGCTTTGAACATTTTCAATCCACAGTTGGTTGAATCCTCAGATGTGAAGCCTTCAGATATGGAGGTCTGACTGTATAAATATAAATTCTTATCCTTGAATTTAGCCTCTATCAATTCCATTGCTTTATTTATAGTTTCATATTCAGAACCCAGAGTTTATAGTGGTATATGGTATGTGTTCAATTCAATATTCCGTTGAATAAATCACATCTGAAATTTATAATAGAAGATATTTTATTTACTTGCTATAGAATGAATGGCATAAGAATTAAAAGCATGTGCTAAAAATAATTTAAATATTTTAAAAAAATTAACTGTTTTCTTTAGGATTATATTTAACTTGTAAAATTAACTTATTAAGTAAGTCAGTAAGATGGAGACCTTATTTCAATGTATATGTGTATAACAAAGAAATGACCTAGAATACATTTGACTGGGATGATTTCCAAAGGTGACTTCCCTGAGTAAGTGAAATATGTGAGCTGCAACTTCAAATATGAATGGAGCTTACCTGGGCAATGTGAAAATACACTGTAGACAAAAGGACAATCAATGTAATTTACATTGTAAGTTGAGTCATATCATGATAACAAATCAAAGAAACCCATTGTTACTAGAGATAAAGAACAAAGGAGAGATGGATTTAAAATGATGCTGAAGAGGTGGGCAGTGGTCAAGCCATGCAAGGTTTTGAAGGCCATGTTAAAGAATTGTCAGCCTTTATCCTAAAAGCAGTGTGAACCCATGGCTATATTATAAACAGGGGAGTGTTTTGAGAAATTTATTCAGGCTGCTCTGTGGAGAATGGATTTGTCAGGAGTGATCATAAATATAGGATGGACACTTGGAATCTATTTAGGTGATCAAGATGAAATGATGGCAATTGATTTAGGTGGTGACAATAGTAATAGAGAGAAGTAAATAGATTTGATAAATATTTTAAGAGTAAAATAGGTAAAAGGGGACAACAGAGGATGAGATGGTTGGATGGCATCACCGATTCGATGGACATGAGTTTGAGCAAGCTCTGGGAGTTGGTGATGGACAGGGAAGCCTGGCGTGCTGCAGTCCATGGGGTCACAAAGAGTTGGACATGACTGAGCAACTGAACTGAACTGAAAATAGGTAGAAATTTCTATCAGTATGGCGTATGAAGGGAAAGGAGACATCAAAGATTTGTGGAACTGCATGATTGTTGATTTCTTTACCTGAGCATAAAAACAATGGGTCAGATTGGTTTTGGGTAATTATCCCAAACTTAGTCTTGCACACATTATTCCTGGGGAAACGTGCAAGCAGAAATGACAAAGAAGAAGTGTTTATTTATATAATTGGTGTTTCCACTAAATTCTGGTCCAGGTATATATTTGTCAGTAGTGACTCTGTATTTGTTGTTGTTTAAGTCCCTAAGTCATGTCCGTCTCTCTGTGACCCCATGGACTGCAGCACCCCAGGCTTCCCTTCCCTGCCCTTCACTATCTCTGGAGTTTGCTCAAATTCATGTCCATTGAGTCAGTGATGCTATCTAACCATCTCATCCTCTGCCACGCTTTTCCTCTTTTGCATTCAATATTCCTCAGCATCAAGATCTTTTCAAATGAGTCTGCAATGACTTTGTATTTGTGGTGGTTGTTCAGTCATTCAGTAGTATCTGACTCTTTGCAACCCTGTCCTTCACCATCTCCCAGAGCTTGCTCAAACTCATGTCCATTGAGTCAGTGATGCCATCTAATCATCTAGTCCTCTGTTATCCCTTTCTCCTCCCACTTCAATCTGTCCCAGCAATAGGGTCTTTTCAAATGAGTCTTTGACTTTTATATAACTTTGTATAACACATTATAAATGTGAGTAAAATCACCAAAGTAAAAATAAATAATAAAAAGAACCATATAGAACTTCTAATCTTAAGGACCAGAGAAGTTTGAGCTAGCAAAAGAGGCATAGAAGGAGACCTAGAAATGTAGAGAGAAAACCAGGAGAACATTATGTCCTGGAAGACAGTGAGAAAACAAAAAGTCTGCATTATGAAAGTTGCTGAAAGTTAACTACGTTGAGTGAGAACTGAAATGCAATTAGATTTAGAAATATGGAAGTCATTGGTGACCTCTGCTCTTAATAAACCAACCTTAAATTTGATCATCATTGAAAAAGAGAAATGTAGATACATGTCATTAGACATTTGTTGAAACCCACAGGACTTACAATACTTAGAATGATCCCTAATGTAAACTATGGATGTTGGTTGATAATACGTTGAAAAAGGTTCATGGGCTGTAATAAATGTAGCAATCCAAGGTGTGATCTTGATAGTACAAGAGACTGTTCAATAAATGGTTAGAGAATATGTGAAATTGTTTTTCCACTTAATTTTTCTGTGAACAAACTGCTTTAAATACCGTGTATTTTTAACAAAATTATTACAAAATACACATTTACAACAAATATAAATATTTATCTGGTAGTTCTTACAGTTAAAACCCATCAGAAAAATTACTTTTTTAACTCAACATTTCCCAAGTGTATTTTACTACTAGACTCATTTTAATATAACATCTCATTATATATCTTGGGACTCAGATTCTCTGTAATGTTTTCTGTGAAATATTGGGTTTGAATATAACAGTGGTAAAGAAAATATATGGAAATCTTCTGTGTATTTTACTCTGTCTTAAATTTCACATTTTCTGTGATTAAAAAGTGATTGAAAATACTTTTTAAACAGGCAAAAAATAATTTGACATAAAGAAAGGAACAACAATAAATCAAAAGTAGAACATACTCCTATTTCAACTCAATGTCATTAGTCTTACTGGTAAAACAAGCATCTGTAGTTCTCCTATGGAACTGAGAGAATTTGATTCTGCTTTTCTCTAACCCACCCCAACACACAGACCCACAATTACCATATTGAATATAATCACTATTTCAGATCTTTGTCAGAACCTATTGTGCTTCTCTGGTGGACCTGCCTGACTTTATAGAAACTTGCTTCCTTTTTGTAACTCTCTGCTGACATGTGCCTGCTTCTTTTGATTTTACCTCCTGCCACTCAGTCTCAGCTTAGTCTGAATCCCTGGCACTTCAATCATCCTGTCCATTTGGTCTTTGTTTTCTGTTTCTTCCCACTCTATTTGGAAATCTTGCTGATGACCTCAGACTAAGCACTTGGATTTTACGCCCTGTTTGCTCCTTTCCTGTTGCCACGGGAGTCATTAGACTTGGAGCACGTCATCTCTCTCTGGAGTTACAGTATCTGTTTTCTAACCTCCTGGGTTTGGGTCTGTGCCTGCCAGACATTCACTGTCTTCAAGGTCATTCCAGTTGGACTCTTGATCTTGGCTTTCACTGGTCTGCCCCAGCTGGCTCTGTGACAGTTTCCAATAGTTAGCAGACATGAAAGAAGTCCTTCCTTTCCTGTCACAGCTTTAAGTAAGTCAAATATAACACTTCCTACAAACTCACAGGGCCTTGTTCAATGCAGTTCAGTACTGTTTTCAAATGAGCACTTTCTCTTTTAGGTCTTCTCGTAACATCTATTTCTCCTCACCACACTCTCTATTCTCCTTCCTTACTGTATTTTTCTCCACTGCACATACTATATAATATACTTACTTATTTAACATGTTGTCTCCCTCCTACTGCTGGGACATGAACGTCATTAATACAGGGCTTTTTCTGTTTTTCTCACTGATAGGTCTCTCAGTCTGGAAGAGTACATGGTTCATAGTAAGACACTTAATAAATATATAATATATAAATGGATACATGAATGAAAATGAGTAAACTCTTGGTAGGACAGACAAATTGGGAGTAATAAAACTGCAACTAACAATTTCCATTTCCGGTAGGTACACTAAGACTGGCCCACTGTGGTATTCTCTAAATAGTTGGGAATTTGCACTCTGGGCATTCATGTCTGCAATAATCTCACTGTTTACTAGCAGGGAAATCAAAGTTAAGTTTACCTTACACAATCCTATGAGCAAAATGAATAGCTTTTTAAAAGTACAGATTTCAGTAAACTTACTGACACTTAAAAGGCAGGCATGGCTTACTCTTTCCATTAGTTATTTTATGAGACAGAAATCACATTGCTCAGTGATTCCTAACCTTAAATTGCTAAAAAAAAAAAAAAAATTACATTTTTCATCATTCATCTATTTTATGCCTTTTGTAACTAAAATATGTTTTATTCTCATTGAAAATTTAAAGTTTGGAATCTCCCAGTTGAGAGGAATGATCATACACTTGCATTTATATTGGATGTTGGAATGGCAATTAATGGTGAAATGAAAGCATTAGTAGCTCAGTCATGCCCAACTCTTTGTAACCCCGTGAACTGTAGCCTAATAGGCTCCTATGTCCATGGGAATCTCCAGGCAAGAATACTGGAGGGGGTAGCCATTCCCTTCTCCAGGGGATCTTCCTGACCCAGGGATCAAACCTGAGTTTTCTGCATTACAGGCAGATTCTTTATTACATCTGAGCTACCAGGAAAGCTAAAAATATGTTTTATTCTCAGTGAAATTTTAAAATTTGGAATCTCCCAGTTGAGAAGAGTGATCATTTCTCCTCCCACTGTATGATAATTGGATTGTTTTCACTTTTTGGCTATTAGAGATAAACTATGAGTGTTCATGCCCAAGTTTTTGTGTGAATATAAGTTTTCAGTTCTTTGGGCTTGTTGCAAATAGCAATAATGCCGGATCATGTGATAATTTTATGTTTTGTTTTATTTAAAAAATTATTTTCTGTATTGGCTATGCCATTTTACATTCTACAGCAATACATAAGTGATCTAGTTTCTCTGCAATGTCACCGATATGTATTATTGTCATTATTTAGCCTTTGTGATAGGCATGTGGAGACAGCTCACAGTGGCTTCAATTTACATTTGCAAATAAATAATAAAGCTGACCATTTCCTGTATTTATTTGACATCCATGTATCCTCCTCATTGAAATGAAAAGTTTGTGCCTTTTACTCATTTTGTAAAGAGGTTGCTTATTTATTTTTACTGTTTAGTTTTAAGAGTTCTTTATGTATTCTAGAAACTAGTCATTGGTCTAATACGGAGTTTGAAAATATTTTCTCCCAGTAGGTAACTTGTTTTATCATGCTTTTAACAAGGTCTTTTGCCAAACAAAAGTCTTAAATTCTGACAAAGTCTGATTTATCAATATTCCCTTTTATGGGTTGTGCTTTTTGTGTCAAGTTTAAGAGCACTTTCCTTAGCTTCATATATTGAAATTTTTTCTTTACATTTTTTTCCTAAAATATTTATAGTTCTGCGTTTTAAGTCTACAAACCATTTTGGGTTAAATTTAATGTAAAATGTGAGATTTAGCTCAAAGTCTTTTTCTGTTTTTGATTGTTTTTGATCTGAATGTGAAAATGAAAATCACTCAGTACTGTCCAACTCTTTGCAACCCTGTGGACTATACAGTCCATGGAATTCTCCAGGCCAGAATACAGGAATGGGTAGCCTTTTCCTTCTCCAGGGGATCTTCCCAACCCAGGGATCGAACCCAGGTCTCCCGCATTGCAGGCAGTTTCTCTACCAGGTGCACCACCATAGAAGCCCGAGAAACCTGGAGTGAGTAGCCTATCTTTTCTCCAGCAGATCTTCCCGACCTAGGAATCCAATGGGGGTCTCCTGCAATGCAGGCAGATTCTTTACCAACTGAGCTGTCAGGGAAGTCCATTTTTGATCTATGGATATCTAATTGCAACATCATCACATGTTGAAAACGCTGTCTTTCTTCCATTGAAAGCCTTTCACATCTCTGTCAAGTTATCAGTTGGAAATATTTTTGTGGGCATGATTTTGAGTTACATATATTTTTTGTCATTAATCTTTGTGTTTTCTCTTCCACAGTAACAGACTAAAATGACCGATGTAGCCACCTGATATAAAGGAAGAATGGTTCCTCCTCCCTCATTCTTCTTTAAAAGATTGTTTGAGCTGCTCTAGGACTTGTGGTTTTCCATGTATTAATACATGTTAGAAGAAATTTGTCTATGTCTAAAAGAATCCTTGTTGAGCTATTGATAAGAATTATAGTCATCCTTGATATCAATTTGAGAATTGATATCTTTAGTATATTTAGTCTTCCAATCCATGAACATAACATCAGTTTATTTAGATCTACTCTGATACCTTTATAAGCATTCTATATTTGGCAGCATACAGATTCTGTACATGCTTTGTTAACTTCCTAGGTATTTCTTTTATTTGTAGCAATTTTAAATGATGTTGTGAATCTTTTTTTTTTTTTTTTTTTGGTTCCACACGTGCAGTGTTACTATATAAAAATATTTATTTTATTTTTTGCATTGATCTTGTATTTGTCACTGTCAAAGTAGTCTTAGTTCTGTTGTAGATTCTTGGGATTTTCTATGTAGACAGTCATGTCATTCTAAAACTGAACATTTTCTTCCTTTTAATCTGTGATTTTTTCTTGCCTTTTTGCAGTGGTTAGAATGTCTAGTAGCATCTTGAATAGGATAACAAGAACAGATTTTATTGCTTTGTTCCTGATCTTTGTCTTTCACCATTAATCTGGTGTTAGCTCTGATGATTTTGTAGATGGTATGTCAAATTGAGACAGTTCTTTATTAAACTTGCTAAAATTTTAATTTTTGCATGAATAGATGTCATATTTGTTTATGATTTTTTTCCCCTTTACCCTGTTGTTTTGTTTGTTGGTGGTGGGTTGTTTTTTGTTTTTTTTTTTCCCCCCTGGCTGCACTATGTGGCTTGTGGGATCCTAGTTCCCTGACCAGGGATTGAGCCTAGGCCCTCAGCAGTGAAAGAATGGAGTTCTAACCATTGGATCATTAGGGAATTCTCTTTACCTTGTTAATATGATAGGTTGCATTATATGATTTTCTAATATTGAGCCAGGCTTCCATAATAGAAGTAAGTCCTATTTTCTTGTTGTGTATAATTATTTTTATACATTGTTTTGATTTTTTTCATATTTTTCTTAATTTTTGTGTCTAAATTTATGCAGATATTAGTCCATAGTTGTCGTCATTTTTTACTGCCTTTCTCTAGTTTTATTATGACAACACTAACCCAATAAAAACTAGTTAAGAAGTGTTCCTTTCTCTTCTATTTTCTAGAAGAGATTAAAAAAATTGACACTTTTCCAGTGAATGGCAAATTATGTACTGAAATAGAATTTGGTATTAAGTTTGGTATTATTGAACTGTTAAAACTACAAATTCAATTTCTTTAGTAATTACAAAACAACTCAGGTTATTTCCTCTTGGTTGAGTTTTGGTAATTTGTATTAAGATGTTGTATTTATGAACATATAATTGTTTAAAGTATCCTGTATGATTTTTCCAGTGGTTGTAAAATCTGTAGTGATATCCCATTTCATTCCTCATATTTAATTTTTTTTAATGTCTAGGAATATTTTAATATATGTGCTGGTTATTATTTTTTTTTTTACAGAGCATACCCTGGTTTATAAAAACAGGCACAATTTAAAAAATGTCCTTTTAATATGGTTTGTCAAAATAAGTACCAAACTCAGGAGCAGGTATCACACTGTGTTGAATGTTTCTGGTTCCCTTTCATACAGTTCAGTCCCTTCTCCAGATATTAACTTATTGAAGAGATCAGGCCTGCTATTCCACAGACTGCCCTATATTTGTTATTTGTTTCATTGCATCTGTATGATGAAGTCTAGTTTGTTTATTCCCTGTTCCTCCTGATGATCTGATATTAAACTTTGACGTGAATACATCATGGATGTTATCTGTTACACATATATATCTGACTTACTACTGGATTACAATAAAAGCAATCTAATTCTTTCCCTGTGTATGCTTTCCCTTTGCAAAGTTATGTGCATAGTTCTATGTTGCTATTATAAAATTATCTGGCCCCCTCCTAAACCAATTTATTAAAATTGCTGATCCTTACTCAAATCAATAATTTCATTTGGATGTTTTTATTTGTTTCAGTTAGTTGCTTTGTTTCTTTCTATTTGTGTATATTGGAACAGGGAGAAATCTGCTTGGGTCAGGCTTCTACCACATAGAAAGTAAACACAAGATTGGTAATTTCAATTGTCAGATCTAAGCTTGAATTTTAACTTGATGGGCATGTCATTCCTCACATTTGTGATTTGTGTCATCTGTCTTTTTCTCTTAACAGTTTTGTTAGTGTGTGCTAAGTCGCTTCAGTCATGTCTGACCCTTTGTGACCCTATAAACTGTAGCCTGCCAGGCTCCTCTGTCCATGGGATTCTGCAGGCAAGAATACTGGAGTGGGTAGCCATTTCCTCTGCCAGGGGACCTTCCCCATCCAAGTATCAAACCCACATCTCTTACATCTCCTGCATTAGCAGGTGAGTTCTTTACCACTAGCACCACCTGGGAAGTCCCAGTTTTGTTAGAGGCATGCTATTTTTATTGTTTCTTTTTTTTTTTTTTTGACTTTTATTTATTTTTTATTTTTTTTTAAATATAAATTTATTTATTTTAATTGGAGGCTAATTACTTTACAATATTACATTGGTTTTGCCATACATCAACATGAATCCACCACTACTG
Organism: Bos indicus; assembly: GCF_029378745.1. NCBI lineage: Eukaryota > Metazoa > Chordata > Mammalia > Artiodactyla > Bovidae > Bos > Bos indicus. The sequence continues at coordinate 31,597,939 of NC_091776.1, read as the reverse complement.
TACACGTGTTCCCCATCCTGAACCCCCCTCCCACCTCCCTCCCTGTACAATCCCTCTGGGTCATCCCAGTGCACCAGCCCCAAGCCTCCTGTATCATGCATCGAACCTGGACTGGCGATTCATTTCATATATGATATTGTTTCTTAAAAAACTAACTTCTGGTTTCACTAATTCTTCTTTACCGTTTCCCTTTTTTCAATTTCATTTTATCCTGCTCTTATTTGTATTACTATTGTCCTTCCTTCTGCTTACTTTGGGTTTTTTTTTTTGACCTTGTTGATCTAATTTAGTGTCAGGGATTAAGATTACTGATTAGAAACTTTTCTAATGAAAGCATTTAGTGCTAAATATTTCCCTCTTTTTACTGCTCTAGTTGCATCCACACATTTTAGATATAAAATATTTTAACTTTCATTTAGACCTATGTATATATTTCTATTTATTTTGAGATATACTCTTTGAGGTATGGGTTGTTTAGTAGCATGTTGTTTACATTCCAACTGTTTAGTATCTTTTCTGTCATTTATCCTGTTTCCTTATATTTCCCTGTTTCTATTATTAATTTCTAGTTTGGTTTCATTTTGATTGAAGAATATAGTTTGTATGATTTCAATTGTGATAAATGTGTCAATGTTTATATTATAAACCTGGATATGATTTAGAATGGTAAATCTATGGATGCTTGAAAAGAATGTGTAGTCTACATTTTGGAGGTGAAGCATTCTATAAATATCAACTATATTCTTTTGATTGATAGTCTTATTCAGTTCTTCTATATCTTTACTAAATTTTGTCTAGTACTGTGGAAAAAATTAAATGTGGGGCACTGATGTCCCCAGTAATTGCTTATTTGTCAATTTCCTCTTTCATCCCTATCAAGTGTTATTTTCATCATGTATGTTGAAGATCTCTTGTTTTGTGTTTATACATTTAGGATCACTATGTCTTTGGGGTGAATTAAGCCTATTATCATTGTATAATGTCCCTCTTTGTCCCTAGTAATTATCCTTGCTATGTGGTGTATTTTAATATGAATAAAATTATTCCTGCTTATTAGTTGATGACATTAGTATGATGGATATTTTTCCTCTTTTTTATGTTTAGCTGTGTCACTGTATTTAATGTGAGTTTCTTAGATGGTATACAATTGGATCTTTCAAAGGAATCCATTCTGGAATATCTATATTTGGATAATTAAAAAAATAATCATCATTGATATGTTAAGGCTTACATCTGATATTTTATTACTCATTTTCTGTGTGTTTCCTTTTTCTCATTCCCCTGGTTCTCTTTTTTTGACCTCCAGAGTTGGACTGTGAAGAAAGCTGAGCACCAAAGAATTGATGCTTTTGAACTGTGGTGTTGGAGAAGACTCTTGAGAGTCCCTTGGACTGCAAGGAGATCCAACCAGTCCATTCTAAAGGAGATCAGTTCTGGGTGTTCTTTGGAAGGAAGGATGCTGAAGCTGAAACTCCAGAACTTTGGCTACCTCATGCAAAGAGTTGACTTATTGGAAAAGACCCTGATGCTGGGAGGGATTTGGGGCAGGAGGAGAAGGGGACGACAGAGGATGAGATGGCTGGATGGCATCACCGACTTGATGGACATGAGTCTGAGTGAACTCTGGGAGTTGGTGATGGACAGGGAGGCCTGGTGTGCCTCATGTGATTCATGGGTTGCAAAGAGTCAGACACAACAGAGCGACTGAACTGAACTGATGGGTTATTTCAATATTCTATTTTTTAGGATTCTTTAACATAACTTGTTACAGCCTACTGATATTGACATTTTATCCCTCCAGGTTAGCTGTTGAAAGCCTACTTCATAAATGGTCTGTTAAAGTCAGCTCATAGAGGAGTGATGGACCCCCACCCAGTCTACAATTGGCTCAGATATCTAGACTGGTAATATCATGTGTGCCCAGAAAAGGTATGAAATGTTTATTTCCAGTCATATAATGAGCAAAAAAGCTCCCAAGCAGGTCCACAAATAACTTGAGAGAACTGGAAAAGAATTTTGGCTAAGGTATAATTATGAAGAATTATTATATAAGAATTACGCTTAATCCTCAACTGTTAAAGACATGTAATGATTATCTTTGGAATTGGAATAAGATTGTTATGTGTGATCTGGGGCTTGTATAGTTTGAAATTCCCAAAGAACAGAATACCTGGGTTTTCATGTCAACTTCCCTAGATGTGGTATAATGGTGGAGTGGGGAATGTTGAGGCATAAACATCGTTATCTATCAAATGTCAAAAGTAAATTCAGACTTTTCATTGCATTTACCCCTAATGTTTGCGAGGTAACTGAAATACGCCATGTTTTATTGAAATTGTGTCATTAAGATATTTTTACACATATTCGTTGCCCAGAGCTAGTAAGGAAGTTGAAAGGAGGGCGGGAAACAGGAAATAAAAAAGGTAAGGAAGGTGAATTTTCTGTTGAATGTTTCATTCAAGAACTCAAACGTAAGTATTCTGTGAAGTGAAATGTGTGCGTTGGTCACTACCAATGGTCACTGAGTGTCTTGGTGGGACCTTGTAATGTGGCCATCAAATGCAGAGGCGTTTTTTCACCTTCAATTTATATTTTGGATATCTATGAGACAAGCAGAGAAGGCAATGGCACCCCACTCCAGTACTCTTGCCTGGAAAATCCCATGGATGGAGGAGCCTGGTAGGCTGCAGTCCACGGGGTCGCTAAGAGTTGGACATGACTGAGCGACTTCACTTTCACTTTCATGCATTGGAGAAGGAAACGGCAACCCACTCCAGTGTTCTTGCCTGGAGAATCCCAGAGACGGGGGAGCCTGGCGGGCTGCCGTCTATGGGGTCCCACAGAGTCGGACACGACTGAAATGATTTAGCAGCAGCAGCATGAGACAGGAGTTTCACAGTGTTCTTTATCCCAAAGGAGGCAGTCTTGGATAAGAAATTGCTGTTGCTGGCTGGTCCAAGTAGTTAAGATCAGTGAAAATATCCCAAGAGCCTTTTAACATGTGCAGGTGGGGCAGTTTTTCCAGGGTCTGCAGTGTTAAGATTAAAAGTTAGGCCAATTGTCAGGCTTCCCTGGTGGCTCAGATGGTAAAGAATCTGCCTTCAATTCAAAAGACCTGGGTTTGATGCCTGAGTTGGGAAGATCCCTTGGAGAAGGGCATGGCAACCTACTCCAATATTCTTGTCTGAAGATTCACCATGGACAGAGGAGCCTGGCAGGCTTCAGTCCATGGGGTCACAAAGAGCTGGACACAACTGACCGACTAAGCACAGCACAAGTATAGCACAGGCCGATCATCACAACTTTTGGGTCCTGCTGATGATCTGGGACATCTTGATTAAGGGATGAATAGCAGCAGCAAGGACCATCATGGATTATGGTTCAATATCATCCACTGCCTACTAACTCCCTTGCTGTTCACTCACTTGATCCCAAAAAGTTTCAAATGTAGCCAAGAGGTCTGGGCAAAGGATGGCTTCCTCCTGTGCAGTAGGCTCTTAAGGTAAGATTTTAAGGATAGTAGAAGCCACTAACTTCCATAGATATGGTGTACTAGAGGGCTCAGATTTGACTCTGTCCTGTAGATACAATTTTTATTTAAAAAATAGACACTGGTGGCTATACACAGCTTGCAGACTGTACCATAATGACCCAGAGCAGAACAGGCCATTTGGTACATAGTGTATGGATTCAGATCCTGTCAGAGCCTGCTGTTCTAGGGAATTTCAGTATACAGATAGTTTTTATCTAAAGATTAGTGTGCCATGTGGGGCTAAAGGGTGCAGTGTCTTGTACCAGAATGCCATAAGCAACTTAAGGCTATTGTGGGTACAGAATCTCCAGGAGGCCTAAGTTATTCAGTGGCTCAGTTGTGTCTGACACTTTGCGACCCCAGGGACTGCAGCATGCCAGGCCTCCTTGTCCTTCACCATCTCCTGGAGCTTGCTCAAACTCATGTCCATTTGAGTCGGTGATGCCATCCAATGATCTCATCCTCTGTCGTCCCCTTCTCCTCCTGCCTTCAATCTTTCCCAGTATCAGGGTCTTTTCTAATGAGTTGGCTCTTCGCATCAGGTGGCCAAATGATTGGGGCTTCAGCTTTCATCATCAGTCCTTCCAATTCAGGACTGATTTCCTTTAGGATTTACTGGTCTGATCTCTTTGTAGTCCAGTGGACTCTCAAGAGTCTTCTCCAACACCATAGCTCAAAAGCATCAATTCTTCAGCTCTCATCTTCCTTTATGGTCCAACTCACCAATCCATACGTGACTACTGGAAAAACCATGCCTTTGACTAGACAGACCTTTGTCAGCAAAGAAGTGACTCTACTTTATAACAGGCTGTTCAGGTTTGTCAGAGCTTTTCTTCCAAGGAACAAGCATCTTTTAATTTCGTGGCTGCAGTCACCATCTGCAGTGATTTTGGAGCCCAAGAAAATAGAGTCTCTCACTGTTTTCATCATTTCCCCATCTGTTTGCTATGAAGTGATAGGACCAGATGCCATGATCTTCACTTTTTGAGTGTTGAGTTTTAAGCCAGCTTTTTCATGCTCTCGTTTCACCTTCATCAAAAAGCTCTTTAGTTTCTCTTCACTTTCTGCCATAAGGGTGGTGTCATCTGCATATCTGAGGTTATTGGTATTTCTCCCAGCAATCTTGATCTGGGCTTGTGCTTCATCCAGCCCAGCATTTCTCATGATGTACTCTATATAGAAATTAAATAAACAGGGTGACAGTATATAGCCTTGACATGCTCATTCACCAATTTGGAACCAGTCTGTTGTTCCATGTCTAGTTCTAACTGTTGCTTCTTAACCTACATGCAGGTTTCTCAGGAGGTGATAAGGTGGTCTAGTGTTCCCATCTCCTTAATAATTTTCCACAGTTTCTTGTGATCTACACAATCAAAGGCTTTAACATAGTCAATGAAGCATAAATCAATGTTTTTCTGGAATTCTCTGACTTTTTCTATGATCCAACGGATATTGGCAATTTGATCTCTGGTTCTTCTGCTTTTTCTAAAGCCATCTTGAACATCTGGAAGTTCTCAATTCACACACTGTTGAAGCCTATCTTTCAGAATATTGAGCACTACTTTGCTAGCATGTGAAAAGAGTGGAGTTGTGGAGGCCTAAGGACAGATTGCAAAAAGCTCTATAGTAAAGAATCACAACAAACTGTGGAAGATTCTTAAAGAGATGGGAATACCAGACCACCTGACCTGCCTTCTGAAAAATCTGTATGCAGGTCAGGAAGCAACAGTTAGAACTGGACATGGAACAACAGACTGGTTCCAAATCAGGAAAGGAGTATTTCAAAGATGTATATTGTCACCCTGCTTATTTAACTTATATGCGGAGTACATCATGAGAAATGCTGGACTGGATGAAGCATAAGCTGGAATCAAGATTGCCAGGAGAAATATCAATCACCTCAGATATGCAGATGACCCCACCCTTATGACAGAAAGTGAAGAAGAACTAAAGAGCCTCTTGATGAAAGTGAAAGAGGAGAGTGAAAAAGTTGGCTTAAAGCTCAACATTCGGAAAATGAAGATCATGGCATCTGGTCCCATCACTTCATGGGAAATAGATGTGGAAACAGTGACAGACTTTATTTTTGGGGGGCCCCAAAATCACTGCAAATGGTGATTGCAGCCATGAAATTGAAAGATGCTTGCTCCTTGGAAGAAAAGCTATGACAAACCTAGATAGCTTACTAAAAAAGCAGAGATGTTACTTTGCCAAGAAAGGTCTGTCAAAGCTATGGTTTTTCCAATAGTCATGTATGGATGTTGAACTATAAAGAAAGCTGAGTGTCAAAGAATTGATGCTTTTGAACTGTGGTGTTGGAAAAGACTCTTGAGAGTCCCTTGGGCAGGAAGGTGATCCAACCAGTCAGTCCTACAGGAAATCAGTCTGAATATACCTTGGAAAGACTGTGCTGAAGCTGAAACCCCAATACTTTGGCCACCTGATTGGAAGAACTGACTCATTTGAAAAGACCCTAATGCTTGGAAAGATTGAAGGCGAGAGGAGTAGGGGATGACAAAGGATGAGATGGTTGGATGGCATTACTGACTCAATGGACATGAGTTTGAGTAAACTCCAGGAGTAGGTGATGGACAGGGAGGTTTGGCATGCTGCAGTCCATGGGGTCCCAAAGTGTTGGACACAACTGAGCGACTGAACTGAATTATGGTAAAGAAGTCTCAGGGATACAGTGGGAGTGATATTTTTATTCAATTTGGACAGATTCTAGAGACTTCTGGGAAATTACATTCAAGGTGGTCTGATTTGCAACAGCCTATATGGGCTTAGGTCTTCCCTGGTGGCTAGGCAGTAACGAATCTGCATGCCAATGCAGGAGACTCAGGTTTATCCCTAGGCCAGGAACATCCCCTGGAGAAGGAAATGGCAACCCACTCCATTCTTTTTGCCTGGAGAAAATTTTATGGATAAAGGAGCCTGGTAGGCTACAGTCCATGGGGTCACAAAGAGTAGGAAACAATTTAGTGACTATACAAACCAACATAGGGGCTGAAGTAAAATTTATAAGTGAGGAATATGTTTCCAAGATCCAAAAGACTTAAAGATGTTGGATTTGTTTTCACATTATGGATGCTGAGAGGGTAAATAGCTGTTTCTTGACAATGTCAAGGTCTTCCCTGGAGGCTCAGATGGTAAAGATTCTGCTTGCAAGGTGGGTTCAATCCCTGGATTGGCAAGATCCTCTGGAGAAGGAAATGGCAACCCACTTTAGTACTCTTGCCTGGACAATTCCGTGGACAGAGGAGCCTGCCAGGCTGCAGTCCACGGGGTCACAAAGACTCAGAAGCACCTGAGTGACTTTTCACTTTTTGTCAGTGTCAGAGATAGAGTAACTCTTGGCAAATCAAAAAACTAAGGTGGTGAGGCTTCTACCATGTTGGACAGCAGTCCATCTCTGTATGTGAGCTCCTTTGTTACCATTTATGTCCTAATAAGTGTATCAAATCTCCTTGGAGGAGGATACCAGCAATGAAATATTATACTTGTGTTCTGGATAAAGGTGGATGTGGTTAAGAAACTGCTGGCAGTTGTGAAGACTGTTAAGGCTGGTGGGACACCATATGGCATAGATTCTTTATTACAAGATCTATTTACTCTTCCTGCTTTAAATATGGTCTCAGTTATTCTCTCTACATATACTGAGCAATATAATAGATGTAATTTTTGCTTTGATCAAATACAATTTAAGAACCTCCTGAAAAGTTTTTACCCATATTTTCACCCACTCTGTTTCTTTTTACTATTTTCTAAAGTTCCAGTCATTTTTCTATCATTGTCTTATTTTTATCGGAGAGCTTCAGTCAGCTTTTATCAGTAGGTCTGTGAGCGGTGAATTTTTAAATTTTCCTTGACCTGGACGTATCCTTATTTCCCCTTTAATCCTAAAGGATATTTTAACTGAATATAGAAATCACAGTGTAAAATTATTTTCTTTGGGGACTTGCAACATGTTTTTGTGCACCTTTCCAGCCTCAGTCATTTTTAATGAGAATTCCATTTTCCTCCACTTTGTTCTGCTACTGCTAAGTCGCTTCAGTCGTGTCCGACTCTGTGTGACCCCATAGACGGCAGCCCACCAGGCTCCCCTGTCCCCGGGATTCTCCAGGCAAGAACACTGGAGTGGGTTGCCATTTCCTTCTTCAATGCATGAAAGTGAAAAGTGAAAAGTGAAGTCGCTCAGTCGTGTCCGACTCTTAGCGACCCCATGGACTGCAGCCTACCAGGCTCCTCCGTCCATGGGATTCTCCAGGCAAGAGTACTGGAGTGGAGTGCCATTGCCTTCTCCTGTTCTGCTACTAGTAACACACTAATGTTTTCCCCTGGCTGCTTTCAACAGTTTATTTGTTTCTTTGTTTGTTCTAATATTTATTTCATTTTAATTGATTGATGTTTGCCTTACAATAATGGTTTGATTTCTGTCATACATCAACATGAATTAACCATATGTGCAAGAGTTTAGGCTTCCCTGATAGCTCAGTTGGTAAAGAATCTGCCTGCAGTGCAGGAGACCAGGGTTCAATCCCTGGGTCAGAAAGATCCCCTGGATAAGGAAATGGCAAACCACTCCAGTATCCCTGCTATTTCTTTAGTTTTCAGAAATTTAACTCTGATATATGTTTTGGTGTAAACATTTTAGTACTTATTCTATGTGTGGTTCACTTAACTTTGGGAATATATAAGTTTACATCTTTCACCAAGTTTGGGAAACTTTCAGCTATCATTTTTTCTTTTTTTTTTTTTAACCTTTAAGGCTTACATGCTTTCTCTTTACTTTCTGGGACTCAAAGATACAGATGTTAAATATTGTCTTTATGCCCTAGTCTCAAAGAGCCTGCTTTTTTCTTTTTTCAGACCATTTTTTTTCTATTTTCAAATAAATTTTATTGCTCTGTCCTCACCCTCACTGATTCTGTATCACTGACACTCTACTATTGATCTCTTCCAATATAAGTTTTTAATGTAGTTATTTTATTTTTCAGTTCTACATTTCCCTTTGGCTTATTTTTATAAATTCTATTTCTCTGTTGATATTTTCTATTGTTTCAATTGTCTCAAATAAATGCATAATTACTTATTGAATCTATTTTAAGATTTCTGCTCTAAAATCTTTGTCAGATAATTCCAATAATTGATTCTTAGCTGTTGGTTGACTGACTTTTATCATTTAATTTGTGATTTCCTTGGTTCTTGTTATGACAAAATATTTTTAATTGTATAATGTATAATTTGAATATTATGTTGGAGACAATTTGTCCTATTTAAATATATGTTTTAGCAGGCAGTTTTCTTTTTCAGGTTCAGCATATTCTTTTTGGTGCCCTCTTAGGCTCTACTGAAATAACCACTAGGGATAGATCAGAGCAATATTTATTTCCTATATTATATAGATGGAACAACTAAATATTGTGCTCTCTTGTTGACTATTTATACTTTCAATGAGCCTATACGTTTTAAGAATCTAGAAGCATTTTTCACATAAGAAAGCGTAAAAATATTAAAGAAAGAAAACAAATATACTTTGAATTTATCTAAAAACTCTTAATGAATTACCATGAAATAATTATATTTCAGTTCCACCTCTGAAGATTCAAAGCATATTTAATTTTTTCTTCTTTCATAAGAAAATTATGCCTTCTATAGCAGTATAATTACTAAAAGTATATTAAAATGAAATACTCGATAATATATAGTTTCTAAGGATTGAAAACAAAGACCATGTTAATATGCAAGTGGAAGAAACAGAAGTTTATCCTGTCTTAATAGGTAATAACTGACTTAGATAGGACAATTTCCAAATTTTGAAGTAATGACAGAAAATCAGAAAAGTCTTTAATTTTAGGCAAATCTATTATATGTAAATAACTTTATTGATTTTAAATTATATATGTTGAGGAAAATCAAAATGAGTAAATAATTTTTCAAATGTATATTATTTTAAAATATGGTAACTGAAATTTATCTTCATGTATTATTTTTTTTTATGAATAAGACTATTTCACTAGACATGAATAAGCAAGCATCAGTTATGCATATTTAAACAAGACTGAAGTTGCTCTCAAAGAAAACCATAGTTACAGAAGTCTCAAACACTAAAAGGTATGACAATCTTAATAATTTTCTCTCCAAGTTGGATTTTCATTTTGTTACCTAATTCATTAACCAGAAATATGTTTGAGCATATTTTATTGCTACCAAATGTAATATTATACTTCATTTTCTAAATTGGACTGAATGTACATATTCTATAGATTGACTATGGAAAAATATTAATTAGAATAAATTGTGTTTAAAATATCCAATCAGAAAATTTATGCACAATTGAATATGTGCATTAAAAAAATAGAGGTGAAATGTATAAAGCATAAGAGGAAGTATTTAAAATCTTGCAGGTCAGTAATTAGACTTGTACATTTGGATTTTATCACTTCCTTTTTTATAAACAAAAAATGAGTTTTCATAAATTTTAATGCATTTGAATACTTGGTTTATTTGGAAGCATTGCATAACTTATTTTAATTAATTTATTTACATTTGTTTATTTGCTTTAAGTTAAAAAAAAATACACTGCTTAAACCATGCCCAAAAGAAGTAAAGAATACTCTTGGAACATAAAATGTCTGTCCTTCTGACTCTCTCCAAATTTATATTGAAACTTTATTTTCCCCCTGAAACCAGGAACATGTACTGATGCATGGAACTGTAAGGTTTGAATCATTATTTCTTCCCCTTCTCATGTTCTGTTTTGAAGTTGGGATCTGTCATAAATAGTATTATCATCTGGATCTGATTAAATGTAATGGATACCCAGTTTGGGAAAATAACCCAGTGTTTTTTTGCCTATTAGTAAATAATATTGATTCTTCTTTACACAAATCACTAAAATCACACCCAGTAAAACAATGGTCTTTAAAAGCTTGCCCAGCCTTGTGTATAAAGTTTTATTTTCATAGTTTAATTCAGTCTGATTATTTTCATTGTTTTTTTTTTTTTTACCATAATAGCTATGAGATTACCTACTGACATAAAATATTTTAAACATCCATAATTAAAACCTAGAGGGAAAAAAGACAATAAAACTTCAAAACTAGTTTAAAGCTTTGCAGTAATATTTTACTGCCAAAGAAAGCAGATAAGACTTTCACACTGTGCTGAAAACTGCAGGTAATTAATTCCCATGGCAGGGAAGTGAAGGAAAAGCACATTCCATATTCTCAGGGCAAAGTGTAAAAGGAATTTGTAGCAGATCCTATTAGGTTTCAGCATTAGACTGCAAGGGATACTTAGAGTAGACTAGGATGAGGGGAAGCTGTGAGAGTACAAATAATATAATAGAAATGCTTCTGACAACAAATCATCCACAACAAGAGAAAAAGCTCTAAGTGATACAACAGAAGGACTTCTTAGGTGTCCAAGTTTTTCACTCATTTCACTTTTAGCCAAATCATTGCTTTCCTTTCCCTGCCATGCTTTCCTAACTCGACCACAATTAAGCTCAGATTTTCAGAGTGTCCTTGGCTTTTGCCTACTCTATATCCTGACTTTTAAAAACTAGATGTTTCTTCCCTTTAGGATTTATAATTCTGATTTGCCTCATCCATTTCAGTCATTGATTTCAAGGGGTAATCTGTAGTTTGTCACTAATTCAAGGAAATATGTGAGATCTCACAAATTCTGGAAGCTGTAAAAAGAAGGTGGGGATGGAGTGAGTAGAAGACAAAGGCCTGCACACAATTAATGAGGAAAACTTGTAATTTTCCTGGATTTTGCCAAAACTTGACTGTTTCAAACTGTCTGCGGTGTGTTTGAAATATCAACAGGGAATATAGTAAACAGTTCACCAGGGGAGCCAAGGCAGATCATAACTTCATATGCATGGCATGTATAGAATATCAACTTTCTTTAAATTCTTCGTAAGAAGCATTCAGTTGGGCAGTGTTTAAATATTAAGATTATGACTATGTGTAGAACAATGAAAAATATTTTTACCAGTGACTATGTTTTAAGTCATAGACCCAAAACACACCTTGATGAAAGCATTGTCTCATATTTTTAAAGAGTTAATGAGAGCAGACTTTGGATGAAAAATAAAAAATAGGTGATCCTGCTTGAGGGCAAAATTCACTGTCAGGGGAGTTTGTAATTTCCTCAGTTCTGTCTCTTTGCAACAAATTTTGAAGCAATGGACCAGTATTACAGCTCTCGGACAGACCAGTGTTATAGCTCTGTGTTACAGCTCAGTTTTATTTAGAAGGTAAAGGAAAATACATCCTAGAGGAGTGAGGACATGCTGACCCAAAAGACATGAAGAGAAGAGAAGCCCCCAACCCAATTTTGGCTCCTCTTTTTATGATTTTTTTTCTCCTCCCCCTTGGCCTGCCCTATGTACATTGGACTAGCCAGGAGTGCTGATTTTTTTTTTTTTTTTTTTTGACCTGAGGTCCTCACTCTGGTCCTCAGACCTTCCTTTGTTCTATTTTCTTGGGCTTTTCCCTTCTTTGTCTTTTAGCCACCTCCATTTTGGACTCCTTTTACCTATTCTAACTACCTAACAGCACAAAATAGCTTAAAGAAATCAATGCAAACATCTCTGAGAATGATACGCTCAGAAAAGACATAGGCAAAACCCATAGTTATTCCTGTTTTCCACCCACACTTGATAAAATTGTAAGTATTCCAGAATTTTAAAGCCTATGCCAAGTATGAAGGTCCAGCAATTGCAGGTGCCTTGTGTTGGTAAAGTAATGCTCAAAATTCTCCAAGCCAGGCTTCAACAGTACATGAGGCGTGAACTTCCAGATAGTCAAGCTGGTTTTAGAAAAGGCAGAGGAACCACAAATCAAATTGCCAACATCCACTGGATCATCAGAAAAGCAAAAGAGTTCCAGAAAAACATCTATTTCTACTTTATTGACTATGCCAAAGCCTTTGACAGTGGGTTCGCAACAAACTGTGGAAAATTCTGAAAGAAATGGGAATACCAGACCACCTGACCTGCCTCTTGAGAAATCTGTATGCAGGTCAGGAAGCAACAGTTGGAACTGGACATGGAACAACAGACTGGTTCCAAAAGGGAAAGGAGTATTTCAAGGATGTATATTGTCACCCTGCTTATTTAACTTATATACAGAGTACATCATGAGAAATGCTGGGCTGGATGAAGCACAAGCTGGAATCAAGATTTCTGGGAGAAGTTTCAATTACCTCAGATATGCATGTGACATCACCCTTATGGCAGAAAGTGAAGAAGAACTAAAGAGACTCTTGATGAAAGTGAAAGAGGAGAGTGAATAAGTTGGCTTAAAGTTCAACCTTCAGAAAACTAAAATTATGGAATCCGGTCCCATCACTTCATGGTTAATAGATGGGGAAACAGTGGAAACAGTGACAGACTTTATCTTTTTGGGCTCCAAAATCACTGCAGATGGTGATTGCGGCCATGAAATTAAAAGACGCTTGCTCCTTGGAAGAAAAGCTAAAACCAACCTAGACAGTATATTAAAAAGCAGAGACATTACTTGGCCAACAAAGGTCTGTCTAGTCAAGGCTATGGTTTTTCCATTGGTCATGTATGGATGTTAGAGTTTGACTATAAAGAAAGCTGAGTGCCAAAGGATCGATACTTTTGAACTATGGTGTTGGAGAAGACTCTTGAGAGTCCCTTGGACTGCAAGGAGATCCAACCAGTCTATCCTAAAGGAGATCAGTCCTGGGTGTTCATTGGAAACTCTGATACTTTGGCTGAAACTCTAATACTTTGGCCACCTGATGTTAAGAGCTGACTCATTTGAAAAGATCCTGATGCTGTGAAAGACTGAAGGCAGGAGGAGAAGGGGACGACAGAGGATGAGATAGATGGTTGGATGGCATCACTGACTCAATGGAGATGAGTTTGAGTAAACTCCGGGAGTTGGTGATGGACATGGAGGCCTGGCATGCTGCAGTCCATGGTGTTGCAAGGAGTCGGACACGATTCAGTGACAGAACTGAACTGAGCTGTAAACATATTAAATGCCACTGAATTTACTGAAAGATCCTGCCCATGTATGCCAGTGGAGTTTTCTACCATTCAAATCATTTGGACAGATGAAGAGAGAAAGACAGACACCTTACTTTTCCAGGCAGTATTTTTGAAGAGGTGTACTACAAACCATCAGAGTTCTAAAGATACACAAACTTATTAGAAGTGGTGAGGGAGGGGGAGCCGAGGGCCAAGTAAGCAATGTTTTGAGTTCCCCAAATGTACTTTAATCAGAGCAGGTTTGTTTCTATCTGCTTTACATTCTGAAAAACCTTCTCCCACTTAAACTGTCACTGCATTACAAAGGCTGTTCTGGTATAAGTTAAAAGATCCAGATCGTAAACGCACATATGTAAAAAAGCGAATAAATTTTATGTGTCCTATTTGCTTTACTGCTAAACTATTAGAGAACGTACAAAGAATTTGCTTTTGTGGCCTAAATGTGCTTAACAGACTGCCAGGTAAACAGTCATAATTAACAAAGGCTTTCCACTCCATTGTGTTAATTTCAATTTGTCCTTATCACTCAATACAGAACTCTTAAAAACATAGCAGTGATTTCTTAAATATGAGAAAGACATTCATTAGTTTTCAGAATTATGAGTTTAAGTTCTTCTAATTCAATGTGTATTGATCCCCACAGCATAAATAAATATCAGTCTATAGCAATTTCCTCAATGTAAAAGTAATATCCATGATAGAATGTTGAAAGCAAAGAAGCACCTCTAGTTGACTCTCACAAAGTTTTTTGAAAACCTAGAAATAAAATGTCTCTAAATTTGTGAATAGTAAGTTTTCACTGAAAAAGCTGACTCCTCATTACCCACCCCCATTCTCCTTGTTTAACTTAGATTCCTTTAGTTTATTGGCTTCATCATTAAAACATAACCAGAAAAAAATTTCTTGCTTTCCAAAAGTATTTTAGAGTGTTTGGCTCACTTTTGGTTTCATGTCAACTTAGGATAATCACATAAGTTGTTGACAAATAAACATTCAAGAAATTTTTATGGAGGATAATCTTGGCAAACCACAACGGCCTTTAAACTTTGCTTTAAATTAAAATTCTAGCAGTTTATTATGTCACTTTGTGCCAGAATAAGGCTATAAACTGCTCTCATATTCAAAAGAATGTTTCCATTTAAAATTTACATTTACAAGTCTAATAAGATATTGGAGCTCATTCTATTCACAGAAAATCTATTGAGTTGTATAACTTTATTAGGAACCCAACTCACATTGTTTCTTGAATCAACTGAAGGTTAGTTAATAGCTTTTAATGATGGAATTTTTAGGTAAATTAGAGATAATGATAGAATCTTTAAATTACTAAGTGGTTTACTTATAGACAGGTAAGTTCTTATTGTCAAGAGAGTTTGTCCAATGATTCAATTTTAAACCAACTTTGAATTTCATATTACTTTTGGATCAGTTTAAGTAGATTATTTGGAATATTCTGTCATGTCCAGTTTAATTTTAGAATATAATTTATAGAGGATACTTAGAGAACTATATGAAGTACATTATATGCATATGGCATTTGGTTTTATCCACAAGAGATTCCTCATCAGCTATGAGAAATATTATGGCCAATAAGTTTATTACATTTTATAGACAGAGGGTAATAAATTATATGTCAGTTTTTTGAGATTATAAATTGTAATCTTTAAAATTCTTAGAGTTTCAAAATTCAAAATTATGGGACATAATTGACAATTTAAAAAAGTGAAATGCTTGCAAATTATTTTGGCAACTGAATTACTTCATGAATATTATCTAATCTGACAAATTCATACCCTGCATGTTATGCTTAAGTTATTTAAATTTTGAGCACTGTGGGTATTTTGAGCACTGTGAATGATATATGATTCTCTTAGAAGATGTATTCGGTCCCTTAGATAATCATATGTTGGAAGTAGAAAGAGAAAAATATGATAACTAAACTAAATTGGCTTCAGTGGGAAAACTTAAACTGATTTCTGTGAGAACCAAAATGACTTGCATTTTATTTATGGCAAGTTGTGTAAGTATTCTCTAAAAAAAGGTCTGAATTGAGAGTTAGAATTTGAACCACTCCAGGGGACCACAGCATCTCTATTAAAGTCTTCACAGTAGTTATTTATTGGGTCACCTAAGGAGTGGCAAGTGTTTACAAACCATTTATAATCTTCCATTGTACCTTAAAAAAAATAACAGAATATGTTACCAAGTGGTTTGATATGTTTTTATGAACACAAAGAACACATACTCACACGCAGGCAAACACGCAAGTATACACATTGGGGAAGATTTCCCAAGATTGAGGAGTAGCACAGATATGCTATTGAAACTGAAATGAAACAAAAACGTCTGGTTTATTTCATGGTGAGTAAACTACCATGGATGTTTTTAAGTGAAATGGAAGATATAAAAAATGTGTAAATCTAGCATGTATCATAATTATGTATGGTGATGGATGTTTACTAGACTTATTGTGATCATTTTGCAATATATACAAATATCAAATCATTATGTTGCATAGCTGAAAATAAGATAATCATATGTTAATTGCATCACAATAAATATATTAAAAAAGAGAAAAAAAACTGGTGCATATACAATCTATAGAGATATAGACTGATAATATGCTGCTTGCTAGCTCTGTATATGTACAAATGTAATAAAAATTATCACTAATTATTAACATGATGAGTAAATTTAAGGAAATTGTTTTCTCTATTTTGACAGATGAGAAAATTGATACTTACACACGGTATCTAACTTGCTCATGATATACAGGTATGTATAAATGGTAAACTTATGATCTGAACCCAAATTTAATTTCAGTGTAATATCTCCAGTACATTATGGCTTGGTTGTGTGGATTACATAGTGTAACATTCATAAAATACCAAATATAATGCTTGAAATACAGTAGCTGTTAAATATCATCTATAGTTATTAAACTTTATTAACAATTAGTGCCTACCCTTTGGAAGATTGTTGGCAGTTAAATACATCATTTTGCATATTTCTTATTCTCCATTTGAACTCATTATAAACTGATTATAATCCTATAGATAGTTATGGATATAAGAAAGAGTGTACTAAGCTGTGTCTCTGTTGCATGTATTCATAATACTTTGTTTCTGAGAGTGATGATAGTTGCAGTAGAGCTTGGTATTCAGCTTCCTACTTACAGCCTCAACAGACAGGGATTTACATATGGTAATAATTGAAAATTCCATCATAAACTAATTATATTTTCATTAATTTTAATTCTTCCAGACTTCTTGTCTGAGTCTACCAAATATTTTTAGTGTTCAAGTTGTGGTTGGAATGAAGGAAGTTCTATGGAGATCAAATCCTCACTAGGCATATTGTAAACCTCATCCTAACTTTAAAACTCTCTTTTTCAACGTTTCTTCCAAAATATATATTCCAGTCTTATTTTTTCACAAATGTGTGCAAAACCACTGAAGATACAGTCGTGTGCAGAGAATCCACTGTATCTTGCCAGCACATCAGTTCGAGCCTTTACTGTATTCAGACAATACAAACTTCAAATACAATAATGTGTGATGAGTGCTTTGATAAGGAAAAAAGCAGACTGCTGTGAGATGAAATACAAGGCAACTTTTGCCCAGTCTAAAAGAGTTAGAGAAATTTCCCCAGAGAGAATGAGGTTAAGGCTGAAAACTGCTACAAATTATAAACTGTGATTGCTTTTCAGCTTTTTTCAATTGTAACGAAAATCTTTTCTACCTACCAAGTCCTACTTGATATAAATGTTATTTTATTCTAACATTTGAACCTTTGTCCCCAAACCGAATAAAATAAGCAAATATTATGAAAAGAGTGATATAGTATCTCTCCCAAAATCCATTTTATTAATAAATGTGTATATATTCAACTGCTCTTA
Organism: Bos indicus; assembly: GCF_029378745.1. Classification (NCBI taxonomy): domain Eukaryota; kingdom Metazoa; phylum Chordata; class Mammalia; order Artiodactyla; family Bovidae; genus Bos; species Bos indicus. Next base: position 31,580,473 of record NC_091776.1, on the reverse strand, counting down.
TGCCTACCAAAGAAGCAGATAACTAGACAATTTGACTTGCCTGGCTTGTGTATAAATGTGTCTGTGTGTTTATATCCCAAAGAGGCAGTATGTCTAATGACATAATTATCGTTTAACATTTCATAGGATGAGACTACACTACAAACATTGTAATTTGTAATACTCTGAATCTAAGCAGATAGAGTAAAATTTCAGAAAATGAAAAACAAGTAACAAAATAAGCAACAGAGGAATGTGAATTATATAAAAGTTTTATTGTGATTCTTTCACACTATATAAAAATATTAAATCATAGTATTGTATATCTGAAACTAATATTAATGTTATATGTCAATTATACCTTAATTTAAACATTTAGTTTTTAAAATGTCATATTCTGGCTTCAAAGAAAAATGAAATATGTAGGCAGCTCTGTATGCCTGTATAAGTGTTTGTGTTAATTTTAGTCATAAATACAGAAAGGTGACTATGAGTATTTTGCTAAGTGGCCTATTTATACCATGGATAACATAAGGAAACATATGGTAGTCACTGACAGAATGGTAGTCACTGACAGAAAAGCAAATTGAGAAGCATTTTGATAACTGAAAAGTTATATCAATTCTTACATCGGGGAAACAAAAGCAAGCAAGCTTTTCCTTCACCATACCAATAATTGAAACTGACAGGCAAATTTTCTGCCAAAGAATGAAAATAAATCCTAAATTTCAGATAATGATGTAATGAAATAAGCATAAAGTGAGAATAACAGTGTCCTCATTATTCTATAAAAATGAAAAAGTAAACCAAACTTCTAATATTACCTAATATTTTTAGATTGCTTACATGTGGGAGGTTCTTATCTATATGATTTAGATGTTGGTAATCCCAAAACAGTAATCTTAATTCTAGCATTAATTATATTCATTTTACAGATGGGGAAATTGAGGCAAATTGAGTAAGGCAATTTTAATATATAGTTGATCCTTGAACAATGTGGGCTTGAACTGCACAGATCCACTTATATGCGGAATCTTTTCAGTAGTAACTAGTGAAGCACTCCACAATCCATGGTTGGTTGAATCCTCAGATGAAGAACTGTGGACACAGAACTATGTGTAGGAGGGCTGACTCTCAGTTATATCGGGTTTTTTAACTCTACCAAGGGTTGATGCCCCCAACTCCTGGAGGTGTTCAAGGGTCAACTGTTTATCCACATACTCTGGTAGTCTTTCCTTCAATAGGTGAATACTCCTTTCTGTATTTATGGCTAAGATGAACAGAAACACTTGTACCAGAATACAGAGCTGCCTATATACTTTTACTTTCCTTTGAAGCCCAATGCTCTTCTGTTGAGTGTGAACTGGATGCAGTGCCTTCCTTATTGTGAATAGAATGTTGTCAAAATGTAGTGTGTGACTTATCAGACTCTTTCATACAAGACATGTTTGCTTCCCCTTTGATCTCTGTCAGATCACTTGCTCAAAGGGAAGTGAGCTACCACGGTATGAGATCTCCCAAGAAGTCCTGAGAAAAGGCCCACATGGTGAGTAACTCAGGCCTCTAACCAGCAGATAGCCAAGAACTGAGGCCTTCTATAGACCACTGTGAGTGTAAACTCGGAAAAGAATTTGCTGGCCACAGTCAAGCCGTCAGATAGTGCAACCCTGACTAACACCTTGACTGCAATAATGAAGAAACTCTCAACTCAACCCACAGAAAATGGGAGGTAATAAATGCTTATTATTTTAAGCCATTAAATTTGGGTGTAATTTGTAGAAATGGAGAGTCACTTGACTTATTTAAGTGGAATACTTCAAAATTAAATTCAGAAAATATTTCTTCAGAGCTGAAGCTCTACATATAGAGTGATGATCATGATGGCAGTCATTGATGACATTCTGTCATGTACTAATAATTTTCCTCACACTTACAATAGCACCAATCAGTTGATAATATTGATATTTTATTTTACTCAGGCTCACATGGGTCATATTCCATGTTCAAAATTACTGTGTTACCAAGGTGGAGAAAACAAAAAATGGTAAGGATTAATTAAAGTCTATAAAATGAATTAAATTAGGAAAATAAAATGGGATTTGATACTAAAACTTTAATACTATTTTATATTCACTCTATCTACCTATAGGAAAATTGAAAATTAGGTGATGTAATACTTGAAATCATTTTATAACATAATTTTAAAAATACACCTTATGATTGAAGATGCTGCTGCTGCTGCTAAGTAGCTTCAGTCGTGTCCGCCTCTGTGCGACCCCATAGATGCTAATAATAATAATGCTTAATATATTTAAATAAAAAATGAATAGATATGTACCTAAATGAGAAAGGTGAAATGTCATCTTTTTTGTGCAGTCTTATCAAAAATGAGCAAAGTTTTTCTGTAACATTTTAGATAGTAAATATTTTATGTTTTGAGGGCAATAAGAATTCAGTTATAACTGTACAATGTAGCCATTGTAGTATAAAACCAACCATAAATAATATATAAATAAATGGTATGGGTTTGTTCTAATAAAACTTTATTTATAAAAATAGATAGTAAGCTGCCTTTAGTCTGTGAGTCATAGGTGGCTGATCCCTTCTCAGATATGAAGTATTTGATTTAAGAGAAGTAACAAATATTTCTGATGTATTTGAGTTTATAGGTATTTTAGCCTACATTATTCCCATTCCCAACAATAGACAAGGCTGTTCAAAAATGGGGCATATAGAGAGAGTACCAAAATTAGCAAACAGGATTTAGTTAGTTTAGTTTTGTATTTAGTATTTAGTATTAGTATTTAGTATTATGTATTTAGTTAGATTTAGTTTTGTATCACAAATACAAATGAACAAGACCAAAACAGTTTTTCTAGGGGGCAAATGAGAACAAATCAGGATAGGGCTCAAGATATCCCAGAGAAGATTATCATGAAGCAGTAAGTGTGATCACAGTGCTGTATATATAGTGTGAAGACTTTTATCAGCTTTGTCTTGAATCATTTGGGCTACTATATTAGAATACTGTTGCTGTGTGATGTGTAAACAAGAGAATTTTTTATTTTTTTCCTCACAGTTCTAGATGCTGAGAAAACTAAGATCAAGGCACCAGCAAATTCTGTGCCTGGCAAGAACTTTCTCCTGGCTTATAGATGCCTTTCTTCTCTTTGAAGAAGGAGCAAGGGGACTGTCTTGGGCTTCTTCTAAGAGGGCACTAATTCTATTCATGAGGACTCCACTGTAATAATCTAATTACTTCCTCAAGGCCCCATATTCTATTACTGCCACAATGGGGATAAAGTTTCAACATATGAGTTTTTTTTTTTTTTTTAAGTTTTTATTTTTTTTTAAATTTTATTTTATTTTTAAACTTTACATAATTGTATTAGTTTTGCCAAATATCAAAATGAATCCACCACAGGTATACATGTGTTCCCCATCCTGAACCCTCCTCCCCCCTCCCTCCCCATACCATCCCTCTGGGTCGTCCCAGTGCACTAGCCCCAAGCATCCAGTATCGTGCATCGAACCTGGACTGGCAACTCGTTTCTTACATGATATTTTACATGTTTCAATGCCATTCTCCCAAATCTTCCCACCCTCTCCCTCTCCCACAGAGTCCATAAGACTGTTCTATACATCAGTGTCTCTTTTGCTGTCTCGTACACCGGGTTATTGTTACCATCTTTCTAAATTCCATATATATGCGTTAGTATACTGTATTGATGTTTTTCCTTCTGGCTTACTTCACTCTGTATAATAGGCTCCAGTTTCATCCACCTCATTAGAACTGATTCAAATGTATTCTTTTTAATGGCTGAGTAATACTCCATTGTGTATATGTACCACTGCTTTCTTATCCATTCATCTGCTGATGGACATCTAGGTTGCTTCCATGTCCTGGCTATTATAAACAGTGCTGCGATGAACATTGGGGTACACGTGTCTCTTTCCCTTCTGGTTTCCTCAGTGTGTATGCCTAGCAGTGGGATTGCTGGATCATAAGGCAGTTCTATTTGAGTTTTGAAAAGACTCAGATATTCAGCCTATAGCATTCTAGCCCTTCTCCCCCTACACACCAGATCCATGCCCTTCTCAAATGCAAACTATGTTCCTTCCATCCCAATATTCCTCAAATTCTTAACTTGCTCCAGCATCAATTTTAAAAGCTGAATGTGCACAGTTCAGTTCAGTCGCTCAGTCTTGTCTGACTCTTTGTGACTCCATGGACTGCAGCATGCCAGGCCTCTCTGTCCATCACCAACTTCCAGAGTTTACTCAAACTCATGTCATTGGGTTGGTGATGCCATTCAACCATCTCATCCTCTGTCATCCCCTTCTCCTCCTGCCCTCAATCTTTCCCAGCATCAGGGTCTTTTCAAATGAGTCAGTTCTTCACATCAATTGGCCAAAGTATTGGAGTTTCAACTTCAGCATCAGTCCTTCCAATGAATATTCAGGACTGATCTCCTTTAGGATGGACTGTTTGGATATCCTTGCAGTCCAAGGGACTCTCAAGAGTCTTCTCCAACACCACAGTTCAAAAGCATGAATTCTTCAGCACTCAACTTGCACAGTCTCATCTAAATGTCATCTAAATCATGTATGCATAAGATATGAGGTATGATTTATCCTGAGGCAAAATTCCTCTCCAGCTGTGAACCTAGAAAACCAAACAACTTATGTGCTTCCTAAAATTCAATGGTAGGACTGGCATAGGATAGATATTGCCATTCCAAAGGGAGAAACAGGAAGGGAGGAAAGAGTGACAGGTCCAAAGTAACTTCAAAACCTAATTGGGGAAATTCCAGTAGGCCTCTAACATTTGGTAATAATCCTCTTTGGCTTGATGCTCTGTCTTCTATACCCACTGGGTTGTCAAAGTCTCCCTCTAATTTGGAGGGTTGCTGTGCACACTGTGACTCTTTGCCAGGGTCCCACTCTTGTCATGGCTCCACTGCACTGGCTGTAAATTGTGCTGCAGCAGTCTGACGGGGTCACAGGCATGAGAGACCTAGGCAGGACATCCTGGCCCACCTGTACTAGAGAGGTGGCCTCATTCATTGGAATAGTTTTTCCCCCTGGGAATGTGGTGGGAGTGGTGGCCCTGATGACCTCTGAGACACTTTCAGGTGGTCATTCTTGTCTTGAAGAACAGTTCCTGTCTCCTGACAAGATGGCTGTTAAGATCCATGGTTTATATCCACACTAATTTCCTTATCAAAAAGTCACTTACCCACACCCTGAGTAATCTCTTCTGAATACCCTTTCTCAATTTATTGCAATATGGATAAGCTAAGAATTTTCCCAAAGGGTAAGTTCTGCTTTCTTTTAGCTCAGTAATTCCATCTTGAAATCATTCCTCCTGTCTAGCATTTTATAATCGGAGAAGGCGGTGGCACCCCACTCCAGTACTCTTGCCTGGAAAATCCCATGGACAGAGGAGCCTGGTAGGCTGCAGTCCATGGGGTCACGAAGAGTCGGACACAACTAAGTGACTTCATTTTCACTTTTCACTTTCATGCGTTGGGGAAGGAAATGGCAACCCACTCCAGTGTTCTTGCCTGGAGAATCCCAGGGAAGGGGGAGCCTGGTGGGCTGCCATCTATGGGGTCACACAGAGTCAGAGACGACTGAAGCGCCTTAGCAGCAGCAGCAGCATTTTATAATAAGCAGTTAGGAGGAACCAAGCAACAGCTTTAACACTTTGCTTAGAGTTCTTCTCAGGTAAGTATCCAATTTCATTGCTTACAAGGTCTAACTTCTATTAAATGCTAGTACATGAACAAAAATCAGTCTATTTTTTTCCTACTTTATAACAGTGACCAGCTTTTCTCCAGTTTCTGATAGCGTGTTTCTGATTTCCTTCTGAGGCCTCAGCAGAAAGATCTTTACCATCTGTATTTCTTTCAACCTTTTCTTCATGATGACTTAGGTATTCTCTAATAAGATGAGGCTTTCTCTCTAGTTTTCCTCTTTTCTTTCTCATCTCTCTCCAGAATCATCCTTATTTCTAGCTTACATTTCACAACCCTTCCAGCCTCTACCTGTTACCCAGTTCCAAAGCCACTTCATTTGTGGTATCTGTTGCATCAGCACCTACTTTGCATGACCAATTATTGTCTTAGTCTGTTCAAGGTGCTATAAGAAAATATCATCAACTGTGTCTGGGTGACTTATAAATAGAAGATATTTCTCACAATGCTGAAGGCTGTGAAGACCAGGATCAAGGTGCCAGCAGATTCAGTGTTAATAAGTACCAGCTTCTTGGTTCATAGGCAATTGTCTTCTCTCTATGTTCTGTTGTGGATGAAGGGGTGGGTGGGTGGGGGCACTCTCTGGGATCTATTTTATAAGGGCACTGATCTCATTGATGGGGATTACAGACTTATGCCCTAATTACCTTCCCAAAACTCCATTTCAAAATATGATCACATTGGGATTATGTTTCAAAATCATTTTAAGGGGGCACAAATATTCAGCCTTTAGCAGTGTTTATGCTACATTCACAAAGTGGACTATGAGGTGCTATTGAAACAAACAAACCCCTTTTACATTATTCACAGGAGTTATGTTCTATAAAATTGGTTCTGAATTAGCAAATACAGAACCATTGCTCCTAAAGGAATTATAGTGTTAGGTTCCATTTGACCATAATATTTTTGCCAACTGATCAAGTGATAACCTATGTGTGTTTCTGTTCAAAGGCATATTATTTAATATATATTTCTTATAAGTGATTAATGATACTGAAATAATGTAAAGTCAGAGGCTCTGGGGGCCATGTATGTTATACAGATTTGTTTAACAAATTTTTTATAAACAAGCCAGTCTTATCAGCATTGAAAATCTGCTCTTAATTCATTACATGTGTAACGCTTAGTAGGTATATTTTAAAAATTGCTTCCGCAGCCTCCTGATGTGAGAACCATCCTCGTTTGCATGTTTAACATTTTTCAAGCTGTATCACCTTTTGAAACGTGCAAGTCAGCCAACACTAACCAAGAAGTTTTAACATTTTCGTGACCCAGGGTAAAGTGACTATAAATTTCTTTGGCTTTCAACTTCACAACAGTGCTGTCCACTGCACTTTTATTATTAGTCATCATCTCATGAATCCACACATTTGGCTTCTTTTTCATTATTTCCATAGCTTCATCCCACATTACAGATGTTACTTAGCACTTCTGGAGTGGCCTCACAGACAGATATACACATTTGCTTTTTCTTTCTCTGGATGTACCCTATTATTAACTAATTAACATTGAACATATGGTCCAAAGCAGTATAAATCAAGCCTGGATGAAGTTGATCTAACATGTATCTTCTACATAAGACACATCGCCGACTTCTTGTGCTAACAAACAACAGACAACAGTTCATCACTCTGCTTGGGGGCCATTTAAACAGTGAAATCATTGACAAAAACATACCAAAGCAAAATTTAAAAATGTGCTAAGTAGAAAACAAGAACACTTGTTTAAATAGAAGAGCTGAAATAACAAGGCAGAGTGTCACCTTGTTTGACCTCAGTTGGAATGTGCACATCAGATGGCTCAAATTTTTAACTGTTCTGCGTGTCTGCAAATGATCCAGTAAAGCCCACAAGCACTGACTGGGACTAAAAATAAATTTTGGTGAGTATGCAAACCCTTAAATACAGAATCCCTAAATAATGAGAATCAAACATATATATGAAGAAGGAATATTATAGTATATTTTATTTGCTTGGATTCACTTATGAAATATTTTATAAGCATTTGATACCTGATAAATACCAAGTTTATAAGGATTTATGAACATTCATTCTCTTAGAAAGTATACAAACATGTAAGTACAGTGGGATGAATATGAAATTATTATTCTTGGTCAGTTTATAATTTAGTGTGTTTACACATTGTAATGTACAGGGTTGCAGAGTCGGACACGACTGAGAGACTGATCTGATCTGATCTGATATGGTCACAGGAAAGAGAAAATAGAAGATTCATCTGATTAACAATGGAAAGTTGATATTTCTTTTCACTTGTGGTATGCACCTCACTCTGACCAGCACTTTCTTTACTCCTCATATATTCCATACTCTTCATACCAATATAGAAAATGAATAGAGAATGATACTAATTAAACTTTATACAAATTATCTGCTTTCCTACAATTTTAATAGCAAGGTAATGAATATATTAGAACTATAAAAAGTAGGAGACCAAAATGGAAAAAAGTAAGATTTTATATTTTTACTGAATTTTTAAATTTTCTTAGGATCATTATACTTGGACAAGTGACATGCACTGACAAGGTAAGCTTTTTTTTTTTTTAATATATTTGAGCATATTCAATTTAAGGTCAGTGGCATTTACTTGTTTATGGCCACACTGGGTCTTTGTTGATGCACAACGGCTTTCTCTAGTTGAGGCAAGTAGGGGTTACTGTTTTGTTGCCCTATGCTGGCTTCCCTGGTGGCTCAGAGGTTAAAGCATTTGCCTGCAATGCTGGAGACCCAGGTTCGATCCATGGGTTGGGAAGATCCCCTGGAGAAGGAAATGGCAACCCACTCCAGTTTTCTTGCCTGGAGAATCCCATGCAGGGAGGAGCCTGGTAGGCTACAGTCCACGGTGTTGCAAAGAGTCGGACACGACTAAGCGACTTCACTTTCTCTCGTCACAGATCCACGACATGTGGGATCTTCCCAGACCAGTGATTGAACCTGTGTTCCTGCATTGGCAGGCAGGTTTCTGACCACTGGAACCACCAGAAAAGTCTTCTGACAAGGTAATCTTACATGCAAGTGTTATTCTATATTTTATTTCAACAAAAAGATAGTCCATCACTTAAAAATTGCATAGTGAAATTTGTCAACAACAGTCTGTATGCTGAAATCATACCGATGTGTGAAGTTAAAAAGTCCTTTGAAGATAGGGACTTCATGTATAGATATCAATGTTTGATATCATTGATATCATGTTTAGATATCAAACCAGTGATATTTGCATTCAAGGGGATGAAACTATACTCTGTGAAAGTAAGAGTAACAAAAGTTCCCTAGGGGAATTCCCCTCCAGAAATAATCTTTCCTGTTCTTTTAATACTTTGAATCATTATATAAACCCTTTATTTTTTAACTAAAGTTAACAGCCATGTATTTCACCCTTGGAGATTTTATTTACCATATTTACTCAAGAGAATTCTCCAACATATTTTCAAGGTAATTTCTTAAACCATGTTTGCAATTATATGCAATTTATCATATTTGTGTGATCTCTGTATAAAGTGTGTTGTTTTATCTATATATATTTTCTCATATTTATTATTAACTAATGAAAATTACATATGGGTATAATTTCACTGCTGAGTTATATATTGACTTGAAATATTGGTGAGGAAGTTAAAGTAGTGGTCTGGAAAAAGATGCGAAAGCATTCAGAGCACAGGAAAGGAAGAGAGAAAGAATAACAAAATCATACATAGGTGAAATGAGAATTTATGTAGATGGAGGAAATCATATTCATCAATAAACTTAGCAACATGGGCCTAATGGGGGAAAGGGAAGAATATTAAAAGTAAACATTCATAAAATACAATTAAAAGCACAAAATACAATTAAGAAAAAGTCAACATTTTCTAAATCACTTGATTTATATATGCAAAATATATATTTTGGGAATGATATAAAATAGATTATCAGTATATGTAATTCACAGTATGATACTACTTTAGATTGAAATGATATATATTCAGTTCAGTCACTCAGTCGTGTCCAACTTTTTGCGACCCCATGAATCGCAGCACGCCAGGCCTCCCTGTCCATCACCAAATCCCAGAGTTCACTCAGACTCATGTCCATCAAGTCGATGATGCCATCCAGCCATCTCATCCTCTGTCATCCCCTTCTCCTCCTGCCCCCAGTCCCTCCCAGCATCAGAGTCTTTTCCAATGAGTCAACTCTTCGCATGAGGTGGCCAAAGTACTGGAGTTTCAGTTTTAGCATCATTCCTTCCAAAAAAATCCCGGGGCTGATCTCCTTCAGAATGGACTGGTTAGATCTCCTTGCGGTCCAAAGGACTCTCAAGAGTCTTCTCCAACACCACAGTTCAAAAGCATCAATTCTTCGGCGCTCAGCCTTCTTCACAGTCCAACTCTCACATCCATACATGACCACAGGAAAAACCATAGCCTTGACTAGACGAACCTTTGTTGGCAAAGTAATGTCTCTTCTTTTGAATATACTATCTAGATTGGTCATAACTTTCCTTCCAAGGAGTAAGCGTCTTTTAATTTCATGGCTGCAGTCACCATCTGTAGTGATTTTGGAGCCCAGAAAAATAAAGTCTGACACTGTTTCCACTGTTTCCTTATCTATTTCCCACAAAGTGATGGGACCAGATGCCATGATCTTCGTTTTCTGAATGTTGAGCTTTAAGCCAACTTTTTCACTCTCCACTTTCACTTTCATCAAGAGACTTTTAGTTCCTCTTCACTTTCTGCCATAAGGGTGGTGTCATCTGCATATCTGAGGTTATTGATATTTCTCCCAGCAATCTTGATTCCAGCTTGTGTTTCTTCCAGTCCAGCGTTTCTCATGATGTACTCTGCATAGAAGTTAAATAAACAGGGTGACAATATACAGCCTTGACGAACTCCTTTTCCTATTTGGAACCAGTCTGTTGTTCCATGTCCAGTTCTAACTGCTGCTTCCTGACCTGCATACAAATTTCTCAAGAGGCAGATCAGGTGGTCTGGTATTCCCATCTCTTTCAGAATTTTCCACAGTTGATTGTGATCCACACAGTCAAAGGCTTTGGCATAGTCAATAAAGCAGAAATAGATGTTTTTCTGGAACTCTCTTGCTTTTTCCATGATCCAGCGGATGTTGGCAATTTGATCTCTGGTTCCTCTGCCTTTTCTAAAACCAGCTTGAACATCAGGATGTTCACGGTTCCCATATTGCTGAAGCCTGGCTTGGAGAACCTTGAGCATTACTTTACTAGCGTATGTATAGTAGCTTACTACTACTACTACTTTACTAGCAATGAACATAGGTATGCATATATCTTTTCAAATTAATGTTTTTGTTTTCTTCAGATTCTTCAAATATCTACCTGGGGTGGAATAGCTGGATCATATGGTAGTTACATTTTTTTAGTATTTTTGAGGGGTCTCCATAGTGTTATCCATAGTTGCTACACCAATATACATTCACACAGTGTCTGAGGTGTCCTTTTTCTCCACATCTTTGCCAACATTTTTTATTTGTGTTCTTTTCATTTTTTAGATATAATTAATAAACTATATAATTCATCTATTTAAAGTATACAATTCAGTGTTTTAGTGTATTTACAGTGGGATGCAACCATGTAATTTTAGAATATGTCAGTCTAAAAGAAACCCTGTACTATTAGCAGTAAGTCTCGCTCTCTTCCACCCTTCCACCCTCAGTCCTAGGCTGCTTTGCTTTCTCTCTCTCTAGATTTGTCTCTTCTAGACATTTACTATAAGTAGAATTGTACAATATATGGTGTCTTATGACTCATTCATAATGTTTTAAAAATTCATCATGTTGTAGCACGTATCAGTACTTATTCCTGTTTATGGCTTCTTGATACTTCATTATATGGATGCACCACATTTTATTTATCCATCTCACAGCTAATGGGCATTTGGGTTGTTTCTACATCTTGGGCCTTTATCATGAATAATGCTGCTATGAAACTTGGTGTATGAGTTTTTGTGTAAGTATCTTTTATTTCTCTTGTATAGATAGATAACCAAGGAATAGAATTTCTTGTTTTTCTAGTAACTATGTTTAATATTTTGAGGAACTGCCAAACTGTTTTTACAAAGAAGTGACTTAGCAGCAGCAGTATCATTTTACATTCCTACTAGCAATCTATGAGGGTTTCCATTTCTCCTTATCAATACCGGTTTTTATCTGTCATTTTGATTGTAGCCATTGTAGTGGGTGTGAAATGGTGTCCCTGTGGTTTTGATTGACATTTCCATGATAATTAATGACATTGAGAATCTTTTCATATGTCTCTTTGCTATTTGAATACTTTCTTCAAAAAATGTATATTCAAGTCTTCCACTCATTTCTATATTGGCCTATTTGTCTTTTATTGCATTTTAAGAATCCTTTATACACTCCAGTTACTAATCAGATATATGGTTTGTAAATATTTTCTCCCATTTTGTGGTCTTTTTGATGATAGCCATTCTGACAGGTGTAAGGTAATATGTTATGGTTGTTTTACTTTGCATTTCTCTAATAGTGATGTTGAGCATCTTTTTGTGTGCTTACAAGCCATCTTTAGTGTTCTTTGGAAAAATGTTCAGTTTTTCTTTTCATTTTTTAATCAGGTTGCTTTTTTGTTTTTCTTTTGGATATTGAGTTTGAATTGTATGAGATATTTTTACATTTTGAATATTAACCCCTTATTGGTCATATCATTTACAAATATCTTCTCCAGTGTGGTAGGTTGCCTTTTTGTTTTGTTGACGATTTCCTTTGCTATGCAAAGGCTTTAAAGTAGGTCCCCTTTATTTTTGTTTATCTTTCCTTTGCCTTAGGGAACAAATCCAAAATATATTGCTACTGTTTTTATCAGAGCATTCTGCCTGTGTTTTCTTCTAGGAGTTTTATGGTTTCCAGTCTTACATTAGGTTTTTAACCTATTTAAGCTTACTTTTGTATATGGTATTAGAAAATGTTCTCATTTTCGTCGTTAAATGTAGCTATCCAGTTTGCCCAGCACCACTTAGTCAAGAGTTTATCTTTTCTCCATTGTATATTCTTGTCTCCTTTGTTTCCAATTGTTTACTTTCTACAGTCTTTCCTTTTTCTGTTTTATAAGCATGCTTGTTCCTATTTGTTCCTGTCAACCAGTTAGGCTGGTGTCTGTATGTCTGTAGATTACATGGATATAAATAAACCATCTAGTGGTACTCTGAGATCCAGATGCAGAACACAATTTTTCACAGCTATTTTCCAAATACTACTTTTTATAGGTGGTTGAAAGTTGAGACTGGAGGAATCTCTTTTCAGTCAGGCTTGTCTAATGTTCTTACATCCTACAATTGTGTATACTTTTTAAAAAATAGAAAAGGAAAGCAGAGTGGGAGGGTTTGTCTTCACTATCTTGCTGGAAAATGAAGAAATGGGGTGTTTTGTTCATAGGAAAGCCTTCCCTGCAAATCTTTTGGAAGTTAATGGTATTTTATAGACTCTACCCACTCTACTTCTGCTGTGTCAAGCACTCCCCATCAAAATCAGAAAATGCCTTTGATAGATGGAATTATTGACCTCAATTCTTTATCCATTCCCTTTACTATATAACTTTGCAACCTTTCCCACAAAAGAGAGTTTTCCACTGGCTATGACTTGCTTTGCCAATGGGATGTGGGTGGCAGTTACCCTGTGCAAGTTCTGTACTTAGGACTTAAAAGGTATCACTGCTCCCATCTCTCTGAGAAAAGCTTTCCCCAGGCATCTACTACTCCTCTACACAAGGCCTAGAAGAATGCACTGGGAATTTTCACATGGAGCCAATTGCAACTGGGTGTACAGCTTCAGGCAGAGCCACTTAGCTGAAACTAGCCTAGCTGAACCAATATCTTGCGGACCTGTGAGCAAGAATAAATGATTACTGTTTTAATCCACTGAATTTTGGAGTGAGTTACTTGTTATGCAGTAGCAAGTTATAGCCAACTGATACAATGCCCTTACTCCTTTTGTCTCCTCAATTCATATATTCATTCTTAGCTCAGTATGTTGTCGTTCAGTCACTAAGTCATGTCTGACTCTTTGCAACCCCATCGAGTACAGTATACGAGGCTCCCCTGTCTTTCACTGTTATGTTTGCCAAAGTTTGCTCAAATTCACATTCATTGAGTTGATGATACTGTCTAACCATATCATCCTCTGCCGCCCGCTTCTCAGTTGCCTTCAGTCTTTCCCAGCATCAGGATCTTTCCAATGAGTCAGCTCTTTGCATCAGGTGGCCAAAGTTTTGGAGCTTTTCATCATCAGTCCTTCTGATGAATATTCAGGGTTAATTTCCATTAGAATTAACCAGTTTCATCTCCTTGCATTCCAAGGCATTCTCAAGAGTCTTCTCCAGCACCACAATTCAAAAGCACTGATCCTTCAGTGCTCAGGCTCCTTTATGGTCCGACTCTCACATTGGTACATGACTCTTGGAAAAACCATTAACTTTGACGATATGGGTCTTTGTCAGTCAGCAAAGAGATGTCCCTGCTTTTTAATAAACTGTCTAGGTTTCTCATCATTTTCCTTCCAAGGAGCAAGCATCTTTTAATTTCATGGCTGCAGTCACTGTGATTTTGGCACCCAGGAAAAGAAAATCTGTCACTGGTTCCACTTTTTTCCCCTTCTATTTGCCATGAAGCAATGGGACTGGATGCCATGATCTTAGTTTTTTTTTAACGGTGTGTTTCAAGCTAGCTTTTTCACTGTTCTCTTTCACCCCCAGAAAGAGGCTCTTTAGTTCCCAGTCACTTTCTACTATCAGATCAGTATATTTGTGGGCAGATGAGTATTTCTTCGAGCCCTTTCAAAGTGTTGCAAGAAGTGATTATATGCGTTGACTTTAGTAACAACAAACTGTTAGCAAACAGTTCCTCTTCCTAATGAATAATAACTTTATGGAAGGGACTACATCTTCCGGTCTCTTGGTCCATAGACCAAGCTTGTGCATGAGACAGTCCAGTCTTGTAATTAAGTCATGCTTCTGCCACTGAATCACTGTGTTGAACCCTTTAATCTCTCTGAATTTCCCCATCTGTTGGGGAGAGAGTTAGTAAAGATAGTGTACATGAAGTGCTCAGCACACAGTGTTAACAGCTTCTATATATTTATGTTTGTGGAATAAATCAATGAATGCTATTTTTCCTTAATGTTGTTGACCTGGTATCCTTTAAAAGGTACCCATCTCTTCCTTTTTGCCAAATATGGCACTTCCCTTGAGCGCTTTCTGGTGCCTATCTAGGTCTAACACCATGTGTCATCACTGTGTCTTTCTTCCCTAGTTTCTACTCAGTAAACTACCTTACTAGCGGGTGTCCAGCAGGAGACCTGGCTGTCCTGGTCAGATGGTGCTTTATACTCAAAGAGCAGCAGTGGTATCTGATGGTACACTGAATGATTACTAAGTTCAAATACTTTGTATGAATAATCTAATTTTTCAAAAAATCAAATGATATGGACTGAACTGTGTTCCCTTCTCCCCCAATCTCCCAGATTCATATGCTAAAGCCCTTACCTCCAATGTGATTGAGGTATCCAATGAGGATAAGACCTTTCAGTTCAGTTACTCAGTCATTTCCAACTCTTTGCAACCCCATGGACTGCAGCACTCCAGGTCTCCTTGTCCATCACCAACTCCCGGAGTTTACTCAAACTCATGTCTGTTAAGTCTGTGATGCCACCCAAACATCTCATCCTCTGTCATCCCCTTCTCCTCCCACCTTCAATCTTTCCCAGCATCAGGGTCTTTTCCAATGAGTCAGTTCTTTGATCAGGTGGCCAAAGTATTGGAGTTTCAGCTTTAGCATCAGTCCTTCCAATGAATATTCACGACTGATTTACTTTAGCATAGACTGGCTGGATGTCCTTGCAGTCCAAGGGACTCAAGAGTTTTCTCCAACACCACAGTTCAAAAACATCAATTCTTCGACACTCAGCTTTCTTTATAGTCCAACTCTCACATCCATACATGACTATTGGAAAAGCCATAGACTTGATGAGTCGGACCTTTGTTGGCAATGTCTCTGCTTTTGAATATGCTGTCTAGGTTGGTCATAACTTTTCTTCCAAGGAGTAAGTGTCTTTTAATTTCATGGCTACAGTCACTGTCTGCAGTGATTTTGGAGCCCCAAAAATAAAGTCTGCCTCTGTTTCCCCATCTATTTCCCATGAAGTGATGGGACCAGATGCCATGATCTTAGTTTTCTGAATGTTGAGCTTTAAGGAAGGCATTAAAGTTAAATGATGTTATAAGGGTGGGGCCTTAATCTGAGGGGATTGCTATCCTTATAGGAGGTGAGGAATATTATTTTATAATTCATATATTATAAAATGTACATTTTGTTATGGTTTATGCTTTTAACCCACAGATACTCTAGACTACACTTCTGACTGCAGTGGTGAGCTTCAAGTTGACAAGCTGAGGATTTTAACGTATTCATTCAAGATATATAGTCATAGCACCATAAAGCTTCTTTGACATTGATAGAATTTTCACCCTGGGTTGAAGAAGCTAAAAGCCAGAGACTGAGTTTGATGGTTTACAGTATTAAGAAGTAAGTTAACAAGTTAACATCATAGTCTAAGCAGTTTCTGGTGCTACATCTGGGAATTTGATTGGAAAAGAGTGAGAATCTGCATATTGGAGTAGAGAAATTATAATGGGTTTGGATAAGTCTGAACATGTACATTCCCTTACTGCTGCTGTTGTTCCCTTGCTAGGAGAAGCAACAATTCCCCCCTCTAATGAATCTATTTCTTCTTTGAATGAAGAGCATAGCATGCCAGCTTCAATCATTTATCTTTCAAGGGTATGAAAATTTTATTTATGATCTTTACCTACCAACCTGCATATCTTCCAGACCTATAATGAAGTTGCAGCATGTTCCATAGACAAATACAGAATCTGACTTGTATGAGGTGAATTTTTTGTCAAAAAAAAAAAAAGGTAAGTTTTTTTTTGAATTTACATTGGCAGAAATATTCTACATATTTATATGTTTTAGAATGAATTCCAAATCTGTTAAACCATGCTGGAAAGAACATATGTATGGGACGGATTTATCACTGTGAGTATACCTATCAGACAATTTTTGAATTCAGTGTGCTACTTGAATGGTTGGAAATGGCTCCAACAGTTTGCCACAGTGATTTTCTAGAAGAAAAATGTGACCTATATTAAATAATTCCAAAGATATTTTGGTGTAACACAGAGAAAACAATCCAAAGAGTTAGTGAGTCTGGAATGTTGGAGTTCTGACATCAAATACAAGGTCTCATTTTAAACTCTTAAAATTTATTACACATTTTGAAATAATAGTCTATGCACTTTGTATACTTCAGATACATGCTGTTTCTTTTTGATATTCATAAATAAACACAGGGTTAAGTTTTATATCTCTAGGCCTCAGTACTTACCAACATTAAAATACATAGCTGACTTGTGTGATGATAAAGCATCTATGTTAAATCTACCTAAACATAGAGAGTAAACATTTAAATGATTTCTAATAAACCACACAAGAGCAGTAAGGCTCGTTATGGGCACTGTTATAAGGCACACTTGTATACCCTTCTCTGCTTCCCCCTTCCAGTAGCAGCAACCAGATGTGCTGTCTGTAATTGTGCTGTATCCAGGCCATCTAAAAACTGGGGACTGCCTGCACCAAAACAGATCAAGGTAACAACACTATAACTTCTAGGACACTAAATCTATTTTTTATCAGTTCAAATTCACTTAGTGATTGCTTCACAATGCAAATCTGATCATATGACTCCCCTTTAAGACACTTCTGAGTTGTCTCATTGTCCTAGAGATGGACACTCTCAAAATGATGACTGAGGCACACAGAGGCTACCCTCTAACTTTAGAGAGTCATCTTGTTAACCTTTCCCTCCTTGCTCTCTGCCTTTCAGAGAACTGACTCTCCTTCCCTTTGTGGAACATACTACCCTCTTTCACATTGCAGGCCATCTGTATATGTCATTCTGTGTCCAAAATTCTTATTCTCCTTTGCCTAGGTACTTCCTAAATTTCTCCTCATATTGTATCTCATGTATTATTTGTACCCATCAACATAGAACACTCCTTTATAGCATTTAGACCTTTTATGCATCTTAAGTCGCTTCAGTTGTGTCCAACTCTTTGCGACTATGGGCTATAGCCCTCTAGGCTCCTCTGTCCATGGAATTCTCCAGGCAAGAATACTGGAGTGGGTTGCCATGCCCTCCTCCTGGAATTCTTATCAACCCAGGGATTGAAACCTTGCTTCTTACTTGTTCTGAATTGGCAAGTGGGGTTTTTAGATCTAGTGCCACCTGGGAAGCCTATTATAGTTATATACTTATTATATTTATTTAGAGTCTTTAATAATTACATATTTTATTAGTTTGGGTCCTCCAGAGAAATAATAATAGAACGTCTATTATATATATGTGTGTGTGTGTATATATATAGAGAGAGTGGCAGGGGAGGGAGGAAAAGAGTAAGGAGTAGTGAGAATATGTATATGTGTATAGAGGGAAAGAGAGAAGATATATTTATTTTAAAAATGTATTATAAATGGTTCAAAAGAATATGGAGGCTAAATTCTAAGATTTACAATCTGCAAGGTGGAGATACAACAGAGCTAATGGTATGGATCCACTCCAAAGGCAGGAAAAAATGATATGTCAGCCCAAAGCAGTCAGGTATTCTCACTCATCGAATGTCAGCTGCTCAGTACTATGGTAATATTTTATTTACGGTGACAGTGGAGTAGTATTTCTATAATATGTTTGCAATGATGGTTGCAGGAAGGGTGTGTCTACAGAGCAAAACAGGTGAGAATGAGTAAAAGGGACCGAGAAGCCTCAACTGGAAGAGCTCTTGCCAAGTGAACGGGCTTGGCCACAGGTAGGTCATCCTAATAGGATGATCAGGGTTGTTGATCATTTAGATTGACCTCAAACTCTGCATGCACCATGGCCTCAAGCCTTAGGATTTAAGAAAATTGGGCAGTAGAACCAAAATTGTATTAAAATATTTATAAAGTACTTGAAGCATGAGACACAAGTCTTAGAAAGACTAGTGAAGATATATTAGGGTAATTTTGAGACACAGAATTGTATATTAAAACTACTGTAGCAACTTAGCACTGTAATATGCACTATTAGTGGCTGAATAGGGTGTATCAGTCTGGTACAATTGCAGGGCCAATAGTTGCATTATTTTTAGTGCTTAGATATTATCATTGGCATTTTAAGCTTTGCAACATCAGGGAGTGTAAAAAAGAATGACTCCACCACATACAACCCTGTGTGAAACTCTGTCAGGAAATTTTCAGATATATGTGGAATATTAGACTGCTGGGAGGTCTCACAATATTGAATAGAGTCAAAGGCAAAGATATCCTCCGATTCTGTGATTCCAAGTTCCACTGGAACTCTAGATTACAGAAGGTCATTGTGAACAGCTGCTACTGATTTACAGTGTTGGCATGCGTGCTTAGTCACTTCGATCATGTCCAATATTTTGCAACCCTATGGTTGGTAGCCCACCAGGCTCCTATGTCCATGGGATTCTCCAGGCAAGAATACTAGAGTGGGTTTTCATTGCCTTCTCCAGGGGATCTTCCTGACCCAGGGATTGAACCTGTGTCTCCTGTATTGCAGGCACAGTCTTTACTGTTTGATCCACCAGGGAAGCCCTTACAATGTTTCAGATCAGATCAGTCGCTCAGTCATGTCCGACTCTTTGCAACCCCATGAATCGCAGCATGCCAGGACTCCCTGTCCATCACCAACTCACGGAGTTCACTCAGACTCACGTCCATCGAGTCAGTGATGCCATCCAGCCATCTCATCCTCTGGCGTCCCCTTCTCCTCCTGCCCCCAATCCCTCCCAGCATCAGAGTCTTTTCCAATGAGTCAACTCTTCGCATGAGGTGGCCAAAGTACTGGAGTTTCAGCTTCAGCATCATTCCTTCCAAAGAAATCCCAGGGTTGATCTCCTTCAGAATGGACTGGTTGGATCTCCTTGCAGTCCAAGGGATTCTCAAGAGTCTTCTCCAACACCACATTTCAAAAGCATCAATTCTTTGGCACTCAGCTTTCTTCACAGTCCAACTCTCACATCCATACATGACCACAGGAAAAACCGTAGCCTTGACTAGATGGACCTTTGTTGGCAAAGTAATGTCTCTGCTTTTGAATATGCTATCTAGGTTGGTCATAACTTTCCTTCCAAGGAGTAAGCGTCTTTTAATTTCATGGCTGCAGTCACCATCTGTAGTGATTTTGGAGCCCAGAAGATTGAAATATAGTTCCTTGGTCATAGAGAAATACAAGACCAATGTATTTTTCTTTCTCATTGCATTCCTTCAAATTAAGAAAATATATTTCTATAAAGTTTTGTGTATCATAGGTCTTAACATTACATTTTTAAAACATATAACAGGTGATGATTGCTTGGACTCCAGATAGCTTCAAATTATATGCCATAAGAAGTATTTGAAATGCATACAGTGGAATAGCATTCTTTTTATATATTCATGTCTGTCCAAAAGTTTCCATGTGAAAGAAAATACTATCAACCCATTGCTGCTGCTTCATACATGCTTCAACCATTCATCATCACTAATATACTGTAGGATGCAACATGACTCTGAAATCTTTCCCAAAACCTATGTTTTGAGAAATCTGCCAGATTATTTTGACTCCCAGGGATTGAAACTTTGATGAGGAAAAGAATTCCTCACAACATCAGCAGACACACACAACACTCACACTTGTGTGTATATAGGCACACTATCCATATGTAAGTAAAACTCTGGGTTAAATACTGAATCTGTATATTCTACCTGTGTGCCCATAAAAACTTTTTGCGCCTGATGTATTTGTTTGTTTTCAAATGCCTGGAGATAATTATATCAGCCCCACAAGATCTTTGGAAGGACTTAATGAAGTAATGTTTAGAAAGACATTAACAGAATGCTTGAGTCACAGTAAGTGCTCAACAAATTAGTAGTGGTAGTTTGCAAATTGAGTAAAGAAAACAAATGTTAACTCCAAAATCACTTCACTGTAACACCTAAAGAGAATAATGATTTTGAGCAGAGATTGTAGTTTTTTATTTCTTCATCAGTAAAAGTATATTTTAAAAACTACTGTTATACTTTTTTTCACTTCATTTCCTTCTAGTTCTAATTTTGCTGTTACACAAACTTAAGGTTTGTCTATAGCTTCATAATTTAGTTTTTTTCTAACAAATTAATTCCTTAAGTAGTTAAGCCAACTAGCCCCTCTTAGAGTTTACTCAGTGCTTTTCCCTATAAAACATTTACTTAACTGTATGTATAGCTTGTTTGCCTTGACTGAACTAATCGCACATTTTATGTTTACCTATCCATAAAATTTTACCTTCTGTAATGTCACATGATTAAATACATAAAATGGATTTATGACAAAAGTTTACTTAATAGTTTTATGAATTTCATGAGCCTCTAATTCAAGATTCTCATTTTTTCAGATGAATTCAAGTATTGCTATCTAAAGATGAACTTATCTCCTTTACACAATACTACATGAAGTGTATGTGTTACATAGTTTTTCTATACAGGCAATACAACAAGAAATCACCTGGAACATTACAAGCAAAACTGCACTTAAAATTTGTATATCATTAGCTTCCAGTCTAATGTTTTCTGGGAGACAAAAGAAGCTTAGTCCTGATGTTTAATTCTGATAAGAAAGGCCTGGAACCAAAACGAATTTGACTGTCACCTAGTAAATTGAGTAGGCTTTGGGCTCATTCCATCCTATCTTACCTGGTAGAATTTTAAACTGTGTCCTATGCAAAGTCTATTAAACTGACAGCCTAACCAGTGTTCCCAGTTCTTCTTTCAGTGTACTGATTCTCAGTACCCCTTCTCCTTCTCTGGATGGCTCTTTAACTCTCTGTTATTCTCCACTGCTTAATTATTTCATTAAATTTATTAATTTTACTTATTTTAGATCAATCCCAGAACCAAAGAAGAAACTTGGAATTTTCTGATCATTATATTTCTTAGCCATAGTACTTGATAGGTGAAAAGAACAGAGCTGGAGCAATCATGCTGCCTGACTTCAAACTATATTACAAAACTATTGTAATCAAAAACAGTATAGTAGAGGCACACAAAAAAGACACATTGATCAATGGAACAGACTAGAGAGCCCAAATATAAACTCACAAAATTATGGTCAATTAATTGGTGACAAAGGAGGCAAGAACATACAACAGAGAAAAGACAGTCTTTTCAATAAGTCGTTCTGGGAATACTGGACAGCCACATGTAAAAGAACAAAGATAGAACATTAGATAATACCATATACAAAAATAAACCCCAAATGGATTAAAGACCTAAATGCAAAACTGGATACCATAAAACTCCTAGAGGAAAACTAGGCAGAACCCACTTTCACATAAACTGCAGCAATATTTTTTTGGATCTATCTCCAAAATGAAGTAAAAGCAAAAATAAACACATGGGACCTAATTAAACTTAAAAGCTTTTGCATAGCAAAGTAAAGCATCAACAAAATGAAAACGCAACCTACTAAATGAGAGAAGATATTTGCAAAGGATACAACCAATAAGAGTTAATATCCAACAATTCAACATCACAAATACAACCTGAGTAAAAAATGGGCAGAAGAACTGAAAGGACATTTTTCCAAAGAGGAAATGCAGATGGCCAATGGGCACATGAAAAGATGCAAAGACATTCAACATTCCTAATTATTAGAAAATTTCAAATCAAAATTAAAATGAGATATCATCTCACTTCTATCAGAATGGCTATCATCAAAAAGACCACAAAGAAACAGACAAAATAACTGGCCACAGAGTGGAGAAAAGGGAATACTCCTACACTGTTGCTAAGAACGTACTTTGGTTTAGCCACTGTGATAAACAGTATGAAGCTTTCTCAAAAAACCTAGAAATAGAACTACCAGATGATCCACTAGTCCTGGGTATATATCCCAAAGAAACCAAAATACTAATTCAAAAAGATACATGCACCCTAATATTCATAGTAGTTACTGTTGCTAAGGTATGGAAGCAACCTAAGTGTCTACCATAAAGACATATCTTCTTTATCTACCATAAAGAAGATATGGTATACATACAATAGAATGCTATCCAGCTATCAAAAAAGAATGAAATTTTGTCATTTTTGTAGCAAAGTGAATTGGCTTGGAGGCACTATGCAAAATGAAATAAGTCAGACAGAGGAAGACTAATAATGTATGAAATCATTTATGTGTGGAATCTATAAAACTAGTGAATAAAAGAAGCAAACACAGATATAGAGAACAAAGTAGTGGATACCAGTGGGGAGAGGGAAAGAGGAAGTGGTAATAGAGGGGTAGGGAAAAAAGGATTATCATGGGATTATATGAAATTATGTGTGTAAAACTTCTGAAATTATAATGCACTGTAGAATTTAAAGAAGCTTTCATTCATTAAAATTTTTACTCTAAAAAAATATTTATTGAACCAGTCAATTTACAACATTGTGTTAAATTTTAGGTGTATAACAAAGTGATTCAGCTAAACATGCATATGTTTTGCTTTTCTTCCCAAGTCCTTTTCCCTTATAGGTGATTTTAAAAGATTGGTTGGTTATCTTTTATATACAGTAGTATGATGTTAATCTCAACCTCCTAATTTATCCCTCCCCACCCCATTTCACCTTAGGTAACCATAAGTTTGTTTTCTATGTATGTGGGTCTTTTTTTTTTTTTTTTTTAAGTTAAAGAATACTGTAAAGATAAATTTCAAAGTCAGTGGCTAAGACAGAGATGAAGTCAATTAAAAGAAAGATTAAAGGGAACAAATTTAATAAAATTGTTAAGATCCAAAAATTATCTGTCAAAACCCACAGAACTCAACAATGTAAGTGAAACTATACAAATTAAAAAAAAAAATCAGGAGGTTGGGGTATTCTAGGATAGATATATTTACACTTGAACCGAACAGCTTAGTAAATGTATGGCAACTGATGGGACTCAAATTTCTCACTGTTGGCATAGGAGATTATACTTCTACTTAAAGGGAGGAGGCTGGAATGATTCATGTGGCAATGGATTAGAGGTGTAGACATCAGTATGAACTCACATTCAGCTTAATATAGAGTTGGTTACATATAGAAATATTTATAGAGATATGTTTACTACATGGGTGAGTATACCCTGGCTTTGTCAGCTGAGGAGGTCGTAAAAACAAGAACTCAAAGAAGCAAAGAACATACCTAGCTTTTAATACCTTTCTCCAATAAAAAGCGGCAGGACTCCTTGGAGAAATGGTTGACTCTAGTTCGAGGGTGGGAAATACACAATATGGGCCTAAATTATGCAATGCTGGAAGGCAGGGAACCCTTCAAAGCAAGCAAACAAACTATAATGATGGAGGTATGTCAAAAAGACACAACACCCACTAGAGAGCTTCTAGCTGGCCAAAGATAGAATAGCTTGTGCAACAAAATAAGTAAATATTAGATTATAGCTCAGTGTATAAAATAAATATTTAAATTCCAACTGATAGAAATGACTGAATAAATAAATACATAGAGGATATGAAACAAATCTTCCAAACCAAAGAATTTAAAATAATTTATGGATTATCTCATCCTCAAGGAGATGGTGTATAATTACCCATTCTTTAAGCATGAGTTGCACATACTGACGTACTTCCAAAGATCACAGTATAGAAAAGGGAGGAGTAACTGTTCAACAGGGAAAGCTGGCAAATGCTATCTCTGCCAGATTATCAAGGTTAGTATTAGTAACAGACTGGTTCCAAATTAGGAAAGGAGTACATCAATGCTGTATATTGTCACCCTGCTTATTTAACTTATATGCAGAGTACATCATGAGAAACGCTGGGCTGGGTGAAGCACAAACTAGAATCAAGATTTCCAGGAGAAATATCAGTAACCTCAGATATGCAGATGACACCACTCTTACTTATGTCAGAAAGAGAAGAACTAAAGAGCCTCTTGATGAAACTGAAAGAGGAGAGTGAAAAAGCTGGCTTAAAACTCAACATTCAGAAAACTAAGATCATGGCATCTGGTCCCATCACTTCATGGGAAATAGATGGGGAAACAGTGGAAACAGTGAGAGACTTTATTTTGGGGGGCTTCAAAATCACTGCAGATGGTGACTGCAGCCATGAATTTAAAAGACATTTGCTCTTTGGAAGAAAAGCTATGACCAACCTAGACAACATGTTAAAAAGCAGGGACATTACTTTGCCAACAAAGGTCTGTCTAGTCAAAGCTATAGTTTTTCCAGTAGGCATGTATGAATTGAGAGTTGGAATATAGAGAATGCTGAGCGCCAAAGAATTGATGCTTTTGAACACTGGTGTTGGAGAAAACTCTTGAAAGTCCCTTGGACTGAAAGGAGATCCAACCAATCCATCCTAAAGGAAATCAATCCTGAATATTCATTGGCAGGACTGATGCTGAGGCTGAAACCCCAATACTTTGGCCACCTGATGTGAAGAACTGACTCATTGGAAAAGACCCTGATGCTGGGAAAGACTGAAGGCAGGAGGAGAAGGGGACAGCAGAGGATGAGATGGATGGCATCACCGACTTGATGGCCATGAGTTTGAGCAAGCTCCAGGAGATGGTGATGGACAGGGAAGCTGGGCAAGCTGCAGTCCATGGGGTCACAAAGAGTTGGACACTACTGAGTGACTGAACTGAATTGAATGATATGATTAAAATGTCATATTTGTGGTCTTCCTTCCCCAAACTCATAAACCAAATAATCCTGAGAAAAAGTACAGACAAATCCCAGTTGAGAGACATTCTACATAATACCTGACCAGCATTCCTTAAAACTACCAAGGTCATCAAAAACAGGAAGACCCAATGAGTAAGTGCAGTGTGAATCCTACATGAGATCTTAGAAGAGAAAAAGGACACTGGATAAAAAGGATGTCTGCATAAATCCGGTGTTCAGTTAACAACCAATAGTAGTTGTTCAATTCTGGCAAATATACCATACTAATGTCAGATGCTAAAAACAGAGATAATAAGTATGGAGTATATAGGAACTCTCTATATCATTTTTGAAATATATCTAAAATAAAAACTTTAATAATGTAATTTTAACAAATCTGTTTTGACAGGCAGAGTATAAAAAAATCTATACAATCAGAAAACCAAAAAATCTTTTCATTGTATAGGAAAATACTTGGCACTTTATTTCTTTTATATAAATTTATTTATTTTAATTGGAGGCTAATTACTTTACTATGTTGTATTGGTTTTTGCCATACATTGACATGAATGCACCACGGGTGTACATGTGTTCCCGGTCCTGAAACCCCTTCCACCTCCCTTCCCATACCACCTCTCTGGCTCATCCCAGTGCACCAGCCCCGAGCACTCTGTATCCTGCATCAAACCTGGACTGGCGATTCGTTTCACATATGATAATATACATGTTTCAATGTCATTCTCCCAAATCATCCAACCCTCGCCCTCTCCCACAGAGTGCAAAAGACTAGTCTATACATCTGTGTCTCTTTTGCTGTCTCACATACAGGATTATCATTACCATCTTTCTAAATTCCAAATATATGCGTTTGTATACTGTATTGGTGTTTTTCTTTCTGGCTTACTTCATTCTGTATAATAGGCTCCAGTTTCATCCACCTCATTAGAACTGATTCAAATGAATTCTTTTTAATGGCTGAGTAATACTCCATTGTGTATATGTACCACAGCTTTCTTATCCATTCATCTGCTAATGGACAGCTAGGTTGCTTCCATGTCCTGGCTATTATAAACAGTGCTTAAAAGCTTGTGCACAACAAAGGAAACTATAAACAAAGTGAAAAGACAGCCTTCAGAATGAGAGAAAATAATAGTAAATGAAGCAACTGACAAAGAATCTCAAAAATATACAAGCAACTCCTGCAGCTCAATTCCAGAAAAATAAATGACCCAGTCAAAAATTGGGCCAAAGAACTAAACAGGCATTTCTCCAAAAGAAGACATACAGATGGCTAACAAACACATGAAAAGATGCTCAACATCACTCATTATCAGAGAAATGCAAATCAAAACCACAATGAGGTACCATTTCACGCCAGTCAGAATGGCTGCTATCCAAAAGTCTACAAGCAATAAATGCTGGAGAGGGTGTGGAGAAAAGGGAACCCTCTTACACTGTTGGTGGGAATGCAAACTCGTACAGCTACTATGGATAACAGTGTGGAGATTCCTTAAAAAACTGGAAATAGAATTGCCATATGACCCAGCAATCCCACTGTGGCATACACACCAAGAAAACCAGAATTGAAAGAGATACATGTACCCCAATGTTCATTGCAGCACTATTTATAATATTTGGCATTTTAAAGCAGTTTTTTTATAGTATATACTTAGAGTATCTTTCACAGGTATCTAACTATAAGTCTAGAACTTAACGTGTTTTCTAGGAAGAATACACATTGATTTAATAAAAATTAAAATATAACTTCAATTTCTAAAGAATTGTGTGATTTACTGAGTGATTTCACAAAGTCTCTCACTTCTTCTAAAGAGAGTAGAAAAATATTGCTATCATAACTTTATAATGAGAAAACTAAAGCTCAGACACATTAAAGGTCATGTTAGTGCCATAACAGAGTTAGCACATGGCAAAGTCAGAACCTTGAAAGGATCGCCTCCAATTCATTGACTTGCTTTTCAACTTTGCCTTGAAAAAAAAACGTCTAATGAGATTCTTTAGTCATGTGTAAGACAAGTGCATATTGGTATGTTGGAATTTCAGCTACCTTTAAAGAGAACAAGGTTAAAGGATCTTCATCTAAAATTAAGTATAAACTATAACTACATTTTCTCTCTGCCTTCCTTCAATGTTAGAGGCCAAATTTTTATCTTACGTTCAAAAGTATGAAATTAGCCAGGTATAGTTTTCATGCCAGGACTGTGGATCGTGCTACAGACACCCAATCGTGGAAAAGACAGACTGACCTATATGCTCCAAGACCAAGCAGTGATGAGAAGTCCAGGTACCCAGTCTTTTCACTGTCCCCAGTAGGAAGATTTCAGACCCACTGATGACATCTTCACTTCTTTTTATTTGGTTCTGATACTGATTGCTGGCTACTAATATTTTCGTTTTTCTCTCTTCCTTGTAGCCATGGGAATTATTTCAGGAATGGATGTGTAAGAATTGACCTGATGAAAGGCAATCCTTGAATTCAAAGGAGTAAATTACAAAGAGTTTTTCATACTGCTGTTGGCCCCTCTACCACCCCTATTTGGGGATAATTTATGTAAATTGTATGTGTATTGTAAGTGTAAAATTCAACGATTTTTAATAAAATTATCAAATTGGGTATTTTAATAAAACCATCAAATTGTTCTAACATCTGTTAGAACATTACTACCACCCCAAATTGATAGTTGTACCTGTATGCAATTAATTCCTTCTTTAACTGTAGTCCTAGATAACCACTAATTGCTTTCTAACTATAAATTTGCCTCTTTTTGGACATTTCATATTAGTGGAATCCAGAAACTTATGGTCTTTTGTATATAGCTTCTTTTATTGATAAAATGTTTGATTTTTGAGACACACATGGTATGCCATGTATCAATATTTCCTTACCTTTTATTGATAAGTTCTTCTATTGTATAGATGTACCACATTTGTTTATTGGGTAGACATTTGAATTGTTTCCTGCTTTGGCTACTATGAATAATGCTGTTATGACCATTTACCTACAAATCTTGTATGACACATTTATTTTTCTTGGTTAGATTCCTAGCAGTAAAATTACTAGGTCATATTCAGTATTCTTGCCTTGAGAAACCCATGGACAGTATGAAAAGTAAAAAAAATATATATATGACACTGAAAGGTGAGCCCCACAGGTTGGTGGGTGTTCAATATACTGCTGAGGAAGAGCAGAGAAAAAGCTACAGAAAGAATGAAGAGGCTGAGCCAAAGTGGAAACAACACCCAGTTTTGGATGTGTCTGGTGGTGAAAGTAAAGACCAATGCTGTAAAGAGCAATATTGCATAGGAACCTGGAATGTTAGGTCCATGAACCAAGGTAAATTGGATGTGGTCACACAGGAGATGGCAAAGAGAACATTGATATTTTAGGAACTGGGGAACTAAATGGACAGGAATGGGCAAATTTAATTCAGATGACCATTATATCCCCTACCGTGGGTAAGAATCCATTAGAAGGAATAGAATAGCCCTCATAGTCAACAAAAGAATCCAAAATGCAGTACTTGGCTGCAATCTCAAAAATGATAGATTGATCTTGGATTGTTTCCAAGGTAAACCACTCAACATCACAGTAATCTAAGTCGATGGATGCCCCAACCACTAATACTGAAGATGATGAAGTTGAACAGTTCTTTGAAGATTGGCAAGACCTCCTAGAACTAACACCAAAAAACATGTCATTTTCATCATACGGGATTGGAATGCAAAAGTAGGAAGTCAAGAGATACCTGGAGTAACAGACAAATTTGGCCTTGGAGTACAAAATGAATCAGGACAAAGACTAACAGGGTTTTGCCAAAAGAATGCATTGGTCATAACAAATACCCTCTTCCAACAACACAAGAGACAACTCTACACATGGACATCACCAGATGGTCAATACCGAGATCAGATTGATTATATTCCTTGCAGCTGAAGATGGAGAAGTTCTATACAGTCAGAAAAATAAGACCTGGACCTGACTGGCTCAGATCATCAGCTCCTTATGCAAAATTCAGGCTCAAATTGAAGAAGTTAAGGAAAACCACTAGGCCATTCAGGTAGGAACTAAATCAAATCCCTGATGATTATATAAGGGAGGTGGTGACTAGATTCAAGGGATTATATCTAGTAGACAGGGTGCCTGAAGAACTATTGTTGGAGGTTTTTAACATTGTACAAGATGTGTGTGTTAGTTGCTCAGTCATGTCCAACTCCTTGCGACCCCATGAATTGTAGCCTGCCAGGCTTCTCTGCCCATGAGATTCTCCAGACAGAGATACTGAAGTGGATTGCCACTCCCTTCTCCAGAGGATATCCCCAACCCAGGCATCCAACCCTGGTCTCCTGCACTGCAGGCAGATTCTTTACCATTTGAGCTAAAGTGAAGTGTGATGTACAAGAGATGGCAACCAAAACCATCCCCAAGAAAGAGAAATGTGATAAGACAAAGTGGTTGTCTGAGGAAACCTTATAAATAACTGAGAAAAGAAGAAAAGCAAACAGCAAAGGAGAGAGGGACATATATAACCAACACAATGCAGAGTTCCAGAGATTATCAAGGAGAGATAAAAAAGCCTTCTGAATTGAACAACGCAAAGAAATAGAGGAAAAAATAGAATAGGAAAGACTAGAGATCTCTTCAAAATACTGGAGATACCAAGGGAACATTTCATGCAAAGATGGGCACAAAAAGGACAAAACCGCAAGGGCCTAATGGAAGAAGAGTAGCAAGAATACACAAAAGAACTGTCCGCCCCCCCCCCCCAAAAAAAAAAAGCTCCTCTTAATGACCCAGATAATCATGATTGTGTGGTCATTCACCTAGACCCAGACATCCTGGAGTGTGAAGTCAAATAGGCCTTAGGAAGCATTACTATGAACAAAGCTAGTGGAAATGATAGAATTCCAGCTAAGCTATTTCTATTCCTAAAAGATGATGCTGTTAAAGTGTTGTACTCAATATGTCAGCAAATTTGGATAACTCAGCAGTGACCATAGGACTGGAAAAGGTCAATTTTCATCCCAATGCCAAAGAAAGTTCAAATTACTGTACAGTTGCACTCATTTCACATGCTAGCAAGATTATGCTCAAAATCCTTCAAACTAGGCTTCAGCAGTACATGAACTGGGAACTTCCAGATGTAAAAGATGGATTTAGAAAAGACAGAGGAACCAGAGATCAAATTGCCAACATCCACTGGATCAGAGAAAAAGCAAGGGAATTCCAAAAAACCAAAACTACTTCTGCTTCACTGACTATATTAAATCCTTTAACTGTGTGGAACACAACAAATTGTGGAATAATCTTAAATGGGTATACCAGACCACTTTAACCAGCCTCCTAAGAAAGCTGTATGTATGAAAAGAAGCAACAGGTAGAACCAGACATGAAACAAGAACTGGTTCAAAATTGGGGAAGGAGTACATCAAGGCTGTATATTTTCACCCTACTTATTTAACTTATATGAAGAGTGCATCATACAAAATGCTGGGCTGGATGACTCACAAGCTGGAACCAAGACTGATAGAAGAAATATCAACAACGTCAAAAATGCAGATGATACCACTTTAATGGTAGAAAGTGAAGTGGAACTAAAGAACCTCTTGATGAAGGTGAAACAGGAGAGTGAAAAAAGTGGCTTAAAACTCAACATTCAAAAAACAAAGATTTTGGTATCTGTTCCCATCACTTCATGGCAACTAAATGGGGAAACTATGAAAACAGTGAGACTTTATTTTCTTGGACTCCAGATTCACGGTGGTTGGTGACTGCAGCCATGAAATTAAAAGACACTTGCTCCCTGGCAGAAAAGCTATTAAAAACCTAGACATTGTATTAAAAACTAGAGATATCACTTTGCTGACAAAGTTTCGTCTAGTCAAAGCTATGGTTCTTCCACTAGTCATGTATGGATGTGTGAGTTGGTTCATAAAGAAGGCTTAGCACTGAGGAATTGATGCTTTTGAACTGTGGTCCTTGACAAAACTCTTGAGAGTCCCTTTGGCTACAAGGAGATCAAACCAGTCAACCCTGAAGGAAAACAACCCTGAATATTCATTGGAAGGGCTGAAGCTGTAGCTGAAGCTCCAATACTTTGAATACCTGTTGCAAAGATCTGACTCATTAGAAAGACCCTGATGCTGGGAAGGACATCTTTTTGGGTGTTAGTTCTAACAGGTCTTGTAGGTCTTCATAGAACCATTCAACTTCAGCTTCTTCAGCATTACTGGTTGGGGCATAGGCGTAAATTACCGTGATATTGAATGGTTTGCCCTGGAAATGAACAGAGATCATTCTGTCGTTTTTGACATTGCATCCAAGTACTGCATTTCAGACTCTTTTGTTAACCATGATGGCTACTCCATTTCTTCTAAGGGAGTCCTGCCCACAGTAGTAGATATAATGGTCATCTGAGTTAAATTCACCCATTCCAGTCCATTTTAGTTCGCTGATTCCTAGAATGTGGACATTCACTCTTGCCATCTCCTGTTTGACCACTTCCAATTTGCCTTGATTCATGGACCTAACATTCCAGGTTCCTGTGCAATATTGCTCTTTAAAGCATCAGACCTTGCTTCTATCACCAGTCACATCCACAACTGGGTATTGTGTTTGCTTTGGCTCCATCCCTTCATTCTTTCTGGATTTATTTCTCCACTGATCTCCAGTAGCATATTGGGCATCTACCGACCTGTGGAGTTCCTCTTTCAGTATCCTATCATTTTGCCTTTTCATATTGTTCATGAAGTTCTCAAGGCAAGAATACTGAAGTGGTTTGCCATTCCCTTCTCCAGTGGACCACATTCTGTCAGAATGTTCACCAGAAAAAGATGTCCTTTTCATTATAGGGAACTGGAATGCAAAACTAGGAAGTCAAGAAACACCTGGGGTAACAGGCAAATTTGGCCTTGGAATACGGAATGAAGCAGGGCAAAGGCTAATCGAGTTTTGCCAAGAGAACGCACTGGTCATAGGAAACACCCTCTTCCAACAACACAAGAGATGACTCTACACATGGACATGACCAGATGGCCAACACCAAAATCAGATTGATTACATTCTTTGCAGCCAAAGATGGAGAAGCTCTATACAGTCAGCAAAAACAAGACCAGGAGCTGACTGTGGCTCAGATCATAAACTCCTTAATGCCAAATTCAGATTTAAATTGAAGAAAGTATGGAAAACTACTAGACCACTCAGGTATGCCATAAATCAAATCCCTTATGATTATACAGTGGAAGTGAGAAATAGATTTAAGGGACTAGCTTGATAAACTACGGACAGAGGTTCATGACATTGTACAGGAGACAGGGATCAAGAGCATCCCCATGGAAAATAAATGCAAAAAAAAGCAAACTGGCTGTCTGAGGAGGCCTTACAAATAGATGTGAAAAGAAGAGAAGCAAAAAGCAAAGAAGAAAAGAAAACATATTTCCATTTAAATGTAGAGTTCCAAAGAATAGCAAGGAGAGATAAGAAAGCCTTCCTAAGCAATCAATGCAAAGAAATAGAGGAAAACAACAGAATGGGAAAGTCCAGAGATCTATTCAAGAAAATTAGAGCTACCAAGGGAACAATTCATGCAAAGATGGGCTTGATAAAGGACAGAAATGGTATGGACATAACAGAAGCAGAAGATATTAAGAGGTGGCAAGAATACACAGAAGAACTGTAAAATAAAGAGCTTCATGACCCAGATAATCATGATGGTGTGATCACTCACCTAGAGCCAGACATCCTGGAATGGGAAGTCAATTGGGCCTTAGAAAGCATCACTATGAACAAAGCTAGTGGAGGTGATGGAATGTCAGTGGAGCTATTTCAAATCCTGGAAGATGATGCTGTGAAAGTGCTGCACTCAATATGCCAGCAAATTTGGAAAACTCAGCAGTGGCCACAGGACTGGAAAAGGTCAGTTTTCATTCCAATCCCAAAGAAAGGCAATGCCAAAGAATGCTCAAACTACTGCACAATTGCACTCATCTCACATGCTATTGTGAGATGCTCAAAATTCTCAAAAAGTAATGCTCAAAATTTACCAAGCCAGGCTTCAGCAATACGTGAACTGTAAACTTCCAGATGTTCAAGCTGGTTTTAGAAAAGGCAGAGGAACCAGAGATCAAATTGCCAACATCTGCTGGATCATGAAAAAAGCAAGAGAGTTCCAGAGAAACATCTTTGTCTGCTTTACTGACTATGCTAAAGGCTTTGACTATGTGGATCACGATAAACTGTGGAAAATTCTGAAAAACATGGGAATACCAGACCACCTGACCTGCCTCTTGAGAAACCTGTATGAAGGTCAGGAAGCAACAGTTCAAACTGGACATGGAACAACAGACTGGTTCCAAATAGGAAAAGGAGTATCAAGGCTGTATATTGTCACCCTGCTTATTTAACTTCTATGCAGTGTACATCATGAGAAACACTGGGCTGGAAGAAGCACAAGCTGGAATCAAGATTGCTGGGAGAAATATCAATAACCTCAGATATGCAGATGACACCACCCTTATGGCAGAAAGTGAAGAGGAACTAAAAGTCTCTTGATGAAAGTGAAAGTGGAGAGTGAAAAAGTTGGCTTAAAGCTCAACATTCAGAAAATGAAGATCATGGCATCTGGTCCCATCACTTCATGGGAAATAAATGGGGAAACAGTGTCAGATTTTATTTTTCAGGCTCCAAAATCACTGCAAATGGTGATTGCAGCCATGAAATTACTCCTTGGAAGGAAAGTTATGACCAACCTAGGTAGCATATTCAAAAGCAGAGACATTACTCTGCCAACAAAGGTCCGTCTAGTCAAGGCTATGGTTTTTCCAGTGGTCATGTATGGATGTGAGAGTTGGACTGTGAAGAAGGCTGAGCTCTGAAGAATTGATGCTTCTGAACTGTGATGTTGGAGAAGACTCTTGAGAGTCCCTTGGACTTCAAGGATGTCCAACCAGTCCATCCTAAAGGAGATCTGTCCTGGGTGTTCACTGGAAGGACTGATGCTGAGGCTGAAACTCCAATACTTTGGCCACCTCATGCGAAGAGTTGACTCACTGGAAAAGACTCTGATGCTGGGAGGGATTGGGGGCAGGAGGAGAAGGGGATGACAGAGGATGAGATGGCTAGATGGCATCACCGACTCGCTGCACACGAGTTTGAGTGAACTCTGGGAGTTGGTGATGGACAGGGAGGCCTGGCATGCTGCGATTTTGGGGTTGCAAAGAGTCAGACACAACTGAGAGGCTGAACTGAACTGATGCTGGGAAAGATTGAAGGCAGGTGGAGAAGGGGATGCGAGAGGATGAGATGGTTGAATGGCATCACTGAACAATGGACATGAGTTTGAGCAAGCTCTGGGAGATGGTGAAAGACAGGGAAGCCTGACATGCTGCAGTTCATGGGGTCACAAAGAGTCAGACATGACTTGGCTACTCAACAAACAACAACAAAGTTGTACAAACTAGGTAGAATGTGTTAAATATAAGGTATTTTTGTGTATATCTAAGATTTGTTTATATTGTGTGTGTATTCCTTGAATTATCTAACTACTAGTTCATGTGATTTGTAAAAACAGAATAGCATCTTACTTTTTTCTAATATGGGTACCCTTAATATCTTTCCCTCCTCTCATGCTTCTTGAGTGTGCATGTACCTTACTGTAGTGCTTAGAACTTCTAGTTTTATATTAAATGGAATAGGCTAGATGGACATCCTTGTTTTGTTCTCTTTCTTAAGGGACTGAGATCCTTCTGTTTTAAATCATTAAGTGTGGTTTTAGCTGTGGGTTTTACTTAGATGTCCCCTACCAGATTGAGGAAGTTCTTTTTTATTTATAGTTTACTGAGGATTTTTACACAGTGTGGGTCTTCTCAAATGATTTTTCTGTATCTGTTGAGATAAGCCTTTTTTAAAATAATCTTTCTTTCTGAATTATGACACAGTAATTGACTTTACCATGCTAAATCCACAATGGGGTCAAGACATATATGTTTGTGGATTCAGTTTGAAAATATTTTGTTAGTGATTTTAATGTTTATGTTCATGAAGGATATTAACCTTTAGTTTACTTTCCTTGGGATGTCTTTTCCTGGCTTGGTATATAGGTGAGCGCAACCTCATAACATGAGTTTAGAAAGCCTCCCTCCCTAATTCTCTCTTTTCAGAAAGAATTTCCAAAGTACTGGTTATTTTTCTTTTTTAAATACAGAGAAAAATCATCAGTAAAAACCCGGCTAGGCCCGGCTTTCCTTATGGATATAGTTTTAATTACTAATTAAAGTTCTTTATTAATTAATTACCTATTCACAATTTTTATGATTAATTTTTATTTGAGCATATTTTCTTCACAATGTTGTGTTAGTTTCACTTCTACTGTAAAGCAAAATGAATCCTATATATATACCCACCCTTATTCACTTTCTTCCTATCAGGTCCACACAGAGCACTGGGTAGACGTCCTTGTGTTATGCTATAGGTTTGCATTAGTTAACTATTTTATACATCAGTTCAGTTCAGTTGCTCAGTCATGTATAGCTCTTTGCAACCCCATGGACTGCAGCATGGCAGGCTTCCCTGTCCATTACCAACTCCAGGAGCTTTCTCAAACTCATGTCCATTGAGTTGATGATGCCACCCAACCATCTCATCCCCTTCTCTGACATCCCCTTCTCCTGCCGCCTTCAATCATTCCGAGCATCAAGGTCTTTTCAAATGAGTCATTTCTTTGCATCAGGTGCCCAAAGTATTGGAGTTTCAGCTTCAGCAAAGTCCTTCCAATGAATATTCAGGATTGATCTCCTTTAGGATGGACTGGTTGGATCTCCTTGCTGTTCAAGGGACTTTCAAGAATCTTCTCCAACACCAGAGTTCAAAAGCAGCAATTCTTCCTGGCTCAGCTTTCTTTATAGTCCAACTCTCATATCCAAATATGACTACTAGAAAAACCAAAGCTTTGACTAGATGGACCTAGGTTGGCAAAGTAATGTCTCTGCTTTTGAATATGCTGTCTAGGATGGTCATAGCTTTTCTTACAAGGAGCAAGCGTCTTTTAATTTCATGGCTGCAGTCACCATCTGTACTGATTTTGCAGGCCAAATAAAGTCTGCCACTGTTTCCATTGTTTCCCCATCTATTTGCCATGAAAGGATGGGACCAGATGCTATGATCTTCAGTTTTCTGAATGTTGAGTTTCAAGCCAACTTTTTCACTCTCCTCTTTCACTTTCATCAAGAGACTCTTTAGTTCTTCTTCACTTTCTGCCATAAGCATGGGGTCATGTGCATATCTGAGGTTATTGATATTTCTCCCTGCAATCTTGATTCCAACTTGTGCTTCAACCAGTCCAGCATTTTGCATGATGTACTCTGTATATAAGTTAAATAAGCAGGGTGACAATATACAGTCTTGATGTATTCCTTTCCTGCTTTGGAACCAGTCTGTTTTTTCCATGTCCAGTTCTAACTGTTGATTCTTGACTTGTATACAGATTTTTCAGGAGGCAGGACAGGTAGTCTGGTATTCTCATCCCATTAAGAATTTTCCACAGTTTTTTGTGAACCACACAGTCAAAGGCTTTGGCATAGTCAGTAAAGCAGGCAAAGATGTTTTTCTGGAACTATCTCACTTTTTCAATGATCCAATGGATGTTGGCAATTTGATCTCTGGTTCCTCGGACTTTTCTAAATCCAGCTTTAACATCTGGAAGTCCACGGTTTACATATTGCTGAAGCCTGGCTTGGAGAATTTTGACCATTACTTTGCTAGCATGTGAGATGAATGCAATTGTGTGGTAGTTTGAACATTCTTTGGCGTTGCCTTTCTTTGGGATTGGAATGAAAACAGAACTTTTCCAGTCCAATGGCCACTGCTGAGTTTTCCAAATTTGCTGGCATAATGAGTACAGCACTTTAATAGCATCATCTTTTAGGATTTGAAATAGCTCAACTGCAATTTTATCACCTCCACTAGCTTTGTTCATGGTGATGCTTCCTAAGACCCACTTGACTTTGCATTCCCGGATATCTGGCTCTAGGTTAGTGATCACACCATCTTGGTTATCTGCATCATGAAGATCTTTTTGTGTAGTTCTTCTGTGTATTCTTGCCACCTTTTCTTTATATTTTCTGCTTCTGTTAGGTCCATACCATTTCTGTTCTTTATTGTACCCAACTTTGCATGAAATGCTTCCTTGGTATCTCTAATTTTCTTGAAGAAATCTCTCGTCTTTTCCATTCTATTGTTTTTCTCTATTTCTTTGCATTGATTACTGAGGAAGGCTTTCTTATCTCTCCTTGGTATTCTTTGGAACTCTGCATTCAAATGGGTATATCTTTCCTTTTCTCCTTTGCCCTTAGCTTCTCTTCTTTCCTCAGCTATTTGTAAGGCCTCCTCAGACAACCATTTTGCCTTTTTGCATTTCTTTTTCTTGATGGTGGTCTTGATCACTGCCTCCTGTACAGTGTCACAAGCCTTTGTCCATAGTTCTTCAGGCACTCTGTCTATCAGATCTAATACCTTGAATCTATTTCCCACTTCCACTATATGTGGGGGAGGGATGGATTGTGAGTTTGGGTTTAGTAGATACAAACTACTATATATGGAATGGATCAATAACAAGGTCCTACTGTATAGCACAGAGAATTACATTCAATATCCTGTGATAAATCATAATGGAAAATATACAAAAATGTGTGTATATGTATGTAACAATAACTTTGCTATTATAGTAAAAATTAACATGTAAATCAACTATACTTCAATAAAATAAAATTTTAAAATATTTTATTTCTTGATTCATTTGTTTTATACCCTGTATGTTATTTTATTTTATATCTTGTATATTATTTTACTATCCTAATGAATGCATAGGTCAATTGTGTGCTAAGTTTTAAGTGGTAAAATATGCCACTATTGTCCTTCCTGATAAATTAAGTATCAAAGCACTCTGAGTTAAGAAATTTAGAAGCCCTTTGTCCTACCTTTTGCCAAATATGACAGAATATAAATTATTATTATAAATATAAGGCCTACCTCTATCACATTTCTGCTTAACATTAATATTGTCAAATACTAGTTGAAAATATTAATATTTGTAGGGAAAAAAAAACAATTATTCTGTTTCCTGGTTGCCCAACATGATGAAAATCTCTACCCTTATATGGTGAATTCTTAAGTTCATTATCCCATTTGCTAGTACTCAGGTAGTACTTACCTTATCAATCAGGTTTCATCTGAATGCAAGAAATGTTTGCTTTGTATCTTCAAATAGAAAAAAAAAATTACTGCAGAATATTTGAGAAGTTGACAACCTGATTGATAAAATACTCTACCATTCTAGAGTAGATTGATAATAATTGTATCATCATGATAATCATATACAAAGTCATATTATCAGTTTAGCAACAGAATTCAATTAAAAATAGAATATACTGAAAAATATTATTGTAGTTACTGAAATGTCACAGGGGTTTTGAAGACAAGAGTATCTACTAAATTTCATTGTCTCCATAGATGATGTGTAAACAACCATATAGATTTATTGAGTGTAAACTTGGATTGATATATAATTTAAAAAATTTTAAAAAGCAAGAATTTAGACACAAATGATATTGAGACATTAACATTTTTAGATAGGTTAGTATTCCTGCCCTTGGAAAAAGAGCTCCTCGTTATTCCTGTAGATTTACTAAACAGAATTTGGGTCTTAAGTTTGCATTCCTCCAAATTCTTAAATAATAGTGAAGTATAATCAACTTTAGGGATTTTTTTCAATTCTAATGTGGAGTTCACAGAATTTTATAGGTAAAGTGAAAGTGTTAGTCACTCACTGATGTCCAGGTGTATTTAACCCTATGGACTGTAGCTTGCCAGGCTCCTCTGTCCACGGAATTCTCCAGGCAAGAATACTGGAGTGGGTTGCCATTCGCTTCTCCAGAGTACTTTCCCAGCCCAGGGATTGGACTTGGGTCTCCTAAACAAAATCCTAAAAATTTTAATTGCTCGCTGCATAAAGGGATAGGTTAAAATAAAACTCTTCTTGAAAGAGTTAAACTAACTTTCTTCTTCCCTCCCTCCCTTCCTTTTTTCTTCCTTCCTTTGTATTTATCATATGCCTATGTATCAGCTATAGTGAAATGCATCATGCTTGCTACTACAAATGATAATATTAAAATTTTCTTGTTTCCACATGTGCGTGCACGCACACACACACACACACACACACGGTATTTTAAAATCCTGTGTTACTCCATTCTAAATTCTTTTTAATGTAGGTATATGGCAATTACTTGTTTGGGAATATATGTGAAAACCTAAACAGTTTCACTGAGGTCTAAAATGCTCTTGTGTGTTCAGAGACTTTTTCAAGTATAACTGCAATATTCAATGCTTCTAAACATTATGCTGTTTCTTCTTTTCTACTGCATGCTACACAGGACCTATGATATGAATAGAAAAACCAAGGTCACAGATGGAAGTGGTAAAAGGATTCTTGTGCCTATGAATATGATCTCACTGGCAGTCTTAAAATCCTCTTTTTGTAAGCTATCTGAAACTCCAGCCAAACATTAGAGCTAATTATATAGAGAAATGTAATACTGAGTTTATTTTTAAGGCAATCAATGCCCTTGAAGTCAAACTTCACACACAGTGAGATTCCAGCATGCCCTAAAGATTTACAGCAACTCTCAGTGTAAGGTGAAATTATTTAATGCTCTTGAAAGTTACCAGTCAGAATTATGTTGGTAGTTTGGAGAACTAGAACAAATAATTTCACAATTTGTATGGAACTACAAAATCCTTCAAATAGCCAAAGCAATCTTGAGAAAGAAGAATGGAACTGGAGGAATCAACCTCCCTGAGTTCAGGCTATACTACAAAGGAACAGTCATCAAGACAGTATGGTGCTGGCACAAAGATAGAAACATAGATCAATGCAACAAAATAGAAAGCCCAGAGATAAATCCACACACCTATGGACACCTTGTTTTTGACAAAAGAGGCAAAAATATACAATGGAGAAAAGACAATCTCTTTAACAAGTGGTCCTTGGAAAACTGGTCAACCACTTGTAAAAGAATGAAACTTGAACACTTTCTAACACCATACACAAAAATAAACTCAAAATGGATTAAAGATCTCAACGTAAGACCAAAAACTATAAAACTCCTAGAGGAAAACATAGGCAAAACACTCTCTGATGTAAATCATAGCAGAATCCTCTATGACCCACCTCCCAAGTAATGGAAATAAAAGCAAAAATTTAAAAAAAGGGACCTAATTAAAAGCTTTTGCACAATGAAGGAAAGTATAAACAAGGTGAAAAGACAGCCTTCAGAATGGGAGAAAATAAGAGCAAATGAAGCAACTGACAAAGAATTAACCTCAAAAATATATAAGCAACTCCTGTGGCTCAATTCCAGAAAAATAGCGACCCAATCAAAAAATGGGCCAAAGAACTAAACAGACATTTCTCCAAAGAAGACATACAGATGGCTAGCAAACACATGAAAAGATGCTCAACATCACTCATTATCAGAGAAATTCAAATCAAAACCACAATGAGGTATCATCTCATGCCAGTCAGAATGGCTCCTATCAAAATGTCTACAAACAATAAATGCTGGAGAGGGTGCAGAGAAAAAGGAACCCTCTTACACTGTTGGTAGGAATGCAAACTAGTATAGCCACTATGGAGAACAGTGTGGGGATTCTTAAAAAAAAAAACTGGAAAAAGAACTGCCATATGACCCAGCAATCCCACTGCTGGGCATATACACCAAGGAAACCAGAATTGAAAGAGACACATGTACCCCAGTGTTCATCACAGCACTGTTTATAATAGCCAGGACATGGAAGCAACCTAGATGTCCATTGGCAGACGAATGGATAAAGTTGTGGTACATATACACAATGGAATATTACTCAGCTATTAAAAAGAATGCATTTGAATCAATTCTAATGAGGTGGATGAAACTGGAGCCTATTATACAGAGTAAGTCTGAAAGTGTTAGTTGCTAAGTCATGACTCTTTGTGACCCCATGACTAAGTCTGACTCTTTGTGACTCCATGGGCTGTAGCCCACCAGGCTCTATCCATGGGATTTCCCAGGCAAGAATACTGGAGTGGGTTGCCATTTCCTTCTCTAGGGGATCTTCCCGATCCAGGGATCGAACCCAGGTCTCCCACAGTGCAGGCAGCTTCGTTACCGTCTGAGCCACCGGGGAAGAAAAACACTAATATAGTATATTAACATATGTATATGGAATTTAGAAAGATGGTAACGATGACCCTATATGTGAGATATCAAAAGAGACACAGATGTAAAGAACAGAATTTTGGACTCCGTGGGAGAAGGCAAGAGTGGGATGATTTGAGAGAATAGCATTGAAACATGTATATTATCATATGTGAAATAGATCGCCAGTCCAGGTTCAATATATGAAAAGGATGCTCATGGCTGGTGCACTGGGATGACCCTGAGGGATGGAATGGGGAGGGAGGTGGGAGGGGATTCAGGATGGGAAATCACCCATAGCTGATTCATGTGAATTTATGGCAAAAACCACCACAATATTGTAATTAGTCTCCAATTAAAATAAATTTAAAAAATATATTAAAAAAAAGAAAATCTCATCCCCATTTCATCTTTGGTTTCCATAATTCACTATTCTATTACTAATTTTTTTGTTCTGTAAAGGTAAACAGAAGTATACAGTGAAGCAAAGAAATTAAAATTTACAAAAGCCAACTATATTAGAATTTTTACATTACCTCAGGTAATTTTTAATAAAAATCTTTGAGATAGGCTTTACAACTAATTTCCAGATGATGAAATACACTGATTGAGGTTAAGCACTGGATCTGTATAAAGAGAAAGATGTATTGACATAGTCTTTCATTCATTCAGTTGATCACCTAACAAATATTTATACAGAACATGATAGGAATGAAATAGTTTCAATTTGGAAACTGAAAATCCTATAATGAGATACTGTATGAATTATATTCTGCATATTATAATATTTTGAATTTGCATCACCCTGGAGAAGGAAATGGCAACCCACTCCAGTGTTCTTGCCTGGAGAACCCTAGGGAGAGAGGAGTCTGGTGGGCTGCCGTCTATGGGGTCATACAGAGTCGGACATAACTGAAGCGACTTAGCAGCAACAGCAGCAGCAGTGTTCTCAGGGCCATGTTAACCAGATATAGTTGGGACTTTAATTTTCGTATACTGTGCTTTCATTGCTGTGATAACTGTGTCTAAATCTTCTTGTCATTTAAAGTGTTAGAGATTTGTTAGAATGTAAAGTTCAAGAAAGAAAAGATTTTCTTATTCATCAATGAAAATCTCATGAATCTAACATACTGCCTTATTAGGTCCTTAATAATGATTTATTTGAATGAATGTATGAGATTACAGAAATATGATATTTTTGTAAGTAAAGTGAGGATATATATTTTTTCAATTAAATAATTAAATTTACATCTGGTTAAACTTAGAAATCATGGCAGTAATTTTCAGCTTAGAAGTTATATGATAAAACATTGAAATTGTGTACATCATTTTGATTTTGTTCATACAGTGTGGAGCATAAGTTTGAAATCAAACTTACAAACATTTGCATAGCAAAGAAAACCATTAACAAAACGAAAAGATAATTTATAGAATGAGAGATCTTTGCAAATGAAGCAACCAACAAATGTTTAATCTCCAAAATAAACAAAGAGTTCATACAACTCAATAACAATAAAAAAAACAAACATCTCTATTCAAAAATGGACAGAAGACTTAACAGGCATTTCTGCAAAGAAGACATACAGCTGGCCAACAGTCCATAAAAAGATGCTCAACATCTCTAATTATTAGAAAAAGCCAAATCAAAGCTACAGTGAGGTATCACCTTACACTAGTCAGAATGATATCATTAAAAACTTTACAAACCATAAACACTGGAGAGAGTGTGGAAAAAAGGGTACCCTCTTACACTGTTGGTGAGAATGTAAATTGATATAGCCACAATGGAGAACAGTTTGGAGGTTTCTTCAGAAACTAAAAACAGAGCTACCATATGATCTAACAATCCCACTCCTCCTGGGCATATATCCAGAGAAAATCATAGTTTAAAAAGTTGCATGTACACCAATGTTCATTGCATCACTGTTTACAAATAGCCAAGATATGGAAGCAACCTAGCGTCCACT
The DNA here is from genome assembly GCF_029378745.1 of Bos indicus. Classification (NCBI taxonomy): domain Eukaryota; kingdom Metazoa; phylum Chordata; class Mammalia; order Artiodactyla; family Bovidae; genus Bos; species Bos indicus. The sequence goes on along the minus strand of NC_091776.1, from coordinate 31,536,760 downwards.
GATAGAGGAATAATGATGTGATATAAATACACACACACACACATACATACACACACATATATATGTGTGTGTATATATCTATATATATATACACATGCAAACACACACATACATACATACACACAATGGAATATTCCTCCATTATAAAAAAAATGAAACAATGCTATTTGCCACAACATGGATGGATCTGGAGATTAGCATACTAAGTGAAGTAAGTCAGAGAAAGACAAATATATTGCTTATTGCACAATCTTAAAAGGCACAAATGAACTTATTTACAAAAGAGAAACTTACAGACTTAGAAAACAAATTTATGGTTACCAAAGGAGAAACATAACAGGGAGGAATTGGGAGTTTGAGATTGAGTAGTATATACATACTACTATTTTTAAAATAAATAATCAATAAGGACCTATGGTATAGCACAGGAAATTCTGCTATTATGTAAAAACCTGAATTGAAAAATAATTTGAAAAAGAATAGATACATGCTTATTCATAACTGAATCACTTGTCTGGATACCTGAAACTAACAACACTTTTCATGAATTATCATCTAATATAAAATTAGGATAAAAGCACTTATTATTCATTTTTAAAAGAGAAGTGAATGTCCAGGGGTGAAAACTGTAATGAATTGTGGGAAATTAAATGAGGATTAATACCCTGAATAAGGGTATTAGTAACGGAAGAAGATAATCACAAAGAGAGATCAGTCAAGTCTAGGTCATCTGGACCTTGGCAAGACATGGATAGCAGTTTTCATTTTATTCAGAGAGAATTATGAAAAGTATTTTACATAGGTAGGGAACTTACGTCAAAAGATTGGTTGATCTGAAAGAACACTCTGGCTAGTGTTGAGCATTAACCAAAGAAAAATACAGCTTGAGGTAAATATATCAGTTTGAAGCCTGTTGTGTTATTCAAAGGATACCAAATATTAGTATAGACTGAAGATATGATATCAGCTTTGTTTATAGGAGAGGGAGTGAAGACAGACAAGTGCACAGATTTGAAAGAGATCTACAATATACAATTTTAAGGCCTAAGTGGTAGATTAAGTATAGATAACCTGAAGAAAAAATAAGAATCATGGAGGTCTCTGAAGACTGTAGGTAGGACTCTGGGGGTTTGGTAGTGCCACACTGTGATCATAAAACAGATCAATAGAGAAGAAAAATAAGCTTAGACTTATGCATATTGAATCTAACCTTCCTATATGTTATAAAGTATCCAACTAGCAAAATAGATTTAAAAAGTCTGGAACTCAACAGTGAGCTCCACAAAGAGAATGCTATGGAATTTCAACATAGAGCTGGTAGCATAGAAGTTGGTAGTCTCACCCGGAGAGATGACAGGTTCTTGAACAGAATCATCAAGGAATCTAGAGTAGAAGATGAACATTTTAAACTCAGATTTCTTCTGGGGCCAGTCAGATGGTATAAATAAATAATAACAGTAATAGCATAAAGAGATGATAAATGGCCACTGACACTGTGACTCAAGGTTAAGGGTCAAAGAAAGCGATGGAGGCTGTAGTGGCCGCAGAACAGATACCTTTCAGGTAGAGCTGTTAGTTAACTCTGAACAATTTTTCTTACTATAAAATGTATCAAGGAGAGCTCAAACTCTGGATATTCATACAATTGTTTAAATACTGATAACAAATTTTTAAACATTGTGAGTGCCAAACAAAACACAATAGTTGATCAGATTCTACAATAGAGCCACCCCATTTTAAGGGATCAAACGAAAAGAAAGAACACCAACAGAGGAGACTGGGAATGTATGAACAGAGATATACAAATGCGATGATTTTAAAGAGTTAACAGACTCCCTTATCCACAAGCAAGTGGTGATAAGCTGTGGGATAATATATCCTTGTGCTTGGAAACTGCTTCAGATACTAAACAGCCTGTATTGAAGTTATTCACAACATTGCCTTCCATCTCCTACTGTTCATCTTCATCGTGTAGAATTTATTATGCTCCCACATGCAGTAGTTGCAGTGATAGCTGTTCAACTAGTAAATGGAATATACAGTTTATCTTTTTATCAGAAATATTTATCATTTGTGGTTTAACATTTTTTGTACTCCAACATATTGTTTCAGGAATATGTTCATTCTAAGTTCTCCTTAACTTGAAGATATTTTCTTCTATTTTTCTTTCCTTAAATAGCATGGCAATATATCCTCTTTGGATGGTTTTCGTGATAAGATTTTGCAAATGCTCCAACTGGAACAGAATGTGATTGCCAGGATCTGTGTAGTTGGACTGACAGAGAACGTTTATTTTTTGAGGGATTTATTGGATAGAAGTCAAACACTATATTGACTTGGCTCTAACAAGCTTTCCCTTATGCACCCTATATGGTATTATTCTTCCTTGGCAAATGTGAAGTGCTAACTCCTCTCTCTTGGGATTGAGGTAGATCCTTCCCCAGCAGAAGGATGGACACGATAACCTCACAGGTATTTTTCCATTCATGACTACTGTGATCTAAGTCCAATAGACAGCTCGAAATTTTAAAACACATGTATACCTGTGGCGGATTCATTTTGATATTTGGCAAAACTAATACAATTATGTAAAGTTTAAAAATAAAATAAAATTGGAAGAATAAAAAAAAAAATAAATAAATAAAAAAAAAAAAAAAAATAAAACATTTCATTTAAAAATAATTACACTTAAATTATCTTAAGATATATCCTATAAAATATATATTAGCTTTAACATATGTTGCAATATTCTGAGCAATTTCTTCCAGCTGTATTGTGCTCTGTCCTAAAGTTTCCAGGAACAAACTTGGGAAACCCAATGTCCCATGTATTTTTAGGAGTATGTCAAAGCTGAATTCAATTTGTGAAGAATAATATTTTCTCAAGAACTGTATCAAACTATTAGACCCTTAATTTTCACGTTTTCTTATTTACAAATGCCACTCTAATCTATAAATTTCCTTATAAAATCTTTCTAATATGATAAAAAAACTATGTGTTCTTCATATTTAAAATTTCTACAATATATTATTTGAGTCATCAAAGTAAATTTTAGTATTTGAAACAAGTCTTTTATGAACTATCTGTCCAAATAAAGCACATAATTTTGTGCAAAATTTAACTATAATATATATGCACTTGAATTAAATATCAGGGCAGCTAATCATTTCTGTTCACCTATCAGCTAAGTAGCCTGTTCCTTCACACTTTGGCATGTAAACTTTATATTTGCATGACAGCAAAGTTAATACTTACTATGCTTTATGGAGTCTCCTGTAAATGAAAAAAGCTGGAGACACTGAAACCCCAAATGGCAAGTTTTAAAAAATAAATCAAAAGCTCGGGGAAGAAATAGTGGAACAGACTGAACATGTAATTATTTTATTCTTTTTCTCCTTTGCTAAAGGTCTATTACATGGCTACCACAAAGTACATTTATCTCTAGTCGCTCTCTTTACCCACCTCATTCTTCCTTGACTCCTATTTATCTCTTATTGTCTTGAGTTTCTGACCTATTACATTTTTTAATCAGTTCATGAGGTATATAACTAACATATAAAAGCTATTCATATTTAATGGATATAATTTAGTGGGTTTGAAGGTAAGTATACACCCCTGAAACTATGACCATACCTATGCCATAAACTCATTCCCTCCAAAAGTTTTCTCCTGCACTTTTTCTTTACTATTAATGTGCATGTCTGTACAACATAAACACTCAACAGAAGATTTATTCTCTTAGCAAATCAGGGAAGTATTAGTCTAAGAATGTGTGCGGCATACTTAGTCACTCAGTTGTGTCTGACTCTTGTGACCCCATGAAGAGTAGCATACCAGGCTCCTCTGTCCATAGAGCTTTTTCAGGCAAGAATACTGGAGCAGCTTGCCATTTCCTCCTCCAGGGATAAAACCCATGTTTCTTGCCTTGCAGGCAGATTCTTCACCCACTGAGCCACTGGGGACACACATAGTCTAAGGACGTGTGTTGCATGTATGTGCAAGTTGGTCAGTCATGTCTGACTCTCTGCGATGCCATGGACTGTAGGCCACCAGACTCCTTTGTGCATGGGATTTTCCAGGCAAGAATACTGGAGTGGGTTGCCATTCCATTCTCCAGTCTAAGGATAGAAAGTTTCAAATACACAAAATGAGTAACTACTAGATCCACTGTACAACATATTGCCTACAGTTTACAAAACTGTATACAATATACTCATTGTGTCTTCTAGTCTATAATTCACCCTGACCTGGGACAAATAAACCGTGTTTCAGGTAAAATGTAGGAGAAAAAAAAAGAAGAAAAGAAAGTAACTTTCTCTGTCTCTTGTGTAACTGTAATAAGGCTGTTTACTAGCAATATTTTCAGTATTTATACCAAGCCTGAATACCTCGGTGCATCACACATTGCTCTTCATCATCACTTCCCATATTTAACTATCTCTGGGCCCTAGGATGAGACAGTTAGATAGCATCACTGACTTAATGGACATGAATTTGAGCAAACTCCAGAGGACAGTGGAGGACAGAAGAGCCTGGCATGCTGCAGTTCATGGAGTCGCAAAGAGTTGGATACAAGTTACCATTGAACAACAACAACAATAGGCCCTAAATACTTTTATATGTCTTATAAATATCTTATCAAACCACTTTTCAATCTGTCAAGACTAGGCACTATCATTTTTCACCAATAAATTTTTAACTACTCTCCCTGTAAAGGCTCTTATCTCATTTAATAATATTAAAGAAGCATGTTTGTCATGCCATTTCAACCCACTCTTATACAAAACTTGCATATTTCCAAATATGTGTAATTCCCAAATGATTTGCTCCTATCCTCCCTTGCTAATTCGCTTAGCATCATTCTCTGGCTTCACACCTAGAATTATTCAGTCCCTCAAGCATTCCAAATTCTATACACCTGTAGGCCTGTCTATCTGCATGGAGTTCTGTTTGCCTCACCCTTAGAGAATACCCTGGAGAAGGAAATGGCAACCCACTCCAATATTCTTGCCCGGAGAATCCCATGGATGGAGGAGCCTGGTGGGCTACAGTCCACGGGGTCGCAAAGAGCCGGACACGACTGAGCGACTTCACTTTCACTTCTAGAGAATACTACCCCCCCCACCACATTCCACGTGTCCATCAGCTCTTCCTCTTTCTATGACAAGTGTTTCCCCAAATTCCATTAGCTCCTCCAGTCTACACTTTGTAAAGACACAATACTTCTGACAATTCATTGCATTTTTGTTTAATTGTCTTATGTGTGTCTTTCTGCTCTGGATTCTAAAACGCATGCATCTCTAGTGTTTATGGTATTTGGTATATTAGAGAGTTAACAAATACTTAATAGTAAATAAATGAAATAAAAATACCCATATTTAAGTCATTTGGCTCATATTTTGAGAGATGAGATTCCTAAGTGAACTCACCATATATGACTCACAAAAGTACCCTTGATTAAAAGTAAAACAGAACTTGATCTATACTTAGTGCTTATGTCTTCCTCCTTAATATATATCATGTTAAAATGATTTATGAGATGAATTATGAGTCCATTTAAAATCTTTTTCTGTTACATTACTATTTGATGCATTCAGGAAAATTTACCAAATCAAGCACATCTAATTTTGATCCTTTAACTACAGACAAATCCAAAGGAAGAAACAGACTTTTTAAAATCCCAAAGGAAATGGTGATACTTCGACTACATTAGTTTCATTATCAAGACATTGTTTTTTACTTACCTTCTGAATCTCAGGTCAAAAAAATTTTTTGAAGTATGTAGGGGATATTTTAAAAAAGGAACACATTCTTAGGTATTAATAAATACTTTGAATTTTTAAATTACCATACAGGGTATCTTGTTTTATTCACTAGAAAGATGCCACAATTATATTTGAAAATATTGTTATTCATCCATTCATGAATTCATCCATGAAGTCTCCTGTGATGCCCATTTTTCTTACTATTCTCGAGTTTCCCTGGACCACAGGATTTGTTTAGAATACCCCTCCAGGTCTGTTTACCTTATGCAGTGAGAGAGGTAGTGCTGTGACATGGTTAACAGTGTGGCCTCAAGAGCCAGTCAGCTTGGGTTCGAATGACTTTGTCACTTGCTAACTATAGAAACATTTCTGGACCATCAGAAATATGGAACAATTAATTTGATGGCCTTTAGCTCAGAATGAAAATACTTACAAAGTTGCCTATAAGCCCTAAATAAATAATCTGCCAACCTCAACATCAACCTACATTTCTGAGGGAAAATATCCTATGATCTGTTACCTCAACAATCTGAAGCATGTCACTTACAACATTACTGTTACAATCTAAAGGTCATTTATTTCAGGCATTTCCTTAAACCCAGACAGTGGTACACACACACATGTACACCCGTAGCACAGTAAGACGATTTTGGACAGTGTCAATATGCTGCCTGAGTTCTTTCAGTCAGTTTTTATTAATACTTATATTTTATAATTTTTCATTATATAGGAAAAAAGTTATAATTTTTATATTTTAGATTTTCAACTAGAGGGGAGTAAGTTTACTATTTCAGTGTGTATAGGTATTTTTTCTTGCAACTGTATAGATGATGAGCACAAATTAATACATAAGTCACTGGATAATAACACTAATAATTGTCTTACTGAAATAATACCTTACATACATTTGTATTCGTGTTTGTATTCATTTATTTCATTCTCATAATGTGCTATCGATATTAAATTATTTCATCCCAATTAATCACACTTAATTGATAACTAGAAAAAAAGGGAAACTAATGTTTTTATTTTTCTTATTTAAGCAGAATAGTAAACTATCGGAATATAAATAGTACATAGAATATTTAAAACATCCAAAGTATTTGAAGCAAAAAATATATTTTCCTACAAAATTTGACTAACATGTGTATTCAAAAAATGACCTACCATTGTTTGGGAGCTTAAAAAGAATTTAGTATGTATTCCTTGGCTATCTGTGTGCTCTCTAACTTACACAGCCTATTAAACATACAGCACAAAATATTGTCAAAGGCATAATGACAGTCCAGTGTAAGAGAAGTATCTTGGCTAGTGCACTACAGTTAAGACCATCCTAGTTCAGAGAGGCATTCGATGCAGGTGTACTTGACTCTGGCTGAAGACCAGTCAACAATGATTGAAGTCAAGATGGTAAGGCCTATGTAAGAGACAGTCAAGAGCACTTTGAGTGTCTGATGAGAGAAAATCACTCTAATAATATGGAAGCTAAAGAAGAAATAAAAGCATGTGTACTGATTCATGTCATTGTATGGCAAAAGCCATTACAATATTGTAAAGTAATTTTCTTCCAATTAAAATAAACAAATAAATTAATTTAAAAAAAAGCAAAAACCTTTGTCCTAAGGGCTGTATTACCATTCAGAGGCTCTTCCCTTTCTCCCACAATGTGATTGTTAAAGGGATTCCAGGGTTAATAAAACTATTTAGACTTCTAATGAACTTGAAGTAAAGAAAAACCTTCCAAAATTTATCAGCCCGATTTGCTTCTTTAAGAAATAATGGGATTCTTAAAAAATGAGGAGTCTGCCCCCTGTGTGTCTCACTTGCCTATTCTTATGCTCTTTTCCTAGCTGACTTCAGAAAGTAGAGTAGCTCAGTGCCATCACCCATCCATATGACAGGCCCTTAAATACCTTAAGGCAACTCTTTAGTATCCCATTATACATATTCCCATTCCCAAAGACCTCAATTTACTAGATTAAGGACAGTATAGAGTTTGGTAACTCCAGGAGTCTGACAATAAGTACAGGTTTCATCATCTTCACCACCAGCATTCTAACATAGTGGTCCTCACTCTTTCCTCAGTCAAGTGCGGCAGCTCAGACTGATTCTGTTAGAATGACACTGAGATTTCCCAAGTCACATACAAATTCCAGATCAATACATCCTGCGTGATAAATGATCAGCTGCTGATTTGAGTCACCCATAACTAATTTTCTCAACGCCTATTCTTTGGTATGGCTAAGAATCCTGCGTCCAACTCCCTTTACCTTCTCAGTCTGGCAGCCTCCATGGAAAATCTGAATATTTCACAATGGAAGTCTGGTAAAATTCCTCTCCACCCAAACCAAACAGTTGGAGCTCTACCGGAAGAGTTATGGTTCTTTCTGGAAAAGCAGGATTGGGGGGATAGCTCTTCTAAAGGCTGCTGTACTGTTGTGACAAAGTCAACCACAACCACAAAAACATAACATACTCCTCTTCTTTTCTGCCTAATTTTACCCTGAGTTACTCGGAAGAGTCAGCTTTCCCAAGTTGATTATTCCTGTTAATCAGCCCTTCTCTTGTTCCCCAGAAATTTTCTAGTTCTCTTTAAATAGGGTATATGACTTCCTTTGAAACGACCCTGCCGTATTCTATAGGCATTTCTTTTAGACACCTGGAACATGATTCAAATAGTATCCCTATTCAAATATTTCATGGATTTGTTTCTAATATTCAGTTTCAAATATTTGTTTCTAATATTCTAATTTTGTTTCAGTGAAACTATTTATTTATATAGTAAATAAATAGATTTAAGAAATAGTTTTATTTATTTAATAAACAGTTTTCTTTATTTAAAAAATAAAACACTATTTATTTATTTAATATTTATTTGACTGAACTGAACTGAAAGGTTATAAAAATAGCTTTCTGTCAGTCAATAAACATGGCATTTTCCTTTCATATGCTCTGGTCAGCTAAAGATGATGAAGCACGATATTATCAAGGTATCAGCTTCCTACTTTCAAACAGGCATTAAAAAATACCATGTATTTGTGTAGCCATGATATTCAATATGTTTATTTTCTTAAAAATGAGACATGTTTCAATTAGCAATATTTGTGAAGCCAATTGTTTTGTATCAGATTCTACATCAACAAGTGAATGAAACATATGGAGTTTATACTAATTTCATTTTAAGGAAAATACTACCCTTGTTTTGTGCATAATTTCATATTTTCCTCTGAGATTCACTGAACACATATGTTGACATTTGGAAATGGTTAAGAGTTTCTAAAATTCTGAATGAATTTACTTTGTGATATGAAAATATTTTATCATACAAAATCAAAATTGTTCAGCTCTATTTGAATTATTCAGAATATTAAGTAGTCTAATGACTTTCATATGCTTATAGTAAGAGACATTCTCAATAACAGATTAATATTTCTCAACCTTCATGGAATATTGATATTTCTTCCTTTAAATTTTGTTAAATGTTTTAAAATATGTACATTACTTAGGAAAATGGCTTACATATAGTATGCAGTATATGTTTATTATGATAAATACTAAAGAATTATAAAATATTAAACATAAAGAAATCTTAATATGAAAAAAATTCCAGGAAAATTGTGAAGCATTTGTCATGGGAAGTCAATATATTAAGTCTTCAGTGTTACAAAGATAGATGTGTTCTGAATTTATGTGTGTTTCAGTTATTTTTTATGTCAGTACACTATAAATGTAACAAGTATGTTTAATTATTTTACACTATAATATGTAAAATAAAATTTCATCTTTGGGCATAAAAAGAATCTACCTGCTAAAACATAATTTTCTCTCAGTATAAATTGATGTTATGAAAATATGTTCATTTTTAAAGCAAAAATTATGCTTTCAAATTACTCTTAAAAAGGTAGTCTTAGAGTAGTAGTTCTACATACTTAAAAAAAAATAAAGACAAACAAAGAATACAATATTCCCAGAGTTGACTGGAAATGTTGACTGGATTTTGCAAAGGTTGTTATGCAAGCCTGGAGTAACTGGAAGGCAATAAAAGTGTGACAAAAAAAATCATGGTTGGATTCCAAGATAAGCTATTTGCAGTGTTTTCTGTTGCCTCCTGGTGCAGATCTACAAAGCTCAGTCAACTGAGTTAGAAAGATGCAAAGGTATTCTATGATGTGCCATCATTTATAGTTTGTAATAGAAACCAACATGTTGTTTAAATAATAGATTTTAAACAACCTCTGATTATTATATTTGGGAGTATTATTTATACCCATCAATTACTTTACATTTATTCTTATGGTTTAAGATGTATCCCTAAGCATTTTAATGAAATACCACAGTAAAAAATTACCTTGAATTGGTGTCACTTTTAAGAAAATTACCATTTTATTATTCCACGTGTTTGTTTTTTTTAATTTGAAAAAGTATTGTGACAAGTTTGCTCACATTATGTGTAACATATTAGTACTCTAAGGCATAAAACTGGTCTAAACAACTTAGTTTAAATGTTCTTTCATAAATATTTGCTGATATAAAAAATAGTCACTATAATGAGGCTTACAGAAATGGAAGAAGATTTAGCTAGTGCATGATTTTTAAGACATTCTCCCATATTCTGCTGCTTAACCAATCCCAGAAGGAAATCAAAACATCTATTTTAAAAGTAATAAAAGCACATGACTCAATTTTAAAATGGACAAATAACCTGAACGGAAATTTCTTCAAAGACTATATGCAAAAAGCCAAGAAATATGGGGAAAGGTACTGATCATCATTAATCATGAGGGAAGCGCAAATCAAAACCAGAATGAAATACCACCTCACATCCATCAGGATGGCTACCACTAAAAGCAAACCAAACAGCAAATAACAAGCATTGGTGAAGATTTAGAGAAACCGGAATCCTTGTGCACTGTTGGCCCTAATGTAAAATGGTGTTACTGCTATGGAAAACAGCAGAGAGGTTCCTCAGAAAATAAAATTACCATATGATGCAGCAATTCAACTTCTGGGTATATACTCAAAAGAACTGAAAACAGGATCTTGAAGAGATATTTGTACAACCATGTTCAAATATCATGTAGCACTATTCACAGTAACCAGGATATAGAAACAAACTAAATGACCATTCGTGGATGAATGGATAAACAACTGTGGTACATACATCCAATGAAAAGGAAGGAAAGGAAGCTTTCAGCTTTAAAAGGAAGGAAAATCCTATCACATGCTACAATATCAACGATTTTATGCTATGTTAAATAAACCCACACTAATGAACAAATACTGTATGAGTGTACTTATGAGATATCTAGAGTAGTTAAATTCATAGAAATAGAAACCATAATAGTAGTTGCCAGTGGCTTGTGGGGAAAAGGAAATGGGGAGTTGTTTATTAGATAGAGTACTTCAGTTTTATAAGATGAAAAATTCTGTAGACTGTGTGCTCAACAATGTGAACATACTTACCACTACTGAAATATATACTTAGAAATGGTTGGCATGGTAAACTGTGTGTGGTTTTTGTTTTAACCACAATTAAAAAAAAAAAATTAAGCAATAGTTAGAACAATTTATATTTTAAAAGTTTGCTTAGAAAGAGCCACTAGAAAGTAATGTCATTTTAATACATTTTGTTCTCATTGTTTCAGATGAGAAGCCAATCATAAAATATATCAATGTACAACTATACCTACTGAGTTGATTTTTTGCTTTCAAGATTTTCTCTTTTTCTTTGGCTTCTATGGGGTCACTTCTTTATCTATTTAGCTTAGTGGTTAGTCACTATTTAACTGTTTTCTTCAAACTCCATGAGTCAATAAATCAGTTCAGTTCAGTTCAGTTGCTCAGTCGTATCTGACTCTTTGCGACCCCATGAATCGTAGCACACCAGGCCTCCCTGTCCATCATCAACTCCCGGAGTTCACTCAGACTCACGTCCATCGAGTCAGTGATGCCATTCAGCCATCTCATCTTCTGTCGTCCCCTTCTCCTCTTGCCCCCAATCCCTCCCAGCATCAGAGTCTTTTCCAATGAGTCAACTCTTCACATGAGGTGGCCAAAGTACTGGAGTTTCAGCTTTAGCATCATTCCTTCCAAAGAAATCCCAGGGCTGATCTCCTCCAGAATGGACTCGTTGGATCTCCTTGCAGTCCAAGGGACTCTCAAGAGTCTTCTCCAACACCACAGTTCAAAAGCATCAATTCTTCGATGCTCAGCCTTCTTCACAGTCCAACTCTCACATCTATACATGACCACAGGAAAAACCATAGCCTTGACTAGACAAACCTTTGTTGGCAAAGTAATATCTCTGCTTTTGAATATGCTATCTAGGTTGGACATAACTTTCCTTCCAAGGAGTAAGCATCTTTTAATTTCATGGCTGCAGTCACCATCTGTAGTGATTTTGGAGCCCTGAAAAATAAAGTCTGACACTGTTTCCACTGTTTCCCCATCTATTTCCCATGAAGTGATGGGACCGGATGCCATGATCTTCGTTTTCTGAATGTTGAACTTTAAGCCAACTTTTTCACTCTCTACTTTCACTTTCATCAGGAGGCTTTTTAGTTCCTCTTCACTTTCTGCCATAAGGGTGGTGTCATCTGCCTATCTGAGGTTATTGATATTTCTCCCGGCAGTCTGTGTGGAAAGAAGAGCACTTAGCACACTTAGTGTGCTTAGTCACTCAGTCATGTCCAATTCTCTGGGACCTCATGGACTGTAGCCCCCCAGACTCTTCTGTCCATGGGGTTCTCCAGGCAAGAATGCTGGAATGGGTTGTCATTTCCTGCTCTAGGGGATCTTCCCAACCCAGGGATCTAATCTATGTCTCTTGCATCTTCTGCATTGGCAGATAGATTCTTTACCACTAACACCACTTGAGAAAAGTACACTCAGAGTTATTATTATTATTTTACTGATTTGCCCTGGCTTTTATTTTACACCGGATCCTTTTTTTATATCCTGTGTACATGTTCTCATAGTCACAGTTGGTTGAAATATGTATTTAGCATAGGCCCTCAGTGTTCAGTGCACACGCACACAGCCTCAATTAAGTAATTCATATGCCGCTACTACCAGTGTAACCCTGACTAGTAAAACCATTTATCTATCTGACTCACACAATGTGAGGTCATTTCCATCAGCAATACCACTGCATGTGAGCTTGATGCAATTTCTCCAAATCTTATTTACAGCTACTTTGTAAAGGTATACAATTAGAAATTTTGTTTGAGTATTTTTGTGTTAGTTACTCAGTTGTGCCCACCTCTTTGTGAGTCCATGGACTTCAGCTTGCCAGGCTCCCCTGTCCATGGAATTCTCCAGGCAAGAATACTGGAGTGGGTTGCCATTACCTTCTCCAGGGGATCTTCACAACCCAGGGATTGAACTTGGACCTCCTCTTTACTATCTGAGCCACCAGGGAAGCCCCCTTTTTTTGTAGGATCAATATGGTAGGTAAATTATCTTCAATATAAAACAATAACTTGACAAATAACTTAGTCTGTATATGGTAATCCCCAAAGTTTTTTTTTAATTTTCAGGGAAGAAACACATTATGGATAGCAAATGCAAGTCAATTCCCATAATTAGCTTTCTGATTTCTCAGCAGTGGCCACAAGACTGGAAAAAGGTTACTTTTAATTCCAATCTCAAAGAAAGGCAATGCCAAAGAATGTTCAACCTACCACACAATTGCACTCATCTCACAGGCTAGCAAAGTAATGCTTAAAACTCTCAAAGTGAGACTTCAACAGTACACGAATGAAGAACTTTCAGATGTTCAAGATGGATTTAGAAAAGGCAAAGGAATCAGAGATCAAATTGCCAACATCCATTGGATTACAGAAAAAGCAAGAGAATTCCAGAAAAACATCAACTTCTGCTTCATTGACTACACTAAAGCTTTTGACTGTGTGGATCACAAAAAACCATGCAAAATTCTGAAAGAGATGGGAATATGAGACCATCTTACCAGCCTCCTGAGAAACCTGTATGCAGGTCAAGAGGCAACAGTTAGAACTGGACATGGAACAATGGATTGGCTCCAAATTGGGAAAGGAGTACATCAAGGCTGTATATTGTCACTCTGCTTATTTAACTTACATGCACAGTACATCATGTGAAATGCCAGGCTGGATGAAGCACAAGCTGGAATCAAGACTGCCAGGAAAACTATCAGTAACTTCAGATACACAGATGGCACCACTCTTATGGCAGAAAGTGAAGAGGAACTAAAGAGCCTTTTGATAAAAGTGAAAGAAGAGAGTTAAAAAGCTGGTTTAAAATTCAAAATTCAGAAAATGAAGATCATGGCATTTGGTCCCATCACTTCATGACAAGTAGACGGGGAAACAATGGAAACAGTGACAGACTTTATTTTCTTGGGCTTCAACATCACTATTGCCAGTGACTGTAAGCATGAAATTGAAAGGCACTTGCTCTTTGGAAGAAAAGCTATGACCAAGCTAGACAGCATATTAAAATGCAGAGACATCACTTTGCCGACAAAGGTCCATCTAGTCAAAGCTATGATTTTTCCAGTAGTCATGTATGGATGTGAGAATTGGACTATAAAGAAAGCTGAACACCAAAGAATTGATGCTTCTGAGCTGTGGTGTTGGAGAAGACTCTTAAGAGTCCCTTGGACTGAAAGGAGATCAGACCAGTCAATCCTAATGAAAATCAGTCCTGAATATTCACTGGGAGGATTGATGCTGAAACTCAAATACTTTGGCCACTTGATGTGAAGAACTGACTCTTTAGAAAAGACCCTGATGCTGGGAAAGATTGAAGGAAGGAAGAGAAGGGGAAAACAGAGGATGAGATGGTTAGATGGCATCACCGACTTGATGGACATGAGTTTGAGCAGGCTCTGGGAGTTGGTGATGGACAGGGAAGCCTGGTGTGCTGAAGTACATGGTGTCACAAAGGGTTGCACAGGACTGACTGACTAAACTGAACTGGCTGACTGATAAGTCGAATCAAGAAAAAATATATACATATTTTAACAGTATGGTTTTCCTCATGCATAAATTATAAAAATTAATAGTCACAGTATAAAATATGGGAAGTGAATTTGCTCATTCATGTCCAACTCTTTGCGACCCCATGGACTGTAGCCTACCAGGTTCCTCTATCCATGGGATTTTCCAGGCAAGAGTGCTGGAGTGGATTGCCATTTCCTTCTCGAGGAGATCTTCCCGATCCAGGGATTGAACATGGGTCTCCCGCATTGTAGGCAGATGCTTTACCGACTGAGCCACTAGGGAAGTCCATAACATATGGGAAGAGTATATTATTCTTAATGCAATTCTTTATAAAGTCTTATCCCTGGGTATATTCTGAATAACCTGCAAGGGAGGCACCATGTGTTGAGAGAACAGTGTCCTCTACTATCAATATGTTCCTCTTAATTATATGCATGTGTGGATTTTCTATTGATCTTCCTCAATATGGATGAGTTCAATTGACATCGCTGAATTTTCAGTGTCTTGGTAACATTTATCTTAAAAAATGCAGGAAGTGGATGGAAATTGGGAAAAGACAGAAAAATAGTAGAACTCTTGAGGTGGAAGAATTGGTGCTTTTAAATTGAACTTATAGATTGATCCAGCAGAGATCCAACAACTCATTCTCATAGTGTTCAAAAATTTATTATAAATTAAAATCTATAGGATTGCTGTGAAAAATAATTCCTTATTTGTGTCAAATCTGTAAATGAAATGTTTCCGACCACAAATATTTTTTTTCTATCTCAGAGATTTCATTGAATTTTAATGGAAATCAACCACTGTAAGATACATTAATTGTTCACCAAGAATAGTTTTTGTGCAATTACTATGTCACAAATAGTAACATGTTCTGGAGATAGGGCATGATTAGGAAATGCACAGTAGCTGCCCCCTTAGAGCTCTGCATTCTTCAGGGATAAAGATATTAAACAAATTAGACCAACAATATTACACTAAAGGAGCAGCTGCTGTGCACAACAGGAACACCTAAACTTATCTAGATGTAATCTAGAAAAGCTCTTTCATAATATTCAAAATTTCTTCATAATAGTTTAATTAAAACAAAAAGCATGATAAGCATTTATCTACGTAAGTGGAGATGTAGTAGAAAGGGAAAAGAAAACGTGCAAAGGCATGAAAGCAAGGGAAGTTTGGTTTATCGATACTGTGCAGAAAAAGAAATTCATCATGGCTAAGCAGGGGTGTGAAGTAGAAAATATTAAGTAAAGGAGGCCGATAAAATGTCACGAGGCAGGACATGAGATCTCACCTAACCTTCATTAAGGTTTTAAAATACACCCTAGTTTAGAAACGCCATATGAGCTACAAAATGGAGAGAAAGGGGTTACAATTGTAAAGGTACAAGAAAGGGAAATGTAATTGCTTAGGTGAGGGGTTCTGATGCCTAATTAATGATGAGAATAGTGAGGACTGTGTGGGATCAGAATTGTGTGTTGTAGGTGGAATGATGAGGCCATGATTGACGGAATGTAGGAAGGGGATGCAGAGAGTAAAAGAAGGGTTTGCATGTTTGGGCCCTTGAGCCAATAATGGTGATAGAGCACTGGAGAGAAACAGCCTGATATAGTCAGCTTAGAACATGGCAATTTTGTGGTAACTGAGCCACATATCAAGTCAATGTGTCTTGCGGACAGATCCAGAGTGCATAACAAAGACACTAATCCTATGAAGTCATTACAAATGGAGGAAAGTATTAGCTGATGGTGGGGGTGGCCAGAAATGCCTTTGGCAGAAGAGGGGGAACTCTTTCAGTACACAGTTCAGGACTGACCAGGGCTGCCCCACAGCCGAGGTAAAATTACACAATTGTCCTACTAGCTAGTTTATAGTTTGAAAGTTGCAAAGTTTTACCATCTTTATATGACTCCTCACCCTGCCACTCAGTCAATTCCTTGGTTGAGCAGTTCTATGACTATATCTGTGTAAAAGCATTTATCTCACGTGAAGTTAGATACTATAATCTGCTCCTTCTCTTTGGGGTATAAGTCTAGAGCACAGAGAATGCTTACTGAACTTAGGTTCTTGAAGTCTCAGTTCTCTGACTTCAGTGCCAGATTATCAGATCTGCAGCCATGAAATTAAAAGATGCTTACTCCTTGGAAGGAAAGTTATGACCAACCTAGATAGCTTATTGAAAATCAGAGACGTTACTTTGCCAACAAAGGTCCGTCTAGTCAAGGTTATGGTTTTGCCAGTGGTCATGTATGGATGTGAGAGTTGGACTGTGAAGAAAGCTGAGCACCAAAGAATTGATGCTTTTGAACTGTGGAGTTGGAGAAGACTCTTGAGAGTCCCTTGGACTGCAAGGAGATCCAACCAGTCTATTCTGAAGGAGATCAGCCCTGGGATTTCTTTGGAAGGAATGATGCTAAAGCTGAAACTCCAGTACTTTGGCCACCTCATGCGAAGAGTTGACTCATTGGAAAAGACTCTGATGCTGGGAGGGATTGGGGGCACGAGGAAAAGGGGATGACAGAGGATGAGATGCCTGGATGGCATCACCGACTCGATGGATGTGAGTTTAAGTGAACTCTGGGAGTTGGTGATGGACAGGGAGGCCTGGCATGCTGCGATTCATGGGGTCCCAGAGTTGGACAAGACTGAGCAACTGAACTGAACTGAAGTATATCATATTATATGATTTGTAAGTCCTTCCTAGTTCTACTTATATAGCTTTCCAGCAAAATTTTATAACCTGGTTATCATAACTAGAGGATATTTTCTTAAAAGTTTTAAAGTTCACTTAAAAATAATTCCCAACATTGATTCACTATTTTTTAAATTACGTTCTAACATTGATTTGGTCTCTTATTATAATAATATTCAAAGTCACATTTTTAATGGTATAATTTTCTTTACCTTTGAACAGTTTATATATTATTTATATATATTTATACATATATATTTTACAATTCATTTATAATGATCTAACCAGTAAAATACATTATTTATGCAGCATGAGTCATATAATTGCCTCATGATTCATCTTGTTTAAAACATATTTAATCTTTTTATATCATTTAAGATATGAATTATCTTTAATATATAGACCTGTGTCTTGGGCAAATTCATGTAGCTAAAATTCTATGATTTTTAAGAGTACAATGAATGGCTTGTGTTTAACCTATCTAAAATTCAGTGATGTAGTATATTCTGAATTACACATTTTCCATTATTGAATTATTTTGTAATGTGTTTGTAAAATGATCATGACTTTAATTGGTGCTTTAGGAACACATATTTTGAAATCTCTTTCTAAATTATTTTTATATTTTATTATATATTCTATTTTCTATTATATTATCTTGGGGCTTTTTTGAGTTCTGAAAATAATTTTGATAATATAATATATTTTGGGATTGTGTGTTTCAAACAATATTTCCTGTGATATACTTGCACATCATTCAGTAGCCATTTGCATCTTATTCTAAGAAGGTGGCCAATGGACACATAAAAAGATGCTCAATATCACTAATCATTAGAGAAATGTAAATTAAAACCACAGTGAGATATCACCTCACAACTGTCAGAATGACTATCATCAGAAAGAAAACAAATAACAAATATTGGAAAGCATGTGGAGTAAGGGAATCCTAGTACAGTATTAGTGGGAATGTAAATTGGTGCAGTAGGTATGGAAAATAGTATGGAGGTTACTAAAAAACTAAAAATAGAACTACTATATGATCCAGCAATTTCACTCCTGGATATATACCCAAAGAAAATGTAAATGGCAATTTAAAAAGATATATGCACTCCAATATTCATAGGAGCATTATTTATAATAACCAGGCTATGGAAGCACCTAAGTGTACATGAACAGATGAATGATGGAAGGAGTAGTAGTACACACACACACACACACACACACACACACAGAGTGGACTATTACTCAGCCATGAAAAGAAACACAAACAATGGACTCTTACTCAGGCACAAATTAATGAAATTCTGCCAACAACATAGATGGCAGTATTTGCAACAATGTAGATAGACCTAAATGCTATTATGCTTAGTGAAATAAGTTAGATCAAGAAAAAATAATACTGTATGTTATCACATGTGTGGAATCTAAAATATAAAACAAAATGAATGAGTATAACAAAATATAAACAGACTGACAGGTATAGGGAACAGACTAGTAGTTGCAAGTGGGGAGAAGCATGCAGGGAGAGGCAGGATAGAGGTAGGGCATCAATAGATACAAACTATTATGTATAAAATAGAAAAACAAGGACATATTGTACAGTACAGCAATTATAGCTGTTACAGTTTTCATTCCAATCCCAAAGAAAGGCAATGCCAAAGAATCTTCAAACTACTGCACAACTGCACTCATCTCACATGCTAGCAAAGTAAGGCTCAAAATTCTCCAGCCAGGCTTCAACAGTACATGAACTGTGAATTTTCAGGTGTTCAGATGGATTTAGAAAATGCAGAGGAATCAGAGATCAAATTGCCAACATCCACTGTATCATAGAAAAAGCAAGAGTTCCAGAAAAGCATTTGCCTCTGCTTAATTGACTATACCAAAGCTATGACTGTGTGAATCACAACAAACTGTGGAAATTTTTTAAAGAGATGTGAATACCAGACCACCTGACCTACCAACTGAGAGATCTGTATGCAGGTCAAGAAGCAACAGTTAGAACTGGACATGGAACAACAGGCTGGCTCCAAATCGGGAAAGGGGTAAGTCAAAGCTCTATAGTGCCACCCTGTTTATTTAACTTATATGCAAAGTACATAATGGGAAATGTTGGGTGGGATGAAGCACAAGGAGGAATCAAGATTGCCAGGAGAAATATCAATAACCTCAGATATGCAGATGACACCAAACTTATGGCGGAAAGCAAAGAGGAACTAAAGAAACTTTTGATGAAAGAGAGAAGAGAGTGAAAAGATGGCATAAAACTCAACATTGAGAAAACTAAGATCAGGGCATCCGGTCCCATCACTTCATGGCAAATAGATGGGGAAACAATGGAAACAGTGAGAGACTTTACTTTGGGGGACTCCAAAATCACTGCAGATGGTGACTACAGCCACAAAATTAAAAGATACTTGCTCCTTGGAAGAAAAGCTATGACCAACCTAGACTGCATATATTAAAAAGCAGAGACATTACTTTGCCAACAAAAGTCCGTTTAGTCAAAGCTATGGTTTTCCAGTAGTCATGCATGGATGTGAGAGTTGGATTATAAAGAAAGCTGAGCACTGAAGAATTGACGCTTTTGAACTGTGGTTTTGGAGAAGACTCTTGAGTGTCTCTTGGGCTGAAAGAAGATCCAACCAGTCCATCCTAAAGGAAATCAGTCCTGAATATTCATTGAAAGGACTAATGCTGAAGCTGAAACTCCAATACTTTGGCCACCTGATGCGAAGAACTGACTCATTTGAAATGACCGTGATGCTTGGAAAGACTGAAAGCGGGAGGAGAAGGGGACAACAGAGGATGAAATGGTTGGATAGCATCACTGACTCGATGGACATGAGTTTGAGTAAGCTCCAGGAGTTGGTGATAGACGGGGAAGCTTGGTGTGCTGCAGTCCATGGTGTTGAAAGAGTCAGACATGACTGAGTGACTTAACTGATAATAACTTTTAATGGAGTATAATCTATAAAAATACTGAATCACAGTCTTAATGAATACAGGATTGATGGCTAATATCAATGTGTGTGTGTGCGTGTGTGTGTCTAAAACTGGCCTTTTTACTCATTTTCACTTTCTTCACCCAACAGGTCTAATGCTAGCTCAATAATAAAGAGGTAATTACAGGAAGGAGCCCAGTGAAAAAAACAATCTCAAGGTTATATATCCTCTTAGAGATAAAGAACTACCTTTTTGTTGGTAAACTTGGAAAAGAGTATATTGTATAACACAGGAAAGATAGCCATTATTTTGTAGTGACTTTAAATGGAGTATAACCTATAAAAATATTGCATCTCTAGGTTGAACATCTATAGTTAATATAATGGTGTGAAGCAACAATGAGTGAGTGAGCGAGTGAAGTCACTCAGTCGTATCCGACTCTTTGCGACCCCGTGAACTGTAGCCTACCAGGCTCCTCCATCCATGGGATTTTCCAGGCAAGAATACTGGAGTGGGTTGCCATTTCCTTCTTTAGGAGATCTTCCTGACCCAGGGATTGAACCCAGGTCTCCCGCATTGTAGGCAGATGCTTTACTGTCTGAGCCACCAGGGAAGTCCGTGAATCAACAATAATGTGATAAAATAGGGCAAAAAATGAAAAAAAAAAAAAAAAAGCCAAATTATATATATTTTATTGGTCATTTTTTTAAACATTTATTTAGTGAAAAGAGCTTTCACCAAAACTTTATATTCAATATTACAAATTATGTGTTAAAATATATTTTACAAATAATTCAATAATTCTGTTATCTCAGAAAAATACAGGTCATAGTTTTTTTAAATATCCAACTAGGCTACATTTTTTGTTGTTGCTTCTTTGTTTTTAGTACAAATAAATAAAATTTTATATATAACCATTTTCTGACCTGATGTAAAAAGCTAACAATTAATTTTATAATCAATTTATTATATTTTTGTGAATTATAACTCATTATTAATAAAAAACTAAGTTTTTTCTTTGTGATGTGTATCTCCTTTCTCCATGAATTTAAAAATTCTACAATGATATCTATCAAGTTAAAACAATATAATAAAGATATTCAAATATTAAAATACTCAGTTAAGTTAAAATATATAGTATGATATAGATTGGAAATGTTATTTCTTTGTTTAACCTTAATTTATAATGGCTTAAGTCAAACTGGTTTATGTAGCAGCCTACTTTAGGAGTATCAAACTGAGATTGTTGACTTTTAATCAATATCAAATCCTTTGAATTAATGTATTTCTAGTTTTTCTTTTCCTCTCAACACTCAAAATTCATTCTGCATCATAATCTAATAAATACTTTTGCATGCTATACATTTAAATTACCAGTTAATAATCTGAAATTTTTAAATCAGTTATCATCCAGTATATACTCAATATTGTCAATTAATTGATACACCCTGATATTTGGGAAAATTAAATGTTCATTAAAAATAAGAGCTAATATTCACAGATTTCTTGCAACGTGCCTGGATGCTATATAAATCCTCAGGACACACCTACGATAGACAGACAGGTAGATAGATATTTCTTCATTTTACAAATGAGGAACCTAAATTATAACTAGACTATTAATAAAGGTTACCCTCTGATCCACTGTTTGCTAAATGTTTTTTTTTTTTTTTAAACTTTACAATATTGTATTAGTTTTGCCAAACATCAAAATGAATCCACCACAGATATACCCGTGTTCCCCATCCTGAACCCTCCTCCCTCCTCCCTCCCCATACCCTCCCTCTAGGTCGTCCCTGTGCACCAGCCCCAAGCATCCGGTATCGTGCATCGAACCTGGACTGGCGACTCATTTCATACATGATATTGTACATGTTTCAATGCCATTCTCCCAAATCTCCCCACCCTCTTCCTCTCCCACAGAGTCCATAAGACTGATCTATACATCAGTGTCTCTTTTGCTGTCTCATACACAGGGTTATTGTTACCATCTTATTGAAGCCTAAAAAACTTCATTCTCTAAAAGGTTAACACTTTATTGAATACTGCAAACTCACAATGCAAATTATAAGTTTTCTACCTAAAAGTCTTTGTATTCTGAGAAGTTATAACTAAACTCTTGAAATATGGAATTTTCTAGATAGGCAATCACTTTGATGAATTGTAGGAGGAGATACAAATATAGATTAACAGTTTATCCACATTTAAGGATAGGTTCCATTCGGACTCTGCACTTTGAATAAAAATAGATGTTCATAATTGGATCGTCAGAGATTTTAAACCAAGGTAATGAACTGTCTAACAAAATTAGTTCTATATTGCACCATGAAAAATATACCTCCCAAACACCCAGGAAGGGTAGGATGAATTTAAAGTTCTCAGGCTCCTCAGGAGTGTGGTACTTGAATGTGTTAGCCAGGGGAGAGCTGGATCCCAGCTTCATGTCTTCAGCTTACAAATTGCCCCCATTATCCTTGGTCTTTTATTATTCCTGGAGAGACCTCATGCACGTAAGTGGTTACATCCCAGCTGTTACTTTAGGCTCCATTCAAACAACCTCTCTATGGAGCCTCCCCTTGGCCATTCTTTGGGCTCAGAAGCATGTACACTTCAGTGTGTTCTGCCCTAAGGAGGGCAGACTCAAAGGAACGGCTTATTCAGTAACTGAGAACAAGGTCTGGGCATTTAGACATGGTCTTCTAAGGTCCTGGATACCTAGAATATGGCCCAGAAGGGGAATCTCTCAGTTTTGGTTCATCATGATTCATCAGCTCTAAAGACTCCTCCCAGGGCATGTCCTCTGGTATAAAAATGATACTGTTTATACTGCATACTAGATGTGATGAAACCCTATTCTATTACCACATTTGCTGATATTGTCCATGAATCCTAACATAAATAAGTGAGTAGACATATGGATCATCATCATCTTTCTAACAACCAATTCTCCCCATGAACATCAATTCATGTATTTCAGAGAACTTGCTATCCTCTATTTTAACCATCAGTATATAGTGGGGGCCGCTCTTTTTCTCATACATCTAAGGATGTACTAGCTTCCCTGGTGGCTCAGCAGGTAAAGAGTCCACCTACAAGGCAGGAGACCTTGGTTCCATCCCTTGGTTGGGAAGATCCCCTGGAGAAAAAAGGCTACCCACTCTGGTATTCTGGCCTGATGGCAAATACATAATTTATTCTGACATAGGGATAGGTGAGTATTATGAAAGGAGACTATGTCTCTCTGGATTAGAGAAACTTCAAGGTATGAGATAGGAGAGAGCTAACTGGAAAGCGATTATTTTCAACCATCAGGACCAAAATCTAAGAAAATGACGCCAATATGCAGAACAAAGCACGGAAGGGAGATAGTAAGCTCCAAACAATGTCCCTGATTCTCTTAGGATACGCCAAGACTCACAAGGCACCTTTCTTCTAGGCTTAGGGACCTTATCAGACAATGGGTTGTTCAAGACCCTAAATGAGAACTGTAGAAACAGCCATAAGCTTATTAAAGAAAATCTCCACTTTGTTTTACTGGAGAATATCAGTTATTTTGCACGAGTTTGAGAGCAGCTTGCTTCTCAATACTGTGACAGATTTTCAATCTGTAACCTTGAGTGCAGAGGATCCCTGTGAGTTCTAGAGGCCATATGGTGCTTCTCTGCAGTCATATGGAAGCCCAGCTGGGCCACCTAAAGATTTATGATCAATTACCTATGCTCAAAGGCCACAAACCCATTGAACAATGGCTCTTTCTGAGCTGCTATGTCAGGAAAACAACCGGCTATTGTAGAGTCCCTTTGTCAACAGGAGAAGTTATTAACTTAAATTACACGAGTTTATACTTCAAATGGGCTTTTTAGTTGATTATAAAATATTAAGTGCCTTGAAAGAAGTTTTAGTCTTCAAATAATAAACATATCCACAGACACAAACATACACAACCGAACACATACTCACACCCACATACGTCAGCACTATCAAACTTTCTGGTATAGCTTATGTAAACACTGCCATAGGACATATGTAATAAAACGAACACTTTTTTTCCTTGTTTCCTCCTATACTTTCATGATTATTTTATTCTAAGTTGGGCCAACCTGGGAAATATTTTATGAATTGAAATCCCATGTTTAAGTCTAGCTATCATCTTATTGTCTATTATCCTCTATAATTTAATGGCAAACAGCTCTGGGGAAAATATTGTGTTTTCTTTAGGTTCTCCTTAAAGATTACTCAGTTTATTGGTAATATTTTTGCATGTTTACCATGCCCACTGGCACATGCACATGTTTATTTCCACATTGTTCCAGGAGGAATTTGAGAAAGAATCTCTATAAAGTACTTTTACTAGTTTGAATAAAAGTTTTATTTATTAGTACTTTTCATTTCCAGTATTCTGAAATTTAGTATTCTGAAGAGAGTTGTCCCTTTATATAAGAAGAATGAAAAATAGTTACTTTAACTCTGTTGCTTAGAAGGGATGAGTGGAGAATGGTGGAAACACATAAAGTGAGACTTGGGCAGAATTAGAAATAGCGCCATTAATTTTCTAATCTAAAATTCGGGATGAAAATCTAGGACTAAAAATTACTTTATCTTTTATGTTTCATCAAATGTCACATTATTTACCTCCAACAGCTTTGTATATTAGAAAAAACTCTTTACTATAAATTATATTAAACTATCTCATATTTTTACATTATTAATTTATGACATATTTAAGTTTATTGACATACTAATACACTGAATAAATTTCAGCTGATGGTTTTATATTGCAAATACAGCTTTCCTTGCTTTGTGTTTATAATGCATCTCCACAAGGGTCCTTAATTATGATTAATTCTGAGAGCTAGCTGAACTATAACATGGACAGTATTTTTTCTGACAAAATTGTAAGCAATTAATACTTGTTTATACCCTGCCATTTCAACAAAAGAATCAGACTCATGACTCAATATCACTACAGAGAAAATGACAATCTATTCTAGAAGTAATTTAGAAGTCTATTTTTCCCAAAACAAGAATTAACAAACTTTGAGTTTGAAATTTTCTTTTTTAAAATCAGTGTAAGTTTTTTGGTGATACACTGCCAGTGAACATATCTTGAGCTTTTAAGTTACATATGTCTTTTTTTTTTAGGATATTGTTAATTTCCAAGAAAGAAATCATTCAAATACAAGCAAATTCAATACAACAGTAGTTGTTTGTTTTCTGTAAGTGTCAAAAAGCATGAGAACTTTTTAAATTGTTTTTTAAAATTAAAAAATAATTTGCACAGATATTAAATGTTAATACTAATGTTAGTATGTTATCAAGTTTATAAAAGTATCAAAAATATCAATGATGTTTTTCTATTAGGTAGTTACTTAGTGTTATTAATGAGCTATTCAATGTCTTTTACATTTACGTAATGAAAACATGCTTCTAAAAATTTACATTGGGTGGAATCCGACTCAAATTTTTTAAAAATGTGGCACACAATTCCAGAGATTTCTCCATTGCACTATGATTTATTTGTTCTCTTATTTTTGTGGATTGCTATATTGGGGGAGGTTGTTAATCAGGAAGAAAAGCAAGTATGTAAACAGGTGATTTCTAGAAAATTACCGATACAACTATTAATCTGGAAGGGCATGTATGACCTTTTTCAAATCCCTGAGCTTCTCTAAATGCATCTGTTATTATCCAAAGAACTTCTTGGTTTTAGAAAGTCTGTACTACATGAAATCATAATGGCAGAATTTTTCACACAAAAAGCAGTCAGCGGGACAAAACAGATTTAGCGAGTAAATAATAAAGTTGTTCTCTAGACAAAAGTTATCCTCATACACTTATATGTAGACAATAATATCAAATCCAAGTGAGAATTAGGAATGTTGATTAAGGTATGTAAAATATACTGAAATCAATTATTATTTGTGTCTTTAATTAGAAAATATAATTTGTGTTTGCTTTAAGATTTTCAAAGTACTATTTTAGGTATGCCTATAAGCTTTACCTTAAAAAATGCTTTAGTGTTTATATTTCAATTGCTATTTATTCCTTGACCTTTATTGTCATTGCTAAATCAATGAAACAGTAAAATAATTCAGACTTTGTGACACAGCAGTGTAATAAAAATAATGCCTAAAATTATAATGATTGAGGATGTGCATTTTTAAAACTCCAAAACATAATTAGGGAAGATGAAAATGATAACCAAAGTTTCCATCTATTTGCACTCCTTCAGTAAAATCAGAATAATGAGATCCCTGTAGTCATTAAAAAATATGAGACGTGATTTAATTGTTTCGGGGGCTCCCAACCTGATGCTTATCCTAGAACTACAGCTCAGACAAAGCATATTTATCATGGACCATAACAAGTGAACCTATAAAATCTATAGAGTAAAATGATATAAATCACCAGGCAGTAAATAGTCACTGGACCTCTGGACTTTAAGAAGTCCCACTTCTTCAATTAAACAATATGAACTCTCTAAGAATGGTAGAAGGACAACTTTAATGATCTAGAACAGAGACGACAAACTGGTGGGTTAAGACACTAAGTATTCACTGGACTTACAGGGTTTAGAAAATTCTCATTTCTTTAATGAAGCAAAGGAATTCTGTATATGGTTGAAATATATACAAAGATGATCTATCAGAGACATTACACACTAGAGGCCTGAGGGATTTAGCTTAAAAATGTGTTCCATTTGCACTGAATTGAGTAGGTAGGCAGTCTTGATTCCAATTTGAATTTCATTGGCAACATTTAAAAATTCCGAGTTTTCCTATAAAAATCCATTTCTAATTTATGTTAAAATTGAAAAAATCTGGTCACTGGTACCTTATTAACACAGGGTGATGTTCCATTAAGTCTGTAGTGCAGCTGCATCTTAGCCAGGATGGATACGAACTTTTATCATACCCTTTACCTCTCCTTCTTTGAGTCATGAAGGTCAAATTTCACATGCAACTATCTGTAGACCCTCCTTGCTTATCCACTGATTCAGTTTATTCCCTATTCTGTTTCTCTGCCCTATATTCAAGGCAATTATCACTACTGAAAAATCTTCTTTGCTTACTTGCTAATGACTGGTCAAATTTTTATAGAACTGAAGTGTTGACTCCCTAATACCTTAGCATGTTTCCCAGGAGCTAGAATAAAACCTGGGTATGCAAGGCTGCTTCAACATTCAAAGATTAATCAATGTAATCCACTATAATTTTTAAAAATCATACAATCAGAGAAAGATATCATTAAAAAAATCCAAGGTCCACTGATAAAAGTTCTCAGTAAACTAGAAATATCATCAGAATTTGATAAAGAGAATCTTAAAGGAAACAAAAAACTTATAGCTAACATCTTATTTGATGAGGAAGGACTAAACATTTTGTTTTGAAGATTAGGAAAAGGGCAAGAATGTTTGCTCTCATACTGCTATTCAATGTAATATGGCAAAGTAAACAATTAAAGGGCAGAAAAATTTGGAAAGGAGAAAAGTAAAGTTGTCTGTTTCTGAAGATGAAATGATAGTCTACATAGAAAATCTCAAGGAACTTACAACCACCACAACAAAAATACATGTAGAACAAATAAATTAGTCCAGCAAGATAGCAGGATGCAGAATCAGAAAAATCAATTGTGTCTATATAAAAATAGCAAATACGTGATAACTAAAATTAAAAGCACAACGTCATTTACAGTTGCTCCAAGTAAAATGGAACACAGGTAAAAATAGAACAGGAGTATGGTTTGTGTGTTTAAAATTACTAAATGATCATGAAAGAGGTTTTAAAATGCCCAATGAAATTGAAAGACACATAATGTTTATGTAAAGGAAAACTCAAAGATTCAAATCTCCTTGCACTGCAATACAGGATTAACACAATTCCTATTTAAAATAAACAAACAAACAAATAGGAATGTTTCTTGTAGACACAAACAAGCTTGTTCCAAAATTTATACAGTAAGTCATAGGCCCCAGTACTTTTAAAACAATCATGAAAAAGAATAAGGAGGGAGAAATTATTCTTCCCAATATTGAATCTTACTATACAGCTACAGACATCAATGATACTGGTGCAGTAACAGACACACATATCAATCAAACAGAACAGAGAACTCTAAATCTGACCACATTAATATCCCTAAATGACTTCTGACAAAGGTGAAAAGTAATTCAATGGAGGAAAGATAACCTTTTCAACAAATGATTCTAGAGCTATGGAAAATCTACTGGCTAAAAAAACCATATGTTTCACACTTTATCATACAAAATTACTTTAAAAAGCTAACAGATAATATAAAAAAAAATTAGAAGGAAAGCTTAAATCTAAGAGAATCTATTTATAAACTATCTAACACAGAAATTGTATCTGGATATAAAAATAACTCTCCAAACTCAAAAGAATCCAGATTCATAATGGATAAAAAATATGAGCAGATTTTACAATCTCATACTCCTAGAAAAGAACCCAAAATGCAGTACTTGGATGCAATCTCAAAAATGACAGAATGATCTGTGTTAGTTTCCAAGGTAAATCATTCAATATCACAGTAAACCAAGTCTATGCCAGACCAGTAACACTGAAGAAGCTGAAGTTGAATGGTTCTGTGAAGGCCTACAGGATCTTGTAGAACTAACACCAAAAAAAAAAATAAATAAATAAAAGGAAAAGTCCTTTTCATTATAGGGGACTGGAATGCAAAAGTAGGAAGTTAAGAGATACTTGGAGTAACAGGCAAATTTGGCCTTGGAGTACAGAATGAAGCAGGGCAAAGGCTAATAGAGTTTTCCCAAGAGAACACACTAGTCATAGAAAACACCGTCTCCCAACAACACCAGAGAAGACTCTACACATGGACATCACCAGATGGTCAATACTGAAATCAGGTTGATTATATTCTTTGCAGCCAAAGATGCTCTATATAGTCAGCAAAAATAAGACCAGGAGCTGACTGTAGCTCAGCTCAGATCATGAATTCCTTATTGCCAAATTCAGACTTAAATTGAAGAAAGTGGGGAAAACCACTAGACCATTCAGGTATAACCTAAATCAAATCCCTTATGATTATACAGTAGAAATGACAAATACATTCAAGGGATTAGGTCTGATAGAGTGCCTGAAGAACTATGGATGGAGGTTCATGACATTCTACAGGAGACAGGGATCAAGACCATCCCCAAGAAAAAGAGATTCAAAACAGCAAAATGTCTGTCTGAGGAGGCCTTACAAATAGCTGTGAAAAGAAGAGAAGCAAAAAGCAAACGAGAAAAGGAAAGGTATACCCATTTGAGTGCAGAGTTCCAAAGAATAGCAAGGAGAGATAAGAAAGTCTTCCTCAGAGATAAATGCAAAGAAACAGGAAAATAACAGACAGGAAAAGACCAGAGATCTCTTCAAGCAAATCAGAGATACCAAGTGAACATTTCATGCAAAGATGGGCTCGATAAAGGACAGAAATGGTATGGACCTAACAGAAGCAGAAGATATTAAGAAGAGGTGGCAAGACTACACAGAAGAACTATACAAGAAAGATCTTCATGACCCAGATATTTACAATGATGTGATCACTCACCTAGAGCCAGACATCCTGGAATGGGAAGTCAAGTGGGCCTTAGGAAGCATCACTATGAACAAAGCTAGTGGAGGTGATGGAATTCCAGTTGAGCTATTTCAAATCCTGAAAGATGATGCTGTGAAAGTGCTACACTAAATAGGACATAAAATTTGGAAAACTCAGGAGTGGCCACAGGACTGGAAAAGGTCAGTTTTCATTCCAATCCCAAAGAAAGGCAATGCCAAAGAATGCTCAAACTACCGCACAATTGCACTCATCTCACATGCTAGTAAAGTCATGCTCAAAATTCTCCAAGCCAGGCTTCAGCAACACATGAACTGTGAACTTCAGTTGTTCAAGCAGATTTTAGGAAAGGCAGAGGAACCAGAGATCAAATTGCCAACATCTACTGGATCATAGAAAAACCAAGAGAGTTCCAGAAAAACATCTATTTCTGCTTTATTGACTATGCCAAAGGCTTTGACTGTGTGGATAACAAAAAAATGTGGAAAATTCTGAAAGAGATGGGCATACCAGACCACCTGACTTGCCTCTTGAGAAACCTGTATGCAGGTCAGGAAGCAACAGTTCAAAATGGACATGGAACAACAGACTGGTTCCAAATAGGACAAGGAGTACTTCAAGGCTGGATATTGTCATCCTGCTTATTTAACTTATATGCACAGTACATCATGAGAAATGCTGGGCTGGAGGAAGCACAAGCTGGAATCAAGATTGCTGGGAGAAATATCAATGACCTCAGATATACAGATGACACCACCCTTATGGTAGAAAGTGAAGAGGAACTAAAAAGCCTTTTGATGAAAGTGAAGGTGGAGAGTGAAAAAGTTGGCTTAAAGCTCATCATTTAGAAAACTAAGATCATGGCATCCGGTCCCATCACTTCATGGCAAATAGATGGGGAAACTGTGGAAACAGTGGCTGACTTTATTTTTCTGGGCTCCAAAATCACTGCAGATGGTGATTGCAGCCATGAAATTAAAAGACACTTACTCCTTGGAAGGAAAGTTATGACCAACCTAGACAGCATATTAAGAGCAGAGACATTACTTTGCCAACAAAGGTCCGTCTAGTCAAGGCTATCGTTTTTCCAGTGGTCACGTATGGATGTGAGAGTTGGACTATAAAGAAAACTGAGCACCGAAGAATTGATGCTTTTCAACTTTGGTGTTGGAGAAAACTCTTTAGAGTCCATTGGACTTCAAGGAGATCCAACCAGTCCATCCTAAAGGAAATCAATCCTGGGTGTTTATTGGAAGGACTGATGTTGAAACTGAAAGTCCAGTATTTTGGCCACCTGATTGAAAGAGCTGACTCATTTGAAAAGACCCTGATGTTGGGAAAGATTGAAGGCAGGAGGAGAAGGTGACGACAGAGGATAAGATGGTTGGATGGCATCACCAACTCAATGGACATGAGTTTGGGTGAACTCTGAGAGTTTGTGATGGACGGGGAGGCCTGACACGCTGTGGTTCAGGGGTCGCAAAGAGTCAGACACGACTGAGCAACTGAACTGACTGATTCCTAGAAACTCTTTTACTGTGTTCCTGTGAACAGAATCCAATTATCTGAAAAGTCCTGTATATAATAACCCCCACCCTGAGTATTCTCTTCACCTTCTTTCTTACTCAAAGCAGGCTGATGAACATGACCCCACTGTTCAGAGATTAGGATGTGCAAAGTCACAACTGTCTCAAGTGTGTATGTGTGTGTGTTCAGAGTGGGTTGTTTTTACCAAACTCCACTCCCAGGAACCTTGAGATTGAGCATATATTGTCCAGGCTCCTCAGAGCCACTTGCATATAATTTTCTGTGGGTCTCAAGGCCCTCAACTCTCTGGAATTACAGGTCACTTCCTTTACATTGATTGAAGAGTTTAACACCTGAATTCACCCTCTCTTTTTACATAATTTATTATTTCAGTACCAACACATCAGATCCTTTCAGTAGCCTATTCTTCTGTTACCTTGACTTTTTATCCTGTACGCCATCTCAGCTACTCATTTCTGTGATGATATATGAAAAACCTATTATTTCTAATGACATTATCTCTATTTAAATGCCACTTTCTGGAACACAGCCATATGTCTGTTGAATATTCTCTCTCTAATATCCCAATTCCAATAAATATTCAAATGTAATGGGACCTATAATTTATTAAACATTTTCATTCTCTTCCAAATTGAATCCATTCTTTTTTTACTTACCCTTTAGAAACTTACTTACTTAACCTTCCCTGCATCTGACTGTGACCCTGGTGTGCTAGGCCCACCCCCTCCCATCTCATTTATGGTGGTGTCTGGCTGAGAGCTTCGATATTTACCCCACATAGTCCATAAACATTTTCAAGCACGTGACGGCCTTCAAATCCCTTAATGCTAGCACTTATCCCCATGCCCTTGGTAACATCATGTCCATAAATATGGGTCTGATTTTATCTTCTCTGCCCCTTGATCTCTGCCTCTCACCACAGATGACACACCTTATTTTTTTTTATAACCCCTGTCTTTGTGTTTCATAGTTATTTGCTCAATTATGTAGTCTAGCTGCACCTATGAAAACATAACCTACATAAAAGGCGGGTATATATATATTTTTTGCTCTTCCCCTCTCTGCTATACAAAACACAATCTAGAATACTTCCTGGCATATTAATATTAATAACAAATATTGATATATTTTACTGAATCAGTTACTGAATAAAATATCAATATTGTAAAACAGATTTTACCTATGTATATAACATACCATTTTTTACTTTTAATATATTGATTTGGATGAAGAATATATATAATTATAAGGTATATAATTAGAATAAGTACCTATTAAATACCTCCATTTTAAATATTAAATACTTAATACAGTATTTGAAATACATTTAATATTTACACATTTAAATAAAATACTTAAATATTTACATTTAGTATTTAAATATATACTTAATAGAGTATTTAATAAATATTAAATACTGGTGTTACTAAACCAGTACTTTTCTCTATTCAATTATTTTGTCTCCCCTCCTTGGTAACAATTAAGTCAAATCAGTCCTTGCTATTTCCATAATGTTAAAAAGTCATTTCATCTAAAAAATTATTATTTGATTTTTAAATTATATAGAATTATATTATATGTGTAGTCTTCAAGAACTAGCTTTTTTTCATTCTCATGTATGTTTTAATTTAAATGTTGCATATAGTCATCATTTGTTTTCAATACATGAATATCATGCTTTCAGTTCAGTTCATTTCAGTCACTCAGTCGTGTCCGACTCTTTGCGACCCCATGAATTGCAGCACGCTAGGCCTCCCTGTCCATCACCAACTCCCAGAGTTCACTCAAACTCATGTCCATTGAGTCGGTGATGCCATCCAGCCATCTCATCCTCTGTCATCCCCTTCTTCTCCTGCCCCCAATCCCTCCCAGCATCAGGGTCTTTTCCAATGTGTCAACTCTTAGCATGAGGTGGCCACATTATTGGAGTTTCAGCTTCAGCATCATGCTTTACTTAGCCTATTTAAAGTAGACTATTGTTTCATGTATTTGCAATTTTTGGAACTGTGCAGAGTACTGCAAAGAAATTTCTTATAAATATTTCCTGGTACACATTTCTATGATTTACTCTGGAGTAAACAGAATCAACTGTATTTTCATTTCTCTCGGGAATCAATGGGGAACATATTAAAATAACACATTTAAAATAACTATTCAAATATAAAATGCTTAAGAATAATCAGATTTTGAAAAAAAAATCTCCATTTAAAACTATAAAATGAGAGAAAATAAAGACTTAACTATATAGAAGATATATTCATCTATTAACCCAATGCTATTAAAATAGTCCCTTTAAATTTATTAAAAGATGCACTACAATATCAAATATGTTGAACTTTTTAACTCAAAAATATAATAGAAGTATTACTTATATTTTTAGAATATTGTCCAAATACACATCACACTTATTTTTAGCATTACATAGAATATTAAAAGACTGATGTTATGGTAAGCATTAATGACTCTGAAATCCTAGAAAGGATATTCTATTTTAAAAGAAATTTTCAAAAAAGAAAAAAAATAAAAGAAATTTTCAGGTAGCTGTGATACATGCCAAATTTTAAGAAGAAAGAATCTATCTCTGTACTAATTTTTTAAGGTTTGTTTAAGACTTTAAATTCTTAGTTCAATAATTGAATTCTCAGTAGAATATAGTCATTGAAATCCAATCAATACTGCATTTTTGACTTATGCACTTATCAGAACACATCAAATTCTTCTCTTTCTTAATATCCTTCAAAAATATTCAGCACTTAAGATTAGAGAGGTAAATGAATATTTTACCCACAAATTTTACAACAAAAGTGATAATTATCTGTTAAAAGGTGTTGAAAAATGAAATAATGTTCAATATCTCATAAGTAGCAATAATTTCATGTACTTTGTGAAAGCTATAGAAATGTGAGATGTGTTTGATTTCTGATGTTATACAAACTGAAAAGTGTCTGTTGGTATTGGCAAAGCACAATAAAGTGCCATTTATTTGACTATTTTGTTCTAAAGTCACCATTACTAACTTAAAAAAAAACAACAACAACATAAAACCTAGTTAATGCACCTAATACTGTACCACAGGGTATATTTTCCACCAAGCCATCTGGAAAGCAGCTAATGCCTTGAAACATGAGAATTGATAGCCCTTTTATTTTTATCACTGCCTGTGTAGATCTTTAAAGCACTTTACAACTTCTAAATCAGACATACCAATATTCACATCAGAATACAAAATGGTAACAATGACCAAAGCTCAAGAGCCTAATAGTTAACAAAATTTTCATTACATATTGCATACTGTCTTATGCTGTAATTTATGTCAAGAGTAAAACAAAACATAAATTGAATTCTAATTCAGCACATCTCCCTTTAGTATCCTCTATCCATATACAGATGCACACATACGTATATGTAATATTATGTATATCATGGAGCAAATGATTACTTAAGAAAAGTCAAGCTGATTGCATAATAGTTCTTAAAAGAATATCATATGTAGCAATGTTTATTCATGAAGTAGAATTCAAAGATAATTAACATGTGTAAAAACTAAATGAACACTGATATTTTAGGAATCAGTGAACTAAAATGGACGTGAATGGGTGAATTTAATTCAGATGGCCATTATGTCTACTCCTGTGGGAAAGAATCCCTAAAGAATTGAGTAGCCCTCACAGTCAACAGGGCTTCCCTTGTGGCTCAGCTGGTAAAGAATCCGCCTGAAATGTGGGAAACCTGGGTTCAGTCCCTGGGTTGGGAAGATTGCCTGGAGAAGGGAAAGGCTACCGGCTCCAGTATTCTGGCCTGGAGAATTCCACAGACTGTTTAGTATATGGGGTCACAAAGAGGTGGACACAACTGAGCGACTTACACTTTCACTGTCACAGCAAAAGAGTCCAAAATGCAGTGCTTGTGTGCATACTAAGTCCCTCCAGTCATGACTGACTCTGTGACACCATGGACGATAGCCCTCCAGGCTCCTCTTTCCATGGGAGTCTCCAGACCAGCACACCAGAGAGGGTTACCATGCCCTTTTCCAGGCTGAAATGCAGCACTTGGGTGAAATCTCAAAGACAACAGAATGATCTTGGTTCATTTCAAAGGGAAACATTCCAACATCACAGTAATCCAAGCCCATGCCCCCAGCCACTAATGCTGAAGAAGCTGAAGTCAAACAGTTCTGTGAAGATCTACAAGAAATTTTAGAACGCGCACACACACACACACACACACACACACACACACACACACACACACAGATGTCCTTTTCATCATAGGGGACTGGAATGCAAAAGTAGGAAGTCAAGAGATACCTGAAGTAACAGGCAAGTTTGGCCATGGAGTACAAAATGAAGCAGGGCAAAAGCTAATAGACTGTTGCCAATAGAATGCATTGGTCATAGCAAACACCCTCTGTCAACAACACAAGAGACAAATCTACACATGGACATTACCAGATGGTCAATACCAAAAGCAGATTGATTATATTCTTTGCAGCCGAAGATGGAGAAGTTCTATACTATCAGCAAAAACAAGATGGGGAGCTGACTATGGCTCAGACCATGAGCTCCTTATTGCCAAATTCAGACTTAAATTGAAGAAAGTAGGGAAAACCACTAGGCCATTCAGGTGTGACCTACATCAAATCCCTTATGATTATACAGTAGAAATGACAAACAGATTCAAGGGATTAGATCTAATACAGAGTGCCTGAAGAACTATGGATGGAGGTCTGTAACATTGTATAGGAGATGGTAACCAAATCATCCCTAAAATAGAAATTTAACAAGGCAAAACGTTTGCCTGAGGAGGCCTTACAAATATCTGAGGAGGGAAGAGAAGCAAAAAACAAAGGAGAAAGGGAAAAATATACCTAACTGAATGTAGAGTTCCAAAGAATAGCAAGGAGAGATAAGAAAGCCTTCTTAAGTGAGCAAAGCAAAGACAAAGGAAAATAGAATGGGAAAGACTAAAGATATCCTCAAGAAAATTAGAGATACCAAAGGCACATTTCATGCAAAGATGGGTGCAATAAAGGACAGAACTAGTAACGACTTGATGGAAGCAGAAGAGATTAAGAAGAGACAGCAGGAATACACGGAAGAACTGTACCAAAACAGTCTTAATGACCCACAAAACCACTATGGTGGTCACTCACCTAGAGCCAGACATCCTGGAGTGTGAAGTCAAACAGGCCTTTGGAAGCATTACTATGAACAAAAATAGTGGAAGTAATGGAATTCCAGCTGAGCTGTTTCAAATCCTAAAACATGATGCTGTGAAAGTACTGCTTCCAATATGCCAGCAAATTTGGAAAACTCAGCAGAGGCACCAGGACTGGACAGATAAGTTTCATTCTAATCCCAAAGAAGGGAAATGCCAAAAATGTTCAAACTACAGTACAGTTGTGCTCATTTCCCATGCTAGCCAGGGAATGCTCAAAATCTTTCAGGGTTCACTTAAGCATTATGTGAACTGAGAAATTCCAGATGTACAAGCTAGACTTAGAAAAGGCAGAGGAACCAGAGATCAAATTGCCAACATCCTCTGGATCATCAAAAAGTGAGAGAGCTCTAGAAAAACATCTACTTCTGCTTTATTGACTATGCCAAAGCCTTTGACTGTGTGGATCACAACAAACTGTGGAAAATTCTAAAGAGATGGGAATACCAGACCACCTTACCTGCCTCCTGAGAAATCTGGATGCAGGTTAAGAAGCAACAGTTAGAACTGGACATGGAACAACAGACTGGTTCCAAATTGGGAAAGGAGGACATCAAGGCTGTATATTGTCACCCTGCTTATTTAACTTATATGCAGAGTACATCATGAGAAATGCTGGGCTGGAAGAAGCACAAGCTGGAATCAAGATTGCTGGGAGAAATATCAATAACCTCAGATATACAGATGACAACAAACTTATGTCAGAAAGCAAAGAAGAAATAAAGAGCCTCTTGATATAAATGAAAGAGGAGAGTGGAAAAAGTTGGCTTAAAACTCAACATTCAGAAAACGAAGATCATGGCATCTGGTCCCATCACTTCATGGCAAATAGATGGGGAAACAGTGGAAACAGTGACAGACTTTATTTTTTTGGCCTCCAAAATATCTGCAGATGGTGTCTTGCAGCCATGAAATTCAAAGACACTTGCTCCTTGGAAGGAAAGTTATGACTAACCTAGATAGCATATTAAAAGCAGAGACATTACTTGGCTGGTACAGGTCCATCTAGTCAAAGCTATGGTTTTTCCAGTGGTCATGAATGGATGTGAGAATTGGACTATAAAGAAAACTGAGTGCCAAAGAATTGACGCTTTTGAACTGTGGTATTGGAGAAGACTTTGAGAGTCCCTTGAACTGCAAAGAGCTCCACCCAGTCCATCCTAAAGGAAATCAGTTCTGAATATTCATTGAAAGGACTGGTGTTGAAATTGAAACTCCAATACTTTGGCCACCTGATGCAAAGAACTGACTCATTTGAAAAGACCCTGATGCTTGGAAAGATTGAAGGCAGGAGGAGAAGGGGACAAGAGAGGATGAGATGGCTTGATGGCATCATCAACTCAATGGACATGAATTTGAGTAAGGTCCAGGAGCTGGTGATGGACAGGGGAGCCTTGCGTGCTGCAGTCCATGGGGTCACAAAGAGTCGGACACGACTGAGCAACTGAACTGAACTGAAGCTCTGCTTCATTGACTATGCTGAAGCCTCTGACTGTGTGGATCACAATAAACTGTGGAAAATTCTTAAAAGTTTTGAGAATACCAGACCATCTTACCTGCCTCCTGAGAAACCTGTATGCAGGTCAAGAAGCAACAGCTAGAACCAGAGATGGAACAATGGACTGGTTCAAAATTGGGAAAGGAACATGTCAAGGTTGTATATTGTCAGCCTGCTTATTTAATTTCTATGCTGAGTACATCATGCAAAATGCTGGGCTAGATGAATCTCAAGCTGGAATCAAGATTGATGAAGTTGAAAGAGGAGAGTGAAAAAGCTGGCTTGAAACTCGGCATTCAAAAAACTAAGTTCATGGCATCCACTGGCATCACTACATGGCAAATAGATGGGGGAAAAATGGAAACCGTGACAGACTTTATTTTCTTGGTCTCTGAAATCACTGTGGATGGTGACTGCAGCCATGAAAGTAAAAGACATATGCTCCTTGAAGGAAAAGCTCTAACAAACCTAGACAGCATATTAAAAAGGTGAGACATCACCTTTCTGACAAAGGTCCATCTAGTTAAAAGTACATTATTTCCAGTAGTCATGTATGGATGTGAGAGTTGGACCATAAAGAAGGCTGACTGCCAAAGAACTGATGATTTCAAACTATGGTGCTGGAGGAGACTACTGAATGAGTCCCTTGGAGAGCAAGTGGATCAAACTAGTCAATCCAAAGAAAATCAACACGAAATATTCATTGAAAGGACTGAAGCTGAAGCTCCAAATACTCTGGCCACATGATATGAGGAGCAAACTCATTGGAAAAGACCCTGATGCTGGGAAAGATTGCAGGCAGGAGGAGATGGGGGTGAAAAAGTTGAGATGGTTGGATGGCATCATTGACTCAATGGACATAAGTTTGAGCAAATTCCAGAGATGGTGAAGGACAGGGAAGCCTGGCATGCTGCAGGCCATGGGGTCACAAAGAGTTGGACACAACTTAGCAACTGAACAACAACAAATACATTTATAACCTAAGGTTAAAATAATAGAATTTAAATATATCTTATATGTCATCTTACAAATATGATGCACCTTTACAAAGCACACATTTTCTCTGCAGTATTCATTGCAACATATTGCTTTGCATCACAAGGAGAAATAAACCAAAAACAGTACTTGAACCTGAGTACCTCCCTAGAGAATTATTAGCACACAATATTTAGGAAAGTAAATTTTAAATTTTGCAACTCCTACACACACACACACACACACACACATACACACAATATAGAGAAAAGTATATCATGGAGTACTAACAGAATTCAGAAATAGTACTTTAGTATTATAATAAATAGTATTATGCTAGGAGTTAGAAATGTTCCTCTCCTAAGTGTTCTTAAATAAGCAAACATCATTCAAAATGAAAATAGTCATGATGAAAACAGAATCCAGCCATATTAATATGTTTTAAAATAGAATCTGTTTATTTTCGTCTTGGATTTGGAATGTCCCAATATGAAGACAGACAGAGGGATAGAGAGCCTGAAAAGTCTGTAGAACCCTAGGGGGCCAGAGCCAGAGAGAAGAGGCTGATCAGTCGTGGATGAGGACTCAATCCCTTTTTATGTGGGACACAGAAGTGCAAGAACACTGCCAAGATGACTGACCCCAAAAGTCCTGTCTAATGGTTATGCCTGTTTATATAATATGGACTATTAATGTCTTTACCTTTGATCATTCAAAAATAGCAATTTTACTTTTGGAGGGTCTGTAGAGGATAGGTAGTTACAGTGGATTTGCAGACGAATAACATTAGCTGGAGGGACGGAATCTGCTGTCTCATTAATGCCAATCCTGATCTTCATATGATGCATGAACTGTCTTCATAAAATCAAACTGCAGAATTCTTTTTCTCACATATTTTATGAGAAATATTTTAAAGTTTTAATGTCAAAATCAAAGTGGACATATTTCCAACAGACATAGGTTTCACTAAACTTTAAAATAAAACATAGAAAATTAAATGTTTTTTTTTTATTTTATTTTTAAACTTTACATAATTGTATTAGTTTTGCCAAATATCAAAATGAATCTGCCACAGATATACATGTGTTCCCCATCCTGAACCCTCCTCCCTCCTCCCTCCCCATACCATCCCTCTGGGTCGTCCCAGTGCACTAGCCCCAAGCATCCAGTATCGTGCGTCGAACCTGGACTGGCAACTCATTTCTTACATGATATTTTACATGTTTCAATGCCATTCTCCCAAATCTTCCCACCCTCTCCCTCTCCCACAGAATCCAAAAGACTGTTCTATACATCAGTGTCTCTTTTGCTGTCTCGTACACCGGGTTATTGTTACCATCTTTCTAAATTCCATATATATGCGTTAGTATACTGTATTGATGTTTTTCCTTCTGGCTTACTTCACTCTGTATAATAGGCTCCAGTTTCATCCACCTCATTAGAACTGATTCAAATGTATTCTTTTTAATGGCTGAGTAATACTCCATTGTGTATATGTACCACTGCTTTCTTATCCATTCATCTGCTGATGGACATCTAGGTTGCTTCCATGTCCTGGCTATTATAAACAG
The DNA here is from genome assembly GCF_029378745.1 of Bos indicus. Lineage (NCBI taxonomy): Eukaryota > Metazoa > Chordata > Mammalia > Artiodactyla > Bovidae > Bos > Bos indicus. The sequence goes on along the minus strand of NC_091776.1, from coordinate 31,495,988 downwards.
TGCTGCGATGAACATTGGGGTACACGTGTCTCTTTCCCTTAGCAGGTGGTAGCAAGTTTTATTTCCAGAGATCTCCATATAGCATTGGGTTGACCAAAAAGTTTGTTCAGGTTTTTCGGTAAGATATTGCAGAAAAAGCCTAAGGAAGATTTTGGCCAACCCAATATAGGCTTGAATCTCTATTACATTAGGGCTACTTTGGTAAAAATATTTCCTAAGTCATAGGTGTTAAGGAAAAGCAACTGGATCTGAATTAGCTTTTTGAGGCCACACAGCACTTACTGGATATGAGGTCTTGGCCACAGATCAATAGTTCCTTGCTTCACTTTCCCTATTCTGAGACAGAAATAATTAATATGTAACTAGAAAAATGCATGTAAATGGGGAATACATAATAGGCTTTCAAACAAAGGCTTGCCTTCATTACTATTACTATTAACAGTATTACTATTACTACCACTATTACTAATATTACTAATTCTGCCACCAGAAGTACTACTTCTTTCATTGGGTACCTACCTACTTGAATAATTCCAAGGATACTGGCTTTAACACTATGTACAAGAAGATCTGCATTGTTAGATGGATCAAATAATTTATCATATTTTCCTTACTGTTATTAAATAAAAATTTGCCTCCCAATAATTTTTATCTACTTATTTTTTTCTCTTTATGGAAATGACTTCTCCTTAGAGTAACCCTTATTCTGATATCTGAGATAAATGTCATAGCTCAAGTGTGTTCAGTTTCCTCGAACACTTCTCATAAGTGGTTTCTATTATTATTGTCCTGCTGCTGCTGCTGCTAAGTCACTTCAGTCGTGTCCGACTCTGTGCGACCCCAGAGACGGCAGCCCACCAGGCTCCCCCATCCCTGGGATATGGTTTGGCTCCTCAGTGTCCCTTGTAAATATTGCGTTCTGAATTGTATAAAGTGTTACTCATGCAGCCAGAACAACACAGTAAATATGAAACTCTTTTACATGTTAACAGTTTCCCAATTAACTTTATTGAATTGTTAAAAGTTAATTTATTAACTTTATTTAGAATTATGATGTCATGTTTCCATTAAACTCACTGGTATTCTGATGACTTCCCCTTCCTGGCTCCTTTCATGAAATTAATCTTTATGCTTTCACCTCAATTATTTTTTTTTGAAAAGTGAGCATTCCTCTTTGTCTCTACAATATTTTAAATTATCTGTTTGTTTGACTTATGGGAAGTGAAGTCTTTATTCACATGGAAAATCACATTCATCTTGATGTCTTCCGTGTTTATTGAATAAACATATAAGCAAAATACTAGACTGAGAATTATAATTTTAAGTCCAAAATCTGGTGTTGCATTTTTAAATACATATGCTTGGTAGTAAAATATTCAGTCATAAAACTCTTCCCAAAATTTATTTCAAATGATGAACCAAGAAATAAAAAGCATCTCAACTTACTTCTATAACATGTATTCAATAGGTAGAAATAATGAGCATTTTGTTCTTTTTAATGTGAAACAAAAATCATTTTAAAGAATCATATAGATAATGCTTCACTGCAATAAGCACTAGTACAAATAATACTAAGTGAGTGAAGTCGCTCAGTTGTGTCCGACTCTTTGCGAGCATAGCCTACCACGCTCCTCCATCCATGGGATTTTCCAGGCAAGAGTACTGGAGTGGATTGCCATTTCCTTCTCCAGAGGACCTTCCCGACCCAGGGATCGAACCCGTGTCTTCTGCACTGTAGGCAGACGGTTTACCATCTGAGCCACAAGGGAAGTCCTACAAATAATACTACACATATTCAAAAACACAGATCTCAATATTCCTAAATAGTGCTACATTTTTAAAAAAGTAAGATTTTTTCCGAGGAAAATTTTTCTTTAGCTCAATTTGTTAAAGAAATTTCCTTAACAAATTAGCTTTCTTGAAAACCAAATATAGTTGTCTTAATTTAATGATCAAAATTAAAAGTTACTGATACAGAGAATTTTCTCTGTAAATGTATGTAAAGAAATAATGATTTTATTAATAACCTAGAAATATGAGGTTCTTTAAAACTGCATATCAATTACAGATGGAAAAATATTATATTTTCAAGAGCCATCTGTTGAAATCTTTAACTTGCTATTTGTTGACACTTGTTTCAATATAAAGCACTTAAATTTTGTGTCTATGTTTATCACAGTAATTTTGTAAAATTAATCCCATTAAAGATGCTGCTAGCAAGTGCTAATGGAAAAATTGAGATCAGTAATCTTAGAGCTGGAAAATGCTCTAATGACAGAGTTCCACTTTAATTTTTTTTAGTTTTAGTAAGAAATTATTTGTTATTTATGCTGAGGCTGTGAGTATATAATGATAAACAACAATCTAATAAAATTAATTTAATTAACTCAGAAATGTGACTTTTTAAAAATCAGTGTTTAATTTTTCTTAAAACAAACAACACCATAAAACAAAACAAAACACTAAGCTTCCTTAAAACAAAGTTTGAAATTTCTTATACTCACCTTCTAGTCTACCAGATACTTGGGTTTTATTTTATAACACTGTAGATCTTTAATGACCTTAAGAACATTAACTCAAAACTAAACAATTTACTTTATACATTTATTTTCTTTAATATTTATGTTTACCTTCATTTTTATCCTCCTAGGTGTGTTGTCTTTTCTTATAAAAGTCAAATTAAACCGACACTTAAAAAACTCATGGACATGTCCAAATACTTCTAAGTGCTTTGGTTTGCTGGACTTTTGAAATGTCTACTTTGATCTACATAAAAGTAATCTTGTTTAGAAATACTTTTTAGGATATACTCCTAGTCTTTTTCCCAATTTATTTTCAATTACAATGTAAAGAAAATGAACATGTAGAGAGCATTAGGATTTATACCTTTTTTTAAAATTTTATTTTATTTTTAACTTTACAATATTGTATTGGTTTTGCCATATATCAATATGAATCCGCCACAGGTATACATGTGTTCCCCATCCTGAACCCTCTTCCCTCCTCCCTCCCCGTACCATCCCTCTGGGTCATCCCAGTGCACCAGCCCCAAGCATCCAGTATCGTGCATCGAACCTGGACTGGCGACTCATTTCATATATGATATACCTTTTGAACCTTGAGATGTTTAGCACTCTAGGTGAAATCTACATAAGCTTTTTAAGATGTGATTTTAAATATTAATCGTGTAAACACCAGCTTAGTGTAAAAACTGGTATTCTGTATTGAGGCAGCTCCTTATTCATCTTTTCTGTTCAAATAAATACTTTTCTTGTAAAATATTACTTGCTAAAAATTTAAAAATTCATGATTCAAGAAATTATAAGAAATAAAATACTCCTATCACTAGCATATAGCTTATATCTTCATACCAGTGGATTATGTTCTAATTAAAAATTTTATACCATTTTATGAGGATGGGGTTCCATTGCACTTTCAAAGTTTCTACTCATTTGCACCTACTTCATGAAGCCTTTGATGATACATATCTTCTTCCCCTTCTCAATTTATTTTACAGTTATAATCTGCCTATCTTTTGCATCATAGTCCCTGATCTGATTCTGTAGCTATTGTGCAAACATTTTCTTTGCTTTGCCATCTCCTTTCCCTTCCACTAGGAAACTAGAAGCTTCACAAGACCATAGGCCATGTAGTAGATTTCTTCATATACGATTTCTTCAGTACGATTACTGAACAAGGTACAGAACAAGTGATTAAAATATACTTTATGTTTTATGTAATTATCCCATTCCTATAACAAACTTCATTTGGTTATAACATTAAAAAATACCTTCTGAATTAACTTAGGGTTTTGATGAGTGTTTATTACAACTCATTTTATGTCAGAAAAACAAGCGTGTGGGGCAAACAGCATTTAGGCTCTAATAGGGATTGGCATAAGTAATTGTGACTCTGGAAAACATCATGCTGCCAGTCTCAGGGAAAACAGCTGGCAGAGAACCAACAAATAGAAATTCTCCGTAATTTTTCCAAGGGTAAACCTAGGGTGAATTAAAGCTCTGAAGTCTACTAAAACAGGAATAACTAAAACATGTAAATTATATATATATTTTTCTTCCTGTCAACTAAATAGGCATGGTTTTAAAGCATGATTTAATCCAAAAAGCAGATACTTTTCCCCAACAATACTAAATGGAACCAACTGGCTCACTTAGTACTTTTTCCCCTCTGTGGTTATTGGAAGTGACAGGTTGAAAGAAGTAAGAATTATAATTTCAGGATATGGCAGTAGATGCAGAGAACTGAGTTCTAATCTGTTAGTGGAAATAGGAAAAAAAAATAGAGAAAGAGAAAAAAGGACTTATAAGGGGGAGAATACTGGCATTGAAAGCAATGATGTCAACCAGAAATTACATTATGCAGTGATAATACTAAAAAGCAAGTATTATAAGTTCCTAATAGCCCTTCCACATGTACCTAAAGGACTCTTATGTACTAAATCAATTACTAATCAATACATTTGTTAGATGTTTGCTATCACTTAACTACCTTCCTATAAAAATATAAATCCCTTCCTCAGAGAATGCAAGATGTGTCACATATTTCTCATATGGTGGCCTGAGAAGCTATACTTGTTGAATTTGTAGACCTTTCTGGATAGGCCTACAGATTTTAGCTCTCAGATAGCTTCTTATTTGTGTCTGTATTTGTACCATGTAGCTTAGTGCCAACTACTCCACAACTACATTCTGGCATTATTTTTTAATTTTATTTTATTTTTAAACTTTACATAATTGTATTAGTTTTGCCAAATATCAAAATGAATCCACCACAGGTATACATGTGTTCCCCATCCTGAACCCTCCTCCCTCCTCCCTCCCCATACCATCCCTCTGGGTCGTCCCAGTGCACTAGCCCCAAGCATCCAGTATCGTGCATCGAACCTGGACTGGCAACTCGTTTCTTACATGATATTTTACATGTTTCAATGCCATTCTCCCAAATCTTCCCACCCTCTCCCTCTCCCACAGAGTCCATAAGACTGTTCTATACATCAGTGTCTCTTTTGCTGTCTCGTACACCGGGTTATTGTTACCATCTTTCTAAATTCCGTATATATGCGTTAGTATACTGTATTGGTGTTTTTCCTTCTGGCTTACTTCACTCTGTATAATAGGCTCCAGTTTCATCCACCTCATTAGAACTGATTCAAATGTATTCTTTTTAATGGCTGAGTAATACTCCATTGTGTATATGTACCACTGCTTTCTTATCCATTCATCTGCTGATGGACATCTAGGTTGCTTCCATGTCCTGGCTATTATAAACAGTGCTGCGATGAACATTGGGGTACACGTGTCTCTTTCCCTTCTGGTTTCCTCAGTGTGCATGCCCAGCAGTGGGATTGCTGGATCATAAGGCAGTTCTATATTTTTATATACAGATGTGAAATAGTCAAACAGGTCAAGAATATAATTTTGTATTTGGAAAAATCCATCACTCTGACCCAACACCGATTTGTATTACCTAGTATGATAAAATAAAAGTATAAAGTTTAAGCTTTCTGGTTTTTGAGTTTTTAAAAGATTTAAATTAAATCTATGTAAAGCACTTCACTCTATTCCTAGCATATATTAGACACTCAATAAACAGAATTGATTGTTATTAGCAACTAACTGAAGGGCATTACAGTATTTGGTCTTACAGTGAAAAAGACACTTGAAATTCTAGCTCCGTTCAGTTCAGTTGCTCAGTCATGTCTGACTGTCTGCGACCTCGTGGAGAGCAGCATGCCAGGCTTCCCTGTCCATCACCAACTCCTGGAGCCTACTCAAACTCATGTCCATCACGTCGGTGATGCCATCAAGGATTCTCAAGAATCTTCTCCAACACCACAGTTCAAAAACATCAATTTTTCAGTGCTCAGTTTTCTTAATAGTCCAATTCTCACATCCATACATGACTACTGAAAATTCTAGTTCTGAGTCAAAAAGAGGGTTTTATAGTCCAGGTATATCGCGCCTTCAGGTTTGCTTTGCTCCCCAAATCCAAAGTCCCTAACTAGAATCGCACTGTGACAAGCAAGCTGAGTCCTTAATAGGAGTTGTCGACACTGATTGGTAAAGGAGCATATTGCTGATCTTTTTCATGGGGCCAATTGTCTTGCTGTTCAAAATGTCTGCACTGTTTGTTGAACCCAGGGTAGGCAAGGCTCACGCTGAGCGGCTGGAGGAAGACTCAAGAAGCTGTAGGAACTGCAGACACGTTTATTCTCTCCTGGCTGACAAAGTGGCCATAAATACAGCCTCTCTCCTGGCTCACATAGCAACCATAGCAGCAGCCACAACATAGCATAAAGTAGCCATAATATAACCTCACATAACATAATCATGATGCTGCCCCAGTGTAGACGTGATGCAGTAGTAGCCAGGGCTTTCACAGTAAAGTTCTTACAAGCATACTGCACAAAGTACCGGATGACTATCGAGTACCTCGTGATGCGCATGTGCGGTACTATAAGTGATCTCAGCTGTTACATAACCATGCAGGGTCATTGTTTACAAAACATGGGGTGAGAGGGCCTGACCACACCATCTTGGCTAATTTGCCTTTTCCCTACAAGGAGCTAAACTCTTCCTTACAAAGTTCAAATTATCAGTAAGTGTCTTACACACTTTGAGTTCACACAACTAGCTTTCATCCAGAATGAGGCACTTATATTAAGATATTCAGGATACCAGTAAGGAAAATTACAATTTGAGCATATATTCAAGGCCTTGTGACTGGTGGCAATAGACTGGAAAATAAGCTGAAATGTTTTAGAACTACATCTATCCTATTATTGTATTATATATCAGGAATACAATAGTGTTTAATAAGAAACATAGGGTATTTGGGGGTGTAATTTGGATTTCATTATGTAGCTAAATCTAGTGCGGAATGTATAATTGCATTTATGTTTGGGTGCCAGGAATCCAATGTTGTTTTGTGCTGCATAAGCCAAATACTGGAGTTCTATGTATGTACTTGTTGTTGCTCTGTTGTGTCTATTTGTGATCCCATAGATGGTAGCACGTCAGGCTTTCCTGTCCTTCACTATCTGCAGTAATTTGCACAACTCATGTCCTTTGAGTCAGTGATGCCATCCAACCATCTCACCCTCTGTCATCCCCTTCTCCTCCTACCCTCAATCTTTCCCAGCATCAGGGTCTTTTCCTGTAGTACTGTAGGCAGGAGGAGGGGGTGACAAGGATGAGATGGTTGGATGGCATCACTGACTCAAAGGACATGAGTTTGAACAAACCACAGGAGATAGGGAAAGACAAGGGAGCCTGGTGTGATACAGTCAGTGGGGTAGCAGAGAGTTGTTGATGACTGAGGGACTGAATAACAACAACAAAAGGCTTTCAAAAGGCTCAACAACAACAACAAAAACAACAACAATGTTGAGTGTTTGCCATAGATATGCTAAGCACTCTTCTGTGTGCTTTATCTGTGTTAACTCATCTACCATCACTGGAACTGTGAATTAAGTCTTGTTGTTATCTGTACAAGTCAGTGTTCTCCAAAGAAATATAATATATGTATGTATGTATGTATGTATGTATGTATGTATGAGCAAGAGGTCCCACAGTCTGCCTTCTGCAAATTGGAGAACCAGGAAAGCACACAGTTCAAAGGCATGAGAAGGGGTTGGGGAAGAGGGGTAGATGTTGTGAGTTCTTGTCTGAGTCAGAAACTCCAAGAAACAGGAGTGCTGAAGTTCAAGGACAGGAGAAAATGGAAGTTTCAGCTCAAGTAGAAATTAGCCCTTCTTCACCTTTTGTTCTATTCAGGAGGCTGGATGATATCCACTTGCCTTGGTGAGGGAGCTGTTTATTCGGTCTGCTACTTCAAATGCTAATCTCTCTGAAGACACATTTAGAAACCAGGTCTTCCAGTTATCTGGCGTCCCTTCGCCCAGTCATGTTGACATATGAAATTAGCCATCACATAATCTGAATCTTACATATGAGTAAACTGGAGAATAGAGAAGTTAAATAATTTCTCCAAGGTTTACCCTTAGTGAAATAAACATATTTTAAAAGATTTTCTAAAATTTGATGTATTTTGAGAGATAGGAGAAATTTTAGAAGAAAAGTTCTGTTTCTGATGGAATGCACTGCATATTTATCTACACTTATTTCAAAGTTCGTGGGCTCCCCTTCTGGTAAAGAATCCACCTGCAAAGCAGGAAACATGGGTATGGGTACAATCCCTGGGTCGGGAAGATCCCCTGGAGAAGGAAATGGCAACCCACTCCAGTATTCTTGCCTGGAGAATTCCAGGGACAGAGGAGGCTGGCAGGCTATAGTCCATGGAATCAAAAGAGCTGTACACAGCTTAGCAATTAAACCACCACCACCACCACCATCATCATCTATAGATTATTTTCTTACTATTAGATTTTTAATTAAATTTGAATTGCAAATTATATCATAACAACTACTAATTTTCTCAGACCTTATCTAACTTTAAGAGAGAGAAGGAGTGGTATCTTCTGGTAACCTCTAAGTCATTCAGAAAATATAGATTACTGAAGAGAAAAACAATAGTGTGTCATTTATGGAGACTGACAGACAGGAGTCCCCCAAGAAGCTGCTAACTGAGGTATGATGTAAGATTCCTGAAGCAGCTGCCTGCCCAGGTCCACTGCCTGTCTCCACAGGAAGGGGTCAGATGACATCTCTTTACCCGGAGGTGTCTCTTTCTGTTATACACGTTTCTCAGAATTAGACCTAGTTATTCACAGAACTCAGTGAGAGAAAAATGCTATCCTATCTTTAAAATGCATGTTTTATTTTCCATGATCAATTTCTTCCCATAATGACTGACACTGAAAAAGTCAACTTTCTGTTGAGGAAAGTCCAAATTCTACCCATAGGTATAGGGTTTGCCCCACATCTCAAACAAAGAATCACACAGTTATCACACATGGACCTCTGCTCACAATAGTGCTCTTATAAGGAAAAACAATTATGTTGAAATAAATAGGCCTTTAAATTAAGCTTTAAATAAGCAGATTATACTCTGGGTGTAATTAAAATCGTAATTCCAAAGGAGTTACAAGTTAAACAGTATTTCAGAATTTTTACAGAAATTGTAATTGAACAAATTTGTATCAAAGAAATTGCTTTTGGTAACAAACTCACAGTTACTGCTAATAGTTCAGAAGTTAGTGAGAACAGGGAATAACATTTTACTCATAATTGTTCAACTTGCCCTTAGCATTTCATTTTCAAACTCTTTCATGTTTTGAGGCTTTCTTTCTAGGTTATTAACTCTGGTGTAGAGACAAATAAGAAGATTTAAGAGCAGTCATAAAGGGGACCTTATGATAACTGTTGATATTGAGACAAAAAGTTAAGAATAGCAAAGTTTGTTTTAAATCCAAAACTCCAAGGAAGCCTACTATTCACACAAAAGCGAATTGTAGGAGAAATAGGAATCAAACAGAAATGAGATTTGGTTAATTTTGGAGTGGAGAGGAGAAGTTTGGGACATTACATGCACTTGAAACTCCACTGGAGGAAAAACTCAGATCCACATGGAAATTTAGGGAAAAAATTTGGAAAATGAAAAACTGTTTGAAGGAAACCAATTATATTAAAATATATGGGCTCGCAAAAAGAGGCCAATTGAGTTAATCTTTTTTGATCCTCAAAATACAGAGTGATTTTAACTAACATCTGGGTAAAATAAACAATGTGGTGATGAACATCTTTGTATAAAACCCGTGTACATCTGTGTATGATTTCTTGGGATATATTTCTAAAAGCAGAATTTCTAGTTCAAAGAATATAAAATAGAGAGGAGTGAATAGCATCATGATCATAAATCCCCCAGTTGAAGAAACAAAGACACCTGTCAGACACCTGCCTTCAGGTTCTTCTCTCCATTATACCTTCCAGTGTTTGCCACTGGACCAGCTTTGCTGGTTTCTTCCCTAAAGCAGCCATGTCTATTAAGATGGCCCCTCCAACTTCTGCTGCTGCTGCTGCTGTTATGCCGCTTCAGTCGTGTCAAACTCTGTGCGACCCCATAGATGGCAGCCCATCAGGCTCCCCCGTCCCTGGGATTCTCCAGGCAAGAACACTGGAGTGGGTTGCCATTTCCTTCTCCAATGCATGAAAGTGAAAAGTGAAAGTGAAGTCGCTCAGTCATGTCCGACTCTAGCGACCCCATGGACTGCAGACCACCAGGCTCCTCCGTCCATGGTTTTCCGGGCAAGAGTACTACAGTGGGGTGCCATCGCCTTCTCTGCCAACTTCTGCAGGAGAGTTAAAATTTAGCTGGGACTGAGCACCTGAAAAGTAGCTGACACTGAAAACAAAACAAGTAACCTCACTGTTAACACTGTGAGAAAGAATGCTTAACAAGGCTAGCTGCAAAGTTAATAGGAAACATTGTTTCTCCCCGGGTCATGCAGGAGCTATAAAAGGACAGAACAACCGCTTCTATGTAGTTCCAGCGTTCTTAACAATGATGTTCACAGACCCACTTTGCTATACTCATATAACACCCGGGATACCCAAATGCTAAACCATTCTCGCCTCGTGGCAGCAACCAATATCTACTTAATGTTCCATTTTCTAATCTTACCACAGAGTTTCCCAGTGGTAAAGAATTCACCAGCCAATTCAAGAGATGTAGGTTCAATCCCTGGGTTGGGGAGATTCCCCTGGAGGAGGAAATGGCTCCAGTATTCTTGCCTGGAAAATCCCATGGACAGAGGAGTCTTGTGGACTACAGTCCATGGAGTTGCAAATAGTCAGACACAATTAAGTGACTGAGCACACACAGTCTGACCACAGAAACACAACTAATTTAAGCTGCCCTTAGTCTACACCTCAGAATCCCTCAGAGGGATCACAAACCTTTCAAAAGATGCTTCCCTCCTTCCTCTTGTCCACTGGCATTCCGTGGTTCATCTGGGTTGCCCTCTTCATTGTATATGGGAGCTTCCCTGGTGGCTCAGACGGTAAAGCGTCTGCCTGCAATGTAGGAGACCTGGGTTCGATTCCTGGGTTGGGAAGATCCCCTGGAGAAGGAAATGGCAATCCACTGCAGCACTCTTGCCTGGAAAATCGCATGGATGGAGGAGCCTGATAGGCTACAGTCCATGCGGTTGCAAAGAGTTGGACACGACTGAGCAACTTCATTCACTAACTTCATTGTGTAAGGTCAATAAGTATGATTCTGTCATATTTAGTGCTTAGTGGGTCTTTGGTATTAGCAGTTCACTCAAATTATAATTTGTCATCAGGCACATCCGTGCTTCCCACTAACTCAGACAACCACTGCTCAACTATGGAATTTCCTCTCACAGTAGACTCCTGTCCTACACTGTCTCATCTACTGATCACTCTCAAATACTGACCCCCCTGCTTCCCCTTATCTCTGACTTCCATGACTATGTTAGATTATTGAGGGGCTGTTTGTCAAAGCCATTGCCTCTACTGTCTGATATCATGAGGCTTTTTGGTCTTTTCTGCTATAAACTACTCTGAAATGCCTACTGACATCTAATCTTAACTATCTCACAAGCACAGAAAATTCAACATGTCAAAACATTAAGTCTTTGACTTCCCACCTAAAACCTAATTTTTTTTTCAGTCTTTTTCTTTTTAGTCCACTCTATACAAATAGTTTAACTAAATACTTGATGTTTTCCCTCTTTTCACTGGTTTCAATCCATCAACAAGTTCTGCCAACTCTAGCTCAGCAAGGTAGATTTTGAAACATCCTTTGCCCCCATCTTCATAGCTACCAACCTTGTCCAAACCATTATTATATATTACTTGCTTTTCCTTGTTAAGTACTTAATTGTGCTTTCAATTTATTTTGGTTATTTCATGTACAGATTTTTAATTAAAATATATTTATATAATTATTTTTAATTACAGGCACTATAAAGCTTTTTTCCTTTATGTTTAATTAGCATCTCTTTGCTAGGTACTTTGATATGCACTGAAATATGTGATGAAGCTCTCTATTTTCCCTGCCCAGAGGACAGTGGAGAAACAGACAAGGAAATCTAGGCTTAAAATATGAGCAATATGAGAAGACAGGGGTAACAGGAAAGTGTGGGGATGTATGTGAATATATAATAACGATATGCATAAGGATCCTTGCCATGAAACTAATGAAGCTCAAGCTGAAGGACCTTTTGCCTACAAGAGCCCATTTCAAAACCCCAAGAGAGGATTCTAGAAATCTGTTTTCATGGTCATATGTTTTTGTGAAATGTGCAAGAGTAAGATACTTTAACCACAATTGTAAAGAGTACTGTCTTTTTCCACTCAGACCTCCCTCAGACACAATCTTTCATCTAAGGTAGCATTGCAGTGGCCACAGTCATTTTGAGGGATCTGGTAAAAGGAAGTTGAGTTGGAAGTATATTTAGTTTTGGCTTAGTGGGATATATTTTTGTGGTTCACAGTATTTCAGTGTATACTTATATTCCTGCAAGCTATCGTCCAGCACTAATGACTGCAAAGAATGTATTTCCCCTTCAATATGCCACTCCACCCATCTTTCAGATATAAAAGGACTATTGGTTGTATCACATATGTCAGGAAACTTAGCAACTTTAAAAGAAACTTGATAAAAGCTTTACCATATTTGGTAAGGATCATAAAAACTTTCTGGACATTATGAATAACAAATTGTGAAAAACAGAATTTTTCAAATATCTGATGATAATAATTTTAAAGAAGTTCTTAATTATTTTCTATTCTTGCTACTGAAATTTGTATCACAATATTACTGTCATATGAAGAAGCAATCAAAGAGGCTGATACTTGATTTTTTAAAAATTATCATAGACTCCTGACAGCTAATACAATTATTATTATTTGTATGAATATTGTGATATTTATAGTCAATGATGACTTTTTTTATTTTTATTTTTTTAATTCCAGGTGACTGTGATTACATCTAAAAAAAGTAAGTAATGGAGGAGAGGGCAAGAGACCCAAATGTCATTATTTATTTATTTGTTAGTATGAAAAACTTAAATAGAATGTACTATTGTTCTAAGGTATAAGAATTTGAATTTATTCTTTTGCTTCTTTTAGGTCTGCCCTTTTAATTATTGAAATTAACATTATTTAAGTTTGTATTATATTCACCAGTGATAGTTGAAATTTATCAGAATTGCCTATCACCTGCATAAAAGAGGCACTTTTAAAAGCAGCCTCCCCAAATCCAGATGGGAAAGTCTGTCCCTAAACTATGTGCAATAATTACAACCAAATTTGAATGAACAAGACCATCAAAGAAACACCACAGATGATGTTATAAGAACTGAAAATTCAAAATGATTGCTTTATGTTTGTTATAATAATTTCCACTAATATTTATCTAATATTTGAATCTTATTTCAAAATCATACTTTCCTATAAACTTAAACTATTTCAATAATAATGAAAACAATTTTTCCTAGAAAACTTCTTCCCAATTTTAAACTCATATTATAAAAAGTTAATATATCTTACAACTTCCAGATTCTGATCAAGCAGGGGAGAATGTTCTAATGCTGAAAGAATTCAGGGCTGAATGGGTTGGCTGAATGCAAATTAAGAGAAAAAACAGTATATTCAACGCCTTCAGTTTTAGTTTGAAAGTAATGGAAATGACAAACACAAATCTCTGTGGATTTTCCTGTTACATTTTCTGTCAGTTGTCTTAATAAGAGCCTCTCCCATGATGCTAATGTTGCCTTTAAAGAAGTGTTAGATATTATTTAATTTCCAATACATTGCTATGGTAAAGAAGATTTTGCTGTCTGCTCTTTGAAGATAGTTAAGCTGAAAGGGTTGTGCAACCTTTTGATTATTCTTGATTTTATTTTAAAGTCGGCAGCTGGGAAGAAAATCTTCCTAAAGGAAGTATAATATACGACTTGGTCAGGAATCAAAACACTTTGAAGTGGCTCCTGAGCCAGTGAAAGAAACCATCTGCCTGTGAAATATCTGTGAATGAAGTCTGACAGTAAATATCAGAGAAGTGAGCGTTCCATGGCAACAGACTGCCACACACAGTTACAATACATACTGAAATTTCCTTCTATACGCACATTCATATGGACATCTAATTTTACCGATGAATAGCAATGATTGCTTGGCAGATCTAACCCATCATCAAATGCTTTTTGGCATCTGGGTTGGGATGTCTGTTATTTAACCCCTTTAGAATGATTTAATGGGACTGGACTAGAGGGAATGTGGAGAAATTGAGCCTGCTAGACCAGATTATTGAAGGAATTGTCCAGGTCAAATGCATCTCAAGGGGTCCGCTCGTTTTGATCAGTATGTTCCTTTATCTAAACCAACCCCTACATCTGATGACAATCAGGAGTACTTCTTCATTTTGGTTTCTTTAATTAGATTAGGATTCCTTAGCACTATATTTGGGGAAAAACATCACATGCCATTTCCAGAGATAAACCCTTTTAATATTTGTAAAATGTCTTATAATTTTTATCTATGTAAATAAACATACAACATAATATGATACAATGTAAATTTATACAATATGCTTTTCTGTAGCTATATTATATTTTAGTTAAGCAAAAAGGCAAAAGAAATGTGTGGAACAAATATTGATAACTTTCATATAGATGACAATATTATATATATTTTGCTATTTTTACTATTATTATAAACATGTTTAAAAATATGATTTTAGTGCCTGCAAATAACATATGCAATATTTTATTTAATTATTTCCTTCTTTTAAAGTTATTCAATATTACAAATCATATTTTATCAGACTACTGGATAATACTCATAATTTCAAAGACAATTTGACCACTTATTCATTTATTTCTTTAGGTTACTAAAAGTGTAATTATGAATAAATCAGCACTGTTTTTTGTTTGTTCTTTCTGATTTTCATTTCTCTGCCTTCACCTTGGTATTTGAACCTTTTTTTTGGAAATTTATTCTGATTTATTTGTAGTGTTTTTGAGTGTATCTCTTTGTATAACTTTCATGGTTGCTGTTGGAATCAGTTTGCATATATATGTAACACTATCAGTATTATTAGTTCCAATGAAGTGTAGAAATCTAATATTCCTTTATGTTCTTTTATTTTTCTCATAACAATTTTCTTTTAAAAACTAGTTTCTCTAAAAAAAATCAGAATCACTAAAACATTGCTATATTTTATGAATATAAAATCCAATCATGAAGTATAATTTTGAAACCTCAAGGAGAGAAATAAACAGTATTTTATTTACTCCCCATTTTTGCTTACTATGTTTTCTGATATTCCTACATTGCTTCTTTTTTACTCTCTGTTTAGAAAACTTCCTTTATTCATCTTTTCAGTGTAGTTCTGTGAGTGGCAATTTCTCAAGTATCATTATGTTTAAATTACGATCTACCACTAACTACCAAGACAAAAATGAGCAAAGCTGTGCATGAAGTTTATAAAATGAAGTCTAAAATTTTATTCAACTGGAGTCGTTAAAAAAGAACATACTGATTATTTTGTATGACTCCTCCTCATTATACTAATATTCTGTGGGATATTATTACTTTAATACAGATAAGAAAGTCTCTTGCCTATTTTATGTCTAGAAGTAAGCCAGGCAGTAAACTAACAATGATTAACTTTAGGCTACACCTGGAACCACATTTTTCTAAACATTTTAACTGCATTCAAATCCTTGTGACAACAAATTAGAGCGATCTTTTATTATTCCCACTGGTGGTACCAAGTTCGCATACTTGCCAAACTGAGAGACTTGTGTAAAGTCCATATGCAATCTGACCCCAGAACCAATGCTGCTGTCTACTCTACCGCACTGTCTTTTTACACCCAAGAAAGATATCAAATAACAATAACCATGTCATTCTATTTTCGTTTTCATTGATAATAAAATTAAGAATTAAGTGATTTATTTAAGCTAACTTGATAGCAATAAGCTAAAGAGTCTCCTTTCTAGGTGAAGTGTGAAAATTTCAATCTGGCTCTGTGTGTGTGCACGTACACATGCATGTACACACACACACACATTTGCACATGTGTGACTGCTTCAGATAAACCAAAGATAAGATAGACCAAAGTTGTACAATGAAATAAAACACGGTGAAGAACAGGAAAAAGAAAATAAATATTTAATCTAATATGACAAAGGTCTTCAGAGATTTTTCAAGATATGTTATTACACATCTTGGAAAATTATAAGATTTCTATGTGTAGTCTTCAAATCCTGTTATATCTTGTCATCAAATGTCAAACATTTTATCATATAATTAAAGAATTCTGCCTCTATGATAAAAGCAAGTACTCAGTATCTTCATAGAATGAACTGGATTTTATTATGATAAACCATATCTTTCTTGTATACCAATATCATGTGTCTATCAACCTGTGCTGACACAAAGAGGTTCTTGAGGCTTCTAATACAATCAGCTAGTTCTAACAAAATACATCGCTTATAATTTTCACAGTGGTTATCTCTTCGTAATTCCACAGGAAAATCTAGTCATGGAACTGTATCTTCTATCTCTATGGACATTGTTCATATCCTATCAAGTCAAATCAAAATATTTTTCACAATTGATCACACATAACACTATGCATTTTTTAAAAATTCCAGTTTTGAAAGCTCCAATGTCAGTTATTCAATTGGCCAAATATCCTACCAACCTGATTTTCTCCACTTAAAAGAAAATTATTCTACCAAAAATTGACAAAGAAAGTTATTCACTACTGATATATTCCCATATCATGTAATTTAGTAATCCCATGTGATCCCATATCTTTAACCTAGTCTTCTATATTTTCAAAGAAGCATGATTTTCAATATTTCTATGTCACATTTCTTTACTGTTGAGACAGATAGTCAAATAAAGTGTGACATGAATATAATGAAATTTTATGGAAGAAACAAAATATAATCCCTATTCATTATATCAACCAATTTTCACTGAATTGTTATAAACTGAATAAATTATTAACCAGTTGTATAATCTTAATTTCCAAATACTGCTAACAATATTTTTATCCTAGTTTCCAAAATTGTTGTGGAATGCTTCCATATTAGATAAAACCTATGCCACTAAGGATTTGATGCATGCTGCATATATCATATATTCTATCTCAGCACTTTGCTATTTCTATTTTTTTATACAGAAGAATTAAGGTAGCTTATAGGATATACATACATAAAATGATGGCACACTAGAAAGCAACAAGAATTTCAGCCCGAAACCAACATATTGTCCCTGAAATAAGATTCACTTCAAAAAGTCTAGATGAAGGGCTTCATATAATTGCTGTAGTTCAAATTGATAGTAAATCCTGAGTTTCTTGACAACCTATATGAAACATACCTTTTACTGTACAGGGTTCTCACAGGAGAGCACTGACTAATAAAAGCAACTGGGAGAATGAATTGAATATCACTATGTTTTATGTTTATGTAGTGTCATAAAAACATAATTTATGACATATATTGTCACATTCAATGACAATATAAAACACAGTGACAACACAGCAAGCTGCAAAAATTATTCAGGACATTATCCTGAGAGAAAAATATCTCTACAATAGTTATTCTCCTTGGAGCATTTTTAAATTTGTGGAGGTAAGCGAGGCATTATTGGTGTTTTGTATAAACAGAAAGAGGCTACAGATAGCAAGCATGCTGCAATGTATATAACAGTCTTGCACAACAAAGAATTACCCAGAAATCTAACTGAGTTACAAATGTCTTACTAGACATTTTGGCTTAGATAGTAAAGAATCTGCCTGCAGTGTGTGAGACCCGGGTTCAATCCCTGGGTTGGAAAGATTCCCTGGAGAAGAAAATGGCAACCCACTCTAGTATTCTTGTCTGAAGAATTCCACGGACAGAGGTATAGTCCATGGGGTCGCAAAGAGTTGGACACAACTGAGCAACTAACACTTACTTTCACTAGACTTTCGCCTGGGTGGGACATGTATTTACAAATATTCAAGCTTAGAAACTAACATCATTTTAAATAAAAAATACAGAGCAGTCTTTTGTGGTTTATTATGCATAGAAGGTAACTGCTGATAAATAAATTTAAAATTTTATTTGTTTGGTTTGGAAGTACATCAAGAATTCCTTTCCATTCTGGGGAAATAGCATCACTATGTCAAAAGTACTTGAATTGCTAACCTCAAATGCACATCAGACTGTTTCTGTACATGCAGATTTTCCCTGGTTCCTAGTTCAGTGAGTACGTATGTGTGTGTTTTCTTCATTATACTTTCTAGTGTGGTCATGCCAACACATTTTTACCTTAAAATATATTTATTATGAATGACTTTCTTATTTATATTTCATATTACCATTAGGACTTTATATATGGCATGCTTTGCTTTCTTTTTGAAGTTGTATTATGAGAATAAAATTATGGTATTTACTAATTTCTTTTCAGTAAAGTGTATATTGGGGCTTCCCAGTAGTAAAGAACCCGGCTGCCAATGCAGGAGACACAGGTTCGACCCCTGGTGGGGAAGAACCCCTGGAGGGGATCATGGTAACCCACTCCAGGATTCTTATCTGGAGAATCCCAGGGACAGAGGAGCCTGACAGGTTACAGTCCATAGGGTTGCAAAGGCTAGGACATGACTGGAGCAATTTAGCACACATGCATGCAAAGTGTCTATGGTATAAAACCTGAAAACCTGAAAGAGTCTTTATTCTGGTGAGCTTGAGAATCACTAACTTAAGCTAGTGAGCAAGTGAGTGAAAGCTACCTCAGGCATATTATTTATTTTTATGATGCTTAGCTGAATATAAGTGCAAATACAAAATAAGTAGTGATGTAGAAAGTGTTCATCTTTAAAATGATTTCCCCAAAGTATGTTTTAGTTTTTAATAAAACTTAGAAAAAATGAATAATTCAAACATATTTTCTAATAAGTCTAGAAAGTTTTAATGTTTTTTTGTCAATATTGAGGAATGATATATCTGATGCAATAACATTGGATTCAGTTATATAAGGGAAAACAATCAAAACCACTGGAAAATGACAAATTTTAATATATGAAAATATGGTTAACAGAACTGAAATGTACAGCTTAATTGAGATATTAACTACTGAAAAGACTGAATAAAAGAAGTTATATAATTTGATATAAATTGTTGTTTTCTACTCCAAAATTTCCTTTACCCAGACCAGTGTTTTCTTTATAAGATTATGTGTACACCAGAAATAAAATGATAAACAAAGAATCACGGATAACTGTTAACTTAGGAGAGGCAAGTTTAATTTCTGAAATTTTCATCTTTTTTTATCCAGAAAAAAAATGTAAATCTTAAGAATTTACTTTAGGGTTTCCTAGGACATGATGCTATGCAATATCTCATCTATAAGAAAACCATTTAAAATTAGATTATAAGAACTGTCACAAATGCAAAACTCTATCTTCAATGTTCACTCATAACCACAACTGTCACATGTTTCATTGATCCTGAAAATAAATGTGTCATGTTTTCTTTTCTCAATTTTTTTTTTTTTCTCAACAGTGGACAAACATGGAGCTTCCCATATCCAATTTTAAAATTAGAATGTTTGGTTAGAAAGTGAAAAGAAATTATAAATTTTTACATGGGCATGCACAGATGTTTTCAGTAAGTGTTTAGACATAATAAAGACAATGAAACCTTCTTTGGAAGAAAGGTTTCCTGTGCTGCTATTGTTACTGTTACTTTATTGTGGTTATATTTAAATCCTAAGGTAAAAGCAGGTACCCAATAGGGATTGCCAGCAATTGACCCTTGGAAAAATAACTGAGTTTACTCAATTTAATTTATATTTTGCTTTCATATGTAAAGGCAGATACATATAGTATTCAATCATGTATCAAATGCGTTTTATCTTTTAAGCAATAAATGATTTCATTTTTGGATCAACAAGTCAACTGACACTTTCTAATGTAAAAGTTTATATAAACTCTATAACCTAAAGTTGGAAACCCCATTTAACCTCCTTTCCCTTAACTTCTATTCCTCTTTTCCAGAAAAAGAAAACAAACTCACTTTTCACTTTTATATCTTCCTGGCTTATTCTCTCCACATAAAGACACACACACTTCACATATGTGCACACTTGCATTATCACATTTATATGCAAGGGGACAGTACTTTATGCATTACTGTGAACATTTTGTAATGTAAATTTAAAATTATACTCTGAAAATTCTCATATATTTCCATAATATGTATTGATTACATCTAATTAGCAGTAAAAAGTATTTAATAATGAACAAAAATAACATGGCTCAGGGCTTCTAAAGACAACATCATTTGTTTTTAAAAAAAAATGATGACTTCAGGGCTTCAAATTTCCACTTCAAGTGCCACATAAATGATCTGATAGCTTCTGTATGTGCTCTGATGGAGATGTTTATCTCCTATAGTCATAGGTCTGAGACTGCTAGAAATGAAATTCAGAACCTCATCCTGTGATTGGCTGCATTATAACCAGTTGACCTCCCAACCTCATAGCTAGTCTACTGTTAATGTTAGGACACTGACTGGGAAAATGTGAGATCCTTCAAGTTGGAATAAGGACATGTGGGAAGACCCTGATAAATCTAGGGACACTGAGCCCTTAAATTCTGACATTTCAAACAGTGAAAGTGGCCTCTCTAGCCCAGTGGGATTGGCCTCAGCACCCCCCATCTGAGAAGATTAACTAGGTATTGCATGAGGAAGCTGTAATGGTCTCTCATGAGGTAGTTGCTGAGCAAGACAATGTTGAGTCTGCACAGGAAACACCCCCACAACCCCATGAGACTTATGATTAACCCAAGTCCTAGTAGGCCCCAAAGATGAAGTTAAAAGTGTGACTCATCATAGATGCACTATACTCCAAAAGACGTACTTGAGTTTTCTAATTGATGCAGACAGAAATCTGGGGAACATGTGTGAGAATGGATACTAAGCGTGGGATAATGGTGGAAAAAAAAATTGAATAAGGTTGTATATACTGATAGGGCTCAATAAGCAGACATTCTGCATTTAATGTTGCAGCTTGAGGAGGTAGAAAGGATTCTGGTTGGTTGGTTAGTTGGCTAGAATATGATGAAAAAGGGGCCCACCAAAGTGAGCAAGTTGGAAATACCTGATCTGCCTTGAAAAGGAGTACGTCAAGGCTGTATATTGTCACCTTGCTTATTTAACTTATATGCAGAGTACATCATGAGAAACACTGGGCTGGAGGAAGCACAAGCTGGAATCAAGATTGCCAGGAGAAATATCAATAACCTCAGATATGCAGATGACACCATCTTATGGCAGAAAGTGAAGAAGAACTAAAGAGCCTCTTGATGAAAGTGAAAGAGGAGAGTGAAAAAGTTGGCTTAAAGCACAACATTCAGAAAACTAAGACCATGACATCCAGTCCAGTCACTTCATGGCAAATAGATGGGGAAACAGTGGCTGACTTTATTTTTTGGGTTCCAAAATCACTGCAAACGGTGACTTGCAGCCATAAAATTAAAAGACATTTACTCCTTGGAAGGAAAGTTATGACCAACCTAGACAGCATATTAAAAAGCAGAGACATTACTTTGCCAACAAAGGTCCATCTTGTCAAGGCTATGGTTTTTCCAGTAGTCATGTATGTATGTGAGAGTTGGACTATAAAGAAATCTGAGCGCCAAAGAATTGATGTTTTTGAACTGTAGTGTTGGAGAAGACTCTTGAGAGTCCCTTGGACTGCAAGGAGATCCAAGCAGTCCATTCTAAATCAGATCAGTCCTGGGTGTCCATTGGAAGGACTGATGTTGAAGCTGAAACTCCAATACTTTGGCCACATGATGTGAAGAACTGCCTCATTTGGAAAGACCCTGATGCTGGGAAAGACTGAGGGCCGGAAGAGAAGGGGATGACAGAGGATGAGATGGTTGGATGGCATCACTGACTCGATGGACATGAGTATGGGTAGACTCCAGGAGTTGGTGATAAATAGGGAGGCCTGGCGTGCTGCAGTCCATGTGGTCATAAAGAGTCAGACACTACTGAGCGACGAAACTGAACTGAACCTTGATTTAATATAAAGCAAGGAATTAAATGGCTCAGGTATATGTAAATATTATAGTGGGTTTGTCACATAAGACCTATATACCCACATTGGGATAGTATAGAAGATTTGCTTCTCACCAATACTGTGAAAAAAAATTTGTGAGAAGATTTCCAGAGTCCTTAAAGTGCTGTTTGAGTACTCTTCTCTGTAGGCAAGAACTTACAATGTGAACTACAGTCAGTGAATTGAGAAATCTAAGTGCAATGGAAGTGACTGGATCTAGGGATCCAAGAGGGACCAAGTGGCAGCATTCAGTCACTAAAGACAAGGTGGGAATGGATTCTATAACAACAGTGTTAAAGCATAAATGAGAATAGTCTGAAGGGCTTAATTTCCAAAATATATAAACAAGGAATACAACTCAATGATAAAAACAATCAATCAAAACAAAAAATGGGCAGAAGACCTAAAGAGAAATTTCTCCAAAGACGACATACAGATGGCCAACAGGCAAGTGAAAAGATGGTCAACATCCTAATTATTCTCTGTGCACTCAGTCATGTCTGACTCTCTGTGACGCCATGGACTGTAGCCTGCCAGGGTCCTCTGTCCATGGGATTCTCCATCCATGAATACTGGAATGGGTTGCCATTGCCTACTCCAGGGATCAAACTCACATTTCTTATGTCTCCTACATTGGCAGGCAGGTTCTTTACCACTAGCATCACCTGGGAAGCCCCACTACTTATTAGAGAAATGCAAATCAAAACTATAATGAGGTACTACTACCTCACACAAGTCAGAATGGCCATCATTAAAAAATCTACACATAACAAATGCTGGAGATGGTGTGGAGAAAAGGAAACCCTCCTAGACTCTTGGTGGGAATATAAGTTAGCATAGACACTATGGAAAACAGTATCAAGCTTCCTCAGAAAACTAGAGTTGCTATATGATCCAGCTATCCTACTCCTGGGCATATATCCAGACAAAACCATAGTTCAGAAAGATACATGCACCCCTATATTGTGCAGCATTCTGCACAATAGCCAAGACACGGAGACAACCTAAATGTCCATCAACAGATGAATGGCCCTGCCACAGCGCTCAGTGGTAAAGAATCTGCCTCCCAAGCAGAAGATGCAGGTTCAGTCTCTGGGTCCACTGGGTCAAGAAGATCACCTGGAGAAGGAAATGGCAAAAAATCCCATAGACAGAGAAGCCTAGCAGGCTACAGTCCATGGGGTTGCAAAGAGTCAGACATGACTTAGCAATTAAACAACAGCAAAATACATACATACCACACACACACAGGAATACTACTCAGCCATAAAAAAGAATAAACCAATGTCATTTGAGGCAACACGGATGAACCCAGGGATTATCATACTAAACTAAGTAAATCAGAGGAAGACAAATGCCATATTATTTCACTTATATGTAGAATCTAAGACATGATACAAATGAATTTATCTATGAAATAGACTCATAGACATAGAGAACAGACTTATGGTTGCCAAGGGGCAGGGGCAGATGCGAGAGGGTTGAATTGAGAGTTTGAGATTAACAGATGAAGATTATTATACATAGCATGGATAAACAACTAGGTCTTACTATATAGCAGAGAGAACTATACTCAGTATCCTGTGATAAATCACAGGATTCCATCAGTGGAATGGAATGGAAAAGAATGTGTGTGTGTGTGTGTGTGTGTGTGTGTGTGTGTATACTCATGTGTATATGTATATATAATTGAATCACTTTGCTGTACAGCAGAAATTAGTAAAACATTGTAAATCAACTATACTTGAATTAAATAAAGTAAAACAGACAAACAAAAACAGAACAGTCTGACTCATACAGACCAATGGCATTGACTGGTTAATCACAGTATTCCTAAAAGTGAAACATGTAAGAAGGCTTACTAAATTCTTACTTGGTCTACATAAGCAAGAAGGTTTGAGGTCAAGTGAATAAAAAGATAACCTGAATCATAACAGCAATGAGCCATGGTCTTTTTATTAATTCCCTGATTAGAGCCAGTTGACTAACCCAGAATCTCTGTAATGAAGAAAAGGTTGGGTCCCTTTGAGAAAGGATCCTTTTACACTGATAAAAATTTGTATGGCTAACCATTTTTTTTAAATTTTATTTTATTTTTAAACTTTACATAATTGTATTAGTTTTGCCAAATATCAAAATGAATCCATCACAGGTATACATGTGCTCCCCATCCTGAACCCTCTTCCCTCCTCCCTCCCCATATCATCCCTCTGGGTCGTCCCAGTGCACTAGCCCCAAGCATCCAGTATCGTGCATTGAACCTGGACTGGCATCTCGTTTCATACATGATATTTTACATGTTTCAATGCCATTCTCCCAAAGCTTCCCACCCTCTCCCTCTCCCACAGAGTCCATAAGACTGTTCCATACATCAGCATCACTTTTGCTGTCTCGTACGCAGGGTTATTGTTATCATCTTTCTAAATTCCATATATATGCGTTAGTATACTGTATTGGTGTTTTTCCTTCTGGCTTACTTCACTCTGTATAATAGGCTCCAGTTTCATCCACCTCATTAGAACTGATTCAAATGTATTCTTTTTAATGGCTGAGTAATACTCCATTGTGTATATGTACCACTGCTTTCTTATCCATTCATCTGCTGATGGACATCTAGGTTGCTTCCATGTCCTGGCTATTATAAACAGTGCTGCGATGAACATTGGGGTACACGCGTCTCTTTCCCTTCTGGTTTCCTCAGTGTGTATGCCCAGCAGTGGGATTGCTGGATCATAAGGCAGTTCTATTTCCAGTTTTGTAAGGAATCTCCACACTGTTCTCCATAGTGGCTGTACTAGTTTGCATTCCCACCAACAGTGTAAGAGGGTTCCCTTTCTCCAAGTCTTCACTAAAGGAATCCACACTCTTTTACCAGGGTAACTAGACATTAAGAAAAAGGAAGGACTCTGGGGGGGACTACTTGACAGTATTTCTGAACTGACACTAATTCTAGGACACCCAAAATGTCACTGTGGTCCACCAGAGTAGAGACTTATTAACTCAAGGTTATGAATGACGTTTTAGCTCAGGTCCACTTCACAATGGGCCCAACTGGTTCTTAAACCCACTGTGTGGTTATTTCTCCACTTGTAGAATGCGTAACTGAAACACATACATTCAGCTGGCAGAATCCCTACACTGATTCCCTGGCCTGTGAGATAAGAGCTAAAATGTTGGGAAAGGCCAAATAGAAGCCAGTAGAACTATCAATCTAGGGAAATAGTAAACCAAAAAACCTACCTCATTAGAGGACAGATTGATGACACTATCTAGGGCTTGAAAGATACAGGGGTGATGAGTTGCACCACATCTTCATTCAATTCACTAATCTGGGCTTGTGCAGAAGAGAGACAGATCTTGGAGAATAACCACAGATTATCATAAGTTGAACCAGTTGGTGACTTCAATTGTAGCTGCCGTACCAGATGCAAATTATTGCTTGAAAACTTAACACATGCTCTGGTCCATAGAATATGGTTATTAATCCAGTCAGCAATATTCTTTGACTCCTCTAAATTAGGACTATATCAACTCTCCATCACATTATAATTCAGTCTGCAGAGATCTTGACTGCCTTTAAGTTCCCCAGGATATCACACTGGTGCATTACAATGATGGCACTATGCTAATTGGACCTAGAGAACAAGTAGTAGCAACTACTCTAGAACTGGTGAGACATTTGTATGTCAGAGAGTGGGATACAATCTGACAAAAGTTCAGGGGCCTTCTACCACAGTGAAATGTCTAGGGATCCAAGATGTCTAGTGTGGACCCGTTGAGATATACCTTCTAAAGTGAAAGTATTAATCAGTCACGTCTGGCTCTTTGGGACCCTGTGAATTGTAACCCACCAGGCTCCTCTGTCCATGGAATTCTCCAGGTAAGAATACTGCAGTGGGTTGCCCTTTCCTTCTACACAGGATCTTCCTGACCCGGGGATTAATCCTGGGTCTCTTGTGCCTCCTCATGCCACATAATCCAGTGGATTCAAAAGTGCTTGAAGTGGCAGATAGGACTGCTGCCTGAAGCATTTGTCAGGCCCCAATAGGTTAATCATAACTCAAACCCTTAGGATTTGGAGCAAAAATCTGTCATCCTCTTCTGAAAACTGTTCTCCTCTTGAGAAACAGTTTTTGGCCTGTTACTGGGCCTTTACAGAGACTGAAAAATTAACTGTACTGTATCAGTAGAGTTTGGTTTTACTTCTGTGGAAAACTCTACCTAGTACACATATGTCCACAATACGATTTCTATTTAAATATTCAAGGCAACAACATTTAAAGTAGCCAAAAACAGGAAATAATCAACCAGTGAATTAATAAACACAGTGATATATCAATATAGTAAGATACTGCTGCTACTGCTGCTAAGTCGCTTCAGTCATGTCAGACTCTGTGCAACCCCATAGACGGCAGCCTACCAGGCTCCCCCGTCCCTGGGATTCTCCAGGCAAGAACACTGGAGTGGGTTGCCATTTCCTTCTCCAATGCATGAAAGTGAAAAGTGAAAGGGAAGTCGCTCAGTCGTGTCTGACTCTTAGCGACCCCATAGACTGCAGCCCACCAGGCTCCTCTGTCCATGGGACTCTCCAGGCAAGAGTACTGGAGTGGGGTGCCATTGCCTTCTCCATAAAAGAAATGAATACATGCAATAATCTTAGTGAATTTCAGTTGTCAATCAGTTCAGTTGCTCAGTCATGTCTTTGTGACTCTTTGCGACCCCATAGACTGCAGTACACCAGGCTTCCCTGTCCATCACCAAACCCAGAGCCTATGCAAACTCATAAACATCAAGTCGGTGATGCCATCCAACCATCTCATCCTCTGCTGTCCCCTTCTCCTCCTGCTTTGAAACTTTCCCAGCATCAGGGTATTTTCCAGTGAGTCAGTTCTTTGCATCAGGTGGCCAAAGTACTGAAGTTTCAGCTTCAGCATCAGTCCTTCCAATGAATATTCAGGACTGATTTCCTTTAGCATTGACTGGTTTGATCTCCTTTCAGTCCAAGGGAAACTCAACAGTTATCTCCAACACCACAGTTCAAAAGCATCAATTCCTTGGCACTCAGCTTTCCTGACAGTCCAGCTCACATCCATACATGACTACTGGAATAAGCATAGCTTTGACTAGATGGACCTTTGTTGGCAAAGTAATGTCTCTGCTTTTTAATATGCTATTATAACTTTTCTTCCAAGGAATAAGTATCTTTTAATTTCATGGCTGCAGACATCATCTGCAGTGATTTTGGAGGCCAAAAAAATAGGCTTTCATTGTTTCCATTGTTTCCCCATCTATTTGCCATGAAGTGATG
The DNA here is from genome assembly GCF_029378745.1 of Bos indicus. Taxonomy (NCBI): domain Eukaryota; kingdom Metazoa; phylum Chordata; class Mammalia; order Artiodactyla; family Bovidae; genus Bos; species Bos indicus. Next base: position 31,468,598 of record NC_091776.1, on the reverse strand, counting down.
GGACCAGATGACATGATCTTAATTCTTTGAATATTGAGCTTTAAGCCAGCTTTTTCACTCTCCTCTTTCACTTTCATCAAGCTCTTTAGTTCTTCTTCGCTTTCTGCCAAAAAGGTGGTATCATCTGTGTACCTGAGGTTATTGATATTTCTCCCAAAAATCATGATTCCAGCTTGTGCTGCATCCAGGCCAGCATTTCTCATTATGTACTCTGCATATAAGTTAAATAGTCAGGGTGACAATATACAGCCTTGATGTACTCCTTTCCTGATTTGGAACCAGCCTGCTGTTCCATGTCAGGTTCTAACTGTTGCTTCTTGCTGTTGAATCTTGCTATTTAGATTTCTCAGAAAGCAAGTAAGATGGCCTGTTACTCCCATCTCTTTATGAATTTTCCACAATTTGTTGTGATCCACACAGTCAAATGCTTTGGTGTAGACAATAAGGGAGAAGTAGATGTTTTTCTGGAACTCTCTTGTTTTTTCAATGATCCAACAGATGTTGGCAATTTGATCTCTGGTTCCTCTGCCTTTTCTAAATCCAGATTGAATATCTGGAAGTTCAAAGTTCAAGTATTGTTGAAGCCTAGCTTGAAGAATTTTCAGCATTACTTTGCTAGCCTGTGAGATTAGTGCAATTGTGTTGTAGTTTGAACATTTCTTTGGCATTGCCTTTCTTTGGGATTGGAAAGAAAACTAACCTTTTCCAGTCCTGTGGCCACTGCTGCATTTTCCAAATTTGCTGGCATGTTGAGTGCAGCACTTTAACAGCATCATCTTTTAGGATTTGCAAAATTCAATTAGAATTCCATCACCTCCACTAGCTTTGTTTGTAGTGATGCTTCCTAAGGCCCATTTGACTTCACATTCCAGGATGTCTGGCTCTAGATGAGTGATCATACCATTGTGGTTATCTGGGTCATGAAGATCTTTTTTGTATAGTTCTTCTGTGTATTCTTGCCACCTCTTCTTAATATCTTCTGGTTCTGTTAGGTCCATAGCATTTTTGTCCTTTATTGTGCCCAACTTTGCATGAAATGTTCCCTAGGTATCTCTGATTTTTTTGAAGAGATCTCTAGTCTTTATGATTCTCTTGTTATCCTCATTCTTTGCACTGATCACTGAGGAAGGCTTTCTTATCTCTCCTTGCTCTTCTTTGGAACTCTGCATTCCAATGGGTGTATCTTTCCTCTTCTCCTTTGCCTTTAACTTCTTTTCTCAGGTATTTGTAAGGCCTCCTCAGACAATCATTTTGCATTTTTGTATTTCTTTTCTTGGGCATGGTCTTGACCACTGTTTCCCGTACAATGTCACGAACATCTGTCCATGGTTCTTCAGGCACTCTCTCTTCAGATCAGATTGATTATATTATTTTCAGCCAAAGATGGAAAAGCTCTATACAGTCACCAAAAAAAAAAAAAAAAAAGACCAGGAACTGACTGTGGCTCAGATCATGAACTCCTTATTGCAAAATTCAGACTTAAATTGAAGAAAGTAAGGAAAACCATTAGACCATCCAGGTATGAAATAAATCAAATCCCTTACAGTTATACAGTGGAAGTAACACATAGATTCAAGGGATTAGATCTGATATGATAGTGAATCTCAAAAGCATTTTATTCAGAGAAAGAAGACAGACATAAAAGGTGACATACTATTTGATTCCATCTATTTGACATTCTGAAAAATGCAAGACTATAGAAAGAAATCAGCCCTGAATATTCTTTGGAGGACTAATGTTGAAGCTGAGGCTCCAATACTTTGGCCACCTGTTGCAAAGAGCTAACTCACTGGAGAAGACCCTGATGCTGGGAAAGATTGAGAGCAGTAGGAGGAGGCGGTGACAGAGGATGAGATGGCTGGATGGCATCACTGACTCAATGCACATGAGTTTGAGCAAATTCTGGGAAATAGTTATGGACAGGGAAGCCTTACATGTTGCAGTCCATGGGGTCACAAGAGTCCGACATGACTGCAACACTGAACAACAGCAACACAAATAGGAAGAAATCAGGTCAGTGGTTGTCATGGGCTGTGATTAGGGGGTATTATAGAACTTTTAAAAATGATGTGAATGTTCTATATTTTGTCTGTGGGGGTGGTTACATAACTGTTGGAGAAGGAAATGGCAACCCACTTCAGTATTCTTGCCTGGAGAACCCCATGGACACTGGAGCCTGATGCGCTACATTCCTTGGGGTCGCAAAGAGTTGGACATGACTGAGTGACTAATGCTTACTTAACTGTATAAATTTGTCAAATTGAATCATGCGCTTTAATTTTTATTTCAAATTATTTAAAATTGCATGATTTAATTTTTATTTCATATGAATTTTACCTCAATAAAGATGAGCTTGAAAACAAAAAGAAATTGAACTTTAAATAATGGCCAAATTTCACACAGAAAAGAACAAAAAAGACTGCAGTGTTAGTTAGCCCATTAAAGATATTTTAAATAAAAGCATTAGGAATTTTTAACAATACAATCTATACATTTTGGTAATATTAATTCACCAAAAATATTTTCTGTTTATCTGTAGCTGATTTTCATCATTTATAAGGATATTTTTAAAAAGTGAAAACTGATCTCTTTTTGAGAAAATTTCCAAAGATGACTATAAAAGTCTAAGTAAGAGATGTTCATTGTATGAAGTGACAATGATTCAGTCTGGGCTCATGCCGAACAGGTAATGACAAATCTTATGAACTCTAGCTTCCTAACAAAAACCAAAATTTGCAATGTGGGTGGATTCAGTCTACAGAGGTGGGGGGGGGGAAATATTGTTTGGCATGTATTTTGGCAAGATGTATGTAACATTCTAGAATAACACAACCTATAAAACTAGTTGGCAGTATTTATAAGAAAAAAGTCTGCCACTTAAAATTATGTTATACATTTCTTTTAAAAATGCCTATAACAGATTGTAATACAGCTCGCCTTTCAGAAATTGCCCAGCAGATGCTTTGTGTTTACATTTTGTTCAAAGACAATATTTCATTCATTCTTGATTAAATGTTTATATGACTCAAATTTAGGTTAACTTAAAATTATGTGTTTTATTTGAATTCTGAGAGCAGGAAATGCCCTGCCCCACCATGGCATAATGTAAAAGGCAAATTATTTCAAAATATTTCCTGGTGAAATAAACCTTTGTGTTTTGCACAAAGCATTTTATTAGCACTCATTAATACTATGCTCAGCAATTAAATTCTATATTGTGGTGGGCATTATAAAAGCTACAATGATTATTTTAAACCTGTCTTCAACAGAAGGTTATTTTTATATGTAATTTCAGAAACATAAACAATGCAAGTTGTAGAACATTATAAAAAGTTTCCATACAATGAGGCAGACTCATTCAGAAGTTTCAAAACTTTTAACTCAGAGGGAATAATCTGGGAAAATTCATGAAAACTATTTTTTTAAAGTTTAATGGCAGTGTAATTATATGGAGTTCTTATAAATAGCTTTTCTTGAAAATTTTAGATGAGTTTGAGGATAGAGGGAAATAAAAATAGTAGAAGTAGTTATGAGAGTCTCCATAGTAAATTAGGTTAGGAAATTTGGTTTTCTAAGTGTACTCTCAGAGTTTGTCCAGATACACATACTGCACTTTCATTCTAGTAACTTTTCATGGAAAGTATTTTTGTAGACTCTGATGAAATACCAATATATGCTATGGTGTTTCAAGGGATGAGAGTAAGGAAATACATGGCAAATATTTTAACAATTTTCCTATCAGAACTGGAAATGGATTTTCTTTCCTGAGATAAGAATAAGCAAAACATGGAGAAATATAATACAAGAATGGCAAAGATCAGTGCCATACAGGACATGATTGTGTGTGCATGCTCAATCTCACAGCTCAGAAAAGCAATGGGTTTAACATATATCACGCTATGAGGAAAAAATAAATTTTTTCATTAACATTCACTGACATTGTTACCTATTTACTTTGATATGATAAGATCACATTCTTTACTGAATATTGCTATGATTATCTGAAACAAATAATATTTAGAAAATATATATAATATGCTATGCTATGCTAAGTCACTTCAGTCATGTTCGACTCTGTGCGACCCCATAGATGGCAGCCCACCAGGCTCCCCCGTCCCTGGGATTCTCCAAGCAAGAACACTGGAGTGGGTTGCCATTTCCTTCTCCAATGCAGGAAAGTGAAAAGGGAAAGTGAAGTCGCTCAGTCGTGTCCGACTCTTAGCGACCCCATGGACTGCAGCGTAACAGGCTCCTCCGTCCATGGGATTTTCCAAGCAAGAGTACAGAAATATAGATCAATGGAACAAAATAGAAAGCCCAGAGATAAATCCACGCACATATGGACACCTTATCTTTGACAAAGGAGGCAAGAATATACAATGGATTAAAGACAATCTCTTTAACAAGTGGTGCTAGGAAATCTGGTCAACCACTTGTAAAAGAATGAAACTAGAGCACTTTCTAACACCATACACAAAAATAAACTCAAAATGGATTAAAGATCTCAACGTAAGACCAGAAACTATAAAACTCCTAGAGGAGAACATAGGCAAAACACTCTCTGACATACATCACAGCAGGATCCTCTATGATCCACCTCCCAGAATATTGGAAATAAAAGCAAAAATAAACAAATGGGACCTAATTAACCTTAAAAGCTTCTGCACATCAAAGGAAACTATCAGCAAGGTGAAAAGACAGCCTTCAGAATGGGAGAAAATAATAGCAAATGAAGCAACTGACAAACAACTAATCTCAAAAATATACAGGCAACTCCTACAGCTCAACTCCAGAAAAATAAATGACCCAATCAAAAAATGGGCCAAAGAGCTAAATAGACATTTCTCCAAAGAAGACATACAGATGGCTAACAAACACATGAAAAGATGCTCAACATCACTCATTATCAGAGAAATGCAAATCAAAACCACTATGAGGTACCATATCACGCCAGTCAGAATGGCTGCGATCCAAAAGTCTACAAATAATAAATGTTGGAGAGGGTGTGGAGAAAAGGGAACCCTCTTACACTGTTGGTGGGAATGCAAACTAGTACAGCCACTATGGAGAACAGTGTGGAGATTCCTTACAAAACTGGAAATAGAACTGCCTTATGATCCAGCAATCCCACTGCTGGGCATACACACTGAGGAAACCAGAAGGGAAAGAGACACGTGTACCCCAATGTTCATCGCAGCACTGTTTATAATAGCCAGGACATGGAAGCAACCTAGATGTCCATCAGCAGATGAATGGATAAGAAAGCTGTGGTACATATACATAATGGAGTATTACTCAGCCATTAAAAAGAATACATTTGAATCAGTTCTAATGGGGTGGATGAAACTGGAGCCTATTATACAGAGTGAAGTAAGCCAGAAGGAAAAACACCAATACAGTATACTAACGCATATATATGGAATTTAGAAAGATGGTAACAATAACCCTGTGTACAAGACATCAAAAGAGACACTGATGTATGGAACAGTCTTATGGACTCTGTGGGAGAGGGAGAGGGTGGGAAGATTTGGGAGAATGGCATTGAAACATGTAAAGTATCATGTAAGAAATGAGTTGCCAGTCCAGGTTCGATGCACGATACTGGATGCTTGGGGCTAGTGCACTGGGATGACCCAGAGGGATGGTATGGGGAGGGAGGAGGGAGGAGGGTTCAGGATGGGGAACACATGTATACCTGTGGCAGATTCATTTTGATATTTGGCAAAACTAATACAATTATGTAAAGTTTAAAAATAAAATAAAATTAAAAAAAAAGAGTACTGGAGTGGGGTGCCATATGTCAATATTTATTTCCTGGTGATTGGACAGACATTCTTATGAAAGATTAGAAACTGGGAAACCAAACTACTCCCTCACATTCTCCCTCTCTCTCTCATTCATGTGTCTATATGTGTGTGTGTGTGTGTGTGTGTGTATGTGTGTGCGTGTGTATTCTATAGAAACATACAAGCTAATAAGCTGCATGCAAAGGAAGATTTTTAACAAAAGAAGGAAAGTCCCCACTCCAAAGGTGTTTCTTAAGGACAAAATTCTCAGAGATCTGTGGGGCAAGAGTAAGTTGCATATGCTGCTTAAATGGTGAAACAAAATATCTCATTAGATCAGAAGGACTTTATGCTAAAAGTTAATCTGTGTAATGTTATTATAAATATCATTTTAAGAATTTACAACAAACAAAAACAATGAAAGTAGAATTTATAGAACATATCAAAATGAAATCACATTTGGCAATTACTCTCATACTATGAATCTTCATAGTCTTTTTATATAATTTTGAGTCTATTTTTCAAAACAAACTAAGTCAGTAAACAAAATGCTATACTCATAAACAACTAAAAACAAAAACATATAAAACTTACTTCCAAAAAATTCCTTTTTGAATTTATGTTTTGGCTGAAAATTTTCAGAGCAAAAAGGACCAGGTGCTTATGCAATAATGTTTCTACTTCTTATGAGCAAAAAAGAGAGAGAATTTGGGTTGTGGTTTAGAATGAAAGGTTGACAGGAGAGAAACTAGACCTCAAGAAATGTTAAACTTTTGTGTGTAGCTTCAGATACTTTTCCAAATATAATTTAACTATTTTTTTCCTCACAATGATGGCAGGAAAAATATTCCCTGAGTCATTCCTCTTCCTTTGGTAGTATTATGGGAATAGTTTCATAGCTATTAAAAAATACTCCAAAATGTTTTTAATTAATTGTTTTTCCCTAAAATATTTTTCCTTTAAAATATGTGATTTATTGTTGCTAATCTTTTCCTCTTCTCTGGGCAAATACAAAAGAAAAACAAAATTAGAATAATCTAGAGATTAGAAGTCTTTCTTCAAGATTGTATGGATTTTCCTTATTGGCTTCTTTCAATGTTGGCATTTTCTGATTTATTTTTTTAATGTGAACTTTCAATCAAAAAAATTGAACTCAACTTTAAAAAACAGATAATATGTAATTTAGAATTATTTTAAATTGTCTACTTAAAATTACTTGGACTTCATGGATTTTATTAGTGAAAGAAAAATAAAACATTTATACCAAAAAACTGCCCAAAAAGCCCCCCTCAGGGCAATACAACAGGTCCTAGGATTACTAGAAGGTAACATTTGAGGAAATAATGGTTTCTAGACAGAAGAGTAGCCTACTACCATTTTGGAAAGAAGTATTTGTAGTATATGGCTGTTTGCATAAAAATGTCAAGAATTCTATCATGTTGGATTTTGTTATAAATTCAACTTTTAGTTATAAATCCACTTTTAGTTATAAAAGTGAAGTCGCTCAGTCGTGTCTGACTCTGTGACCCTGTGGACTCTAGCCCACCAGGCTCCTCCATCCATGGAATTTTCTAGCCAAGAGTACTGGAGTGGGTTGCCATTTCCTTCTCCAGAGGATCTTCCCCATCCAGAGATCGAACCCGGGTTTCCTGCATTGCAAGCAGATGCTTTTACCATCTGAGCCATGAGGGAAGCTAATTAGTTATGGTCCTATAACAAAATTTAGAGACTTAAAACAATGAAAACCATTTTGTTTTTGCTCATGGTTTCTGCAGGAAGTGCCTGACTAAGCTCTTTAGTTTGGGGTCTCTCACACGGTAGCAGCCCCTACCCCAGCTCTGGTAGGGGCCAGAGTTGAGACAGTGAAGGGGAATATGGAGGATCTGGAGCCTGTGCAGGCCCCTTTCTCTTCACGTCTGCTCAGGGCTGCTCCATGCAGTCTCTCAATGGCGGTTGGTTTGGACTTTTTCTACATGGTAGCCTATTTGACATCAGACTCCTCACATGGCAGCTAAAGGCTCCGGCAAGCATGTCTGCTGAACCAACATGGCACCTGCTTGGCCTTTTATGACCTGCCCTGAAAAGACACCTAGCATCTCTCCCACTGTACTCCAGTGGTGCTAACAGTCACAAAAATCTGCCCAGTTCTAAATGTCACCATCACACTGTAAGAAGAGCAAGTGGGATGGCAGTTAACACTGAAGTTATCTTGGAAAGTACAACTTTATTAAAAATGCGTTTTGTTTTATTAAAACTGATGTCAATTTATAAAATAATTTAGTTGGATGCAAAAGTAATCAAAAATAAAAACTAATTTAAGTAGAAGAAAAATTATGTCAAAGAACCATAAACACATCATAATAGTCATAAACATCATAAACATTTAAACATGTCATGAACACTTTAAAAGAAAACAATAATAAAAGGAGATTTCTTAGGCAGTACACTAAGTCTGCACACCTTGACTAGGAGCTTCATATTTTCATTTGATGCTATTCCTTCAACAATTATGATAATTATGGATTGTTGTAGAAACTTTACATTATAGCTACAGGATAACTTTTACACACATCTTTACTCAGCCCTCTTTGCTTCTTTATAAAGTAATGCTGTTTTCAATGTTAAAATAAGAAAAAGGAAGGTCAGACAATTCATTTTTCCTGTTAAGAAACAGAATACCTCAGGATAGAACTTTTGGTAGACAACAATATCTGTATAAATGTTTATATTTCCATTCTTTCCATATGCTTTTGCTGTATTAGTGGGTGATGATATGTATATTAGAATCTCCAGGCTTCAAACAAGTCATTTCAGAGGAAGACAGTAAATATATGATAGCTAATGTGGTAGGCGTGCCTATGAAACATGAAGGTGAAAGTCACCTGACAAGTTCAGGACACTCTGCTGCCTTACACACAGGGTGAGGGGGAAAATAACTACTAGAATAAAGTTAGAGTATTTCCAAACATGCACAATTTTTAGAAAGTAACACTTTATAGTTTTACTTAACCTTCTATTCTAGATGTTGTACACTTATTATTGTTTCCCACTGTCTTCACTCTTTAGCAGTGGCAAATGCAACATCTACCCTGTAGCCAGGAGACAGATGGATGGAATCTTCTTAGACTTCTATAATCACAGTGAAGAGTGGACTTCCAGGAATACAGAAGTCAAGGACCACACTTACACTTCTCTTATCTGGCGAGCTCCCGAAAGTCAGAGACCATCACCAATTTAGTAGTCATGGAATTGGGATAAAAAATGAAATAAAAAAGGAAAGGGGGAAAAAAAAATGTGGATTGTTCCTAGAATGATTCCTATTTTCTAAAACAATATTAGTAGTAATGATACATTTGAAAAATGCAAATAAATAACTCCTATTAATTTCTTGCCAAGGAGGCAGTTGGCTTGGAAAAGAGTTAGCTATGTCTTTGTATAATAATTACATTCCCTTTCAGACGACAATTGCTAATTACAGTAATTTTAGAAATTATCAAGGATTATAATATTACAAAAGTTTGAAATCATATATATATTAGGTATAATTGGCATACACATTAGTTTTCATTACAAAGAGGTTAATTGAAATAATCTCTAAATTCCACAAAAACGAACACCAATTTTAGGTGTTTACAGCCATAAAATTCCCCAAGCTTTCACAATTACTGCAACTATACTGATGATCCCCTTTTCTGAGCCCCTCATATTTACATTATGGAATGACAGAAATTCCCTGATTGAAATTAAAGTCAGATTGAGGTCTTATTGTAATATTTTATCATTTAACAAAGTTAAACACTGGGTCTTAAATTTGGTGAAATTATTCCAATTCCTCTTTTAAAATACAAGAATAATGACATAACACCTAAGTGTTAGAAAGATGTGAATTACCAACTTGTCAGTGTGGCAAAAAATTATTTTAGAGAAATTTATGGATAATTATAAGTAAAAAGCTCTTCACTATTTGAGTTTTCACTGAGCATATTTCTACTCTACCACACCTCTATAAGAGAAAACACATGAGATGTCAAAATATCTAAAGTAAAATAAATTTATATACTCTAAAAACATGCACGTACAAGATACACTGCACACGTTTAATATGGAGCATTTATAGAGTATTCATTCTCCTATTGTACAACCCAAAATGTTTACAGGTTATCATTCTTTGACAGCATTTAATATATAGTACATAGGTGGTCAATAAATTATTTTCCTAAGCCTTGTGAATTACTTAAAAAAATCCACCATGAAAGACCAGATGGCTCAACAGATTGGCAATTTATGAGCTAACTTTAATCTCTCACTGGACAAAATGACTAAAGGTCATTGTCATCTGCCATCTGCCATGTGAATAATGAAGTGGTGGGCTTAGTCTTGTTACCATAGACAGGTGCCTACCATAGAAAAGATGAGCCTCATTCCAATTGGAAATAATTTATTTACATCTCCAAAGAAAGACCTTTGATAAATGATGAAAGTTGAGTTTCCCAACTAACGCTGAAAAATAGCTCCAGGTTAAATTTAATAGAAAGGGAGAGACTAATAAAAGTGATTTCTAAACTTTCTATCTCAAAGAGTATAATTATTTCCCCACGTTTTTATGACATTGAGTCAATATATCTGCAGAATTAGAAGTTACTCTTTACTCTTCAAACTTTCAACTTTGTAGAACATTTTGCAAAATAATTGTGCATAGATGCTAGATTTATATTTAGAAAACATTAAGCATCAATAATATGTGTAGCATATAATATACTATTTAAAATCTGACATTTTTATTTTTAAATATGCATGTATATAATTTAGATTTTTAACTATATAGGATTAAGAAGAGAGAAGGCAGAATTCATGCTTTAGTCAGAGTGAATAAGTATGAGAAAGAGGGAGAGAGATTTGTAGGAAAAAAAATCTATAAGCATAATCTTGTTACTCAAACTTGAAAACCCCAAATATTTAAATATATTTACTGATACATGAGTTTCTGTGCTATAGTTAAAGAAAATAAGCCTAAATATCAATTATTGGAAAGAATCTGGCTAATGTTTAAAACAAAAATGTTGAGTAGAAAATTTGTGGTTAGGATTTCTTTCTTTGTCTGTTATTCATTTTTCCTTGAACACAGAGTGATTAAAATTTGCATGCATTGAGGCATCTTGGTTCCATTAACATCTTGCCAAAAGTGGGTTCTGGTGATTCTGGAGAAGATCTGAGGGGAGGCAGAGCCGCTGTACTTAAATAACTTGGAACCACAGAGCTTGGAAATAACTCACTTTTAATCTCTCTGATTAAATAATGGGGAAACTCATTAGTATCCCTCTAAGTACATGCTAATCCCCTTAACAGAGCAACAGTAGGGCTCAGATGTTGACAAGCAAATGGATACAGCAAAAATGTCATGATATCATTGCATTTTTATTTTATTTGCATTTATTTCCACAGCTATTTTTACCTCGAACAGATTTTTCACTTGCTGTTATGGTACAATTTTTTTTTAGTTAAAACTATTTAAGTTTTTAAATATACTCAGGTTAAAGTCAAGTGATACTATGACATGAGAAAATCCATAAGGAGCCAAGACAATGTTTTAAAATTATGTAGAGTTTATACTAATTTGTTTCATTACATACTTAGGAAATATATTTATATTATTGACTATTTTATGTTTCAATGTGCAATCACAGATTTTAAAAAATATATTTTAATTACTTCAGCCTTTGCCGATTTTCAACATGGATTTCCTTTTGTCCCCTTTAACTCTCAGTTTTTAGGTCAATAGAATCTGTTTTAATCTCATGCACGTGGTCTGTTCGGTGTTTTAGACTGATTTTGAGATCTCTGTAACATGCACGTGGTCTGTTCGGTGTTTTAGACTGATTTTGAGATCTCTGTAACTAGTGCCTTGCTACTTTTGTACTATTAATCTGTTAATCTAATCTGTTAAATTAAAATTCAACTTGTACCTGAAAGCTTAATTCCTAACTTTTGCCTTAGGTATGGTAACGGTTTCCTTATTTAATCTATCGTAATTGAGTTAATGTCTAGATTCTCTCATGATTATCATGGTGCTAAGGAACGGGTAGCCCTATCTGACAGTTCCTCTGCATGCTAAATTGCTTTAGTCCTGTCCAATTCTTTGCCACCCTATGGGCTGCAGTCCTCCAGCCTCCTCTGTCCATGGAATTTTCCAGACAAGAATACTGGAGTGGGTAGCCATTCCCTTTTTCAGGGTATGATCCTGACCCAGGAATCGAACCCACATCTCCTGCATTGCGGGCGGATTGATTCTTTACCGTCTGAGTCACCAGGAAAGTCTGACAGTTCCTGTCTGCTGACAAACTTCTCTTATACTCATCAGCTCCGTGTCTGTCGACTTTGAAATATAACATTTTTATGCTATTTTTCCCCTGGTGTTGGAAAATTATTAATATTATTGGTTAGACTCCTAATAGCAGTTGTTTTCTTCAGATTACAGCCCTTCTGATATCATATTCTTCCTTCAGGATATACCAACTGTGTTTTCCCTCTTTCCTTTATCAGAAGAACCACCTTATATATTTTTTCTTCATTTGACTAAGCTTCTTGGTATCCTAGTCATGAAACAGGCAATAAATATTATGCTTAAAAGTACAAAGTATTTTATTTTTTACCTTATTCACATACATTCACACTATATTAACTTTTAAAATGTATATATTAATAGTTACAGTTACCTGCTTTGATGAATACAAACTAGGGTAATGTGATAAAAAGGAAGGGGGAAGAGAGGAAGGAACTGATTTAACTAGGATGGTCACATGAAAATGATTTAGACAATACTTTTTCAGGCAATGAAGTACTTCATGGAAAACAGGTTTCATATATATTCAGATGAGTGCAACCAAAATTTTATGGAAGGCAAGTAAAGTTACTTGGCCTTTTACCAGATAAACAGAAAACAAAACAAGGTTTCTGCACACCAAATATTACAATCTAATATCAAGATACATAAGTAGAAAAAGATCAGTACATTAAGACAATGTCCAAGAAATTATTTATATACATATACACTTACTTTGACAAATGTACTATTTGAGGTTAAAAAAATAGGTTAAAATAAAGTGCAAAAGGCTAAGGCAGTACAGTAGAAGCTACATCCTATTAGAGAAAATAAGAAGCTACTCACTTCACTGGAAGTACTGATGCTGAAGCTGAAGCTCCAATACTTTGGCCACCTGATGCTAAGAGCTGACTCTTCAGAAAAGACCCTGATGCTGGGAAAGATTGAGGGCAGGAGGAGAAGGGGATGACAGAGGATGAGATGGTTGGATGGCATCACTGCCTCAATGGACATGAGTTTGAGCAAGCTCCAGGAGATGGTGAAGGAAAGGAAACCTAGTGTGCTGCAGTACACGGGGTCACAAAGAGTTGGACATGGCCAAGGGACGGAACAACAACAACAGGTACAGATTAGTTCTAAGTAGCAGAGACACAGAAAAAAGACAAGGCAAGGATAAAGAGAATACATATGAGGTAATTATTAGAGGTGGGCTTCTCAGGTGGTACAGTGGTAAAGAATCTGCCTACTGATGCAGGAGACACAAGAGATGTGGGTTTGATCCCTGGGTTGGGAAGATCCCCTGGAGTAGTAAATGGCAACCTGCTCCAATTTTCTTGCCTGAAAAATTCCATGGATAGAGGAGCCTGGTGGGCTATAGTCTGTGGGGTCGCAAAGAGTTGGACATTACTGAGCTCACACACAATTCCTAGAGGTAAAGAAAAATAAAAGCATAAATTCCGTCCAGAAAGTTTTATGTAATCCATTTGGAAAGAAAAAGATCAAATGGTAGAATATGTGAATTAAAAGCACAGTAAAGTAGGTTTCATCATGCTACTGCTTTGAATAGATGTTGCATGTATATATTATATACACATTGATTTTAGATTTATATAAAATGCACATACATTGAGATGATCAGATGATTTAAATTATTTAGAAATTATTCCTCAAAGTCTATAAAACATATATATATATATAAAATAAAAAATATGACATATATAAAATAAAATATATATAATATATATATGTTTTTTATTTTATATATAAAAACACATATATAAAATAAAAGTTAATACTTCCCATTGTATAAACTCATTAAAAGAAAAAAAGTGAAAGAAATCTTGCTCAACAAATCAATGTGCAATTGCAGTTCCAGAGAGTAAAAGACTCTGAGTCGGTAGTGATGTATAAAAGACTATTTTGTACCATTCAATTGTAAAAAAAAAAAAAGAAAAAAAGAAAAGAAAGAAAGAAAAAAAAAAGAAAAACAAACAGCAACAGTGTTTAAAAAATAATCACATAGCAAAGTACGAAAATGGCATGCAATTAAAAATACATTGCTTCTTGCCCAAACCTCAAAATATGGCAATGGCAGATCATAACTAGCACTGGTTCCAAGAGTATGTGAAGGACTACTGGAAAGAAAGACAAGCAATATGTTTAGGATTGTTAAGGGATATATCCAGGCAATATATCCAGGCAAGAATATATCTCCTTGACATTAGGAGTTTCTATGAGAAATAAATTCTATTTTTAATAATAATAAGACATAATTACTTAAATCATTAAGAATCTCTATCTGTGAGCTATATTTACCTATTGTAAGTAACAGGATAAAACTAAACTTATATTTGAAATATTACAATTTAATATGGAAGAAAATAGGACATTTTAATTCTCTGTGGTTTATCTACATGGGGATATTAACTCTGAGGTTCATATACTGTTAGAAAAAATAAGTAGGAAATTAGGATCATTGCAAGTTCCCAGGGTGATATAGCCTACTTTTCTCAAAGAAAGTAAATTATAGTAGTTTTTATTCCTTAAAAACTATTCTATATTATTTTTGAGTCATTTTAATAAATATTAGGGTTGCCCTAGTTAAAAAATAATCTGATAAGGAAAGGCTTTTTGGGGGAGAACTACCATCACCATGAAAAGCTTTATAAAATCATTCGGATACAACCACCTACATTTGCAGCTGCTTGCATTTGAAAAAAAGTATTAATATATTCATACATTAATTCAATAACTATCAAGTACCTACTACATGTCTGGCACAGTTGTAGGGATTGAAGATTCAACGGTGAAGAAATGAGACAGCATCCTCTGCAGTTACAGTACTATTGTGGGGAAACATAATAAATAAGCAAACAATTTCCGACAGTGGCATATCGTGTCTGTTAACAGTCGGTTATATTAAAGAGTGATGATAGCAATGGGGAGAGAGTCACTTCCTGACTTAGAATAATTGCAGAAAGCATTATTGAGGATGCTTTGGATACAGGTATCAATTAGAAGATTTGAGGAAAGTACTAGGTTGGAAGAAGCACAAGTGCCAAAGTGAGAGTAAGAAATGAGCCTGGAAAGTTCCAAAAACAAAGAGTAGTTGTATACGGCTGAAATGCATTGATAAGGGGAAGAATCTCATGAGGCTGACAAGGCAGGCAGGTGCCAGGTAATCTACTATGCTGTAAGCCTCATTAGGGAATTAGATTTCATTGTAACTCCTATTGGAAGCTGGGAAGAGATCCATAATTATCACCTATCCATGCACTATACACTTCCATAGTGATTGAATACATAACCACACAAAGGTGGGCCAAGGAGATACATTTATCAGCCTCCCCCATAGCTAAATACAGCCAGAGAATTTGGAACCAATGGAGCATAAGGTGCATAAACTGGTAACTTAAATAAACTTTCTAAAATTCAAATGCCATGTGCCTCCTCTTGCTTTTTGCCTCAGTGTCTCTTTCTTCCCTGCTGGCTGAAATGTGTAATGACTAGAGCTAGAAAAGGCCATCAACCCACTCCAGTGTTCTTGCTTAGAGAATCCCAGGGACAGAGGAGCCTGGTAGGAGGCCGTCTCTGGGGTCGCACAGAGTCCGACATGACTGAAGCGACTTAGCAGCAGCAGCAGAAAAGGCATCACTTGCCTGTAGTGAGCTTCTTATTGTATCATCTTTATATTAAGATATAATAAACTAGGTTCCTGATAATCTAGTGAGGGCAGAGTCCTGACATCAGCTGGGATCCCCTTACCATTCTACTGCTTTCTGAGATAAAAATAAAACCCTGTCTTATTTAGGTTAGGTATTTTGAGCTTTTCTTACTCACAAGAAAACCTAATGTTAGTTGATTTCTCTTAATGGCATTTTTAAGCAGAGAAGCATATGATTTCTGTGTTTACCAGGATAGTAAAATGCCATACAGTTTGACTCAAGTCTTGAAAGTCAAGAACAACACATTATGTGCCAAGTATCTCCTCATGACAAAGTTAGGCACTGGTCCACTTATTTTGGAATTGGAAGGATATCATTGAAAACCATTTAATTTCTCATAAGCAAACACTCTTCTAAGGAAAAAAAAAAAAAAAAGGATTAATGTTGAAAAGACCAGAAGAGAAAAAGTGTTCCTTGGAGTCTGTGACACTCTGTAAAGAGTCATTTCTCCTTGAACTAAAGTCAAATAAGAGGGGATATAAAAGAACAAGTGAAAAGATTGACTAGGATCCCTTGTTTCTGGGGATAAGGTGACAAAGAAATCTGAAGCTGAAAAATTGTTGTTAACAGTCTGAGGCTTCTAAGTTAACAAACATGGTCCCCTCCTTCTAGAGATGTCACAGCAACATATGTGTGATTATTTCTTAGGACAGTAAACCAGCTTGATGTTGCCTATTAAGCTAGAAGGGTGATAAGACACTAATAGAAAGGTGCAATTCATATGGCCTGAGCCACCTAGATCTTAGTTGCCTAGATCTTAAAGGTTTCTACTCCTAGGTTAACTAATGAAAGGAGAAGTAAGTTATGCAGGTCAGAGGATTTGTAATTAGAATTTCTCAGTGGGGACATTTCTGAATGAAAGTGCTATATGAAAGAGTGTGAGATCTAAGTCCTGCCCTGAGAGCAGTGAGCCCTGACCTCTCCTGCTCATTGCTTCCCTTTCTTTCCTTTTTCCAGATCTGGGAGGATCCCAGGACAGGCTGGGTCGGGATGGGACAGGAGCAGAGAGGAAGCAGAGCCACAGAGATGAGATAGAGAAGATGCCGCGTGTCCTGTGCTGCTTCTTATAGCATGAAGAAAACCCAGGTTGTGACAGAAAAGAGGCCTGAATTTTAAACACTGTTTTGAAATTTTGCTGGCCATTTTAATTATCAAACAATAATTCTTGTGATTAGAAATGACATTATATCTTCTAAATGACCAAAAATGGAACCTGATCTAAAATTGTTTCAAGACACAGCTAAAAGAGTTAGTTAAAAGAAGACTCTAGAGCTAGTTGCCTTGGCATGAGCTCTGTGTATGTATGTGTGTGTTTGAAAAGGAGAAAGAAAACTAAAATAGATAGCCAATGGGAATTTGCTGTATGACATAGGGAACTCAAATCATGTTCTGTAACAAAAACTAGAGTGGTGGGGTGGGGAGGGAGGTGGGATGGAGTTTCAAGACAAAGGGCATATAGATATACTTATGGCTGATTCACGTTGATGTTTGGCAGAAACCAACACAATACTGTAAAGTAATTATCCTTCAATTAAAAAATATTATTTTAAAAAAAAGTAAAAAACACACAAAAACTTGAGTATTCTTTCACTTGTACCTTACTGACTTGAGCATTTTCAGCACATAAGTAACATAATTTTTAAAAGCACTGGTGAAAGAAATCAAAGAGGACACTAATAGATGGAGAAATATACCATGTTCATGGATCAGAAGAATCAATATAGTGAAAATGAGTATACTACCCAAAGTAATCTACAGATTCAATGCAATCCCTATCAAGCTACCAATGGTATTTTTCACAGAGCAAAACAAATAATTTCACAACTTGTGCAGAAATACAAAAAAGCCTCGAATAGCCAAAGCAATCTTGAGAAAGAAGAATGGAACTGAAGGAATCAACCTGCCTGACTTCAGGCTCTACTACAAAGCCACAGTCATCAAGAAAGTATGGTACTGGCACAAAGACAGAAATATAGATCAATGGAACAAAAAGGAAAGCCCAGAGATAAACCCACGCACCTATGGACACCTTTGACAAAGGAGGCAAGAATATACAATAGAGAAAAGACAATCTCTTTAACAAGTGGTGCTGGGAAAACTGGTCAACCACTTGTAAAAGAATGAAACTAGAGCACTTTCTAACACCATACACAAACATAAACTCAAAATGGATTAAAGATCTAAAAATAAGACCAGAAACTATAAAACTCTTAGAGGAGAACATAAGCAAAACACTCTCCAACATAAATCACAGCAGGATCCTCTATGACCCACCTCCCAGAATATTGGAAATAAAAGCAAAAATAAACAAAAGGGATCTAATTAAAATTAAAAGCTTCTGCACAACAAAAGAAACTATAAGCAAGGTGAAAATACAGCCTTCAGAATGGGAGAAAATAATAGCAAATGAAGCAACTGACAAACAACTAATCTCAAAAATATACAAGCCAACTCCTGCAGCTCAATTCCAGAAAAATAAACGACCCAATCAAAAAATGGGCCAAAGAACTAAATAGAAATTTCTCAGAGATGACATACAGATGGCTAACAAACACATGAAAAGATGTCCAACATCACTCATTATCAGAGAAATGCAAATCAAAACCACAATGAGGTACCATTTCACGCCAGTCAGAATGGCTGTGATCCAAAAGTCTACAAGCAATAAATGCTGGAGAAGGTGTGGAGAAAAGGGAACCCTCTTACACTGTTGGTGGGAATGTAAACTAGTACAGGTACTATGGAGAACAGTGTGGAGATTCCTTAAAAAACTGGAAATAGAATGGCCATACAATCCAGCAATCCCACTGCTGGGTATACACACTGAGGAAACCAGAATTGAAAGAGACACGTGTACCCCAGTGTTCATCGCAGCACTGTTTATAACAGCCAGGACATGGAAGCAACCTAGATGTCCATCAGCAGATGAATGGATAAGAAAGCTGTGGTACATATGCACAATGGAGTATTACTCAGCCATTAAAAAGAATCCATTTGAATCAGTTCTAATGAGGTGGATGAAACTGGAGTCTATTATACAGAGTGAAGTAAGCCAGAAAGAAAAACACCAATACAGTATATTAATGCATATATATGGAATTTAGAAAGATGGTAATGATAACCCTGTATGCGAGACAGCAAAAGAGACACAGATGTATAGAACAGTCTTTTGGACTCTGTGGGAGAGGGAGGAGGGGATGATTTGGGGGAATGACATTGAAACATTTATAATATCATATAAGAAACGAATCGCCAGTCCAGGTTTGATGCAGGATGCTTGGGGCTGGTGTACTGGATGACCCAGAGGGATGGTATGGGGTGGGAGGTGGCAGAGGGGTTCAGGATGGGGAACACATGTACACCCATGGCAGATTCATGTTGATGTATGGCAAAACCAATACAGTATTGTAAAGTAATTAGCTTCTAATTAAAATAAATAAATTAAAAAAATAATTGTGGGAAATTGAATAAATGAATCTTTGAATAAATAAATAAATATGGAAAATTGAAAAAAAATAAAAATAAAAGCACCTGTTGGCTGTCAAAACTGAAGGGTTGTCTGAATAGAGGTGTGAGACAATTTTAATAGTTCGTGGAAGTGTTCAGAGTAGCTTGCACTCCAGAGAAGGCAAGTCGATATGAAGGGAAGTGGATAAATCCAGCATATATTTTGGAGGTGGTGCCCCAGAGATTTCTAGGTACAGAATTTACAGCAGTGTGTCTGACCATCTCTGGTACAAACAGCTTCCCTTGAGGGGAGACACTGTTCTCTCTCCTCCATTCACAAATCTTTACAGTTACATTAACCTTGAGAGGAATTACATATTCCCCTTTCTGCTGATTTTACCACCCTCCTTACACCACTCTTCCAAAGAGATTCTTGGATATGAATTTGTTAACCATATATTTAAGTAGCATTAAGTTTTTTTAATTAATTTATTTTTTAATTGAAGGATAATTGCTTTACAGAATTTTGTTTTCTGTCAAACCTCAACATGAATCAGCCATAGGTATACATATATCCCCTCCCTTTTGAACCTCCCCCCCATAGGGCTTCCCTAGTGGCTCAGATGGTTAACAGTTTGCCTGTAATTTGGGAGACCTGGGTTCAATCCCAGGGTTGGGAGATCCTCTGGAGAAGAAAATGGCAACCCATGCCAGTGTTCTTGTCTGGAAAAATCCCATGGACAGAGAAGCCTGGCAGGCTATAGTCCATGGGGTTGCAAAGAGTCAGACATGACTGAGCAACTAACAAGTTTTCTTTTAGATGATTTAGAGAAACATCTTCCTAAAACCAGTTCAGAGATACAACATGAACAGTGGAAGAAATGTTATATATCCTATATTCACTACCATATGGAGAAACTTTTAAATGGATAAAATATAAAAACAGACCATTTTGAATTTGCTGTATGACTCAGGGAGCTCAAACTGGTGCTCTGTGACAACCTGGGGGTGGAGATGGGGTGGGAGGAGAGAGGGAGGTTCAAGAGGGAGGGGACATATGTATACCTATGACTGATTCATGTTGATGCATGGCAGAAACCAACACAATATTGTAAAATAATTATTCTTCAATTAAAAAACAACATGCAAAAGCCACAAACAGAGCTTATTCTATGAAAAAGAAACAGATAATTTTCAGAATTTACTATGGTAAATGTTACATGTTAACTTTCCTCAAAGTTATTTTTGAGGAAAACTGTTGTCCAGAATTCATAAAGCAGTTTTGTTTTCACAATGCTATTCCTAATAACACTATTTGAGTATAACACTATAATTCTAAATCTATTAAAAGAAAAACTCAGCCATCAAAACCAGAAGAGTACACTACAGGAAACCTCCCACCTCTACTTTAAAATAACAAAAAGGCCAAATTATTTTTGCTTAAATAATAGGCAGTATCTTTGAGTAATCTTTTTCATAGAATATGCAAAGCTGTTTAACATTTTACTTTTCATTTCAAAGACATGTGAGCCAACTTTTATGTATGATGTATCTTGTAGGGATTTTGAGCCCAGCATGACTTATGTTCATAATATGTGGATGTTTTGTATTTTTCTTGGACTTATCTACACACTGGTGTCCCTGCCAGGAAGAGAAAGGAAAAAATAGAATTTGATCCTCATTCTCAAATGTTTAAAGCTGTAACTGTTCTTGTTCTTTGCTTTCTTCTTGTAGGACAGCATGTCTAGTATTTTTCTCATTGAGTGAGCCAGCTGTATCTACGACTTTAACAGCCTCGGTGTAATCTGAAGAGCACACACCCAACAGCAGCTCCATGGCACGAAGAACACGCTGCGTTTGACTGACAGTGGCAAGAAGCTAACAAGCCATTCTTTTGTCTAGACACTCTCTTCCTCTCAAACTTCAGAATAAACAAATTCAAGACTTGCAGCTGCATTGGCGTTACATACAGACAAGATGGGTAAACAAAATTTTATTTTCTTCCCATCACAGTAGGCACAGATACTGAAAAACACATTTCCAACACTGCATGTATCCCAATCTCATCTGCCAGAGGGAAGGCCTAAGAACAATGTGCTCATGCCTGTGTGCCTGTGTGGACGACAGCCACCACATATTTCCAGGGTATCCTGTTCTCTCCCACTCATCACAGACACAGCAGCTACAGCCCTTCAGTTTATCCATATTAAATGAACCGTGCTTTATGTTTTTCTGACATCACTCCATTTGGGATGAAAGAATAAGCAAATTGAATTTGGACAGAATCAAATTCCACCTAAGTCTTTGTAGAACATTCAAAAGGAAAAAAAAAATTGGACATGTGGCAGACAAAATATTTCCTTTTAATTTTTCCATTTCATCGTTAATGTAAAGATCTTTACGTGTACCTTATAGCAGGATTGCCCACAATCTTAGTAAATAAAACTTCTTGGTATGTAGTTATAAAAGCATGCTGTCATTTCACATGAAAAGTGGTTCCCATTTTAAATGGAAATTTTATAAGTACAGAAGCTTTGTTTGACATGCACATATCTACAGCATTGACTCTATTAGAGAAGACTCTAATATTTTGATTTTTAGCTGTAACTTTAATATTCCAATAAATCCATTTGGTCATTGAGACGGAGGCTTTTTGTGCCTCATATCAGACACTCTCATGGTCACCTCTCACTTTAGCCAAGCTGCAGGTGGGTGATTCTGAACGTGCCAGGCCACCTCATCTCTAGTATGCTCTGTAGTTCCCTGCTTCTCTGCCTCAGGGCTTTCTTTGAAGATCAAAGTTCACAATCCTTCCAATGGCTGCAACCCAAAAAGGAGAGTGTGGGAGGTACAGTTAGGACTGTGAGGACAATTTTCAACTTATGAAGAGTGGTGGAAACCAGTAGACAAATGCTCCAGTCTCCATACTTAGGAAGGCTAACACAGAGATAACTGCAATTTCTCAGAAAGTTCCTACAGAGTCAAGTGCTTGTGTGTTGCATACACAGTGATCGTGAAAACACACCATTTATTGGCTTTTCCTTTTTTCCCATCTAACTTCCTTAATTCTCTCACCCACTTTCTCTGATTAATTTTCAAACAGTATACTAGCAACCAAGTCCTTTTTTCAGGCTCTACATTTATGAATCTCAAACTGATAACCCCCAGTGAAATATGCTACACCAAACAAGGTAAATGCCCAGCTCAAAATTATCCTGTGGATTTCATATCAGTAAAATGTAATTCATATCACTAATGCATGTGATAGTACTGTGAGAGTCTTGAATTGCCAGTGAGACTCTAACAGAAGACAGATCTTCCATAGAGAAAAACTGTGAGGAGTCCATCTATCAGGATATCTTAGACAAGGTAGTCTGAATTCCATAAAATTCAGATTGACAAATTCTACACTCAATGATTTTTTTTATAATTTTAAAATAAACATGTGGCAAATTCAGGTAAAGGGTTGATAGCACATTATCCTTAGTGGAAAAGACCACAAAGATAATCTCTCTCTCTCTCTTTTTTTTTTTCCCTATACCAGCACACTGGCCATCTATTGGCAAAGTAAGCACTTTATAACTACATAAAAAACAGATGAATACACCATTTGACAGGATTTCAATGTCTCTATCAATGGGTAGAAAACAAAATTAATGAAAAATGTGCCTCCCTATACATCAAGCTTCCCAGGGGGCTCAGATAGTAAAGAGCCTGCCTGCAATATGGGAGACCCAGGTTCAATCCCTGGGTTGGGAAGATCCCCTGGCGAAGGGCATGGCAACCCACTCCAGTATTCTTCCCTGGAGAATCCGATGGACAGAGGAGGCTGGTGGGCTATAGTCCATAGGGTCACAAAGAACCCGACGTGACTGAGTGACTATACGTCAAAAGCTGAGTCAAAACATTTTTTCCCCCCGTATCCTTGGGAAGGTTGAGAAAAAGAATAGAGTCCTGTATAATAATTCTGAACTGTCATGGTATCATTCTATAAAGAAATTTCATTTCAACTTCATTAAAAATGAACATGTCCTTCAAGACTTCTGATGATAGCTTGTATCCAAGAATCACAAACCCTCACATTACCTTTCTTCTGCTACCATACTGTATTGAGAAGGTCATATTTTTCTAAGAATTTCACTTGGTGCTAGGTTAAAAACAAGCACTACTTTTTCATAGTTAAGATGCAATAATTCTTATTTAGAGTTCCCAGTGCTATATAGTATGTTCTCATTAGTTATCTATTTTATATATATCTATAACGTATATATGTCAATCTTAATCTCCCAATTCCTCCCACCCCTCCATTTTCCCTCTTGGAATCCAAATACTTGTTCTCTCCAATCTGAATGGGAAGGAAGTCCAAAAGGGAGAGAATATATGTATATGTATGGCTGATTCGTTCTGCTATACACTAGAAATGAGCACAACATTGTAAAGTGACCATAAAAATTAATTTATAAAATAAATATAAATTTTTATTTAAAATTATCCAATAATTTATCCAATAAAATTATCTAATAAGTAATTTTTATCCAATAAAATTAATTTAAAAAAAACATAAAATGATCCATCAATTCTAAGATATAATGGCTGTTACAGCCACAAACCCTCTGTTATATGATAATTGAAATTTCAGAAACTTAGACAAAGTTAAAGAAAACTTTAGTCATTTTCTTCCATGTAGAATGAAATGACAGTTTCTAACAGCTCCTCATCCCTGATAGGCAGCCGCTGACTGTTAGTTTCGACTGATCTAACCAAAATTGGTGAAATGTGACACTGAAAAGAGTAGGAATTCTCCAGATATCCCTATCCATGTGAGCAGGAAGAAAGGTGTTCCAGAAGCTGGGGGGAATTACAATGGTTGGAAGTCATTTTTGAGTGAGGGAGATCTGAGGCCAAAGAACCAAGGCTCAAAACCTGGAGCTGTTGGAACTTTCATATAAAGCACATTAAAAAGAAACTATCTTCCTATGTAATTATTCCCTTTTAATTACATGAAACCCTTGATTGATGTTCCATGCAGCTGTAGAGCTGAATGCAAATTATTTTGATGAATAAAGAGACTGAATATTAGAGAGAAGAATAGTATATAATGAATCAATGAATTGGATATTAGAGGGAAGAAGAGATGGTGGCACATTATTATTATTATTAATCTCTCTAGTTCTTTTGGCGAGAAATCACATCCTCTATAGGGATGTGGCCTGGGGTTTTAGACAGTGATAAGAACTGACTAACTTCCTTACAAGTAACACATTTGTTCATGCCTAGAGGACTTTAGACAGATGAAAAATATTTGTCTGCTTTTAATTCTTAGCGTGAAGGAAACCTGAGAGATAATGGTGACTCAAATTCATACTACAGCATGATTGATTAAAAGGTGGCCCCTTTGAAATTCATGGAGAAGGAAATGGCAACCCACTCCAGTATTCTTGCCTAGAAAATCCCATCGACAGAGGAGCCTGGTAGGCTACAGTCCACGGGGTTGCAAAGAGTCAGACACGACTGAGCGACTTCACTTTCACTTTTGAAGTTCATCAGATTTGGAATCAAAGGTTGGAGTGATGGTCTGTAGGGAAAGCATGAGAATAACAGGCACCTCAGGGTTACGAGGGATCAAACCTCCGTTTGACTCAGTGGTAAAGTGGAAGCTCCTTGGTGAGGCCTTCATCCTTATCCTCTGAGGTCTGCTTCCTATCTGAAAAGTTCCCTTCCACGACTTTCCAGTGCTGGGCCTCTGATCTCAGGCTCTCCTCTTGAAGACTCTCCCCACTGGGTGGAGGTCTAGGAAGGAGGGGTGGTGAGAGGCAGCTGGGAAGGGGCTGATGTGGAGAAACAGATTTGGGGGAATATGTGGGGGTCTGGCTGTGGGACCTGTACTCCTGCCTCACACACTTGGAGCTTCTTAGGGTTGGTATCTTTCATTTTCTCAGATCAGGATGCTAAAATCAATCAATCAATCAATCATCTAATCATTTACTACTCTAAGCAACTACTTAGCATATACCATGATTTCATTAAAAAGGAGAATTTTAGCCATTTTTAATACATTGGAGATGTGCACATGTGTGTATATATGTATCTATGAATATATATACACACACATACATATATATATATAGTTATAGATGTATACACACACACACACACACCCATGTATGAGTGAGCTCAGTGATGTGTGAATGAACTCAGTCATGTCCGACTCTTCGTGACCCCAGGCTCCACTGTCCATGGACTTCTCCAGGCAAGAATACAGAAGTGGGTTGCCATTTCCTCTTCAAGGGGTTCCTCCTGACCCAGGGATTGAACTGGCGTCTCTCGAATCTCCTGCATTGGCAGGTCGATTCTTTATCACTGAGCCACCAGGGAAGCCCACATGTATACACATATACCTATATAGTTGTATGTTTGTGTGTTCATATATATTAAGAAACAACAGTCACTCACATTAGTCTAAAATTTATCTAAAGCATCACTATATTATTATTCTCCACATTTGTCATAGTGTGGTTAAAAAAAAAGAATCATAGATCAACATCGGACCTCAAGCTGAAATTTAGAAGCCATGTAATGAGCTGAAATTCTCTCTCAAATTAGGAATGCAAACCCTCTCCTTCAGCATTTCCCCTCCTACCGATGTCTGTTGCCCTTCTAAAGTGATAGTTCACAAACTGGCTTCTATACAGTGTAGGACTATTTCAGGGATGATAAAAATTTGAACTCAAGACAGGCTCTCCTCACTGAAGTGGTGAGTGTGAACTCACATTGCATTGGACTGTTTGACAATTTAAGTCAAGTGGCTTCAAAGTTTTAAAGTCAGCAGGTGAAAAATATCTTAGATAAGTATGAAATAATGAACTCCTTATACTGTAAGTGTTTATTATAGAAGAATGAATAGAATGAGGTGGGAGAAGCATAGGTAGATATACACCAAGAACTCTTGCCTCTTTGAATACTAGCCAGAACTATTTTCCTTACAGATGTTTCTGTAAGATTTTTCTCTAAGCACTATGTAATTTTCAGAAGTACTTTAATAAATGTTCTGTTTATACTCATCTCTAAAGAGCTCATTTATCCATGTATATTAGCACATTTCTCTGATGTTTTCCTTTAGTTTTATGCCATGTGATTTCTAAAAAATTAAATCTCCTAATAATGAGCTCCATTTCATCCACCTATAACTATACTCTCTTCTATGTGAAAAACAAATGGTCCCTTCTTATAGCAAATTTTGAACATGAGGAATATTGTTATGATTAGGTTTCTCATGGTTGTTTTATCCTCTGTACTCTACACATATCATTTTTAAAGGATTCAAATTACTTTGAATAATAGAGGTATTGGCTGTTCATAAAGAAATCAAACACACTTAGCTGCTATTTTCCAGTTTATTTTATTATTTTACAGCTCATATTTCTTTTTATCCAGAGTAACCCATGCCAAAAATTTCAAAAGCACTTTTGGCAGATATGTAAATAATTTGGAAAGCAAATACCCAATTAATACACTTTGGCTGATAGCCTTTTGGATCCAAATGAGAAGAAAAGAACATTTTAATATCCTTGACCAATTTATTACTACTAACATCGTTCTGCAAGTTTTATTGGAGGGGAGTGTGACCAGGGAAATCAGTCAGTTAAGAAAGCCTAAATATTTCAGATAACGTGAAGTAGTTTTCTTTCTCTCAACAACGCTGCTTCTTTCTAAAAACTGAACTAAAACTTTTGTTCATTTGTTTTTCTCTGAGTACTGTTTTTATTTTTAATAACGTATAACAGTAGAAGATGCAAAACTGTTTCAACTGTTACGATCTCATATCAGACAGGCAGCTGAGGACAGGAGCCTGGCCATTTGTTCTCAGAGCATTTTTTCTCCTCATGAACCTGCTGCTTGCTTCCATAAATCTGTTTAAAGCAGTGACTGTTAGCTGACTCTAAGGTACTCAGGAAAAAAGCCATGTCTAATATTCATAAATTGGAACATGGTAACTCAGTCCAATTGTTTCCCCTCATGGAGGAAATGATGAGACCTGGAACCATTTCTAAAATGGAAAAACCAAGATTGAACCTTTTCAATGAAAGGATGTAATGCCAAGGCTTAATTTACAAAGCAAGCTTCCATTATTGCAAATAACTTTTAAAACCCCAGACTCTTATTTTAAACCTCATACAGAACTTCTTTCATAGATGCTACTTTATAAATAGCACCTTTCGAAATTCCAGTTTTCCATCTTTTCATTTTTGCCTCTCTGCTGCATGAATGGCTTCAGAATGCTATATACAGATGTTGTTTTCCGTTATTATCAGAAATAATTATTTTGAATGGTCCTGGCTACCTTTAAGAGAGAGCGCATCAGACGCTGAGACATAGAGTAGTGAGTCTTTGTGGAAGCCTCATGTGCTCGTGTCTTCAGTAGACCATCAAATCCAAGCAGCTTTCTGGTCATTTGACTACTTCACTAAGACTACAGAAGCCCTTACTCCCTACATTTTTATCCTTCAAACCATAATGACAGTACTTGCAATGTTGCTCCTAAGTCACTTCAGTTGTGTCTGACTCTGTGCGACCCCATAGATGGCAGCCCACCAGGCTCCCCCATCCCTGGGATTCTCCAGGCAAGAACACTGGAGTGGGTTGCCATTTCCTTCTGCAATGCATGAAAGTGAAAAGTGAAAGTGAAGTTGCTCAGTCGTGTCTGACTCTAGCGAACCCATGGACTGCAGCCTACCAGGCTCCTCCATCCATGGGATTTTCCAGGCAGGAGTACTGGAGTGGGGTGCCATTGCCTCCCCCAAAGTACTTGCAATAGGGCATGGGTAAAAACTCTTCTCTGTAGAATACACTGTGGTAATGGAATCTTCACTTGTTTCTTCCTAATTTACAACCACATCTAAAAACATCACTTGCATATTTTAGGGTCTAATACCTTTTACATTATAAGAAATTTCCTGAGATTGTGACAAGGCTTACATACAACCCCCCCCCATACACACCCATATACACCTACATATACATGCATATTATTACATAAAGTAAATTTCTTTTTTTATGCAACATTGGGTGTATAGCCATACACATTTCATATGTCAAATCACTCCATGTATTCTTTCTTCTAAGGCTGTCATCATTATTGACTAAACTGAAAATCATTCAGTCATGTCCAACTCTTTGTGAACCCATGGTCTATACAGTCCATGGAATGTTCCAGGCCAGAATACTGGAGTGGGTAGTGGTAGCGGTAGTCGATAAGTCATGTCCGACTCTTTGCAATTCCACAGGCTGTAGCCCATCAGGCTCTTCTGTCCATGGGATTCTCCAGGCAAGAATACTGGAGTGGATTGCCATTCCCTTCTCTACAGTATCTTTCTGACCCAGGGATCAAACCTGGGTCTCCTGCATTGCAGGCAGATTCTTTACTGTTTGAGCTACAGGGAAGACAAGAGCAGTAGTAGGCAGATTCTTTACCATCTGAGCCACCAAGGAACACAAGAATACTGGAGTGGGTAGCCTATCCCTTCTCCAGTAGATCTTCCCAACCCAGCAATTGAACCAGGGTCTCCTGCATTGCAGGCAGATTCTTTACCAGCTGAGCTACCAGGGAAGCCCATAACTAAGGAACATATTTAATTATTTTTTAATTCAACAAATGTTGTGGCCCTATTTTGTATTAGTCCTTTTTATCAACTTTATTGAATTCTAATTTACATTCCTTAAAATTCATCTGTTTTAAGTGTAAAATTAAATTATTTTTAGTGAATTTGGAGTTGTGCAAAAATCATCACAATCCAGTTTCAAGTATTTTCACCCCCCAAACATTTCTTCTATTTATGTTTATTACCCCTTTCCTCCCCTAGCCCTGCTGCTGCTGCTGCTAAGCCACTTTGGTCATGTCCAACTCTGTGCGACTCCACAGACAGCAGCCCACCAGGCTCCTCCATCCATTGGATTTTCCAGGCAAGAACACTGGAGTGGGGTGCCATTGCCTTCTCCACACCTAGCCCTAGGCAACTTCTATTCAACTTTATGTTTGTCTTTTGAAAATTTTATATAAATAGAAATGTAAATACAGGGTCTCTTATACCTGGTCTTCAACAGCGTAATTTTTTGAGGTTCATTCCCTGTGGTAGTATGTATCCATAATATATTATTTTCTATTGTTGACTAGTATTCCACTGTATGGATATAGCACACTTTTTTTTTTATATTCTTATTAGTTGATTGACATCTGGGTTGGTTCTAGTCAGGGACTCTTATAAATAATGGTGCCATGAACATTAATATATATGTTCTTATGTGGACATATGTTTTTATTTCACTTGTATATATACCTAGGAGGAGAGTTACTGGGTCATTAATGTTTGACTTTTTAAAAAACTATCAAACTGTTTTCCAAAATCATTGTACTATTTTATATTCCCACCAGGAATGTATGAGGTTTTCAATTTTTACCACATCCCCACCAACACTTGTTTTTGTACATCATCATGATTGCATCCATCCTACTTGATGTGAAGTGGTGTCTTGTGATTTTGAAATGTATTTCCCTAATGACCCATGATGTTGAGCATCTGTTCATGTGCTTACAGCCATTCATTTATCTTATTTAGTGAAATGTCCACACAAAGCTCAGGCACTGTTTTACATCAGGGGATATTGCACAGAACAAAATAAATGCCTTACCCTCATGAAGCTCACATTCTAATAGTAGGGAGGCAGATGATAATTGCATATAACCATGTCAATTGGTATTATGAGATATGCAAGATGCAAAGCAATAGAATGGGCACAGGGCATACCAGATTGAGGGTGGGGTGATATTTTAAATAGCACTTACAAGGAAATCCTCAGTGATAAGTAAATTGCAAAAAGCCCTGAAGAAAGTGAGGGACAGACCCATAGGTGTTTATAATGGATATCTGTGTATGTATTTGGTAGCATAATTGCATTAAAACAGGTAGTGTCATGAGCATATATTAAATTCAAAGGAGCAATAACACTCTCCATCCCCCATCGAGTGTGTGCGTGTGTGTGTTAGTTGCTCGGTTATTTATGACTCTTTGCAAACCCATGGACTGTAGCCCATCAGGCTCCTCTGTCCATGGAATTCTCCAGGCAAGGATACTAAGTGGGTAGCCACCACCAAGTACATGGTTATTTAAAGGAGAGCCTGAGTCATTGATAGAGATACTGTTATTAATGAGTTTGGTATTTTTTAGTGCTTTTTAAAACCACTTCAAAAACTACACAGGACAAATTATTATAATATTTATGTAACCTGTATTATATTGCTAATGAAGTGAGTGAAACTTCCCAATTTATTGCTGCTGTGTATGTGTTTTTAATTTTATATCATTGAAATATGATCATTTACATTCTGTTTGATAGGGGCCATTTATTATACTATAAGAAAGAAATCTCTTCTCACTAAATCAGCTAGAAATATTCTACCGATAATCCACCATAGCATCATGATAAAACACATCTCAGATAACACTGGAAGGATGAAGACACAGAGTTTCTATTTAGATACTAGACCACCTCCTAGATTTTTTTGATGTTTGTTAAAGGTAAATTGGGTTATTACAATTTCCAGGATGTACTAAGGAAGGTATATTATTCTATGATAAAAACTCAGACCGGAAATTTTACTTTATATAAATACATACAGAACCACATAGGGTTAATAAGAATCACTAGACAGTCCAATGCAAGTAACACGGTTTCTACAGAGAAGAGCGAATGCTGGGCCTCAAACAGAAACAATCTCATTATCCCCACCTAGTAATGGCATCTGGTCCCATCACTTCATGGGAAATAGATGGGGAAACAGTAGAAACAGTGTCAGACTTTATTTTGGGGGGCTCCAAAATCACTGCAGATGGTGACTGCAGTCACGAAATTAAAAGACGCTTATTCCTTGGAAGAAAAGTTATGACCAACCTAGATAGCATATTCAAAAGCAGAGACATTACTTTGCCAACAAAGGTCTGTCTAGTCAAGGTTATGGTTTTTCCAGTGGTCATGTATCGATATGAGAGTTGGACTGTGAAGAAAGCTGAGCGCTGAAGAATTAATGCTTTTGAACTGTGGTGTTGGAGAAGATTCTTGAGAGTCCCTTGGACTGCAAGGAGATCCAACCAGTCCATTCTGAAGGAGATCAGCCCTGGGATTTCTTTGGAAGGAATGATGCTAAAGCTGAAACTCCAGTACTTTGGCCACCTCATGCGAAGAGTTGACTCATTGGAAAAGACTCTGATGCTGGGAGGGATTGGGGGCAGGAGGAGAAGGGGACGACAGAGGATGAGATGGCTGGATGGCATCACAGACTCAATGGATGTGAGTCTGAGTGAACTCCGGGAGTTGGTGATGGACAGGGAGGCCTTGCGTGCTGTGATTCATGGGGTCGCAGAGTTGGACACGACTGAGTGACTGAACTGAACTGACTGAGTAAGCATTATCTGTAGGACCAGTACTTTGCCATTTAATTCCTGAATTTGTATCATCCTGCTTTTACACGATGACTATGTGCTCACTTTACCTCTATGGAGACTTTGATATCACATGCCCTTGGTGTCAGGAGACAACATTCATAACCTGCCAACTTTGGTTCTTGTTTTCCCTTCACTTAGACATCTCCAGGCTTCCCTTGTGGCTCAGCTGGTAAAGAATCCACCTGCAATGCAGGAAACCTGGATTCAAACCCTGGGTTGAGAAGATCCCCTGGAGAAGAAAATAGCCACTCCAGTATCCTGGCCTGGAGAATTCCATTGACTATATAGTCCATGGGGTCACAAAGAGTTAGACACGACTGAGCAACTTTCACTTTACTTAGATATCTATAGATGGGAATCAGTGACTGGATTGCTGTATGGAATTCTGCTGGGTCACTTGGGGAATTACCATCCACAACAAAGGATCTGGTTAGAATTAACCATACAGACTAAGCCACTGTCCATGCAACAGAAATTCTGGAATTACCATCACCAAAAGCATCATCTGGATTGAGCTCCATAGTTTAAGGAGAGGAAGGAGGACAATGGCAGAGATAAAGAGAAGGAATGTGCAGTAAAGTATTTATTTATTTATTTTAATTAGTGAGGCTTACACAGGATTGCAGTAGACGAAGGTGGCAGTAAAGGCTATCATAGGCCAAAAACACTGAACAAAATTTCTGAACCCCACAGGTGTTGAGTCTGTGCCATTGGAAAACATGGAAATGATTGCTGGCTTAATAAAGTTTATAATCCAGTATGTAGGAAAGACAAGGAAGAATCCAAGAATAGAAACTATATTAATGCTATCTCTGCTATTTCCTCTGAAAGTAAGAACTGAGTACTATGAAAAGGAATAACAAAAGCCATCTAGATTAGACTGTGTATTCAGGAAGATACTGAGTCATAGGCCTGTGTGATGATATGGCTTAACAGGCGAAGCAAAGAGTTGACATGACTGAGTGACTAAACAGAGCACAACAGGTGAAGAGTTGTGGTGATGATCCAGTGCAGAAGGTACAGCTTATTCAAAGGTCCTGAATAATAAAAGCACTTGAATTCTGCAGGAAATGGAAAGACCACTGAGGCTGACACAGGGAAAACATAAAGAGCACTGCTTCAAAGCCCATTATTTTGCTTAACTCTGTTTACTAGAATATTCAAAAATCTTTAAAACATGAAAAGGTGATGGTGTGCTTTGTGCAGAGACACCAAATATGAACAATAACCAAAAAATACTAAATTGTTCTGTAAATTTCTTAAAGGGAAAGAAAATAAGAAGGGGAAAGTTGCATGTGGCAATGGCAGAGAATGTTGGTCAAATCAAGGACTCTGAGAGAGAATCAGAGGGTTTGGGCAGTGCATCTACCCAGGGCACAATCCCCACATCATGAGTGAGGATCCACAGTCTGCCCTCTTGCACCATACAACCTGGTGGTCATTCTATTTTTACCTTGAGTTTCTACCATGTCTCGAATTTTCTTCTCCCATATACTAAATAATGTATAAAAACCAAAGTGTGAATTCAGAATTCTCCTGTTTATTACAAATGGGATCTAATTAAACTTAAAAGATTTTGCCTAGCAAAGGAAACCATAAACAAGATGAAAAGACAGCTCTCAGAATGGGAGAAACTAATTGCAAATGAAGCACCTGACAAAAGATTAATCTCTAAAATATATAAGCAGCTCATGTAGCTCAATATCAGAAAAACAAACTAATGAAAAACAGGCAGAAGACCTAAACAGATATTTCTCCCAATGGCCAAAACACACATGAAAAGATGTTCAATGTTGCTCATTACGAAAGAAATGCAAATCAAAACTACAATGATATATTATCTCACACCTGTCAGAATGATCATCAAAAACCATACAAACAATAAATGCTGAAGAGGATATGGAAAAAAGTGAATCCTCCTACATTATTGGTGAGAATATAAATTGATACAGCCACTATGGAGAACAGTATGAAGATTCCTTTAAAAAACTAGGAATAAAACTGCCACATGACTCAGCAATCCCACTACTGGGCATGTACCCTGAGAAAATCATAATTCAGAAAGACACATGTACTACAATGTTCACTGGAGCACTTTTTACAATAACTAGGACATAGAAGCAACCTAAATGCCCATTGACAGATGAATGGATAAAGAAGTTGTTTTACATACCTACAATGGACTATTACTCAGCTATAAAGGAACACATGTGAATCAGTTGAACTGAGGTGGTAAACTGAGAGCCTGTTATACAGAGTGAAGTAAGTCAGAAAGAGAAAAACAAATAGCGTATATTAACACGTACACATGGAATCTAGAAAAATAGTAGTGATAAATCTATCTGCAGGGAAGGAATGAAAACACAGACATAGAGAACAGACTTGTAGACATAGCAGGGGAAGGAGGGGCTGGAACAAACTGAGAGAGTAGCATTGACAAATATCCACTGCTGCTGCTGCTAAGTCGCTTCAGT
Source organism: Bos indicus (assembly GCF_029378745.1). Taxonomy (NCBI): domain Eukaryota; kingdom Metazoa; phylum Chordata; class Mammalia; order Artiodactyla; family Bovidae; genus Bos; species Bos indicus. Next base: position 31,434,350 of record NC_091776.1, on the reverse strand, counting down.
CGGGTCCGACTCTGTGCGACCCCATAGACGGCAGCCCACCAGGCTTCTCCGTCCCTGGAATTCTCCAGGCAAGAACACTGGAGTGGGTTGCCATTTCCTTCTCCAATGCATGAAAGTGAAAAGTGAAAGTGAAGTCGCTCAGTCCTGTCCAACTCTTCGTGACCCCATGGACTGCAGCCCACCAGGCTCCTCTGTCCATGGGATTTTCCAGGCAAGAGTACTGGAGTGGGGTGCCATTGTCTTCTCCGATACTATGTGTAAAATCGCCAGTGGGAAACTGCCATGAAACACAGGGAGCCCAGCCCAGCTCCCTGTGATGAGTTAAAGGTGTGGGATGGTGGAAGGGAGGCTCAAGAGGTAGGGGGATATATATGTATATATATCTATCTGATTCACATTGTTCTACAGTAGAAATCAACACAACTTTGTAAAGCAATTATCCTCCAATTAAAAATAAATTAAAACAGGAAGAAAAAAACAAAGTCTTCATCAAAAATTTAGATGTAACAAAGATAAGGTCATGGTGTTTTAAGAGACTTTGTGGTTGAAGAGCACCTAAGAAAATTACAGAAGTCTGTGTTTTTCAGAAATGGTTACATTTGGAGCAATATATTTTGGGAAACAAATTCCTCATAACAATAATGTTGAGGATGTAAATATGGACCTTTTTTTTTTAAGATGGACCTTTTTAAAAATAATAATAAATCTATGATTAATGATGGATGGTCTTGAACCACCTGATGACTCAAATGATGGACTGAGGTTCTTGAGAGTGGAAACCTTACAAAACCCTTTTCCCATGAGATTTTCTGTAGGCTTTGGTTTGTGCCTGGCTTGGAATTCCAGTACAAAAGTCTTTCTTGTGGTGGCTCGACTCTGTCTTTTTTGGATGTAGCCAATGCCAGGAAATAGACTGAGATGAGGAAATATAGTGTGTTTGGGGCTGGCTGCTTTGTTTTCTTTTTTTTTGTTTTCCCTTCATTTTGTTTTACTTCCCCACTAAAAAGCTTGCATCAGGAAAATGAAGCCTGCTGTGTCTCAGAAGAAAGTTTACAAAGGTTAAGTGAGTCTGTGTGCTCAAAATGGTTCTATAATACTGAAGTTTTAAATTAAAAAATAAAACACTCTTTGACAAGAACAGACTCACAGATCTATCAGAATCCACAGTTGCCAAAATTCTGGACCCTTGCATTAGAATCAACTATGAGACACTTTTGACTTTGCAATCTAGCAATGTCAATCTAGCAAAAATTTGTATATTACAATGTAGACATAGGTATATAGAAGAGTTAACAGAGTTACCCATGGGACCTAATTTAAGACAGGGGGAGAAAGTAGGGATACAGTCTTTCTTATTAGGGAATTCTGAAATGTCTTCTACTCACTACAATTTGTAATTCTGTTTATTCAAACTGAGCAGAAAATTGAGTTTACTTTCTGTGGTCTGAAGGCCTCCCACTTTGTTCTGGGACCCCATAAGCAAGGAACTTGCAGCCCAAAGGTGTCTGTGGCACTCTTTGGACACCCAAGGAGAGTAAGTCTGCTTAGAAAGTGATATTAAAATTTCAATTACATAGCCATTTTGCAAATAAGTTTTGAGTTTATGTCCCCAGGCAACTTTAGAAGAGGTCACAATGTTGCTTTAGGTGTTGGGTTTTGGAATAGGGTATAATTTGAGGTCCCTTTTACTTCTGCTTTTTCAAGAAAAACAAGGCCAGCTCCTGGTTTTCTAACCACAATCAGTTTCATATTAAAGTATTTCCTGAACTTTCACCTTCTAACAGAGAAGTGCTCTGAAATGGTTTGAACTGTATTCTATATTGGAAAATGTTGCACATTTTGGAAGTTAATTCTTCTACAGTTTAAGTGCTGTTATTTTAGATTATTGCAATCTAGTAGACATTTTCCAATAGATATGCCATAACAATATTTTAGTACTATTAATATATTTTATTATTAATCTTATTTAAATAATTTTCATTGTATTATTTTATGCACCTTTACTTCCTTAGTTGGAGAAGGCAATGGCACCCCACTCCGGTACTCTTGCCTGGAAAATCCCATGGACAGAGGAGCCTGGTGGGCTGCAATCCTTGGGGTTGCGAAGAGTCGGACATGATTGAGGAACTTCACTTTCACTTTTCACTTTCATGCATTGGAGAAGAAAATGGCAACCCACTCCAGTGTTCTTGCCTGGAGAATCCCAGGGACAGGGGAGCCTGATGGGCTGCCGTCTATGGGGTCGCACAGAGTCGGACACGACTGAAGTGACTTAGCACTTCCTTAGTATTTACTAGGAAAATATCATGGCATTTTAGCTAATCTATTTGTGAACACACACACACAAAACTGAAATCTTGTCAAAAAGTCTTTCCTTTCAAAATTTTGTCTAGACTCCCTAAGATACTGCTATTTAGTGATTGCTATTATTAATGATTTTATCAATTATTTTTCTAGGTACTGTTTTATTTTTAAAAGTCACAGAATAATTTTCATTTTTACCATTGATTATTAAGATTGCTTTGCACAGTTTCAGCACAGGTCATTACTGCTGTTTGTATTACCCTGTAAGGGGAAGACATCCTATATTGGGTCCGTAAATCATATTTCTAAGAGAACAATAATTATTATTCCCAAATAAAATAATTTCTCATTGAAAAAAAATATTATAGAACTATATATATGAATGCAGCTAACATATTAACCTATAAATCCTTTTGTGTATATATATCCTATATATATTGAGTATATATATCCTATGTATATTTTGAATATATATATATATATATATATATATATATATCTCCTAATGAATATGTGGGAAAGAACTGCTGGAAATGCACAAGTGGATGACAAAGTAGAAGATGAATAAGAAAGTACTGGATTTAACATGGTGATCATTTTTAAATGTACAGAAATATCAAGTCACTGTGTTGTATAATTGGAACTAACAGTGTTAGAGACCAGTTACTCTTCAAAAACAAACTCATTAAAAAGAGATCATATTGCTGGTCACTGGAGATGGGGGTTGGGAAGAGGAACTGGATGAAGGCAGTCAAAAGATACAAACTTGCAGTTGTAAGATAAGTAATATGGATGCAATGAAAACCTTGATTAATACAATTAAGACTGATGTATGCTACATACGAAAGTTAGAATAAATTTTAAGAGTTCTCATGACAAGAAGAAAACATTTTTTCTACTCTTTAGTTCTGTATCTATGATAGATAATAGATGTTCACTAAATTTATGATGGTAATCATTTCATGATGTATGTATGTCAAATCTTTATACTATACACCTTAAACTTACACACTGCTATGTTTCAATTGTTCAATAAAATTGAAAGAAAAAATAGTGGTAGAGACTGATGTTTTACCTAACATTTATAATATTCACCTACTGATTTATTAATCTACCCTTCATATCCAGGCAACTACAACCTTACCATGAATCGATAAGCAAAGGAGATCTTTTGTAGTGAATAATATACGTATTCCCATACACAGCTTGGTTTCACTACATTCTAAAGAAATGTTGTGTTAGAATCATGTGTGGAAGGTCACTAACTTTAAACTGCTTGTTTCATCTTATGTATTTAATGTACAAATTCAGCAGCAGAGTTATTTTTGATGTTATTATAAACCCCAATTTGTATATATTTTGTATAAGTTTTCATAAAGTTCTATGTACTTTCATCTTACACTTTCTCAATTTCTTCCTTCCTTCATCCTTTCCTCTATTTTTTCTTCCTCTTTCCCTCTCTTTTTCTCCCGTCCTTCCTCCCTTTCTTTTCTCCTCTACCTAGCTATATAATCATTGATCTATTCCCTATTTCTCTACCACTTATATGATATATATAAATCTATGATTTTATATATAAATATATGATTTTCAACATCTGTGATTGAAAGCCTATGTTTGTATTTAGTCAAAGTCATATATGTCTATGTGTGAGAAGGTATCAATGTCATTTTTGGCATTGTTTTGATCATTAAAAATTAATTCTTAAGACAGAGCTAACTTGCCAGGCTTAATTTTAAAATAAATTTATTACAATAGTAGTAATTAAGAAGGAAAGACATGCCTATTTAAAATTATGTATTCAAGCTTATCATAACCTTGACAAAAATGATCACTTCAGGCTGAAACTTTCCAAGTTTGGTCTCCATCAAGAGTGCTACCAAAAATTAAGGTATTTGGGCTTCATCTATTTTTATGTTACCTGTGCGCCAACATGGGAAAACAATACTTAAGTTTTTAAATCTCAGATTTCTACATTGCTCTATTTTAACTTATATTTGAGCACTAATTCATGGAAGTACCCAGTAAGTTTTTAGTAATACTCTGTGTGGCTTTTAGTTCTTAGTAATATTCTGTGTGTGCTCTGCTCATTTGCTTCAATTGTCAGACTCTCTGTGACCCCATGGACTGTAGCCCACAAGACTCCCCAGTCCATGGGATTCTCCAGGCAAGAATACCAGAGTGGGTTGCCATGCCCTCCTCCAGGGGATCTTCCTGACCCAGGAATTGAACCCATGTCCCCGGCACTGCAGGTGGATTCATTACCACTGAGCCACCAGGGAATCATATTCAATAATATTCTGACTTGAGCTAAATTTGTTAAGAGAGATGGTTTCTGCTTACATGTTTTGTAGATCTGACCTTAAGACAATTATATCATGATGCATTTGTAAATATGTAGTATTAACATTGTCATCTGAAACACATTTGTTTTCTTAAAATTTTATCCATATAATAATGACAAAAATATGGCTCACATGTCTTAAGTTGACTTTTAAAATTACATTGTATTGATTTTCTTCCATTTCCTTGCTCAAATCACATAGAATCACATTAATTAAAACTCTTTTATGAATTCTGTCTAGAACTGAGTCTCAACTTATGTTAACAAGATAATCAAGTAGATTAGTTTTGATATGTGTGTTGATCACCTTAGGACTTTTTTTACCCTAGTAAATTGGTCAAGAATATGACTGTCATTAATTGTTGACTGGCTAGGCATATTAAAGATTCTCTAAGGAAGAAACCCTTTTGAAAAGTAAAGGGAGCAAAGAGACCTTGCTGATACTGATCACCTTTATACCCGTCCTCAGCTTGTGTTCAGTACAATTTAGAACATGTTGGGAATCTCTGACTTTGCTCAGCTTTTGTGTGTGTGTGTGTGTTTTAATTATATACATATGGGCTACCCAGGTGGTGCCAGTGGAACCTGCCTGCCAAAGCAGGAGATGTAAGAGACAAGAGTTTGATCCCTGGGTTGGGAAGATCCCCTGGAGGAGGGCACAGCAACCCACTGCAGTATTTTTGCCTAGAGAATCCCCATGGATAGAGGAGCCTTGTGGGCTACAGTCCATATAGGTCAGGTTCTCAAAAACAATATTAATGAGAGATAGACTCTAAAAAGCAGCAGTATCTAAACAGTTAATACAATAGGGTAGTTTCTCCAGTCAAGAAAATTCAACTGTTTAAGACGTTCTGAATTGGAAGAAATACTAACTCAAGTAACCGACAAGTTTTTATTTTATCATAGAAAAATTCAAATAAGTTTCCATTTTACTTTATAGAAATGCATATAGCTAGCTTTCTGTGTTTTACTAGAATGCTACTGTAGGAGGTTCATCTTCTTACATGGATATAGAAATAATTCATTTAATAAAAAATTAACTTGAATGACTCTTGGAATTATTACTCATCTTACATGTCTCTTTATTTAAAAAATATTTTCCTACTTTTAAATAAAGGATTTTTTTCCCAAAAACTTTGGTTTAAAGATTATTTTGGAAGCATCACAATATTAAAAATATACAGAAGGTCTAATATTTAAATCTAAGTTAAACTTTTATTTCAGGAGTAAAATCATCCTAAGGACTCTAAAAATGCCAACTGTACCCCCCTTTGGTTTATGGCTTCCATAAAGTCTAATTACTTTTCCTATTGAGAAGGAATATATATCAAATAGCCTGCTGCCATTACCAGTGATAGCTTGCCAGGTGTTCACAGTGTATCACTGTCATAATATTTCAAAGACCTATGTGAAATAATGTAAAGAATTGTCTAAGCAGGTTCCAAATCATAATTTTTAATTCTTACATGTAAACTCCTGTGTGTGTGTGTGTGTGTGTGTGTGTGTGTGTCTCACCACTGCGTCAAGAGATATAGTAGGGACTATTTTCAGAAAAAAATTATTAAGTAGAGACAGTGATTTGGTGTCATGATGTAGCAAGTGTATCTATGTGACTATTTATGCTTTCAATTTAATATCTATAGAGAAGAAGCAGGGTTTAAGAATTTGGCAGCTTGATACTTTCCATCATTATCCTTATTTTTTAATCTTCAACAAATTCAATAGAAGATATTTTTTAATTCCCCTTCAAAACTTCAGCTGAATATATCTGTGTGTGTGTATACACAGAAGTGTAAATATAATTAGAGCAAATTTTAAAACTCATGGGCATAACAAAATCATTCAAGAGAAAATGTTCACTCTCAGAATTCAACACTGATACCAAAAAAAAAAAAAAAAAGCTTCTTTTAGTAGTGACAGGAAACTTGAGACTACTTGGTAACAGCCACCCTTAGAAAAAGCTCACAGGAGGACCTTACTCAATCAGATTTGAATTCAAAGGTCTCTGTGGCTTAGGTTTGGGTTGGAATAGACTCCCCACAGATGAAGAAACATAAAATAAAGGTAATCCTTCACTGATTTTCACTCACTAGGCAACCACTTCCTAATTCTCAATGCTATACCATTTGCTATACCTCATTCTTTCCAGGTTACTTTTATACACGTTATGTATCAACCCTTTTAATAATACTACCTTTAAATACATTTAAGGGGCCAAAGAATAAATGAGCATTGATGGTTTCCTCAGTATATGAGTGCCAAGAATCACTACTCCTGAGTAAGTTAAGACATGGAAAATCAAAATAAACCTTTAGTGATACATTTAATTTGATTCTACACATATTAAACAAAGTCTGGCCAAAGTGATAAAAATTCAAAGAGAAAACTATACTTCTTTTTCCTTAGAATGTTACAATATAATGTGTGTACGACTGTATATTTTTCTAATGTGATAAACTTGTGATACATGTTCTATCATGAAAGCCATAGCTCTAAGAATTTTCTAATACATACACATTTTCTACATTATCTTTTCCATCATTATATCTGTACCTTTTATACCTCATATACTATTTTTTAATTTTAGAATAGTCATATTTTATATCTCTAATGGAAAGATGAAAATGGGCTATGGGTAATTTGAGAAAGGGCATATTAAGTCCTGCTGGGGGCAGCTGGGACCAGGAAAGCCCTCTAAAGCACATGGATTTCATTGTTCAAGAGTCAGCTGATTTAAATAGAGATGGTTTTCCAGTGTTACATCAGAGAATTCAAACCTCTAGCTACCGGCTCATGCTTTAACTGTTGTTGATGATGACAATTGTTTTAATAGAAACAGCACATCAGATGATGCTATTCAAGTTTTATTTAACTCACATAATGTTTTAAAATATTTAGATTCATCTCATATATTAAAAAAACAGAGTATTTCACTTAAAAAGCTGCATTTTTAGCTTTAAAAAAAAATTTTAAATCATAGCTATGGTAAAACCTAACCCTCATCTCTCCATAGCAACCGTTGGCTGAGACCATCAGTTTCCATTTGCCCACCTGGTGCACACCACTCATTTTACTTGCCTGACTGGGAAGACTGTCAAGTGAGATTTTACCCCTGCTTGAAAAATAGAGTAAGAAGTATCTGCCTCCCTTATGTTACAGAAAGAATGATAGCATCTCATAGGAAGAGGAAAATGTTTCCCAGAAAAAACAACAAAAGCTGAAAATAGTCTTATCCATTCAAACTGTCAAAGAATAGAGTTAATCCACTTGATTTATAATTTCTAAATTTTTATGCTAGGATTTGATCCTAAATAGTTTAATGTAGGTATATATTCCCTTTGACTAGATTTTTATATGTATGTGTATGTGTGTGTGTGTGTGTGCACATATCGGCAGGTTATAAACACATTAGTAGTTTCTGTTACAATCAAGTAAGTTAGGTGTATTCACCAGTGAATTTAGTATGATTGGCCTAAGTTTATACTCACATGTGGAAGTGGGAAGCAAACCCCATAATTTTTATCTACCAGTATAATGTTTCTTAGATGTAAGATGACAGACAAATCTAAATGAGGCAGAAAATTTCCAAAACACTAGGAATTCATTCTATTTGAATCCTCACAATGGTTTGGAGGCCATTGCGTCTAATCTATGGATCACATATCTTTGATCTTTTATGCTTCTATATTTTCTAAATTATCTTTTCCATCATTATATTTGTACCTTTTATACCTCATATGGATAAGGCAATGGCACCCCACTCCAGTACTCTTGCCTGGAAAATCCCATGGATGGAGGAGCCTGGTGGGCTGCAGTCCATGGGGTTGCTAGGAGTCGGACACGACTGAGGGACTTCACTTTCACGTTTCACTTTCATGCATTGGAGAAGGAAATGGCAACCCACTCCAGTGTTCTTGCCTGGAGAATCCCAGGGACGGGGGAGCCTGGTAGGCTGCCATCTATGGGGTCACACAGAGTCAGACACGACTGAAGTGACTTAGCAACAGCAGCAGCAGCATACCTCATATACTATTTTTTAAATTTTAGAATAGTCATATTGTATATCTCTAATGGAAAGATGAAAATGGGCTATGGGTAACTTGAGAAAGGGCATATTAATGCCCTTAGTTTTTCTTCTAAATTTAGTTTAGAAGACTTGGACACATAGTTTTTCTTCTAAACTCCATCCTCCACCATCAAAAGTTATTTACTGTTGTTATTTGTTTTTAGTACACCTTCCTGAAAAAATTACCTTCCAGGAACCATACACTGGACTTCTCACCCTTCTGTTTTCTGCACTAGCTAGCCCAGGTTTAATTACCATAACCAATTGAAGAGTTTATGCCTGAACCCAGAACATGTCTAAACATATTGTTTGCTATAACAAGGCATTAATTCTCAACACGATTATTTTAATTTTTAATTTTCAAACTATGTGTTCTTATTTCTAAAATATATCTAATTTCCCATTTAAAATATGTGAATTATAAAAAGATATATGAACTATCAAGAAACTGCTCATGTTCAAAAAACTCAAAGCCTAGATGACATCTCTTTTTTATAAGATCACATATTTCTTATATTTTTCTATTAAAATAAATTGTCTGCATTAATTTAAATTCAGATTCATAAAACAAATGTTTGCTTCAAAGTTATTTATCTTTACTTCCTTCAGTTCAGTCGCTCAGTTGTGTCTGACTCTTTGTGACTCCATGGACTGCAGCATGCTAGGACTCCGTGTCCACCACCAACTCCCAGAGTTTATTCAAACTCATGTCCGTTGAGTCGGTGATGCCATCCAACCATTTCATCCTCTGTCGTCCCCTTCTCCTCCTGCCCTCAATCTTTCCCAGCGTTAGTCTTTCGCAATGAGTCAGTTCGCATCAGGTGGCCAAAGTATTGGAGTTTCAGCTTCATCGTCAGTCCTTCCAGTGAATATTCAGGACTGATTCCCTTTAGGATGGACTGGTTGGATCTTCTTGGAGTCCAAGGGACTCTCAAGAGTCTTCTCCAACACCACAGTTCAAAAGCATCAATTCTTCAGCTCTCAGTTTTCTTTATAGTCCAACTCTCACATCCATATTTAACTACAGGAAAAACCATAGCCTTGACTAGATGGATCTTGCTTGGCAAAGTAATGACTCTGCTTTTAAATATGCTGTCTAGGTTGGTCATAATTTTTCTTCCAAGGAGTAAGTGTCTTTTAATTTCCTGGCTGCAATTACCATCTGCAGTGATTTTGGAACCCAAAAAATAAAGTCTAAAACTGTTTCCACTGTTTCCTCATCTATTTACCATGAAGTTATAGGACCAGATGCCATGATCTTCGTTTTCTGAATGTTGAGCTTTAAGCCAACCTTTTCACTCTCCTCTTTCAATTTCATCAAGAGGCTCTTTAGTTCTTCTTCACTTTCTGCCATAAGGGTGGTGTCATCTGCATATCTGAGGTTATTGATATTTCTCCCAGAAATCTTGATTCCAGTTTGTGCTTCCTCCAGCCCAGAGTTTCACATGATGTGCTCTGCATATAAGTTAAATAAGCAGGGTGACAATATACAGCCTCGACGTACTCCTTTTCCTATTGGAACCAGTCTGTTGTTCCATGTCCAGTTCTAACTGTTGCTTCCTGACCTGCATACAAATTTCTCAAGAGGCAGATCAGGTGGCCTGGTATTCCCATCTCTTGACGAATTTTCCACAGTTTGTTGTGATCCATACAGTCAAAGGCTTTGGTGTAGTCAATAAAGCAGAAATATATGTTTTTCTGGAACTCTCTTGCTTTTTCCATGATCCAGCGGATGCTGGCAATTTGATCTCTGGTTCCTCTGCCTTTTCTAAAATCAGCTTGACTATCTGTAAGTTCATGGTTCACATATTGTTGAAGCCTGGCTTAGAGAATTTTGAGCATTACTTTACTAGTGTGTGAGATGAGTGCAATCATGTAGTAGTTTGAACATTCTTTGGCATTGCATTTTGGGGGTACTGGAGAGAAAACTGACATTTTCCAGTCCTGTGGCCACTGCTGAGTTTTCCAAATTTGCTGGCATATTGAGGGCAGTACTTTCACAGCATCATCTTTTAGGAGTTGAAATAGCTCAACTGGAATTCCATCACCTCTACTTGCTTTGTTTGTAGTGATGCTTCCTAAGGCCCACTTGACTTCACCTTCCAGGATGTCTGGCTATAGGTGAGTGATCATACCACTGTGAATATCTGGATGGTGAAGATCTTTTCTGTATAGTTGTTCTGTGTATTCTTGCCACTTCTTAATATCTTCTGCTTCCGTTAGGTCCATACCATCTGTCCTTTATTGTGCCCATCTTTGCGTGAAATGTTCCCTTGGTATCTCAAATTTTTTGACAAGATCTCTAGTCTTTCCCTTTCTATTATCTTCCTCTATTTCTATGCACTGATCACTGAGGAAGACTTTCTTATTTCTCCTTGCTATTCTTTGGATCTCTGCATTCAAATGGCTGTATCTTCCTTTTTCTCCTTTGCTTTTTGCTTTTCTTCTTTTCACAGCTATTTGTAAGCCCTCCTCAGGCAATCATTTTGCTTTTTTTGCATATATTTTCCATGGGGATGGTCTTGATCCCTGTCTCCTGTAAAATGTCACGAACCTCAGTCCATAGTTCATCAGGTACTCTGTCTATCAGATCTAGTCCCTTAAACTTATTTCTCACTTCCACTGTATAATTATAAGGGATTTGATTTAGGTCATACCTGAATGGTCTAGTGGTTTTCCCCACTTTCAATTTCAGTCTAAATTTGGCATTAAGGAGTTCATGATCTGAGCCACAGTCAGCTCCTGGTCTTGTTTTTGCTGACAGTATAGAGCTTTCCATCTTTGGTTGCAAAGAATATAATCAATCTGATTTTGGTGTTGACCATCTATGATGTCCATGTGTAGAGTCTTCTCTTGTGTTGTTGGAAGAGGGTGTTTGCTATGACCAGTGCATTCTCTTGGCAAAACTCTATTTGCCTTTGCCCTGCTTCATTATCTACTCCAACACCAAATTTGCCCTCCAGGTATTTCTTGACTTTCTACTTTTTTTGTGTTTCAGTCCCGTACAATGAAAAGGACATTTTTTGGGGGGTGTTAGTTTTAGAAGGTCTTGTAGGTCTTCATAGAACTGTTCAACTTCAGCTTCTTAAGCATACTGGTTGGGGCATAGGCTTGGATTACCATGATATTGAATGGTTTGTCTTGGAGACCAACAGAGTTCATTCTGCATTTTTGAGATTGTATCCAAGTATTGCATTTTGGACTCTTATTTACTATGATGGCTACTGCACTTCTTCTAAGAGATTCTTGCCCACAGTAGTAGATATAATACTTTTCTGAGTTAAATTCACCTATTCCATTCCATTCTAATTTGCTGATTCCTAAAATGTCGATATTCACTCTTGCCATCTCCTGTTTGATCACTTCTAATTTGCCTTGATTCATTGACCTAACATTCCAGGTGTCTATGCAATATTTTTCTTTACAGCATCGGACTTTACCTCCATCACCCATCACATCCACAACTGGGTGTTGGTTTTGCTTTGGCTCCATTTCTTCGTTCTTTCTGGGGTTATTTCTCCACTGATCTCCAGTAGCATATTGGGCATCTACCAACATGGGGAGTTCATCTTTCAGTGTCCTATCTTTTTGCCTTTTCATACTGTTCATTGGGTTCTCAAAGCAAGAATACTGAAGTGGTTTGCCATTCACTTCTCCAATGGATCACATTTTGTCAGAACTTTCCACCATGACCCGTCCATCTTAGGTGGCCCTAAACGGCATGGCTCATAGTTTCATTGAGTTAGACAAGGTGGTGTTTCTCTGATCTTGGACATGGGGTATCTCCTCATGGCTGCTTGCTCCAGTGCCATGCAGCCTATTTTTTAAGTAAATTCATATTTAAATGTTTCAGCAAACAAAATATTTTCAAGAGGATCTATAGTAGAATTTCTTCAAATATGTTCCTTGGAAAATATTTTTGAAAAATAATGTGTGTTTCACATATAGTTTTTGCTCAAAAACTAAACATCTCTGCCAACTATTTTTTATCCTAAATGCAAACTGGTAGAGGAGAAATTGTCATTTTTCTCAATTTTTTAATTCCAATGAAGAGAAATGAAACTTTCATTACATATATAGTATACCCATGTGTGTGTTACTTTGAGTTTCTTTGCTATTCCCTCTAAAGTGTACCTGAACACATGGCTGAATGAACTCTACTCATTTTTACTATTTTCAGATATAAATCAAATGTATTCATTTAGCCTAAACAGTGAGGGGATTCAATATGAAAGAATATTTTATTAAAATAAAATGCCAGACCACCTCTGCAATGCTTTCTATTGCAGTCCAAATCTAGAAATGGACCTAATAATTGAGTGTTCTTTTATGGTGGAATTATCTCCTCACTTTCTGAAATTACAGCATTGTATCACTTGTGTATTAAGCCACAAAAAGCATACATTTGGGTATTGAAATATGATGCATAACGTATATGGTTTCTTAAAAGGTGACATATTAAATATATTTTTGGAAAAAATAAAGAAGTGTACAACCTGGGTTTTCTTATTAGGATTAAGAAGAAATATAACTAATGTATATTTTCTACCTTTATTACACTTTGCAGTTTTTATTTCCTCCATTATTCCATGATCCCAAATAGGTATCTAAACATAAGGAAGGCAGACTGTTTTTACAGCTGCTCTTACAAAGTTATACCTATGCCCTGTAGACCACACAGGGGGAGCACAATTGTTTAACTGTTAAAGCAATACCAAAGACAGTTCAGTCAAGGTTATTGAATTGCCTTGCTCAACAATCATCTCTGCATGCATATACTTGTCAGCATAAGAATAGAAATAGAAGTGGAGAAAGTGGAAGCAGATTTTATTTTCTTGGGCTCCAAAACCACTGCGGATGGTGACTGCAGTCATGACATTAAAGGACACTTCCTCCTTGGAAGAAAAGCTATGACAAACCTAGAGAATGTTTTAAAAAGCAAAGTCACAGCCACGATTTTTTCAGTAGTCATGTACAGATGTGAGAGTTGGACCGTAAAGAAGGTTAAGCACTGAAGAATTGATGCTTTTGAACTGCGGTGCTAGAGAAGACTCTTGAGACACCCTTGGACAGCAAGGAGATCAAACTAGTCAATTCTAAAGGCAATCAACCATGATAATTCAGTGGGAGGACTGACGCTGAAGCTAAAGCGCCAATACTTTGGCTGCCTGATATGAAGAACTGACTCATTGGAAAAGAACCTGATGCTGGGAAAGATTGAAGGCAAAAGCAGAAGAGGGCAACATAGGATGGGTAGTTAGATAGCATCACTGACCCAACTGACATAAATTTGAGCAAATACTAGATGATAGTGAAGGACAGGGAAGCTTTGCGTGCTGCAATCCATGGGGTCATAAAGAGTTGGACATGACTTGGCAACTGAAAAACAACAACAAAAACAGATCAGTAAGGAGATTAATTTTGGAGAACTGTGTTTTAGAATAACATGGAAGAGAAGAACAGTATTGGTAGCATGATAAAATTGTCCATGTCCATGTCCATGTCCCATGTCTGGAAAATACATGTGCATTATGGTGTCCTCTGTGCCTAAGCACATGTTCATGGCATCTCAAACACATGCTTAAGGGTGAGACAGAAGTAAGCACAAGAAGCCATAGGGTTTCATACAAGATTGTATTCTGCTTGTGAAAGTAATTTCTAAGTACATTCAAGTGAGCTAGACCATTTCCTTGTTTATCATTCAACTCAGATTAACACATCTATCAAATAAATACATACACCCCCTCATAGACAAAATTTGTCATCTGTCAATAGAACAATATGAAATAGATGAAAAGTACAACAAAAATACTGAATTTAATACTGTAATACATAGTCATAAAGAAAGTTGAGCACTGAAGAATTGATGCTTTTTAATTGTGGTGTTGGAGAAGACTCTTGAGAGTCCTTTGGACTGCCAGGAGATCAAACAAGTCAATTCTAAAGGAAATCAACCCTGAAAATTCTTTGGAAGAACCGATGCTGAAGCAGAAGCTCCAATACTTTGACCACCTGATGCGAAGAACTGACTTCTTAGAAAAGATCCTGATGCTGAGAAAGATTGAAGGCAGGAGGAGAAGGGGAAAACAGAGGATAAGATGGTTGAATGGCATCACTGACTCAATAGACATGAGTTTGAGCAAGCTCCAAGTGTTGGTGATGGACAGGGAAGCCTGGCATGCTGCAGTCCATACGGTTGCAAAGAGTCGGACACAACTGGGTGACTGAACTTAACTGAAAACACTGAATACCACTAAAGTCAACCTCTATTCCTGCAATCAACTGAATCCCCAACTTGTATGCAGCCTTAGAATCTCCTATCCTTCTATCTTCAAGAAAAGGACAGAGAAGTTCCCAAGCATTTAAAAGTGCACTGTAGCATATTCTACTTTTCTTTAAAGTTTTTAAGTTAAGAACACAAAGATGTGAATTCTACATATCAGTGTTGTTTGCCTCCTTGAAGATTACTTAGCATATAGCTTTTGAAAAGAAAGTGATCAGTTGTTTAGTAGCTATGAAATATCAAAACATTAAAATTAACATTGATTTCTTTTTTTAATTTTATTTTTTATTTTTTTAACTTTACAATATTGCATTTGTTTTGCCATATATCAAAATGAATCTGCCACAGGTATACATGTGTTCTCCATCATGAACCCTCCTCCCTCCTCCCTCCCCATATCATCCCTCTGGGTTGTCCCAGTGCACCAGCCCCAAGCATCCAGTATCATGCATCGAACCTGGACTGGTGACTCGTTTCATATATGATATTATACATATTTCAATGTCATTCTCCCAAGTCATCCCACCCTCTCCCTCTCCCACAGAGTCCAAAAGACTGTTCTATACATCAGTGTCTTTTTTGCTGTCTCGTATACAGGGTTATTGTTACCATCTTTCTAAATTCCATATATATGTGTTAGTATACTGTATTGGTGTTTTTCTTTCTGGCTTACTTCACTCTGTATAATAGGCTCCAGTTTCATCCATCTCATTAGAACTGATTCAAATGTATTCTTTTTAATGGCTGAGTAATACTCCATTGTGTATATGTACCACCGCTTTCTTATCCATTCATCTGCTGATGGACATCTAAGTTGCTTCCATGTCCTGGCTATTATAAACAGTGCTGGGATGAACATTGGGGTATATGTGTCTCTTTCAATTCTGGTTTCTTTGGTGTGTATGCCCAGCAGTGGGGTTGCTGGATCATAAGGCAGTTCTATTTCCAGTTTTTTAAGGAATCTCCACACTGTTCTCCATAGTAGCTGTACTAGTTTGCATTCCCACCAACAGTGTAAGAGGGTTCCCTTTTCTCCACATCCTTTCTAGCATTTATTGCTTGTAGACTTTTGGATCGCAGCCATTCTGACTGGCGTGAAATGGTACTTCATAGTGGTTTTGATTTGCCTTTCTCTGATAATGAGTGATGTTGAGCATCTTTTCATGTGTTTGTTAGACATCTGTATATCTTCTTTGGAGAAATGTCTATTTAGCTCTTTGGCCCATTTTTTGATTGGGTCATTTATTTTTCTGGAATTGAGCTGTAGGAGTTGCTTGTATATTTTTGAGATTAGTTGTTTGTCAGTTGCTTCATTTGCTATTATTTTCTCCCATTCTGAAGGCTGTCTTTTCACCTTGCTTATAGTTTCCTTTGATGTGCAGAAGCTTTTAAGTTTAATTAGGTCCCATTTGTTTATTTTTGTTTTTATTTCCAATATTCTGGGAGGTGGGTCATTGAGGATCCTGCTGTGAAGTATGTCGGAGAGTGTTTTGCCTATGTTCTCCTCTAGGAGTTTTATAGTTTCTGGTCTTACGTTTGATTTCTATATCACTATTTTCTTGAATCTCCAGACCAGTTCACAGGTTTATTTAATTCCACAGGGATATGTGACCAAATCACTAAAAAGAAACATATTAGTTTAAATATTAATGCCAGACAGTTTCCAATAATCCCTAAATGAATGTACAGCTAGACTTAGTGGCATTTTTATTAGGTGGCACATAAAACGTCCTAGATTCTAGCCAATTTAACAATCTAAATCTTTGCAAATCAACTTCCTTGTATGGATCTCTCTCTCTTCCCACCTGCAGTTGTTTTTATCTATGTAATTTAAGATGGCTGATGATGGTGCTTCCTTTTAATAAAAGTAACTGTTATATTTTGCATTTTTATCCTTATTTTAAGTCTTTAAAATGTGCAAACACATTTAATTTAAAGTCTACACTATGAAATGTATTTAAAATGAATTTAAATGAATTTAAAATAATTTAAAGATGAAAAACTGATTCAAGGAAGATAGGGTTTTTTCCTAAAAGTTATATAACTGGCAAAGTGGCAGGGCCAGAATTTGAACCCAAGGAGATTGGCCTCTGAGTTTATCCTCATGAATACAATGTTAATCTGCCTCTCTGCTTAGTGTCCACTCTTCCTCTTAAAACCCTAACAAAAGATAACACCAACTGTGGTCTACAAAGAAAGACCATTTGATCCAACTATATTTATCCTGAACATCAAAAGGATTCTGAATGTGCATAGAGTTTTATAAAGAAATGAAATGCTCTGGCTTATGTCTCAAAATGAATATAAAAGATTAGAATAACCAAAGGCTGGGATCAAAATACTAAGTTTCTAAATATTTGACTATAGAGGACTTGCTCAAAACAGTATAAGCAAAACCAAAAAATCACAAATGTTAAAAAAAAAAAAAGGAAAATTAATAGGTAAAAATATAAGCATTCTCCTGAAACAGATTTATATGACACTAATAATTTTCATCCCTCAAAACTCTATAGCCATATTATTTAGAATGACACATATGGGGAGCATTTTTCTTCATGGTTTTTTTAACTTCCTGCACAAATGAACCGTGAATTGAGACTCATAGTTCCATAAAGTGGGAAATGAAGACAAGCTTTCTTACAAAAATTAAAAAAAAAAAAAAAGAAGAAGATTAAGGTCTGATAGCTATTTGGTCATATATATTAAATCTTTTGTAATTAGTTATATTTAAACAAAAATACCTCTTGAAAATCTACTCCCATGTAGTTTAAGAATATATTTTTAAAAAGTGGGAAAAATAAGTAGCAGAACTGCAGCCACAATCATGATCCATTTCAATTTGAATTATTTCAAAATCTGTTTGGATTCTCCTACTTCAGGGATACAAAGTATTTTCCCAGAGTCAACTTTTATCAGTATTTATCTGTAACTTTATCTCTATCACCTCCTTTTACTCTTTTATCTTCATCTAATATCATTAAATTCATTCCAACAAAAAATTAACTTTATACAGACTTCTACATTTATAGTTGAAAACATCAGAATATTATTTGGTCTGAAGAAAGCATCTGCATGTTGGAATTTTTCACTTTTCACTTGGATGCTTACTGTCATGTAGACAGCTGTTTTCTAGAGATATGACAATATTTTAATTTTAAACATTTTATTTATTTGGCCAATTCTTCAACTTCTAAGAGATCCCTTTTTAAGCACATTTGTTCCCTCTTTGGCTAAATTAAAAAATGTTGTATTTCCACTAAACCAAAGTAGATTTTAATTGCAAAGATTTTTTTTTTTTTTTAAATTTTGGATACATCAAGGTTTCCTTGTGGGAGTCATGCAAGTCAAAGTGTACAGAGTTAACACCTTCTTTTAGGTAGTTGAGGTTTATTGAGATGAAATTTACCTATAGAGAAAAGCAAAGATAGTAAATGTATATTTTGATGAATTTTGACTATATATAGTATTCTCCCATTTGTGGAAAAACATGTTCTTAAAAAACGTATGCTTTTAAAAATGGAAAAAATGAATGGAAAAATTATTCAACTCTTCATACCATACACAGACTAAAAATCAACTATATAAATGCACATAAATGAAATATATATATTATTGACCTATTTGTCTACTTTTCTGCAAAAAGCATATGTGCTTCATTACTTGTAAATTTAGAGTGACTTTTGAAATCATGTAATATAATTATTCCAATGCTGTTCTTATATTTTATGATTATTTGGACTATTACATGTGTGGTGCATTGACACATCATTTTAGAATATAAGTAATTATATTTATATATATTTATATTGTATTTAATATATATGACCAGGTAGCAATGGCAATCCACTCCAGTACTCTTGCCTGGAAAATCCCATGGACGGAGGAGCCTGGTAGGCTGCAGTCCCTGGGGTCGCTAACTTTCACTTTTCATTTTCATGGAAATGGCAACCCATTCCAGTATTCTCACCTGGAGAATCCCAGGACAGAGGAGCCTGGTGGGCTGCCGTCTATGGGGTCACACAGAGTCGGACACGACTGAAGCGACTTAGCAGCAGCAGCAGCTAATATTGAAAAGTCTGTTAGAATTTTCATTGTGATGACTTTGAATCTCTACATCAATTTGTGGACAGTTAATACTACTAAAGAATTTTCCAATCCATGACTTCATATTCCCTTAAGCTATCTTTGATTTATCTTGCATATTTTTTCAGTGTATAGTTTTACATGTATTTGCAAAATCTTATCTAAATATTCCATGTATTGTGGACTTTAAAGTAGTATTTTAAAGCTTTATATTTCTTTTTTTTTTTTTTTTTTTTTAAGCTGGTGGAGAGATCGCCCCACTGTCCTCATCTATTGTTTTCAAGAGGGGATATCTCACCTCCAGGCCTACAGGCTTTTTCTGATAGCTATTGATGAAGAAAGTGCCACATGTTGGCATAGGGTTTTTGTTCAGGGCTTGTGATTATAATTGTTATTAAAAATAAGTGTCTCTGAGGCATATGGCAGCTTCCCTTCACTTGTGATCAAACTGCAAACGGTGTGAGGCAACTGGGCTGCAGATGAATGAGGGGCTGGAATTTAGTTAGTATTCTATAGGAACTGGTTTCAACCTCAGAGGCCTTTGATGAACTATCATTTGGATTCTAGAATACCTATTCTTTCTTCCAAAACATTTTATGCAGGAAACAGCATTCTCCTGCCTCTAGTACCTAGAAAAGGATGGGACATTGTGTAGGTTTCTTGCACAGGTTTTTATAGCTGGAGATGAAAGCTTATAGCAATACTAACCTTTTAGTTATTTAGTTACAAGCTTGTCATTCACATAGGACTTCTGATTATTACTTTGAGTTTTATAGTTCAATTAGGCTTTCAGGGTATAAAGATTATAGCTGACTGGCAGCTCCTAGTCATTACCCTGTTTTGCTAGGCTTCTATCCATTTTAGAAAATCCATTTCACTCCTGTGAACAGAAATGACCCTGCTTAAAAGGAGCAGCCCCAAGATCCAAGTGAGACGTGTGCGTGGAGCTGACATTTTGTCCCTTTCACAACTTGTAGATGGTCTCTTTGATGAGATGCCCAGTTTGAAGGTGATCCTGTGGGGATGGCATCATATCTCTGGATGTGTAGATTGCCTTGTAGATCAAACAGCTGCTTTTTCAGCTGATTTTGCATTGGATGGAATCACATCTGTCAGGAATTATTTCAAATTCTGTAGATCCAGTGGTGAGTAAGTTACACCGGGTCCTTCTTTCTTGGAGCTCACACTTGTCTTTGATAGGAGGCTGCCCTGAGAGGATGCCTGATAGGGTCACGTCTCCTTTCTCTAATACTTTATTGGCACTAATCAGGGATAGCTAGCTTTATATGCATAATCTGTAGATCTCTAATTTTATCAAGTATTTTGTGTTTAGTCCTACAAGGTACTTTTACATTGTTTTTCCAATTGTGTCTAATCTGTTTAGTCCAACAGGGCCACCGAGACATCTGTTTTTCCAACTTCTTTATTAAAAACTTATTTTATTTTTTCTATAAGCTCTAATTCTTACCCAAGTTTATTTCATTTCTTTCATAGTCTTCCATCTCTTTTTAGTATTTAGACAAATACTCTTATTCCTGTAATCATACTAAACATAATTTTTTAGGCTAAACATTTGATACTTCTAATGTTTGCAGTCTTCCTGGGTCTATATCATTGTGGTACATATACACAATGGAGTATTACTCAGCCATTAAAAAGAATACATTTGAATCAGTTCTAATGAGGTGGATGAAACTGGAGCCTATTGTACAGAGTGAAGTAAGCCAGAAGGAAAAACATAAATACAGTATACTAACGCATATATATGGAATTTAGAAAGATGGTAACGATAACCCTGTATACGAGACAGCAAAAGAGACACTGATGTATAGAACAGTCTTATGGACTCTGTGGGAGAGGGAGAGGGTGGGAAGATTTGGGAGAATGGCATTTAAATTTTCTTTTTATCAAAAAAAAAAAAAAAAAAAAGAATTTCCACAAATTATACTTCAAAAAATATGTGCTCATAATTTAAAGCTTTATATTTCTATCTGCTTTTTTCTATGATATACAAGTGATTTATAAACATGACTTTTATTTATTTACCTTTTATCCTATAAACCTCCAAAAATTACTTAAGTATTTTAATATTTTGTGGGGATGAGAGTTACTTAAAATTTTCTTATGTAATAACGTGTGCACTGGATATAAGGAAGCTACTGATTTTTCTTGTTAGTCTTTATGAATTTATTTTATCCCTTACTTTATTGACCTTTATATAACATTGAGCATGTTTAACAGAATGGCAAGAACAGACATTCTTCAGAGGAAGCACTCAAAATTTCACCCTTATGATAATGTTGCTAGTGGTTTTTCATGGATATACTTTACACATTGAGAACATTACCTCTATTTCCAACTTGCTGAGAGCATTGTATCAGGAGTATATGTTGAAAAGCTACAATAATCAAAATAGCATGGTACTGGGACAAAGCAGAAATAGGGATCAATGGAATATGATAGAAAGTCTGGAGAAAACCCCAAATATATATGGCCACCTAATCTGTAACAAAAGAGGCAAGAATATATAACAAAGACAGCCTCTTCAATAAAAGATGCTGGGAAAACTGGATAGATTCATATAAAAGAATAAAATTAGAACACTCCCTAATGCCATTCACAAAAACAAACTCAAAGTGGATTAAAGACCTAAATGTAAGGCCACATGCTGTAAGTCTCTGAGAGGAAAACATAGGCAGAACACTCTCTGATATAAATTGTTGCAATATCTTTATAGATCCACCTCCTAGAGCAATGAAAATAAAAATAAATAAACAAATGGGGTCTAATTAAACTTAAAAGCCTTTGCACAGCAAAAGAAAACATAAACAAAATGAAAAGACAATCCAGAAAACGGGAGAAAATATTTGCAAATGAAGCCACTAACAATGGATATGGATTAATCTCCAAAGCATACAAACAGATCATGCAGCTCGATACAAAAAACAAATAGATATTTTCCCCAAAAAGATATTTGCTGTTGTTCAATCACTAAGTCATGTCTGACTCTTTGTTATCCCATGGACTGCAGCATGCCAGGCTTCCCTGTCCTTCATCTTCTCCCAGAGCTTGCTCAAACTCATGTCCTTTTTGTCAGTGATGCCATCCAACCATCTCACCCTCTGTCATCCCCTTATTGTCCTGCCCTCAATCTTTCCCAGCATCAGGGTCTTTCCAATGAATACTTAGGGTTGATTTCCTTTCAGATTGACTGGTATGATCTCTTTGATGTTCAAAAAGCACATGGAAAGATGTTCAACATTGCGAATTATTAGAGACATGTGACTCAACACAACATGAAGTATCACCTCACAACGGTCAGAATGGCCATCATCAAAATATCTACAAACAATA
Source organism: Bos indicus (assembly GCF_029378745.1). Taxonomy (NCBI): domain Eukaryota; kingdom Metazoa; phylum Chordata; class Mammalia; order Artiodactyla; family Bovidae; genus Bos; species Bos indicus. The sequence goes on along the minus strand of NC_091776.1, from coordinate 31,411,916 downwards.
AATGCTGGAATGGGTGTGGAGAAAAGTGAACCCTCCTACACTGTTGGTGGGAATGTAAATTGGTACAGCCCTTATGGAAAACAGTATGGAGGTTCCTTTAAAAAATAATAATAAATAAATAAAAATAGAGCTACATTTTGTTGTCAGACACTAAGTTGTGTCTGACTCTTTAGTGACCCCATGAACTTAAGCTGGCCAGGCTCCTCTCACCATACGACCCTTCAATCCCACTCCTGGGCATATAACTAGAGAAAACTATAATTCAAAGAGATACATGCACCCCAGTGTTCATTGCAGCACTATTTACAATAGTCAGGACATAGAATGAACAAAAATATCCATTGACAGAGAAATGGATTGTAAAGTAAAGAAAACGAAACAATGTCATTTGCAGTAACATGAATGGACCTAGATACTGTCATACTGAGTAAAGTAAAACACAGAAATAAATATTATGTATACCTCTTATAGGTGGAATATTAAAAAAATGGTACAAATGAACTTATTTACAAAGCAGAAATAAAGTCACAGATAAAGAAAACAAACTTATGGTTACCAGGATGGGAAAGGGCTGAGGAATAAATTGGGAGATTGAAATTGATATATACACAGTACTGTCTACAAAACAGATAACTAATAAGGACCTACTGTATACCACAGGGAATTTTCTCAATACTCTGTGATGACTTATGTGGGAAAGGAATACAAAAAGATGGATATACGTATAAACAATTTACTTTGTTGTACATCAGAAACTAACACAACATTGTAAACCAACTATATATCAACACATTTTTTTTTTCTTCGAGGGCCCATGGACTGCAGCCTACCAGGCTTCTCCATCCAAGGGGGTTTCCAGGCAAGATTACTGGAGTAGGTTGCCATTGCCTTCTCTAATATCAACAAATTTTAAAAAAATAAAGTGTATGTTGAATGCTGTCAAATGTCCGCATCCATTGAGAGGATTTTTTTTCTCACTTAGGTATTATGCTGATTTATTTATGAATGGAAAACAAGCCATGTATTCCTGAGATAAACTCAAATTTGTTATGATGAAAATTATAAAAATTTATTAAGGATTAGTGCTTTTATACTTAAGGATATTGACTTGTGATTTTTATGACATCACAGATATTCATGTTTATTTTATCTCTCAGTTGTATAACATATATGAGATACATGTATGTGGTTATGTTTGTGTATTTTGTGTTTTTTCTTTTATTGGCTAGATTGTCAGTTTTAACAAATCATTCATCTAATTCTAATGGTGGAACTAAAACAAATTATTTACTTAAAATTTGGATTGGTGTTTAACAGTCACAGAGTCAGAGTCCAGTGAATATAAATGTCAGTTATAAGACTCACTCGTGAATTTGTAGGACAGACAGGGGAAGACAATGGTTGAAATCTGGACAAAGAAGGCAGTTCATGTTCTTTGTGAATCTTGACAATAGTAGAGAAGAAAGAAAGTGTGAGTGAATTAAGTCACAACAGCATGTGGGTCCCCAAATATTTCACATCAACCCTTATCACTTACTGTCAAGGAAGAAACAGTTACGTGCTTGCAGGTCCCAATAGACGCATCAGGAGTGGCCTGAATCCAGATCTGCTGATATGATACTTTCTGCTGCTCTGGAAAGATGCTGTAACCTCCCCTGGCTTTTTTTCAGAAGGAAAATTAATTTGGGGATGTGAAACTAGGGCCCAAGGACATTAACCAAGAATTCAGGTCCCATTTACAATGGTACCAGGCTGAAAAGATCTGAGATTCTCCAGGCAAAATATGACTCACCAATCTTTTATAAACACATATATAAAACCTATCAAACATTCACATTTCAATGGTACTAAAAATTCAACCAGTCCATCCTAAAAGAAATCAGTCCTGAATATTCATTGGAAGGACTGATGCTGAAGCTGCAACTCCAATACTTTGGCCACCTGATGCGAAGAACTGACTCACTATAAAAGACCCTGAGGCTGGGAAAGATTTAAGGCAGGAGGAGAAGGGGACGACAGAGGATGAGATGGTGGGATGGCATCACCAACGCTATGCGCATGAGTTTGAGTAAGCTCTGGGAGTTGGCGATGGACAGGGAAGCCTGGCGAGCTGCAGTCCATGGCGTCGCAAAGAGTTGGACGTGACTGAGTGACTGAACTGACTGAAAATTCAAACTGCATTAACTTGTACCTGCCAGCAGCAGCAGCCAGCTTTATGTCTATGTTGTGTGGATTTTACTCTCGTGGACACTTTAGTGAACAATGAAAGAAAGTTTCACATTAAGATGGACTTTATTGTTCCTATCATTTGGTTATTTACCTAGGTCCCTGATAAGGAATTAAGACTATCCAAGGCACAGCACACAAGCATATAGGTTTTCTATTACTTGCATTTGAATGAATCTTGACAAATTTACTCTGTTAACACAACTATCTGCCTTAGTACAAGTTCACTTGTAATGAGGAGGCAACATTGTTACTCTGCTTCTATAAAGCCACAGTCTTTTGCAGCAGAGGGTTCAGGGTGAGTGTGCCAGGTGAATATAACTTGCATGAAACTCTTGCAATAAGAGACCCATTCTGCTCAACACCTCACCTCAGCTTCTGCTAAGGAACTTTTACTCTAAAGAGGAAAACACACCTTCCCTGTTTGACAATATTCAATAGGTAATTATTTGTAACTATTTTAAAATTTATATTACAAAAAGAGCAACTTTTTTCTCCTGTACCCTTCACCCCTACATAAATACTTTTCTTGACCTTCATTTGAACGGGTAAAATAAGAATTTCATAAATATTCTCAAAGCACAGAACCTCATTAATTTCTTTTTGTATCTCATTTTGGCCTTAAGCTGCTATTTTTGCACCTGTTAGAATATCTTCCACATGTATTAGTATATTTGACATTTTGAAGATAGCTGCTGTCAATAAAAGTTATAGATACTTATTTTAAGTAGTGTGACTGGAAATCATCCAACAGATCTTGGAGGAAGCCAGGTCAGAATGAAAGCAAAAGCATCCAAAAAATAATCCTTTACCATATGGCGTGAGAGGCCTAAGAAACAGCTTAGTATGGTTTTTAGCTATTGTACTTAATGAATTAAAGTCAGTCTATACAAGTAGTAGTTATAATGGAATGAACTGATTTTAAACAATGTATTTAAATAATATTTTAATTCATTTCTCTCTGTCATAGATAATACTTATATGATTAGCCATAATTCATTGAATACTGTCATCTGTATGCTTTTATTCCTTTCAGTTTTTTATTTTCTTTGAAATGTACATGCTCCTATTTTCAAAATTAAAAAAGGACCCAAACTCTCTCAACCAAAAGCTAATCTTCTCATCTCTATAACTGAGTTGGTATACACACACACAATCACACACACACACACACACACTTATTCTTCATCTGCAAATTAGATCACAACACTATTTTTTTTTCATTATTAGCCACATTTTACACTCTTTTTCATATATGCTTCACTTTCCATAATTATGGTAGCACACAAAAAAATTGCCATCTTCGCCATTTTATTGTAGTTTCTTATTAAGTATATTTACACATTGTTGTGTAACCAATCTCTAGAACTTGTTCATCTTGCAAAACTAAAACTCTACACCCATTAAACAATGACTTCGCATTATCCCTCCCTGCAGCCCCTTGCAACCACAATTCAACTTTCTGTTCCTATGAATTTTTGACTACTTCAGACACCTGATGTAAGTGGGATAAAACAGTATTTGCTTTTTTGAGGCTGCCTGTTTCACTTACCATGTTTTTGAAGTTCATCCATGGTGTATTATGTGCCACAATTTTCCCTTTTTAAGGATGAAAAATATTTCATTCTGTTTATATATTATGTTTTATTTATCCATTTTTCCTTTGATGGATACGGTTTGCTTTGAAATTTTGGCTATTGTAAATACTACTGCTATGGACATGCATGTACAAATCTCTCTTCAATATCCTGCTCAGGTGTTTTGGGTATATACCCAAATATTGCTAGATCATATGGCGATTGTATTTTTAATTTTTTCAGAAACTGCCATTTGTTTTTCATAGTGACTACACAATTTTACATTCTACCAACAGTATACAAGGGTTCCTTCCAATTTTTCCATATCCTCACAGCTGTTGTTTTTTTTTTTTTTATGGTAGCCATCCTGATGCATGTAAGGTTCTACTTCACTTTTAATAGATATATATTTCTTAAATGATTATATCATGACTTAAACAGTTCCACCTTTGATGAACACTATAATTATTGTTGTGTTCAATGAACACTGAGATAATAATTTTGTGTGTGTGTGTATATATATCTTTGTGTATTGACACAATTTTGAATACATTTTAATCAGTGGAATATCTGAACATAAAATCATTCTCATTTAGACAAAGTAAAAATGAAGTTTTTTATAACTATCTTTATTTATCTTTTGGGAGTATATACAGAAAGAGCAAAATATTTTCTTGTGTCTCCTTATCTCCTATTGTTGCTGTTTAGTAGCTTAGTTGTGTGCAACTCTTGAGATCCCACACTCCTCTGTCTCTACACACACACTTTAGCCAAAATGCCCTCTAAAAGTGCTCAAAGCATTTATACTGTCAACAAGAGCACAGAAGGGAGACTCTCTTCCTTATTGGTTTTCAGTCCTGAGTATGACCACCTTCTCATCTCTGTTGGTGTGGTGGAGGAATACATCATCTTCATTTCCTTATTTTTACTGTGGCTTGAGAGTAATCATTTTGTGTATTTACTAACCACTTGTTTCTTCTTCCATGAACTACTCACATTTTTTAGCCCATTTTTTATTGAAACTATCTTTTTTTACTGATTCACAGAAAATCCTTGTAAATTAAAGAAACAAGTTCAATTCTCACCATATTAGTCTCAAGTAAATTTTTGTATTTGGGTAAGGTTTGCCAGTGTCATTTTGATTTTTATCAAAAGATCAGCTTTTGGTTTTTGTTGACTGTATTCCCTTCATATTTTCAGCTTGAATGATTTGTACTTTAGTTTTTGTTATTTTCTTTCTCAGCTTGCTTTAGGCTTACATTGTTCTTCTAGGTACTAAAGTGAATCTCTGGCCAGTGATCTTAGATCCTTCTCATTTTCATACATTTCATTCAAATGTATAAATTTCCCTCTAAACACTTTTTTCTGAATCTTTCAAGTTCTGATGTTATCTTTTTATTCTCTTCCTTAGCTTTTCTACTTCATCTGGACAGAAGATTTGGGCCAAACTTCTCAATTTACTAGGAGAATGACCAGATTTATTTTCAAACTGAAGTTTAAAACAACTACACAAAAAATGTCCTAATGATTAGATAATTAGAGTTCAAATAGAAATGTCACCATGTCTACCTCACCCTCCACTATACCTCACTTCAGTTCAGTTGCTCAGTCGTGTCCAACTCTTTGCAACCCCATGGACTGCAGCATGCCAGGCTTCCCTGTCCATCACCAACTCCTGGAGCTTACTCAAACTCATGTCCATCAAGTCAGTGATGTCATTCAACCATCTCATCCTCTGTCATTCCCTTCTCCTTCCACCTTCAATCTTTCCCAGCATCAGGGTCCTTTCAAATGAATGAGTCAGTTCTTTGCATCATGTGGCCAAAATATTGGAGTTTCAACTTCAGCATCAGTCCTTCCAATGAATATTCAGAACTGATTTCCTTAAAGTGACTGACATACAACAAATGTTGTTGATTGAGAAACAAAAAATAAATATTACTAATAAATGATTGCTGCTGCTGCTGCTGCTAAGTTCCGTCAGTCGTGTCCGACTCTGTGCGATCCCAAAGACGGCAGCCCACCAGGCTCCCCCATCCCTGGGATTCTCCAGGCAAGAACACTGGAGTGGGTTGCCATTGCCTTCTCCAATGCATGAAAGTGAAATGTAAAAGTGAAGTCGCTCAGTTGTCTCTGACTCTTCGCGACCCCATGGACTGCAGCCTACCAGGCTCCTCTGTCCCTGGGATTTTCCAGGCAAGAGTACTGGAATGGGTTGCCATTGCTTTCTAATTTCTAAACTGCTCTTTCTAGAAAATCAGTTACAATGCTGACTAATCTCTAAAAATCTTTATACATTCAATGAAATATTACTTTAGAATAAGTTTTTCCAAGTTAATTATTTTATAGAACTTCATAAATCACCTTAAGAAAGTGGGGATTAGTGGATTCGTGTTCAAATATTCTGTCTCCACCTTATACACTTCTAAATTAGCTTCATACCACTTATCCAACTTAGAGTTTATTCAAAAAGTGAAATATTTTTTTAGAAAAAAAGTCAGAAATATTCAGTCAGCATAGTGCACATTTGCAGAAAATCCCCTGAAATACACTAGATTAATCAAGGAAACTACATTAAAAAGGGTCACGCTCCCTGGGGGAGTGGATGCATCCATCTAGCACTTCTGAGAAGTGGTGTGTTACTATAACAATAAAAGATGTACCAAATTGAAGTACTGTACCTACAGTTAACAGACTGTTTCACTCCTAGACATCTGTGTATATTATGTTGAATTTAATTAGAGCTCTTTTTGTAAATTCTTCAGAGAATCTTTATAAGAAAGGTGTGTGGTTAGAGACAAGGCAGGTGTTTGGAGAAATGAGGATTAACCTTCTAAAGGTCTATGTTTTGAATGTGTTATAGACATGGTGTTAAGTGTGAAGGAGCGGTCACAGGATTTTAAAGGCCTTATGATTGATGTGTACTCAGCTTCTAGAAGAATAATGTCCAGGATGAAGATTTCATACAAGACCCAAATTGATAATTTAGAAATATTTTAAATTTTGATTATATAATTACCCTATTAAGAGATAATTTTATGAGTTTCACACATACACACATACACACATAAAACTTAGCCATAAGTAGCATAAGTTTTATCATCATGCTAGCTAGCTCATTAGCTAGCTCATTCTAAAGTTGCAGATTAGGCCAAAACCTGTAAGGTTCTCTCAGGAAACCCCCAAAATTTTATCTGCACTGATTCCTGTCTTAAAGGCAACATATATGGTAAAAACTTTCCCAAAATGCTTCCACACCTGATTCTAAGCTCCTACCTTATCCCACAGGCAGCTAACTGACTGAAATATAGGAGAACAAAACAATTTCAAAAATTTGAATTATACTATTTAAATAAATATAAGTTAAATAAAACTCATATTAAGATGTTCAGGAATTAATGGGACTCAAGACTTGTCTTTAATTTGTTAACAAGTTTGGACAGAATTTTCCCAATTGAAATATAAGTGGCAAAAAGAAAACTAATACAAAGCAAGACAAAAATTGTTCAGCAAGAAAATTAGGAAGAAGTATGATATTTTGATAATTTTTAGAACATCTTCTGGCAAAAAATAATATTTGTTCTAGAGAATGCAGTTTGACTCACATGTTATTTTTCATGTCAAATAAGAAACATCTTAATGAGACACCAAAATAAGATTTAATGGAACTGTCAGAGCAAGTAAATGAATTCAAATGAGGAAAAACACAATCACACAATCAAAACCTAATAAGAACATTTGATCATCTATAGAATTCAGGCTTTAGAGAAAAACATAAATTGCTATAGAAGCAGAAGAATAAAGGTGAAAAGTCAGAACAGTTGGTGTGATGGTTACTTTTATGCGTCAACTTAGGCTATAATACCCAGTTGTGTGTATAAAACACTAATCTAGGTGCTGCTGTGAAAGCGTTTTATAGATGTGGTTAATTAATAACTATAATTATTTGACTTTAAGTAAAGGAGAGTGTCCTGCTTCTTGATGTGGTGAGCCTCATCCACTCACTTGAAGTCTTAAGAGAAAACGGAGGTGTCTCTGAAGAAAAATTCTGCCTCAACATTTAAGCATCAAGAAACACACAAACAATAAATGCTGGAAAGGGTGTGGAGAACAGGGAATCCTCCTACATGTTTGGTGGAAATGTAAATTTGTACAACCATTGTAGAGAAGAGTATTTTGCTAAGTCGCTTCAGTTGTGTCCGACTCTGTGTGACCCCATAGACGGCAGCCCACCGGGATACCCCGTCCCTGGGACTCTCCAGGCAAGAACACTGGAGTGGGTTGTCATTTCCTTCTCCAATGCATGAAAGCAAAAAGTGAAAGGGAAGTCGCTCAGTCGTGTCCAACTCTTAGCGACCCCATGGACTGCAGCCTACCAGGCTCCTCTGTCCATGGGATTTTCCAGGCAAGAGTACTGGAGTGGGGTGCCATTGCCTTCTCCAAGAGAAGAGTATAGAGATTCCTTTAAAAATTCAAAAGTAGAAGTACATATTGTCCAGCAATTCCATTCCTGGGCATTTATCCAGAGAAAAACCACAATTTGAAAAGATAGATGTACACCAATGTTCACTACCAAACTATTTACAATGGCCAAGACATGGAAGCAACCAAAATGTCCATCAACAGATGAATGGATAAAGAAGCAGTGGTATGCATATATAACTGAATATTACTCAGCCAGAAAAAAAAAAGAAATATTGTCATTTGTAGCAACATGGATGGATCTAGAGATTATCATAATAAGAGAAGTCAGAGAGCTCCAAATATTCTATGACATCATTTATATGTAGTATATAAAATATGCTACAAATGAACTTTTCAATGAAACAGAAAAAAGATCACAGAACAAGTGATCACAGAAGTAGAACAGAACAAGTCTGTTCTCTATGGGGAACAGAGGAAGGATAAATTAGGAGATTGGGATTAACATATACATACTATATATAAAAAGGATAATAAAAAAGGACACACTGTATAGCATAGGGGACACTACTCAATATTCTATAATAACCTGTATGGGAAAATAATCTGAACAATAATGGATGTATGAATATGTGTAACTGAATCACTTTGAAGTACACCTGTATCTAACACAACATTATAAATCAACTATCCCTAACATAAAATAAAAATTAAAAAGATTACAGTATCCTTCCTACCAGAGACTTTTTAACATGCCAGTCTGCCCAATGGATTTGTGACCTGACAGTCCCCTCAATCCTGGAAGCCAGTTCCTAGAAAATTCTCTCTCTTCTTGACAAACTGGCAGATAGACAGAGAGATACATACATATATAGAAATACATCCTTCTGAATCTGTCTTTCTGGATAACCATGACTGATATAGTAGATATAAGAGATAGATACTAAACAAAGATCCAGAGTGTTTATTTGCAAATCTGAAAAATATATAACCAGAGATGCAATAATTTTTCCTAAACTGAAGGCATACATGTATTTTTGGATTAATATATCATACTTTGTTTCAGGAAAACTTAATGCGAGATAATCAATTTATTCATATCATCAAGCAGCTAGTTATTCATTAATAGGTTTCAAGAGAGTTTTAAGTGTCCTGGCAGACTAATTCGATCTTCTACAAAGAAGAGTAAATAAGAATAATCACATCCCTTTTAACAGGATGAGATGCCAGAGAAAATGAGCCAATATGTATAAAGTTTTGATGGAGAAAATGAGGTAAAACAAGGATTCTTAAATCATTCAAGTTGTGTTTTCCACTAAAGAATATAGAAATATATTATCATTAAGGAAAAAAGGAAGCATGTTACTCATATTCTTTCCCAAACTATGAAATCAGAGGAAAATCCATTCTTCAATATCTGAGCCGTTTGCTATCTTCCTTTGTGGAAAACATCTAAAACCTTGTTTCTGCTAGAAACTAGCCTTGAGAAGCCCTATATTATAGATGAAAATCAGATAATATGGAGATAAAGACTGATAGATTTTATCATTTAAGATGAATATTAATTCAAAAACAATTTAAAAATTTCAATAAAGCATAAAATAACTGGTAAAAATTTCAAGTGGAAAAAGTTGCAAACATTTTAATTAGAAAAGAGGCAAAACAGATAGATAATTCACAAGAAGAAACACAAATGAAGTACAAATAAAATAACCTCTTTAATTTTGTTGATGTATGGCAAAACCAATACAATATTGTAAAGTATAAAAAAATAATAATAATAAATGCAAAAAAATAAAATAAAAGTCAAAAAATTCCAAGGAAAGGGTCATATAAGTTTTTTGGCAATAAAATTAAAAATTATATAATTTTTGCCAACTACAGTGTCATCTAGGCTGTGAGGTAACAGGAGTTGTCTTTATTTCATTGATAAAGTATAAGCAGAAACAGCTAGTTTTGAATCAACAAAATTTGTTCTCTAAGTTTAAAATGTAAACACTTTCTGCCTTAGCATTTCCAATATTAGAAATGTATGCCATGGTAGATAACTGTATACATTTGCAAAGAATCATGTCCATTCTATGGTGCTAAATAAAATAGTGAAACTTATAAATATCAGTTTTTAATTGATTAAATTATAATAAATTCATAGATTAGAACATAATGCAGACATTCTAATTATGAAGGATACCTCTATATGTTTATGGACATAACCACAAATAAAAGTTGCAAAGTAAAAAGATTTACAAAACAGCATCTTAAAAAATGCCTATGAAGTATAGAGATAACTAGAATAATGGTCGCCTAACTTTCTTTTATGTAGTTTTTATATTACTTGTATTCATGAATTTTCATGAATGCACATGCATACTTTTTATGATCAAAATTTATTTAAAGAAACTTTGAAAATTATTGTTGGAGAAGCGAGTATTTTTGATGATTTAAATGAGAGAATTACATAGAAATTGCATTTAATAATATTTATTTTTTCTTTTCCTTTCTTTTCTTTCTATCTTCATCCAGTTCTCTCTCTCACCATCCCCTGCCTCTGTTAACTAATATTGGATCTCTTTTTCTATGAGTTTCTCTTTTGACATATTGTTGACCTACAACATTATGTTAGATTTGGCATTTCCATACATTAAAATAAGTGCCACAATGTCTAGTTAACATCTGTCACCATAACAAGATATTACTTTATTATTGACTATATGTGTTTTTTTAATTCTACTTTTGAATAAGGGGTTCCTAGGTGGTGCAGTGGTGAAGAATCTGCTTGCCAACTCAGGAGACACTAGAGATTGGGGTTCCATCACTGGGTTGGAAAGATTGCCTGGAGTAGGAAATGGCAACCCACTCCAGTATTCTTGCCTGGAAAATTTCATAGACAGAGGAGCCTGGTAGACTACAGTCCATGGGATCCCAAAGAGTCAGAAATAACTGAGTGACTCAGCACACACTTGATATAAGAATCTATAAAATAGTAAAGCATTAAGAAGGAGCTGCAAGAAACTATAACCTAACATCAATTTCAGATGGTTAGTCTTACTGTGATTACAATGATGTTAATAAAGAATTCTAAATTTTAATGAAAAAATCTCCCCAAATGCTTCTCCCAAAATCTGAAATGATGAAGGGCAAAAGATGTAGAATCAGCAGAAAGCATTTGATTACTGACAAAACAAAGGCTAGTGTTTTAAGTTAATGAGATAATATTCTAGAAAGAAAAAAATTATAGCCAGAGAAGACATCATTTTGGCTATGTGTTTAGTAATCAATTTTACAGGAAGCCAATTGCTACGTCTTATTTATAGTCCATCTTTTTGATAGAAGATGCAAGTTACATGAAGGTTCTATTGTGACAGTAAGGTACAGTATATCTGCTGAGATTGGTATTCTTATCATTCATTATCAATCAATTTATAGTCATCAAAGCACAATGTGAAAAGAGAGTCAGCCTGAAAAAGAATTTTAATGGAAACTTAATTTTATCACATGCTTATCAGAAGCATAAAATGATAATTCCAAGTCACACAAGCTAGAAAATGTCCAGTATATTCAAGAGAAGGAAACTAAATAGACATGAATTTTCAAGTTCATGAAGTCCATTTACTGTGAAGCGGGGATGATTCACCTGATTCATCACATTATACTTGAAATATCACTCAAAATTATGCTTTTGTTACTCACTAACATCTCACCAAAATGCATTGAGTAATAACGATAATTTATACAACATTTACCTGGCCTAGTGTTTGAAAAGCCTCAATCTCTACACTCACATTTTCAGTAATTTCCTACTTGACTTAATACCTCTCAGAGGACAACCATTTTTACTGTTTTGTAAGTTGGTGGGGAGGGGGTGTCTGACTATTAACCACATGAACCACCAACACCAACTTGTCAGGATCAAGACCTGTGGCCCACCCATACTGGCCCCATAAAGACCGCACAGCATATTAGCTCAGTCACATCTTGATATTCCATCTGGGCCAGGCATTATTTAAGTGTGTCTATCAGAAGACCTGGCCCTAAAACGTCAGTAAATTAAATAATCCAAAGTCAAAGGTGGTGTACTTTCCCTCCACTCTCTAATTTATAGGTTCCTTGAGGACAAAAATAAAGGTGAAAGCGAGTGGTTGGACTGAGCTGGTTTAGGGAGTGTGAAGGTGGCCTCTTTCAGAGCAGGGGGTCAGACAGTAGTCTGGAATCTAGGCTTTAACCGTAAAGCCGCCATTTCACTGAGCCTCGGGGGTCACTTTATAGGTGTTCTATAAACATTTTATAGCTAGACTCTGGCTGTTCCTTTTTTATAACTGCCCATCGCATCCCTTCTGGAGATGCTGACCCAGCAGGGGGTGAAGTAATAGCCAGTTATGAAGATCAGAATGGATTGCTTTCTTCACCCACTCACCTTTCACCTACTGTTTAATGACCACCCAGCCATTCCCTGCACAACCAAGAGAAATCAGCAGGAGCAGCTCTGAAAGGACAAACAAAGAGGAGTTTAGGCCTGAAGTTCTCACTGCTGCCACTGCGTGAATAAATGGCCCATTCTGTTGTGCTTTCTTGACCACTGGCAGGATTGTATTTTATTCATTAAAAAAATCAACTGAATCTGATATAGGAAGAACCATGGGAAGGTACAGAAGAATTGGTAAGGCTTCCTCCCTTGTCATTCTGAGAGAAAAGCAAAATTATTTTTTTCTAAAAATGAAGTATAGTTGATTAATGCATAGCACTCACATAACAGTTAAGGGGAAACTCAGTGCTCATACAAAATTTTGAGATTGTGTATAAGTCTTTGCTATGGAGGGAAAAATATTTAAACTTATAAGCTTGTCTTAAAATATCACAGAATATTTACTTTCTTTCAAGTATAGTTCTGCTGTATTTTAATGTCATTGTAGATAAAATGCTGTAGATAAAAATGAAGAATAAAAAGTGATATTTTGGTTACTGGGGTGGTAAGTCTTTTTTTAATTTTCAATTTTATATTAGAGTATGGTTGACTTACAATGTTGTGTTAGTGTCAATTGTATAGCAAAGTGATTCAGTTACACATATACATCTATCCCTTTACAGATTCTTTTCCATATAAACCACATTGATATAACTTTTCATACAGTATATTATTATAATCATGCTATTTTATTAGTTATTGCTGTTAATCTACTGTGTCTCCTTCATAAATTAAACTTTATCATATGTATGTATAGGAAGAAACAAGGTATATAGGGGTTGGTACTATTCATGTTTTCAGGCACCTACTGGGGTGTAAGAATATATCCACTATGGATAAGGGGGGACTAATGTATTGTGATTTTCTTCTTTTTGTCACAGTATCAATTTTCTTGCATTCCTCTGTTTTGGAATGCTGAGGCCAGATCAGGAAAGGACTGCCGCTGAAAACACAGTTTGTTACTCAGAGTCCCCAAGAGGAGGTGCACCCCAAGCCATGCAAGGCCATTGAAATGTGCTTATAGAAGGTAGGGCCAGATGAAATACTAAGAAGATTTAAAAAACAAATAAAATTGTAATTTGGATGTATGAATTACATTATCTCCTCTTCTTTGCTTCCCTGGAGAAGTGCCAGGATCGTCAAGAGGGAGAGGAACCAAGGGAAGATGTATTGAAGTTTTGGAGGGAAGGAACAGGTGGGGCAAAGTAGGTAGCTGAGTAGTTTGAATAGCCTTAGCACCTCCCAGGGTATGGGAGCTGGCCTTAGGTGCCTGGTACCTGATCCTGGGATGATTAGGGCAGGAGAATATTGGCTCAGAGTGTAAGAAGACATGGGGCAGGGGAGGCTCTGAATTGGTTAGTTTGCCTACAAATGTTTGTTCACATCCAGCCCTTCACTATATCTGTGTATCTGCAAGCCCTGGGTCTATAAAGCCTGAATATCAACACATAAGAATAAAAAGACATGCTTAATATACCCTCCTTGTTTTCTGTACTTAAATATCTGCCCTCAAAGGCTTTTACTTTAATGTTTAAATGGCTGACATATTAAAATATTATCATCCCAAGAAGTGAGCTTATATAGACAGGCCTCATCAGAGATGTATGTTAAATGCAGGTCATATAGGAGGTTCTTCCAGAGGCTCCTCTCACCACCTGGGACTGAGATTATCCTGCTCTGTGTTTCCAAAAATAATAACTAGGGGAGTAGTGAACGGAGTGTAAAGCACACTATAAATACTGCCCTGCTGCTTTGTTTATTTCATGACTCTTTTTGTTGATATTTGAAACAGCTTTGTAAATGAAAATCTAAACTGAATGTAAACCAGGATACTCAAATAAATACACTGCAACTGATACTAGGCTTATCATTAATTAACCATCAAGCAAATGTTTTAAGTTGTCTCAGTGATATCAGTCAAACATCGAACTTAAGAAAAAAACAACAACAACAAAAAACCTTTCTAAGTTTCTGACCCTTTTCTTCTCTTGAAATGTTTATCTTTCCCTTTTTGTTAGGAACACATTTTAAAAAGGAAAAAAAAAAAATGTTCCCCCTAAACTCTTTGTAAGAGTTTATAGCAGCAGAAATACTACTGAAGTGTTTCTGCCCTCGATATCCATGTTTATTTCACTTAAATTTAGAGAATCAGGGCAGGAAAATATGGCACAGCATACCATAGCATAATTGAAAGAATAGAGCAGATTTCTTTATAGGGTGCAAGTCCAAATGAAACTTTAAGAAGATTTAAGGGTCAAATAAAAATAATCATTTCATTATATTACTAATCATTTCCCCCTCTCACAAATTAAAAAAAAAAGTATATTTAAAATACGTATGTCAAGAAGGAGGATGTACATATATATATACACACACACACACATATATATATAGTTATGACTGGTTTGCATTGTTGTACAGCAGAAACCAAGACAACAATGTAAAGCAATTATTCCAAGTAATTTTTAAAAATATATATGCACTATGGTTAAAAAAAAACAACTGTGTTCTTGTATGTACAATTAATTTGATTCTCAAATAACTTTGCTTTTAATTGTCCACTCATAAAGTTTTAATTAGCCAATTTCTAAAACATGACGGCATACTGCTGAAAATCAGCCATAGTTTTGATGTATAGGTCTGCAAAGAATTACTTGGTAGCAATCAGAATGAACTGCACAGCTTATGTCCAAGGCTTCCTCATGGGGCATAAACACAAGCAAGTGGTGGTAATTCGCCTTGATTGCACTAGCTGGGGGAATTTAGCACAAGCAGTCAAAATGCTAAAGGTGTGCTGTCTGCTAGGTTACATGTTATAAAATAGCTAAGCATGTGTACTCTCAATTTCACACATCATATGGCACAGTGGTAAAGAACCCACCTGCCAGTACAGGAGATGCAAGAGACTTTGGTTCAATCTCTGGGTTGGGAAGATCCCCTGGAGAAGAAAATGGCAACCTACTCCAGGATTCTTGCCTGGAAAATCCCATGGACAGAGGAGCCTTGTGTGCTATAATCTATGGATCACAAAGAGTCAGATGTGACTGAATAACTAACACATAATTAAACACACACACAACACAGACACATAATTAAATATAGAAATTACAGCTAAGTTATTGTCATTACAGCTAAGTTAGTTATTACAGCTAAGTCACTGAAGGGCTTGTCTGGTGACTCAGATGCTAAAGAATATGCCAGCAATGCAGGAGACCCAGGTTTGATCCCTGGTGGGTCAGGAAGATCCTCTGGAGAAGGGAATGGTTACCCACTCCAGTATTCTTGCCTGGAGAATTGAGGCAAAAGTCAAACACAACTGAGCAACTAATACACTTTAAACTTTATATCACTAAACATAAAGTGTTATTAGAATTACACTGGGCTGCCCAAAGAGTTTGTTCAAGTTTTCCAAGAAGATGGTATGAAAAACCTCATTGAACTTTTTGGCCAACCCAACAGAACCTGACATACAGATAGTGGATTTCAGGATTTGCTTGAGCTAAGGTGGAATTCAGCACATTTTTGTATAGATTTCTTTTTCTTTTTTTTTTTTTTAAGTATAGCTTTCTATTTCTCCCATAGCATAGTGTTGTTTTTTATGTGATTTTTTTGTTTACAAATATTGTGGATATTCAGGGACAACAGGGGAATAAAATAGATTAAACAAAATTGTTTTTCTCACTTTGCAAATCAAATCCTTGCCCCATCTTAAATGTTTGTCAACAATTCTTTTAGCCAAATTTTATGACTTTTGCACCAAATTAAACTTCCAAAGAGACACTCAAGGTGCTAGCAGCTTATAGTAACTGTGAGAAAAAAATATTATCTCTAATAACATCAGCATTACTGTCCCAAATTCAAAGCGTGAGCACCATAAACACTAATAACATGGTGCTTAGATTAAAAGTAGGATTTCAACTTTCAAAACACATTTCTTATTCACTGGCTAGAGTTCTGCAGGCTTAGGTCATTGCTATCAGGATGTCCCTAGGAATGTAAAAGAAGGAACTACAATCCCTAGGTATGAAGATTTTCGTATTAGGTTAAAGAAGAGTGTTGGACTTCCCTAGTGGTCCAGTGGCTAAGAATCTGCCTGCCAGTGCGGGGAACACTGGTCCATCCCTAGGCTGGGAAGATTCCACATGCCACAGGGCAAATAAGCCTGCGCACTGCAACTACTGAGCCCTTGCACACTAAGCCAGTGCTCTGCAACAGAGACGCCGCTGCAGTGAGAAGCCCGTGCACCTCAACTAGAGAGCAGCCACCATTCACAGCAACTAGAGAAAGTGCACGCAGAAACAAAGACCCAGCACAGCCAAAAATACATAAATAAATACTTTAAAAGGGTGTAACACAGTATAAAATGTGACACACACATGACTGAAAAAGACTCCAGATGAAGTTTCCATCTCCTGCTAACTAAGGCTTCCTCATGGCACAGGGGGAGTAAGAGTACTATCAGGGCAAGAGAAAGTTCCTCCAAAGAATACGGCAAGAGTGCTGGTGGATCCTACTCTCCCCTAACAGATTACAACACCAACAGTAAAATACAAGACTACTTTCAAGTGTGTAGCATAAAAAAAGACAACCTATAGTAACTTACGGAGAAGGCGATGGCACCCCACTCCAGTAATCTTGCCTGGAGAATCCCAGGGATGGGGAGCCTGGTAGGCTGAAGTCTACGGGGTCGCTGAGTCGGGCACAACTGAGTGACTTCCCTTTCACTTTTCACTTTCATGCACTGGAGAAGGCAATGGCAACCCACTCCAGTGTTCTTGCCTGGAGAATCCCAGGGACGGGGGAGCCTGGTGGGCTGCCATCTATGGGGTCGCACAGAGTCAGACACGACTGAAGCAACTTAGCAGTAGCATAGTAACTTAAGTAGCATTTTAAGGTTGAATATAAGTTCATTATCTATTTTTAGTCTTTATGTTGGGGAGAAAAGATGAAACACCAAATTCCTATATTTAAAATGCTTACACTGTATACCAGACTTGTGCTAAGAAAATTATGAACATAATTTTACTTAATCCCAGAACAACCCAAACTGTAGGAACTATAGATCATTTCTTTTTACTAATGAAGAAATGGAATCTTAGAATAATGAATAACTCCCCCACCTAAGCCCAAGTAAGTGATGTAGCCAGAATGTGAATGGCTCAAAACAGTCATCTAAGGGTGACATTTAAAAACACATTCAAATGTTGTTGATAATTTATACTTCATTAAGAAGAAATTTCAGAGAATTTCTGAAAGGCCATTTTATATTATTAATTATAACAAAGCTTTCCAGTATAATTTTATTTCCTCCAATAATGTGTAAATAATCACGTTGTGACTAATGTCTCATCACACAGCTAAAACTATAAGGAGGCACTTTCAATCACTTTTTTAAAAGAGATGGTTCATTTATTTCAGCAACTCCTAAGTCAGTTCACATCAGGAAGGCTATAGGAGTGAAGAGGAGGAGGGAAACAAAAGAAGCTGGAAAGATTTACCATGATGCAGGCTAATGCCTTATATGGGAAATTTCTCTCTTTACAGAAACAAATTTTGACCAGGGTTAGCAGAAAATAATTTTGAATCTTGAAAAAATTGCAAGGTTTATCTTAAACCTTTGGAAGCTACATCTGTCAGAACACTCAAACAAGCCATCATGTTATTACTATTTCTTTAGAAAAGCCAAATAAATAAGTACACAGAGATTACATCAATTTACGCAGAAGTTCCTATCCAAAGCTCAGTTCAGTTCACTCAGTCCTGTCCAACTCTTTGCAATCCCATGGACTGCAGCACGCCAGGCCTTCCTGTCCAGCACCAATTCCAGGAGCCTACTCAAACGTCCATCATGTCTGTGATGCCATCAAACCATCTCATCCTTGTTCGTCAACTTCTCCTGCCTTCAACCTTTTCTAGCATCAGGATCTTTTCATATGAATCAGTTCTTCCTTTTAGGTGGCCAAAGTATTGGAATTTCAGCTTCAGCATCAGACCTTCCAACAAATATTCAGGACTGATTACATTTAGGATTGACTGGTTGGATCTCCTTGCAGTCCAAGGGACTCTCAAGAGCCTTCCCTAATACCACAGTTCAAAAGCATCAATTCTTCGTCGCTCAGCTTTCTTTATAGTCCAATGCTCACATCCATACATGAGTACTGGAAATACCATAGCGTTGACTAGACAGACCTTTGTTGGCAAAGTAATATCTCTGCTTTTTAATATGCTGTCTAGTTTGGGCATAGATTTTCTTCCACGGAGCAAGTGTTTTTGTAATTTCATGGGTGCAGTCACCATCCACAGTGATTTTGGAGCCCCCTGCAAAAAAAATTCTCTCATTTTTTCCATTGATTCCCATCTTTCTGCCATAAAGTGATGGGACTGGATGCCATGATCTTAGTTTTCTGAATGTTGAGTTTTAAGCCACCTTTTTCACTATCCTCTTGCACTTTCATCAAGAGATACTTTAGTTCCTCTTCACTTTCTGCCATAAGGGTGGTGTCATCTGCATATCTGAGGTTCTTGATATTTCTCCAGCCAATCTTGATTCCAGCTTGTGCTTCATCCAGCCCAGCGTTTCTCATGATGTTCTCTGCATATAAGTTAAATAAGCAGGGTGACAATATACAGCCTTGACATACTCCTTTTCCTATTTGGAACCAGTCTGTTTTTCCATGACCAGTTCTAACTGTTGCTTCTTGACCTGCATACAGATTTCTCAGGAGGTGGTAAGGTGGTCTGGTATTCCCATTTCTTTAAGAATTATTCACAGTTTGTTTTGATTCACACAGTCAAAGATTTGGCAAAGTTGATAAAGCAGAAGTAGACATTTTTCTGAAACTTTCTTGATTTTTCAATGATCCAACAGATGTTGTCAACTTGATCTCTGGTTCCATTGCCTTTTCTGAATCCAGCTTGAACATCTGGAAGTTCACGGTTCATGTACTGTTGAAGCCTGGCTTGGAGAATTTTGAGAATTACTTTGTAGCGGTGAGTTGAGTGCAATTGTGTGGTAGTTGGAGCATTCTTTGGCATTGCCCTTCTTCTTTGAGATTGGAATGAAAGCTTATCTTTTCCATTCCTGTAGCCACTGTTGAGGTTTCCACATTTGCTGGCATATTGAATACAGCACTTTCACAGCATCATCTTTTAGGATTTGAAATAGCTCAACTGGAATTCCATCACCTCCACTAGTTCTGTTCATTGTGATGTTTCCTAAGGCCCACTTGACTTCATATCCCAGGATGTCTGGCTCTAGGTGAGTGATTACACCATCGTGATTATCTGGGTCATGAAGATCATTATTGCATAGTTCTTCTATGTATTTTTGCCACCTCTTCTTAATATCTTCTGCTTCTGTTAGGTCCATAACATTTCTGTCCTTTATTGTGTCCATCTTTGCATGAAATCTTTCCTTGGTATCTCTAATTTTCTTGAAGAGATCTCTAGTCTTTCCCATTCTGTTGTTTGCCTCTATTTCTTTGCATTGATCACTGAGCAAGGCTTTCTTATCTCTCCTTGCTATTCTTTGGAACTCTGCATTCAAATGGGTATATCTTTCCTTTTCTCTTTTGCCTTTATCTTCTCTTCTTTTCTCAGCTATTTCTAAGGTCTCCTCAGACAACCATTTTGCCTTTTTGGATTGTTTCTCTTGGGGATGTTCTTGATCACTGCCTCCTGTACAACGTCATGAACCTCGGTCCATAGTTCTTCAGGCACTCTTTCTATCCCATCTAATCCCTTGAATCAATTTGTTACTTCCACTGTACAATCGTAAGGGATGTGATTTAGGTCATACCTCAATGGTCTAGTCATTTTCCCTACTTTCTTCTAGTTAAGTCTGAATTTGGCAATAAGGAGTTCATAATCTGAGCCACAGTCAGCTTCTGGTCTTGTTTTTGCTGACTGTATAGAGCTCCTCCATCTTTGGCTGCAAAGAATATAATCAATCTGATTTTGGTATTGACCACCTAGTGATTTGAATGTGTGGAGTCTTCTCTTGTGTTGTCAGAAGTGGGTGTTTGTTATGACCAGTGAGTTTTCTCGGCAAAACTCTGTTAGCCTTTGACCTGCTTTGTTTTGTACTCCAAAGCCAAATTTGCCTGTTACTCCAGTATCTATTGACTTCCTACTTTGCATTCCAGTCCCCTATAATGAAAAGGACATCTTTTTTGGGTGTTAGTTCTAGATGGCCTTGCAGATCTTCATATAACCATTCAACTTCTTCAGCATTACTATCAGGGCATAGACTTGGATGACTGTGATATTGAATGGTTTGCCTTGGAAATGAACAGAGATCATTCTGTCATATTTGAGATTGCATCCAAGTACTGCATTTTGGAATAATTTGTTGACTATGATGGCTACTCCATTTCTTCTAAGGGATTCTTGCTCACAGTAGTAGATATAATGGTCATCTGAGCTAAATTCACCCATTCCAGTCCATTTTAGTTCACAGATTCCTAAAATGTCAATGTTCACTCTTGCCATCTCCTGTTTGACCACTTACAAATTTTCCTTGATTCATGGACTTAACATTCCGTGTTCCTATGCAATGTTGTTCTTACAGCATTGGATTTACACCCATCACCTATCACATCCACAACTGCGTGTTATTTTCACTTTGGCTCCATCTCTTCATTCTTTCTGGACTTATTTCTCCACTTATCTCCAGTAGCATATTGGGCACCTATCAATGTGGGGAGTTCATCTTTTAGTGTCCTATCATTTTGCCTTTTCATACTGTTCATAGGGTTCTCAAAGCAAGAATACTGAAGGGGCTTGCTATTCCCTTCTCCAGTGGACCACATTTTGTAAGAACTTCCACCATGACCCATCTGTCTTATGTGGCCCCACGTGACGTGGCTCACAGTTTCATTGCATTATTCAAGGCTGTGGTCCATGTGATGAATTTGGTTAGTTTTCTGTGATTGTGATTTTCATTCTGTCCACCCTCTGATGGAGAAGGATAACAGGCTTATGGAAACTTCCCTATGGGAGAGATTGACTGGGGGGAAAACCAGATCTGGTTGGCGGGAGATCCACATCTTCTGATCACATGAAATCTAGGTTCTTCTCTCATCTCCTGCGAGAGTTCCAAAATTACAACTCACTCCTGAACAACCATAGACAGAAGAATGTTGGATCTCACCAAAATAAGATACCCCATGTCAAAGGCAAAGAAGAGGCCCCAGGAAAACTTAGGAGGGGTAAAATCGCGTTTAGAATCAAACGCCATACCAACCAGAGCCCCTTGGAGGGCTCAAACAAACCCTGTGCACACCAGGACCTAGAGACCCCACAGAGACTGATCCGGAACTGTGTTTGAGTATCTCTTGTGTAGTTATGGGTCAGCAGTGGCTTGCCACAGGGGCAGGGGCTCTGGGTACAGCAGACCTGGGTATGGCATAAGTCCTCTTGGAGGAGGTCGCCATTAACCCCACCATAAATCCACCAGAACTTACACAGGACTGAGGAAACAGACCCTTGGAGGGCACAAACAAAACCTTGTGCACACCAGGACCTAGGAGAAAGGAGAAGTGACCCCAAAAGAGACTGACCCAGACTTGCCCATGAGTGTCCAGGAGTCTCCAGTGGAGGCGAGGGTCAGCAGTGGCTGCTGCAGGGTCAGAGGCACTGAGTGCAGCAGTGCCCGCATGGGACCTTTTGAAGGAGGCCATCATTATCTTCATTACCTCCCCAGAGTTTGACTTCATGTCAGCCAACAGGGAGGGCACACAGCCCTGCCCATCAACAGAAAATTCAAAGTTCAATCCTGAGTAAAAACAGTGTGGAACTTCTGGTAAGGCAGATGGTGTTCCTATTCTAGTGAATAATTTGACAGTGGAAGGGAAGAAATGAAGCAAGATGGAAAGAAGGTAAATTTTCAATGGTCCTGGTTTTCAGTTCTCTCAGTAATAACTGAGAGATCCTAAGTAGATTATTATTTAATCTGTCTGAAGTTTATGATCCTTACCTATAAAAGAAGCATACACAATATTAAAAAATTGTTATATATAACACCTGAGAGGGTAGGAGCTCCAAAACTAGTAACTATAATCACTAAGGCAACTGAAGTCTTAGACTTATAACTATTGTTAGTGATTGCTTTGGGTCTCCTTTTTAGCAGTGCTGTCTCAAAATTATTTCTCAAAGCATTATATTTACAACATAAAAACCTACAAATCCTTTAAAGATTATATAATAATGTAAACTGAATGTATTAAAGTGGGAGTATACAAACATTGTTAATATATATGCATTTCCAAAATTCCTTTAAATCATGGTATCTTTTTTTTTTTTTTTACTATATGTTATTGATTAAACCCTAAGTGCCATGTATATTTCACAATAACCCACACACAATCATAAATTGAATATATGTACACACTGGTAGAAAATAGGACAAAGACACAGGCAATTGAAAGACTTAAATTGATCTAAAAGACCACCGGTCATCTTTGAGAATGAAACTGGGTTAAGCTTTCAAACTTCTGAATTCTATAATAAGAGCACAGGCTTAGAAAATTCTCTCTTCCTTTCCATTAATTCAGAGAGGCATTTCTAACAGATATTCAAATGATGAAAGTGGTGAGCCCAATTTCTTGCTTATAACCATGAAGAGACTTCACAGTTAAATACTGGATAAAATCCCAAGGATTAAAAAAAAAAAAAGGCAGAAAAGCTCCTTATGTCCATCCTGTTTATTCATCATATAAGAACACCCTTTGATATAAGTGCAAATCTATTCCAGAGCAGGGGGAGGGAAGAAAGAAAAGGCTGGAAAATTAATTTCAGTAAAGGGTAATTACTACATGAACAAATAAAAAAGAAAATGAAAATTTTAGTAGATGATTGGGGATCAGGCATGTAACCTAAAGCGTATATTCATTCTTTTGATAAAATAAGAGAAGGGTTAGTGTTAGACTAGGTGATAGTGATAGTTGCTCAGTCATCTCCAACTCTTTGTGACCCCATGGACTGTAGCCCACCAGGCTTCTCTGTCCATGGAATTGTCCAGGCAAGAATACTGGAATGGGTAGCTATTCCCTTCTCCAGGGGATATTACCAAGCCAGGGACTGAACTCAGATCTCCCACATTTCAAGCAGGTTCTCTGCCATCTGAGCCACTAGGGAAGCCCAGACTGGGCGCTAGACAGAGCAATTAGGAAACCTGAAGCAGTGTTTCCATGTACCTTAATACTTAATATCTCTCTATTGTCCTTAGAAATCAGACATGAAAGGTAAAATGACTAGAGAGATTATACTTGGGAGAAGAAAATAGAAAGGTAAGAGTCCTGAGGAGTCAGTCTTTATTGTTCTTATTCATTCACATGTGCTTCTGACAGGGTCAGATGTTGCTGAGAAAGTAAGAAGAGGAATGGACCATGCAAACTTTCTGAGAACAGTATTTGGTGGAGTCACTGCCCAGAGGCTAATTAGCAGTGGGTTGAATAGAGTGTTAGATGAAGAAATAGACACACTAATTATGAACATCTCATTTGGAAGTTGTCTCTGAAGAAAGAAACTAAGAAGAAATTGTATCAGTAACTAGGTTGTTTATTTTCTTTTAATTGGATAAATGCAAGAGTTTAATGGAGAAATTTGAGACTTAAAAGTGAATACAGGGAATTATAGTTGAGACAGAGAAACTGAATACACTGGGAAGAAAAGGAGTAACATTGTAAATTTCTGAAAAATTAAGAAGAGAAGGAACTGTGCCTTCTACAGGCAAAGAAACTGCTTTTCAAACGAGAGAAAGAAACAATCTGTGCTTTCTTCACTTCAATGCACACAAACAGGAAACTTGTTAAATGTAGATCTACATTCAGTAGGTTCACATTTCTAACACATTTCCAGGTGATGCCCAAGCTGCTAGTAAGCACGGGACATATGGAGTAGCAAGGCTATGTTTCTATCTTTGGTGCTGAGAAGTATCTTCTAGCGTTTGTTTGTACCCTTCTATAAATTAACAATAGTCATCAAACAATCAGAGGGAGAGCAAGAGTAGTAAGAACAAAGGTAGTTAGAGTGTTGACAGACTTTTTTCAGAGACCAAGTGAGCTGACTGAACTTGAGAAACACGGTAAAAATCATGAGTGTTTTATGAAGTGAGTGGTCATCAGCGAATAACAGAACTTGTCTCTGCTGATGTACCTCTCCGCATGTGTTCCATTGCAGGTACAGAGAAAACGCATCCTTAGGATCATTGAGGACTAGGGTTGTGCGTAGACATGCGATAAAAAAAACAGCAGATAGGCAAGAGTGTAGATTACTACTGAGACTGCGTTCTATGTAAATTAAGCTGGTTAAAGAGGGAAGTTAAGATGAGAGAATGCTAATAGATTGAGCGCAGTAAAAATATATACAGGTATGAGCAAAATCAGAGAATCTCCTTTTGCATTTTTGCTTTTATATTTTACTTTTGACATATATTTATACATTACTATTTAAGATAAATAGATTAGAGTCTTCTTCAATCAGGAGGCATTAATTAAGAGATATAAAGCTGGGAAATTCCCATTTCTGTTGGGTTCATTAGAAAAGATCTTCAGCCTACAGACCCATATTCCAATGTTATCCTGCTCCTGTGCAGAGTGTAAGAGGAAACACTCCCAATGGTGGTCTGTGACCTCCAGAACTCTGATCAGTGTTATGACGTAATATTAGAAAAATGACAAGTAGAATATTGAGAAAAGGATGAAACTGGTAATAAAAAATGATTTCTGTCAGAATCAAGTAAGAGCGTGTATGGCTATTAATCAGCTAAGGATTCAATGTTCATAGTAAATTGAGTGCATCACCTAAAAAGAAGGTTTACTTAAACTCTGTTTAGCAGCTACAGCTGGGATTGTAGGTCCTGCTACAGATCACCATAGCAAATACCACAGATCTGCTAAAGACCACCAAGAAAGTCTTTGGCCTTCTCTTCTGAGAAGCGCTGACCCATGCAGATCATGTGTGAGTCAGGCCAGATTGGCTAGCAAAACAAAACTGGACATCAGGAGAAAAAATAATACTGCTCAAAAAATCCTCAAAGTCTCCTTAGTAATGTTCTACCGCTAATATGTGAAGAACAAAGATTCTCTTTGTGAAAAGCTAGCCAACTGGGATTTACCAATCTTTCATCTCTTCTCTGAAGAACTCTTTCTCAAAAACAGACGCACTCCATCCATCACAGAATACTACACATAATTTACCATAAAATAGTGTATTAATTCATAGGAATTCAAGATATCACGTAACATTTAGGCTGTCAAAAGGTAGAATGTTTATATTATTAAATTAATTTGGTTTAAAAAAGAATCTCTTATCTTTAAATTCAGAATATTTACTTCACTGCATAGAAAAATATAATTATTCAGAGCACAACAATAGATGGAAGTGGCTTCTGATCTTTGTCCTGAAGCTGTGTCCTAACAATCTGTGTCTCCCACTTAAATTTAAATAAAATATGTTTTGAAAGCCAACACGGATGGATACCTATTCTTTCTCAGTAGAACGAGACCTTTCATTCATAAATACCTTCAACTCTTTTGTTTTCCAACATCCCAGACAAGTTTCTTGATTTGTGATTAGACCATGTTTGTTTGCTAACTGGCATCCATTGAAGTTAAGACTCCTGAGCTCATGAAGAAACTGAGATATTGGAGTTCTATCAGAGACTGAGATACAGGAATTCTATCTTCCTTGGTGATTACATTTGAGTGAGATGGCTCCTTGGTTCTTTTTTTTAAAAAAATTTGTATTTATTTGGCTGTGCCAGGTCTTAGTCGTGGCATGAGGGATCTTTGATCTTTCTTGCAACCTGCAGGATCTTTTTAGTTGTGGCATATGAACTCCGAGTTGTGACATGTTCCCTGACCAGGGATTGAACCCAGACACTAAATTGGGAGCACGGCATCTTAACCACTGGACTACCAGGAAAATCGTGGCTCCAGGCAAGTAAGGTATTTCTGGATTGTAAAACTGGCAAGATGCTTTTTGAAAGATTTATATTTCAAAAGGATACAGAAATAACTTACAATTACATGTTTTCTAAGGTAAAGGCAAATCAGGGCCTAGAGTTAGAAGAAGCCTGTTTAAAGTTCAGTCAAGTTGAAGGAAGCTCTAAGACCATCTTGGTCATTACCTATTGTTGAAAGAGAAAGTTCTACTCCTGGTTATTGAATGCATAAAAGTAGATTTAAAAAATATTCCTGGGGTGCTATCAAGTGATATTCAGGTAGCTTTTATTTAAGGAAGCCCAGAAACATCTACATTTAGCCCTAACTCCTTATCTTTACTCAGATTTCCCAATAGATGACATAGGTATGAGAATCAAGGGCAAATGGAGACCCAAATATCACATCTGTTGGATACACATAAACTTCAATCAAGAAAGTGTGTGTTAGTTACTTATTTGTGTCTGACTCTTTTGCGACCCAATGGACTATAGCTCACAAGGCTCCTCTGCTCATGGGATTCTAAAGGCAAGAATACTGGAGTGGGTTGCCATTTCCTTCTCCAGGGCATCTTCCCAACCCAAGGACTGAACCCAGGTCTCCCGCATTGCAGGCAGACTCTTTACCATCTGAGCCACCGATGTCATCACTGAAGACAACATTGATAAATCAGATTAGGTTTTAATGAAGCAACCTTGTTTCCTAAATAGTTAAAACTAAATAGAATCTAATCAAGGCTGA
The DNA here is from genome assembly GCF_029378745.1 of Bos indicus. Classification (NCBI taxonomy): domain Eukaryota; kingdom Metazoa; phylum Chordata; class Mammalia; order Artiodactyla; family Bovidae; genus Bos; species Bos indicus. The sequence goes on along the minus strand of NC_091776.1, from coordinate 31,384,545 downwards.
CTCTGCAACCTGAGGACTACTCTTTTTCCAGCTAAACATCATATAGCAACATCTTTGTTTAAAACAATGCAGTTTACAATTTTACCACATATTGGCCACCAAATACACACACACACACACACACACACAAGCTATAGAAAGAGAGTTTGGTGTTTTTACAACTCCTGCCATAAATGAATTAGAAAGAAAGAGAAGAAAAATCTATGTCCTCTGGCTTTTTAAATTCTCAGTGCTTCCTAAAATTCAAAAATACTACATTATTTTACCATCTAAGGGGATGGGTATCAGACATATAAAGAATTGGTACAGGGCAAAAAAAAAAAAAGGTAATAATACTTCCCCTTTTAAAGTTATGCTCCCTTGATTATCATCATTTTTCTTCTTTACCCCATTGGACTGTTGGGCCCATTGGCAATTGATAGGCTGATATTAAAAGAAAAGACCTGGTTATATCCTCCTGTATTTCAGAGAAGACAAGTCTTGCGTTTAAGCTCTCAACACCTTGCTTAAGCCTCTACATTATTTCAGCTCACTAGTTTGCATCTTTCATATCCTTGTTTTCATACAAGAGTTGCTATCTAGGACTCCCTAGTTTTACAGTTTGCTAAAGTCCTTTTGTTCTTGTTTAAAATAGCTGTTCTAATAACCACCTCATTAACAGTTTTTAGCCCTCCAAATATTTACAGCAATGTGGAGGACTTATGTTTCTTCTCATAACCTGATCTATGTTTTTATGCTTCCACTGAATTATCAAGCTCTTCTCTTAAGCTAACCATAATTAAAAGGCTCAAAGTTTAAAGAGGATCTCCTCCAAAGAAGACACAGCTGGTGCCTTAAGAGTAAAAGAACTGCAAATGGAAATCTTAAGTGGGCTTTATTAAAAAATGATTTGTTTTCCATCATCAGTAAAGTACACTGAAGAATCCCATTTCCCTAAACTAGTTAGACACAGAAAAATTTGGTCCCAATACCCAATCCCTTTACTGGGTAAAAATTCATAAGAAACAATTAGATGGATGCAAGGTTGAGCTTGTGAATGGAGAATAAAATTGGCAGAGATCTGGAAAAACTAAAAACATACAACATTTTCAAGGTTATACATTTGTAATTTTCTAGAATCAGATGAAGGTGAGAAATTGAGAAGAAATGTGTCATGGTATTTATTTTTGTTGACCACATTGTAACAAAGGCAAACTGTAAAATGAGATGTGCATAACTTAATTAAAATTTTTATAAGATAGGTAATGGAGCATGGTTTGTGTGTACCAATAAGTAACAAGTGGTTCTACATAATTCCATCAGCCATTCAAAATTTTATAATGTTTATTATAACATTATAATGATGTTAGGTTTAGATCTTCAGCAAGGTATGAACACAATAGCTTAAGAGAGAAAAATAACCAAAGCATTCTCAGCTACTATAGAATACCAGATGAAAGAGGTACAAGAAATTATGGGGAAGCAGGAAAAAGTGGAAACCAGAGCTACCAGGGAAGGGTTAACCCTTATGGTGAGGGATAAGAATCACTTTTACTGAGATAAAGCATTAAGGATGAAGGAAGCAAACATACATAAATCGGGGGGGAAAAAGAGTAGAAATTTTATTTTCATCCAAATAATGACACACATTTCCTATACATAGTAGGGACGAAGATGGTTTGCAGAAATGAAAGTGTAGGTATTAGGGAAGAGGGTTTAAGAGCCACTAGTACAGCCACTATGGAGAATAGTGTGGAGATTCCTTAAAAAACTGGAAATAGAACTGCCTTATGATCCAGCAATCCCACTGCTGGGCATATACACTGAGGAAACCAGAATTGAAAGAGACACGTGTACCCCAATGTTCATCGCAGCACTGTTTATAATAGCCAGGACATGGAAGCAACCTAGATGTCCATCAGCAGATGAATGGATAAGAAAGCAGTGGTACATATACACAATGGAGTATTACTCAGCCATTAAAAAGAATACATATGAATCAGTTCTACTGAGGTGGATGAAACTGGAGCCTATTATACAGAGTGAAGTAAGCCAGAAAGAAAAATACCAATACAGTATACTAACGCATATATATGGAATTTAGAAAGATGGTAACAATAACCCTGTATATGAGACAGCAAAAGAGACACTGATGTATAGAACAGTCTTTTGGACTCTGTGGGAGAGGGAGAGGGTGGGATGATTTGGGAGAATGGCATTGAAATATGTATAATATCATAATGAAATGAGTTGCCAGTCCAGGTTCGATGCACGATACTGGATGCTTGGGGCTGGTACACTGGGATGACCCAGAGGGATGGTATGGGGAGGGAGGAGGGAGGAGGGTTCAGGATGGGGAACACATGTATACCTGTGGCAGATTCATTTCGATATATGGCAAAACCAATACAATATTGTAAAGTTAAAAAATTAAATTAAATTTAAAAAAAAGAAAATGAACATTAATGTAATGTGGGGGAAAAAAAAGAAACCTGATAAAAAATTAAATACATGTGAAACATCTGAGAAGATATTGCCTTCAGAGAGGCAACAGAAAGCAGCTTATGCATTTTTGAAAATTCAACTGAAAGCTGGAATGAGTTCATGATGGGACAAATCCATTGGCCATAGTATATTCTGCATTCTGGGTTGATATTTCACCACTAAGTGTGGAAGTACACATGTGGTCATGGTGGGGCTAGTAAGGAGTTAGGAACTTGAAGGTATTGGCAGGCGGAAAATGCAACAATAGGTGGCATAGCCTGGACAGAAAATAAAGTGAACAACAACTAAAGACAGAGAGGAGACTGATTATTGATGACATTAGAATAAGGATAGAATCAGAGCAAGGGAAGTGGACTGCTGTGGTCAGAGGGTGGGATAGTAAGGTTTTAGAAGGATTTTCACATCCGGGGATTTGGCATCTCTTTTTGAACTTACTGATTTCTTCTTACTGACATTCTCAACTCCTTTCAACTTGTCCCCTGAGCTCATTTCCCTCTGCCAATATTCATATTGTAAAGATAGACGATGCATTCAATCCTTTTATCTGTTCAGAAGAAGCACTTGTTTCTTAGCACATGAGATGGTATTTAAGTGTAACGGATATTTTAGATACAGAACGACTAAATACTACAAGGGCAGCAGTATCTCAGAAAGTTAGTATGATTAGCAGTAGTGGTAGCCATGTCTTTAGTTTTGGCTTAGTAAATACACCCCTGATGGAAAGAATTTAAATATAATGAAAAGTGTATAAAGTCTTTCAAAGCAAATTGACAATCTGGCAAAGAATGTGTGCTGTGCTGAGCTGCTTCAGTTGTGTCTGACTCTTTGCGACACTGTGGACTGCAGCCCACGGGGCTCCTCAGTCCATGGAATTCTCTAGGCAAAAATACTGGAGTGGGTTGCTGTGCCCTCCTCCAGGGGATCTTCCCAACCCAGGGATCGAACTCGTGTCTCTTATCTCTGCATTGACAAGTATGTTCTTTAACACTAGGGCCACCTGGCCAAGAATACTAAGCAGCAAAAAGAAATGTGACTGAGTAATGGAAAGAGTATCAAAGATGGCTTTCCTTTGCAGGATTTACAGAACCCTGGCAAGCTGTCTTTGTAGAGCACAGGGGATAGAAAGAAAAAAAAAAAAAAGTTTAGGGCTTGCCAAAATTTGGGACCACAAGAGGAGATCCCCACATTAACTTCCTTAGTGTACAGAGTAAACTAGAAATAAAGCCTGACTCTCACCAAAAATACTTCAAGGGAAATTGTTTATCTTAGACTATGCCATAGAATTAGATAGAAGAAAACAAAAAATATCTCTTTGAGAATTTGTCCCCATAAGATGGCAGTCATACATGTTCACAGCTGAATTTTATATTTCCTTAGACATTTCAAGCTGATTATTTAGTTTGAAATCATCACAGTTTCTACTCTCAGGTCTCTCTCAAGAAAGCCAGTCACTATTACCTTCAAAGAAGTCCCAAAGACCCAATTTCAAGAATGCAAAGTGGCAAAACACATGAGGAAATGAGCTCCCATTAGACAACCACAGAAACAACACACAGTCCAGTTCTTAAATTGTGAATAACATAATAATCACCCGTTCTGTTTTTCTCACTTATATAACAAGGTCATCCTCACAACTGACCCTAACAATAGCTTCTTTGGATCCCTGGATCCAGGTTACATGTTAGCAGTTGGGAAACATTTGTGACCACACATCACATTCACAGCTGTGCTTGGTCCTGAGCACACAGTGACACTGATTTCAAAGTGATTCTCACTTTGTTGAGAATCCAAACCCTAGGAAACTATCACATAGTTGAGAAGGAAAATATACATGTTAAAATCAAAGTAAATTGAGCATTTTAAATATTTGACTGAGCAACTGAACTGATCTTTTCCCCAGGTCTGGTGCTAACCAATATCTGAAGTGTTGAAATTGAGCAGAACCTGGGCACAAAATTCTTTCTCTGTGCCCCCTTTCCTGATTATGGGAAATAGATTTCATTCAGCCTCCACGAGTTTCCCTATGTTCCATGGGCAGAATAAAACAGTTGCTAATTTGCAGAGAGGGGATGCAGAGATAAGAGAGTATTGCTGAAGGAACAATAGTGCGACCTTTGGCAGGGTCATTATTCCCCCCTCAAGGGGTATACATATCACAATTTCTGAGCTGTTTTGCGGATACTGAAACCCCTATTATGTGGAGGAAGTTAATGGTATGCAGTCCACAAGCATACAGACCCCAGATCAGTTGGAACCTGAAGGTTGATAATGCTGACTCTCACCTACCCCACCGCTAGTCAATCAGGAGAATGCCCACAAGCTGACCACTCACTCCTTATTATCCCTTCCAGGTGGAGACACAATTTTGAAGGCATTAGCCCTCTGTGGCCTCCTTTGCCTGGCAAGGCAATAAAGCTATTCTTTTCTGCTGCTGCTAAGTCGCTTCAGTCGTGTCCGACTCTGTGCGACCCCATAGACGGAAGCCCACCAGATTCCCCTGTCCCTGGGATTCTCCAGGCAAGAACACTGGAGTGGGTTGCCATTTCCTGCTCCAATGCATGAAAGTGAAAGGGAAGTCGCTCTGTCGTGTCCGACTCTTAGCGACCCCATGGACTGGAGCCTACCACGCTCCTCTGTCCATGGGATTTTCCAGGCAAGAGTACTTGAGTGGGGTGCCATTGCCTTCTCCAATTCTTTCCTACCTCACCCAAAACTCTGTCTCTGAGATTTAAATTAGTGTCAGGGTACAGAGGCCAGATTTGACTTCACTATTAACCAGTAGTAAAGTGTATCCTATCATTGGCATTGTGCTTTAGCCTGATAAATGACAAGTTTCTCATCCAGCATTCTTAGAAGCAATGACAGCAGGTTCAATTTTTTTTTTAATTACAGCTTAGTTTATATAAACTAGATTCACCAGACATGTCATGTCATTGGACTAACTGAACTGCATTGCAGTGTGATTCCCCACAAGAGATTTCAGTATTCATCATCCAACTATACTCCCAAACTTAGAACACTAGTGTGCAGGAATATATGTAACAAGTCAGAAGATCTTTGAGTCGACCAATAATGTAGCTCAAAGCAGAAGAAAAAGAGAGCAGCTCTTTAAACCTAAGGGAGAAATACAGCCTTGTTCCAGGTCATACATAGGGCAAGTATAATACATTGTTTCCCTAGGAATGCATTTAATAAATTCATTTTCATTTGCAAAATGAAGTTGAGAGGATTTTTCTTTTTTATGAATTTTGGCCCATATGGCTAGAAAAGAGGAATTCAGATGGCAGGGACAGGATGAGTCTGAAGCAGATAGGTTTGCTCTCTTCAAAGTCCAGGATCAGGTATGTCTCTGCTTTGAAGGATGGCATGTCATATAATAATCCAAGGACCAGAGCTAGAATTCAAATTCTCAGTGTCCACAGTAGCCTTCATGGCCCCATTTACAGAGTAAAGGCTGAAAGCCAAATGTTGCTCTCTGTTAGTAACAATGCCCTGTGTCACTTCCTTAATGATGTCTCTTGCTGATTTTAGTCTGTGGGCCAGTTGTCCCCAAGCTCGGATTCAGCCCATTCTCAACTACAGAGGCTGAGTACTGCCTCATGGTCATAATTTGTAATGACTACTTCAATGTCTATTTGTTAAAACATTGCCAATAGCCACTCCAATACGGGTGTTACCCAGAAGCCGAGTGTTAATCCTAGGGAGAGATTCCTTGTGCCTGAATGCGATCAAGTAACCTTTGTCAAGTACTGTGTCATTACAGTAATGACCTAAGTTGGTGTTTGAAAGTTAGTCTAACACAGAGAGAAATCCTGTTTCTTCTTTCATTCTGGACATCAATAATATTCAGAATGTTGTACAGAGACTTCAAGTATTTGAAAGATTTCTCAGGGGTGGCCATAAAAATTAAACAGCCATCAAAGAAGGTGAAGTTCCTGCCTTCTTTACTTCACACTCTTTAGCCACAAGATAATTTTTTTTCTCCCTGCTTTATCTCTGTGTGGATTGTTGGAATAAAAGATTTCATTGATTATCAAAAAACCACTGTTTTATTTCATGAACTAAAATGGTATTTTGCTATAAAGTATTTGGATAATCATAATTATGCAAGATTTCATTTATGCATAAATGACAAGTTTGGAAAGACGTGTCTGAAACCATAACAACAAAACAAAACAGCACTGTTCTCCCTAAAGTTGCCAAAGATGACCAACTACACCCGATGGGAACATGCTGTGTGCATATGTGTGAATGTCTCATACGACTATGATAATGAGAGTCTGCACATAAAGTAATGCATAATAGCATATTATGCACTAACATTTCTAAGTGTGTCAGCAGAGCTGGTAGGGTTTGATAGAGCTTACTGGTTGCTGCCTTCTGGCAAAGTATGATGGAGATCAGAGATGACACACAGATTTTTTAATTTTCACTTCTTGGTTCTATCAAAGGTAGGGATGGATTTTTAGGTAGTCTCTGAGTACATTTAGCATATGAGCACAATCTCCTATAATTGAGAATGAGCCACACGGTGTAAGAACTTGTCTGAATCTTTCTCAAGCTGTTGTCCAGATTTCGTGGGGTCTTGAAAGACTTATGCTCCAAAATCAATTTGATGTTCCTGATTGCTAATGTTTGCTTTATGGCCTTAACACTAAACACATGTATACACATGTGGCCACTTAACAGCTTAATGTCTCTGCATTTGTGCAGACTGTCAAACTGCTCTTAATTCACCTATGGAGATCTTTCCTGTGAGATGTTTTTCATCTTCATGAATTAGGAATAATGGAATTTGAATTAAGTTCTATCAGTGGATTTAAGAGACCTCTTTTCAAAATGCTTAATTTTTGAAGATCTGTGAGGACAAGTTGAATGCAATCTTCATTCTGCACTGATAGACGTTAATGAAGAAAATGTATCAAAAGCTATGTGATTTATCTCACATTTGATTATTCACATCAGTTAATTATATAAAACTACCAAGAATGATGCATTTTATATGCAATAGCCAATACCCAGAGTAAATATCTTAAGTTAAAATAGTGTTACTCTGTAAAACTGCTTCACATTTTAAAAGAAGAATGCAATTTCAGAATGTTTGCTTTAAAACAAATCACATTTGCACATCTTCCACACCTTCATCTTCTCCCTCTTCTCTTTTGGCTAACAGTACTAAGCATGTTTTTGTTATGAGGAAACTATATACATATTGAGAGGTATATTATTATTGGGCTTCCCAGGTAGTACAGTAGTAGAGAATCTGTCTGCCAATGCAAGAGACGTGGGTTTGATCCTTGGGTTGGGAGGATCCCCTGGAGAAGGAAATGGCAATCCACTCCAGTATTCCTGCTGGGAAAATTCTATGCACAGAGGAACTTGGTGGACTACAGTCTATAGGGTTGCAAAAGAGTCAGACACAATTTAGTGACTAAAAACATCACTATCATTAATATCAATTAGTTTTTTTTTGTTGTTATACTGTTTAGAACATGAGTTGTTTTGCCACAGGATTAGAAATAAATATAAATTGCTTTATTTCACTCCTTTGGTAGCTTTGATGTTAAAATGATGACATAGAAATATATGAGACTCAACTAGAACACTTTCTAACACCATACACAAAAATAAACTCAAAATGGATTAAAGATCTCAACGTAAGACCAGAAACTATAAAACTCCTAGAGGAGAACATAGGCAAAACACTCTCCAACATACATCACAGCAGGATCCTCTATGACCCACCTCCCAGAATATTGGAAATAAAAGCAAAAATAAACAAATGGGACCTAATTAAATTTAAAAGCTTCTGCACAACAAAGGAAACTATTAGCAAGGTGAAAAGACAACCTTCAGAATGGGAGAAAATAATAGCAAATGAAGCAACTGACAAACAACTAATCTCAAAAATACACAAGCAACTCCTACAGCTCAATTCCAGAAAAATAAATGACCCAATCAAAAAATGGGCCAAAGAACTAAAGAGACATTTCTCCAAAGAAGACATACAGATGGCTAACAAACACATGAAAAGATGCTCAACATCACTCATTATCAGAGAAATGCAAATCAAAACCACTATGAGGTACCATATCACGCCAGTCAGAATGGCTGCAATCCAAAAGTCTACAAGTAATAAATACTGGAGAGGGTGTGGAGAAAAGGGAACCCTCTTACACTGTTGGTGGGAATGCAAACTAGCACAGCCACTATGGAGAACAGTGTGGAGAATCCTTAAAAAACTGGAAATAGAACTGCCTTATGATCCAGCAATCCCACTGCTGGGCATATACACTGAGGAAACCAGAAGGGAAAGAGACATGTGTACCCCAATGTTCATCGCAGCACTGTTTATAATAGCCAGGGCATGGAAGCAACCTAGATGCCCATCAGCAGATGAATGGATAAGAAAGCAGTGGTACATATACACAATGGAGTATTACTCAGCCATTAAAAAGAATTCATATGAATCAGTTCTAATGAGATGGATGAAACTGGAACCTATTATACAGAGTGAAGTAAGCCAGAAAGAAAAACACCAATACAGTATACTAATGTATATATATGGAATTTAGAAAGATGGTAACAATAACCCTGTGTACGAGACAGCAAAAGAGACACTGATGTATAGATCAGTCTTATGGACTCTGTGGGAGAGGGAGAGGGTGGGGAGATTTGGGAGAATGACATTGAAACATGTATAATATCATGTATGAAACGAATCGCCAGTCCAGGTTCGATGCACGATACTGGATGCTTGGGGCTGGTGCACTGGGACAACCCAGAGGGAGGGTGTGGGGAGGGAGGAGGGAGGAGGGTTCAGGATGGGGAATACAGGTATACCTGTGGCGGATTCATTTCGATATTTGGCAAAACTAATACAATATTGTAAAGTTTAAAAATAAAATAAAATTAAAAAAAAGAAATACATGAGACTCATAAAGAATTTTTAATCTCATTTAGTGCCAAATGTTTACCTAAGAGATCAAAATACATACTCCTATAATAAAATACTGCTTGTTTTGGTGAAAGAAAAATTACAGATGCAGAATCAGTGGAATCCAAATTATTGTATAATTTTCACAGAAAAGTGTAAAACTTGCATACTTTAAATGTTTGAAGAATATTAAAAGACCCCGTTTATCACTGTTTCTATTCCCCATAGTCATTTTCATTACTATTTTCCCTTTTTCCCTATTACTACAAACTGTTGAACTGTTTCTCTTTCTTCTTTGGTTTCTCTCAAGTGAAAATGTTTGAAATGACCTCATATTATCCATTTTACTTATTTGTTTATACAAAACTTGATGTTCACTCTTCTTCAAAGGCAAGTGAACTGTATTTCTTTCAGCATACTCAATGATTTTATCTATTAATTGTGTACAGGCATCCTCAGTGTTATATATATAATTAAATGATATATAATATACATATATATGTGTATATATACAAAAGTTTATTATGATAGGTGAGCTGCATGCAAGGGAATAAAGCTGAAATCTTTATTTGAATGATTAATAAAATATTTTATTTATTACCCTCAGCATCTCAGTAATGACAAGAGGAATAGTGAGCTCAAAGGATTTAGCAGGCACCTCCTCAACCCATCATGTCTTATAGGCCATTAGTAGTCAGTTTCAAGTCTCATCCCTCATCTCCAAAAATGTTAGTAAATACGTTAAAAAAAAAAAAAGATTTAAGGAGACAGTTTTGGTGATACAAACAAACTTCATTTAACACATGGTGAAATGGACAGTCTCAGAGAACTACCAAAGAGGGCAGAAGACAGAAAACTTTCATAGGATAAAGAATAAAAAGCAAGAAAGGGAGATATATATCTATATATCTATATCTATATCTATATATATATATATATCTGATGGACTGAGACCATATAGTTAACCTATGTGATTACATCTAACAGAAGTGGAGTTTTTGGAGTGGTGGGACTAGAACTAGTTAGCACTGGATCTTTGATGGCTGATTTATGGTTGCTATTTAAACCATGGCTATGAAAATCCCATCTTACTATCTCCTCACATATTCCTTTATCTGTTTAGTAATTCAAAAGCAGATCATTTTTCCCAGCTTAGAGGTTTTTAACCACTTCCTTCTTGACATTTTATCCAGAAATAGTTAATTTGAGAAAAATTAAAGGTAAGCTTCTAGAAATAAACATTATGAATGAATTATGTACACCTACAGATGTGATGATTTCAGTTACAAATCTGAGTGCTATTTAATATTTTTTAATATATATTGGCCTCACTTGCCCTTTCTCATTTAGGCAAATTATCTGTAGTTGAATAGTTATTATTTGTGAAATCATCCCACTATATGCTTCCTCAGCTGCTGTTTGCTAAAATTCCCAGAAATGTTCTGGGGTCACAGAAAAATTCTGTGATAGTTATACTGGGAGTCTGCAATAGATAGCAACCTTCAGGAGATTCACAAAGCCTTGTGGTAAGTCCATAGCAGAAAGAGCCCAAGAAATCTGGACTGTTTCCACCAAGATTCAAAGTCTAAATAGGTAAAAGTTAGACTATCAAAAGCCATCAGGGTGTCTGCACTATACAGAAATTTTATGAAAGGAATAAAAATAGCACAGTGTTGTTGTTTAGTTGCTGAGGTACATTGTACAACATCACAAAATCCCCAACCCAGTGGCACCTAACTCTTAGGTATTAATTGGCTTAGCTAAAAAAATGGGATCCTCATGTGAGAACTTTCTGCCAGCTTGGGACAAGCAGGTTGTTGGTTCTTGCATATGCAGTCAACTCAACCATCAGGTTACGGGTCCAAATGCATGACTAGACAGAAGTATGGCTTGCACCCACTGCCAGCTAGATACACCTGATTAGAAAGCTTGCTTGCACCTCATTTGTAGCTAGGATCTCACAGCCTGCTGTCAGCTCTCAGATGAATTATCTAAATCTTTCTTTCTTTCTTTTGGTTATCTTTTGGGGAGTGGCTGTGATTCCTGCAAGAATAGTTACTTTTCCATCTTATTTGTGGCACCTCTTGGGTCCCTTGAGTCATTTGATACTACCAGGAATATATATTGTTAGTCCCAGCTAGTATCTCAAGTCATGTCCAACTCTTTGCAACCCCATGTACTATACAGTCCAGGGAATTCTCCAGGCCAAAATACTGGAGTGGGTAACTTTTCCCTTCTCCAGGGGATATTCCCAACCCAGGAATCAAACCCAGGTCTCCTGCATTGCAGGCAGATTCTTCACCAGCTGATCCACAAGGAAAGCCCAAGAATACTGTAGTGGGTAGCCTATCCCTTCTCCAGCAGATCTTCCCGACCAGGAACTGAACCAGGGTCTCCTGCATTGCAGGCGGATTCTTTACCAACTGAGCTATGAGGGAAGCCCTAGAACCTGACAGGATATATGAAATTATTATTTTTTTTCTTTTTACGCTCTAGTCAGAAATTGGCCAAACTGGAAGCTGATATTCAAAGCCTGACAGGAATTTTTTTAGGCCTTCTTCTCTAAGCTAAACAAAACTGTGAACCCAGAGTATAGGGAAAACATTCCATCTAAGCTTACTGATTCTGCCATCTTGAATATATTACTGAAAAAGTTATGTTAAAGTCTTTAATCAAGTGGGTTTCTCATTTTCTCTTTGTAGCTTTGTCAATTTTTTCCCTATATATATTGAAGATACATCACCATGTAAATATAATTTAAGAATTAATGTACCATTTAATGTTGTCACATTCATTTTAATGTACACATTTAATAAAGACTGAAATTCATCTAGATATCTCCCTTTCATAAACAAGATAGTCAAAACTTTAATTCTATTATCCCCTAGTAAAATGAAGGAAGTGATTGCTGTATAAGATTTTATGTTCACCTTGGTTTTTTAGCTCTTGTGCAAATTTTTAAGTATACTTTGATTTTTACCTCTATAAAATGTACTTATATATACATTTAATTTTTGTTACATTTATCCACAAATGCTTTTAAGTTATAAAATTTTCATTTAGAAATCTCTTTAGTGAGAGTGTGTTAGATTTTTATCTAGACATTTACCCTCTTAAATGTATCAAAAGTGGGAGTGTTAGTTTCTCAGTTGACTCCTACTCTTTGTGACCACATGGACTGTGTAGCTCACCAGGCCCCTCGAAGGTGGAATTCTTCAGGTGGGAATACTGGAGTTGGCAGCCATTCCATTCTCCATGGGATCTTCCTGACCCAGGGATCGAACCTGGGTCTCCTGGTTGAAGGAAATGGTAAAAAATTGCAAGCAGATTTCTTTTCTTTTCTTTTTTACCATCTAAGCTACTATGATAGCATATCAGTTCAGTTCAGTTCAGTTCAGTCGCTCAGTCGTGTCCGACTCTTTGCGACCCCATGAATCGCACCACGCCAGGCCTCCCTGTCCATCACCAACTCCCGGAGTTCACTCAAACTCATGTCCATCAAGTCGGTGATGCCATCCAGACATCTCATCCTCTGTCGTCCCCTTCTCCTCCTGCCCCCAATCCCTCCCAGCATCAGAGTCCTTTCCAATGAGTCAACTCTTCACATGAGGTGGCCAAAGTACTGGAGTTTCAGCTTTAGCATCATTCCTTCCAAAGAAATCCCAGGGCTGATCTCCTTTAGAATGGACTGGTTGGATCTCCTTGCAGTCCAAGGGACTCTCAAGAGTCTTCTCCAACACCACAGCTAAAAAGCATAAATTCTTCGGCACTCAGCTTAGTCCAACTCTCACATCCATACATGACCACTGGAAAAACCATAGCCTTGACTAGACAGACCTTTGTTGGCAAAGTAATGTCTCTGCTTTTCAATATGCTATCTATGTTGGTCATAACTTTCCTTCCAAGGAGTAAGCGTCTTTTAATTTCATGGCTGCAATCACCATCTGCAATGATTTTGGAGCCCCAAAAAATAAAGTCAAATAATGTCTGACACTGTTTCCCCATCTATTTCCCATGAAGTGATGGGACCAGATGCCATGATCTTCATTTTCTGAATGTTGAGCTTTAAGCCAACTTTTTCACTCTCCACTTTCACTTTCATCAAGAGGCTTTTTAGTTCCTCTTCACTTTCAGCCATAAGGGTGGTGTCATCTGCATATCTGAGGTTATTGATATTTCTCCCAGCAATCTTGATTCCAGCTTGTGCTTCTTCCAGCCCAGTGTTTCTCATGATGTACACTGCATAGAAGTTAAATAAGCAGGGTGACAATATACAGCCTTGATACTCCTTTTCCTATTTGGAACCAGTCTGTTGTTCCATGTCCAGTTTGAACTGTTGCTTCCTGACCTGCATATAGGTTTCTCAAGAGGCAGGTCAGGTGGTCTGGTATTCCCATCTCTTTCAGAATTTCCCACAGTTGATTGTGATCCACATAGTCAAAGGCTTTGGCACAGTCAATAAAGCAGAAATAGATATTTTTTCTGGAACTAGCTTGCTTTTTCCATGATCCAGTGGATGTTGGCAATTTGATCTCTGGTTCCTCTGCCTTTTCTAAAACCAGCTCGAATATCAGGAAGTTCACAGTTCATGTATTGCTGAAGCCTGGCTTGGAGAATTTTGAGCATTACTTTACTAGCATGTGAGATGAGTGAAATTGTGAGGTAGTTTGAGCATTCTTTGGCATTGCCTTTCTTTGGGATTGGAATGAAAACACCTTTTCCAGTCCTGTGGCCACTGCTGAGTTTTCCAAATTTGCTGGCATATTGAGTGCAGCACTTTCACAGCATCATCTTTCAGGATTTGAAATAGCTCAACTAGAATTCCATCACCTCCACTAGCTTTGTTCAGAGTGATGCTTTCTAAGGCCTACTTGACTTCACATTCCAGGATGTCTGGCTCTAGGCGAGTGATCACACCATTGTGATTATCTTGGTCATGAAGCTCTTTTTTGTACAGTTCTATATCTTCTTGCACCTCTTCTTAATATCTTATACTTCTGTTAGGTTCATACCATTCCTGTCCTTTATTGAACCCATCTTTGCATGAAATGTTCCCTTGGTATCTCTAATTTTCTTGAAGAGATCTCTAGTCTTTCCCATTCTGTTGTTTCCATTTCTTTGCATTGATCTCTGAGGAAGGCTTTCTTATCTCTTCTTGAGATGTATATAGCATATGCTGCTGCTAAGTCACTTCAGTCATGTCCGACCCTGTGTGACCCCATAGATGGCAGCCCACCAGGCTCCCCCATCCCTGGGATTCTCCAGGCAAGAACACTGGAGTGGGTTGCCATTTCCTTCTCCAATGCATGAAAGTGAAAAGTGAAAGTGAAGTCGCTCAGTCATGTCCGACTCCCAGCGACCCCTTGGACTGCAGCCCTCCAGGCTCCTGCATCCATGGGACTCTCCAGGCAAGAGTACTGGAGTGGGGTGCCATTGCCTTCTCCAAAATACACAAAGTGTCTACAGTGACACTGTCTTTGAAGATATTATTCCATTACCTTTACATGTTCCTTTGTTGTCATTAAGAAGTAAACAAATGCAGATAATCTGCCCATTCTGTCTTAAATATTTTGTTAAACTTTCATGGTCTGAAACAACAATTACATTTGTACCAACCTAATATGTATATTTCTAGAACACTAACTGGTTCCTTTTCAAATATGCTTAATTTTATACATTTTTCATCTTCTCTATTATTTTTACTTTTTAAAATATAATTCTTGAATTGGCTCTTGATGTGCACCACACAAATCTTGTGGAAGAGAATCCATTGCAAGAAACAGTATTGCTGATGGCCCTTTGGATACTCCAGAGAATTTACATTAAAGATGTTTTTCCTTATTCATTCTCACAAATGGGGTTCCAATGGGTAACTTCCCAATGGATTGGCAGACAGTTTCTTATAATTTGCTATAATCCAACTCTTCCCATCATATTCTTCCTTTTTTGTTTCTTAGGTATCAGACATACCTCTCCAAATTCCTCTGTTTTATCTATCATTAACATTTCCTCCCATAAACCTCTTTTATGGCTAATTCTGATTTAGCATTTCAGTCACAAAGAACACTGGTATTTGAGGTATTTGTGAAAACAGAATTCTGTGATATATAGCTACTCTCACTTAATTTGACTTGTTTCCTCATGTCTTTAGAGTTTAGTAATTTTTAACGTCAATTTTGGATTTTATTCTTGCACTGAACAACTATTCATTAAATATAAATGGGCTATTATTTTTTAAAGAATGGTAAAAAGCATATAACATAAAATTTACCTTTTAACTATTTTAAGTGTGCAGTCTAGTAGCATTCTGTATGTTCACATTGTTTTCTAACAGATCTCTAGAACTTTCTCATTTCAAGAAATTGAAACTTTATACCCATTGAAAGACTCCCCATTCCCCCTTCTGAACCACAGTCCCTGGCAACCATTTTCCTATTTTGTTTCTGTGAGTTTGACTATTTTGCATAGCTCATATAAGAATCATAAAATATTGTATTTTATGACTGGCTTATTTCATTTAGCCTAATGTCTTAAAGGTTCATCAGTATTGTAGCATGTGTCAGAATTTTTTTAATTAAGGTTGAATAACCCTCTGGTGTGTGTGTGTGTATACATTGTATTTACCCATTCTTCCATCAGCAGACATCTGAGTTGGTTCTACCTCATGATATTATGAATAATGTTTCAAAAAGTGTGGGTGTATATCTCACAGAGATATAGCTCACATATTACGTTGGTACAAATGTAATTGCAGTTTCAGGCTATGAATTTTAAATCACCATATCTAGGTTGAAACATGTTTATTAACCAAAAGAGGAACCATGCAATCAACATATCTCAGAGATACAGCTTTCCATTCTCTTAGGACTACATTAAACTTAAAAACTTTTGTTTATCAGGGAAATAATAGAGTGAAAAGCGACCTATATAATGGGAGAATGTACTCCCAAATATCTAGTATGGCAAATAGATGGGGAAACAGTGGAAACAGTGGCTGACTTTATTTTTCGGGGCTCCAAAATCACTGCAGATGGTGATTGCAGCCATGAAATTAAAAGACACTTGCTCCTTGGAAGGAAAGTTGTGACCAACCTAGATAGCATATTAAAAAGCAGAGACATTACTTTGCCAACAAAGGTCCGTCCAGTCAAGGCTATGGTTTTTCCAGTAGTCATGTATGGATGTGAGAGTTGGACTATAAAGAAAGCTGAGTGCCGAAGAATTGGTGCTTTTGAACTGTGGTGTTGGAGAAGACTCTTGAGAATCCCTTGGACTGCAAGGAGATCCAACCAGTCCATCCTAAAGGAGATCAGTCCTGGGTGTTCATTGGAAGGACTAATGCTGAAGCTGAAACTTCAATACTTTGGCCACCTGATGTGGAGAGCTGACTCATTTGAACAGACCCCGATGCTGGGAAAGATTGAGGGCTGGAGGAGAAGGGGACAACAGAGGATGAGATGGTTGGATGGCATCACCGACACAATGGACATGGGTTTGAGTGGACTCCAGGAGTTGGTGATAGACAGGGAGGTCTGGCGTGCTGCGGTTCATGGGGTCGCAAAGAGTTGGACACGTCTGAGTGACTGAACTGAACTGAATATAAAGAATATATAAAGAACTCCTACAACTCAACAGCAACAACAACAACAACAAAAGCCTCCAAACATCCTGTTAAAAAAGAGGAGGCACAATCCTTGTATAGACATATCTTGAAAGAAAATAAAGAAATGGCCAATAAGCATATGAAGAAATGCTCAACATCACTAATCATTAGAGAAAATACAAATCAAACCACAATGTGATATAACCTCACACCAATTAAAATGACTATTATTTTTAAAAATACCATAACACCCCAGAAAAGAACACATTGGCAAGAATGGTGAGAAATTTGAAACCTTGTGTATTATTGGTGGGATTGTAAAATGTTGCAACATATATGGAAAACAGTATGGTAGTTCCTTAACAATTAAAAATAGAATTACTGTGCAATCTAGTATAGCATAATTCTCATATTCAGGCGTAGAGTGGGTAAACATGACCATCAAGCAAGTGACGCTTAGGCAACGATTCAGGCTGGTAAAAGAATCAGCTGTACTATTACCTGGAGAGCATATTGTACTAGAAAGAGCAGGTAGTAAAAGACACTAAGATGAGACTGCTTTGAGTCTATGAAAACCTGCCAGAAGACAGAGTAGCTGGAAAGAATGAACTAGAGAGTAAGAGTACTACGAGGTGAGTCCAGGAAAAGGTGTTGAGAAAACTGGACAGTCACACACAAAATAATGAAACTAGACCACTATTACACATCATACATTACAGATTCAAATGTAAGTACTGAAACCATAAAACTCCCAGAAGAAAACTTCAGTTGAGTTCAGCTCAGTCTCTCAGTCATGTCCGACTCTTTGTGACTCCACGAACTGCAGCATACCAGGCTTCCCTGTCCATCACCAACTCCCAGAGCCTATTAATGTCCATCACATCAGTGATGCCATCCAACCATCTCATCCTCTGTCATCCCCTTCTTCTCCCGCCTTCAATCTTTCCCAGCATCAGGGTCTTTTCCAATGAGTCCATTCTTCGCATCAAGTGGCCAAAGTATTGGAGTTTCAGCTTCAGCATCGCAGTCCTTCCAATGAACACTCCGGACTGATTTCCTTTAGGAAGGACTAGTTGGATCTCCTTGCAGTCCAAGGGACTCTCAAGAGTCTTCTCCAACAACACAGTTCAAAAGCATCAATTCTTCGGCACTCAGCTTTCTTTATAGACAACTCTCACATCCGTACATGACTACTGGAAAAACCATAGGTCTGACTAGACAGACCTTTGTTAGTAAAGTAATATCTCTGCTTTTTAGTATGCTGTCTAGGTTGGTCATAACTTTTCATCCAACAAGCAAGGATCTTTTAATTTCATGGCTATAGTCACCATCTGCAGTGATTTCAGAAAACTTAAGCAGTACAATTTTCAACATTGGTATTAGCAATATCTTTCTGGATATGTCTCCTCAAACAAAGGAAACAAAAGCAAAAAATAAACAAACAGGACTACCATCAAACTAAAAAGCCTCTGCACAATGAAGGAAACCATCCAAAAAGCAAAAAGATAACTTACCAATGAGAGAAGATATTTGCAAATCATATGTCTGATAAGAAGTTATATCCAAAATACATAAAGAACTCATACAACTCAACAACCATAAAAATAAACAACCTAATGGCTATTATCAAAAGGTAAAAGCAAGAAGTGTGCTGAAGAGAATGTGAAGCAAAGAGAATCCTCATATACTGTTGGTGGGAATGTAAATTAGTGCAGCCACTATGTAAAATAGTATGCTGCTAAGTCACGTCAGTCGTGTCCGACTCTGTGCGACCCCAGAGATGGCAGCCCACCAGGCTCCCCCGTCCCTGGGATTCTCCAGGCAAGAACACTGGAGTGGGTTGCCATTTCCTTCTCCAGTGCATGAAAGTGAAAAGTGAAAGTGAAGTCACTCAGTTGTGTCCGACTTAGCGACCCCATGGACTGTAGCCCACCAGGCTCCTCCATCCATGGGATTTTCCAGGCAAGAGTACTGGAATGGGTTGCCATTTATGGAGAAGCCTAAAAAAATTAAGAATAGAACTAACATATGATCCAACAATTCTACTTCTAGGTATTTATCAAAAAAAAAAAAGATTCTAAAAGATGCATGAATTCCTATGTTCATCATGGTGTTATTTATAATAGTAAAGACGTGGAAATAACCTAAGCGTCCATCGATAGATGGATAAAGAAGATATTGCATTTTCACACACACAAACACACACACACACATGCAAACATATACAATGCAATACTATTCAGCCATAAAAAAGATGAAATCTTGCCATTTGCAAAACATAGATGGACCTGACGATATTATGCTAAATGAAGTAAGTCAGAGAAAGATAAATACATTATGATTTCACTTATATATAGAAATTTTTAAAATAAAAATTAAATGAATGCACCAAGCCAAACAAAAGCAAACACATGGTTACAGATAAGAGAGTAGTAGTTACCAGAGGCAATGGCACCCTATTCCAGTACTCTTGCCTGGAAAATCCCATGGACGGAGGAGCCTGGTAGGCTGCAGTCCATGGGGTCGCTAGAGTCGGACACCACTGTGACTTCACTTTCACTTTTCACTTTCATGCATTGGAGAAGGAAATGGCAACCCACTCCAGTGTTCTTGCCTGGAGAATCCCATGGACAGGGGAGCCTGATGGACTGCTGTCTATGGGGTCGCACAGAGTCGGACACAACTGAAGCGACTCAGCAGCAGCAGCAGCAGCTACCAGAGGGGTAGGGAGCAGTGAGGAGGTCAAATGGGTGAAGGCGGTCAACTGTATGGTGGGGAGTTTTATGTTGAGTAGTGTTTCCTTAAAGCTCACGTCCACCTGGACATTCAGAATGTGACCATATTGGAAATAGGACTTTGCAGATTTAACTAAGAATCTCAGGATAAAGTCATCCTGGATTAGGCGTGGGTCCTAAATCCAATGACTGGTGTCCTTATAAGAAGAATAAGAGATGACCCAGAGAGAAGTACAGAAGACCACCGTGTGGAAAAGGAGACCGAGATGGGGTTCTGTTCCCACAAGGCAAGGAATCCTGGGGCCACCAGAAACTAGAAGAGGAAAGGAAGGATTCTTCCCTACATCCTTCAGAGGGAACATAGCCCTGCTGACACCTGGATTTCATACCTCTAAGCTTCCAGAGCTGGGAGGGAATACATTTATGTTGCCCGCCTGCCTGCCAAGTCACTTCAGTTGTATCTGACTCTGTGACCCTTTGGACCATAGCCCACCAGGTTCCTCTGTCCATGGGATTTTCCAGGCAAGAACATTGGAGTGGGTTGCCATTTCCTTCTCCAGGGGATCTTCTCCACCCAGGGATTGAACCTGCATCTCTTACATCTCCTTCGCTGGCAGGTGGGTTCTTTACCACTAGCAAAATTTATGTTACTTCAAGCCAGATGCAAAGAAAAAGATCCTGGGAGTTCACAGAGGAGGCTAAGGTAGATAACTGATATTCCTATGAGAACTGTTTACATATAATCTTTAAGATAGTTTCTCTGTTGCCTCTGAGAGCTGTTATCAGACAACCTTAACTGAATATTTGATTGAGGTTTTCTGGAATTCAGGGACAGGTACACAGTCCTTCATGAAGACCCACTTCTTTATCTTTTTTAATTAGTCATGCTTTCTTTTTGTTTAATTAAATAAACAATGCTGCCCCAGAGTCCACTGTAGATGTTATAATAATTACACATTTTTATCTCTTTAAACTCCTTAACTTCTGAAAATCAATGTATCTGACACCAACCAAGGGTTTCAGATAAGAAATTAAGGCCCTATAGTAAGTTTGCCTTTTTTCCCCCTCATTCTTTCTTCTTGTGATTGAAATGAAGAGTTGATAAATAAAAGTTTATCCCTCAAGATTTATTTTCTAGGATCCCCAGCTTAAACATAACATTTTTTTTTAGTTCATTTGGTTATATACTGCATGAATTTAAAATAAAAGCCAGCTTAAATTCCTAATGTATACTATAAAATATTCTGCTAATGATTACACTAATCAATACTGATTCTTGCCAGACCCTGTTTCATCCCTACTAACTGGCAAGAATCTGTGCTCCACTCTGTAACTGAGCCAAGTAAGGAAATATGTCATGAAATTTGTCCCCTTTAGTAGTTGAGGCATGAACCTAGCATGTTTATGGAGGTCAGTGTAGAGCCAGAATCAACAATAGGTGCACAGCTCTGACAGAGCTTTCCTCAGGGCTCTACCTTCCTTTGAAGTTTTATGACTGATCCTCCACCTGCTTCCCTAGTAATACACTCCAGCCTTCTAATCGGACTTCTAGCCACCCACTAGGGCTGGGACTTCCATCCACCCACTAGGGCTGGGTCCCTCTTCTGAATAACATCCAGCCTCTGTGAGCTTGAAAATTTCCCAGATGTTGCACATTCCCTTGCCTTCAAGACTTGGATCCTTCCCTGCATAGTCTAGCTTGGATCTTTCTCCAAAAAGATTACTAAGAGTTACGCTTTCAACCACCAGATTAATTATTCCACTTTTGACCAGACTTCCACTCTGATGCCCTCTAACCTGCTCAGATCCCTGGGGATGTATACTAATTCAGAGTGCAGTGGGAACTTTTGGTTAACCCCATAGTAAAAAGAGTTCTTAAATTCTAAGTTTTCTTTATTCGTAGTTTTCGTCTTTTCTCACACTTTTGGAGATCCAGCATTCCATTGACCTCAAGTAACAAGGGTTTTGACTTATACGCATTCCCAAATAAGATTTGGGAGCTAAAGATTTAAAGACTCTCAGCCAATATACATTATTTTCTCTGTGCTTAAATATTTCTAAATCTCTAATGGGAATGAGGTTTCCACTATTAGAGTAAGTCAACATATGGGTCTTAGTGATCCAGTAAAGGGCAGAAAAACATGGAGGATGGGTCTAACAGACCTCAAATTATTTTATAGCAAATTTTTAAAAATATCACACTAAAATAAGGTTCAACTTGATGTCTATCTGTTGAGTTGCTGCAAATACTAATGAATTTCCAAAAGAAAATATGAAACAAGTTCACTAAATATATTGCAACGTTGAGGTGATGAATTTACCAGTTATGTTGTGAGAATACTCTTTATGAGGAAAGTAGACTAGTCAACCTGAATATATCCATGTCAACATCCAACAGCATTTTCAACGTAACCTTTTATATGTCCTTGTCCTAGTGAGAAGCTTAAGATCTCAGAGAAACAAGATTATTAAACTGACCTAATATGGTTCTAACTATATACTTAACCAGGATTCATAGTTAGAATCCCATTATGTCTATGTCTATGATCACTGTTAAGTATATTGTTGCTATTATTTTATTTAAGTGAATGCACAGAAACTGGGTGGACCCTATTAGGAGCTGTGCGTATTTAAGAATGTATGACCAAGGCACTTGAAAATATGTCATAGAACATTTTAAAAATTTTCTTTGTTGAAGAATATAAATAACACAGCTCACACTGAATACTATATGTCGAGCATGATTATTGCAATGAACATTTAATTTTTGTGAAAAAGGAAACTGGCATACAACAATATTAAACTAATCAGTCAAAACCCTCCATCAAGAACTGATGAAATAGAAACTTGATTCAGGTTTCTTGAAACAGAATACTGCGGTAGTTAAGCTTATGAGTTCTGGAATTAGATTCAGATCAGATCAGATCAGTCGCTCAGTCATGTCCAACTCTTTGCGACCCCATGAATCGCAGCACGCCAGATTAGGGAATTTCAAATCCTAGCATTAATATTAAATTAGTATTATTGAATAAGTTACCAGGTTCATTAAATGTAAACTTGAGAAATTAGTATCTACAAAAAGCATTCAATAAGATGGTTATGTAAACTTTATTTTTCAGTCTGGTTTTTGCTCTTCACTGTGGCACTTAATCTGTGACCCAGTGATGAAACAGTTACATGCATGCCTTTGTTTCTTTTTGTTTTCATAGCTATAACTGTTGATAAAAAGATTTAAAAAGTCGTAATTAGTTACACATGAAGGGTTTGGTATGTGTTAAAGTGTGGTTAATATCAGATACAAAGTAGGGACCTCCTACACTGCAAATCCAACCTCACTGTGCAGTCATCAACATATTTACTTATATCTGCTCTGTGTTCTAGCACTAGTCAGTTTCTCGTCATTCATTTTCTGACTGCACAACCTTTCCTTACCTTCCCTGCAGCCATGTTTTACCACCTCCATATTACTTTGCACAATAGATGGTAAGCTAAACACAGAGTGTTCATCAAATACTTGTATGTGTACATTCAGCTGCTGCTGTTTTTAATGGCAGCTCTCCAGATTTATGCAATAAGAAAGAAAACTGCATGTTCTCCAAAATGCTTGATGCCTGTGAAAACTATCTATACAAGCTGTTCATTCTGTGTCATACTGTCACAGTAGACGGGATTTTACAAATCTGCCAAGACTTTTTAGAGTGAGAAAATATAATTTGTAAACTGGATATTATTTCGCAAAATTTCCCCACTGTTGAGATGTGACTTATTTTATGGAACATTCTATTTTGAATGATCTGTAGCATTCCAGATTTTCATCCCCATTGTGTGGGTTACCTTTATACATTCCCAAATAGAGTTTTCCATACAATAGAAATATAAATCACACACAAGGATGAAGGGAGTTAATGTTAGTAATCACCTATTTTTGAAAATGTTTATTTAGGATTCCATGCAAATAAATCAGAAAATTCCACCTCTAATCTGCATCTAGAACTTGATGTCTGGATAATTCAAAGTTAAAATATTTATTTTACAAACTCTATGTGCAATTAAGGTCTAAAATGGAATATAAAGGATGAGAAATACTCCCCCGTCACTATTTAAATAAGTAAAATTACATTAATCACATGGATATTAAATCTCTAGTATCATTCATAAAATTTTGGGAAAAATCTTTTATCTAATATGAGCTTTCTTCCAGCCAGAATTAGGTACTCTTTTAAATAATTCTTTATTAAAATATGCTAAAGTTTCAACTAATTGGTAATCTGCTTGTAGCATCCCAAGGACAAGTCCAAAATGTATTTATTTTTTTTTCAAAATGTATTTAACACATTTAACACTAACACATTTCAAATATGTACTTTCCAAACATGACTATTTCCTTTCTAATTTTCCAATTCCATTAACAATCAAACTCTTTTTTACCAATAAATAATTCTATGCTTTTCTCATTTACTATCCTGAAATGAGGTTCAGAGATAAAATAAGCCTTTACAAATCTTCTGGAATGACTCATAGTCCAAGTAACAAAATAGAACAGTTTCAACAATTTATTATTTATTATTCTATTTTTATGTAAGTGACAAAACTCAGAAGTTATTCTGAATATGAATTAAGAGAAAATAAAAGGTAAAGTTAAGTGTGGATTAAGTATAACATTTATTAAGAGATGATAATTTTATTTTACTTGTATATGATATGAGAAAGAGAAAAGGGGAACATGCATCAAGTCAAAATGCCATGTTATTGACTGGAAAGTGAAAACACATCAAGACGTGAGCTACTGATACCATGTTGTCAGTAAAATTTTTAACGTATTCTTAAAACTAAATTACCAAAATATTTAGCTAATTATTAACAAATCAGTACAATCTCCCTTTCTAGTTTATTTACTGCTAATGTTATGGCATCACAATTATGCACTGATTAGACATTATGCCCTGAATGAATTAAAATTGTCTAGTAGCATCAAAAACATACATTTATTTTAACTAGCCTTCTATCTACATGCCAGTTTTCTCCTAAATCACAAGATTCTTTGTGAAAGTTCCTGTCACTTTTGTTTTCAGTATTACTGTGTCCAGATGTACAGACGCTTACACTTGAGATAAAGTTTGGCCACCAAATACTTATAAGTTGTGCGGTCTGTGAGAAAATTACTTGTTATGTAGAATGTTTTATGCATTGCATCCCTGGACTTGGCCCACTAAAGAAGCCTCTCTCCAACCATTATTACCAAAAATCTCACCAGTATTTTCTACCTTCCCTCTCCCCCATGAGTGGGCTGCCAGGGAG
Organism: Bos indicus; assembly: GCF_029378745.1. Taxonomy (NCBI): domain Eukaryota; kingdom Metazoa; phylum Chordata; class Mammalia; order Artiodactyla; family Bovidae; genus Bos; species Bos indicus. The sequence goes on along the minus strand of NC_091776.1, from coordinate 31,359,488 downwards.
AATCACTACTGCACTTGACCCTGAAACCTGAGGAAGCTATTAAATATAGAGCAATCCATGGCTTGGAGTGACTCACCAGAGTAACAAGAGATTTTATATTGAAAACATTTTTTAAATTAAATACAAATACATATATATTACAAAAATTACATATCACAGAGACAGGGTTTGTTAGAGTGGTTAAAAAAAAGAAATCTCCTAAGATGGCCACTGTGTCCCAGGACTAAACTCTTCCTTTTCTTTGTCCAAGGGTCTGATTTTATACCAGCCTTCCATTGTTCAATTGCTTTCCTTTGGTTCTTTCGAATCTTTTTCATAACCATTGTTCAATATTTTCTCTTGCAAAGACCAGACTATTTGCATGTCAATCTCCTAGTGTTCGATCAGATGTCATTTTATATTCACTTCCTAACAGAGGCCTGCCCTGCACCTATTTGTCTTCTGAGCCATCTCACCTCATCCACGTCACTTCCCCTATCATTCAACTGCCACCCTCTACCTCATCGCTCCATTCTCTTTCTGTTGTAGCACCGACATCACTTGGTTCCTCCTTCACTAGGAAATAAGAAGGACAACCTGTGATGAGAACTGTGCGCTCAGTGCTTAGTCTCCCGCCTAGCACATAGCAAGCACAGCGAGAGGGCCCTGAGTGCGTGAGTGCATCTCTTACTCTTCCCTGGAAAACATAATCGCCAGATATCTTCATAATTGACCCCCACTTGATTCTAAAGTCTAGAACTGCTACTTGCCTTTCATATAGATCTGATCAAGATCTACAGGTGTAGGGGTGGGGGTGGGGTCCTGTCACAATCTTCAAATTTATGTTATAGAGTAATGTTGACATCCACTCCAAACTCACTTCCTTTACCCTCCAAATGTTTGCCTCATATCTCACAAAAATCCACAGCATTCAATTATTTGAATTTTTTTTGCTAGAAAACTGTATATGGTTGAAACCACTGAAAAATTTGCTGGTATTACTTGTTCACAATTTTTACTGAATATTGGTTCTTCTAAATCTCATTTTTAGTATTAAATAATTTCCCCAACATAGAATATGGTCATTCCTGGTAGTAGACTGATGTTATCACATTATTTTTCCTTTCCAGATGCCATGGTTTTATGTAGTGTAAATGATCCTCTCATTACCAGATGGTATGAGAAAGAAACTGCTTCAGGGAGGTATATGCTATATAAGCCTGTACATCGAGTAGCTATAAAAAAGCAAAGTTTTGTAACTTAGCCAGTAAAGTATCTGAACTCTGCAGTGTGGACAGGGTAATGCAAACATTGAGCTCCCCATCTGACCAGATGTGGACATTCCTAATGGGTGGTAAGTTCAGTCAACCAATAAAATGTTTTCAGCTTAAAGCCTCAAGTGGTGATTATAATGCTAATGTTCTTTGCTTAGAAAATACAAGTGCAGTAGAGAGATACAAAAGGAAAAGCAAATTATCCTGCACACCAAATATTTACCAGGATAATTCATTATCTAACCTATTTTTAGAATTTCACAACTTACAATATGCAAGATACAAAAGAATTGTATAAAGATTGAGATAACTGCTGATTGTATTTTATTATCCCTTCAAATTTAATCCACATCACTAGTTTAACTGCAGGACTCTAAAGGTGATCACAGAAGCAGCATTTATCTCATAACTACTTATCAAGATGATGAGTCTCAAATATTTACTCCCTTCTGAGTTGATATATTTATATTTGAAAATTCAAATAATAACATCAATTTAGCAACTAAATCCAATCTCATCTTTCTCTCTAAAAAAAAAAAAAAATCCTCTTGCAGATTTCTCTGTCCACTCTATCACCACAGATACAAACTGTAACAAGAGAGTTACTTGTTGACTCCTATGCTGGCAGACCTCTGTCATACATGTCATCATTGGATTCATTGGTCTTTTCTTTTCCTTTCCTTATCTCATTGTTTCAACTCCTTGTCTTCTTTTTCATTCCCACTCACCTGGGGGAACCTCATCAGTGCAACTGTGAATTATGAACTTTAGATTTTCAATGTTTTTAACCTCAGTAAAATATATTATTAGCCTTAAACTGTAAAGTCATTTTATCCTCATAGCATTACTCTCTTCAAGAACAGTAAAATATATATATATGTGTGTGTGTGTGTGTGTGTGTATCTCTAGACTGAGTCAAAATTCACTGAAATGGAAAGGATCCATCATGACCTAGGTTTCCCATTCAATCCAAAAAGCATAATATGGACTAATATCCAAATAGGAAATCTCATATCTTTTTACTCTTTATTTTTTCACACTCTTAGAGGAGAAGAAACATGGTTCTGAGCATTATCTCCAGCACTGAAAAACCCAAGATTGATGGACTGTAGTAGAGAACCATGGTCTATTGCTAAAAACTAGAAACCTGGGGGTCTCACAACTTCCAGGAATGGAGTTCAGATACCCACAACTAGTATCTATTTAGGATATTTAAGTTTTAGTCTCATATTTCCCTAAAAGCATATACTGGAGATTAAGGAATGAATAAAAATTATTTATTTTACTTTTATATAATAAGAATATAACACATAATTGGCAATAATAATACTGTATCACATTATAATAAATATAACATAATGGTGGCTCAGACAGTAAAGAATCTGCCTGCAATGTGGGGCACCTGGGTTCTATCCTTGGGTTGGGAAGAACCCCTGCAGGAGGACGGAGCAACCCACTCCAGTATTCTTGCCTGGAGACTCCCCATGGACAAAGGAGTCTGGAAAGCTACAGTCCATGGGGTCACAGAGTTGGACATGACTGAGTGATTAATCACAGCACAGCAATGCAATATAGTAACAACAGAGATATCTTAATGAATGAGAAATCATATAAATGAGATGTTCTGAGAAAGCTTTCCATCTATTCTTTAACTATCCACCTAGGCCCCACTCTAAACAAAGTATTACACTTGAATCTAAAAGGTAGTCAAGGTATTACTATCATTTTTATTGCTATCCTTGAAAAACATGAATCATCATTGTTGAATGCTCATCATGCAAAAAGTAGTAAGCTAAACTCTCTATATAAGCTATAACATTTAATTTATGCAGTAGCCCTATGAAATATGCATCATCATATCCACACTATAGGTGGAAAATGAAGCTTTTAGTGAATAAAAAGCACTGGCAAGAGTCAAGTTTAAGTCCTCCTGATTCCAAAGCTATAAACATTCTAATTTGGCTCACCAAATCCCAAGGGAAGAGAGAAAAATAACTGAAAGGAAAACAACATCATGAAAATTACAAACAAGCTGGTAATAAGTACATACCTATCAATGATTTCTTTAACTTGTGAGTGGACTAAATGCTCCAATCAAAAGATACAGTGCTACTGAATGCAAAAAAGAAAGAAAGAAAAAACAAGTTCCATATATATTCTGACTATAAGAGACTGACTTCAGATCTAAAGACACAGATTGAAAGTGAGAGGATGATAAAGTATTACACATAAATGGAAATAACAAAGAAAGCTAGGCTAGCAACACGACAGACAACAAAGAGCAGCAAAACAGACTTTAAAACAGAAACTGTAACAAGAGACAAAGAAGGATATTACATGATGATACCCAACAGGGATATATAACAATTATGTATGCAGCAAACACAGGAGTTCCTAAATACATAATGCAAATATTAACAAACAGGGAGTAACTGACAGTAACATGACCATAGTTCAGTTCAGTTCAGTTCAGTCAGTTCAGTCATGTCCGACTCTTTGCGACCCCATGAATCGCACCACGCCAGGCCTCCCTGTCCATCACCAACTCCCGGAGTTCACCCGGACTCAGGTCCATCGAATCAGTGATGCCATCTAGCCATCTCATCCTCTGTCGTCCCCTTCTCCTCCTGCCCCCAATCCCTCCCAGCATCAGAGTCTTTTCCAATGAGTCAACTCTTCGCATGAGGTGGCTAAAGTACTGGAGTTTCAGCTTTAGCATCATTCCTTCCAAAGAAATCCCAGGGCTGATCTCCTCCAGAATGGACTGGTTGGATCTCCTTGCAGTCCAAGGGACTCTCAAGAGTCTTCTCCAACATCACAGTTCAAAAGCATCAATTCTTCGGCGCTCAGCCTTCTTCACAGTCCAACTCTCACATCCATACATAACCACAGGAAAAACCATAGCCTTGACTAGACGAACCTTTGTTGGCAAAGTAATGTCTCTGCTTTTGAATACGCTATCTAGGTTGGTCATAACTTTCCTTCCAAGGAGTAAGCGTCTTTTAATTTCATGGCTGCAGTCACCATCTGCAGTGATTTTGGAGCCCAGAAAAATAAAGTCTGACACTGTTTCCACTGTTTCCCCATCTATTTCCCATGAAGTAGTGGGACCGGATGCCATGATCTTCGTTTTCTGAATGTTGAGCTTTAAGTCAACTTTTTTACTCTCCACTTTCACTTTCATCAAGAGGCATTTTTGGACTTCAATATCCCATTTACATCAATGGGAAGATAATCCAGTCAGAAAATCAGTAAGGATAAGGAAACACTGGCCTTAAATGACACTCTAGACCAGATTTATATATATATGTATGTATATACACATATATATTAATATTTATCCAAAAGCATCAGATCAGAATACACATTTTTTTCAAGTACGCAGAATATTTTCCAGGATATGTGAAGAATCAATGGGTCACTTGAGAAATCAAAGAGGAAAAGTAAAAAAAATAAAATGAACAAAAAACCTGGAGACAAATGAAATCGGAAACACAGTGTTCCAAAATCTATAGGATCCAGGAGAAGTAGTTCTGAGGTGTAAGCTTATATGCATACAAGATTACCTCAGGAAGCAAAGAAAAACTAAAATAAAAAAAAATTATCTAAAGAAACTAAAAGAGAACAAGGAAAACCGAACATTAGTTAGAGGTAAGAAATAATAAAGATCAGAGCAGAAATAAATGAAATAGATTTTTTAAAATTAAGAGCTATTTTTGAAAAGATAAGAAATTAATAAATCTTTAGCTAGACTAATCAAGAAATGTTATAAAATAGGATTCAAATAAATAAAATTGGAAATGAAAGAATGTTAAAAACACTACAGAAGTTTCGAGTTGGCTCAAAAGAAATATTAGGTTGGGCAACATCTTACAAAAATCTCAAATGAAAAAAAAAAAAAAAAATCTCAAATGAACATTTTGGCCAACCCAATACAAAGGATCCTAAGAGATTACTACTAACAATTATATGCCAATAAAATGGAAAACCTAGAAGAAATAGACAAGCTGCTAGAAACATATAATCTCCAAAGAATGAACAAGGAAGAAATAGAAAGCATGAGTACAGCAATTACCAGTTTTAAATTGAATCAGGATAAAAAAAAAAAAAAAAAACAACTCCCCTAGGGACTTCCCTAGTGGTCCAGCAGTTAGGACCCTGCACTCCCAATTCAGGGGGCATGGGTTCAATCCCTGGTCAGGGAACTAGGCATTTTTATTATTTTTCTGGGCAGTATAGGTGGAATTCTAAATTAGTGCAGCCACTATGGAAAATAGAATGGAGAGCCCTCAACACTAAAAAATAGAACTGTCATATGATCTAATAATTTCACTTCTAGCTATTTACCTAGAGAAAACAAAAAACACTAATTTGAAAAGATATTTGCACATCAGTGCTCCCTGCAGTTTTATTTACAACAGTCAAGATACTGAACCAACTTAATAGACAAATAAATATATAGTTTATATAATGGAATATTACTCAGTCACAAAGTGCAAAATCTTCCCATTTACAATAACATAGATGGATATAGGAGGTATTATGCTAAGTGAAAGGAGTCAGACAAAGACAAATATCATGTGATCTAACATGTAGAATGTAAAAGAAAACAAAACAAACACAAATAAAGACCGCCTCAGAGATACAGAGAAAAATCAAGTGTTTGGTTGAATGGAGGGTATAGGGAGATGGGGAAATACGTACAGGAGATAAATAGATACAAACCTACAGTTATATAGTAATTAAGTCAGAGAAATATAATATACAGCACAAGGAGTATGGTCAATAATATTGTAGTAACTTAATATGCATATTAATGGTTATTGAATTTATGCTGATTATTTTACAATGTGTCAAATCAAATATCAAATCACTATGCAGTAAGCTTGAAACCCTCATAATATTGTATGACAACTATATTTCAAATTTAAAACAAAGGAAAAAAGGAACTATTAAGGTAAACAAGATGTAACAAGTCAGATTTCTACTTCTATCCACTGAGTCCTCATGTCATAGATTAACCTTAAAATATGTCATTGATTTATATATTATATATAATTGTATATATACATATAAATAACTTTTCTTCTTAATTCCATAATTTAAAGGAACTTTGACATGAACAGTTTTTTTAGTTCACTTCATTCTTTTAATGATCTTGCACAATTCATTCACCAGATGGTCTGTTTATCATAAAAAATCCTCACTTGTCACTTTAATTCCTTATGTTGAAGTTAATCTGCAAACCTAGATCCTTCCCCTTGATAATCATGGACTGAAGCTATTTCCTTTACCTTGTTTCAAGCTACATATTCAGTGTCAAATTTTCTTAAGAAGGGGCTACAATATCTTACTATTGTTTCTATACCATAAAAATATAAACACAGCATCTGTATTTCATTTCTTCACCAATGCATATTTTAGCTGTTAGATTTTCATTCTCATTCAACAATCTTTATAAAATTGTCATAAACATTAAATTGTACATTGTACAGTGATTACCTAGCATCTATGGTCATTAGGTACATGAAATTTACAAATGAAATTTGTAATTTTGAAATTTACAAATGAAAGACATAAATGAATTCAGAGACTAAAATGTAAACTGCTTGAGACTGGCACAAAAATAAGAATTTGGATCTATGTCAGTATTAAATTTCATTTGGATTTCTGAATACATTATGGATAATATATTCATTCAATTAGCTTATTCGAGAGATATTTTTTCCCAATTCATTCCTATTTATAGTTAGAATAAAACAAAACACTCAGAGCAGTCATTCCAAACACTGTGGAATTCTCATACATTTTTAAATTCAAACTGCTTTCTTTATGACACTGTCTACTCCTGGCTATACATTTCAGGTTCTGTGACTTCAATCCAGGTCTTTTCCTCTTGCTACTTATTCTGAGTGTAGACTAATTTGAAATTTTAAAAATTCATTTTTAAAATAGATTTCACTTATTCTTCTCTGTGAATCTTGGTATCCCATATGGCACCAGTAAAATTAATTTCACCCCTATATCTGAGGTTAAACACAGTCAGGGTCTCCATCATTCCCAAGCCAACCTTGGCTCCCAAGAGGGCAAGGGATTGATGAAAATACTAATGGTTCACAAGCATGGGAGTTTGTTTCCCAACCAAAATCTGAAATTGGCCTTCATACTCAGAAGTCAAGAAGAGATGGAAGAAAGAGGAGGATCACTCTAGATTGATAGGTGGTGGCTGGCTTAGTAAAGGAGGAAACATATACAAGGCTTGACTTTGGCAACCATAAGACAAGTAGATCTCTGCACCCACCTGTCAAAATCTTCAAAATTGATAGAGGCTTTAACTAAGTTCAGTCACGTATTTGGTCCAGATGGTCTCAACATCATATTATCCTCTCAAGGTTTTGTCCTTGAAAATGATTCCCACTGTGGAAATGCTGGGCAGAAGACACATTTCAAGGACAGGGGAATGGGTAAGGAGCCTCTGACAACCTGGGGCCAACCTATGGGTCAACAGGTGGTCATGTCCTCTCAATGCCCTCCTCCAGTGCTACCAGATGATGTATTTTATCCTTCAGAATGGATTTATTGTGTTAGTAATTTACTGGGCATGCCTCTTGTAATTAAGTAATCAGAAAACTGTGACTACAATGTAATTTATCAAATCCATATTAATTTCCTCATCCAAGTTAGACCTTTCATGAAGTTTTTTTTTCTTCTTACTGATAGATGTTTTTGACGTAAATGTGGACATTGATAATAGTATATAAATTGATATAAGTAATGAATTCATATATAGGCATTTCTTGTTTTATTGCACTTCCTTTATTACACTTTGCAGAATTAGCATTTTTTAAACAAATTGAAAGTTTGGGGTAACCTTCCATTGTCAGATTATGATTAATATTTTTAATAAAGTATTTTAAGGTATGCATATTGTTTTTTAGACATAATGCTATTACACACCATAATAGAATAGAATATAGTTTTAAAATAAATTTTATATGTACTGGGGAGCAAAAACACTTGTGTGAGTACTGTACTACTACACTTGCTTTATTTCGGTGATCTGAAAACAAACCTTCAGTATCACGGAGGTATGCCTTAATGCTATTTGGGATTTATTTATTCACTTGAGGGGAAACAATTCAAACGATTAGTGAATCCTCAGGGAAGATTATCTAAATGATTAATCATAATGTGGTTCAATATTAATTAACATTTTCAGTCATTCAAAATATTTCTAAATGTTACCAAATTTTATTTAAATCGTAGCCCTCAGAAAAGATTCACCGATTCTTTTACACAGGCTGGGGTGAAAAAAAAGTGAAAATTAGTTGCTCAGTCATGTCCAACTGTTTGAAACCCCGTGGACTGCAGCCCACCAGGCTCCTCTGTCCACAGAATTCTCCAGGCAAGAGTACTAGAGTGGGTAGCTACTTTCTTCAGGGGATCTTCCCAACCCAGGGATTGAACCCATATCTCTCATTGTGGGTGGACTCTTTACCATTTGAGCCACCAGAGCACAAAGAAATGCTTTAAATTATAAGCAAGTTTATAACCTAATTTAGAAAGTTCAGCATACATTTGAAATAAAGTAAAACTACCAAGAGGACTATTCCTAACATTAATGATCATTTTTAAAAACAAATGATAGAGATAGTCTTAGAACGTTGTACATGGTACAATATTGTAGATACTGCAGAGATTTAGCTGGGCAAGAAAAAAAATCCTATTTAGCTGTTGGAGTGAGCCCTGAATAACACTTATTCTTAGCTTTAAAAAAAGGAAGGAGGGAATTTTAGACTAGAATGCTTAAGCAGTGGAAACTCATCTATATGAGAGCTAATTCATTGAGATGGATGGTAATCAAAACAGACATGAACATTATTTTTTTGAATTGATTTCCCCTTAATTTATTTTTTCAAATGTATAAGTTGACTTCTTCAATTTTTCCAAAATGGGTCTCATTTCATCAGATCAATGTCTACTGATACACACATATACACATATATAATAGTGTAATTTATCTGCTTGAAAGAAGCAGAAAGAAACTTGATTTTTTTCTAATTATTTTTGTTGTTTCAGCCCAGAGAATTCATTGAGTTTGGTGATGTAAAACTGAAAAAAGCATTCAAGTGCTTGGATTAAAAGCAAAATGCTACATGGATTTTATTCTTTAAATTCATAAATAGCACAGGTAGCTGCTTGATATTTCATTTTCTGTCCTTGGCATGGCCTACAAGGCTTCACTTGTTCTGATCTTTGCCTGCCTCTCCAGCTTCATCTAGCTACTATCGTACTATACTCAGTTAAGCCATTCCCATAGCTTGCCAAGCTCTCTTACATCTATACTTGTGAACGATTGGTCTGTCTGTCTGGAGTATTCGTCCCTCATCTGGTTAGCCCCTGTTCCTTCTTCATGTCTCAGAGATCTTAGACATCACGTCCTCTGGGAGGTCTTCTCTGAGACTGTCCCAGGTCTCAGTAAGGTATTCTCCTCATCTGCTCCCCTCTGGACCTTTCCCAGTCGTAGCCGGCTGCACAGGTTTGTGTTTGTGTGTGTGTCCCTAACTGGCTGTGAGTCTCCAGTAAGCCTGGCACAGGGCCCAGTGGATAGTCAGTGATCATGGGAGATTTGCCGCCCGAGTGAATGTGGTGTTCTGCCCCTTGGGAGCATTAGGGCGTTAAAAAAAAAAAAAAAAGCTCCTTTCCCTTTATCTTTATACAATGCTTAATACTCTTCCACTCTCCCTGAGGCCTTTTAGTGAGCTCTGCAAGAACAAACTAGTGTTAGAAGTCAATATTTTAATGTGTGATCCATGTACTCGTTAAGAAAAATAATCCATGAGTTAGTCAATTATCAGGCAGTGTGAGCTGTCAATTCATTTTGATATTTGGCAAAACTAATACAATTACGTAAAGTTTAAAAATAAAATAAAATTAAAAAAAAATAAAGCTATGCCTGAAAAATCTGCCATAATCAGTGAAAATTAAGAACAATATTGCAAATAATTTCTGACTATATACACAATAGTATATAGTCAGGACTTAAAATATCTATTATTAGTACATTCAAAACCTAAGTTTAAAAAAACACAATTGCAAGCATGTGAATTTTCACATATTAACTTGCTCAGACTGTTATTAAACCTAAACTTCAACACAATAGTGAACAGGGACTAAGTTAAATAAGTGCTTAATAAAATTAAAGTATCACCTGTGTATAAGTTCCAAAGTATAAAGAAGATAAATACAATCATTTCTTTTGAGGATTTCTAAAATTAGCAAGAGGCATGGTTGCATAATTCTGTGAAAATACTAAAAAAAAAAAAAAAACCCTACTAAATTGTACATTTCAAAAGGATAGACAAAGATACATGAATTATATTTCAATAAAACTTACTATAAAGAAGAATAAGAAAAAAATAAGAAGATAAAGAAGACCCACCACTACAGCATACAGGGTTTCTTTTTAGTTTTTAATGATGGGACCTAATGTAAGGATATCACAACTTGTCTAATGGTCCAACTGCAAAGTTCCACCCCTCTGTTTTTTTTTTTTTTCTCCTCTTTGTCACCTTTTAGTCCCTAAGGAATAGGTGTTTCCTTGGGTTGGTTAGTTGCTGTCTGATATGAGTTTGTTTTGTTTTAGTCTCTAAGTTGTGTCCAACTCTCTGTGACCCCATGGACTGTAGCCCGCCAGGATTCTCTGTCCATGGGATTTCCCAGGCAAGATTTCCTACTCCAGTAGGTTGCTGTTTCCTACTCCAGGGGATCTTTTGGATACAGTTATCAAGAAACAGGTTTCCAGCTTGGCAGGCAGATTCTTTGCCACTGAGCCACCTGTTTCTGATATGAGTAGGTCTTGCTAGACAAAAAGGGTATCACCTAGCAGTAAGAATAGAAAACAAAAAAGAGCAAAAGCAAAGCCCAAAGCAAGCTGGCAAAACAGGGCAATCTGTTGATACTCTTTCTCAGGTGTCATCAAAATATGGCTCAAATCCAGCCACCACCTGCTTGTGCAAATCAAGTTTTATTACAACACAGCCATGGCCATTTCTTCACATATTACATATGATTACTTTTGCCCTACAATTTCAGAGGTGAGCAGTTAGGACAAAGACCACATGGCCCCCCAAATATGAACATTTGCAATTATCCTTTTACAAAAAGTTTGCACATATTTGCTATAATATTTGAAAGAATTTATATTTCTTTATACTTGAATTATTGTATTCTTCATAACCTATACACAGTTCTTGACACCTCATATTTTTATCTAAGCATGTCTTAGTATCCTATGGGAAGTATTTGGGATTTTTCACTGATCTTTTAGTGGGATCAAGAAAAGTTAGCAGAGTAAACAGCAAAAGAAATTTGTTTACTCTGAAGTGCATAATCTACCATTCATTTTTTCCTCATTTTGACTCATATAATATCTAAGCAATGTTCAAAATGCGACAAAACTATATTAATATGTAAAAGAGCTAAGAAATGACTGCAAGTGTACTCAGATACTAAATCTCATATCTGGTGGTAGAAAAGATAGTTGTTGTTTACTTGTTAAGTCATATCCAACTCTTTGTGATCCCATGGACCACCAGGCTCCTCTGTTCATAGGATTTTCTGGGCAAAAATAATGGAGTGGGTTGCTATTTCCTTTTCTAGGGGATCTTCCCAATCCAGGAATCGAACCTGTGTCTACTGAATTGGCAGCAGATTCTTTACCTGGGAAGCCCAGAAAAGGTAGGCATGTGCCCTAAAGGAAAGTTAAACCTATTTTTTTTCTTAAATATGGTCCCTAAATTTTCTTTTTTTTTTAATTTTTATTTCATTTTTAAACTTTACATAATTGTATTAGTTTTGCCAAATATCAAAATTAATCCGCCACAGGTATACATGTGTTCCCCATCCTGACCCCTCCTCCCTCCTCCCTCCCCATACCATCCCTCTGGGTCGTCCCAGTGCACTAGCCCCAAGCATCCAGTATTGTGCATCGAACCTGGACTGGCAACTCGTTTCTTACATGATATTTTACATGTTTCAATGTCATTCTCCCAAATCTTCCCACCCTCTCCCTCTCCCACAGAGTCCATAAGACTGTTCTGTACATCAGTGTCTCTTTTGCTGTCTCGTACACCGGATTATTGTTACCATCTTTCTAAATTCCATATATATATGCGTTAGTATACTGTATTTATGTTTTTCCTTCGTTAATTTTTTCCATAATATAAGATTGGATCCTGCAGTCTAAAACTTCACATCAGGTCTCAGGCCTGATTAATCAACTACTGACCCTTTGTTAAGAGGAGAGGAAAAGGGTAACATGAAGGCTAACCCCTCCCCAGGAGAATTCCTTTGGCTATAGTAGGTGAAAAGCAGTGACATTACTTTGCCAACAAAGGTCTGTCTAGTCAAGGCTATGGTTTTTCCTGTGGTCATGTATGGGTGTGAGAGTTGGACTGTGAAGAAGGCTGAGCGCCGAAGAATTGATGCTTTTGAACTGTGGTGTTGGAGAAGCCTCTTGAGAGTCCCTTGGACCGCAAGGAGATCCAACCAGTCCATTCTGAAGGAGATCAGCCCTGGGATTTCTTTGGAAGGAATGATGCTAAAGCTGAAACTCCAGTACTTTAGCTACCTCATGCGAAGAGTTGACTCATTGGAAAAGACTCTGATGCTGGGAGGGATTGATGGCAGGAGGAGAAGGGGACGACAGAGGATGAGATGGCTGGATGGCATCACTGACTCTATGGACGTGAGTCTGAGTGAACTCCGGGAGTTGGTGATGGACAGGGAGGCCTGGAGTGCTGCGATTCATGGGGTCACAAAGAGTTGGACATGATTGAGCAACTGACCTGATCTGATCTGATCTGATGGTAGGTGACTGAAAGTATTTTCCCTATGTATTTTTTTAGGAGAAATACTCCTTGCAAGTTTTGTAATGAGGACTTGGAGAGTTTCTGATGAACGTTTTTAAAGTGCTAGAAGAGTTAGAAATCTATTTCTTCAGCAAAATTATTACTTTGGTTACAGTTTTTCTGAGGTCTACTCCTAAAATAAGATAAAATAATCTTCCATTCCAGGCACAACAGAGTCATACTTCTAAATTTTCCAAGACAGAATTCCAACTTTGGGTTTTTCAAGTTTAGGAAATAATCTTATATCATCAGCACAGTTCTTTTGGCCTTTAGCAAACGGTGCTATATGATTATCAAATTTGGGCTATGAGAATTATTTAGGGAGATGACCAAAGGGATATTACTTGTTTTGATTCCTGTAACAACTTTAGTTTTATTTGAAAGATTATTTGGGCACCAGCAATTCTGTCACATTCTTAGGCCACATTACCTGAATTTCATGTAATATCATTTTGAGTAAAACTTAGCCTCACACATTATCTTAAAATATCATTGAAATATCAGCTTAAAATATCAGCTAAAATTCCAGCTATTTGCTACATACTTCAACATGGTTATACAACTGTGCAGAAATTGTCTAATATGTCTCTTGGTGCTCTCTCCTGAGTATCACAGTGGGAAGCTTCTACTGCACTTAATATCAAGAAAGGATTTTTCTTCCCTGGGAAATCAGCTTGTTTCCTCTTTTATAATGAGAGCACAGTAACATTAAAGATCCCATTTTACCTTGACTGTCAGACATCTAAAAGATTATTCACAGCAAGAGTATTGACAATTACTGCCTCTTTTTGTCCTATTTTTTCCATATTTTCTCATATTTTAATAATGGGCTGTATGTGATATGCTGGTCACTGTTGGGATTTATTCTGAGGAAGTATTCGCTCATTTAGGAGGGGGGCAGAAAAGTACAAAATAAGGAAACCTGCAAGCAAGTTAAAAATATATGGGGAACATGGACTGTATATTTAATGTCTTATTTGCATGAAGGCCGTGTGAAAACAGTGCTGCTTGATGGAATGTGTTAACAATACAGTAACAAGGTTACTGACTTTTTTACTTCATAGAATTTTTTAGTTCTTGCTTTATTAACACTCAAGCTAAATTTAGAGGTAAACTAGTACCACTATTTTAATTGATAGATTAAGAGACTGAGAAAAATGTAAGTGCTCAGTTCAAGGTCTCACTATCAGGAAATGGGAGAACAGGTGCAAGGCCTTCTTAGGTCAGCACCGCATGCATGCATGTTAAGTCATGTCATCACGTCCAACTCCGCAACCCTATGGGCTATAGCCTGCCAGGCTCCTCTGTCTGTGGGATTCTCCAGGCAAGTGGAATGGGTTGCCATTTCCTTCTCCAGGGGAATTAGTTCTTTTCTAATATATGCTTTCTACTAAATTCTTCACTTAGAATTCTATAATCACAACTTAAAGTTAGTTATTCTTAAATATCACCCTAAAGTCAATTTTAATTTATAAAACAACTTCAAAATTAAACTTAGCTTATTTTTATAACATAGTCTCAGTATGACACTCCAAATGCCATATCTATCAACATTTAGGTTTTATTTATAATAGGCTTTTTTTATACGTCACTTGACATTTTAGATACAAACATACAAAGTGTTTAAACATTGAAATGTTTCTCTTGCATCTAAAGAAACTTCCTAAAGGTAGTTTATGTATAAATTTTCAAGTTTCTTTCCTAGGGGAGAAAATAAAACACTTATAGTTTCATCAGAAATTAAAATTTTCCTTATACAGAAAATCTTGAGTAAATGTATTTTTAATCAAACTAGTCGTCATATTTTCTTTGAGATTTACTGTATGTTTTGTAATCAGTATTTCTTCTTTCCTACTAATTTTTCAAATATGTACTTTAATTCACAAAATTTCTATTAACCTTATGAGAAAAGGTTAATTGAAAGCAGAATATCTCTTAATAATAATATTCACTTGAGTCAAGAATTTTGAAGGAAGAAAATGACATAATGAATAATGTGCTTTGAAGCAGAATACTTCATAAAGTCTATGATGTATTTGATCACAATTGGATTAATTGGGACTTAGCAGTGATCTCCCTGAGTTCTAATATAGCTCAGAATTCTAAGGAGTCTGTGGCTTGATTACACTCATATTTAAAAAAAAAAATTGTCAGTTTTCAAAAATGGTGGGGGGGGAAAGAGGCAGAAACTTAAAAGGAGAATTCCAATTTAGAGTGATCAGACGTGAGCTAACTGGGGAATATATGGGTGCACACATAAGTTGTTACTTAAGATCCTGGTTTACAGACACTTTAAAGACTAAGTAATTGATATATAAAGCTTATATAAAATGTTTCAAAGACTTTGGTTATTATATAATACCATGTTGCTGTAATAACAATGAGAATCCATATTTGGCTATTGTCATCATTTTAGTTATGTTTATTTATTTTACAATTTACATTGAAAAGATAACTGGTTAGTTAGATAGACTGATTTATCTATATCAGAAAGAGAGCTTTTTATATGGTCTGAGTCACTGTAAATTAGACAAAACAATGCAAAGTTTAAAACATAGATACTCAGAGCCAAGGCAAAGAAAGGTACCCCAGTATAACACTTAGTGTATATATTGCTGTTTGAAGATATTTATTCTTTTAAATCAAACACATGATCAAGAGTGAAGAATTGCTAGAATTTGCTGATTTATTATTTTCCAATTATATCCAAATATTCCAAATATTTCCAACTACTTTCATCACAAAGGATTTTAAAATACAATATCAAATACTGTTTAGTGAGTATGTGCAATGTTAGACTTTAAATAAATCACATACATTTTTTAGTTTACTTTCAAAGTAAATTTAAGACACAGATAAATTTAGTAACCCATTCATTTTTAAAGATAAGTAAGTTGCAATATGCAGAAAAGATGTATGATTTTTCCAAGGACACACAGCTAGTGAAAGATGTGATCTACATACAAACCTTGAAATCTGGCTAAAATCTTATTTACTTTTTCACTTCTCCACACTGCTTCATTATTGTCAGGAATTTCCAGCTCCTCTGATGTCTTAGTTTACTAATACTCATGATCAAACATCACCTTAAAATGAAGAACTGTAATGAGTGAAAATTTTGAGATGTTTTGTCTGAGTAATTGTTATCATATGTAGAGTTAAACGGGTACTGTTCCTATTGTGTAAAATGTGTTTCAAATAACACTGTAAAACTACAATTTTTAAAATCAGACATCATAATGAATAGTTCATGTTGCTGTTGTTGTTAGTGTGATTTCTGTAGAAAAATATCAGAGATTCCAAGTAAAAACTCATAAGAAGATGGATTCAAATTGAGGCAGGGATGATCAAAAATATATGCATGCAGCCTTAGGTATGTCCTGGGGAAAAAGACTGACTGAGAGTGATCTGCTACAATAAAAGACAGCTCAGAATAAAAACTAAAATCACACGTTCTTAAAATAGTTGAGGAATGTGAAAGAAAGGAAGAATAATGCATTTGCCAACTCTCTCTTGTTTACGATCTGTCTCAGAATCCCTCATTGTTGTACATATTTTCCTCTGACAGAATTTTACAAATATTTGCTATAACCTTACTTATGTATTAAAGGTATTGCATAAAAGTTAGAGCTATCCTGAAGTATCAATAAAGGGGCCACAAAGAGAGAATTTATGAATTAGTTCTTTGAAAATGTGTATAAACCTGGAATCAGACGAGTCAAAGTGTTCTTTAAGAAAGAGGTCCAGGGGTAGCCTGAGATAAAGCCAGGTTGGGTCAGCAATTCTAAAAGTTGCAAAGTAAACGTTAAGAACAATGTGCCACCTCTTCTCCAAAACAAACAGCCAAAGAAACAAAACAGAAAAGAAATAAGAAAATAGAGGAATCAGGAATACACAATGACAAGAGTTTGTAACGTTGTTTTTGAGTTCCAGATCATGCCCCTATAGACAGATGACCTGAGGTTTCACACTACATTCATGGTGGGGTGGAATTATGAAATTCTCTCTAGGTATTGTTTTTAAAAGAAGTATGTCTGTGGGGGGCGGGGGGGAGGCGGTTAGAGACAGGGGGAGGTGCAGGATTATATTTTTCAAAAGAGAATAAATACAGGACAGGCATGGAAACCCATGGTAATTCAGGTATTTTGTTTGACATAATCCTGGGAACCAGTAAATTCATAAACACATACTACCAGAATGATGTGATTAAGAGTTTCTTAAAAGTTATTTGAGAGGGAATCTTGTCATCTCTTCCACACCCCTATTTCCACACATACTTAGTTTTCCAATGAAACAAATAAAGCAAATGAAGTTTGGGGGGAATAAGATCACAGAAATGATTAACTGCACATTTGTACTGGAATTCATTTCTCCTGCCTGTCCTGGCAGCTCCTTCCAACACTTCAAAACTCCAAAAAGTCCTAAAGGTATTCTGTTCACTTGGGAGTTTTTTTTTTCCCCCTGGACTCTAAATCAACTTAAGCCTGAACTGTCTTCAAAGTGATGACCAATCAGCAGATTCCCCAATAAGCTGAAAAGCACCTGGGATATCCAAATTGTCAAAGAATCATTATAAGTGGTTTGGAAATGTGTTTTAATGAGGTGCTTGTCCCATGGGGAGAAGGCTTCACTCTAATTAAATATGAAGCCAAGATATTTTTTGCAGTTTTGTTTAAAGATGATTTGGGGAAGTCTTTTCAGTTATAAAAACTATATGACTCCACCTTTGCACAAACTTTAAGCAGACTTTGCAGTATTACTAATATGTACCCAAACAACTATTAGGCAGATTTATCCTTCGTGAGGAACATGTTTGCAAACAGTTTCAGAGTTGACAGAAACACATGGATTCCAAATATCTCAAATTACTGGAATTTAGAGTTTTAAAAACGCAAACCACTGAGTTATAATGGCTGATACATGATAGATGGTCATTTTTGAATGTCTCTTCCACTAAAGTAGAAGCTTAATCTTACCAAGTGCACAAAATACATATTTGAATCTCTTGCTCTACTTCTAAATTTATCCTAGAAATGGCCTTTAGAAATTTATGTTATGTCAGAGCTAAAGGTGATTTTAAGATAATGAGTTCAAAATTTGAAGTTCATTTTTAACTTTAGAAGCTACTATGCTTATACTGTTTGTAGAATACTTTTCTCTGAAAAAAGCAACACTACTTTAATACTATCATTAACTTTAGTAATTATTGAAATGTATCATATTCTAGCAAATGCAGGTCTTTAGCTCTGTCTTAATTGTATCATGACATACTGAATTGTATTATTGAGAAAACATAAAACCATTAAGAAAAAGCTCAAAAAAAAAAGAAAAGAAAAAGCTCAAAAGAGCATATAACTATCATATAGGCAATTTTGCTAACTTCAGTTTCAAGCCAATTTTGTTATTCTTAACTTTATAAAGTATCTAGGCCATTTCAAATGCTTCTTTAAGTACCACTGCTAAATGTCATACATGGACAGATGTATTTGTAAAGATCTTATAAGACAAAAGTCAAAGTATTTCAATAATTTATTACTGAACTCTAGAACATACTGTTAAAGTGCTGCACACAATATGCCAGAAAATTTGGAAAACTCAGCAGTGGCCACAGGACTGGAAAAGGTCATTTTCTTTTTTTTTTTATTTTTTTAAAATTTTATTTTATTTTTAAACTTTACAATATTGTATTAGTTTTGCCAAATATCGAAATGAATCCGCCACAGGTATACCCGCGTTCCCCATCCTGAACCCTCCTCCCTCCTCCCTCCCCTACCCTCCCTCTGAGTCGTCCCAGTGCACCAGCCCCAAGCATCCAGTACTGTGCATCGAACCTGGACTGGCGACTCGTTTCATACATGATATTATACATGTTTCAATGCTATTCTCCCAAATCTCCCCACCCTCTCCCTCTCCCACAGAGTCCATAAGACTGATCTATACATCCGTGTCTCTTCTGCTGTCTCGTACACAGGGTTATTGTTTCCATCTTTCTAAATTCCATATATATGTGTTAGTATACTGTATTGTTGTTTTTCTTTCTGGCTTACTTCACTCTGTGTAATAGGTTCCAGTTTTATCCATCTCATTAGAACTGATTCAAATGTATTCTTTTTAATGGCTGAGTAATACTCCATTGTGTATATGTACCACTGCTTTCTTATCCATTCATCTGCTGATGGGCATCTAGGTTGCTTCCATGTCCTGGCTATTATAAACAGTGCTGCAATGAACATTGGGGTACATGTGTCTCTTTCCCTTCTGGTTTCCTCAGTGTGTATGCCCAGCAGTGGGATTGCTGGATCATAAGGCAGTTCTATTTCCAGTTTTTTAAGGATTCTCCACACTGTTCTCCATAGTGGCTGTACTAGTTTGCATTCCTACCAACAGTGTAAGAGAGTTCCCTTTTCTCCACACCCTCTCCAGCATTTATTGCTTGTAGACTTTTGGATTGCAGCCATTCTGACTGGCGTGAAATGGTACCTCATAGTGGTTTTGATTTGCATTTCTCTGATAATGAGTGATGTTGAGCATCTTTTCATGTGTTTGTTAGCCATCTGTATGTCTTCTTTGGAGAAATGTCTATTTAGTTCTTTGGCCCATTTTTTGATTGGGTCATTTATTTTTCTGGAATTGAGCTGTAGGAGTTGCTTGTATATTTTTGAGATTAGTTGTTTATCCATTGCTTCATTTGCTATTATTTTCTCCCATTCTGAAGGCTGCCTTTTCACCTTGCTAATAGTTTCCTTTGATGTGCAGAAGCTTTTAAGTTTAATTAGGTCCCATTTGTTTATTTTTGCTTTTATTTCCAATATTCTGGGAGGTGGGTCATAGAGGATCCTGCTGTGATGTATGTTGGAGAGTGTTTTGCCTATGTTCTCCTCTAGGAGATTTATAGTTTCTGGTCTTACATTTAGATCTTTAATCCATTTTGAGTTTATTTTTGTGTATGGTGTTAGAAAGTGTTCTAGTTTCATTCTTTTACAAGTGGTTGACCAGTTTTCCCAGCACCACTTGTTAAAGAGATTGTCTTTAATCCATTGTATATTCTTGCCTCCTTTGTCAAAGATAAGGTGTCCATATGTGCGTGGATTTATCTCTGGGCTTTCTATTTTGTTCCATTGATCAATATTTCTGTCTTTGTGCAAATACCATACTGTCTTGATGACTGTGGCTTTGTAATGGAGTTTGAAGTCAGGTAGGTTGATTCCTCCAGTTCCATTCTTCTTTCTCAAGATCGCTTTGGCTATTCGAGGTTTTTTGTATTTCCATACAAATTGTGAAATTATTTGTTCTAGCTCTGTGAAGAATACCATTGGTAGCTTGATAGGGATTGCATTGAATCTATAAATTTCTTTGGGTAGTATACTCATTTTCACTATATTGATTCTTCCAATCCATGAACATGGTATATTTCTCCATCTATTAGTGTCCTCTTTGATTTCTTTCACCAGTGTTTTATAGTTTTCTATATATAGGTCTTTAGTTTCTTTAGGTAGATATATTCCTAAGTATTTTATTCTTTCCGTTGCAATGGTGAATGGAATTGTTTCCTTAATTTCTCTTTCAGTTTTCTCATTATTAGTGTATAGGAATGCAAGGGATTTCTGTGTGTTGATTTTATATCCTGCAACTTTACTATAATCACTGATTAGTTCTAGTAATTTTCTGGTGGAGTCTTTAGGGTTTTCTATGTAAAGGATCATGTCATCTGCAAACAGTGAGAGTTTTACTTCTTCTTTTCCAATTTTGATTCCTTTTATTTCTTTTTCTGCTCTGATTGCTGTGGCCAAAACTTCCAAAACTATGTTGAATAGTAATGGTGAAAGTGGGCACCCTTGTCTCCCAAAGAAAGCGCAAACTACATTCCAATGCCAAAGAATGCACAAACTACAACACAATTGCACTCATCTCACACATTAGCAAAGTAATTCTCAAAATTCTCCAAGCCAAGCTTCAACATTACATGAACTATGCACTTCCAGATGTTCAAGCTGGGTTTAGAAAAGGCAAAGGAACCAGAGATCAAATTACCAACATCCGTTGGATCATCAAAAAAGCCAGAGAGTTCCAGAAAAACATCTATTTCTGCTTAATTCACTATACCAAAGCCTTTGACCATGTGGATCACAACAAACTGTGGAAAATTATTAAAGACATGGAAATCCCAGACCACCTGACCTGCCTCCTGAGAAATCTGTGTGCAGGTCAAGAAGCAACAGTTAGAACTGGGCATGGAACAACAGACTGGTTCCAAATTGGGAAAGGAGTGCATCAAGGCTGTATATTGTCACCCTGTTTGTTTAACCTATATCCATAGTACATCGTGTGAAATGCTGGGTGGATGAAGCACAAACTGGAAACAAGATTGTGGGAGAAATACCAATAACCTCAGATATGCAGATGACACCACCCTTATGGCAGAAATAGAAGAAGAACCAAAGAGCCTCTTGATGAAAATGAAAGAGGAGAGTGAAAAAGTTGGCTTAAAACTCAACATTCAGAAAATTAAGATCATGGCATCTGGTCCCATCACTTCATGGGAAATAGATGGGGAAACAGTGAAAAAAGTGTCAGACTTTATTTGAGGGGCTCAAAATGACTTCAGATGGTGACTGCAGCCATGAAATTAAAAGACACTTGCTCCTTGAAAGAAAAACTATGATCAATCTAGACAGCATATTAAAAAGAAGAGTCAATATTTTGCCAACAAAGGTCCGTCTAGTCAAAGCTATGGTTTTTGCAGTAGTCATGTATGAATGTGAGAGTTGGAGTGCTGAAGAATTGATGCTTTTGAACTGTGGTGTTGGAGAAGACTCTTGAGAGTCCCTTGGACAGCAAGGAGATCCGACCAGTCCATCCTAAAGGAAATTAGTCCTGAATATTCATTAGAAAGACTGATGCTGAAGCTGAAACTCCAATGCTTTGGCCACCTGATGCAAAGAACTGACTCACTAGAAAAGACCCTGATGCTGGGAAAGATAAGGGGACGACAGAGAATGAGATGGCTGGATGGCATCACTAACTCTATGGACATGAGTTTGAGTAAGCTCCAGGAGTTGGTGATAGACACAGAAGCCTGGTGTGTTGCAGTCCATGGGGTTGCAAAAAGTTTGACACAACTGAGTGACTGAACTGAACTGAACTAGAACATGTGCTGCTGATTAAATATTGATGGAGCACTAAGCAGGAGACAAGCATGCCTATCACTGTAGATAAAAGTTTCTATGACTTGGCTTGTCTCCTCAAGGAGGTTAAAGCTCAGTGGGGGTGACTGCTTTTCCATAAATAGTTACATTTTATTTAATTATTTATGATAATAATTTCTTATCAACATGTGAAAATTATAATTCTTATCACAAGATATTTATAAATTATAGTAATGGAGATTAGGAAAAACCTCTTAGATGTGATGATGTATTAGACAAAACTGAGTAGTTTTTTCCTAGGAAGACCAAAACAAAAAAACAGGTTCACAAACAGGGAGGTGGGAAAAACCTTGCACAGTAAATCAGGTAATTTCTCATGGCTTTTTAATTGATTTTGTATGAGAGAGGATGGTATGACAGGAGATAAGTTTTAAGTTGGTTGGTGGGGGCCAAATCATACTAGTGATTTGTACTTCCTACTCTGATAGTAGCTAGACATTTAAAGAGGACAGGAAAAATCAAATTTGCCTTTGTGGAAAGATTCAACACTGGAAGAAGATCACTTCTAATGATTTGTGCAAATATGAGGAGAGAGAACTAATTCAGAGGCCACTGAGATGAAAAGGATGAGATTTAAGCTTGACTTAAGTTTAACTTTCCAAGTTTGAGGTGTTCAACATAGTGTGGCACATGTATGAAAGAATTTTATTTTTTTCAATAACTGCTATTTAATTTTTGTTAAATGTCATACCTTTCTGTGCAGCAACAAGAATTAACCTTACAGAACAATTACAACTCAATCTACTCTGATAATTTTCCAGTAAATTTTAGCTTAAAAGTTTAAGACAATTCAAAATACCTTCTCAAAGAAAATAAGATTTTCAAGTACACAATAAAATATATGAATTTAAAATGACATGTCAAAAATTAGATTATGAAGGAATAAGATAAATTTTTAAGAAGACCAGATTGATTTCTACAACTATAGCAAAATTAGCTAGAAATTAGCTAGTTCGGTATCACTGAACATATTCAGTTCAGTTCAGTCGCTCAGTCGTGTCTGACTCTTTGCAGCCCCGTGAACTGCAGCACACCAGGCCTCCCTGTCCATCACCATCTCCTGGAGTTCACTCAAACTCACGTCCATCGAGTCGGTGAAGCCATCCAGCCATCTCATCCTCCATCGTCCCCTTTTCCTCCTGCCCCCAATCCCTCCCAGCATCAGAGTCTTTTCCAATGAGTAAACTCTTCGAGGTCTAATCAGGGAAGTAGAGCAACTATGACTAATGTTAAATAGAGATTTATTATAGGAAGTATATCATATACAAAACAGTCAATCCTAAAGGAAATCAACTCAGAGTATTCATTGGAAGGACTGAAGCTGAAGCTGAAGCTCCAGTACTTTAGCCACCTGACAGGAACAGCTGATTCACTGGAAAAGACACTGATGCTGGGAAAGATTGAGGGCAAGAGGAGAAGGGAGAAAGAGGATGAGATGGTTGGATGATATCAATGGACATGAGTCTGAGCAAACTCCAGGAGACAATGAAGGACAGGGAAGCCTGGTATGCTGCAGTCCATGGGCTCACAAATAGTCAGACATGACTGAGCAACTGTACAACAAATATTGGAGGTCCTAGGCAAGTGAAATTCTAGAATTTGATGTTTAAGGAAACAAAGAATTACTGATGAATCTGCCTGAAGTGCTAGCTAGCACAGGTGGTAAGGCAGCAGTTGACAGGCAAATCCAACATACTACATACATCCAGGGACTAAATTGGAGATGTAAATGGGAGATGAGACAAGCTTATGGTAAACTCCTGTCTCTGTGAATCCACAGTCAGTCATATGGTGGGGGTCCTTGGCCAGTGTTAGGGAAAACAAATTAGACAATGAGCAGAAGACAAACTAGGACCCACAGAAGTCTGTCTGTGACTACACACTCATCTGAGAATAACAGCCACTGCTTTACTTCTATATTCCAACCTTCATGCATGCTTCCCTTTTGGCCAACTCTAATCCACACCACATAATCTACATGCCAACCTGGTGTTCTTATACTCATATGTAATCATTTACACTTTCCCAAAAATGTATCACCAAAATCATGCTTTTGCTTACAATTATGCAATCCGGTCTTACAGAAAAGGTATGCTAATGCTTAGGTGAAAGAGATACATAGAGTCTCACTTTATCCATGTTCTTCTAGTTGAGTCATACTCCTCCATTGATATCTATAACTCAAATACTGTGATATAAGGTTAACTGCTCTAAACACATTTAATGTAGACAGGGAATGATAAGAAATGACAAAAGGGGAACTGGGTAATATACACACACACACATGCATCAAATCAAAGCAAAGAAAAACAGAACTACTAAAGCATATTTCACTGCGACTAGTTAGGTGGTCATAGCTGCTATTTGAAACAATCTTATTCACTTTGCCCTCAGCAAACACCTTATCTACTCACAGTTCATTGCTTGGTACATCTATCCAAACCATCATTCCTGATGGGTCTGTGCTAGCAACAGTATTGTCTGTATCTAGGTGTTTTGTTTTCCTATTGAAATTTATCACATGATACAGAAGTTCCCCAGAAGGTCCCTTGCATTTAAGATATACTCTTCCCTGTCACCATGAATTAAATTGTGGACACGAACAACTCATTTTAACCATGATACTCAGGACCACCTCTTCCAGAAAGTAACTCTCTTTTCTGCTATTAGTTCAGTGGCATGATTAACCCAAGGTAGCTGGATAGAAGTTTCACCTTCTAATTTAGTAGAACCATAGCTTTGTCTCTATGAACACAGTCCTCCCTTGAAAATTCAGACCTAAAGATTAGCTAAGCCAAAATGTACAGACCCAGGAAGCAAAATTTCTGTTATAGACTCTTCAGGAGTAACTGAGAGAAGCACTCACTGGTGCCACACCAAGATCCCTGGTTATGAAAGAGTGCCGAGTGCCGAATATTGGTTGCTCGATCAGAGAATATGCCACATTTTAAAAGACATTATTACAACCAAACAAAGTACTGCTTTTCACCTGAAGTCATATATGAGTGTTTAAGAGGCCATTAAATAATTCTATTAGTCCAGCTACTTCACGTGATGAGAAACATAAACCAGAGAATTACAGGAGCATGAGCCCATTGCTAAAATTCATTTGCTTTTAAGTTTGCTGCTCAGAAGCAGTGCTCTGTGGATTACTATGATGATAAACAAGACATTATAAAAATGGTAAGTAATTTTGTTCGAAGTATTATTAGAAGGAAAAGTATGTCCATATTCATAGTAATTTTCTGTTTTAATGAGAACAGGTCACTGTTCCTATTACTATTGAGGCGTTCCAGTGTCACTGACCTGCTATATCATTAAGTCAATGTTGAACTCTCCTGTTGGCAAATGAACACTCACAATGTCCAGGGTCTTTTTTTTTTTAATATTATTATTTTTGGCCTTGGGTAAAAATCCATGTTACTGGGCCCATGGGATAAGCTCAAGAAATAAGCTATTAAAGAGACTATTATGCAAGAACAAGGGAGGCTGAGGCAAGAGGCAGACTGACATCCCTGGGACAGGTCATTTTAACTACCTGATTACTAAGATTCTTTTCAGCTGAACTTGCTCTGGCAAGTGTTGTTTAATAGAATAGAATAAAAAATACTTCTACTCTCTTTGCCTGAAAAAGACCATCCATAGTCAACTTCCTCAAGTCTATCTTGTCACCAATTTTCAAAATGATCTCTAAACATTCAGGCAAATCATTATCCACTGATAATAAATCACTGAAAATCTGCATCTCTGGCCTTCTCTCATTACACATAAAATAAACAGCAGGTACATTTCTAAAAGTTCTGCCATTCTAGGAATTTTCTTTCACTACTTCTTGTATGCCATCCTTGAGGCAATAGTGCTAGAATTTTGCAACTTAGGGTGGATCCAGTATAATCGTTTAGAACCACCACTAAACCATAATTGATTTTTTGTGTTTCTTTTCAGTGAATTAGTCATAGGGAGACTTGCCATTAAGGCACAGCTCTGCATTGAAATGGCAACCCACTCCAGTATTCTTGCCTGGAAAATCCCAAGGGCGGTGGAGCCTGGTGGGCTGCCATCTATGGGGTCGCACAGAGTCGGACACGACTGAAGCGATTTAGCAGCAGCAGCAGCAGCTGCATTGAAAGACAACCAGTAAATCAGGAAGAAAGATGGTAGGAAACAAAGTAGGGAAGACACTTGCTCACAAGACATAATGGCTTCATTCTACTCAAGCCCAACCTCATATATGTCACCCATGGGCACATCCAGCTGTCTGGTTTTGTGGGTCAAACCACATGCATTTCATGATGAGTCTCTCAGATCTCCTAGGAACTTGGCAGTCAGCGTTTAAGTGTTCGCTTTCTACTAAAGCCCAGTGGCAAGAAAATTTGTTGGTTTTTCTGTTTTTAATTTTCTCTCCAAAGGAGAATATTGTCTACAGAGGATGGCATTAGCATTGCTATATCTGAAACACAAGTGTCACCCAAAGGCTCCACACAGCATCTCTGCTGGTCACTGATACCTCAAGCACAACTGTATATGTCTAAAAATATATATGAACAGAGTTTCATTAATTGGGTATTGGAATCCCAGCAAGAGAGAGGATGAAACAGAAAAATATATTGAATGATTAAAGATCAAAAACTTCTCAAATTTGGAGAAACACATGTTTATAGTTTAAAGGATGTTCAATGACTTCCAAATAGAGTACATGTTTTAAAAAGAAAACAAACAAACAAGCTAAGGCACATTGTAGATACTGGGAAAAATAAAATCACTACATCTACTACATCACTACTATATACCGTGGAGCAACAATTCAAATGTTAAAGACATCTTACCTTTTAGTAGTCACTCCAGATCCTATATTAGGGTATGAAGTATCAACAGTTAAACCCTGCTAACTGACAAGTCCATTTCAAGTACACAGAATTCTCACTCCATTATTCAGTGCTTTCTCTTACAGAATTAATGCACAAGAATTATAAATGTTTAAGGAAAGTCAATGTCATGTATCTTGGCTTCCATAGAAACAAGACCTGACATAGAGATTATGCACAAGTGATTTTCAGGGAGTGATAAGAACCCCTATTAATTTAATGAGGAAAATAGGATAAGGGAGGATAAAGAGCTAATATGTTTTCTCAAGAAAGTTGAGCTTTTGGAACAAAACGCTAGGGCTATGGAGAATAAATTACATGGCAGAACTGTCCCCACCTTAATGAAAGGGGCCTTTTGTAACCCTTGCCTCAGTCAGTCATTATCTGCAGTTTTCCCACAGGAGAAATGTGATTTCCCAGGTAAGGTGGCTGAGCACAGTTCTCTCAAAGAAAGAAACTGTAAACTGTGAACTGTTTGCAGTCAACATATATCATCAAATAGAGAATGGTAAAATTAGCCTGATAAAGGATGACTGGATAGGGTACAAATGACATTTACTACAGACAATAACATGAAAGAAAAACATCAAGACACAAATTTTAAATCTAGTGCTGACTGGATAAGAAATAATTGAGGGGAAAAAAGATAGAAGTCTTAACTGTTAATCTTCAGAAGATGTGAGAAGATTTTTCAATCAACTAAACAAAAGTGTAACACTACTTTTAAGAAGAAAGATTACTTATCAGTAATCATCCTAAACTTAGAGTGGTGGCAGGGAGAAAAACAAATAAGAAAAAAATAACTGAAGTTGCTAGAAAGTCACCAGAGGCAGACAGGCATTAAACAGAAAACAACTCAAAAATAAAAAAATGCTGCACAGTGGGTGAGGTCAACATCTAACCAGATTTTTCACAAAGGACATTACTCAGTTCATAGGCAATGTGGAGGATCAACTCCCAAGCAAACAAATGGCAGCCTTAAAAAGCTAAGGCTTCAGAAGTCAGAGTTCTGGACTGCCTGAAAGGCTAGAGGAAGCCACAGTTGATGAGAGGCCACACATTGTCAGTAACTGTCATTCAATTCTTGGTGATTTCCAAAATGCTTGTGTATAAGACAACAATCCAAGAAAATTCAAATAAAGCGATATTTGGAGGGTTAACTAACTGGAATAGAAAATTTAACCAACAAGAGGAGCTGGAAAGACATAATTTGGAGTCCTACTGAGCTAGAATAGCTTAGGAAGCACATCACATTTTCCGCTGAAACTCTGTAATATCTGTGTCTTATGAAGCAGACACATATTTCTTGGCTAAGGGATATGATCTATGATTAAGGACACACCTATGCCTCAAAAATTGAAAACCAAACCTCCAAAGGATCATGGTATCCTAGTAATTTCATTCTCTGTCCAGGCAAAACTAAACACTCTTTAGATAAAGGTAACAAATTCCAGAGTCTTTATAATGCATCATCTACCAAGTTTGGTATATAAAAGTAAATTTACTATGCATGTCAAATAGCAGAGAATTGTGAAGCATAATCAAGAGAAAAACCACACAACTTAAGAAGATATATAGACCAATAGGGTGCTCTGCAATTTAACTTTGTAAATGTGACAAAAATTTATCAAAAACTGGTCAGTAAAATGGGTTACATAATAGCAAACATTAAAATAGGTAAAAATCATTACCCTCCCTGACCAAAACAAAAACCAACTAAACAAAATTAAAAAAAAAATTTGAGAGAAATTTTAACATTTAGAGAAAATGTCACCCAAATGTTAAGATAGCCTCATGTTATGCCTCATGTTAACCTCATGATAAGCCTCATATATGTATATATAATCTCTAGGAAAAGCAATCTACCTTCTTTAGCATTCTAATTTTTCTACTTTCATGCTTTCACAAGGATTCAATTTTAAGTACTATTTATGTTACAATATTAAAATCAGTTCCAAAATCATCTACAACCCTAAAGATGATTTGCTATAATTTCTACAAATGTGTGCAGTATATTCAAGGGAATGCAAAAAAGCATGAAATCTATTATTTTCCAATTTCTATTCTATACCATAAAATAACATTACATATGTATTAATAATGGAAAATATATTAACAACAACACTCTAATACTGATACCACTCTGCTATTTGCTTTCTTTGACTCACTGTAAGTACTGAGTTTTAGCAACCCCACTGACTGTTTCCCTCTGCCCTAGAGCTTCATTTTAAAAATAGTATAATAACACTATGGTATTTTGATAATAATTCCTTCAAAAATAGCCTCTATCACAAGAAGACTGACAAGCTAAATCCAAAACAAAATCTAAATGAATTAATGAAATGGCTTTAAAAAGAATGTGGGTATTTGACTATTATAGTTAAATATCATCCTTATATAGGAGCAATTGAAAATATTGAAAAAAGATCAGTTTTCATTAGCTGTAGCAAGCATTTATCTTCTAGTCAGATATACACTTCATGAGGATTGTGTTAGAACAAAGGAAGAAAGTTACAAATTCTAACAGAAAAAAATTAAATAGCAAAGGAATAAATATATTCTGATCTTAGCTAGAAATATTAAGTGCTATAGAAATATCTGATCTCATCAAGCTAATTTATAACTTTAACATTTCAAATTAAAATCTGAAAATAATTTTAAAGAAATAACATAAAATACTAAAATTTATAAGGAGATGTAAAAGTAGGCAAGAACATTACATTTTATTCTAATCATGAATAACTTAAGACGGAGAAAAGGAGATAAGAGTGACGAAGTGACCTACCTTTTATCATAATGATCCACTTTATTTAAAACCAAATCATACCAAGTCAATAGGTCAATAAAGATGAAGAAAAAGTGTGCATTTATAAACAAATGCAATTTTTTGATAATTTTTTTTACCAAGTCTTGAATAAAATTTGAAACAAAATAAGACTAAGTGTGAAGAATGAAAATTAGTATATCCCATTAGAAAATTCTGACAGTGACATAAGGAACTGAAACATACCTGTTAAACTATAAAGATTTGTAAGAACAGGATGAATTTTAAAAGACTCAGCTGACCAAACAAAGAACTTGTAATGTTTCTTACCTTTCTGAAGAAACAAAAGTTCTTGTTTATGAAGCCAAGTAAAACTCATTGAAGAGCATTCAGTGCATATTTTTGAAATTCCTTAAAAAAAAAAAAAGAACAAGTTAGCTATACCACAGCCTTGGGAATATGCATATTATATATGAAAGTGTTAGTCACTCAGCTGTGTCTGACTCTTTTCAATCCCATGGACTATAGCCCACCCAGGCTCCTCAGTCCATGCGTGGAATCTTCAGGCAAGAATACTGGAGCGGATAGCCATTTCCTTCTCCAAGGGATCCTCCCAACCCAGGGATCAAACCCTGGTCTCCTGGATCACAGGCAGATTCTTCACCATCTGAGCCACCAAGGAAGGCCCATATATTATACACTTATAGGTGTAAATTCATAGTATATAACAAACGATATATATGAATATAATGTGTAATAAATTAAATAATAAATTTTATACCTAGAAATACATATATATTGATATATAGGTATAAATAGATATAAATACTTGCGTGTGTGTGTGTGGTTAGCCGCTCAGTTATGTCTGACTCTTGGCAATGCCATAGACTAGCCCACCAAGCTCCTCTGTCCATGGGGATTCTCCAGGCAAGAATACTGGAGTGGGTTGCCATGTCCTTCTCCAGGGATATGTCCTTTATCCCACGGATAAAACCCAGGTCTCCCGCATTATGGCGGTTTCTTTACTGTCTGAGCCACCAGGGAAGCACAAATATTTACATATGTCATATTATATATTGTATTAAAAAAACATTCAAGGAGAAGAAAGCAACAATAAACATCTTATTGCACAAATTTTCAAAGACAAATATTAAAAGTTGTTCGAAAGAGTATTTTTACTTTAAATAATTATTAGACCATTTTTGAATGTCTGCAATCTTTTCAAAGGAAAAACAGCTATGGCAAATTTGTCTATGGATACATTACTTAGATAAATATGAGCAGATGGCTTGGTAAAGCTAGCCAAATCTCCATCCAAGTTATATGCTTTGTGTGGGTAAATTTTACATAATGATTAGATGAGTTGAGAGGTCGATATTGAAATGAAAGTAGAAAAGCATTTCTAAATCAGGTATATGATATGTTAGAATTAAGTCAGTGCATGATATTGAGTGCAATATGTCACAGTATTTCCACTCATTTAATTAGGCATAATTATGGTGAAATTGTAAAGTGTGCAAAATGCAGAGTATCACACAGCATATCTTTAGCTATAAAAATGTACATACACTTTATAAAGAGTTCTCTGTTAAGGTAACCATGGAGGACTTTTAATTCTATATCTTTCTCATGTAGATAAATTAATGTTGCTGTGGGAATTTTAACTTCGGAATTTCCTGACTCTCACATGCTTAATTTCTCAGTGTTAATGTTCCAATACCAGATCTGAATGACTACACATCATGGATATTTCTATCTGCTCAAGATGTTTCTAGAATGTAATGTTTAACCTTTAAAACAAATATTTGAGAGGGCAGAGGCAAAAAAAAAAAAACAGAAACAATGAGAATCTGTTCAGCTGATTAGCTAAAAAACCTCTTTATTTACAGTTGAATGAGGGCATGAAAAGGAATGAACTCCCACAGTAGAGACATAAGGTGGAGAAATAACAGAAAAGTAATGATTATAAGTGTAAAATGTGTGGGAAAAAAACCCTCAGACTGGAGGAAATGTCCAAATTATACAACTTAATAATCAATACTTGAGATTAAAAACATAGAACTTCATCTTAATAAGTTTCACTGAGTTAAACAATACAAAGCAAAAAGAACATTTTGAGATAATTTACTAATATATGCTCACAAAGATAACTTAGAATGAGATGTGATGCTGATGGTTGGCACCGTAGGGAGATTTTGAAATATTAGTATGCCTCCCTCAGGAAGGATTTGGCATAATCAACCATGTATGGAGGTGCTCTCCTGTGTATACAGATACTGCTGGTATTCTGCTTAATTGTTTAAGCCAGGAAAGTGGGCAGAAAGAAATGTATCATTATGATCTGTCATATTTATAACAGAACCTCATGCTTGGAGACTATAGTGGCTAACTGGACACACCACATTTTTAACAAACGAGGCTCATAAGCCTGCCTTCCATATGATCCGGTGCTTGGAGGATTCCTGGAACACAGACATCTGTGAGAATGACACCATTTAGAGAGTTGGATGATACCAGTGAGAGCACCCTGACTCTTACTTGGTCAACTCCTCCTCTAATGGGACACCATTTCTCCTTCCCTCCAGTTCTGTTCGATATGTACATGTGATTTCTATCTCATTCCTAATCATCATTCACTGACTGGGAAAAGTTGAATAGGTATCTCAAAGCAAGGGATATGTGTGTTAGGATTAGTATCCCAAAGTTTTTGCTGTGATAGGAAAATCTTCATTTCTAAAATTTATTCATCATTTAAAAATTTTAAACACTTTGTAACGCTTTTCATATCGCCTATTTCCTGACTTTAATACAGGTAGAATTTGTATTGCATTTTTAAATGAGAAACAAAAAAGTGTCTTTCTGTGTGTGCATGTTGCATTACAGTGAATTAAAATGAGGTTTAAAAAAAATAAATGAAGTTTTAAATGCTGGAAAACGTCTGACAGTAAGTTCTCACAAGGAACTTTAGAAACTAATTTGTTCAAGTGAAACAGATAAGCACTGAGTCTTATCACCAAATAACCTAACCACCAAAAAAAGAAGTGCCTTGATTAAAAAAAAAAAAAAAACATTATTTTTATATCATTAGTACCATGTAAGTATTTATTATATAGCCCCTGGGTTTGCAAAATACAAGCTGACTGCCTTGGTCCTATAAACGTAAATCATCTAGGGAAAAAACTACAGAATGCATTAAAAGATATTGGTAATTGAATGCCTATTTATTCTGTGTGAAGGAAAGAGTGAAGTATGCAGTGAGTGCTTATTGCATCTTTTCCTCGCTTTCTTAATGTCACTTCTCCTTTCAGATATGATAGATGCCAAGTTGCCTAGTGACTTGCTCTTTTGCTCAGATTCAAAGCCTTCCTCGTTTGCTTTTGTGGCACCACAGCACATACTTTTAGACTTTGTACTGCTCTCTTCTTCCCTCAACATAGTCAAATGATCAGATATTAATTATATATTATACTGTTTATTGCAACTACTGAGAAATATTGGGAAATTTGGAAAAAATAAAAAAACAACTATTATTTCCAGAATTTCAAATTCAGTGGAAGAAGAGTTACATGTATGTTAGTAACTTTAACAAATTAGAAAACAGTATCAAAGACATTGCTGGAAACTGAAGGAAAAGTGGTGGATTAGTCATTAAGTTGTGTCTGACTCTTGCGACCCCATGGACTATAGCCCTCCAGGCTCCTCTGTTTATGGGATTTCCCAGGCAAGAATACTGAAGTGGGATGCCATTGCCTTCTCCAGGGGATCTTCCCAACCCAGGAATTGAAACTGGGTCTCCTGCATTGCTGGAGAAGGCAATGGAAACCCACTCCAGTACTCTTGCCTGGAAAATCTCATGGGCAGAGGAGCCTGGTAGGCTGCAGTCCATGGGGTTGCTAAGAGTTGGACATGACTGAGCGGCTTCACTTTCACTTTTCACTTGCATGCATTGGAGAAGGAAATGGCAACCCACTCCATTGTTCTTGCCTGGAGAATCCCAGGGACGGGGAAGCCTGGTGGGCTGCTGTCTATGGGGTTGCACAGAGTCAGACACGACTGAAGCGACTTAGCAGCAGCAGCAGCTCCTGCACTGCAGACGGATTCCTTACTAACTGAGCTATGAGCAAAGGACAAGTACAGACAATCAGAGATAAGGAAATATATGCAAAAAAGAAGAAAAAAAAAAGAAGAAATATGGAGGCAGAAAGATTCAAGATATACAAGGGAATATCATTTACGCTGGTGTAGAACGGTTCAGTTCAGTAGCTCAGTCATGTCCAACTCCTTGCGACCCCATGCACTGCAGCATGCCAGGCCTCCCTGTCCATCACCAACTCCCAGAGTAAACTCAAACTCATGCCCATTGAGTCAGTGATGCCATCCAACCATCTCATCCTCTATCATCCCCTTCTCCTCACACCTTTAAACGTTCCCAGCATCAGGGTCTTTGCAAAAGAGTCAGTTTTTCGCATCAGGTGGCCAAAGTATTAGAGTTTCATCTTCAACATCAGTCCTTCCAATGAACATTCAGGACTGATTTCCTTTAGGATGGACTGGTTGGATCTCCTTGCAGTCCAAGGGACTCTGAAGAATCTTCTCCAACACCACAGTTTGAAAGCATCAATTCTTCAGTCCTTAGCTTTCTGTATAGTCCAACTCTCACACCCATATATGACTACTGGAAAAACCATAGCCTTGACTAGACAGACCTTTGTTGGTAAAGTAATGTCTCTGCTTTTAAATATGCTATGTAGGTTGGTCATAACTTTTCTTCCAAGGAGCAAGCATCTTTTAATTTCATGGCTGCAGTCACTATCTGCAGTGATTTTTGAGCCCAAAAAAATAAAGTTTCTCACTGTTTACCCATCTATTTGACATGAAGTGATGAGACCAGATGCCATGATCTTAGTTTTTTGAATGTTGAGTTTTAAGCCAACTTTTTCACTCTCCTCTTTCACTTTCATCAAGAAGCTCTTTAATTCTTCTTCACTTTCTGCCATAAGGGTGGTGTCATCTATATATCTGAGGTTATTGCTATTTCTCCCTCCAATCTTGATTCCAGCTTGTGCATCATCCAGCCAAGCATTTCTCATGATGTACTCCACATATAAGTTAAATAAGAAGGTTGACATACAGCCTTGACGTACTCCTTTTCCTATTTGGAACCAGTCTATTGTTCCATGTCCAGTTCTAACTGTTGCTTCCTAACCTGCATACAGATTTCTCAAGAGGCAGGTCAGGTGGTCTGGTATTCCCATCTCTTTCAGAATTTTCCACATTTTTGGTGATCCACACAGTCAAAGGCTTTGGCATAGTCAATAAAGCAGAAGTAGATGTTTTCCTGGAACTTTCCTGCTTTTCAGTGATCCAACAGATGTTGGCAATTTTTGATCTCTGGTTCCTAGAATGGTGACTGAGGGTAAACAGTCAAAGTGTGTCCACTAGATCACCCTGGTTTAAAACCACAGAAGGCCCTCTATGCTATCTTGAGGAATGTAGGTTTCCTCTATGGGCAAAGATAAGCAAGGATTTTTGAGTAAGGGTGAAAATGAAAGTGTTAGTCATTCAGTTACGTCTGACTCTTTGAGACCCCATGGACTGTAGCCTGCCAGGCTCGTCATTCCATGGAATTCTCCAGGCAAGCATACTGGAGTGGGTAGCCATTCCTTTCTTCAAGATCTTCCTGACCCAGGAATCAAACCTGGGTCTCCCTCATTGCAGGCAGATTCTTTACCACTCGAGTCACCAGGGAAGCCCTGAGTAATGGATAGACATGATTCAATTCATGATTTAGTAAGGATATTCTGGAACATAGTGGTAACTAATTTTAACATATAAATAAAACAATTGATATTAAAATATTTTATAATTTTGGTGACAACTAAATCGAAGGTCAGAACTCAATTACTAAGGGTAGAAAAGGAACGGATGAGATGAATGTGAGAAATATTTGAAAGGCAAATTTAAAGACAGAAACACAATTGCCATCATGAAAATCCTATAACTCCCCTATGTGACTTACCTTAAAACCTACAGGGGCAGAAATATATGTACTTTTATTTTATTATTTGTTTGTTGTTGTGTTGATTTCACATTCCCTAGAAGAACATTTGGCACATGGTAGGTAACCAATACAAAATTATGAAATAAATTAACCAAAACTATCTTGATATCAATTCAGAATACTAAATAATAAATAGGTCTCCTTCAAAGTCAGAATGCAGAGAAGGAAATGGCACCCCACTCCAATACTCTTGCCTGGAAAATCCTATGGACAGAGGAGTCTGGTAGGCTCCATGGGGTTGCTAAGAGTGGTACACGACTAAGCGACTTCACTTTCACTTTTCACTTTCATGCTTTGGAGAAGGAAACGGCAACCCACTTTGGTGTTCTTGCCTAGAGAATCCCTGGGACAGGGGAGCCTGGTGGGCTGCTGTCTATGGGGTTGCACAGAGTCAGACACGACTGAAGTGACTTAGCGGCAGCGGCAGCAGAGTCAGAATGGCATTAATTAAACCTGATTTCCTAGTTCTTAGTCAAATGATTTAATTAAATTAATCACTGTCAAAGAATATAAGATTGAGAGTAACTACAAGGCAACTATTTTAATCATCATGGCACAAAGATAGATAGGATTTTTGTCTAAGTTTTTCTTGTTCTTAAATCTACCGGAAACTTGTATTTGGAAAAACAAATAAGGCATTTTCACTTAAAGTAGTTCATAAATCAAAACTTTAAAGGATAAATTCTATTAGCAAGTTTCTAAAGAAACACGTTTAGTTCCACGAGGCAGATAGTTAAGCCAAGGCTATATGAATCATGGAGGTACAACTGAGTTTCCTTACTTCTATCTTTTCCAAGACACATTTCCCTACAAGTAATTATGAATCAAGTTCTCTCCAAAATAAAACCTAAGGGAACTCATACTTATGAAACTGTTTTATTCTGCTTTAATTATCATTTTATGAAAGTCTTAACTTAAAATCTTGAGTGGTTATATGAAATTTAAGAGATATAAAATTTCAAAGGAGTTATAAAAGTATTTCAAAACGTAATCTCTTGGATTAGTTTGGAGGGTGAGCAAAAAGCAACATTAGAAAACCCAGCTTCCACGTGCCCCCACGAAGATCAACAATCGGACCAATATACAGGAACAAAACAATAGCTCCAAAAGACCTCTGGAGCCCACTTAGGAAGAATTAGCAACACAGTGAAACAAACCAACCAACCTGAGAATAAATGTACAAGAAAAAAAGGAAGATGACTGCTTTGCCTGGATCATCCCATTCCCCAAAAGGTATTGTTCAACACCAAGAAAGAACACGCCAGCTAGGAGCTCCTTTTGCCAGGAAATGAAGAATGAGGTGAACGACTTGGCTTCCCCACCCTCACAGAGCACCACACAGATCCCAGTCTGGTTTCACCTCACACAGATTGGCAAAGCTGAGACATATTGAGCCAGCTTGGAACAGGGAAGAAAAGCAGAGAGTATTATTAGCAGACGTGCAGCAGAACTGATCACAGTTCACAGAGACTGCCTCTGTAACAAACTCAGCAGATTTTGCCATGGATGAAGCCAACAGCCAGTACAGCTGCCATGGACCCCCTGTGATCTCTCCAGCTTTCTCCCCACAGGTATTTGCTATCACGACACCAGCTGCCTGAGTCTCTCCCCAACCTCAGCAAAGCCAAGGAGCCCCACTTGCAGCCAGCTCAGGCTTCTGCAGTTGTGTAAGTGCAAGACACCAGCCTGGAACATCCCAGCTGACTCCCACCGCTGTGCCCATGTTTGTGGCTAACCCCTCCAGCTATGCAATTAAACCCATTAGTCTGATGCCTGGCATCAGCATCCACAGCAGTATGCACACACAAGGAGAGAGAGTAAAGCAGTGAACGAGCACATCCGTAGACAGGGTCCCCACTGCTGCTTGCAGGCCAGAGCAGACCCCACCTTCTGGTATCGACCAGCATCGTCACAACAACCTGTAGCCAACCCTTCCAGCTGTGCACGTGTATGTCCCCAGCCTACCCCACTGAAGCTTGCTCACGGAGTGAAGAGTACACAGCCACAGGCGAGCACACAGACGTCCAGGGCCTCTGCAGCTGCCAAAGAGCCCAGCGTCGGCCTCTGCCCTTCTCACATGCCCTGTGTGCATGCCTAGTCATGTCCAGCTCTGTGTGAACCCATGGACTGTAGCCTGTCGGGCTTCTCTGTCCATGGGATTCTCCAGGCAAGAGTACTGGAGTGGGTTGCCGTTCCCTACCTCAGTGGATTTTTCCCAGTCAGGGGTCAAACCCAGTCTCTTGCAACTCCAGCATTAGCAGGCAGAGTCTTTACCATTAGCACCACTGGGAAAGTCCCTAGCCACGTGCCCAACTTCTCATCACTATGAATGTATCTGCAACTGGCTCTTGACCCAGTTAAAGGAGCAAAGAGAAAAAAAGAAGTCCCTTCCTATCAAAAAAATCATACCAAATTTAATGGACTGAATTTCCCAATAAAAATGTATAGAGTATACTATTTTTTAAATAGTATATTGATTAAAAAAAAAAAAGACCCAATTTTATGCCACGGTGTGTACAAGAGAAACACTACAGCTTTAAGTTACATATATAGGCTCCAAGTGAAAGGACAACAAAAACATATTTCCTGCCAGCAAATTGAAACCAAAAGTGAGCATAGTTAACTATACTTAGAGCAGATGAAACAGACTTTAAGCCAAAAACAGTGACAAGAGGGGAAAAAAAAAAAAAGGTCATTATATCATGATGAAAAATAAAAGTGTCAGTCACTCTGTCACATCCCACTCTTTGTGACCCTACTGACTGCAGCCTGCTAGGCTTCTCTGTCCATGGGATTTCCCAGGCAAGACACTGGAGTGGGTTGCCATTCCCTTCTCCTGGGGACCTTCTCAACCCAGGGATAGAAGCTGGGTCTCCTGCATTGCAGGCACATTCTTTACTGTCTGAGCCACCAAGTAAGCACATATATATGGGTTTTATTTATCAAGATATATACTTATCAAGATACATATATATATGCTTTATTTATCAAGACATAACAATCAAATATATGCAATTCCGCATCCAACAGATCTGAAGGGAGGTATAGAAAACAATACAATAACTAGGGACTTTCTGTATTCCACTTCCAACCATATAGATAGATCATCCAGACATAAAGAAGGAAATAAGGGATGTGACCACATTTTTAGATTAAATGTAAATTACATACATAAACAAAAAATTCCATCCAACAATGGTAGAATATACTTTCTTCTCAACTGCATACAAAACATGCTCCAGGATAGATCACATGACTGGTTACAAAATAAGTAGTAGCAAATTTAAGAAGACTGAAATCATACCAAGTATCTTTTCTGACCACAGTGGCATGAAAGTAGAAATAAATAACAGAATGAAAGCTGGAAGATTTACAAATAGTGGAGATTAAACAACACCCTGAAGGACTAATGGGTAAAGGAGAAATCAAAAGGAAAATCAAGAAATGTCCTGAAACAAATCAAAGTGTAAGTACAATTACACTTTGTCCTATATCAAAGCCTACAGGACACTGTGAAGCAGTTCCAAGAGGGGAGAGTTTTGTGATAAACACCTACATTAAGAAGCAAGAGAGAACTCAAATAAACCACCTCACATTATACCTCAAAAAACTAGAGAAGGATGAACTAGGCCCAAAGTTAGCAGAAGTAAGGAAATGACAAAAATCAGAGTGGAAATAAGTGAAAAAGAGACCAGAAACCCAACAAAGTGAAACTATAAACTGTTTTTTTTTTTTTAATAAATAAAAAGGACACTTTACTAAACTAAGAAAAAGTGGGAAGACTTAAAGTCAGAACACTGCTATATTTAAAATGGAAAACCAACAAGGACCTACACCATAGCACAAGGAACTCTGCTCAATTTTATGGGGAAGCCTGGATTGCAGGGAATTTGGGGAAGAAAATATACATGTTTGTGTACAGCTGAGCCCCTTTGCCGTCCACCTGAAACTACCACATTTCTAATCAGTTATACTACAGTATAAAATAAAAAGGTTAATTAAAAAATAAATGAAAGAGGAGACATTAAAACTGATACCACACAAATGTGAAGTATCACTATGAACAATTATATGCCAATTAACTGGATGACCTGGAAGAAACAGATACATTCCTAGAAGCATACAACTTACCAAGACTGTATAATGAAGAAATAGAAACTCTGAAGAGATCACTAATGAGTAAGGAGAATGAATCAGTTAAAGAAAAATTTTCCCAACACAGAAAAGCCTAGGACCAGATGAGTTCACTGGTGAATTCTACCAGGTATTTTAAAGAAGAATTAATATCAATCCTTCTCAAAGTCTTCCAAAATATTGAAGAGGAGGGGATACTCCCAAACTCGTTTTACAAGGCCAGCATTATCCTGATACCAAAGCCAGATAAGAATACTACAAGAAAAGAAAATTATAAAATAATATCCCTGATAAATATACATGCAAAAATTATAAACAACGTATTAGCAACCCAAAGTTAACAGCATATTACATGGATCACTCACCACCATCAAATGGGATCTGTCCATGGGAGGCAAGGATGTTAATATATAAGCAGATTAATAAATGTGATATAATACATTAATAGAATTAAGTATTAAAAAATCATACATTCATCTAACAGAGGCAGAAAAAAAATTGATAAAATACCATATCTTTTTTGAGATAAAAACATTCAACAAGCTGAGTATACACAGCATTATCTTCAGACAATGTAGGTCATATATGATAAACCCATAGTCAACATTATACTCAATGGTGAAAGGCTGAAAACTTTTTCTCTAAGATCAGAAAAAGACAAGTGTGCTGACTCTCACCACTTCAATTAAACACTGTGTTGGATGTCCTAGCCAGAAAATAGACAAGAAAAGAAATAAATGGATCCAAATAGGAAAGGAGGGAATAAAACTGTCTTTGTTTTCAGGTGATATAATCTAATACAGAAAAAATAGTAAAGACTCCACCCAAAACTACTAGAACTAATGGACAGATTTAGTGGTTTCAGGATACAAAATAAACACACAGGACACAGTTTGGTTTCTATATAACAAAATATCTAAAACAGAAGTAAATAAAATGATCCCATTTACAGTAGTATAAAAAATAATAAAACACTTAAGAATAAATTTAACCAAGGAGACGAAAGTGCTGTACCACAAGACTTTCATAAAAGACATTGAAGACAACAAAAACGGAAAGATATTCCATGTTCACAATTTGGAAAAGTTAATATTGTTAAAATATTCATATTACCCAAACCCATCTATAGATGCACCAAGATTCCAATGGTGTTTTCCAGAGATGGAAAAGACAACCTTAAATTTCATTTGTGAAAGACCCTGAATAGCCCAAGTAATCCTGAAAAAGAATAACAAGGTCAACATCATCATGCCTCACACTTCCTGATTTCAGGCTTTACTACAAAGCTATATATTCAAGATAGTATGGTAACTGTTGGTATAAACATAGACACTCAAATTAATGTAACACAATGGGAGCCCAGGTATACAACTTATACCAAATCCTAAAAGGTGATGCTGTTAAAGTGCTGCACTCAATATGCCAGCGAATTTGGAAAGTTCAGCAGGGGCCAAAGGACTGGAAAAGGTCAGTTTTCATTCCAATCTCAAAGAAGGGCAATGGCAAAGAATGTTCAAACTACTACACAATTGCATTCATCTCACACTCTAGCAAAGTAATGCTAAAAATTCTCCGGGCTTCAATAGTACATGAACTATGAACTTCCAGATGTTCAAGCTGCATTTAGAAAAGGCAGAGGAACCAGAGATTAAATTGCCAACATCTGTTGGATCATAGAAAAAGCAAGAGAATCCAGAAAAGCATCTACTTCTGCTTTACCGATTATGCCAAAGCCTCTGACCTGTAGATCACAACAAACTGTGGAAAATTCTTAAAGAAATGGGAATACCAGACCACCTTACCTGCCTCCTCAGAAATCTGTATACAGGTCAAGCAACAGTTAGAACTGGACGAGGAACCGACTGGTTCCTAATTGGGAAAGGAGTACATCAAGGCTGTATATTGTCACCATGCTTATTCAATTTATATGCAGAGTACATCATGAGAAATGCTGGGTTGGATGAAGCACAAGCTGAAATCAAGATTGGCGGGAGAAATATCAATAACCTCAGATACACAGATGACACCACCCTTATGGCAGAGTGAAGAAGAACTAAAGAACTTCTTGATGAAAGTGAAAGAGGAGAGTGAAAAAGCTGGCTTAAAACTCAACATTCAGAAAACTAAGATCATGGTATCCAGTCCAATCACTCCATGGCAAATGGATGGAGAAACAATGGATAAAGTGACAGACTTTATTTTCTTGGCTCCAAAATCACTGCAGATGGTGACTGCAGCCATGAAATTAAAAGACACTTACTCCTTGGAAGGAAAGCTATGACCAAACTAGACAGCATATTAAAAAGAAGAGCCATTACTTTTCCAACAATGGTCTGTCTAGTCAGAGCTATGGTTTCCAGTAGTCATGTATGGGTGCGAGAGCTGGGCTATGAAGAAAGCTGAGCGCTGAAGAACTTGATGCTTTTGAATTGTGGTGTTGGAGAAAACTCTTGAGAGTCCCTTGGACTGCAAGGAGATCCAACCAGTCCATCCTAAAGGAGATCAGTGCTGGGTGTTCTTTGGAAGGACTGATATTGAAGCTGAAACTCCAATCCTTTGGCCACTTCATGCAAAGAGTTGACTCATTGGAAAAGACTCTGATGCTGGGAGGGATTGGGGGCAGGAGGAAAAGGGGACAACAGAGGATGAAATGGCTGGATGGCATCATGGACTCAATGGACGTGAGTTTGAGTAGGCTCTGGGAGTCAGTGATGGACAGGGAAGCCTAGTGTGCTACAGTCCACGGGGTCATAAAGTGTTAGACATGATTGAGTGACTGAACTGAACTCAAGTAATATTTGACAAGGGAGACAAAACTACTCAATAAGGAGAATATAGTGTCTTCAATAAAT
The DNA here is from genome assembly GCF_029378745.1 of Bos indicus. Taxonomy (NCBI): domain Eukaryota; kingdom Metazoa; phylum Chordata; class Mammalia; order Artiodactyla; family Bovidae; genus Bos; species Bos indicus. The sequence goes on along the minus strand of NC_091776.1, from coordinate 31,316,441 downwards.
GGTGCTGGGAAAACCAGAAAACCACATGACAAAAGATGAAATCAGGAATCTCTTACATCACTTACAGAAATGAATGTGAAATGTATTAAAGACTTGAAGCCCTGAAACCATAAAACTAGAAGAAAGCATTTAGGAACTTAGCCTTGGCAGTGATTTCCTGGACAGGACATTGAAAGCACAACCAAAAAAACCCAAAACTGATTAACTGGGATGACAATGGACTAAAAAGCTTCTGCACAGCAAAAGAAATGAAATAAAATGGCACCCTTCATGATCAGAGAAAATATTTACAAACCATATATTTAATAAGAGCTTAGGGTTTACAAAGTGTTGGACATGACTGAATGACTTCCACTTTCACTTTAGTGTGCAAACCATATAAAGAAAGCATACAACTCAACAGCAAAATAAATAAATTTGATTATTTAAAATGCAAAAGGAAATAGGCAATTTTTCCAAAGAAGACACAGACAAATGGCCAACAGGTACATGAAAAGATGCTCAACATTACTAATCATCAGAGAAAGCAAGTCAAAACCACATTGAGATATCATTTCACACCTGTTGGAATGGCTAGCATCAAAAAGACAAGAGATAAAAATGCTGGCAACACTGAAGAAAAGGGAACCCTTGTACACTATTGATAAGAATGTAGACAGTGTATTGAAAAGCAGAGAAACGGCTTTGCCAGCAAGGCTTTGTATAGTCAAAGCTATGGATTTTCCAGTAGTTATGTACAGATGTGAGAGTTGGACCATAAAGAGGTCAGAACACCAAAGAATTGATGTTTTCAACCTGCAGTGCTGGAGAAGACTCTTGAGACTCCCTTTGACAGCAAGGATATCAAAGCAGTCAATCCTAAAGGAAATCAATCCTGAATATTCATTGCAAGGACTGATGCTAAAACTGAAGCTCCAATACACTGGTCACCTGATGCAAAGTGCTAATCATTGGAAAAAAACCCTGCTGAGAAAGATTGAGGACAGGAGTAGAAGGGGTCAACAAAGGATGAGATGGTTGGATGGCATTATTAACTCAATGGAGATGAGTTTGAGCAAACTCCAGGATATAGTGAAGGACAAGGAAACCTGGCATTCTGCAGTCCCTGGGGTTGCAAAGAGTCAGACACAACTAAGCCACTGAACAACAACAGTTTGTATAGCCACTATTTAAGTGCTCAGTCACTCAGACATGCCCAAGTGTTTGAGATCCTATGGACTATAGCCTTCCAGGTTCCTCTGTCTATGGGATTCTCCAGGCAAGAATACTGGAGTGGGTTCCCATGGCCTCCTCCAAGGGATCTTCTCGACCCAGGGATTGAATCCATGTCTTTTAAGTCTTCTGCATTGACAGGCAGAATCTTTACCATTGACCATCTAGAAAGCCCTCACCACTATAGGCAAAAATATAAATGTTCTTCCAAAGGGAACTACCATATGATATGGGAATCCCACTTTTGGCTATAAATCTAAGGGAACTGAAATTAGGATCTTACAGACATATTCACACTCCCACATTCATTGAAGCATTATTCACAATAGCTAAGATATGAAAACAAGCTAGATTTCCATCAGAGCCAAAGGAATAAAGGTGTGATTTTACATGTGTGTGTGTGTGTGTGTGTGTGTGTGTAGTGTGATTATAACAGAATGTTATTCAGCCATGAGAAAGAAGGACATCCTGCCATTTGCAATGACTTGCATGAAACTTGAGAGCATTTGCTAAGTGAAATTCAGAGAAACACAAATATTGTATGATATCACTTCTTTGTAGAAAGTAAAAGAATGAATTCAGAGATACAGTGTAGAAAGGTATTTACCAGGGACTGGCAACTAGAGAAAATGGGGATATATTGGTCAAAGGGTACAAAAGTCCCAGTCATAAGATTAATAAATTCTAGGGGTCACAGTTCATAATACTGTATTATATACTTGAAAATATATCTTAAATATGATGACCACATAAAAGTAAAGATAATCATGTGTTATGATAGAGGTGTTTGATAATGCTATGGTAGTGATCAATTTGCATATATAAATATATCAAATCAATTCACTGTGTGCCTTAAACTTATGACAATGTTATACGTAAAGTATATGTCAATAAGGCTGAATCCTTTTCTTCAAAGAATTCAGAGTTTCGGGCAAGGTAGTTTCCCCAGAGGAGAAAAACAAAAGAAAAATGTTTCCCTAAAGAATATATAGATGTTCACAGTCAATATGATTTCAGAATTTCTCACAGCTACTTTTATTAAAACAGAAGGGTGGTCTCTGAGATCAGTTCATACTAAGTAGAATACCTGACTCTACACTGCTAAAAGAGTATTATAAGATGTCCTGCTACTTTCTGGAACTACAAAATTTAAAGCAATATTTTTAAAGATAACAAACTTCACCAAACAACAAAAAAAGAGCAAACAAGAATGATCTGAAATTCCTTTAGTCTAATTCCATGATATTCAGTCCCTTATGTAGAATTAAGTATGAAATGATATTGTATGGGAGGTAAACAGAACACCAGTAGATTAAAAGTTTGTCGTGTGGATCAAAACTGTTTTAAATTGTCAAAAAGAAAATATTACATTTGTCCACCTTGTAAAATTAATAAGTAGTCTCAATAACCATGATTAGTTGAAAGACATACATGTTTACATATGTTACATATATTCTATACATTCTGATGTATCTTAGACTACATGCACATTTATATGTATTATATATATCATATATTAATTACATATATAATATCTCTAGATAGAGTGGCTTTCCTGGTAGTTCATACAGTAAAGAATCTGCTTGCAATGCAGGAAATCCAGGTTCAATCCCTGAGTCAGGAAGATCCCCTAGAGAAGGGAATGGCTACCTACTCTAGTATTCTTGTCTCTAGTATTCTAGAGCAAGGCATGGCAACCCACTCCAGTATTCTTTCCTTCAGAATCTCATGGACAGAGGAGCCTGGAGGGCCCTAGTCCACAGAGCTGCAAAAAGCCAGACACAACTGAAGTCACTTTGCATGCACATAAATACACACATGCACGATAAAATGTGAACTTCAATAAAGAATAAGAAACAACATGTATTAAATCTAGTGTGTATTTTTATATAATAAGTCATGAAGAATTTTGTTCTACTGATCATTTTCTCTGCAATATTTCTGGACTTTCTCAAAAGAAGCCTTAGAAAACTCTACAACAGTGTTGATATGCAGTGAAGCAATTGCATAGATTTTTATTTATTGTTGTTTCCAAGATATCAATTGACAAGTGTCTTGATTGAGACAATACCTAGTTTACTTCTAGGTAAATATATTCAGATGTGCATGACAAGCTATACTTTAGAAAAGAGTTCCAAGTGATATGACAAGAGAAAAAAATCCAGAATTAAAAACAGGCAAAACTTATAATAGGTTTTGAAATCCAATGAAAGATAGAATTTGTATTGACTGTAACCTCTACCAAGTCATTTTATTTATTTATTTTTCTAATTTTATTTTTAAACTTTACATAATTGTATTAGTTTTGCCAAATATCACACCCATATCTGCAAATGGCAACTTGCGTATTTTTTTTTTTTTTTTACTATTGCATCATTCTGTAGTTATGGCTGATGTCTGAGTTCACTAAAAGAGATGCCTGAATTCACTTTTGAAGTTAGAAAATGTCCTGGACCTTATAGATTATTTGTTGAAATTGGCAAAAGCCTGGACTATTTATATATTTCAGTATTATCAAACATTTAACCGCTCCAAACCTCTCTTATTCTGCGGTCTCAAGTGTTATTTCTGGTATTTCATCATGCATATCACTAGCTACCACCAATCTGTTTTCCTTTTTCCTTAAAATGTCTCCTACACTTTAGCACTTGGTTTGCTTGCTATCATAAGCTGACTGATCTCCACACATTAACTGATAGAGTGACTCCCCATTTCAAGAAGCAGAATTAAATTCAGGAACTCAGGACTGACAAGAGGATGAAGCAAAGCATTTCTGATGGCTTATACTCCTTTGTTACAAACATCTGTAAGCATGTCTCAACTTGTATGTGTGTGTGAGAAAAAAAAATGTTTTGTGCAATATGTTTACTCTGTGTGTATGGAAATATAATTTCAAAGAAATTAAATGTTTTAGAAACTAGCAAATGTTTGGAGTTTAACACATCTAACACACTCTGTAAAGGCAAAACTTAGTTGACCTGGACTGATTCTATGCACATTTTCAAGTCTTAAAAAAAAAAGATTGAAAACTACTAGTTTCATATTAAACTGTGAAAATAAACTTACATTGATGAAACGCTTAACAAAGTTTGGATCAAGTTTGATGAAAGCTTTCCAAACATTTGTGAAACTTTTTACAATCTTCCTTCCATGTGGGATTGGTAGTAAAACCTGATACCAGGGGCAGTATTTCAAATAGATCTCAAAAATAATAAGGCCTGTCAGTTTTCCATCTGACTGGACATAGTCCAGTCCATCATTAACTGGACATAGTCCCTTCTAATATTTACAAAAGCTTCCTCGCACGCTTGTGGTACACCATCATTTCCTCCAGCTAAATGCATTCCCACCCCAGTACACCTAACTATCTATCTATCTATCGTAAAGTACTTTGAGTTTCCTAGAAATTAATTTACAAGAATTAAAGAAGATTACAGACACTTTTTGTCTATTGCTAGTAACCCAATTTTGTTCACACATGATTATTTTTTCCAGGTATTGGAAAAGAAAGAATACGGAATTCAGTGCAAGAAAACCTGTAGACTACAAATAATAATTTATAAACAAATTACTGCAAATAATTTGCAACATGGAAAGAGTCAAAAAGAGTCTTGGATTTTCAAAGTCACGTCTTGTAAACAGAAAGATCGACTGGGACTCAAGGATGGAAAATAATAGGTTTCATTTTGAGTAGCAACTTTAATAGACTGATTGTGGATGAATGTCTGAGACAATGGCCTGGAAAGAGTCTGAGAAGAAATGCATCTGGGCTCATGAACAGATTCCCAAGACTCACTTTAGATGAATGTCATGGGCATGGGCTTGTACTACGTGAGGCAATGGTGCCCTGTAGCTGCCATCTCTGCCCAAGATTATATGTAAGGCTGTTTCCAGCTCTAACAGTCTATGATTCACTTATTCCTCTCTCCTAAATTATTTCTATCACCCTAGGAAATAAGTCTATTCTTATTTGCACAGCTGGGGAAATTACTGTCAAAGTATACTTTGAAAGTTATAAAGTACCCCTTCTTAAACGGACTTTTAGTGATAATGTTTATATTCAAATAGAAGAGTGAACTGGTTATAAAAAATAAAATAAAATAACAGAGGAATAAAAGGCTTTGCCAGTACATGTGCTCAAATATTACTTCCAATTTCCATAATAAAAAGTCAGTTTCTTCCATAACAATTTAAACATGGTCCTGCTAAGCAAAACTACTTTAATCATGCTATAGCAGGTAGCTTTGACTAACCAAGGAAGGTAGGATAAGTTTACCAAAAGATAACTCATCATAAAAATGGCTGCATCTTGTACTAAAATCATAATCTTGAATAATTTGTGAAAATTTAGTAAAGGAAAATAATTTTGGCAGACTTCTAATAATATGGAGTCCTCAGACCCCAATTTGGGGGAAAAAAAAAAAAAACTGATGTAAGGAGCAAAAATTTATTCCATGAAAATAATATTAATCCTAAGATTAATTCTGATACAAATATAATGGCAACAGTAACATTAGTAAGGGCACATATTTGTCATTTACTGAGTGCCATTGTTAAAGGATTTGTATGCATGAATTCATTTAATCCTCACAATAGCCTTAATATGTTTTATTATTATCATAATTTGAGATGAAGGGTGAGTAAATAAATTTTCTCAGTTCATTCAGCTGATTGAGCTCATGATTCAAACAAAACAGCAAACCCACCATAAAAGAAGGGTAGGTATCATATTTATATCTGACAAGGTAATTAGCATATTTATATCTCAGATGCTTATTAGAGTAGATTGAAACAGAAAACAAAATTAGAGAACAAAATTGTGGCTCCTGGTTTATCCCTTCATTGAACAAAATTTTGATGCCTACATGTACTAAACACTGGAGTAGGAAACGGCAACCCACTCCAGTATTCCTGCCTGGAGAATCCCATGGACAGGAGCCTGGCAGGCTCTAGTCCATAGGGTCACAGAGTCGGACGTGACTGAAGTGACTGAGCATGTGTGCTAACACTGGCAAATTGCTATAAATACAGTCATGGAAAAGGATAAAAGATTCCTCATTGCACAGAATCCAGAGTTTAGTCTGCTTCTAGCCATAGATGTTAAATATAAATTGACATCTATGCTATGCAAATAAGGAACATTAACAATAACTATAACATGGTAGAGTATGTTTAAGGAAATAAACAGTAAGCTATATATACATGTGTGTACGTGCCTAGCTGTGTCCAACTCTTTGCGACTGGCCCCATGAAATATAGCCTGCCAGGCTCCTCTGTCCATGGGGATTCTCCAGACAAGAATACTGAAGTGGGTTGCCATGCCCTCCTCCAGGGGATTGTCCCAATCCAGGGATCAAACCTAGGTCTCCCACATTGCAGGCAGATTCTTTACTATCTGAGCCACCAGAGAAGCCCAAGAATACTGGAATGGGCAGCCTATTCCTTCTCCAGGGAAACTTCCTGACCCAGGAATCCAGACAGGGCTTCCTGCATTGCAGGCAGATTCTTTACCAGCTGAGCTACCAGGGAAGTCCACTGGACCACCTGGGAAGTCCCAAAAGCTATATATACAATCAGACTTAAACAGTTTAATTACCTTATATTAATACAGAAAATAAAGCACTTAAGAGGTTTATGTGCATGGTTGACTAATATTTTCTAATTGCAAAATATGTCAGGATTCTAGAAAGAAGCAACTCATATTCCATTTAAAAAAGCATAAATTAAAGACTACCCAAAGATGATAAACACACCTGTTTGCTGACCTGAGTCAATGCTTGAGCAGTGTTTCTCTTGTAAGGCTAATATCATTAACAGAGTTACAGGGTTACAGGGTTCTAACCTTTCACTCCATTGAACCCTGTTGTAAACAATAATAGTAAAACTACCTCATTGTAATTCCTGGTTTATTTGGCCCTCCAAAAGCACCTTAAGGTAATGAGTTTTCTATATATACATAATTCAATCAAAATACATAATTCAATCATTAATAGCAATTATGGAGGATAAGAACATGGGTTTTTCCAGCTTAAGTAACATGGTTTGGAGAATATTAAACAGGCATCACTATTTTGAGGATTTTGCAACCTTAGTTGTAATATGGTGTTATTACTAACACCTTATAACACCTTATATTTATATTTATCAGTGTCATTCATATTAAAGTAGAAATGTTCATTCAATTTCCCAAACAATGTAAATTCTTGTAATTTTCATTAATGAATACATTTGTACAGTACAGACCCCCAAATGGTGGTTCTTTTTGATGCAAATGTGCTTCAGTATCTATCTTTCCCTTTTCAATATAATTTGAGTTAGAAAAAATATATATGTAGCATACATTAGAATCATGATTTTTTTGATACACACTAATTGGATCAACAATTAGTTTCCTTTTTTAGTTTTTCCATAATCACTCATGACGTGTCATTCACTGGCACAGTGTTACTCTGCCATTTGCAGTGACCCACAGCTAACCTTTCCTAAAGAAGCTTATAAAACTCTTTTTTTTTTCTTTAGAGAAAATCGGAGGTTAGCTGAGAGCTTGCTGTGGTAGAAAGGGTTAAAATTCCACCAGCTAAATCTCCTGAGGGATTACATAACTCAAAACAAAAGAAGTTAAATGTTCAGTTTACCAAAGCATGCAGAAAGACAGAAAAAGCATCTGTCCATCAGTAACCCCTCCCCATGACGATAATCCTCTCTCACGCTGTTGGCTGCTGCACCAAGTACCTCGCTGTAGCCTTTAACCTGCAGAGGCTGAGGAGCAGCCTTGGTGAGAAGCCAGACTGCACAAATATAACTTGAAAGCTGGCTGAGACAGTGTGTAAATCTCCTATTTCAGCCCACCAAGATGACACCATACCTTCTGCCAATTCTCAGAATCCCAAGTAGACCTAGGAGATGAGTAGAAATATAAATTGAAGCTCCTTCATGCTTTAGCGCGTTCCTTTATGGCTCTTATTCCCACAGATGGACTAATTTTTTTTTTTTTTACCTATTGGAGAAGAGCATTCCTTCTTAGAAGCAGACTCCTGTAACAAGGTTCAAGTTCCATTTCTCCTTTCGCTTTTCAGGGTCTCTTCTATCCATTGCCCTCTCTGAACATGAACATGGCAAACTTGTTCATTGGGTAAGTTTGGGTTCCAGGCTCACCAGGGGGCTCTTTGGCCTCATGTTTACATTTGAGGTCAAAGCGATGGAAAGCCTGTCACACAGCTTCTTCCCGAACATGTTGGCTCATTTATTTCAAGGGTCCCGTATTCCCTGGGAAGTTGTTCTTTCCAAAGTCAATTTTAAGGTTAAGCAAATATTAGTGCCTCTAGCAGAGTGTCCCATGTGCTTCTTTCTTTGATTTCTTTTACATGCAAAATCCTAAGACAGTGTCATGAGTTCTTCAGAGTAAAGTTGCTCTGCACTTCAAACAAGCCAATTTTCCTTTCAAATATATTTGTTCACATGCCAAGGTGACTAGATCTTAAAGATACATTCAGAGCGTAACGCATTCAACTGTAATTGATGACAGCAGAATCCTAGATTTGCTATATCTTTAGAAAATACTAGTATCAGACTCAGTTCTTTTACACTTGGCAATAATAGATAGGTTACCATAAACAAAAAGGACTTTTCTTTACTAAAAGCTAGTTATGCTATATTTTAAAATATTGACATAAGATTGCTGCATCTTGAAATTAAGGTTTCTGAATAAATGAGTTGACAGTCCCACATCTCTGTTCACTCAATTCTTTGAAATGATAATATCCTGAATAATGTTTAGTGATTTTAAATTATGAAGAATGCTGCTTATCACATTAGGTGGTAAGTGCAGACTTTATTCTTAATGCCAAAACTTATACTAGAAGATTATATCCATCCATCTACTTCCTGTAGATAGATATAAATATATATACACAGAATATACTGATGTATATACATGTATATAAATATATGCATAGGTGTGTGCATATATATGCATTATTAAATCACACATTTATATCATTTTAATTTATACTTTAATAAATAAGTTTATACCATGAGATGAAAGTGAAAGTCACTCAGTCATGTCTAACTCTTTGCAACTCTGTGGCCTATACACAGTCCTTGGAATTCTCCAGGCCAAAATACTGGAGTGGGTAGCCATTCCCTTCTCCAGGGTATCTTACCATCCCAGGGATCAAACCCAGGTCTCCCACATTGCAGGTGGATTTACACTAAATATTACCTTAATACAAAATATTTTTCATGATACATAGCTACTTATACAAAAATCTGTTGAAAATCAAAATGCTTTTAATAATTAAAGTTAGATGGCCTATATTCAGGTCTTCATACTGCCAATTCTCAATTTTCTTCTTGGTATTCCCAAACCTCATATATTAATACTAGTGCAACATTTTGAAATGTTGTTGTCACTATAATCTCCTTTTTTTTTTTAGTATACTAATGCACATATATGGAATTTAGAAAGATGGTAATGATAACCCTGTATCAGTTCACTTCAGTTCAGTTCAGTCACTCAGTCGTGTCCAACACTGTGACCCCATGAATCGCGGCATGCCAGGCCTCCCTGTCCATCACCATCTCCTGGAGTTCACTCAAACTCATGTCCATTGAGTCGGCGACGCCATCCAGCCATCTCATCCTCTGTCGTCCCCTTCCCCTCCTGCCCCCAATCCCACCCAGCATCAGAGTCTTTTCCAATGAATCAACCCTTCACATGAGGTGGCCAAAGTACTGGAGTTTCAGCTTTAACATCATTCTTTCCAAAGAACACCCAGGGCTGATATCCTTTAGAATGGACTGGTTGAATCTCCTTGCAGTCGAAGGGGCTCTCAAGAGTCTTCTCCAACCCCACAGTTCAAAAGCATCAATTCTTTGGTGCTCAGCTTTCTTCACAGTCCAACTCTCCTCAACATTCAGAAAACGAAGATCATGGCATCTGGTCCCATCATTTTTCCAGGATGGTGTCTTCTCTGTGTCTTGAAGAATATCTCCAGATATTCCTTTTCCTTTCTTTCTCATATGAAATTATTCACAAATGCAACTGAACTGAATAATCTCCTTTAGATTAAGAAGATGGTTGCCCTATACAAAGGCCTCAAATTGGATATTATTTGGGAAAGGAATTAGGAGACTATCAAGCTCAAAATGACCTTAAGTAATTTAATTAGTCATAAATAATGTTTAGCAAATATATTTCATATTTAAGTTTTTCTGTTTTGATTGCATTTTATTCTTTGTAGTTTAAAGTGAAAGTTAAACATCATACAAATCACAGAAGCTTTAGATACAGTCTATTAACCAGTTTTAAACAATAACGGTGAATAATCATTTACACAGACTTCTCATCTCGAGTTTTACATCCTATTATACAAAGGTTCTATTAACACACACAATTCTAATAAAACTATTTGTCAAGCAGCAAGGTGATATATTTAATTTTTAAATCATGCTTACTTACATTTTTTCTTAAACCACTTTTTTTCATGATACCAACTTCTGAATCACTGATACATTTGTGAAGCAGAGCCCTTACTCATATTTTATAGTCAAAATGTTAGCTTAACCATATTTTATACAAAAGAACAAAATGCAGTTATCAATACCTATAAACAAGTTGTATGTGTTTTTTAAGATCTTGAAGGAAAATTAAACAAAAATAATACAAACAGCTTATTAACCCATTGACTGAAGTGAATTATTTTTATTCAACCTTGTGAAAGAGACATAAAGGTTCGTATGCGCTCTTTCATAGAATAGGCAATGTATCTCTCAGATAAACCCACTCTCCTGCTTATTGGTCTCTCAGTTACCCCAGAAGTCACACAGTAGAAGATAGGCATGGACACCCTGGATGCTAGATTCATATTCGTGGAAGGAGCTCGGGGTATAAAATCAAGCTAGGCTTTGATTCTGCAACGTGAATTAATACAAATAAAATTCTTCTGCTACTGGTAACAGTAAACCAGGAGTCAGCATTCCTCATATTTTTCTACAATACTCCTCAGGCCAGCCCATGTTTTCACCATTTCCTCTTGTAGTAAGCACTGCTCTATCATGCATGAGCATAAAAATTAGACTCAAACTAATGAATTTGTTTACTTTTCTTCAAGTTTTCTCCCAAGTCAATGACTCAGTTTAGTTTCAAGCACAATGCTCAATCAGTCATGTCTCTCTTTGATTTTACTGCTTTCTGTTGCATAACAAAATATTATATATTAAGATTCTTACATGAGTGTAGTATCATTCTGAGATTTTATGAGACTGTGAGTGAGGAAATTCAAATTTACGACTACTTCAGTAAGCACAAGCTGGCTGTATGTGGACAATTCATATATACCAAAACAGTTTCTGTATAGAGAGGCTTCAGAGACACATTTTTATATTTCAGGAAAAAGAAAAAAAAAAACAAATCCTTGTGCTAAAATAGTAGGCATGATTTTTGTTTGTTTTAATCATCACCAACAAAATCTTCACTCTCAAAAATATTTGGAATATGATTCATCTTAGATTTAAGGTCAAAGTTGAGGGATATTATGATAAAAGGAGCTACTTATTGGTATTAGGTCATATCATCTGGGGGTGGTGATTAGTGCACTAACCCGGATCTGTCATTGCCTGAACAAATCTCAAAAACAGAGAACCAATATGAGGGCCTATGGTCATAAGGAATTGTTACTCATTTGTGCTCTGATCATGAACTGTGGTGTTGGAGAAGACTCTTGAGAGTCACTTGCATTGCAAGGAGATCCAACCAGTCCATTCTAAAGGAGATCAGTCCTGGATGTTCTTTGGAAGGAATGATGCTAAAGCTGAAACTCCAGTACTTTGGCCACCTCATGCGAAGAGTTGACTCATTGGAAAAGACTCTGATGCTGGGAGGGATTGGGGGCAGGAGGAGAAGGAGACGCCAGAGGATGAGATGGCTGGATGGCATCACCACTCGATGGACGTGAGTTTGAGTGAACTCCGGGAGTTGGTGATGGACAGGGAGGCCTGGTGTGCTGCGATTCATGGGGTCGCAAAGAGTCGGACACAACTGAGCGACTGAAGTGAACTGAACTGAACACGGATTTATAGCTTCAGAAGTGTCTGCCCTATAACTATTTTTGATGAGATACACAGAATAAGTGATTTCTCAGATTTTTTCTTCCTGCTCAAACCAGTTGATTATTTAGGAGGGTCGATACTGTATGAAGTGAAGTTGCTCAGTCGTGTCCGACTCTTTGTGACCCCATGGACAGTAGCCTACCAGGCTCCGCTGTCCATGGGATTTTCCAGGCAAGAATACTGGAGTGGGCTGCCATTTCCTTCTCCAGGGGATCTTCCCAACCCAGGGATCAAACCTGTGTCTCCTGCATTGCAGACAGACGCTTTACCATCTGAGCCACCAGGGAAGCCCTATGGGAGAAACTATTTCAAGCTTCCTATTTTCAATGCTGCTTGTTGCGCACAATGTTAACCTGACCTGCTCTATGTCATATTTTCCAGACTGGCAGCTGCGAAGGGCCAGAACTCTAGTTAGGCTCCCTTCAATGTCTCTGCTATTACAGTGACCTTATCACACAGAGTAAGCACATGAAGCTGAGATCCTCATGAACTACTGGAGCCTTTCCCAAACCTTCCAAGGGTACACCTCCCCCGACCCCTCGTTCTGTCTTGAGCTCACACTCTCCACCTTGGTTTAGTGTCCTGCTCTATCAAAACATATCTCCACAAAAAGATCTGGTTAACTCATCACACCGTGATTTATAAAGCCGAGTGTGTTGTCATTCCCAGGTGCGTTTGAATTTTAACCCCGGACAAAGAGCCTTAAATCAAAGGAATGACTCTGTAATTAACTTTAATAATTTATGATCTCTGTGAGCAGGTGAGAGATGTAGCTAAGAAGCTGGGAAGGGGGCTTTCTTTCCACCCCTGAAACCATATATTAATAGATGCTTATTCCAAATCCATGATATGACCATTTAGGCATCAAATCATTCATACTTCTTTCTATCTCTTTATGGAAAGAAAGGAAATTTTGCCTAGGACCTCACAAGAGGTGACGGTGGGAATTAAAGATTTTTCTGTAATGATCAAACCCAAGTGTACAGAGCAATTACTCCCAAATTTGAGTATGTGCCTAAAGTCTGTCAGTCTTAAAATTCACATGTTTTACCTCACAAAATCCTAAATGCCTCTGCTCCTTATTCTCCAATTTCCCTAATAAGAATAAGAAAGACATGAAACTAAAGGCAAACATCCTGATAGCCATTCCCAGGGAGGCTCCCTGCTGGATCTGTTTTCTGCTTGGATGACTAAGTAGAATAACACAGAAGGGGCTCTCTTTAAATTAGATGTTGTGGAGGGTTACAGAGTCTAAGTATTAATTTGTTGTCCTTCCAACATGTCAGCCTCTCCTGAATAAAGAGATCACAGGGCTTCCCCACAAGTTGAAGACCGCTGTGACTCTGTTTATAAATCTTCTGAGATGGCGGCGCTTCTGAGTTGAGCAGCTTAGAGCTTTAAGAAACAACAGTATTGTCTGTGGCAAAAAGCAAGGGAACAGGGCCTCACATCTTAGAAAGTACCCTCAGAGATCTACGAGGGGGCTATTTGTGCCTATATGCTTCATTCTAGAAGTAGAAGTGGAATCTAACTAACTTCTATAGAAGGAAACCAAGAAATATATGCTCAATATAAGGGAGATATAACCAAGTATGCTCAATATAAGGGAGTTGTCCAGTGTAGGACTTTTGGAGTCAATAGCACCTTATTCTTGAATAAGCTCTCTTATTTTGGTCATCACCATTTATCTGTTCTGTGACCATGGGTTAGTCATGTAATAATTCAGAGACTCAGCTTTCTCCACCACAAAATGGGGTTAACAGTGATTTTACCTACTTCATAGGGTGGTTGTGAAAATTAAATGAAGTAATATTTGGAAACTTTCTGACACATTTTAAATGTTTAACCCCATTATTGTTGCTGCTGTTGTCATTTCATAATGAATATCTCCAAGGGTAATAAATTGCAAAGCATCACTTCTTAACTGTGCTGAGGGAGAGCAATGAAAAGAGTATAAAACATGTTTTCCTGTTATCACAAGGGTAAACATAATGCTGTGTCATTAGTGCTAAGACTGCTCCAAATTTCTACACATTTGAATGTTGAAGCCATACTTGACTTTGGCATCAGGAGATGTCATTTAATAGGTTCATATGGTCCTGCATGCCATTAAGCATGCACTGTGTATTATTTTATGATGTTTGAGTTGGACTCACACTTTCTGGGTGCACGTATTTATGTTTTTTTCAGATTCTTGTGAAAAGCTGGAGAAACCTGTTTCCAATTTCATGACCGTTTATCACTAATCTAAAATGACTGCAGCATTACCTACAGACTACAGACAGGAAGCTCTAAGAATTGGATCCATCATATATTTGCCCAGAAGCTCTGTTAAACCAGTTTTATACCTACATAGATGCAGGTGACAGTCTGGAAAGAAAGTGGACAAAGTATTATTATATGAGCTACAGAATGGAAAAAAGATCTTCATTTATTTAACGAAACAAAAGATAAAGGAACAATCAGGTTAATGCTTTCAGTCATTGCTTGACCACTTGAACACTTACTGTCTCTTTAAGTTTCTAGTACTCTCTTTATAATCATCCTCAGCTGTAGTTTTCATTCATGAGCAGATTTAACAGAAAGAAAGCCAAACCATGGTTTTCACTTGGGATACTTCTCTAAATCAGACAGAAAGTGCACTTTTCCTGGAAAATCTTCAAACAAGTTTGAAAATATTGCAGCTGCAAAGTAATTAAGGTACTTGGAGCCTTTCAAGCAATTTGTGTGAATATAATCACAAATGTCATCATGTTAGGGAACACTTAATGCTCAAAAAGCAGCTTGTGGCATCCTGAAAGATTCCTCCTTAGAAACAGGGTGATCTATGATGGAAATATTCTGATATCAGTGATATTTTGATTCATTCAATCATTTACAAGGATGCTTGACATACAACTTATAAATATATGATGTTTTGTTTAAAGCAAATCATTAAAAAAATTTAGTTCAGTTACTCCATGCTCAAATATTTTCATCAATGATATTTTTTTAATTTTATTTTATTTTTTAACTTTACAATATTGTATTGGTTTTGCCATATATCAACATGAATCTGCCACAGGTATACATGTGTTCCCATCCTGAACCCTCCTCCCTCCTTCTTCCCCGTACCATCCCTCTGGGTCATCCCAGTGCACCAGCCCCAAGCATCCAGTATCGTCGTGCATCGAATCTGGACTGGCGACTCGTTTTGTATATATTATAAATGTTTCAATGCCATTCTCCCAAATCAATGATATTTTACAAAGCAACTTTATCTTCAAATTCTCAATGTATATAATAAGATGTCCTTAACAATTTAGCTTTCTAAATGCAAGGAAGACTTTTGTACAAAGATATTCACAGCAGCATTCTCTGAACTGGCTAATCTGTAAAGAATCAAATAAAACTTTAGAAAATAGTTGAAAAAGCTACAGTGCATACTTTCGCTGGAATGCTATGAACTTGATAAAATGTTTATACAAATTAATTAGGTGGGAAAAATGCTTACTCTATAAGGACAATTGAAAGTACAGTTTACAATTTCACTCTACAGTATCATAAACCTTTGCATTAAAGGTTTAGAAGTTATAAATTCAAGTATAATTTTGCAGTGGATCTAAAAGCCTGATCAAATGATTTTCCTACTTAAAATGTTTCAATGACATTCTATTTTTTTTCTAAAACAAACTGTATCACACTATTCTCTCCCTCACTCTCTAAACACTGGTCACACCGAAATTCTTTCAAAGGTTCCTTCATGCTTCAGTAATTCCATTCCAATGTTCTTTTTGCATGCAATGCTTTCTCCACTACAGCTGACTGTCACCTCTGTGAGTAGTTAGCTTTTAAGAACTCTCAAATATTAGATAATATTTCAGTCCTCTAGAATCCTTTTCTATTTCAACTGGGAAATAGTTTTCCTGACATACAGTTTAATATCCCCTTGAAACTCATTTTCATATCCCTTTTGACAATTTTCATTAATTATTTGATTAATTATTGAATGTCTCTCTCCCAGAACAAAACATAAATCCTGTTCGATCACAGATATTGATTGCTACCACTTAACAGAGTATGTTATACACAATCAGCACTCAACACTTTCAGTTGTTTGAACACAAGTTGTGCTTCTGGTAAGGATGGAAGGCTTCACATCAGACAAACCTTCCCACAGAAAGCAATGGTAAGCACTGAATAAAATGTGCATTTATACACATCACACACACCTGGATACAAAGGAAAAGCAGGCAGAAACTGGTGAGCAGTAAACACACTGGCAGAAGGAAATGAACAGCATTTACCGGGATTCCCATGTTTATAACTTTCCTCCCGAGGGAAGCAGCGGTCACCTCTGTGAAGACCAAATCTGTGATAGAAGCCTGACCTCTTACTGGCTTGAGGAATCAGAGCAAAGACTTCAGGGCTATGACAGCACCTCCAAATGGGATGAGGGGATCCCAGGAGAGACACCAAGGCTACGTTTCTGGTTGCTCCCTGAACCACACATGCACTGGCACGGTCCAGACAGCCCAGCTGAGGCGAGAGAAGGGACCATAGATTTCAGCTGCTGCCCACTGAGCACAATTTGGAATTTGAGTTCAGCCAAGTCATCTGCCTGCTAAAACCAAAAATGAACTGTTTTGGCCTGGGATTTATGTTCACTACAAAAATGTCTCTGAAGAAGCAGCTTTTATGTTGATACCTGAGACTGATGCAATATGTTGGAGCTAAGATGTTTCTTCTAGACAGAAGTAAAGCATGTGTGAATAGCCAGTGCTAGAAAACCATAGCACGTTTTGAAACACTGCAAACACCAGTGTGATAGAACGGGAAGGAGACAGTGGCATGAGATCAAGTTCTAAGATTAACCAGGGGCCAAATAATGTGGGGTCTTGAGTGCCACGTTTACCTGTTCATCCTTATTCTAAGCACTTCCAAAGCCTTCAAAGGGTTTTAAGCATGTGTACGGGCATGATCAGATTTTTGTTTCTAGATCATTCCATCTATAGTATGGAAAAAATATTGCTGGAGGGTACAGCTGTATAAAGAAAAAGAAGAGCCTCTTGATGTTTTCCAGCTATATTCGATGTGAGGCACGAGTCAGAGTAGAATAGAAAATATGACACCCAGGTTTCTGGCTTAAATGCTGGTTATCAAGATACAGAAAATTGGAGGTGGACAAAACTTGGGAAAAAGATTAAGAACTGGGTGTTTAATACGTTGAGGATGTCACTTGAATATACTGTTCTGGAAGTCTTGAGGGGAGTAAGGCTTAGCAATATAAATTTGGAAGCCATCTATGCAGGGATGACGTTTGAAGCTATGAAAGTAGAAGAGAATACAGTGAGGAAGTGCAAAGTGAGACAATAAGTGGACCCAAGGTCAATCCCTGAGTAACTTTAAATGGAAATGAAGAACTAAGGAGGTTCAGGGGAAACAGGAGACGGCTTCAGAGTGTGGGGTCACAAAAACTAAGGGAAGACAGGGTTTCCCAAAGGGGAGAGGAATGATGGCAGAGTAGTTGGTTGAATTCATCTTATCAATGACAATTATAAATCACTGACAATCATTCTTACAAACATGAAGGCACTGGGGAAGAGCCAAACAGGCACTCACTAGAGGTGTCTATCCACAAAAGGCAGGGACCAAACCTGTGAAAGGTAAAAGATGAACTCAAAAGTCTACGAGCCCAATGATCTACCATATTCTGATTATTTTTAGGTCTTTGAAATTGGTAGTAATTTGCATATTCTGTACATTTATGTATTATTTTTAAAGATGGAATTATCTCAACATTTTTATTTTTTTATTTTTTACTGTTTAATTCTTTTTTTCTGATTTTTTTTATTTTTTTAATTTTATTTTATTTTTAAACTTTACATAATTGTATTAGTTTTGCCAAATATCAAAATGAATCCATCACAGGTATACATGTGCTCCCCATCCTGAACCCTCCTCCCTCCGCATACCATCCCTCTGGGTTGTCCCAGTGCACTAGCCCTAAGCATCCAGTATCGAACCTGGACTGGCATCTCGCTTCATACATGATATTTTACATGTTTCAATGCCATTCTCCCAAATCTTCCCACCCTCTCCCTCTCCCACAGAGTCCATAAGACTGTTCTATACATCAGTGTCTCTTTTGCTGTCTCGTACACAGGGTTATTGTTATCATCTTTCTAAATTCCATATATATGCGTTAGTATACTGTATTGGTGTTTTTCCTTCTGGCTTACTTTGCTCTGTATAATAGGCTCCAGTGTCATCCACCTCATTAGAACTGATTCAAATGTATTCTTTTTAATGGATGAGTAATACTCCATTGTGTATATGTACCACAGCTTTCTTATCCATTCATCTGCTGATGGACATCTAGGTTGCTTCCATGTCCTGGCTATCCATCCCCAGAGAATTCAGAGATGAAGATGCAGGAGAAAGTGAACCATGGACTTTCCCAGAAGAGTGAAGTTGCTAGCCAACTGGATTCTATCATGAAAGGATTACACAAAACTTGTGAGAACACTACATTTCTATTCACATTAAATTTACAGACTACAGGCGCCAACATATTAGCCAACTCTCTGAAATGAACCCATGAAATTGGGTTAAAAAAATGTAATAGCAGAAATATAGGAAAGATTGATGTGGTGTACAATGCAAATGGCAAAATTTCAGAGAATCATCACGACTCTCACACAAAAACATTCAACAATAAATGTTTATAGAATGTCATCAAAGTGCTGAAAAGCACAGATTCCAGAGTAAGAGACTAAATAGCAGTACCCTTAGTGATGTCACTTGGACCAATTACTTAACCTCTTTTTTTGTTTGTTTAAAATTTTAGTTTTATTGTAGCAGAGTTGATTTACAATGCTGTTAATTTCAGGTGTACAGCAAAGTGATTCAATTATACGTAGACATACACCCATTCTTTTTGAGATTCTTTTCTCATATAGGTCATCATAGAATGTTGAGTAGAGATCCCTGTGCTATATGGTAGGCTCTTACTGTGTTTTTTTTTATCTTTTACATAGTAGTTCATGTATGTTAATCCCAAACTCCTGATTTATCCCTCCCTCCAATATTTCCTCTTTGGTAACCATAATATTCATTTCTTCTAAACCTATTTTTTAATTGGAGGAAAATTATTTTACAATGTCATAATGGTTTCTGCCATCAGTTCAGTTCAGTCGCTCAGTCATGTCTGACTCTTTGCGACCCCATGAATCGCAGCACGCCAGGCCTCCCTGTCCATCACCAACTCCCAGAGTTTACTCAAATTCATGACCGTTGAGTCCGTGATGCCATCCAGCCATCTCATCCTCTGTCGTCCCCTTCTCCTCCTGCCCCCAATCTCTCACAGGATCAGGGACATTTCCAATGAGTCAACTCTTCACATGAGGTGGCCAAAGTACTGGAGTTCAGCCTCAGCATCAGTCCTTCCATTCAACACCCAGGACTGATCTCCTTTAAGATGGACTGGTTGGACATTCTTGCAGTCCAAGGGACTCTCAAGAGTCTTCTCCAACACCACAGTTCAAAAGCATCAATTCTTCAGCACACAGCTTTCGTTATAGTCCAACTCTCACATCCATACATGACCACTGGAAAAACCATAGCCTTGACTAGATGGACCTTTGTTGGCAAAGTAATGTCTCTGCTTTTAAATACGCTATCTAGGTTGGTCATAACTTTCCTTCTAAGGAGTAAGCGTCTTTTAATTTCATGGCTGCAGTCACCATCTGCAGTGATTTTGGAGCCCCCCAAAATAAAGTCTGACACTGTTTCCACTGTTTCCCCATCTATTTCCCATGAAGTGATGGGACCGGATGCCATGTTCTTCGTTTTCTGAATGTTAAGCTTTACAGCCAACTTTTTCACTCTCCACTTTCACTTTCATCAAGAGGCTTTTTAGTTCCTCTTCACTTTCTGCCATAAGGGTGGTGTCATTTGCAAATCTGAGGTTATTGATATTTCTTCCAGCAATCTTGATTCCAGCTTGTACTTCTTCAGCCCAGCGTTTCTCATGATGTACTCTGCCTATCAGTTAAATAAGCAGGGTGCAATATAAAGCCTTGATGTACTCCTTTTCCTATTTGGAACCAGTCTATTGTTCCATGTCCTGTTCTAACTGTTGCTTCCTGACCTGCATATAGGTTTCTCAAGAGGCAGGTCAGGTGGTCTGGTATTCCCATCTCTTTTAGAATTTTCCACAGTTTATTGTGATCCACACAGTCAAAGCCTTTGGCATAGTCAATAAAGCAGAAATAGATGTTTTTTTCTGGAACTTTCTTGCTTTTTTGATGATCCAGCAGATGTTGGCAATTTGATCTCTGGTTCCTCTGCCTTTTCTAAAACTAGCTTGAACATCTGGAAGTTCACGGTTCACATATTGCTGAAGCCTGGCTTCGAGAATTTTGAGCATTACTTTACTAGTGTGTGAGATGAGTGCAATTGTGCGGTAGTTTGAGCATTCTTTGGCATTGCCTTTCTTTGGGATTGGAATGAAAACTGAACTTTTCCAGTCCTGTGGCCACTGCTGTTTTCCAAATTTGCTAGCATATTGAGTGCATCACTTTCACAGCATCATTTTCAGGATTTGGAATAGCTCAACTGGAATTCCATCACCTCCACTAGCTTTGTTCATAGTGATGCTTTCTAAGGCCCACTTGACTTCACATTCTAGGATGTCTAATATCTTCTGCTTCTGTTAGGTCCATACCATTTCTGTACTTTATTATTAAGCCCATTTTGCATGAAATGTTCCGTTTGTATCTCTAATTTTCTTGAAGAGATCTCTAGTCTTTTCCATTCTGTTGTTTTCCTCTATTTCTTTGCATTTATCACTGAGGAAGGCTTTCTTATCTCTCCTTGCTATTCTTTGGAACTCTACTTTCAAATGGGTATATCTTTCCTTTTCTCCTTTGCTTTTCACTTCTCTTCTCTTCACAGCTATTTGTAAGGCCTCCTCAGACAGCCATTTTTATTTTTTTGCATTTCTTTTCCATGGGGATGGTTTTGATCACTGTCTCCTGTTCAGTGTCATGAACCTCCGTCCATAGTTCATCAGGCACTCTATCAGATCTAGTCCCTTAAATCTATTTCAGTTCCACTGTATACAGTGCAAATCAACTTTAATTATACATATATCATCTCCCTCTTGAGCCTCACTCCCCTTCCCCCTTCCCATGCATCTAGTTCATCACAGAGAAGAGCGCCAGGCTGGGCTCTCTGTGTTATACAGCGACTTCTCACCAGCTATCTGTTTTACACTTGGTAGTGTACATACACGGAGAAGGCAATGGCACCCCACTCCAGTACTCTTGCCTGGAAAATCCCATGGGCGTAGGAGCCTGGTAGGCTGCAGTCCATGGGGTCACTAAGAGTTGGACATGACTCAGCGACTTCACTTTCACGCATTGGAGAAGGAAATGGCAACCCACTCCAGTGTTCTTGCCTGGAGAATCCCAGGGATGGTGGAGCCTGGTGGGCTGCCGTCTATGGGGTTGCGCAGAGTCGGACACAACTGAAGCAACTTGGCAGCAGTAGTAGCAGCCGTGTGCATACATTGATGCTACTTTCTCCATTCATACCATTCTCATTCCTCCTTCTGTGTTCACAAGTCCATTCTCTACATGTGCTTCTCCAAAGCAAACAGTTTCATCAGTACCATGATTTTTAGATTCCATATAAGCATTAATATACAATATTTGTTTTTCTCTTTGACTTACTTCACTCTGTACAACAGGCTCTAGGTTCATCCACCTCACTAGAATTAACTCAAATCCAGTTGTTTTTAATGGAAAATATTCCATTGCATATATGTACCACATCTTCTCTATCCATCCATCTGTTGATGGGCATGTAGGTTGCTTCAAAGTTCTAGTTATGGTAAACAGTGCTGCTATGACTATTGGGGTACATGTGTCTTTTTCAGTTTTGGTTTTCTCAGCTTATATGTCCAGTAGTGGGATTGCAGGGTCATATGGTACTTTTTTCCCTAGTTTTTAAAGGAATCTCCATGTTGTTCTTCATAGTGGCGCATCAATTTACATTTCCACCAAGAGTGCAAGAGGGTTTCCCTTTCTCTATATCCTCCAGCATTTATTGTTTGTAGATATTTAAATGATGGCCATTCTGACTGGTATAAGGTAATACTACATTGTAGTTTTGATTTGCATTTCTCTAATAATGAGTGATGCTGAGCATCTTTGCACTGAGTGTTGATCATTTGTATGTCTTCTTTGGAGAAATGTTTGTTTAGGTTTTCTGCCCATTTTTTGATTGGGCTCTTTGTTTTTTTCTGATATTGAGCTGTATGAGCTGCTTCTATATTTTGGAGGTTAATCCTTTGTCAGTTGTTTCATCTGCAATTATTTTTCTCCCATTCTGAGGGTTGGCTTTTAATCTTGTTTATTGTTTTCCTTGCTGTGCCAAGGCTTTTAAGTTTCATTAGGTCCATTTGTTTTTATTTACATTACCCTAGAAGGTGGTCAAAGAGGACCTTGCTGTGATTTATGTCAAAAAGTGTACTGCCTGTTTTCCTCTTAGAGCTTCCTGGTTTCTGGCCTTATATTTGAGTCTTTAATCCATTTTGAGTTTATTTTTTTGTGTGGTGTTAGGAAGTGTTCTAGTTTTTAACCTCTCTTAAGTATCAGTTTGTTTCTAAAATTCTAATACTATTAGTACTAACCCACCTCCCAAGACTTTTTCAATCTGAAATAATCTATCAGAATGCCTGATCATTGTGCTAATTAGATACTTCAGGGATGTCTAAGGTAACTGATAATGACAACTCTGAGATAAAACTCAGGAACTGAAAAAAAAAATTCAAAATGCATATACACACATGCATTTATATACATATATACCAACACAAAAAAGATTGGGAGTAGTCATGAAGTAATAAGCAGCCCAGAAATAATCTGTTGAAGAAGCCAATTATTTCCCTCTTGAATGTGACAAGAGTGTAAAGTAATGTCTGGTAAATAAAAGTGATTTAAGTTTTGAATGACATTTAACTTGAACTTCAGGTCCACAGTAACTAGAAATTTGACTTTGGAAACAATTTCCCTGGCTTTAACTCTCAGCACTGCCATTATCTCTTTGTGAAACTTGGGATGTGCATGAAATTCTGTGTGGGTCAATGTTCTTATCTGTGAAACAGGGAAAGTAATAATACCTGAGTTGTGAGAATCAAACAAATACATGTCAGTGTGACATAGACTTGCTTGATATTCACCAACCCTACTCTTTCTTCATGGGGAAAGAGTGGAAATAGTGTCAGACTTTATTTTTTTGGGCTCCTAAATCACTGCAGATGGTGACTGCAGCCATGAAATTAAAAGACGCTTACTCCTTGGAAGGAAAGTTATGACCAACCTAGATAACATATTCAAAAGCAAAGACATTACTTTGCCAACAAAGGTTCGTCTAGTCAAGGCTATGGTTTTTCCAGTGGTCATGTATGGATGTGAGAGTTGGACTGTGAAGAAGGCTGAGCACTGAAGAATTGATGCTTTTGAACTGTGGTGTTGGAGAAGACTCTTGAGAGTCCCTTGGACTGCAAGGAGATCCAACCAGTCCATTCTGAAGGAGATGAGCCCTGGGATTTCTTTGGAAGGAATGATGCTGAAGCTGAAATTCCAGTCCTTTGGCCACCTCATGCGAAGAGTTGACTCATTGGAAAAGACTCTGATGCTGGGAGGGATTGGGGGCAGGAGGAGAAGGGGACGACAGAGGATGAGATGGCCGGATGGCATCACTGACTCGATGGACGTGAGTCTGAGTGAACTCTGGGAGCTGGTGATGGACAGGGAGGCTTGGCGTGCTGTGATTCATGGGGTCGCAAAGAGTCGGATATGACTGAGCGACCGAACTAACTCACTCTTTCTTCAAAGGCTCTGAAGAATGTCACATCTCCCATATTCCCTTTGATTTAGGTTGGGGTAACACCACTGTGCTCCTGCCAGAAGAATATGATTTAAAGTGACCTATGCCCCTTCCATCCTAAAGGAAATCAGTCCTGAATATTCATTGGAAGGACTGATGCTGAAGCTGAAACTCCAATACTTTGGCCACCTGATGTGAAGAACTGACTCATTGGAAAAGACCCTGATGCTGGGAAAGATTGAAGGCAGGAGGAGGAAGGGACAACAGAGGATGAGTTGGTTGGATGGCATCACTGACTCAATGGACGAGTTTGAGTAAACTCTGGGATTTGGTAATGGACAGAGAGGCCTGGCGTGCTGCAGTCCGTGGGGTCACAAAGAGTTGGACAAAACTGAGTGACTGAACTGAACTGAATGCCCCTTCCAGGTCATATAATAATATGTTTAGCATGATCTTTGCTCTCTCGTTTTGCTTTTTGCCCATTTCCAGCAGAGCTGGAAAGAACTAGCATCTCAGATCACTGTGTGAAAGACCGCCTCCTGAAAACCCAGTTAAACCACAACATCAATGAAAAATACACCTCTGGTGTCTTAAGTTACTTAAATTTGCCAACTGCTTTTTACAGCACTAGATATTTCTCTAAGTAATACCATAGCACTTAGAGCAACAGATGCCTAGCACAGACTAAATGTTCAATAAATTGCTAGTATTTAAAATATTGCTGGACTTTTGTAATCCAAAAGTCAGAAAACAGACCGACTTATAGATATGATACTCCAAATATCCAAAATAAGATTTCTTAACTCTGAAAAAAAAATTACCTTATCCCAGTGCACCAGCCCCAAGCAGAGGGATGGTACAGGGAGGGAGGTGGGAGGGGGGTTCAGGATGAGGAACACGTGTATACCCGTGGTGGATTCATGTTGATGTATGGCAAAACCAATACAATATTGTAAAGTAATTAACCTCCAATTAAAATAAATTTATATTAAAAACAAAAAAATTACCTTAAAACCAAGCATAGAACATACATTTCATGTTAACCTGCCATATCAGTAACAGATTGTTTTATTAAATCTAAGTTTCAATCACACTTAGAAAAGTTAAGCTTACAAGCTATATTGTTAGATCATTTTTGTTGACTCTAAATGCTTTATTCTGTACTGTGTGCCATATCACCTATTCTGTAGATTTTCTTTGGTTCAACACTCTAGGAAACATGGTTCTACTAGACATCATTCTCGTTTTCCTCTTTGTACAGGTAGAAGGAATATGGTTTCCATAGGTTTTATAAGCTCTGAAAATTATACTACCTGCATACACACACACACACACACACACACACACGTACACAAACACACATACACAGTCAGTGACCTCAGCCATGTCTGACTCTTTGTGACCCCATGAACTGCAGCCCACCAGGCTCCTCTGTCCATGGGATTCTCCTGGCAAGAATACTGGAGTGGGTTTCCATATACATACACACACACACACAAATATGAAGATATATTATGTATCAAAACACTGAAAAATGTGCTTGTTTATATCATATTTAAAGAAAACATTACAGTATAAGGCCAGATATTTAAAAACAAAAATAATTACTCCACTTGGTATCATCCAACATCTTCTAAAGCCGTATATAAATTTTAAATAAACAGCTTGAACAGAAACTTTCAACTAGCACAAGGCTACACAAATACTTATATTTTTTCCATATGGGAAGAAATTATCTACAGTATAGCCATTTTATTGTTCATTGCAGAGGGTTATGTGAAGCAGATTGCATTGCACTTTTTATTTCCTTTAAAAAACCAAACCTAGAATATTTTCCTACAGGAACTGTATATAGATTTAGCACATTCACTGAACCCTGTTAACCAGAGCCAGTAACTGTGCACCTCTCTTAATCGTTCACTGACTACATGGTGTGTGTTAACACGAGACACACAGAAGCCATAAAGGAAATCGCCCCCAGCTGTCCATGACCTTGATATTCAGATATCTGTGTTTTCATATCCCAATTCCATACTCCCAAAGCGGGGTGCATTAACAAAGCTTCTGACTGTCATGTGTTTTTTATTCTCATGCATGGAAGCATCCAAACCAGTAACAGAATCTTATAGTGATGCTCAGGTAATCACCAACTTCCTCATTAAAAGGGATCCCTCCTAGTGTTATACGTATTTCCATCCCATTTTAGGTCTTCCTCCCAGAAGAACATGTTGAAAGTATTCTAAGCACAAAGGAAAAACAATCCTGGGTAATCCTACCTCAAAATCTCTGAGTCAAGCAATTTTTAGTGACATCCTCAATATGTTTTCTCCAATTCTAAAACAAAGGTTATTAATAACAATGATAGGAAAAAACAAATCACAGGACCAGAACTCAGTGTCTTTTACTTTTTTATCTAATATATGTCTTATATAAAGGTCTAAGTATAAAAGTCCAAGTATTATTCACTAAACTTACTCCATTATTGAGTATGAATGTCCGTCATACCAGGGCACTGTGTTAGGTACAAAAAATAGAAATGTTAAACACAGAATTCTGACCTTTATGGAGCTCACAACTGAATTAAGAAAAAACAGATGAAGAAATTAGTGACTGTTAATACTTTCAGTTATGTGTATATGTTAGTCACTCAGTCCTGCCTGACTCTTTGCTAACCCATGAACTGTAGCCCACAAAGCTCCTCTGTCCATGGAATTCTCCAGTCAAGAATACTGGAGTGGGTTTCCATTTCTTCCTCCAGGGGATCTTCTGACGCAAGGATCGAATCTGAGTCTCCTGCACTGCAGGCAGATCCTTTACCTTCTGGACCACCAGAGAATCCCAACTAGATTAGCTAATACTCAATAATTAATAATGTTATTTGATGAGAGTTGTAATAAACATATACATATATTTTTTCTCTTCTGATAACAGGAAAAAAGAGGTCAGGTAACAGTGATTCTTGATATTTAAATTAGAGAACATAAAGGCCTTATACATGGAGACAGACCAACATATGCAAATACATGACAAGAGGAACTGTAATGACTTCCCCAACCCTGGAATCAGGATGGATGATTACAGCAGGCAATGAGTATAGTGTACACCACGGGAGACAGGAAGAGGGGGTCTTACATGACATACAAGCATTCAGATTGAGATAAGAGATTTTCTTAAATGACTGCATATTCATCCTGCTTTAAAGGAAACAAAACAATGATAGCCCATAATTCTCAGTCTATTCTTAAAAAGGGAGGGATGAGACAGAAATAGCAATTCTACTGGATGGAATGATCCAAGGAAGAAACATTGGGATACAAGGGAAGTAGCATCCATTCCTGAGAATAGTGATAGAAGCAAACCAACATCTTTTTAAAAATTTCGTATTCCTCTATTTATTTCTCTGGGATCATGAGAGTATACAGAGATCATCTGTGTACATTGTTTTTAATTCCTCATGAATGGGTTACATTTATTGTTTATTTTCATATGTGACTTGCATTCCTTAGATTGCCATTGATGGTCTACAACTGCTGGTAACTGCAAAGGACCTGAGGCATTCAGCTCCTTCCAACCCCTCATTTGGAGTCCATGGCACACTAAAAAATATGGCCATTGGAACCTCCTTTCACATCTTCAATTTATTAACTTAGGTCTTTGTAAAATGAAGCAACCTGGGGTGAAAACAATATCCTTGAACTAATTTTACTACTCTTTCTAGAGGTTTATATTAATGAGTTTATTTTATAATAAGAGAATGAAATAAAAAGTAATTACAGTGAAAGGTACTAAAGTGTCCTTTCATATGCTGGCTTAATATTCCCAAGCTGGGTTCATTTCCAGTCACTTGGCAGCTTTCTCCAAAACCAGTCAAAATCCTGATGCTCATTTGCCATAAAAATCCAAGGAACAAGCATGGTAAGCAGTTAACAACTGCAGAAAACACAAAGTATGCTGATAATAGAAGAAGTTATTTGCTCAGTAATCATTCAGAAGATAAATCTGGAACAGGAGATGTAATGCTCTTTAAATACTATTTCTTAAAAAAAAAAATACTATTTCTTTCTTTTATCCCATTATATAGGGTGTCAATCTTTTGAGAATTTTAAGGATTTTTACCAAAGATGATGTGTGAAATAGGTCACAAGTTTTTGGAAAATACCAGTTTTGGGAAAGGGAAGAGCATGTTTCTCAAATATGTATAGATTTATAGTGCTGGAAGGAATATGAAATGTACTAGATTCAACTTTTATACACATGAGTTTTATAAAACTGGCTGTGAGTTCAAATGACTTGCTCCAAGTCAAAGAGCCAACAAGCTGGGCCAGTCATACAAGTCAGGTATCCAGGATCCTACTAACATGCTCTTTATACGTCACTAAATATTTAGAAGACAATGCAAATTAAAACACACACAAACACACACACTCACACACAAACACCTACTTATCTACACCATAACCAATCTGAACCGTTTCTCAAACTTTAGAACATTATCTAACACCATACACAAACATGAACTCAAAATGAATTAAATACCTAAATGTAAGAATGGACAGCAAAAAATCTCAGAGGAAAATATAGGAAGGACATTTTGACATAATAGCAGCAAGATCTTTTTTGAGCCATCTCCTAAAGTAATGAAAATAAAAATAAAAAATAAATAAATGAGATCTAATTAAACATAAAAGCTTTTGCACAGCAAAGGAAACCATAAGCCAGACCAAAACCCTCAGAATGGGAGATATTATTTGCAAATGAAGCAACTGACAGAGGATTAAGCCCCAAAATATACAAATTGCTCATGCAGCTCAATATCAAGAATGCAAACAACTTAATAAAAATGAACAGAAGCCCTAAGTAGACATTTCTCCAAAGAAGACTTACAGATGGGCAACAAACACATGAAAAGACACTCAACATCATTAATTAGATCAGAACAACAATGAGCTATTACCTCACACCAGTCAGAACAGACATTGTCAAAAATCCACAAACAGTAAATGCTAGAGAGGATGTGGAGAAAAGGGAATCCTCCTACACTGTTATTGGGAATGTATATTGATATAGCTGTTCTGGAGAATAGTATGGAAGTTCCTAAAAAACTAAAAATAGAACTGCAGGCATGTAGATGACCCAGGCATCCACTCTGGGGAAGATATCTGGAGAAACCATAATTCCAAAAGATACATACACCCTAATATTCACTGCAACACTACTTACAGTAGCCAGTACATAGAAGCAATCTAAATTTCCATCATCAGTGAAACAGAAAATAAAGACATGGTACATGTATGCCATGGAATATTACTTCATCAAAAAAAAAGAGGAATGGAATTTTGCCATTTACAGAGATGTGGATGGACTGAGAGATTGTTATACAGAGTGAAGCAAGTCAGAAAGAGAAAAACAAATATCATACATTAATGCATATATGTGGAATCTAGAAAAATGGTACAGATAACCTATTTGCAAAGCAGAAATAGACATAGACATAGAGAACTAATGTATGGACATCAAGGGCGGAAAGTGGTATGGAATGAATTAGGAGATTAGGATCAGCATATATACACTCTTCAGTTCAGTCGCTCAGTCATGTCCGACTCTTTGCGACCCCATGAATTGCAGCACACCAGGCCTCCCTGTCCATCACCAACTCCCGGAGTTCACTCAGACTCATGTCCATTGAGTCGGTGATGCCATCCAGCCATCTCATCCTCTGTCGTTCCCTTCTCCTCCTGCCCCCAATCCCTCCCAGCATCAGAGTCTTTTCCAATGAGTCAACTCTTTGCATGAGGTGGCCAAAGTACTGGAGTTTCAGCTTTAGCATCATTCTTTCCAAAGAACACCCAGGACTGATCTCCTTGAGGATGGACTGGTTGGACCTCCTTGCAGTCCAAGGGTACCATGTATAAAATAAGTAACAAATAAGAACATAACATATAGCACAGGGAACCCTACTTAATATTCTGTGGTGATCTAAATGGGAAGGAAATCAAAAAAAGAGGGGATGTATGTATACATACAGGTGATTGACTTCACTGTACTAACAGAAACTAACTTTGCAGAAACTAACACAACACTGTAAAGCAACTATACTCCAATAAAAATTAAAAAAAAATAAAAGCATGTGTCTAGGTCATGGAGACCAACTTTATGGCATACACTTGCCCACAAATAGGCAGTTCCCAAAGTAGGATATTTTGCAAAGTTGAAGAAATAATTATAACTTCAGATGGCTTAGTCTGTATAAATTTAAGATATTACCTCCACAATTGCTGAACAAACACTGACTTTTGTTTCTTCTCGTAACACAAAAGCATTCCCAATTTTAGGTTCTAGTATCAGAGAAGAGGACTGGAAAAAACATGCTATATTCCATGGAACTAAGTCACATCATTTTAGTGTGAAAAAACTGAGATCACGAAAATGTAAGTGACTAGCACATGATCATATACTTATTAGCTAAATTATGCTTGACAAATAATCCTTATAAAGTATTATTCATGTAACATAGATCTCTTAGACATTAATCCAATGATTATTCCTCCATGGAATCGTAAGTTGTTTCCCATCCTCACTCCCCTAGAAAAAAAACATGAGAATGAGAATGAAGGTAACTATTTCAGTGGAATTTAACCAAATATAAATCCATTTTTTAACTGAAAAAAATAAACAGCTTTAGACATCTCACTCTTGAAACTTTTTATACGATGACTTCTCTGCACACGTAATTACATTTTCCGAACTCAGCATATTTTTTCTGACCATCAGCAGCATTTCTAGAGTTCCCATTATATAAAATATTTTAGGAATACAAAACAAATCACACAGATATACTCAAATCTAAGGGGCTGAAATTAAACATGTACCAGTGTGCATACATAGAGCTATTTCAAAAGGGAATTTGATTCTCTCCTAATCTCATGGGTAACTTAATCTCTCTGAATGAATAATAAGGAGGAGGAAGAAAAGGAAGAAGGCTAAGGGGGTGGGAGGGGGGAAAGAAGAGGAAGAAGGCAAAGAAATATAAAGTAATAAAGTAGGACAATTGATTTTTACTAATGTTCCCGAAATGTATCGAGAGAGACAAGATCTGTTTACCGTAGCAGTTACTTAAGATGGTCCTCAAAAACATTTCATGAGCAAATAAATACACTTCACACTATACCAACTGTTTTGGAAATCCACAATGAATTAGAATATCTGGAAAGCCCTGCATTGATAATAACAATGAATAAAAGTATTTTTTTTAACTAACAGTTTCCTCAAACTCACTCTACCACAGAATACTACCCTTTTCATCTTCCTTAAACGTGGCCTGAGACATCAACTGTGTGTGGAGCTTGTGACTGAGTACATGGGCAATGCTACTCAATGAAAATGTAATACACTTGAAATTATACAAATGTCAAAACTTATGAAAACTTATTTTTGTAAAGAATACTTTCTCAAGTTTCTAAGTGTCCCCTAAACCCTGTGTGACAGAGTAAGTGACAACTCTAGTTAACCAAATGTCTGATCGATAGAATTTTTAACCCAGATGCAATGTAAAATGAAACACCTCAACTTGAATATTTAGGAAAACATTAGATTAAATAAGTGAAGGTGTGCATTTATTAATGTTTGAATTTGAGTATTAGGCCACTATTTGGGTGATGTTAAATCAGTTGAACAGAAGTCACTAAGTAACATTTAAAGGGACACAAAATAAACTGTTATACTTCAAGGAGGACTACAAGAATGGGTTTAATTTAAATCTTAACCAGATATACAGATTCAGATGCAAGTAAAATAATTTCTTTGACAACTTTGCCATTTTACTTAACTATGCTAAATTCCATATGAATTATTAAGAGCTAAATTGTCAATCATTATGCACATATCGATCATTAAATATCTAAAAAGGAAAACTATGCACCGACTAGAATTATTATAAATATGATAGAAATTACATAGTAATGTACCCAGTAAATTGTAAGTCTCCAAATTCTTCCATGGTATAGCAGTAGAAGGATTAGAAGAAAGCAATCTTAGAACTGTAATGTAATAGCTTCTCTAAAAACAAGTATTTTTTAAATTAATTTATTTATTTTAATTTGAGGCCAATTACTTTACAATATTGTGGTGGCTTTTGCCATACACGGACATGAATCAGCCATGGGTGTATATGTGTCCCACCATCCTGAATCCCCCCTCCCACCTCCTTCCCCACCCCATCCCTCTGGGTTGTCCCAGAGCACCAGCTTTGGGTGCCCTGCTTCATGCATCAAATTTGCACTGGTCATCTATTTTACTTATGGTAATATACACGTTTCAATGCTATTCTTTCATATCATCCCACCCTCACCATCTCCCACATATTGCAAAAGTCTATTCTTTACATCTGTGTCTCTCTTACTGTATTGCATATGGGATCATCTTACCATCTTTCTAAGTTCAATATATATGGGTTAATATACTGTATTGGTGTTTCTCTTTCTGGCTTATTTCAATCTGTACAATAGGCTCCAGTTTCATCCACCTCATTAAAATTGACTCAAATGTGTTCTTTCATACAGCTGAGTAATACTCCATTGTGTATATGTACCACAACTTCCTTATCCATTCATCTGCTGATGGAAATCTAGGTTGCTTCCATGTCCTAGCTATTGTAAACAGTACTGCAATGAACATTGGGGTACATGCGTCTTTTTCGATTCTGGTTTCCTCCATGTGTATACCCAGCATAAAATAAGTATTTTTATACTGTGCTTTCTACTAAAGCAGACTACACCTAAGTAGGATTGCTTACTCAGGACCTACTATGTTCTGGGCACTTGAGAAGAACAGACAGATAAAAAATAAAGAATTTGATATAATACTATAATTGAAAAGTTAAAAAAAAAAGGTGAATAAACACCCTATACATTGAAATATAATAGAATCATTTGAAACAGTACAGGTGCAGAGAGACATATGTCACTAACGTAGATGAGGGCAGTAGAGAAGCTGTATGGGCACCAGTATCTGAAATGGGAGTTGAAGGGTGAGGACTCCAATAATAGAAGCTTTGAAGTATAGCAATACTAGAAGGGAATTCATTGCAAAGAGACTATCAGTCCAGGCAAGTTGGAAACATAGTATCTATGATAAATTCAGTGAACAGAAAGTGGTTGTGTGTGGCTGGGTTAGGCGAAATATCAGGGGATGAGGCTGCAAACACAGGGTGGGCTCAGATAAGAAATAATCTTATAAGAAATAATCTTATATGTCATGCAAAAGAAATCTAAATAGAGAAGAGAAGGAAACTTGGTTTACAACCCTTTTTGATATCATTACCTGAATGTTTCAGAGATCTGAGAAGTTCAGAGTTAGGTTGATGCCACTT
Organism: Bos indicus; assembly: GCF_029378745.1. Lineage (NCBI taxonomy): Eukaryota > Metazoa > Chordata > Mammalia > Artiodactyla > Bovidae > Bos > Bos indicus. Next base: position 31,282,876 of record NC_091776.1, on the reverse strand, counting down.
TACTAAATATCTCATCCATTTTTCTTTCCATCCTAGCATTACCCTCAAATATATTATAGATGGGAGAGAATAGGTATCATATTCTTTCTATGCTTTTCAGTCTTCAGAAATGTCTTAACATCATCTGAATAGTGCACTGAACTTTGCATTCCCTCAAACATTAGAAAATCAGAGTTATTTTTTTTTTAACATAGCAACTATCACTGAAGTTTAATACTTCAATGTTAATAGGTTTTAGGTTCCAGGAAAACAAACAAACAAACAAAATTTTCTTTCTTCATTTAGATTTTAGAAGTCAATTATTGAGTTTTAGGAATGGTAAAGTTAGCCTATATTATTTTATCAATATTATTAAGGCTCTTGGAAAAACTATAGATGTCTTTAATTTCTCCTGAAATTTTCTTACTTAGCTACAATGATATATAGTCTCGACTTTTAACTTTTCCTAGGTTCAATTCATCCCCAATACTTTAAATTTTACCAAGTTTTTTACAGCTCAATCTGGCTAAAGTCTTGTAAAATGTCCTCAGATGTACTGTATTAGTCTTCCATAGCTTTATATTAAGTTCTGTTCCTTTAAGTCTGGGCAGAGAGACTGAATTCTGAGAAACATCAGGGGCAACTGTATGAATCTGGCATGATATTAACAAGAAAACCAAGCTAGTCCCAATTAAATGGTACTATTTATTCAGCTCAATGGCACAGGGCCTCACCTAGGTCCTTTGGCCTCAGAATCCTTTCCAATATGTCAGTAATTCAGACATTCATATGTATACTTATTTTAATAAAATTATTAAAATTAGAAACAAAAAATATCAACAGTTTTTCATGAAAGATCTTACAAAATCATCCTATGCATGTGATTATTAATACTGATATGCAGATTGTTTTATATGGTTCAGTTCAGTTCAGTCACTCAGTTGTGTCTGACTCTTTACGACCCCATGAATTCTAGCACGCCAGGCCTCCCTGTCCAAGTATCTGGTCTTATATATTATATATCAGGAAATTAAAATGTTGAGTTCATTCTTTGAAAATATAGCATGCAATTACATAAGGAGCTTTGTTTATTTTGACTTAAGTAGAATTTCACATTGAATATCTCCAAGAGAAAATGAAAATTTCAAGGAAACAAAACTAAAAGGTTTTATGCATTTGCACTTAGTCATTCACCATGATGGATGACTCATGAGATATTATAAAATACAAACACTATAAGCCACACTTATAAAAGGTACACTTCAGATTACTATTCCTTATCTATTAATGTGAAGATAACTTGGGGTAGGGCTTCCCTGATGGCTCAGTGATAACGAATCCACCTTCCAATGCAGGAGATGTGGGTTTGATCCGTGAGTCAGGAAGATCCCCTAAAGAAGGAAATGGAAATCCACTCCAGTATTCTTGCCTGGAAAATCCCATGGACGGAGGGGCCTGATGGGCTACAACCCATGGGGTTGCAAAAGAGTCAAACATGATTTAGTGAGTAAACAGCAACAACATAATTTGGGGTAATCTTTCTAAGAAAACTTGAAATATAAAAATCTATCCACACAGTTACTCAGTTTTGGTAATTATCATGGTATCATAACAATTGCTGCCTTATCAATCAGAAATGAAGTAAGACCTCAATAGTAATGATTTTTATATTCATATATAAATATATGAATACATACATACATACAGATAAATACATATTCAAGACACATAGAGCCACTGTGTAGAGACCATGACAAATCTAGACAGTGTGTTGAAAAGCACACATACTACTCTGCCAACAAAGGTCTTTATAGTCAAGACTATGGTCCTCCCAGTGGTCACGGATGCTTGTGAGGGCTAAACCATAAAGAAGGTGGGGCGCCAAAAACGTGCTGCCTTCAAACTATGCTGCTGGAGAAGACTTCTGAGAGTCCCTTAGACAGCAAGGAGATCGAGCCAGTCAATCTTAAGAGAAATCAACCCTTCATACTCATTGGAAGGATTGATGCTGAAGTTGAAACTCCAGTATTCTGATCATCTGATGTAAACAGCTGACTCGTTGGAAAAGTGCCTGATGCTGGGAAAGATTGAGGGCAGAAGGAGAAGAGGGTGTGAGAGGATGCGATGGCTGGATGGCATCACGGATGCAGTGGACATAACCTAGGCAATTCTCAGGAGATGGTGAGGGACAGTTGGGCCTAGTATGCAGCAGTCTATGGGGTCACAAAGAGTTGGACATGACTGGGTAACTGAACAACAACATGTATAGACGTGAAACAAGTTTACAATATTGGTAAGATTCAAGTTTGTACTTCTGAGACCCTGCTTTTTGTTTTTATAGAGTGTGTTTACCTCTTATCACTGAGGGTTGATAACACCCAAAGCAGGAGACAGAAATGAGAAATGACTGAGGACGATAATTGGCTGCTGCTTACCATTTTCAGAATGACTATAATAGCAAGTTATCTTTCAGTAAATGAGTGAAGGGGCCTAGTTTAGAGCTGATACACTTAAGCTGGAGAACTGCTTTTGCTAAAGACAAATGGTGCAACCCTGAGGACGTTGCATAGCCTCCTTGATCTTTATGCAATATGTAAGAGATAAAGAACTTCTGTAAGAATATATTGAAAATAAAGTCTCCTACTCACATGTTACATTTTCTGGCTTATTGAAGTTTGGTACTATTTTCTGAGGCAATAATTTCAGAGACAATGGCTACCTTAATTTAAAAATTCTTGGTAAATCATGAAAAGCCAGAAATTTACCAAAACACTGTGTTAGTATAATAATTTTTCAAGCTGGGGAGCACACATCAAAGAACAGCTGAAGTCAAGTACAATAGGTGGAGTTCAGTTTTCTGCTACTTGGGAGGCAATGCAATTGTGATTCCAGTGCTCTGGGTGGCTGTGTCTCACTCCATAGACTTTTCTGTTTAACTATCTGGGAAGTACAGTTGACAGACACTCATTGAGTATTTAAAATAAACAGAGCACTGGCCTGAAGACTGAAATTTTCACAAGATCCACTATCATTCACTTGAGGAATTTATATTTCTATAAGGAAATTCTGTACAAAGCTGGAAAAGGTAGACTTGCATGCATCCATTCACTGAAATTATTTGTTCAGCAAATATTTCTTGAGGATCTTTCATATACCGGGCTCATGGAAAATAAAAAATGAGAAAGATGTGTCTGTCTCCTAAAGAACATGCAGTTTTCATAGGAAAGCTTTCAGGTAATGTAACAAATGTAGATTAGAGATAAGAGGCATTTATGAAGGGGTAGTTATTTAGGTAAGGTTTGGACTTATGAGACCAATAGGCATATTCCTATTTTAATTACAGTTCTATGCTTCTTCAACATTTTTTATCCAAATTTCAGATTAAGTTTATGGTAAGCTGATGTATTTCTTCACACAGGTCCCTGCATAGAGTGAAAGCAGTGACACGAACAACATTACTTTCAGTTCAGTGGGTTCAGTTGCTCAGTCACGTCCAACTCTGCAACCCCATGAACTGTAGCACGCCAGGCCTCCCTGTCCATCATCAACTCCTGGAGTTTACTCAAACTCACGTCCACTGATTCAGTGATACCATCCAACCATCTCATCCACTGTCATTCCCTTCTCCTCCAACCCTCAATTATTCTCAGCATCAGGGTTTTTTTCAATGAATCAATTCTTCGCATCAGGCGACAAAGTATTGGAGTTTCAGCTCCAGCATCAGTCCTTCCAATGAATATTCAAGCCTGATTTCCTTTAGGATAGACATTACTTTGAATTACTTTATATTTCTGATGCCTTCAAATATGAATTTCTCTTTCTGGTTTTAAAAATGTGTTCACTATTTTTCTGATTTTAAAATACATATACTAATGTAAATAATTTAACATATTGAAATTTCAATACTCAAAATATTTCAGTATAAATACATTGAAAAATTGAAAACAAAGCAACTATTGTCCATATGTCTAGTACCTAAAAACAAGTGCTGTACATCCTCTATCACAGACACATACACACATGCACTCACATCTTGTTAAATTGGAATGACTGTGTTAGTTGTCCTAGGCCAACGGCTTCCCCATCTGAATGCAGAGTCCAAAGAACAGCAAGAGGAGATAAGAAAGCCTTCCTTAGTGATCAAGGCAAAGAAATAGAGGAAAACAACAGAATTGGAAAGACTAATTTTCTCTTCAAGAAAATTAGAGATGCCAAGGGAACATTTCACGCAAAAATGGGCTTGATAAAGGACAGAAATGGTATGGACCTAACAGAAGCAGAAGATATTAAGATGAAGCGGCAAGAATACTCAAAAGAACCATTCAAAAAAGATCTTCACGACCCAGATAATCACAATGCTGTGATCACTCAGTCAGGTGGGCCTTAGAAAACATCACTACAAACAAAGCCAGGGGAGGTGATGGAATTCCAGTTGATCTATTTTAAATCCTAAAAGATGATGCTGTTAAAGTGCTACACTCAATATGCCAGCAAATTTGGAAAACTCAGCAGTGGCCACAGGACTGGAAAAGGACAGTTTTCACTCCAATCCCAAAGAAAGGCAATGCCAAAGAATGTTCAAACTACCACACAATTGCACTCATTTCACATACTAGAAAAGTAATGTTCAAAATTCTCCAAGCCAGGCTTCAATAGTACATGAACTGTGAACTTCCAGATGTTCAAGCTTCCTTTTAGAAAAGGCTGAGGAACAAGAGATCAAATTACCAACATCCGCTGGATCATCAAAAAAGCAAGAGAGTTCCAGAAAAACATCTATTTCTGCTTTATTGACTACACCAAAGCCTTTGACTGTGTGGATCACAACAAAATGTGGAAAATTCTTAAAGAGATGGGGATGCCTGCCTCAGGCATTCCCTGCCTTACCTGCCTCCTGAGAAATTGGTATGCAGGTCAAGAAGCAACAGTTAGAATTGGACATGGAACAACAGACTGGTTCCAAATTGGGAAAGGAGCATGTCAAGTTTGTATGTTGTCACCCTAGTTATTTAACTTATATGCAGAGTACATCATGCGACATGCCTGGCTGAATGGAGCACAAGCTGGAATCAAGATTGCTGGGAGAAATATTAATAACCTCAGATATGCAGATGACACCACCCTTATGGCAGAATGCTAAGAAGAACTAAAAAGCCTCTTGATGAAAGTGAAGAGGAGACTGAAAAAGCTGACTTAAAACTCAACATTCAAAAAATGAAAATCATGGAATCTGACTCCATAGCTCCTTGGCAAATAGATGGGGAAACAATGCAAACAGGGACGACTTTATTTTGGGGGGCTTCATAATCACTGTGGGTGGTGACTGCAGCTATGAAATTAAAAGATGTTTGCTCCTTGGAAGAAAAGTTATGACCAACCTAGACAGCAAATTAAAAAGCAGAGACATTACTTTGCCTACAGAGGTCCATCTAGTCAAAGCTATGTTTTTTCCAGTAGTCATGTATGGATGTGAGAATTGGACTATAAAGAAAGCTGAGCACTGAAGAACTGATGCTTTTGAACTGTGGTGTTGGAAAAGACTCTTGAGAGTCCCTTGGACTGCAAGGAGATCCAACCAGTTCGTCCTAAAGGAAATCAGTCCTGAATATTCATCGGAAGGACTGAAGCTGAAGCTTAAACTCCAATACTTTGACCACTTGATGTGAAGAATTGACACATTGTAAAAGCCCTGATGCTGGGAAAGATTGAAGGCAAGTTTAAAAGGGGACAACAGTGGATGAGATGGTTCGATGGCATCACCGTCAATGACATGAGTTTGAGCAAGGTCCAGGAGTTGGTGATGGACTGGGGAACCTGGTGTGTTGCAGTCCATGGGATCGCAAAAAGTCAGGCATGACTGAGTGACTGAACTGAGCTGAAGTGAACTGAATGGCTTCCCAAGTGGCTCTGTTGTAAAGATATCACCTGCCCATGCAGAAGATGCAGCAGATGTGAGTTTGATTCCTGGGTCAGCAAGATCCCTCAGTGAAGGAAATGGCAACCCACTCCAGTATTCTTGCCTGGGAAACTCCGTGGACAGAGGAGCCTGGTGAGCTACAATACATGGGGTTGCAAAGAGTCAAGACATTACTGAGCGTGTGTGTACAAAGTACACAAGGGAGTGCAGAATTGCATTCTTAGAATCTAAGATTAATAGACTAAAATGTCTCTATCCTTCCTCTCCAAGCCTGCTTATTAATACCATATTAAGGTTCAAATGGAAAAGTATCAATTTTTCTCTCCCTCCAGCCAACATGTATGAAAGCGGGGGGGCGGGGGGATAGTGGTTACAGTAACCTCTAGAGAATCATACTACACATAACACGGTCCTGTCTATTGGGCAGTTGATCATTATTTTACTTGCCTGTCTTTTATGTCCAGTCCAGCAGAAACTGCATAGATTTCTGGCAGATATCAGTGGTAAGTTTATATAGAAATATTTTATGATCTGAAATAAGCATATTTGACACATTTATGAAGCATATAACCCCTTATCCCTTTTGGAGAGAGTCTAGGTTTAAACAAAAAGGACTGAAGTAAACAATGAAAAACACATAGTTCACTGGTCAATGTCAAGAAATAAAAGAGAGGTTCAGTAATTTCCCAAAGGAGGCCTGAACAACAATTATGTCTACTCTTTCAAAAGATTGATACTGAAGTAACAATATTGCAGATGAGTCTACGGCTGTCATTTGCTAGTGATGCGCAAATCTAAAAGATGAAAACAAATTAATGTTTTCTAAAAACTGAGCAGCAAAGAAACCTCATCAGCATGCATTTAACCTGAAAATCCTGGAGGTCAGACAAGTAGGTGAGAGAAGAAAAAATAAAGAATTATTATCATCTGGATGTTTTTTCAATCACAAATAAGTTTTAAGGAATATAGAAAATTCCTATCTGCCCAAAATACAATGAGATACATTTTTTCCAAGTAAACATGAAAAGCACATTAAAAGGTACCGATTATTTTTGTGAGGAATGTTTAATGATATAGTTCTATAAATATGTGAGTGTATGGCACACCCACACACATATACACACAAGAAACACAAAGACGCCGGCAATGTAGGAAACCTGGTTTGATCTTTGGGTCAGGAAGATCACCAGCAGAGGGAAATAGCAATCCGCTCCAGTATTCTTGCCTGGGAAATCCCATGGACAGGGAACTCTGGCTGGCTACAATCCACAGGGTCACACGACTTGGACACAACTTAGTGACTAAACCACCACCACCATACAAGTGTGATACAAGCATACACACACAGCTGCATGATAAATACAAGAAAGGTAACTTATAATCCTTCCACAATGTTTTGGAATAAACTGTCAGATCAAAATAGAACTTGAGACCCAACTAGAAAGATATAGTCATCATAATCAGAATTACCATATTATTAAGTATAAGGCTAGAGTAACCAACTTGTTACCATTAAGAACTTTAGTTGGTCTAACTAATTCAGCAGCAAAATCTGATCTTTCAGCACAATCACTGATCTAAGACAGGCTTCAAAATAGGATCTGGAAATATGAAATTTATCTAACAGGAACCTGATCAAAAGGAAAACTATCCATTGAGAACACACAGAGAGCACAAATGCAGGTAATTTAACTCCTCGAATCCAGAAGCCAGAGTATGGAGCAATAGATATGAAACAAAACTACTTTTGGGAATGAGTAAAGAAATGTATACTAAATTATGGGACACTAGAAAAATTCAGAGTTAGTTTGAAAGCTCATGTTCTGCCATCAGGGATGGAATCAGTTAAGGTCCTCAAAAGAGCCACGGCAAGATAAGGAAGGAACAATAAGCCAAAACAAAGGAACATGTAAACAAGTACATAACCAACAGGATTAACAAGGGTTGAGTTGCATATTAATACTGAGAGATTGAGAATTAACAAACCTATACCTTACTTGGGAGAAGGAAATGGCAACCCACTCCAAGTATTCTTGCCTGGAGAATTCCATAGGCAGAGGAGCCTGGTGGGCTGCTGTCCATAGGGTCACATAGAGTCAGACACTATGTAAGCGACTTAGCATGCACGTGTGCATTGGAGAAGGAAATGGCAACCCACTCCAGTATTCTTGCCTGGAGAATCCCAGGGACAGAGGAGCATGTGGGCTGCCATCTATTTGGTGGCACAGAGCCGGACACGACTGCAATGACTTAGCAGCAGCAGCATACCTTACTTAGTTGTACATGTGCCTAAACCAACTGTTACACACACACATACACACAGTGTTATTTTTGACTATTTTAAAATTAAGGTTGTTTGTAAGAGATAGGTTGATGTTGCTAAATACATATGTATAAACTACTCTTGCTAAATGGTTAAATGATCTAATACTTTTAAGTGCCTCTGCAAATTAAAATCAATCATGAAATCACATTAAAATTAATCAAACATGTATATTTACATATTTGGGTATCAATAGTTTATACATGAAAAAAAATACACTAGGGTTGAATAGATGTGTATGTATGTGTGTGTGTGTTAAGTTGCTTTATCAGTGTCTGACTCTTTCCGACATTATGGACCATAGCCTGCCAGGTTCGTCTGTCCATGGGATTCTCCAGGCAAGAATACTGGAGTAGGTTGCCATAACTTCCTCCAGGGAATCTTTCTGACCCAGGGATTAAACCCATGTCTCTTATATCTCCTGCTGGCAGGAGGGTTCTTTACCACTAGCACCACTTGGGAAGCCCAGAAGATACAAACTACTATATATAATAGATAAACAAAAAGGTCCTACTTGGATAGCACAGGGAACTATATTCAATATCTTGCAAAAGTGAAAGTCACTCAGTCATGTCCTACTCTTGGCGAACCCATGGACTGTACAGTGTATGGAATTCTCCAGGCCAGGATACTGGAGTGGGTAGCCTTTCCCTTCTCCAGGGGATCTTCCCATCCCAGGGATCGAATTCAGGTCTCCCGCATTGCAAGTGGATTGTTTACCAGCTGAGCCACAAGGGAAGACCAAGAATACTGAAGTGGGTAATCTATCCCTTCTCCAGTGGATCTTCCCAACCCAGGAATTGAACCGGGGTCTCCTGCATTGCAGGCAGATTCTTTAGCAACTGAGCTATCTTGTAATACACCATAATTGAAAAGAAAACAAGTTATACAAGGTGTTTCTCTCCCTAGACTTTAACTAGAAAGGGTCCTGTTGAAACATTTCCAAGACACTAACCTTCTCACTTACTACTTCTAATGTCCAACTCTTCTCAGACATTGTTTCTCAGGTCCCTAAAATTTACCATCAAGCATCCAGAAATGAACACACCACAGTGAACTGACCTCAGCATCACTCTTCACAGATCGTTTTGAGATATTTCCATACTATTCTATTAGGGCAGGGGAAGCAGTTACTATACATAAAACTTTCCATGCTAAACTACTTAGTTAGTAGCTTAGTTTGTCTCAAAAGGGTTCTCATAAAGTCCATGACTAGTAAGATATTCCCTAAATTACTTCTCTTAAATATGGGTTTTAAATTACAGTATAATTTTGTACAATAAAATATGATAAAAATAAGTAAAAAAGGGTAAGAAATGGTACACAGCTTTGGAGATGTTAATGCACTTATGTGCCTTTATCTCTGATTATGACATTATCCAGGGATACCAAGGATTAGACAGATTGCCAACTTTTTAGATGCTATGCCCTACTGCAAAGGAAATGTGTTTTCCATACAAAACCACTATATTCAGATATACTGAGCCACATTTCCAGATACCCCTCACCAGCCCTCCACTTTGGCTTTGCATTAAAACAAAATTTACTCAGAGGCCCAACAAATAACAGCTCTCCAGTGTCCAATTACTGCTTTACAATTCAAGGAAACATCTACTTATGGAAAGGCATTGGGCCAATCACAAGTTCAAGTAATAGCCTTTGAAAATTCAGTCCTATATTTTGTTAGCTTTCCTATAAAAACATTCAGCAGGACACTACATATGGGTTAAAAAGTTGAAGTTTTGTGTACCAAAAAAGTCAGAAGAGCAACTAATACACCTAAAACTCAATGTCAATACTTCTAATATGTGTGTTTGGGTACACATAATTATATTGAGTGGGTATATATATTCTGTTATTTAGTCACTCAGTTGTATCTGAGTCTTTGTGACCCCATGGACTGTAGCCCACCAGGCTCTTCAGTCCATGGGACTTTCCAAGCAAGAATACTGGAGTGGGTTGCCATTTCCTTCACTAGAGGATCTTCCTGACCCAGGGATCGATCCATGTCTCCTGCACGTACAGGCGAATTCTTTACTTGTGAGTCCACCAGAAAGCATGCGTGTGTACCTGCATGTGTGTGTGTGTGTGTGTACACAATCATAATTGATAATGAGTTCCTAGAAGATGTGTTAAAATGAAACCTATGGACCTGGCTTCTAGTCCCTGACAAATGGAACTAGTTTGGGTTGCTGCCTCCCTACTTAAAAGTTAATCACAGAAAAATGTAAATAAATTAAAAACATGAAGGCAGCATGGTTTTGAGGAACAAGTAAAAGAAACTGTGAGTATCCATCTAAGGCTTCTCAGGTGGCTCAGCGGTAAAGACCACCTGCCAATGCAGGAGACATTGGTTTGATCCTAGAGTCAGGAAGATTCCGTGGAGAAGGAAATGGCAATGCACACCAGTATTCTTGCCTCAGAAATTCCATGGATAGAGGAGCCTGGTAGGTTACAGCTCAGGAGTTGGCAAAAGAGTTGGCATGATTTAGCAACTAAATAACAAGAACAATCTATCTAAAAACAAACGTCTAATTTTGAATTTGAAGGGATAAATGCATGCATTTAGCAGCATGGATGACCCAAAAATAGTGTCAAAGAAGAAATAAACATACAATCATAGGCATTTAATAAACCATTTGTTAAATGGAAGAACAAGTAGGTAATAAATCACTAAGCATATAGTTAAATAAGATTAATGTACTTGATCTAGTAGACAGAACATCTAATAAAAGTAAATGTTATTTTCAAATGCATATAGATTTACAACATATTTGCATGTAAGCTGAGTCATAACACAAATCTCAAAAAAATCATTATACTTAAATTACACAGAATATGCTCTCTAAACACCATGGAATTCAATGAGGAAACAAAAGAAAGTTAGAAGATTTCATACATTTGAAAATTAAGCAAGGCAGTTCTTAAAGTGGAAGCTTCGATTATTGATCTGTGGTCTTGCTCTATTTTAACTGCATCCCATATATTTTGATACGCTGAATTTTCATTCAGTTTAGTGTGTGTGTGTGTGTATGTGTATATATATATATATATATATATATATATATCTTTATTTCCCTTGAGGTTTCCTCTTTCATCTACATACTAATTAGAAATATACTTTGTTAGTCTCCAAATATCCAGGAATTTTTCAGATACTGATACCACAGGAATATTTCTGCCACTGATATGTAATCAAATTTAATTACCAGCTGTGAGCATACCTTTATATCCTTTCATTCTTTCAAATTTAAGATTTATTTCACCACCCAGAATATTACCTATCTTGGTGAAAATTCTATGTGCATTTGAGAAGAATGTGTTTTCTGTTATGTTGATTGTGTCAGTTCAGTTACTCAGTTGTGTCCAGCTCTTTGCGACCCCATGGACTGCAGCATGCCAGACCTGCTGGTCGTGTAGTTGCTATAAATATTTGAATCTACAGCTGGTTGATTGTGCTGCTCAAATCCTCTATTACTTACTTTCTATATTCTTGTTTGATCAATTGGTGATGGTGGAATGTTGATGGTTCTAACTATAACTGTACATTTGTTAATTTGTTTTTCATTCTTATCTTTCAGTGTATTTTGAAACTCTGTGGTTAGGTGCAAACCACTTAAGTCGTCATGTCTTCTTGGAATATTGACCCCTTTTCATTATTCGGTAATTCTATTTATCCCTGACATTATGATTTGTTCTAAAATCTATTTTATCTAATATTAAATAGTACTTGACTTTTGTTTAAGGCTTACATGTATACTATTTTGCTATCCTCTCAGCTTTTATCCTATCTATATCTTCACATTTGAAGATGATTTCTTATATAAATCAAAGTCTGATCTCCTCTTATTTTAAAACAATCTGACAATGTCTTTAATAGGTATGTTTAGGACATTAATATTTAATATCATTATCGACATAGTTGGTTAAGATCTACCATCTTGATAGTTGTTTTCTATTTGTTTCATCTGTTCTTTTTCCCTTTATTTCTATTTTCCTTTTGGATTAACTGAGCAGTATTTATGATTCCATTTTATCACCTCTAGCAACTTATCATTCTCTTTAGGAACATTTAGTGGCTGATATCTGCTTTTAAACAACATTTATACAGAGTCACAAGTAGTGTAAGGACCTAAAGAAATTTTAAACTTTTCTTATAGAATATGCTTGTAGCAGTAAACTAGTATCTGTCTGAAAGTATCTTCCCATCATTATTTCTGGAAGATATTTTCCCTGGGCATAGAATTCTGACTTGACCACATACATGTATTTCTTTTTCCTTTCAGTGCTTTATAAATGTCACTTCATTGCCTTCTAACTTATAGGTTTTCTGGGAAAAAGAAAGTCATGGGTTTTAAATAAGACATGGATCAATGGTCCAGCAACTGAGTATTAGTTGATGATGTATGAAAACTGGCTTACTATATGGAGAAAATAAAGCTGGGTTTCTATCCCACTTTATGGGGTGTAAGGTATACCCCAAAGAAGCAAAGATCTAATTGCAAAAGATAAATCTATAAAGTTATTAGAGGTTAACAAAAGGTTACAGAGATGAAAAGCTCATGGGTTCTAAAGCATCTAATGGAGGCTCTGTGTCAACAAAAGGATATGATGAATAAAGTTAATGGACCAAATTGTTTATTATCTACAGAAAACACCTACAGTACTTAATACCAACAAAGATCTAATATCTAGAATATACAAAGAACTGTTGCTAATCCACAGTAAAAATACAAGTCAAAATCACTAAAAATACTGGGGAAACAATGTGAACAAGTACTTCACAGGAGAAAGTCCCAAGGATGGCCACTAAGACACAGATGTGATTTGTACTTACTATGGTGAATAATACTAGAAAACTAAATAGTGCAAAAGTTGCTGGGAAAGTGGAGATATAAAAATATCTCGTAAACTGCTTGTGGGAGTTTATAGCCCACAATGATATGACTCAGCCATTCCAAAGAGTAACATGACGGTTTTAACTTAAATTCAGTGCAGGTATATACTATGATCTAGATAAAGTCATATCCTGGATGTATATCCCAGAGCAATCCTTACCTATGTGTGAGAAACTATATATGAATGTTCACCCCAGTGTTGTTTTTAGTAGAAGTGACTTGAATGCAATCCAGGTGTTCATCACTGGGAGGAGTGGACAATAAAAATGTGATACTTGAACATGAGGTAATACTGTGCAGCAGTTAGGAAAAGACTAGATCTAAGCATGGACACATTAATACCTCCTTAAAAAATGGTGCTTGGTGAAAAGAAATAGGATAAGTTTATAACACTAATAATTATTTAAATTAAATGCATATGTACATAATACAAGATAACATGTAAATAAATTACACATATCAAGTGTAACAGAATGGTTACTTATATGGTGGGAGAGGAATGTGAGTGGAGGGGTTAGAAGAGAAGGCAGAAAGTAGAAAAGGAAGAAAGAATAATAGTCTGAAAGAAAGAAACAATGGAAGGCCTTGCATAAATCTCTAACAACAATGTCCTAAGAACTAGAAACTATGATTAATCAAACATTCCAACACAAGTCCAAAATAAATATCTATGAATACATCTATTAATTTAAGTAGGTGTGTAGATAAATAAAAGGTAGATCAATACATGTATAGTAGGTAGGAAAGTAGATAGTTGAGAGAGAGGAGGGAGAGGTGGGGTGATGAAGACCAGTAGATGGAAGGATGAAAAATATATACAGGTAGATAAAAAGAAGACAAAACTTTCCTTGAAATCAAATGCTCAAGTTAAAGGAAAAACAGTAAAACTCTTTTGAAGTATAAAAGGAAAACTTGATGAATTGTGTTATTTAATGACATTTCATTTTGATATTTGGCAAAACTAATACAATTATGTAAAGTTTAAAAATAAAATAAAATTTTAAAAAAATGTAAAATTTATTTGAAATATACATTCATTTAGAGCACTATGGGATAATTTCTCTCTAAAGGCTAAAGGATGTGTTTTTCAAGTGGGAAGGTAAATTTTCTCCTTTATAATATTCCCGTATCAACCCTATATTCCACAAACTAACTTCTGAATACCTGGCTATATTTTATCTTGTTAGAATAAACTCTTCCTGGGATAAATACCAGTCTTTACAAAGAACAGCCTAACAATGTACATTTTGTAAACAAAAGAAAAACAGCAAGCAAGTTGATAACTTGTTATCTACACATGTTGTCTCAAATGCCCCTTTCAATGGCCCATTGAAATAGAAAGGCTGTATTTTTCCTTTAAGAATATAATGTTTATCACCAATTTATATATGAAGATAGACCATTGTAGAATTTACAAGAAATAACTATTAAACTGCCTTTATTATTCTTCTTTTTGCCATTTTGTACAAATATTCAATCATCAAAAATAAACATTATGAGTACCTTATAAAATTTAATCATATATAAATATATCAATCAAATGGATGATGTAGAAAATTCAAATTCACAAACAAAATTCCTTTTCTCTCTACTGCCAGAGTCCCAAGTTTAAGCAAAAATGTTGTTGGGTTATCCTGGTAAAATTACTTTAACAATGACTATTCCAATTAATGCTATTTGTGTTTTCTTTCAATGTGTTTTCTATTTTTTCCTGTGCTGAACAAAACAGAATGATCCAATTTGAGCTACATGCCTGTTTAGCTAAATGAGATTATTCAGTGGTCTAGTTAATCTTGAGCCATTGCATAGAATGAGGTAATAAATTCTATCCCCACTAGCTCAGCTCTTTTTTATTCTTTTTTTCAAAGAAGAAAGGTTTATGTTGTGGGAGAGGCAGAAGGTCTTAGATCATAACCATGAAGCACTAAGATAATAGGGGAGACCAGCCCTTCTATATGTGTGAACGTGAAATCCTATCTGTGCAGGTCACTGCCAGCATTGAAGGAGACAAGGCCATGGTGTTTGTGCATGAACTTCAATTTTTACTTCATCCAAGTGAGAAAAAAAAGCAGTAACTATTATAACCAATGCTACACATAAAATCATTGGTATTTTACCAATCTTTCCACCGTGCAGATGGCACTTTTCTTGACCAGCCAACAGGCTTTTACTGGTCATGCCATCTCCCTTCAAATCCCTTTCAAACTGTTAAAGATACAGCAAGCATCCTGCTTACTATCAATCATCCTCTGACCCCTGTCTCCACATCTTTATTTCTGATGAAAGCCAAACTTTGTCTTTGCCTAATCAAGGGACACTGCTTTCAGGAAAAATATATTGGGCTATATATGCATTTGATCAAAAATCTTTGAA
This sequence comes from Bos indicus, assembly GCF_029378745.1. Lineage (NCBI taxonomy): Eukaryota > Metazoa > Chordata > Mammalia > Artiodactyla > Bovidae > Bos > Bos indicus. Next base: position 31,267,386 of record NC_091776.1, on the reverse strand, counting down.
ATGTACACAAAATCAGGCAAGGTAGAAAGAGAAAAGGACAGCTGCATAAAGATGTCATAGGAAAAGAGTTAGTTGCAAAAAGCCTTGGCTAACTGGTTAAGTTAAACTAAGCACAATTTTGCTCTCCTGTAGTTTTTCCCATTCCTTTCTATCTGTGCACAAAAACAAAAACAAAACAAAACAAAAAAACTAACTAGCATTGCATTGGAGAAGGCAATGGCCACCCACTCCAGGACTCTTGCCTGGAAAATCCCATGGATGGAGGAGCCTGGTGGGCTGCAGTCCATGGGGTCGCGAAGAGTCGGACACGACTGAGCAACTTCACTTTCACTTTTCACTTTCATGCATTGGAGAAGGAAATGGCAACCCACTCCAGTGTTCGTGCCTGGAGAATCCCAGGGACGGGGGAGCCTGGTGGGCTGCCGTCTATGGGGTCGCACAGAGTCGGACACGACTGAAGCGACTTAGCTGCAGCAGCAGCAGCATTGTTGTTCTAAATGCTAATTTCCCTTCATTTTCCTGACAATTCTGCTTTCAAGTCTGGTGATACACAAAAAAAGTTATTTTGTAGAGTTCTTCCACTTTTCGAAATATTCTATTTTTCTTCCAATGATGTGTATTTTCACTATGCATAAAATAGTAAAATACACATTATGTACCATAACACACTACTCTTTCTCAATTCATTGACTTTTAAAGTAATGCTCAAAATTCTCCAAGCCAGGCTTCAGCAATACATGAACCGTGAACTTCCTGATGTTCAAGCTGGTTTTAGAAAAGGCAGAGGAACCAGAGATCAAATTGCCAACATCCGCTGGATCATGGGAAAAGCAAGAAAGTTCCAGAAAAACATCTATTTCTGCTTTATTGACTATGCCAAAGCCTTTGACTGTGTGGATCACAATAAACTGTGGAAAATTCTGAAAGAGATGGGAATACCAGACCATCTGATCTGCCTCTTGAGAAATTTGTATGCAGGTCAGGAAGCAACAGTTAGAACTGGACATGGAACAGACTGGTTCCAAATAGGAAAAGGAGTACATCAAGGCTGTATATTATCACCCTGCTTATTTAACTGATAGGCAGAGTACATCATGAGAAACTTTGGGCTGGAAGAAGCACAAGCTGGCATCAAGATTGCCAGGAGAAATATCAATAACCTCAGATAAGCAGATGACACCACCTTTATGGCAGAAAGTGAAAAGGAACTGAAAAGCCTCTTGATGAAAGTGAAAGAGGAGAGTGAAAAAGTTGGCTTAAAGCTCAACATTCAGAAAACAAAGATCATGGCATCCAGTCCCATCACTTCATGGGAAATAGATGGGGAAACTGTGGAAACAGTGTCAGACTTTATTTTGGGGGGCTCCAAAATCACTGCAGATGGTGACTGCAGCCATGAAATTAAAAGACGCTTACTCCTTGGAAGGAAAGTTATGACCAACCTAGATAGCATATTCAAAAGCAGAGACATTACTTTGTCAACAAAGGTCCGTCTAGTCAAGGCTATGGTTTTTCCAATGGTCATGTATGGATGTGAGAGTTGGACTGTGAAGAAAGCTGAGCACCAAAGAATTGATGCTTTTGAACTGTGGTGTTGGAGAAGACTCTTGAGAGTCCCTTGGACTGCAAGGAGATCCAACCCATCCATTCTAAAGGAGATCAGCCCTGGGTGTTCTTTGGAAGGAATAATGCTAAAGCTGAAACTCCAGTACTTTGGCCACCTCATGCGAAGAGTTGACTCATTGGAAAAGCCTATGATGCTGGGAGGGATTGAGGGCAGGAGGAGAAGGGGACGGCAGAGGATGAGATGGCTGGATGGCATCACCGACTCGATGGATGTGAATCTGATTGAACTCTGGGAGTTGCTGATGGATAGGGAGGCCTGGCGTGCTGTGATTCATGGGATTGCAGAGTCGGACACGACTGAGTGACTGAACTGAAGATGGGAAAGCTACAGATACTCAAAGACTGCTCTGAATAACTTAACAGCAGACTTGTCATAAGTTATAATTTAGATATAAGTCCTATATCTAATTAATATATATACCTAATATCTAATTAATACATATAATTTAAATAAAGATGTATAACATTTATGTATGATGTTATACAGCACTGTTCAATTTTCTCTAGCATTAAACAAGCAATCAAAACAATACTAGTTTAGCTAATTTGTCCATGAATGCCTGCAAGCCATACTGCATTGCCTACCAGGACATTCTTATCATTGACACACTCAGTAGAGTAGCACTGGGCTATGAAGCACACCAACCCAACGGACCAAGGAAACATGAAGTTTAGGTAGAATTATCAACAACTAAATGCAATGGATTATAGGAAGTCAAATACCAGTGTGCAAGGCAAGATGTGATTGTAATAAGGCAATGTTCACACCGATCAACAAGAAAAATACCTGGATCACCCATGTTAGGAAATAAAAGCACAAAAGCAATACTAAGGAAATGACCTTGAGATCCAGTCAGTTAGGTCTCTAAACCTAAATTGCTGCTGGACTCCACTTCCACTGGATCAATAACAATTCTCAATGATTATCCTTAAGCCTCTGTGGGAATGAAGGTAGATGGCTGATAAGAGAATGGCTTGGAAAGGTTTCTAGAGGGATTTTTCTAAAAAGAGAAATCAGTGTTGATCTCCAATATTGTAACTAGAGAAAGCTGACTACATATATGTTTTATAACCCCCAGAGATACTGAGGACAAATCTGTACAAAATCTGTGACTAAAATAATTACATACACAAGATTTTTCTCTCTCATTTATCTGTCTATAAAATTACTGCTAAATCAGATGATTTAGTGAGAAATTGAATAAATTTATGGAAAAAAGAGTTCAAGAACATAAATTACTGTTTTATTTTTATTATTCCTATCGTTAGCCACTGTAATAGTTGAAAGAGACACCCTGATGTGAGCCACAAAACAATTTCTATTCCTGAGTTTCATTCATGAAGATTTGATAACATCTCTAGTAGATCTGTCTACAATGCAGGAAACCCAGGTTCGATCCCTGGGTCGGGAAGATCCCCTGGAGAAGGAAATGGCAATCCACTCCAGTACTATTGCCTGGAAAATCCCATGGACAGAGGATCCTGGTAGGCTACAGTCCATGGGGTCGCAAAGAGTCGCACAGGACTGAGCGACTTCACTTTCACTTTCTTTCTAGTAGATCATCAAGTGATAACATCTTTAGTAGATCATCAAGTGACATTTAAATTATAATCATTTTATGTAGTTCTCATTAATTCTTATAATGTGTATAAAATAAAAACATTTTAATGTCATGTCATGTAACCAGGTACATTGTGAAAATACAATAAGTATGCATTGTCCATTTGTGATAACAAATATTACATTTTTTGAACTCAGATTTATTAACCACCTGTGTTCCCTTTTTTTTCAATTTATATATTTTTGCTTTGCTTTTAAGGAATAGAAATCAGCTACTTTTATTTCTTTATTAAATATTAGAACAGTTAGATAATTGTCTAATTACTGTAGATATAAAATTTTTTGCTTCTAACAATATTAGGTTGGATTGTTAAACCATTTATTTTCCTATAAGTGAGAAGAAATAATATGTTTGTAATGACCTTAATATTAATAGAGTCTATAATTTAAAATGCAAGAATACATGAAATTTTCTTCAAAGACTTAGGGGTTTTGATTAATTATTTACAACAAGATGATTTTTATAAAATATTTAAAGTCACAGTTGCTTTCTCTCCTATTTAAGTAAAGACAGTTCAGCAAGCCCTTTGGAGTTTGGGAGATCTTATAGTACCTGAGAGTTATTGTTTGTCACATCTTACAGTCTTTCTTAAGAGTATGAGGTTTAATGTACATTGACCAACAAATCTCTGCTACACAGGTTTATTTTTCCAAAGTTGTATCTCTTTTGTAAAGACATGTCTGTGTACATACATATACATATTAATGTTTGCATAACTATCCTTATCCCTATTTAGATACAAAGATAATTTATGTGCTGCTTAGCTGGTTTCTAGATAACAAAGGATTTACACATGTACATCTTCCAATAGTATGTTATATACACCATCTACAGCTATCATCAGATTTTTCCTAATTATGTACCTTGGAGATGTGGGACAGCTCCAGAGTACAACAATAAAGTCAATATTGCACTAAAGCAAGTCACATGAATGTTTTGGTTTCCCAATGCATATAAAAGTTATAATTACAATATATATAGTCTACTGTTGTTTTCCTCTATTTCTTTGCATTGATTGCTGAGGAAGGCTTTCTTATCTCTCCTTGCTATTCTTTAGAACTCTGCATTCAAATGGGAATATCTTTCCTTTTCTCCTTTGTTTTTCGCTTATCTTCTTTTCACAGCTATTTGTAAGGCCTCCTCAGACAGCCATTTTGCTTTTTTGCATTTCTTTTCCATGGGGATGGTCTTGATCCCTGTCTCCTGTACAGTGTCATGAACCTCCATCCATAGTTCATCAGGTACTCTATAAGATCTATTCCCTTAAATCTATTTCTCACTTCCACTGTATAATCATAAGGGATATTATTTAGGTCATACCTGAATGGTACAGTGGTTTTTCCCTACTTTCTTCAATTTAAGTCTGAATTTGGCAATAAGGAGTTCATGATCTGAGCCACAGTCAACTCCTGGTCTTGTTTTTGCTGACTGTATAGAGCTTCTCCATCTTTGGCTGCAAAGAATATAATCAATCTGATTTTGGTGTTGACCATCTGGTGATGTCCATGTGTAGAGTCTTCTCTTGTGTTGTTGGAAGAAGGTGTTTGCCATGACCAGTGCATTCTCTTGACAAAACTCTATTAGCCTTTGCCCTGCTTCAAATTTGCGTGTTACTCCAGGTGTTTCTTGACTTCCTACTTTTGCATTCCAGTCCCCTATGTGAAAAGGACATCTTTTTGGGGTGTTAGTTCTAAAAGGTCTTGTAGGTCTTCATAGAACCGTTCAACTTCAGCTTCTTCAGAGTTACTGGTTGGGGCATAGGCTTGGAACACCATGATACTGAATGGTTTGCCTTGGAAAGGAACAGAGATCATTCTGTCATTTTTGAGATTGCATGCAAGTACTGCATTTCAGAGTCTTTTGTTGACCATTATGGCTACTCCATTTCTTCTAAGGGATTCCTGCCCACAGTAGTAAAGATAATGCATCTTTCATGCAAAGATGCATTCGATAAAGGACAGAAATGGTATGAACCTAACAAAAGCAGAAGATATTAAGAAGAGATGGCAAGAATACACAGAAGAACTGTACAAAAAAGATCTTCATGACCCAGATAATCACTATGGTGTGATCACTCACCTAGGGCCAGACATCCTGGAATGTGAAGTTAAGTGGACCTTAGAAAGCATTTCTATGAAAAAAGTGAGTGGAGGTGATGGAATCCCAGTTGAGCTATTTCAAATCCTGAAAGATGATGCTGTTAAAGTGCTGCACTCAATATGCCAGCAAATTTGGAAAACTCAGCAGTGGCCACAGGACTGGAAAAGTTCAGTTATCATTCCAATCCCAAAGAAAGGAAATGCCAAAGAATGCTTAAACTACTGCACAATTGCACTCATCTCAGATGCTAACAAAGTAATACTCAAAATTCTCCAAGCCAGGCTTCAGCAATACATGAACCGTGAACTTCCAGACATTCAAGCTGATTTTAGGAAAGGCAGAGGAACCACAGATCAAACTGCCAACATCTGCTGGATCACTGAAAAAGCAAGAGAGTTCCAGAAAAACATCTATTTCTGCTTTATTGACTATGCCAGAGCCTTTGAGTGTGTAGATCACAATAAACTGTGGAAAATCCTGAAAGAGATGGGAATACCAGACCACCTGACCTGCCTCTTGAGAAACCTATATGTAGGTCAGGAAGCAACAAAACTGAACATGGAACAACAGACTGGTTCCAAATAGGAAGAAGAGTACGTCAAGGCTGTATACTGTCACCCTGCTTATTTAACTTATACGCAGAGTACATCATGAGAAACGCTGGGCTGGAAGAAGCACAAGCTGGAATCAAGATTACCGGAGAAATATCAATAACCTCAGATATGCAGATGACACCACCCCTATGGCAGAAAGTGAAGAGGAACTAAAAGGCCTGTTGATGAAAGTGAAAGAGGAAAGTGAAAAAGTTGGCTTAAAGCTCAACATTCAGGAAACTAAGATCATGGCATCTGGTCCCATCACTTCATGGGAAACAGATGGGGAAACAGTGGAAACAGTGTCAGACTTTATTTTTCGGGGCTCCTAAATCACTGCAGATGGTGATTTTAGCCATGAAATTAAAAAACATTTACTCCTTGGAAGGAAAGTTATCACCAACCTAGATGGCATGTTAAAAAGCAAAGATATTACTTTGCCAACAGAGGTCTGTCTAGTCAAGGCTATGGTTTTTCCAGTGGTCATGTATGGATGTGCAAGTTGGACTGTGAAGAAAGCTAAGCACCGAAGAATTGATGCTTTTGAACTGTGGTGCTGGAGAAGACTCTTGAGAGACCCTTGGACTGCAAGGAGATCCAACCAGTCCATCCTAAAGGAGATCAGTCCTGGGTGTTCATTGGAAGGTCTGATGCTGAGGTTGAAACTACAATACTTTGGCCACCTCATGCAAAGAGTTGACTCATTGGAAAAGACCCTGATACTGGGAGGAATTTGGGGCAGGAGAAGGGGATGACAGAGGATGAGATGGCTGGATGGCATCACCGACTCAATGCACATGAGTTTTGGTGAACTCCAGGAGTTGGTGATGGACAGGGAGGCCTGGTGTGCTGCGAATCGTGGGGTCGCAGAGAGTCGGAAACGACTGAGCGACTGAACTGAACTGATAGTGTACTGAGTGTGTGATAGTATTATGTTTAAAAAGGCAATGTATATAATGTAATTTTAAAAGTATATTGCTAAAAATAATTTAAAAATAGCCTATTGCTAAAAAATGCTAACCATCATATGAGCCTTCATGAGTCCTAATCTTTTTCCTGACTCAGGATCTTGCTTCCATGTTGATTGTTACTGACCAATCACAATAGTGATTGCTAAAGTTTCGTGTATGTACTAAAGGTAAAAGTTGGATGCATGACTACACAGTCATGTCTGAATGGATAATGAAGATGCGGTACACATATGCCATGGTATATCATTTAGAAAAAGGAATGGAATTGTGCCATTTGCAGAGATGTAGATGGACCTAGAGAGTACCATACTGAATGAAGTATTCAGAAAGAGAAATACAAATATTATATATAAAGCACATATGTGGAATCTAGAAAAATGATGCAGATGAATCTACTTGCAAAGTAGAAATAGACACAGATGTAGAGAACACATGTACAGACACTAAGGTAGGGAAGGAATGTGGGATGAATTGGAAGATTGGGATCGACATGCATACACTACTATGTATAAAATAAATAACTGATAAGAACCTAATGGATAGCACAGGGAACTCTACTCAATGTTCTGTGGTGCTCTAAATGGGAAGGAAATCCAAAAAAGAGGAGATATATGTATATGAATAGGTGATTCACTTCACTGTACTAACAGAAACTTCACAGAAACTAATATTGTAAAGCAACCATACTTCAACAAAAATTTTAAAAAACATATAAAAGCATCTATCTAGTTCATAGAGATCATCTTTAAGACATATGCTTGCCACAAATAGGCAGTTCCCAAAGTAGGATACTTGGCACAGTTAAAGAAATGATTACAACTTCAGATGGCTTCATCTGCATAAAAATAAGATATTACCTCTAAAATTGCTGAACAAACTGCCCAGATCATCTATCAGAGGAATTCTATCTACAGCAACTAAAGCCTTATGAAATGTATTTTTCATGTACTAAGACTTGACAGTCGAAATGACTCCTTGATCCATATGCTGCAGAATGGATGTTGTGCTGTCAGGCATAAAAACAACATGAATCTGTTGTACATCTCCATCAGCACTCTTGACCAGGTGCATGGTCAAAGAGTAGCAATATTTTCAAGGGAATTTTTTTTCTTTTTTTTTTCCTGAGCAGATCTTAACACTAGGCATAAAATATTCAGTAACCCATGCTATAAACAGATGTTAATGTTCTTTATTGTTCCATTCATAAAGCACAAGAAGAGTTGATTCAGCATTATTCTTAAGGCCCTAGGATCTTCAGTGGAGAAGGCAATGGCACCCCACTCCAGTACTCTTGCCTGGAAAATCCCATGGATGGAGGAGCCTGGTAGGCTGCAGTCTATGGGGTTGCTACGAGTTGGACATGACTGAGTGACTTCACTTTCACTTTTCACTTTCATGCATTGGAGAAGGAAATGGCAACCCACTCCAGTGTTCTTGCCTGGAGAATCGCAGGGGACGGGGGAGCCTGGTGGGCTGCCATCTATGGGGTCTTGCAGAGTCTGACACAACTAAAGCGACGTAGCAGCAGAGTAAGTGACTAAAAAATATAGTAAACCCTGTTGTGAATCTTCTTAGTGTGTTCTGTTTCACATCAATTTTTTTTAAACAATGGTTCTCAAGCTTTTTTAAAAAAAAAATCTTACTGTTCTTTATCCTCTGAAAATATATGAAGAGCTAGTCATATGGGTTATGTTTATTGCTGTTTACTATATTGGATATTAAAACAAAATTTGAAAACAAAAATATACAAGCTCATGCGCCTTTTAGCCTTTATGGGCTACAGGCCCAAGAGAATGAATGAAAATGACAAATTATTTAGTATTTCTATTGGAATACTAATACCAAATACTATTGGATTCCCCCCATCCCCCTGTAAAGCTGATTTAAATGAATGAGTGTGTGTGTCTGTGAGTCTTATCCTTAGCTTTTATCTTGTATGTGTTTCTAATGACCTGACCTCACGATGCTGTAGGGAATGTATCATAGTAAGGTACTTCAGTAGTGTCACTATTTTACTAGTAAGGAAATGAGAAAAGTTGTTGACCCACTTGAATTATCTGTAATAATAAACTGATTATGGTGTTGAAGTTCTTAAATTAAATTTGAATACCTTAACACTTTTTAAACTTAGATACCTTTCATTTGTTAGTATTTTCTTACTTAATCATTTGGTTGGGCAGTATGGTATAATGAAATGAAGAAAAATGTAGTAAGAGTTGGCACATAGGCGTTCTGGTTTCATACAATAACAGTATGATAGAATGTATGGGATGTGTTGAGTTTAACATCATTTTTGAAAAAGTTCACAAGTGTTAGATTTTTTGTTTGACAGAAGGCAATTAGGAACTTCTTATGGTGACCACCCAGAGAAAGCAATGGCACCCCACTCCAGTACTCTTGCCTGGAAAATCCCATGGACAGAGGAACCTGGTAGGCTGCAGTCCATGGGGTCGCGAAGAGTCAGACATGACTGAGCGACTTCACTTTCACTTTTCACTTTCATGCATTGGAGAAGGAAATGACAACCCACTCCAGTGTTCTTGCCTGGAGGATCCCAGGGACGGGGGAGCCTGGTGGGCTGCTGTCTCTGGGGTTGCACAGAGTCGGACACGAAGCGACTTAGCAGCAGCAGCAGCAGGATTTTCAGAATGGTAAATAAGCACTGGCTTCAACCAGTCACCAGCTAATTGAGCCCCTAACAAGAGAGTCAGGCTGTCCTTTAAAGCTTTGAAGCCAGGCACTGACTTTTCTTCTTTACCTTTGAAACTTCTGGATGGTATTTTAGTTCACTATAACGCAATTTCCTCTACATTGAAAATGTTTAGTTCAGACACATTCATTGATTATTGTGACTAGATCTGGATAATTCACTAAAGTTTCTACATCAGCACTAGATACTTCCTCTTGTACATTATTTTATGAAGATACAATCTTTCCTTAAACCTCATGAATCAGCATCTGCTAGCTTCAAAGATTTTTCTGCTGCTTCCTTACCTCTCTCATCCCACTTCATTTTCAACACTTAATGGTAAAGATAGGAAATTATTTAAGAAGCCTTTAAAGGTAAAAGCATTTACATTTCTCTGTTAGTCAGTGAAAAAGTGGAAATGAAAATGTTAGTTGCTCAGTCATGTCCAACTCTTTGGGACCCCAAGGACTGTAGCTCACCAGGCTCCTCTGTCCATGGGATTCTCTAGGGAAGAATACTATAGTGGGTAGCCATTCCCTTCTCCAGGGCACTTTAATGATGAAGGGATCAAACCCAGGTTTCCCACCCTACAGGCAGATTCTTTACTATCTGAGCCACCAGGAAGCCCTTAGTTACTCAGCTACTTTCCCAAGTACACAATGAGCCTGGAAAACATAAGTAATATTTGATTTATCTTTCAATCCCAAACAATAAGAAGAAGAACACAGGCGGCTCATATTATGAGAACCATTAAATGGATGAAAACATTCATAACTAAATGACATCTAAGTTTCTTAAATTTAGGTAGTAGCTCTAGATTTATAATTTCTAATTAATGAAATTATGAGAACTTGAACTGAGTTTGATTAATTAATAACATATTAATGAACTGGAGCAAAACTACTACAAAAATAATGTATATGTTTACAAACATATCCTTTGATTCCACAAAGAAAAGCTGTATATTTATTACAAAAGGAATAAATGAGGTTGTATCTGTTCCAACAAGAGAGGGAAATATAAAAGTTAATATTCCCCACTATAATTATACTCTTTTAAAGTAACTTCTATTATTAGTTCAATGTGCATGATTCTATACATATATAACACATTCTTATTTATCTGGTTATTTAAAAACAGGAGATACGTATATATGTGTATGCATATATTTTTCATCATGTATTTTTTCAATATATATATATTATCTGGAAAATATAGCTAAAATATATATATATATAGAGAGAGAGAGAGAAAACTCCTTCTTTATAATGGCTATTCTATGGACAAGTATTACAATTTCCTCTATTATGATGCCTTGTTGAATATGTAGGTAGGTTATTATGGTTTTTTTGTATAATGACTATCACAAAAAATGCAGCAATGACACACTTTCATTTTGCAAGTGACATAGTTCCATTTTGCTTTCATTTCTGTTGAATAGATTCCTAGAAATGAGTTGAAGCATCAAAGAATATGTGTACACTAACATTTCAATAGTTACTGACAGACAGTGCCACTTCATATTTCCACTAAAACTGTGTGGATTTGATTCCAAGACTGATCATTCCTGAACAAATTATGTAATATTTTTCTGTGTGGGGGGAGGGTAAAGTTTTTAATTTAACAAGTCTTTAAAATTTAGAACAGCTTTAAATTTATAGAACTCTTGCAAAAAATAATATAAGGATTTACCCAGTTTTCCCTAATATTAACATCTAATTAATATATTAGAACAGTATATTTGTTGTTTAATTAAATAAATTAATGAATTGATACTTTGCATTATCATGAACTAAAATTCACATTTTATTTATATTTTCATTTTTCCCTAATGTGTTTTTTCTGTTCTAGAGTATTACATCATGTTTAGTTGTCTTGTCTCCTTAGGCAACTCTTAGCTATGAGAATTTCTCAGACTTTGTTTTTATCTTCAGTCCTTAATGATATATAAATAATTGAGTAAATAAATTAGGGAAAATAAACAAATCTCCCATATAGAATTCCTCGTGATTTATGTAGACATCCTACCATCAAGTAAGAAGACCATAACTCCCTACCCCTTCAACATGGGCTTCTTCCAGGACTATGAGAAGGAAGAGAGGAAAAGAAAGAAAAAGTTTATTGTTTTATAATTTGACAACTACTTCAGATTATCTGATAAAAGGTAACATAAACAGTGATAAATAATGTTGATAGTATGTATCTTTGATATGATGTGATGAGAATAGCATTTTACTTCTCTTGTCTCACCTCAAACCCATGACTGCATGCATGCATGATACGTTACTCCAATCATGTCTGACTCTTTGTGACCACATGGACTGTAGCCTACCAGGCTACTCCAGGCAAGAATACTGGAGTGGTCGCCATGCCCTCCTCTAGATCTTCCCAACCCACAGATCAAACCTGCATCTCTTATGTCTCCTGCATTGGCAAGCTCTTCACGGCTGACATCAACTGGGAAGCCCCAAACCCATAATGTCAGCCTAATCATGAGGAAAAAAAAAATCAGATAAGTCCCCATTAAGGGATATCATATGAAATGCCTGAAAAGTAATCATCAAACTGTCAAATATTTTTAATTAATGAAAAACAATGATGTTTTACTATTTCTATATCCTTTTTTTTTCTCATTTCATACATGATATTTTACATGTTTCAATGCCATTCTCCCAAATCTTCCCACCCTCTCCCTCTCCCACAGAGGCCATAAGACTGTTCCATACATCAGTGTCTCTTTTGCTGTCTCGTACACAGGGTTATTCTATATCCTGAAGCGTTTAAGATCTAAAAGTTGGATGACTTAGTCTAACTGTACTTTGTAAATTGTATGAGCTGAAAATAACTGAATGAATGCCTAAGTTATTGCTTAGTGCTATTTAAGGAGCCTGTGTCTAAGGTTGTCCATTATAATGTTTCTTTTCCCATGTTTCGCCTAAACATGTCTAGGTTCTTCAAGAAACAACCGCTGGGAAAGAAGATGTTGCTCTTCATCCTAAAGGTTGTGAATTTGATTCTCTTTAAATGGTAGCTGTGATATTTGGATCAATTTTTCATAAACTTCAAATTTTTATATCTATTTGGATATTTACAGGCTGTTCTAAATACCAGAATGCAAAATACTTTGCTCAAAATCATGCACACATATTAAAAGTCCCATAAACAAAATTTTCCAGTTTTACACATACCAAGACACACACACACAAAATATCACATATGGGGGAACAAATGTAAAGATCTTTTGCCAATGCCTGGGGCCTTTGGCAATATTAAGGCTTGGTACAACCTTTTGAAGAATTCCAAAGTGTGTGACAAACAGTTCCCATGCACATGTTACAGTCAGGGACAAAGCTGTGCTGTAATGACGGGTCACCTGGAATACATGCAACTCTAAATCAAGGTTTGGAAAGACCCGATTCTACCCCTCCCACACTCTTCTGATTTGCTAAGAAACTAGCAATCTTCCCTCTTCTCCATTCAAATATCCTTGTATGAAAAGGATGTTATAAAGATGGGTGGAATCATTTCTGCAAAGTACCTGGACAAATACAGGACTCTGCTACGTCCACGATCTCCAAGTCACTAGCCAGGTATCATGGTAATACACACGCCTTACATTTCATATAACTGTTAGACCATGCTTCCCACCATCATAAACCTGAAGTACTCATATATTTTTCAATATTATAAATTCAAGCTTGTGCTCTGTGCTAACATTTACACACTCCTGATAACAGTAACAAGCTTCTGATGAAGCATACCCTGAAGAACATGCTTTGTCACTTCGACAGTTTCTAAGAGTCATAAGAGGCTAACTTTCACTAGAACTTAAATGGTAACCTACTCTATAGTCATACATTGTGTGTGAACAATAACATAAAAACAAACAAAAAACAAATGTTTAAACATGCTGCATAGAGGAAATTTAAGAGAGAAGAACTGTTTCCAGCATTTTCATCAGTTAGGGTAAAAATGATCTCTTTCGACTTGATGAAAACATCATTAATGGTTTTAAAGCTTTAGTAAAAACATATCCTACGTAGTCATTTTACCCTTTTTTCCTTCTTTTAGTTTGAAAAAAAGCCAAAGAAAACCTAGAAGCATAATCCTATCTTTGTTTTAAAATATGAAAATAGCATCTATTTCAGTTTAATGTCATGAAGGTTTCTGTGCCAGAGAATACATATACTACCAGAAGAACAAAGGAGAAAAAGAGGATGTAAAAAACTATGCTGAGTTTTAGTCTCTCCCAAAGGCCAGACCTGAGGAGTACAAGAATGAGCTGAAGAAGATGAAGAATATAATTACATTTGATCAGATGACCATTGCCTTGAATAAAGTCTTCCCAGAAACTAAACTAAACAAGAAGTATCTCTATTGGCCTCACAAACCAATTGAGAATTTATAAATTTGTGTCTGGGAGAAAGCTCTGCTGCTGCTGCTGCTAAGTCACTTCAGTCATGTCCGACTCTGTGAGACCCCATAGATGGCAGCCCACCAGGTCCCCCGTCCCTGGGATTCTCCAGGCAAGAACACTGGAGTGGGTTGCCATTTCCTTCTCCAATGCATGAAAGTGAAAAGTGAAAGTGAAGTCGCTCAGTCGTGCCAGACCCTTAGCGACCCCATGGACTGCAGCCTACCAGGCTCCTCCATCCATGGGATTTTCCAGGCAAGAGTACTGGAGTGGGGTGCCATTGCCTTCTCCTCTGGGAGAAAGCTCTAGTCCTTATATTATATGTTCTGGATGTTAAGATAACTGCAGAGAAAATATACATTGCAAAATTATTACCACAATAAGAAAATTTACACATTCAACTTAGCATTGGAGGTTTTCTTTCTCTCTTTTCTGTTTTGAACAACATGGGAGATGCCTACAGATGGGGAAGGCCCTGGTCCAGGTCGACTATGAGGTTTCACAGGTAGTCAGACCAGGTGCAGCTACTGCCTGCAGAAACACGGTGTGACTTCAAGTGTGTAGAGGGAGTAGGTGTGGGTCCTGATGAAAGGACAGAGACAGAATGAGCTAGGATGAGCTGAGCAACAGTGCTGCTCAGAAAACAGTTGAATCAAGCCCTGGGCACTGCAGCAGCCACTACTAATTCCAGAGGAAGCCCAATCTCATGGGAAGTGGGGAATCTGAATAAATGTAAAAGGTTTACATGGATCAGGATTAAGTTTCAAATAATACCTAAGTAATATAATCTATGTTGATAACTTAGTCACAGTGCTGTACATGTGAAGACTATCCAGCATCATATACAGATAAAGGAAGACAGTATACTGTAGTGTCTTTATGGTGACTGGATTCAGTCTATACTTAACACTCATAGTCTGTTGCTCCATCCTCAATATCTTTTTTCAAACAACTAAAATCAAATGTTTTCAATATTATTTCCATCCATGTTAGAAGCATCTGAAGGCATATAAGAAGATTCTAGGCATACCTGTATTAGTTCTGTGATAAGATTGTTCATGATTCATTTTCTCAATATGAACACCTCTAGACATTCTGTTAATTGTTACCATTATTAATTTATATAATTCTCAGGCAAATATCAATTTTATAAGATAGTTATCTGTTGCCTAAATGTTAAAAGGAAAAAATACAAGAAACATCAATAAATAACTAGTTAATGAGAAAAATTAAAAAAAACTTTGCAAACTTAATTGCAAGATATTTATCCCTTTAAAATATGTTCATGTAGTCAAAAATGTTATGCACTTAAAAGTATAAATGGTAAACCTATATTTTCATACTTCTATGTTATTTTTATTTTGAATAAACTGAAAGAAATTTTGGATTTCTATTTTTTTCTTTCCCTGATTCAAAGTGCATTGTCATTTCATATAGATTCTTTCTAAAAATCTGCTAGAGCTAAATTTGACATAACACATAAATCTATCTGTAGTATTTCAAAAGAACAAATGCAAATCTACGCTGGAAAGATCAGGCAAGAAAAAGAAGTAAAAGATACCCAAATTAAAAAGGAAGAGGTAAAATGATCTCTGTCTGTAGGTGACATAATTTTATAAATAGAAAACCCTACAGACTCCAACAAAAATACTGTTAGCATAAATTCAGTAATGGCTCAGGATACAAATCATATGAAAACTGTTTGTGTTTCTACACACAACAATTACTCAAAAAGGAAATTAAGGAAACACCATAACAGTATCAAAAAACTCACATAGTACTCCAGAACAAATAACCAAGGAGTGAAAGACACGTGTGTTTAACACTAAATATATTAATGAAGCAAATTAAGGGCACAGATAAATCAAAAGACATCCCACATTCATTGGTTGAAAGACTTAACATTGTTAACACACACATACTGCCCAAAGAAATCCACAGATTCTATACTATTCCCATCAAAATTTCAGTGGTGTTTTTACAAAAACAGAGAAAAAAAACTCAGAAAATAAAAGAACAAAACTGGAGGTGTCACACTTCCTGATTTCAGTTTATATTACAAAGCTATAGTAACTAACTACTAAAGTACAGTAACTATCAGGGCTTCCCTGATAGCTCAGTTGGTAAAGAATCTGCCTGCAATGCAGGAGACCCTGGTCCGACTCCTGGGTCGGGAAGATCCCCTGGAGAAGGGATAGGCTACCCACTCCAATATTCTTGGGCTTGTGGCTCAGCTGGTAAAGAATCCGCCCACAATGTGGGAGACCAGGGTTCAATCCCTGGGTTGGGAAGATCCCCTGGATAAGGGAAAGACTACTCACTCCAGTATTCTGGCCTGGAGAATTCCATGGACCATATAGTCCATGGGGTCACAAAGAGTTGGACATGACTGAGGAATTTTCACTTTTCACAGATAGATACACAGACCAATGGAACAGAACTAAAGGCCCAGAAATAAACCTGTGTGTGTATATGGGTCAACTGATCTTCAAAAAGGGTGCCAAGAATACATATGGGGAAAGGGCAGTCCTTCCATCAGTGGTGCTGGGAAAACTGGACATCCAGATATAAAAGAATGAAATTGGACCTTTCTCACTCCACATACAAAGATCAACTCAAAGTAGATTAAAGATGAAAAGTAAAACCCTCAAACTGCAAAATTCCAAGAAGAAAACACTGGCGGGGAAAACTTTACAACACTGGTCTAGCCATGTATGAAATCATGGATACGTAACCACACTACAGGCAAAAAAGCAAAAGCAGACAAGTGGGACTGCATCAAATGAAAAACGTCCTTAAAGCAAAGGAAACAACTAATAGAGTGAAAGGGGAATTTATAGGATGGGAGAGAGATTTGCAAACCATATATCTGGTAAGGGGTTAATATGAAAATTACATACGGAACCCCTGCAACAGCAAAAAATCAACAATTAAAATTCTGCAAAGGATCCGAACAGACGTTTCTCTGAAGAAGATATATAAGTGACGAAAAGGTACATGCAAAGGTATTTAACATTACAAATTATCAGGAAAATGCAAACCAAATCCACAGTGAGATATTACCTCACATCTGTCAGAACGATTATCATAAAGATGAAAAAAACAAATTGGAATGAGTTTGCAGAAATTTGGAATGCCTTTTCAACTGGTGGAAATGTAAAATGATGCACCGTTTTCCATTTTATTTATTCTTTTCTTGAAACTCTTGCTCTTGGACTTCTTAAACTACTAATATCTACAATTTATATATTTTATTTTATTTTTTAACTTTACAATATTGTATTGGTTTTGCCATACATCAACATGAATCTTCCACAGGTATACACATGCTCCCCATCCTGAACCCTCCTCCCTCCTCCGTCCCCATACCATCCCTCCAGGTCGTCCCAGTACACCAGCCCCAAGCAACCAGCATTGTGCATTGAACCTGGACTGGCGACTCACCTCATATATGATATTATACATGTTTCAATGCCATTCTCCCAAATAAAAACTTGTCTTTCATTCTACATTTTATAAAGTCATTGATGATATGTCAAATAGGATTTTCTTACTGCTGTGGATTATTTTCAGTTGCTTGTTTTAACTGCAACATTCATTTGTTTAATTTCTATTAAACTTCTCTAATTCTCTGATATTCTCTTTATAAGATACTATTTTTAAAGGGAGACTCTCTCATAAAATACCACTGAGACTAACTAGAGAACATTTAATACTTGTAGGACTTTCTGTTGTTGTTCTTTTTGTTGCTATCTGAATAGTCTCCTCCAAAATATCTGCTTCCTCTGGATCATATCTTCCCTATTTCTTTATCTTGATCATTCTCTCTTATGTTCCTAATTTCTTCAAATAAGTGCTTATCCTAAGTTGTTGATTTATATGTAATAACCAATCAGTAAAAATAAGTGTGTGTAAATAATTTTGGCTTGTTTGCTGTTGCACATTTCTTAGCCCTGGAAGTAAGAATCTGCCCTCAATTTTGCTAGATTCCTAAATAGAAGAATATTGAAGTTATACATTGGCCATTAAGCAATTGCACGAGATTTTACCAAAGTGTTCATAATTTTAAATGGAGAAGCATCTCTCTTTGGATTTAGTTTCTCTTTGTTCCACTTAAAAATTTTTTTTTTTTTTGGTCTGAGGGGTAGTCTGCAAGCAAAAGTGGGGGGAGGTAATGATTCCTCAAATAGATTTTCCAAAGATGATGTACTTTTCTTTAGTCTCATGCATCATTTCCACTCTACATAGTTGAGAGGTCTGACACTTAAAAGTCTCCTAGTATCTTTAGGATGCATTAATTCCTCTTGACTATTTCACCATGACTGAGCCATCTACTCATGGATTTCTCTGTCGTGCTCTACCAGTTAACATACATCCATCTTTTCATCACATACTATCTGAGATCTCTGGTATTTTGACTGCTACGAGTTTGGCAACCCTAGATACTTTATTATGTGCTCAGACCCTCAGTCATGTCCAACTATTTTTCAGTCCCATGGACTGTAACCTGCTAGGCTCCTCTGCCTTTGGGATTTTCCTGGCAAGAATATGGCAGTGGGGTACCTTTTTCTCTTTCAGGGGATCTTCCCAAACCAGGGATCGAACCCATACCTCTTACATCTCCTGCATTGGCAGAAAGGTTCTTTACCAATAATGCCATGTAGGAAGCCGCTGGATAGTTTCACAGCTGCCAAGAAACAAAAAAACTAAAAACTTTTCCAAAGGTTAAGGCTGTGGTGTTGGAGAAGACCCTTGAGAGTCCCTTGGACTGCAAGGAGATCCAACCAGTCCATCCTAAAGGAGATCAGTCCTGGGTGTTCGTTGGAAGGACTGATGTTGAAGCTGAAACTCCAGTACTTTAGCCACATGATGCAAAGAGCTGACTCATTTGAAAAGACCCTGATGCTGGGAAAGATTGAAGGCGGGAGGAGAAGGGGACAACAGAGGATGAGATCATTGGATGGCATCACTGACTTAATGGACATGAGTTTGAGTACACTCCAGGAGTTGGCAACAGACAGGGAGGCCTGGTGTGCTGCAGTCCATGGGGTCACAAAGAGTCGGACATGACTGAGTAACTGAACTGAACTGAAGGCTTTTAACCCCCTTCCATATGGTTAGAATATGTCTGAGAGGTGATTCAAAAAAGTGAAGTATCACAACAGAATTGCAGCTCTATGAATCCACATTGAAAGGTTCTAGATGTACCAAGGGACCTTCTTTCTATGAGTATATTGCCCGGTTTCAGAATGTTTGGTATAAGGGACCAGCACGTCCCAATACCATCCTATATAGCCTGAAAAAAAATGGGTGCATATGTATTATAAGCCTAAGTTACTCCATTTCATTTCCCAGTGCATCACTTGGTTAGCCCACGCAGATGTTCTTAATGTATCAGCTGCTATTCTTATATTCTATATTAGCATCCCTGATTATCATTGACGATTAAATAAAATTTACCCTATTTTGATCAAGTATCTAATCGTTGCCTAATATTTCAAAATATGTTGTCCTAACATTAACTGCTTTTTACATGCTGTTTTTAGTCCTTAGTTATGTAATATTTTATTCTAGCTCATTAGAGAGATAATGTAATTTTCATAGTCAACTTTTATATTCTGGAAGAAAGCTTTACTTTCAAAGATTTTTTTTCCTCTCACAGTAGTACCAGATTCAAGTATTCTGTGCTTTCAGAATACTTTTCCACCACTCCCTGGCCTTGGTAAATAAGCAAGGTTAAATTTAGGGTTATAGAAATGTTGGCTGCTAAGGGTGCAACCTCTGGAGGTAGCTTCAGTCTCTCAGTCATATCATCTCCTTCCTTCGAGAGATTTTGTGGCATATGTTTTATCCAACATAAAACATGTCTAACAGCCCCTCACTAGAAATGTATTAGTGGAGAGAGGAGGAGCCAAGATGGCGGAGGAGTAGGACGGGGAGAACACTTTCTCCCCCACAAATTCATTAAAAGAGCATTTAAACGTCGAGTAAATTCCACAAAACAACTTCTGAATGCTGGCAGAGGACATCAGGCACCCAGAAAAGCAATCCAACTCTTCGAAAGGAGGTAGGAAAAAATATAAAAGACAAAAAAAGAGACAAAAGAGGGAGGGACGGAGTTCCGTCCCGGGAAGGGAGTCTTAAAAAGAGAGAAGTTTCCAAACACCAGGAAACCTTCTCACTGCCGAATCTGTGCCGAGCTTTGGAAGCACAGAGGGCAACATAACAGGAAGAAAAAATAAATAAACAATTAAAACTCGAAGACTGCGAGTCCTACGGTAACTCCCCCAGCGGAGAAGCAGCGCAGACGCCTGCACTTGCCATTAGCAAGCGGGGCCTGGGCAGGGAGGCGCAGCGCGGGCTGCATCGCTTAGAGTAAGAATCTGGCCTGAATACCCTGAGCACTATCTGAGCGAAATAATTTGGGCTAGCAAACCAGACTGTGGGATATCTACCATGCGAAAAGCCAGCCCCAACCTAAGATACCACCAGGCCCGCGCACGGAACAAAGAATTGATCAGAGATAGCCGGCTGCAGACCTTCCCCCTCCGGTTACAGGCAGCCAGAGCCGGAAGGGGGCAATCGCAGCCCCAGAGAGACATTATCTATAAAACTGTAAGCAGGCTTCTTTGCTAACTAAAACTTCTTGGGGGGTCTGGACGGTTAACATCTGCCTGAGAAGGTGCGCCGGTTTTACACCCAGATAACCGAGTGGCGGGGAGGCGATAAGTCGCAGCATTGGCGCTCGCCAAACACCTCATCACTTGAGCTGCTCGGACCTGGGAAGAGCACAAAACTCAGGCCCAACTGAGTCTGCGCCTCTGAGGACTACCCGAGTGCCTGAACCTGAGCGGCTTGGACTTGGGAGGTACATGCAACCCAGGGCCAGCCTCGGATTGTTCCCGTCGGAACAACCTAGAGCCCGAGCAGTGTGGGCAGGGAGGCTACACGTGCCGTGAGCGGGGGCAGACCCAGTGTGGCTGAGGCACTGCGAGCGCACACCAGTGTTATTTGTTTGCAGCATCCCTCCCTCCCTCCCCACAGCGCGACTGAACCAAGAGAAGAAATACAGCTCCACCCATCAGAACACCGACACAAGCTTCCCTAACCAGGAAACCTTGACAAGCCACCTGTACAAACCCACACACAGCGAGGAAAAGCCACAATAAAGAGAACTCCACAAACTGCCAGAATACAGAAAGGACACCCCAAACTCAGCAATTTAAACAAGATGAAGAGACAGAGGAATACCCAGCAGATAAAGGAACAGGATAAATGCCCACCAAACCAAACAAAAGAGGAAGAGATAGGGAATCTACCTGATAAAGAATTCCGAATAATGATAGTGAAATTGATCCAAAATCTTGAAATTAAAATGGAATCACAGATAAATAGCTTGGAGACAAGGATTGAGAAGATGCAAGAAAGGTTTAACAAGGACCTAGAAGAAATAAAAAAGAGTCAATATATAATGAATAATGCAATAAATGAAATTAAAAACACTCTGGAGGCAACAAATAGTAGAATAACAGAGGCAGAAGATAGGATTAGTGAATTAGAAGATAGAATGGTAGAAATAAATGAATCAGAGAGAATAAAAGAAAAATGAATTAAAAGAAATGAGGACAATCTCAGAGACCTCCAGGACAATATTAAATGCTACAACATTCGAATCATAGGGGTTCCAGAAGAAGAAGACAAAAAGAAAGACCATGAGAAAATACTTGAGGAGATAATAGTTGAAAACTTCCCTAAACTGGGGAAGGAAATAATCACCCAAGTCCAAGAAACCCAGAGAATCCCAAACAGGATAAACCCAAGGTGAAACACCCCAAGACACATATTAATCAAATTAACAAAGATCAAACACAAAGAACAAATATTAAAAGCAGCAAGGGAAAAACAACAAATAACACACAAGGGAATTCCCATAAGGATAACAGCTGATCTTTCAATAGAAACTCTTCAAGCCAGGAGGGAATGGCAAGACATACTTAAAATGATGAAAGAAAATAACCTACAGCCCAGATTATTGTACCCAGCAAGGATTTCATTCAAGTATGAAGGAGAAATCAAAAGCTTCTCAGACAAGCAAAAGCTGAGAGAATTCTGCACCACCAAACCAGCCCTCCAACAAATACTAAAGGATATTCTCTAGACAGGAAACACAAAAATGGTGTATAAATTCGAACCCCAAACAATAAAGTAAATGGCAACGGGATCATACTTACCAGTAACTACCTTAAACGTAAATGGGTTGAATGCCCCAACCAAAAGACAAAGACTGGCTGAATGGATACAAAAACAAGACCCCTACATATGTTGTCTACAGGAGACCCACCTCAAAACAGGGGACACATACAGACTGAAAGTGAAGGGCTGGAAAAAGATTTTCCATGCAAATAGGGACCAAAAGAAAGCAGGAGTAGCAATACTCATATCAGATAAAATAGACTTTAAAACAAAGGCTGTGAAAAGAGACAAAGAAGGTCACTACATAATGATCAAAGGATCAATCCAAGAAGAAGATATAACAATTATAAACATGGGAGCACCGCAGTATGTAAGACAAATGCTAACAAGTATGAAAGGAGAAATTAACAATAACACAATAATAGTGGGAGACTTTAATACCCCACTCACACCTATGGATAGATCAACTAAACAGAAAATTAACAAGGAAACACAAACTTTAAACGATACAATAGACCAGTTAGACCTAATTGATATCTATAGGACATTTCATCACAAAACAATGAATTTCACCTTTTTCTCAAGCGCACATGGAACCTTCTCCAGGATAGATCACATCCTGGGCCATAAAGCTAGCCTTGGTAAATTCAAAAAAATAGAAATCATTCCAAGCATCTTTTCTGACCACAACGCAGTAAGATTAGATCTCAATTACAGGAGAAAAACTATTAAAAATTCCAACATATGGAGGATGAACAACACCCTGCTGAATAACCAACAAATCACAGAAGAAATCAAAAAAGAAATCAAAATTTGCATAGAAACGAATGAAAATGAAAACACAACAACCCAAAACCTGTGGGACACAGTAAAAGCAGTCCTAAGGGGAAAGTTCATAGCAATACAGGCACACCTCAAGAAACAAGAAAAAAGTCAAATAAATAACCTAACTCTACACCTAAAGCAACTAGAAAATGAAGAAATGAAGAACCCCAGGGGTAGTAGAAGGAAAGAAATCTTAAAAATTAGAGCAGAAATAAATGCAAAAGAAACAAAAGAGACCATAGCAAAAATCAACAAAGCCAAAAGCTGGTTCTTTGAAAGGATAAATAAAATTGATAAACCATTAGCCAGACTCATCAAGAAACAAAGGGAGAAAAATCAAATCAATAAAATTAGAAACGAAAATGGAGAGATCACAACAGACAACACAGAAATACAAAGGATCATAAGAGACTATTATCAACAATTATATGCCAATAAAATGGACAACGAGGAAGAAATGGACAAATTCTTAGAAAAGTACAACTTTCCAAAACTCGACCAGGAAGAAATAGAAAACCTTAACAGACCCATCACAAGCACGGAAATTGAAACTGTAATCAAAAATCTTCCAGCAAACAAAGCCCAGGTCCAGATGGCTTCACAGCTGAATTCTACCAAAAATTTAGAGAAGAGCTAACACCTATCCTGCTCAAACTCTTCCAGAAAATTGCAGAGGAAGGTAAACTTCCAAACTCATTCTATGAGGCCACCATCACCCTAATACCAAAACCTGACAAAGATCCCACAAAAAAAGAAAACTACAGGCCAATATCACTGATGAACATAGATGCAAAAATCCTAAACAAAATTCTAGCAATCAGAATCCAACAACATATTAAAAAGATCATACACCATGACCAAGTGGGCTTTATCCCAGGGATGCAAGGATTCTTCAATATCCGCAAATCAATCAATGTAATACACCACATTAACAAATTGAAAAACAAAAACCATATGATTATCTCAATAGATGCAGAGAAAGCCTTTGACAAAATTCAACACCCATTTATGATAAAAACTCTCCAGAAAGCAGGAATAGAAGGAACATACCTCAACATAATAAAAGCTATATATGACAAACCCGCAGCAAACATTATCCTCAATGGTGAAAAATTGAAAGCATTTCCTCTAAAGTCAGGAACAAGACAAGGGTGCCCACTTTCACCATTACTATTCAACATAGTTTTGGAAGTTTTGGCCACAGCAATCAGAGCAGAAAAAGAAATAAAAGGAATCCAAATTGGAAAAGAAGAAGTAAAACTCTCACTATTTGCAGATGACATGATCCTCTACATAGAAAACCCTAAAGACTCCACCAGAAAATTACTAGAATTAATCAATGATTATAGTAAATTTGCAGGATATAAAATCAACACACAGAAATCCCTTGCATTCCTATACACTAATAATGAGAAAACAGAAAGAGAAATTAAGGAAACAATTTCATTCACCATTGCAACGGAAAGAATAAAATACTTAGGAATATATCTACCTAAAGAAACTAAAGACCTATATATAGAAAACTATAAAACACTGGTGAAAGAAATCAAAGAGGACACTAATAGATGGAGAAATATACCATGTTCATGGATTGGAAGAATCAATATAGTGAAAATGAGTATACTACCCAAAGCAATTTATAGATTCAATGCAATCCCTATCAAGCTACCAACAGTATTCTTCACAGAGCTAGAACAAATAATTTCACAATTTGTATGGAAATACAAAAAACCTCGAATAGCCAAAGCAATCTTGAGAAAGAAAAATGGAACTGGAGGAATCAACCTACCTGACTTCAGGCTCTACTACAAAGCCACAGTTATCAAGACAGTATGGTACTGGCACAAAGACAGAAATATAGATCAATGGAACAAAATAGAAAGCCCAGAGATAAATCCACGCACATATGGACACCTTATCTTTGACAAAGGAGGCAAGAATATACAATGGATTAAAGACAATCTCTTTAACAAGTGGTGCTGGGAAATCTGGTCAACCACTTGTAAAAGAATGAAACTAGAACACTTTCTAACACCATATACAAAAATAAACTCAAAATGGATTAAAGATCTAAACATAAGACCAGAAACTATAAAACTCCTAGAGGAGAACATAGGCAAAACACTCTCTGACATACATCACAGCAGGATCCTCTATGACCCACCTCCCAGAATATTGGAAATAAAAGCAAAAATAAACAAATGGGACCTAATTAAACTTAAAAGCTTCTGCACATCAAAGGAAACTATTAGCAAGGTGAAAAGACAGCCTTCAGAATGGGAGAAAATAATAACAAATGAAGCAACCGACAAACAACTAATCTCAAAAATATACAAGCAACTCCTCCAGCTCAACTCCAGAAAAATAAATGACCCAATCAAAAAATGGGCCAACGATCTAAATAGACATTTCTCCAAAGAAGACATACAGATGGCTAACAAACACATGAAAAGATGCTCAACATCACTCATTATCAGAGAAATGCAAATCAAAACCACTATGAGGTACCATTTCACACCAGTCAGAATGGCTGCGATCCAAAAGTCTACAAATAATAAATGCTGGAGAGGGTGTGGAGAAAAGGGAACCCTCTTACTCTGTTGGTGGGAATGCAAACTAGTACAGCCACTATGGAGAACAGTGTGGAGATTCCTTAAAAAACTGGAAATAGAACTGCCTTATGATCCAGCAATCCCACTGCTGGGCATACACACTGAGGAAACCAGAAGGGAAAGAGACACATGTACCCCAATGTTCATCGCAGCACTGTTTATAATAGCCAGGACATGGAAGCAACCTAGATGTCCATCAGCAGATGAATGGATAAGCAAGCTGTGGTACATATACACAATGGAGTATTACTCAGCCATTAAAAAGAAAACATTTGAATCAGTTCTAATGAGGTGGATGAAACTGGAGCCTATTACACAGAGTGAAGTAAGCCAGAAGGACAAACACCAATACAGTATACTAACGCATATATATGGAATTTAGAAAGATGGTAACGATAACCCTGTATACGAGACAGCAAAAGAGACACTGATGTATAGAACAGGCTTATGGACTCTGTGGGAGAGGGAGAGGGTGGCAAGATTTGGGAGAATGGCATTGAAACATGTGAAGTGTCATGTATGAAACGAGATGCCAGTCCAGGTTCAATGCACGATGCTGGATGCTTGGGACTGGTGCACTGGGACGACCCAGAGGGATGGTATGGGGAGGGAGGAGGGTTCAGGATGGATTTTCTTTTAAAAAGAAAAAAAAAGAAAAAAAAAAAAAAAGAAATGTATTAGTGTATTGAAAGGTGGGATTTCCAAGAGACCATTTCAGAGTATTACCTCTAATTAATACATACTCGAGGTTTAGGGACTAGAGAGACTTGTAAGCTGTCTCTTTGGCTTCTATAGGAATATAATAAGGATTTTGTTTTTCTGTCAGTCTACATATCATTGTTGAGCTTCATTCATTACTTCCACACATGTGTATTGAGCTTTGCATACATACACATTTTTCTAATTTCTAGAGATCCAGTGGAAAATCAAAGTCCCTTGCCTCTTAGGTTTATAGGTGGGAGGTAGTGTGAAATTCTTCGGTTCTCTCAGAGAGATCACTCTTAATGTGCTCAGCACCTCAGAAACTCCCTGAGTCTTAACATTTAGATGTTTTATGGAGGTTTCACTATATAGGCAAAGTTAGCTAAATTATTATCCATCTGTGATCCTCAATTTTAGTCCTTCTCCTCTCCCTGGGAAGAGAGCTGAAAGCTCCAGTCCACTCATGGATTTCTTGTTCTTTCTGCTGACCACAAAGCTATCTAGAGCCCCTAGCCACCAGTCATCTCATTAGCATATATATACATACATACATACATACATATATATATATATAGACACACACATATATATATTTTTTTAACCCTTATCACTCAGAAAATTCCAGAACTTTTGGAAGGCTAGGAACAAGGGGAGATGAACATTTTTGTTTTATTACACTCAAATATATATACATCCTAGAAGGAAAACTCAGATTAAGATTTAAAATATTTGGGGAATTTGCTTTCCTGGTTTGTTGATAACTCTTTCAAGCCTGTTTCTCTCCCAGCTCCAGCATCCACAACCCCCACGGACCTATCAAGGACTGCCCTAACAAGGCCAGACTGAGATTCCACTGACAATTCAAAGACAAATTTGGGAGATGTTTGGTCTATAAAACATCCTATAATATACACCGAATTTCCAAAAGATCTTTAGTTGTCTATCTTGGGCAGGTCAAAGAGAATAACCAGAGAGATTTCTAAAGCAATGTTTATCTGTTGTTAAGAAACAATTCATTCCTCATAAATATCAAAGCAGTGCAAAAGAACATTTGTCAACTAAAGATTTCAACCTTGTTGCTTCCAGGCAAGTTGTTAAAGAGAGATTTTTATGCCTTCTCAGTGTTCTCTAGAATATTTTCTAAATACACTAAAATTTCTAAATATATCTGATTCTCAAACCATACTCCATCAGTCTCTAGAAGAAACTGTGCTGTGTGCTTAGCCACACAGTCGTGTCTGACTCTTTGCGACCCTATGACTATAGCCTGACAGGCTCCTCTGTCCATGGGAATTCTCCAGGCAAGAATACTGGAGTGGGTAGTCATGCCCTCCCTCCAGGGGATCTTCCCAACCCAGAGATTAAACGGAAGTCTCCCATATCACAGCCAGATTCTTTACTGTCTGAGCCACCAGGGAAGCCCAGAAGAAACTGGGGTGTCTGATAATAATCCCTAAGGCAACCTTTCCCTCTCCCTTACAGGTCAAACCTTGTTAAAAAAAAAATAATAATAATAAACAGAAACTTCAATTAAATAGAGTTGGGAGACCAGAAATGGAGAGCTCTCATGCCATGTGAAGGCAGCAGAACCCAACAGGAATAAGAAAATTCCCTCTTCTTGCCTGGTAAGAGCTCAGCCAAGGAGAGAGTGTCACAAGTCAGCAAATGAGAAGTCTTGAAGTCTTTGTTTTCTCTAGTCCTCCCAACTCCCTTCTTCCATCTATAAAAGAATTCTTCTCTCCATTTTTGCTGGATCTTACCATGATTGCACATGGCTTACCATGATTGAAGACCCTGAGTGGCAATTATGTGTTTATCCCCAATAAATCTATTTTTGCTGGAGAAATAACTGTCAGTATCTCTGTTTTAAAAACCTAGAGAGGAAAATATTATTTTCAGTCAGCCTTAGTTTATAATACTCCCGCCACAGACCCCATTGTGACTTTTAACATATTTGAGGATCCTAAAATTTAGAACCGATTGTTTCTATCCACATTGATCCCTTTTGTTCTCTATTACTGTAGCATTTAATTTTTCATTTCCCCCCAATTCATTCCCCATCTTTGGTTTTTAGCCTATTTTATGACTTGAGATGAGGAGATTAACTTGAAATCTACTTCTTCCCAGTTTCATTGCCCTTGGACTTCTAGCCCTTGACTTCAGTCAAGGAACGTTTTGGCAGAGGATAAGAGAACATGAGATGAAAGAAATCACGAGGGTTCCCTTAAGCTACTTGAGCTTTCAGAGGCTCTTGTAACCTGTTTCCTTCTATTGTCATTTTAGTTTTTCCACTTTTGCCATTTCCTTGATGTCTCAACATCCTTTATTGTTTCCGTTATCCCTTCCCAAATCTCCTTAAACAAGGCTAAATGTAACTTCTATTTCTTCTGAGGGAACTGACAAATATTATCAGATCAGATCAGGTCAGTCACTCAGTCGTGTCCAACTCTTTGCGACCCCGTGAATCGCAGCACGCCAGGCCTCCCTGTCCGTCACCAACTCCCGGAGTTCACTGAGACTCACGTCCATCGAGTCAGTGATGCCATCCAGCCATCTCATCCTCTGTCGCCCCCTTCTCCTCTTGCCCCCAATCCCTCCCAGCATCAGAGTCTTTTCCAATGAGTCAACTCTTCACATGAGGTGGCCAAAGTACTGGAGTTTCAGCTTTAGCATCATTCCTTCCAAAGAAATCCCAGGGCTGATCTCCTTCAGAATGGACTGGTTGGATCTCCTTGCGGTCCAAGGGACTCTCAAGAGTCTTCTCCAACACCACAGTTCAAAAGCGTCAATTCTTTGGCGCTCAGCCTTCTCACATCCATACATGACCACAGGAAAAACCATAGCCTTGACTAGACAAACCTTTGTTGGCAAAGTAATGTCTCTGCTTTTGAATATGCTATCTAGGTTGGTCATAACTAGCCTATGTTTAAGTTTTTTTTTCCCCCCAATTTCTTATACACATAAGAAGAAATGTTAATGGGTCCTAAAACCAAGATAAGATATCATTGATTGAGAGTTCCTTAACATGTCCTCTTATATCATTTGTTCTCAGAATGTTCTCTATAGAATTCTACCCAAAGATTCATGAGTCCTGTAACTCAATCTGCTTCCCATTCTCAAATTCCACATTCCACTCATAAAGATGAAAATATTTCCCCTTCCCTTGTAGCTTCTCTTTTAACGTGTGTCTCCTACTTAGTATGCTGTGTCTTCCCCCTTTATGGCCCTACTTATTGAGGGAAGTCTGTAGGCGACTTCCTGGTTTCCATCTCATGGGAAGTATAAAATTAGAGAAAACCATGTTTAATTAGTGAAACTACACTGGATCTCTTAGATCCAACACATTCTTGCAACAACACCAACTACCTTTTTGATCCTGACAAGCACCTTTGAAAATATCTTTTATATATTCAATTTACTGTTGGAATTGTTCCTCCCTCTCACAGGTTCTACATGCTTGGATAAGATTTCAGTTCTTGGTGTGTTAACAAGCAACACAGGCTGACTTCTTGTCCAATTAATGCACTGTACCTTGTGAAGCTGTGTTTGATTTACAAGTTGACACAAAGAGCCTCATCTTAGTTTCATAGTTACTTATAATAAGGGCAAAGAGTTACCTAATTTTTTCTGCAAACTCAGTGTATTAAGTTATGAATTATATCATTAGCCTAAGGAAGAGATATATAAAAGAAACTGTTGTGTCCTTCAGGAGTTTTATTTCCAAACTCTTTAATGATATGTAAGAAACATGTAAGAAACACCAAAGACTCTTTTATTGTAAAAAATTTTAAAAAATGAGTGGCTGCAGGATGTCATGTGTCTAGGCTGTCACGTTATTTAGATAATGATTTATGTAACACATTGGAGGCTGAGTTCCTTGGGAATGTGGTGGACACAAAGGTATAATGGGATTGGAACTGTGGTTGTTCTAATCTTCATAGAAGCTAAATATGACTGCAACTTTTTGATGCATATCATTACCAGAGTTTATTTGAATGACAAAAATGGAAAATACGTTTTCAATATTGACCCCTAGGCTTCTTCCTCTCTCCATTAAAATTCAATTAGATGATTAGTGATGTACCCAAGAACTCATGATGACATTTTCTTTCCTAGTGCATTTATATTTTAAAATAGAAAGTTTTAATGCCTTAAAATGTTTTATATTAATAACTGAAACAGATATTCCTTTAATATCCAAAAATGATAAGCCAGACCCAATATGAGGGGAAAAATAAAGAACTACAATGTAATTTGTAATTATTAATAAAAGAGTAAATCATTCAGCAACACAGGGTCTATTAGCTTTCTGTGTCAAAACCCTTTGGAATATGTGCCCCAAAAAACTGAGTCTGAAATTCAAGTCCAAAAGAAGGAGTTCAGGAAGACTCTAGTCCAGGCATCTGTGACCCAGATAAGTTGAAGACAGTGTTGCACCAACACAGGATCTAACGTTAATGATTGCATAAGTCAAGATTTTATCATTTCCAATCTTCTTTTGGTTATTCTTTCCAAAGAAATCGGAAAGACAGCTGCCTACATCTATGAGATGGGTATGGATTAGCTCTTGCTAAGAAACATGGTATGCAACAGTATTTTATGCACGAGGAAGAGCAACATTAGAACTTTTCCTGACAACAGTAATACTGCCTCAGAAACTACACTAATAATGAACAAATCTCAACAGGTAGAATACGCTTGTGTTAAATAACATTTTAATCTAAGGAAACGATGTCTTACAATGTTGTGTACTTATAAAGAACACAAAGTATATTATAGAACACATTCATGCTGTTAAACTAATTTTTTATCCACTCATTATTTTTCATTAGTTTTTCTCTTTTGGAACTTTTTTTTTTTCCATACAATTGTTCTATGGGTTGCCTCAGAGCAAGAAAACCTAGAGGTTGTAAAGGACATAGTGAAATTTAAGCTCTATCTCAAAGCAGTTGGTGAACCATGCCATAGAGGGGGTCTTGGAATTCTTTCCAAAAGCTGTGTTTTAGAACTCCTTTGGGAATCTTTTAAGCAACTTGACACTAAACTAGCTTTTATTTATTCACTTTTCAAGATCTTGCAGATCATGTTCTAATATACTGCTTTCCAAGTTTAGAACAGGCAGCAGAACCAGAATTCTAGGTGTGCTGTTTCATGTCCTATTGATCTCTAACTAGTAAGGAATTATCCTAACTATAAGCCTAGGCTTAAGAATGGGGGCTAACCTCACTGAGGACTCACCATGTGTCAAGCTCTATTATAAATGCATATTTAATCCTCAAAACAATTCTAGGAGATTACTACTATTATCACATACATTTTATAAGCAAGAGAACTGAATGTGTAGAAAGATTCTTAACTACTAAGTGTATAGCCAGGACTCAGAATCAGGTAATCTTTTCTAGAATTATAAACCTCTAATCATTCAAGTTTCTGTACACATAAAAATGTTATTGCATCTAAGATATTCTGGGATATTCAAATAAAAGAAATAAATATGGAAATATGTTTTATTATTTATTTGTTATATGAGATAGCATGAGTCATCTCTTTTAGCCACTTTTTCATAGTGCAAATGCAAAATTCCAGATGGAAACATATGCATTACACTGTACCAACACATTCAGAAATACAGTAAGTAGAATTATTTAAACACATTGTATTCAGAAGAGACTAAAGCATTTATGGGTCAAGAATTTCCCTTCACACAGCTTGGTTCATACTACCTTTTCCAAATTGTCTTGTCATTGAAACAGTATCTGTGAATGGTGTACAGTGAATAGAAAATATTTTTGCAGATGTTCAATGGTATTACTGTAAACACCCTCAAACACCCACAAATTTTCCCCAGAGTCTTGACTGATTTTCACTTCAGATATCTGTGAAATATTTTAAAAGAAGCATGTCAGGAAATCTTTGGTTGTCTGGTTCCTTCCTTCTTGGTTCTTAGCATTTTATCTCTTACCCTGTTTTGCCATATTTTTCTGTACAAGATATATATATATATTCAATCAACGTATTCAACATTTCCTTATGAAAAAATTTCCAAGGCACAAGAAAGTCAAAAGAATCTTGGAGGGAACATTCTTAAATTTGTCATCAATGTTCTGTCCAGGAGATAGTGAAGGACAGTGAGGTCTGGCACTCTGCAGCCCATGGGGTTACAAAGAGTCCACCACAACTTAGCAACTGAACAACAACAACATGTTCTGTCATTAACATTTTACTATATTTGTTTCATCACACTTTTTTCCCATCTGTCATTTATCAATATTATTTTTTGATGCAAAGTAAACTACAGGTATAGGTAGCTTGTCTCTGAGTATTTCAGTATGCATGTTATTAGTTATAATTCAATATTGTTTCAGTTCATTCGCTCAGTCGTGTCCGACTCTTTGCGACCCCATGAATCACAGCACGCCAGGCCTCCCTGTCCATCACCAACTCCTGGAGTCCACCCAAACTCATGTCCATTGAGTCAGTGATGCCATCCAACCATCTTATCCTCTGTCATCCCCTTCTCCTCCTGCCCTCAATCTTTCCCAGCATCAGGGTCTTTTCAAATGAGTCAGCTCTTCGCATCAGGTGGCCAAAGTATTGGTGCTTCAGCTTCAACATCAGTCCTTCCAATGAACACCCAGGGCTGATCTCCTTTAGAATGGACTGGCTGGATCTCTTTGCAGTCCAAGGGACCCTCAAGAGTCTTCTCCAAAACCACAGTTCAAAAGCATCAATTCTTCTGCGCTCAGCTTTCTTTATAGTCCAACTCTCACACCCATACATGACCACTGGAAAAACCATAGCCTTGACTAGACAGACCTTTGTTGGTAAAGTAATGTCTCTGCTTTTAAATATGTTGTCTAGGTTGGTTATAACTTTCCTTGCAAGGCGTAAGTGTCTTTTAATTTCATGGCTGTAATAACCATCTGCAGTGATTTTGGAGCCCCCCAATATAAAATCTGACACTATTTCCCCAACTATTTGCCATGAAGTGATGGACCAGATGCCATGATCTTAGTTTTCTCAATATTGAACTTTAAGCTAACTTTGTTACTCTCCTCTTTCACCTTTATCAAGAGGCTCTTTAAAGTTTTTAATTTTATGTGGAATTTACATACAATAAATAGAGAAATCTAGATTATATAGGTTTTTACATTTTGATAATACATATATCTGTACCTTCCAAAATTCTATCAAGACAGAAGAATCTCAAATAAACAACCTAACCACACACCTAAAGCAGCTAGAAAAAGAAGGAAAAGGCCCAAATCAATAAGATGAGGAATAAAAAAAGGACTTAAAACTGACATCACAGAAATAAAATGGACCATAAGAGAATACTACAAGCAACTATGTGCCAATAAAATGAACAACCTGGAGGAAATGGACAAATTCTTAGACAGGTATGATCTCCCAAGACTGAGTAAGAGGAAAAAGAAAATACGACTAGGCCAGTTACAAGTACTCAAACTGAATCTATGATTCAGAAACTTCCAAGAAACAAAACTCCAGGAACAGGTGGCTTCACAGGAATATTCTACCTAACATTTATAGAAGAGTTAATACCTATCCTGCTGAAATTATTCCAAAAACCTGCAGAGGAAGGACCACTTCCAAGCTCATTCTATGCCACTATCGCTCTTATATCAAAACCAGACAAAGAACACAAGTGTTGACGAGGATGCAGAGAAAAGATAACCCTTGTGAACTATTGGTGGGGATGTAAATTGGTTCAGCCACTTTGGTCAACAATATTGAGACTACTCAAAAAATTAAAAATAAAATTACCACATGATCCAGCAATCACACTTCAGGGCATATAACCAAAGGAAATGACAACATCGTACTGAAAAGATATGTGCATCTCCAAGTTCATTTCAGCATCATTCACAAAAGCCAAGATAGGGAAACAACCTATGTATCCATCAACAGATGAATGGATAAATAAGATGTGATGTATATGTGAATATGAATATGATTCAGCATTGAGAAAGAAATCTTCCCATTTGCAACAACATAAATGGATCTTGAGGGCATTATTCTAAATGAGATAAGTCAGAGAAAGACAAATATTGTATGGTATCACTTACATGTGTAGTCAGAAAAAGCTGAACTCATAGAGACAGAGAATAAAATGGTGCTTGCCAGGGGCTTTGAGATGGTAGAAATAAGAGATAATGTTGGCTAAAGATACACACTTGCAATCAGAAGAGGAATAATTCTGGGTTTCTAATGCACTGCAATATGATTATATAACTACAGTATTTCTTTTTTTCAGTTGCAGTGAGATTTTTATTTATTTTTTATTTTTTATTTTTTTTATATATTATTATACACTTCAAAGTTGCTAAGAGATTAGATCTTAAATGTTGTTGCCACTAAAAAGAAATATTAATTATGTGGAGTGATAGCGGTCTTAGCTAACATTACAGTGGCATATTGTAATATGTGAATATATCAAACTATGTCACGTACCTTAGACTTATACAACTGGATATCAATTGCATTTCAATTTTTAAAAAATTCAATTTCCTAAAAAATCAAAAGTAAATAAAAATATTAAGTGGCTTGGGAACAGTAAAAATATTTAATAAATTTTAATTTTTTCAAAATCAGTGTCTCCATAATTACTTTATTTTCATCTTAACAGATTAACTCTGCTTAAATATATTACAGTATTATACTTTGAGAAAGGAAAACCTTGATAATAGAGAAACCAAAATACCATAATTTCTATATATTACACTACATATTCTGTTTTATCAAATGGTAGAAAGAAAAAGTCTATGATTTACTTCCCCAATACATGGAAAGGGGAATATATATAGCTATGCACCAGTTATATTGATTTGGCCTTTAAAAAGCAAGATCTTTGAATTTTAAATTATAAATATCTATAATTACACTTTGTTACTATAATTGCATATGCAATCTATAAGAGAATTGCCCTGAAAATTTAAATTCATTTTCTTAATTTAATAAGGTAACGGAATAAGGTGCTTTGAGGCCATATGTAAATGATAAAAACAAGTTTTACTTGGGATATGCTAAAACAGAGAGAAATCTTTCTGTATTTTAAACAAAACCTCGTTGCAGCTAGATTAGGATATAAATTGTCTACAGAAATTGCACCTTATTTGAAAATTACAAGAACAGTTAAATATTTATTATTTTAATTTGAAATAATTTAAAAAATTCTTTAAATAGCACCATTTTTTCCTAAGATTGTGACAAATTTTGAAAATTATCATTAACTCAGAAGACCATTAGACTATGAAATGACTAATATTAAATTTTTGACTATCACATGTCTACCTTATTCCAAAACTGTGGTTCTTTTTTCATATTTTACTATTTTTAGAATGTTAAATTTTAATAAAAATGGGGCACAGATAACCGTATATCTATAAATGGTTCCTCAACTTCAGCTATGATAGACTTTAACTACAATGCCACATACTAGGATTAAAATCTTTTTTATCAAGATTTATTGGATAATATAAGTGAATTATGGTACTCTGTTCAATCTCACTTGTCTGTGCTTCCCTCGGTCACGGACACTGGTTAGCATTCATCGTAAGCATCACACTCCACATACTACTTCTGGTGAGGTCGGCTTTAAAGCAGTACAACCCCTCTATGTAGCTGTGCCGTGATGAATGGGAAAGTTCTATCTGTGGTTGCTTTTCTCACACCTTCTCTATCCCTAGATGTGTTCTAACATGTAACGATTTCATGCAAATAACCTAAACTCAAGAGTTGTACTATTTTCCAGGATGACTATAATTTCATCATTGCCAAAACTGACCTTAAAATCAAAACAAAAAATTGAAGTGGTTTTGATTTTAAATCATTTAAGGTTTTGTTGTTGCTATGAAAAGAACAGGTTTTGGCACAAAAGCGATTTTTCTACCCAGCAAATTGCAACACCATCTCTGTACAGGACTGCCATCTAGTGGGCACTCCAGGGGGGGCTATCTAATAACAGTAAATTTGATTTGGTGTTGATGAGCCAAGCCAGTTTGTTCCATAAGTTATTTATTGAGCACCTGCTACAGTAAGGCACTTTCTGATAAGCTGTGGGAGTTTTTTCTTTTTTTAAATGATTACAATGTAAAATTTAGACCCTGAGTTTCTGTTCTGTGTAGAATTTTATAGCCACAACAATTAGATTAGCCAAAATCTAATCTCAATGACTATTGTGCAGGTCCCAGTTGCCTTCTAGATCCTATCCCCTCCTACTATCACCCAGTCTGCTATGAATTTAAAGGAAATTATTAAACAATATATGATTAGTTGCTTGGAATCAAGCCAGAGCTTTGGATAATCTATGCATAATGCAAATGCAATAAACACTATAATTTGTACTGGTATGTTTTGTTAATGACTAGCAAATTTACTCAAGAATAGTTTTCCCTAATCAACAAAATCAGATATGACATTTGCTGTGTAAGCTATTGAGTTTAAATGCTGTTTAAAGAAAACTCAAATAAGACCACTGTGCATGAAAATGTACAAACCATCCATGTTTAGTAAAAGCTAAAATAGATGTGTAAGTGAATTCTGCATAGATGATGATAATGTTGAAGAATCACTAAAAAGCTTTTGTTTAACATATTAGAGAAATCAGTACTGTTAATGGATGTTTTAATAATAGCTTGCAAATTTTTAAATAGGTATACACATTTTTAAATTAACCTAAATATGAAAACATCATGATATACATCTGTTCGCTTTAATTTTACTTGTTGCAATATTTTTGGACTGGCAATTGAAAAAACAAAACAAAAAACACCCAGTCTCTTTAATACTAAAAACAAGAACACTTAGTGGACTCAAAATAAATAATAATTCCTATGATTATTCATGTGATTATGAGGGTATATTTCTGAGGTCATTATAAAACTTAATTTCTAATCTCTCTCCAAGTCACAGTTAACTGAAAATAGTTGCTATTTATTTGTATAGTGCTTTGCAGTTCATAAAAGGTTTGATTCTACAAATCTTATTTGATAAATCTTCTTTTCAGTGTAGTCAAAGAACTTAAGAATCTGAGGGAAAAATCCAAATCTATAGCATTTTTCTACTATATATGTCCTAAATTGTACATATTGTACAGAAAAGGAAAGCCAGATTTGGCATGATTTTTCTCATTGTGAATCTTTCCTTCATCTATATTTAGCTCATTGTGTGGACTACAAGATTTTTATAAATACATTTCACCTGAAATCATTTTGTCATTCCAAACTTAGGAAGTATTTCATTTGAAAAACTATGTTTTCAATTCAAATTCATGCACAATTAATTCCAGTGCATCAAATAGTATCAGTTTTCTAACATACATCTACACTGGTTTTGTTTGGGGACTTTGGGTATTTTTCGCTTTTTCTCTAGTTTTCTGCATGTTCCAGCCTGTGTTTTAGGTGGTGCACGATGGCACGTTGTTTTTTCTATTATCCAACCAGTTAGTGTTTCCTCATCACCGTTACCATCAGCTAGAAGCACTACAAGCTTTATGAAAACATCGTAAAAGACTTTAGTTGGTGTTAAAATCCAGACAGGAATATAGCGATGATAATGTAGCGTTCTCTTTGTCACTTAAAACATGCTGGCACTGTTGAATCAAGTTAAGCAAGTTTGGTGTCTGGAGACGTTCTCATCGTCTGTGTGGTTTCCTGTAAGTCATTTTTTCCTCTCTTCTAGTCACAGGTTCCTCATTTACAAGTAGAAGATAAAACAATGAATTTATATGAGATAAAGCTGAACTTATGTTTCAATACATGTAGTAAACCATAAAACAGTATAACAAGTTCAGTCTTACAAAATAAGATACAAGAAGATATATCTCGTATCCTTCAGATAATTTTACTATTTGTATACACACATTAAACTGATCAGCTTGTATTACCTTTAAGGTAAATTTTTTAAACAAAAATAACATTGTATAATCTTTAAAAAAAATTATGACACTTTAGTTGTGATTTGGGAAGGAATGGATGGTTTGAAGCTTATTTGTATATAGCCCTTATTGTGGTCCTACTGAACTATTCTTAAGGTAAAATGTTTTGCTTTGAACAGTCAAGCATTTTCTTCCTTAAAAATGACAGTCTACTTTAAAAGTAAAGATTTATACAGTAGACTCTTCATTTAAACCTTCGATAAAGAAATAAAAGCTTTACATGCACCCATTTTGAGGTTCTGCCTTCAGGCATTTATTGTGTGTTACATTTCCCAGCTTTCTCATACTTAATGTTTTATGGCCTGCTCCCCAGATTCAGGTAGTAAATGGTTAAAAGTTACATTTAATAAACAGAAGGGCTGAAGAAATATATTTTAATTTAAAATAGTTTGGAATAGAAATCTTTGCCCAGTTTCAAAATAGGCAGCACCTAAAGTGAACGAGCAAAGAGGAGATCTGATCTGTTCTCCAATGAAGCCTCCTATGGTATGCATGTGCTGTTGCATATGGATCTACAAAATGTGGAACTCAGCTAAATTCAGCCAAGGTTGTCTAATCACTGATTAATGGTTTTTCATTTACATAAAGGAGAAACAGTGGAAGCAAACTAAAACTCAAGCCAACATGTTTAGGAGAATAAGACTGAACATTGGAAGAAAAACTTCTGAAAAATCTCCAGCAGAAATATTGTATTGAGTAAGTCCATTCTCTTGTTTAACACATTAGCCTCCTCCTCTCCATTCAAGTATCTTTTGGTAAGTTTCACAGGTTAGGCACAAACAAATGAAAAATATATCTCAAAATGAGTATAGAACCAGATAGTTGATGTGCCCTGGTCCACATTCACCTGCATTAGGAGCTTAAAGACCAAAATATTATGTTCTTAAATGTCCTTGTCAAATGCCCATAGCCATTCCTCTACTGACAATGATAGGGAGGCTACAGCTTCATAATAAACAATTAAGGTTGTCAGTTATGAAGTAAAGCCACTTTAATATGAAACTATATCATACATTGGGTAATTAGTTCAAACCTCTACAAGGCTATTTCTGGTCCTGAAAGATGGATTGATTACTCATTCATGGGAAATTAGATTGGCCAGCAAGTTCAAGTGGATTATCTAACAGGCTTGTTGTTAGAATGGCAGAGATATGAAAACTTGGGATTTGGGGGCATCCGTTTTCTGCCTCTTGAACCAAGGAACAAAGAAAGCTCGCCTGAAGAGAGAAAATTAAGCAGCAATGGAGGGAGAGACAGAGAGGCAGACAGGCAGAGAGGAGAGTCACACAGGGTGTACATATTACATTCCATGCGGGTGCTTTGTTCTTGTTCTTGGCTCTATTTTCTGCCAATTATGCCCAGTTGAACTTCTGTACTTGAGTTCCACCTAAAAACTATAAACAAAAACTCTACATCTTGAAAGTATATTTCTTTGTTGCTATGTTTGTTTAAGCTAGTTTCAACTGATCTCCTATTTTCAAGCAAAACACCTTTGTGTACAAAATCATGAGACAAGTGTGAAGGTCTGGGAATGAAATAGTCTATCCTAGCATTTACAGTTTCTCTATAAAAATAAATCATCTGTAACATAAAAGTGAAAGTGAAACTAAGATCATGGCATTTGGTCCCATCACTTCATGGCAAATAGGTGGGGAAACAGTGGAAACAGTGGCTGACTTTATTTTTTTGGGCTCCAAAATCACTGCAGATGGTGACTGCAGCCATGAAACTAAAAGACGCTTACTCCTTGGAAGGAAAGTTATGACCAACTTAGACAGCATATTAAAAAGTAGAGACATTATTTTGCCAACAAAGGTCTGTCTAGTCAAGGCTATAGTTTTTGTAGTGGTCACGTATGGATGTGAGAGTTGGACTATAAAGAAAGCTGAGTGCTGAAGAATTGATGCATTTGAACTGTGGTGTTGGAGAAGACTCTTGAGAGTCCCTTGGACTGCAAGGAGATCCAACCAGTCCATCCTAAAGGAGATCAGTCCTGGGTGTTCTTTGGAAGGACTGATGTTGAAGCTGAAACTCCAATACTTTGGCCACCTGATGTGAAGAGCTGACTCATTTGAAAAGACCCTGATGCTGGGAAACTTTGAGGGCAGGAGGAGAAGGGGACGACAGAGGATGAGATGGTTGGATGGCATCATCAACTCAGTGGACATGGGTTTGGGTGGACTCCGGGAGTTGGTGATGGACAGGGAGGCCTGGAGTGCTGCTATTCATGGGGTTGCAAAGAGTCGGACACGACTGAGCAACTGAACTGAAAGTGTTAGTCACTCAGTCACGTCTGACTCTTTGTGACCCTATGGACTACAGCCCACCAGGCTCCTCTGCCTATGGAGTTATTCAGACAAGAATACTGGAGTGGGTTGCCATTTCCTTCTCCAGAGGATCCTCCTGACCCAGGGATTGAACCTGGGTCACCTGCATTGCAGGCAGACGCTTTACAGACTGAGCCACCAGGGAAGCCATCTGTAACATAAGGAGCTTCCAAAAACCACAAGGTTTTATCAAGACACTCTTATTAGTTTGAGATCCTTCTTCCAACTAAAGTTGCACTTTTTGTGAGACATTTTTATACATAATTTATATGAATTTATTTGATCTATACAACAACTATGATACAGATACAATTATCATCTATTGTTTTCATTTTATGGGTAGAA
This sequence comes from Bos indicus, assembly GCF_029378745.1. NCBI lineage: Eukaryota > Metazoa > Chordata > Mammalia > Artiodactyla > Bovidae > Bos > Bos indicus. Next base: position 31,226,411 of record NC_091776.1, on the reverse strand, counting down.
AGGCTGCAGCACTGACTCTTTCCTGGTTCACAAAATGTGTTTGTTGCTGGTAGAATTGTAGTCCAAACCCAAAGTCTAATGTAGCTTCAGAGGGCTGTGTTTAACTCTTCTGTTACTGTATCTCCTTCATACCTCAGACCTCTTCTTGGCCTGGACACCTATGGTAACTTTATTTTCTGGTCTCTACTTAACTCATGTATAAATCAGGTCTCCAGCTCGCACTTTTTCATTGTGTCAGATTTTAGCTCTCTTCACAGACATTGAGGTTTTTCCATGTGGTTTTCCATTGTGCTGGGCACTGAGAATAACAGTGCTGAATCAGACACAACTGTTGACTTTGAGGTATTCACATCTTGGGAGATAAAAATTAAAGCAAATAATAATGTATATACTGCAAGATTAAATATTCATCATGTAGCTAACATGTGACAGACACTGAACAATTAAAGAGTACAATCATTATACAGAAGTCATAAAGAGAAACATTCCCTGACTTGAAGAATCTAGTTTTACTAACCTAGAGTCAAAGGGATAAAGAGGAAGCCTTACATTTTCATTTCTGCATCTGTATCATGTTTTTCATAAAACAGACACTCAATAAATACCAAATGGTTAACTAAATAGAATTTTTAATAATATTAATAGCTACTAAGTTTATTTAGCATTTATTCTATATAAACAAATGAGCTACATGTTTTTACAGATAAACTTTTAAACCATTATAGTAACAGGTTGTTGTTGTTTAGTCGCTAAATTGTGGCTGTTTTGAAATCCCATGGACTGTAACCTGCCAGGCTCTTCATTTGCCAAGGGATTTCCCAGGCAAGGATACTGGAGTGGGTTGCCATTGCCTTCTCCAGGGGATTTTCTTGACCCAGGAATCTAACTTACTTTAAGTTGTATAATTTTTAACCCTTTATAGAGACTGCATTCTTCTCATTCTTATTCCACCAAAATCCCAACTAACATCTCTACTTCATAAGTAGTACATTTTAAATTAAGCAGCTGACCAATATTAATTATTAATATAATCATACACCAATTTGGGTTAAACAGAAAAAATTAGTCACTTACTCAACTAGTAATATTAGCAAATATTTTGGTATCTATGCAGCCTGCATAGTAGCTAGATCGTCTAGTAGAACTGGATTTTGCAAATCTAGGAGTATGATCTGACAACATCGCATAATACAATCTTTTGTGAAAGGATGTTTAAAATAATGGAATTTATTGAACTTAATGCCAAGGAAAACTGAATACCCAGTATACTAAGGTTTGATATTTACATTTTGTTTTAATCTAAAAAAACATCAATTATACAATGTGTCTTGTGCAATGCCAAATTTAATTGAAGAATGTGCATCATTTATCATAACCTTTAGATTTTTCAAATGACTGATATTCCCAATAATATAAGTCATTCTTCAAGAAATATAAAGGCTTCTTTTACTTAAAAAACATTACTATAGCTATATCATCTGGTCAGATAAATTTTGTTCTGTTCTTTATGTAAAACATTATATCTTTTTTCCAAATAGTCAAGAATTATAGAAACATTCTGGGAAACAATTCTATTGCTGAAGTTTCCCTTCAACTATGTGTGTATTTCATTTCACTGAACTTAATTATTTCAGTCTTATCCTCGGTATTTGTTCATTTTTAGTGCTAAAATTTAACTTTGGGAATTTCAGACTTCAGAATACACATTTAAAAACAAATTTTAGAACTTTTACAATGGGGTTTTCAGTAATGTGCTTTCACATACAGAAAACTACAAATACAAATATTTATTTTTGGAATAAATTTGATGTAGTATTACTATTTTGTTTCCATAGTCATCAAAACTATGTTTCTGGAGAATAATTGATTCTGGAGTAGTGGGTTCTATATTCAATGATAAATGCACATTTCACATAAAAAAGCAAATCTTTTATTTATGGAATGTCACTTGAAAATTGGTCTCATTGAATGCTAATAGAATTTTCTGTGATAATGGAAATTCTCTATATCTGCTCTGTCCAATATGCAAGGTATTAGTCACATGAAGTCATTGAGTACTTAAATTATATCTATTGATATTAACTTTATATTTAAATTATTTTAAAATATGCAAAATTAAAAATTTAGTTTAATAGCTATAATCTAATAAGAATTCAGTTCACTTGCTCCGTTGTGTTCAACTCTTTGTGACTCCATGGACTGCAGCAAGTCAGGCTTCCCTGTCCATCACCAACTCCCGGACCTTACTAAAACTCATGTCCATCAAGGTGGTGATGCAATCCAACAATCTCATCCTCTGTTGTCCCCTTTTAAACTTGCCTTCAATCTTTCCCAGCATCAACGTCTTTTCAAATGAGTCAGTTCTTCGCATCAAGTGGTCAAAGTATTGGAGTTTCAGGTTCAGCATCAGTCCTTCCAATAAATATTCAGGGTTAATTTCCTTTAGGATGGACTGGTTGGATCTCCTTGAAGTCCAAGGGACTGTCAAGAGTCTTCTCAAACACCATAGTTCAAAAGCATCAATTCTTCAGCGCTCAGCTTTCTTTATAGTCCAGCTCTCACATCCATTCATGACTACTGGAGAAACCATAGCTTTGACTTCACGGACCTTTACTGGCAAAGTAATGTCTCTGCTTTTTAATATGCTGTCTATGTTGGTCATCGGAGAAGGCAATGGCAACCCACTCCAGTACTCTTGCCTGGGAAATCCCATGGATGGAGGAGCCTGGTAGGCTACAGTCCATGGGGTCACGAAGAGTTGGACACGACTTGGCGACTTCACTTTCACTTTTCATTTTCATGCATTGGAGAAGGAAATGGCAACCCACTCCAGTGTTCTTGCCTGGAGAATCCCAGGGACGGGGGACCTGGTGGGCTGCCATCTATGGGGTCATACAGAGTCAGGCATGACTGACGTGACTTAGCAGCAGCAGCAGCAGGTTGGTCATAGCTTTTCTTCCAAGGAGCAAGTATCTTTTAATTTCAAGGCTTCAGTCACCATGCACAGTGATTCTGGAGCCCAAGAAAATAAAGTCTGCCACTGTTTCCACTGTTTCCCCATCTATTTGCCATGAAGTGATGGGACCAGATGTCATGATCTTAGTTTTCTGAATGTTGAGTTTTAAGCCAACTTTTTCACTCTCCTCTTGCACTTTGACCAAGAGGCTGTTTATTCTTCTTTGAGTTCTGCCATAAGGGTGGTGACAGCTGCATATCTGAGGTTACTGATATTTCTCCCAGCAATCTTGATTCAAGCTTGTGCTTCATCCAGCTCAGCATTTCACATGATATACTCTGCATATAAACTAAATAAGCAGGGTGACAATATACAGCCTTGATGTACTCCTTTTGTGATGTGGAACCAGTCTGTTGTTCCATGTACAGTTCTAACTGTTGCTTCTTGACTTGCATACAGATTTCTCAGGAAGAAAGTAAAGTGGTCTGATATTCCCACCTCTTTCAGAGTTTTCCAGTTTGCTGTGATCTGCACAGTCAAAGCCTTTGGCAAAGTCAATAAAGCAGAAGTAGATGTTTTTCTGGAACTCTCTTGCTTTAGCAATGATCCAGTGCATGTTGGCAATTTAATGTCTGATTCCTATGCCTTTTCTAAATCCAGCTTGAACATCTGGAAGTTCATGGTTCACATACTGTTGAAACCTGGCTTGGAGAATTTTGAGCATTACTTTACTAGCATGTGTGATGAGTGCAATTGTGCAGTAGTTTGAACATTATTTGGCATTGCCTTTCTTTGGGATTGGAATGAAAACTGACCTTTTTCAGTCCTGTGGCCACTGCTGACTTTCTCAAACTTGATGACATATTGAGTGTAGCACTTTCACAGTATCATCTTTCAGGATTTGAAATAGCTCAACTGAATTCCATCACCTCCATGAGTTTTGTTCAGAGTGATACTTCCAAAGGCCCACTTGACTTCACATCCCAGGATCTCTGGCTCTAGGTGAGTGATCACACCATTGTGGTTATCTGGGTCATGAAGATCTTTTTTGTATAGTTCTTCTGTGTATTCTTGCCATCTCTTCTTAATATCTTCTGCTTCTGTTAGGTCCATATCATTTCTCTCCTTTATTGTGCTCATCTTTGCATGAAATGTTCCCTTAATATCTCTAATTTTCTTGAAGAGATCTCTAGTCTTTCCCATTCTGTTGTCTTCCTCTATTTATTTGCATTGATCACTGAAGAAGGTTTTCTTATCTCTCCTTGCTATTCTTTGGAACTCTGAATTCAAATGGGTATATCTTTCCTTTTCTCCTTTGCCTTTAGCTTCTCTTCCTTTCTCATCTATTTTTAAGGCCTCCACAGACAACCATTTCCCCTTCTTGCATTTCTTTTTCTTAGGGATGGTCCTGATCACTGCCTCTTGTACAATGTTGTGAACCTCTGTCCATAGTTCTTCAGGCACTCTATCAGACCTAATCCCTTGAATTTATTTGTCATTTCTACTGTATAATCATAAGGGATTTGATTTAGGTTATACCTGAATGGTCTAGTGGTTTTCCCTATTTTCTTCAAGTCAAGTCTGAATTTAGCAATAAGGAGTTCATGATCTGAGCCACAGTCAGCTCCCAGTCTTGATTTTGCTGACTATATAGAGCTTCTCCATCTTTGGCTGCAAAGAATAAATCAATCGATTTTGGTGTTGACCATCTGGGGGTGTCCATGTGTAGAGTCTTCTGTGTGTTATTGGAAGAGGGTGTTTGCTATGACCAGTGCATTCTCTTGGAAAAACTCTGTTAGCCTTTGCCCTGCTTCAATTTGTACTTCATGGCCAAATTTGCCTGTTACTCCAGGTATCTCTTGACTCCTACTTTTGCATTCCAGTCCCCTATAATGAAAAGGACATTGTTTTGGGGTGTTAGTTCTAGAAAGTCTTTTAGGTCTTCATAGAATGCTTCAACTTCATCTTCTTCAGCATTACTGGTCAGGGCATAGACTTGGATTATTGTGATATTGAATGGCTTGCCTTGGAAATGAACAGATATCATGCTATCATTTTTGAGACTGCTCCCAAGTATTGCATTTCAGGCTCTTTTGTTGACTATGAGGATTACTCCATTTCTTCTAAGGGATTCTTGCCCACAGTAGTAGATACAATGGTCATCTGAATTAAATTTGCCTATTCCAGACCATTTTAGTTCACTTTTTCCTAAAATGTCAATGTTCACTCTTGCCATCTCATGTTTGACCACCTCCAATGTTGCTCGATTCATGGATCTAACATTCCAGGTTCCTATGCAATGTTGTTCTTTGCAGCATTGGACTTTACTTCCATCACCAGTCACATCCACGACTGGGCATTGTTTTAACTTTGGCTCCATCTTTTCATTATTTCTGGAGTTATTTCTCCACTCTTCTCCAGTAGCATATTAGGTACCTACTGACCTGGGGAGTTCATCTTTCAGCATATCTTTTGCCTTTTCATACTGTTCATGGTGTTCTCAAGGCAAGAATGCTGAAGTGGTTAGCCATTGCCTTCTCAAGTGGACCATATTTTGTCCCACCTTTCCACCAATTCTGGGTGGCCCTACATGGCATGGCTCATAGTTCCATTGAGTTACACAAGGCTGTGGTCCATAGGATCCGTTTGATTCATTTTCTGTGATTGTAGTTTTCATTCTGTCTGCTCTCTGAGGGATAAGGATAAGAGACTTATGGAAGCTTCCTGATGGCAGAGACTGACTGAAGGGGAAACTGGGTCTTGTTCTGATGGGTGGGGCCATACTCAGTAAATCTTTAACCCAATTTTCTGTTGATGGGTGGGTCTGTATTCTTTCTTTGTTGTGTGTCCTGAGACCAACTATGGTGGAGGTAATGAAGACAATGGTGACCTCCTTCAAAATGTCCCAAGCACACACTGCCATACTCAGCACCCCCAATCCTGTAGCAAGCCATCACCAACCCATGCCTCCACCAGAGACTCCTGGACACTCACAGGCAAGTCTGGCTCAGTCTCTTGTGGGCTCACTGCTCCTTTCTCATGGGTCCTGGTGTCTACAAGGTTTTATTTGAGCCCTCCAAGAGTCTGTTTCCCCATGCCTGTGTAAGTTCCATAATCAAATCCCACTGGCCTCCAAAGCCAAATTCCCTGGGGATTCTCAGTCCCTTTGCTAGATCCTCAGGTTTGGAAAACTAGTATTTTCTAGTATTTTCTTAACAATGGGAGAATTTACTTGGTATAATTGTTCTGCAGTTTGTGGGTTGTTTGCTGGATGGCTCTATGGTGGGGTTAATGGCAACCTCCTCCAAGAGGGCTTATACCACACACAGGTCTGCTGTACCCAGAGCCCCTGTCCCTGTGGCAGGCCACTGCTGTCAAACTGTGGAAAATTATTCAAGAGATGGGAATACCAGACCACCTTACCTGCTTCCTGAGATATCTGTATGCAGGTCAAGAAGCAAGAGTTAGAACTGGACATGAAACAATAGACTTGTTCCAAATAGGGAAAGCAACATGTCAATTGTCACCCTGCTTATTTAACTTATATGTAGAGTATATCATGCAAAGAGCTGGGCTGGACGAAGAAAAAGCTGGAATCAAGATTGCCAGGAGAAATATCAATAACCTCAGATACGCAGATGACACCACCCTTACGGCAGAAAGCAAAGAAGAACTAAAGAGCCTCTTGATCAAAGTGAAAGAGGAGAGTGAAAAAGTTGGTTTAAAACTCAACATTCAGAAAACTAAGATCATGGCATCCAGTCCCATCACTTCAAGTCATATAGATGGGGAAACAATGAAAACAGTCAGAGACTTTATTTTGGGGGGGCTCCAAAATCACTATTCATTGGTGACTGCAGCCACGAAATTAAAAGACACTTGCTCCTTGGAAGAAAAGCTATGACCAACCTGGACAGTATACTAAAAAGCAGAGAAATTATTTTGCCAATGAAGGTCTGTCTAGTCAAAGCTGTGGTTTTTCCAGGGGTCATGCATGGATGTGAGCATTGGACTATAAAGAAAGCTGAGCACTGTAGAATTGATGGTTTTGAACTGTGGTGTTGGAGAAGACTCTTGAGAGTCCTTGAGCCGCAAGGAGATCAAACCAGGCAATCCTAAAGGAAATCAGTCCTTACTAATGATGCTGAGGCTGAATTCTAATACTTTGCCCACCAGATACGAAGAACTGACTCACTGGGAAACACCCTGATGCTGGGAAAGATTGAAGGCAGGAGAAGGAGATGACAGAGAATGAGACGGTTGGATGGCATCACCAACTGGATTCACAGGAATTTGAGCAAGCTACAGGAGTTTTTGATGGACAGAGAAGCCTGGTGTGCTGCAGTCCATTGGTTCGCAAAGAATCGGACACGGCTGATCAACTGAACTTATCTGAGATCAAAGACAAACAAAAAGACTGGAAAGAACTCTGCACAGGAATGCAAGTCCCATGGTCTATAAAATATGTGTTGGTATATGAAAGATAAATATATTTTTAATGTTTAGAGGAAAGAAGAATAGAAAATAATCCATTGGAAAGAATACTTTTTACATATAAGACACTGTATTCTTGATGTGGCCAAAATCTATAGTTGCCAGGAAGGAAGAGAATTTACAGTAAAATAAAAAATTTCCCTTGGAATCATCTGAATTCTTTTTCCATAACGCATGAACAGTAAGAATAAAAGGATCATGGTGTGAGTTTAAGACAGAGCAAAGGTAGTGGAGGGGAATTCATGTTGGGTACTTCTAACTTCTGAGACTGAGGAAACAAAGACTGGCATTAACAACTTAAGAATTGCAGTCAATAAACCTGTTAATGTCTATATATTAGAGATCGTACCTGGATGTGGTAGATAAAGAAAGCCTTCTTACTACTCTTCAAGGACTCATGGTTCAGTGATGACGCAGACAGATAGCAAAACACAATGAGAATCACTATAGTAAAGGCACATATGAAAGTGTGATGTGGGCACAGAAGATGTAAGTTTCCTTTGGGGAAAAGAAATTAGGTTGATTGTTAGGATTAAGGAAGTTTGATAGAAGAGGTGACAGAAAGCTTCTTTGTAGAACAAATCAATAGTAATTCTTATACTATTAATAGTATTAAATAACATGTGCAAAGGCATGGTACAATGAGTCTTAATTTTTTTGTAATAAGAAATGCCTGTAGAGGTTATGCTCAAATGTGCTATAAATATAAAACAATCAAATTCCAGAAAATAAAAGAGGTCAACTATGGGTCTGAACATTCATGACAAAGAAAGTTTGACTTGAGGATGAGACTTAAAAAAAAATCAAAACAGTGGACTTTAGGTAGGCTGACAAATATGGGAGGTCATTTTATTCATTTTAAGTAATTAATTATGATAGCCATAAATTAAACTGGTTTGGTAAAAATAACTAGTTATTTAGAACCAAAAATACACCATGAAATAACACAAGAAAACTTGTGGTTGATAGACTGAGCCCAGATTGTGAGGTACCTTGAATGGCAGGCTGAAGAATTATATCTTCCAATCACACACACAGACCAGAATCTGAAAGTCATGGTTACAACACAATTTTTCAAAGTGTGTCAGTTTAGTTAGAAATTACTAAATATTAGAGATAAACAAATATTATTGGAAGTATATACTACCTTTGGTGCCCTGCCTGTATCCAATCTACGATTAGTCAGTACTCAAGTCATCACCTGCCTACTGCCTGAAGACTCGGCTACTGAGGGCTCTTTCTGACAACTGATCTTTCCCTGTCTTCACAAGAAGTAGGCCAGGAAGTCGAGGAGTAAACTCTCAACCAGTTACAGACAGAAACTGGTAGATGAATATACCAGCATCTACAACCCTCAGGAAGAACAACTTTGAACTGCACTCAGTATATTTTCCACAGGAAAACCCAGCTAAGTGGCCGCTTTAATGCTCATACTGTTAACCTGCACAATAATGTACCCTGTGTATGTGTGCGCAGTTTGTCCAATGTAGCCCGTACTGGATTTCAGTCCTCGACTGCTACTCTCCCCCAGCTCCACCCAAGTGCCCTCTGAGACAAACTACAAAATCAACTGTTTTCCCTCAAACTCATCTTATAGCCAGTTTCTAGAGGAACTAAGTCTCCCGCCTTATTACCAGAAGTGGTTTTAAGAAGCAGCTCATAATGATGGAAATGTGGAATTGGACCACTTAGTGCTCATACAGCCACAAAGACCCAGTTGCTGGCGATAAGTGGGGTAGAAAAGAGAGACAAGTTTGTTTAAACCATCTCTATTAAGTTATTGAGGATTCCGTACTACGTATTTTATATACAACCTATGTATTAGTCAAAGTTGGGTTAGGGTTAGGGTAGACTTTGCTATGGTAACAGGCCATCCGAAATCACACTGAAATAAAGCAGCAGATGTACATTTTCCACTAATGCTACATCTATAACAGGACATTGTTTTGAAAAGAGAGTGATACAGCACTCGGTTTCACAATGTTGCTGGTTACTATGACAGAGGGAAGAGCGGAAAAACACTTGGCGGATCTCAGAGCCTTCTCTCAGAAGGAGATGGCCGTAGTTTTTACATTTCATTTCATTAATTCATTTCAAATTCATCTGCCCATACCTAACTTCAGGAAGGTATGAAAATAGAACCCTATTATATGACCTGTGAAAAAGCAAAACCTTTTTTTTTTGGATGGCATCAGTGACCTTCATGCCTCACTCCTGACTTCATGGTACTTTTCTTTTGTTTAATCCCTCTTTGCTTCTATCTAATCATTCACCTATTTTTTTCTATCATTAACAATTTAAAAATCTTTATGATTTTCAGTCATTTTCCAATTTGGGTTGAATTCGTTCCAAAATGAAGCTTGGTGAAAACCAACAAGCAAAAAACATAGAAAACATCAACAATATATCTTAGATATTCACCTGGTGTTCCCATGCATTAACAAGCAAAGATAGTATTTACCTACTTGTTTGCTCTCTATATACTTCACTTCAAATACTTTTGCCAAATCCAATCTTGAGCAGGTTATTTTTTTCTCTGAGGAACTGACCTCCTCAGTAAGAAGGCTAACAATGTTAGTACAACACTTATATCACTGAGGCAGGGCTTGCTCACATAATTTAACAATCTCTTGTCATACCTATTAAGATCTATTAACCAGCAACTTTTCATTTATGATCTTGTTCAATACAGAAAGAAAATGTTTGGATGTTTCTAAAAGTAATAAGAATACAATGATTTGCATTTGGGTCAATAAATAATACATTACTTGACGGAAAGCAACAGGCAGTGTCTTTGGTTTTGCTTTGTTGTTTTGCTTGTTTTATTGTTCACTCAGACTCCATTTTATATATCTTCTCTAAAGGAATTCAAATGCAAATTTTAAATTGCAACTATTTCTGTGACAAGCTGGCTTGACTCTATGCTCAGTTGAATAGAGGTCTTAAGGTGATAAAGAAAAATGTAAGGTACTTGCTAAAATGGGTATGAATTGATTATTTCATTTTAGCCTTAAGACACATGAGGTGGGCACTGGTAAATGTCAGAACAAGGATTCAAACCAATGTTATGACTCCTGCTCTCAAATTCACAGCACTTTTCCTCATCTAATAAGGTAGTTCCCAACACAGTATGTAATTTGTTGGCTCTGCACTAGTGGGGTAATATCATCATATGATTCTCTATTCTTTAGCGAAGCATTTCTAATAATAGTAGTAGGAAGAGAAACAAAAATATCATAGAGAAAGGCAAAATATAAATTACCCAAGTTATCCATAGTTTAAGATTTAAATGATAAAACATAAAACTTCACTCTGCAGATGTTTTTAAGTTTTATAATTTCATTACTACTCTATGTTAACAGGATCGTTGCAAGGACTGTTATCACTCGAAGGATACGTGAACACATCTGGTAGGACTGAATGCATATGGTAGCAAGTACAAAAGTGTGTGTTGGAATGTGGTGAAGCTAAGGAGTTAGAAATGAGCAGTCAATGAACCAATGCATCATGCTGACAGTAACGGCAAGACTTTGAAGTTTCAAAAGAACACATTCGGCTTGAACTTAGACATGCACATAAGAACGGATGTTTACCAATCAGCTGATTAAACAATAAGCACAGGAAGACAAGTGACAGAGAAAGGCGAGCTCCCAAATTCTGACAAGGCTCTCAAACATAAAAGAAAGGCAAACATTCCAGAGACTAATTTCAAATTATATTTTAGTTTTCCCTTTCGTTCTCAGGCATGCTCGGAAAACTGCATAGGGATTTTCAATTCACCCACTATTGGACACAATTATTTCAGTTGGATCACAGTGGGATACAAATGAAAATGGCTGTTGGGATTTCACAAGCAAATTCAAGTCCAAAGGGAACCAGCTGTGTAACAGGAACATTATGTTCTCAAGAGAATGGAACTTCTTCCCCATTTAGGTGTCCAAGTAGTGTGTGTAATATTTACATGAAAGAAGAAACCATGTTAAGTTTGGATGTTCAGGATATCTTATTTTTTGCTGAAGATGTCAAGAATCCCTTCATGTCCCCAGAGAAGTTCCATAGCATGTTTCATCACTGACTAAAATAAGTCTTCAAAAGAACAAATGATTTGTAAAACAACATTTCATGCTAATCTTCTGGCTTTTACAGCATCTTGCCTTTTCCTTGTGAACCAGGCACACATAAGAAACTCAAATGCAAGTAATTGTTTAAATACCTCCATATACATTATTCATTACTGTCTTAGCTATTATGCCTAACATTTCTTCATGGGCTGATTACACTTCCCCTCATCTTTTAGACTCACACATACTTAATTTCTAACAAAGATGTTTTAACACATATGGCAATCTGTCTACTGTAGTTTGGGTCTTTCTAGGCTTCCAGAGAAATTTTAATAATGGTATTTTACAATTAAAATTTATAAGATTCTGCAGGAATATGATAGATAGACAGGATATCTACCAAGTTGAGGGATATTCTTCTAAAGTCTGGATGAGGTAGTTACATGAATTCTAACAAAGCCAATCTGAAGTTTTGGATCTGGTCGGTTAAGTGTGTGTGTTCTTAAATTTTGAAAAGCTAATGGAGAACTGTGAATGTATACTTTGATGGCATTAACTCTGTTCTGATTTGGTCTGGCTTGGCTAACTACCTCTCCATCTGTGTTTCTTCAGTGACCTCCCAGGGGCTTACATCCTGTAAGTCAGACTTGCAGAGATTAACAAAGCCTCTGCTGCCCACTACAAAAAGAGAAAAGATGTCCAGTTTGCTTCTCCCTGCTGAAAAACTACACTTAGACCAAGGACTGAAAATGTCCTCCTTTCATCTGAAGCTCCATACTGGTTTATACAGTTATAAAGGGTAAAGCACTCCAAAAATGTTCCATGCATTACTGATAAAACATTGTGACTACTGTTATTATGGAGAAGGCAATGGCAACACACTCCAGTACTCTTGCCTGGAAAATTCCATGGACGGAGGAGCCTGGTAGGCTGCAGTCCATGGGGTCGCTAAGAGTCGGACACGACTGAGCAACTTCACTTTCACTTTTCACTTTCATGCATTGGAGGAGGAAATGGCAACCCACTCCAGTATTCTTGCCTGGAAAATCCCAGGGAAGGGGGAGCTTGGTGGGCTGCCATCTATGGGATCGCACAGAGTCGGATACAACTGAAGCAACTTAGCAGCAGCCGCAGCTACTGTTATTAAGGTCAATGTAACTAATTCATAGGAGTCAGTTCTTTGGAAGTTAAACTCCTGAACTTCTCCCCAGTATACAGTGATCTATTTTGAGTCATGAGTGCATATTATCTGTACTACAAGCTGTCTCTTTATCAGGGTTGATTAGTCCCAAAAAATCCTCATGGATGTTAATAGTGATAACTCATGGAAATAATCGTTTCTCTCAACTTTCACCAGAAGATGGTAGAAGAAATTCTTCTGTTGCTCTCCAGATTGTTCCAGGTATACAAGATAAAATATGCTATTCCCATAGGCCTATCCCAAAATTCATAGCAATGTCTAGCAAAACATGCCCTCTATACTACTGTGTTATCCCCCTATGAAATGTTCAAAAACTAGCAAAGGAAACCCATATTTTTAGTGATGTATACCTGGATTTTAAACTTATTTTAATAAAACAATCTTTACAAGATTTAGTATAAGAGTTGGGATCCTAAAGACTTAAGGTTTTTTAAGTTAACTTGAGCAGTAATTAGGGAAGTATTTTCTCGATATGTATTCATTTGAATGCACATATATGTCCCATGAAAATTTCAATTTTTATGTCATATTTCACTGTAAAAAAAGTAATAATGTGGAAAAAACATGTTAATCATTACTTCTCCCCTAAGCCTTATTTGCTAGGAAGATTAGCCACTCTTTCTCTGTGTACCCATACTCTCTGTCCATGTATGTGAGTGTATATGAAGTTGTGTCTGACTCTCTGCCACCCTAGGGACTGCAGCCCGTCATGTTCCTCTATCCACGGGATTCTCCAGGCAAGAATACTGGAGTGGGTTGCCATGCCCTTCTCCAGGGCATTTTCCTGATCCAAGGATTGAACTCGCCTCTCTCCTGGGTCTCCAGCATTGATAGTCGGGTTCTTTACCGCTAACGCCCCCTACCACAAAACTCTCCTTACACTGTAATTCATTCTCTTTTCATTAGACTATGAGGTTCTATGAAATCATTCTATATGGCCATCTTCCTAACTCAGCAGAGAAGGGTAGAGAATGGTAATATTGTGGTTTCCAAATAAATGCTTCCTATTAAGTGCATTAGTCAACCAAGAACTCAATCGATTTAAAGGTCACAGAGTGATCAAGGAAGACTGGAAAGATTTTAGACTCAATCCTGCCTACCAATTCTGCCACAGTTAACATCAAGTTCTGCACAGCTTTTGGCAAATAATTTTTGTTCTCTGAGGCTAAATTTTCTCACAAGTAAAATATACATAATAATGACTGCCTTATCAAATGTAGCATTTTCAAATGATTATATAATCACTCTATTTTTTTATATTATTTCTTACCAATATCAGGACACTTGTGATAGTAAAAGGGGATAATTGAAACAACTACAATATCTGAAATATTAACAAAATTTTAATATAGTGGTTTTATAAAATAGTTATGCTTTCTAACTGTGGTACTGGAGAAGACTCTTAAAGAGTCCCTTGGGCAGCAAGGAGATCAAACCAGTCAATTCTAAAGGAAATCAACCCAGAATATTCATTGGAAGGACTGATGTTGGACCTGAAGTGCCAATGCTTTGGCCACCTGATATGAAGAGCCGATTCATTGGAAAAGACCCTGATGCTGGGAACGATTGAAGGCAGGAGGAGAAGGGGGCAACAGAGAATGAGATGGCTGGTTGCCATCACTGACTCTATGGACATGAGTTTGAGCAAGCTCAGGGACACAGTGAAAGACAGGGAGGCCTGGTGAGCTGCAGTCTATTGGGTTGCAAAGAGTCAGACACAATTGAGCAACTGAACAATAGTTATATTCAAAAACTATTTTTTAAAATAAAAACTGCATGAATCCATGCACATGAAGGGGCTTCCCAGGTGGCACAGTGGTAAAGAACCTGCCTGTCAGTGGAGGAGGCACAAGAGATATGGGTTCAATCTTTGGGTTGGGTAGATCTTCTAGAGGAGGAAATGTCAACCCTCTGCAGTATTCTTACCTGGAATTCCATGGACAGAGGAGCCTGACAGACTACAGACCATGGGGTCACAAAGAGTCTGATACAATTGAATGAATGAGCATACACACACACACATTGTAGTAAAAAATTCAAGACCTACTTTTATCTTCTATCACAAAATACTGTAATGAGAATTGCTAGTCCTTGTAATATATTCCTGTATTTTATGAAGTTGCTTCACCATGTGTCTTTAATATTGCCACTAGTATTATTTTGAAATGCATTACTACCTAGTAGAACAAGTGTCATTTTGTTAGATAATATGTATGCATTTTAATATAACTAACACTTATTGAGCATTTAGTATTTTCCTTCTATGAAAGGTAGTTTGCATATTGGAAATGTGCAAGTATTAATTGTACAGCTCAATATTGACATACGTACAGACCATATCTACTCTCCTCCAAATCAAGATACAGAATATTCCCATCACTCCCTTTGCCTCTCTCTAGTCAAATTCCTGTTCAAACTAGAGATAGGCACTACTCTGATTTATGTATATCACCAGAGATTAGTGATTCAGTTTTTGAGGTTCGTAACAATGGAATCGTACTCTTTCATGTCTATATTTATGTACTCTTTATTTTGGAAGCTCCAAAATCACTGCAGATGGTGACTGCAGCCATGAAATTAAAAGACACTTGCTCCTTGGAAGAAAAGCTATGACCAACTTGTCATATTAAAAACCAAAGTCACCATCTTTCCCCTGTTACGAGACAGCAAGAGAGACACTAATGTATAGATCAGTCTTATGGACTCTGTGGGAGAGGGAGAGGGTGGGGAGATTTGGGAGAATGGCATTGAAACATGTATAATATCATGTATGAAACGAGTCGCCAGTCCAGGTTCGATGCACGATACTGGATGCTTGGGGCTGTTGCACTGGGACGACCCAGAGGGAGGGTATGGGGAGGGAGGAGGGAGGAGGGTTCAGGATGGGGAACACAGGTATACCTGTGGCAGATTCATTTCGATATTTGGCAAAACTAATACAATATTATAAAGTTTAAAAATAAAATAAAATTAAAAAAAAAAACCAAAGTCATTGCCAAAAAGGTCTGTCTAGACAAAGCTATGGTTTTTCCAGTAGTCATGTATGGATCTGAGAGTTGGACTATAAAGAAAGTTGAGTGTTGAAGAACTGATGCTTTTGAACTGTGGTGTTGGAGAAGAATCTTGAGAGTTCCTTGGACTGCAAGGAGATCAAACCTGTTAATCCTATAGAAAATCAGTCCTGAACCTTCACTGGAAAGACTGATGCTGAAGCTCCAATACTTTGGCCACCTGATGCAAAGAACTGACTCATTGGAAAACACCCTGATGCTAGGAAAGATTGAAGGCAGGGGGAGAAGGGGAAGACAGGATGAGATGGTTGGATGGCATCACTGACTCCATGAATATGAGTTTAAGCAAGCTCTGGTAGTTGGTGATGGACAGGGAATCCTGGCGTGCTGCAGTCCGTAGGATCACAAAGAGTTGGACATGACTGAGTGACTGAATTGAGAACTCATTATATGGTTTTCTACTGGAAGTGTCTGATGATGTAGATATCAAACTGTAAGTTTTTCTTTAATAAGTCCAAAATCATTGAGCCAATTTCCATACATACACAAACTAAATAGAAAAATAGTAAAACTAATTAAGAAAAATAGTCACTTGATATGCATCAATGATTATGCAGAAAGAATGCTATTTAAATATAGCTTCTGCAGCAGGCCATGTCAAATTTCTGCCATGATCTTCTAAAATTAATTACTGACATTTCAAGTACTGGCTGATGCTTTCTCATCACTACGCTGATTTTTATGTTGTCCATGCAGCCCAAGTATCTGTTGACTGATGGTGGTGAAAACTCTAACAAGTTATACAGATCATTACCAATTCCCTTGTACAACTGAGTTTTCATTAAATTTATCACTAAACATGCACTTTTGATTTTCTGCATCTTATGGAAAGGGTGTATTATAACATTAAAATACATTACTAAGTTTCATCATAGATCTCACATATAGATACAATTCGAGGTCTACCTTATTCAATGTACAGCTACATGACTATAGGAAGCACGTGCAAAGTATTCTCTGTAAGCTCAACAGAACTGCTCAACTCTCATCTATAATACATATTTCATACACATGTAATCGATAATTTCTCGTGTTTCCCAATATTACAGCCTTATGATCTCTTTGGCAATGGCACACACTCATACTCTCAATAAATGCCTTTACACCATATTTTTCCGAAGTTTAAAACCAAGTGTCTTAAAGGCCCAGGTCCTTCATCTTGGATCCTTGGGCCACGGGTATCCTGGCTTCTTCTCCACAGACATCTGGATGGGGCCTTGCTCATGCTCTTCACCTTCCCTACACCCTGCATATGATCTTCAGCCTCTACACTAGGAACTGTTTTAATGACCACAAAGGCCTCACCTCTGCTTTGATCCAGACACTATAGCCCTGTGCTGCTGGAAGACAGGTGTGTGATGATGTCCAGGTTGTTCCTTTCTCACTTTGTGTCATAGGGGACTAATGGGTGGCCAAGCTGGCTTCCAGTCTGGTTTTCCAGTATTCCTACAAAAGCAGAAATTCCATATACACACTACCCTATATAAGATATATAATGAAGAAGGACATACTGTAGAGCATAGGGAACTCTAACTACCTGTTAAAATAACTGTTTACTGCCATTGCATCTCATATACTACTGGTCTAAACAATAATAGAAAAAAATTGGGAGTTGCTAAGCCATGAAATTAAAAGATGCTTACTCCTTGGAAGAAAAGTTATGACCAACCTAGACAGCATACTCAAAAGCAGAGACATTACTTTGCCAACAAAGGTTCGTCTAGTCAAGGCTATGGTTTTTCCTGTGGTCATGTATGGATGTGAGAGTTGGACTGTGAAGAAGGCTGAGTGCCGAAGAATTGATGCTTCTGAACTCTGGTGTTGGAGAAGACTCTTGAGAGTCCCTTGGACTGCAAGGAGATCCAACCAGTCCATTCTGAAGGAGATCAGCCCTGGAATTTCTTTGCAAGGAATGATGCTAAAGTTGAAACTCCAGTACTTTGGCCACCTCATGCGAAGAGCTGACTCATTGGAAAAGACTCTGATGCTGGGAGGGATTGGGGGCAGGAGGAGAAGGGGATGACAGAGGATGAGATGGCTAGATGGCATCACCGACTCAATGGACGTGAGTCTAAGTGAACTCCGGGAGATGGTGATGGACAGGGAGGCTTGGCGTGCTGCGATTCATGGGGTCGCAAAGAGTTGGACACGACTGAGTGACTGAACTGAACTGAAGCTCATTCAAGCTTATTTTAATACAAATAAATATTTTATAAAAACTGAGAAACCTATAACAAGTGATAAACTAAATACCAGGATATAACTGGAAAAACAGGTGTGACCAGGGCAAACACAGCTTTAAACTACCCTATACACTGAGAATCGAGCATCTGCCTGGTAAAAAGCTAGTAGGTCTCTCTTCCTGTTTTCTATGGGTACAGAAAATAGTCCTCATTGATGAAAACCTATTTTGACTAGCTACATTATGCCCCAAAGAAAAATGTGAAAGTGTTAGTCGCTCAGTCATGTCTAACTCTTTGTGACCCCATGGACTGTAGCCTGCCAGGCTCCTCTGTCCATGGGATTTCCCAGGCAAGAATACTGGAAAGGATTGACATTCTCTTCTCCAGGGAATCTCCCCAACCCAGAGATCAAATCCAAGTCTCCTTCATTGCAGGCAGATTCTTTACCGTCAGAGCCACCAGAAAGGAAAATGTACAAGCATGTTATGTTACCCGTTTTAAAGTCTACATTTTGAATTATTGTTCCTAAAAACTGAAAACAAGCCTATATAGCCAGTTTAAGGTCTGACCATTGTTATGGGAGGGATGGATGCATAGATGATCAATCTGAGAGACAGATTAAAATCCAAGGAAAAATAGGTGGGTGCTCTGTTTTAAAATGACCCAAAAATGGAACCTGAACTGTCCAGAACGGTGAGGTCTGTGAAGACTAGAAGTGGAATGATCTCTGGCAATCTTCAACATGAGCCTGGATCATGCTGAACAGAGCCTTTTCTGATGAACAGAGCCACAAAGCAAAGATTGCCATTTGCCAGAAGTTATACCAGTTGAGAATATCATTTTGAATGTTCTAGTGCTGCAAGGAATCTGTTATATTTTTTTAAAGTTATTTTCAGCTAGTCCTTCCAACCGGCCAAGGAGATCTGTGATGCATCAGAGCTTCCCCATCACATTCGGGACGTGCAGACAGCTCTCCACAAATCTTTGGCAGCAGCCTGCGAATCTGTGCTGAAGGGGGGTAGGTTTCTCTTTATATTTGTTGTTGTTTCTCCAGATACTCGGTTTGCAGCAGCATCTGCTATCTGGGCCCAGACAGTCCTAACAGATGTGCCATTACCTCATGTGATGAGCAAGCCCCTTGAACAAAGCGCCTGCTCCTCCTTGGCAGGTAGTCCTAGACGCTTTGTTTAAACCCAGTTGTAAAAAAGCAGCTTGAATCCACCAGGGAATTGGAACTAATGAGAAGAAATGTCTCCACAAACTTGGTGAGGAGGATAATGGACTCCTTCTGAGTCTCCAGTTTTATTAGTATTTCCATTTCAGCAAAATTTGCTTTTGACACAGCTTTCAAATTAGCACTGAATGTATCAAGCCCATTTCACTTGATGTTGATGCTCTTGGTGAAGATGATCGGGAGATGACTTCAATGTTTCTAAATACATAGTGAGTGTGAAGTGTGAGCCATCGAACTATGGTGTCTTCGGTCTTCGTGTCCTGTTGCATAAAGGAAGCAAGCAAGCAGTCCTCAGACACATGTAGGGGTCCCCGGGAGCAACTTGACACTAAAGGAGATGCACTGCTCAGAGAGTGCTACATCTCATCCCAGGAAATAAGCTATTAGCACCATGTCTTCTGCGGTTTCCATGGTGGCTCAGATGGTAAAAAAAAAAAAAAAAAAAAAAATTGCCTGCAATGCAGCAGACCCGGATTTGATCCCTGGGTGGGGAAGATCCCCTGGAGGAGGGCATAACAACCCACTCTTAGAGTGGGTTGCCTAGAGAATTCTTGCCTAGAGAATCCCATGGACAGAGGGCTACAGTACATGGGGTTGCAGAATTGGATACGATTAAACAAAGCACACACCACGTCTTCTATCTGGGTGTGAGCCCTTCTCACAAAGTTTCTCAGTATACTATGAAGATAAATATAGTGGCTCATCCTTTTGGAGGCAGACTAGTTGGACTCGGGCAATCTGAGAAGACGGTTTACTCTCTGTAGTCAAGGTACTTGCAGCGTTATGTACATTTCTCATTTAGATGTTATACAGCCGAAGTTATATTTTAATATCTGAATTTTACTAACGTGAAAACAGATATTAAGCATCATCTACAAGCTCCCATATAGAAACTGGCAGAGAAATAGTAAAATTCAGTCATATCTAACTCCCAAGTTATATTTTCTTTCTGCTGAGCCAAACAAATAACTTTTGGCTTATTACTTACAAATAGCCTCAATTTTGTTTCTGCATAATCTGGTTATTTTGTAGACTGAAAGAAAATGCAAACACACAAACAGACATAGGCATGCACAAATGTAAAAATCACAGCCTCACACACATGCATATATGCTCATACTGATTATCATAGAGTCTGGAGCATAATAAGCGATCAATATATGGTGGCTAGTTTCATTTTTATAATATGTAGAAATTTTTAATGACTAGTAACTACTTAACCTATATCCATCCTAAGGGTTATCTGAACTTAAAACAAGTGGCCTAGAGAACAGTAATTGTGCTAAATGATATCTTAATAATGGTGTCTCTGACCACCTAATTAACTGGATACAGAAGTTTGTTAGAATAGGGACACTTCCTTTTGGAGGGCCCACTGGATACATCAACACAATGGCCTCCACATTGTGGAAGCACTGACACAGCACTAGCAATGGCCTTATGCACAGCAGCTAATTCTGGATGTGTTCATAGAGGTTGTCTTGGGTTGATGATAGGGTAGAAAATATATTTTCTGCTTTGTCTAGCCTGGCGATTTTGACCATGCACTCCAAAGCAATTTAGGTGCTATGTAATCTTGAACAAGGTATTCAACCATGCTAACTCAAAACTCTTACTTTGTAAATAGATGAAAGTTATTAGGTTGGTACAAAAGTAATTCTGGTTTTTCATTGTTGAACTTTGCTGTTTAATATTGAAATACATTCTTAAATAAATGTGGTTATGCTATACATCATTTTAATGTGCATTCCTCGCTCTATGCTTTTTTTTTGCTAATGACTTATTACTTGCTGTTTATTTTATATTTTAGACTATAGAAGTGATGTTAGACAGAAAGAAAATTCTAGCAATTTTCTTATTGGAGCTTAAAATGGGTCATAAAGCAGCAGAGACAACTCACAACATTAACACATTTGGCCCAGGAACTGCTAATAAATTTACACGACAGTGGTAGTTGAAGTTTTGCAAAAGAGCCCAGAAGATGAGAAGCACACTGGCCAGCCATCTGAAGTTGACAATGACCAGTTGAGAGCCACCACTGAAACTGATCCTCATACAACTACAAGAGAAGTTGCCAAAGAACTCAAAGTCGAACGTTCTATGGTCCTTTGGCATTTGAAGCAAATTGGAAAGGTCACGAAGCTCAAAAGTGGGTGCTTCATGAACTGACCAGAAATCGAAACAAAAAAATCATCCTTTTGAAGTGTTGTCTTCTCTTATTCTATGCAACAACAACAAACCATTTCTCATCAGATTGTGATGTGTAATAAAAAGTGGACTTTATACCACAACAGACAATTACTAGCTCAGTGGTTAGACTGAGAAGAAGCTTCAAAGCACTTCCCAAAGCTACACTTGCACCTAAAAATGATCATGGTCACTGTTTGGTGGTCTGCTGCCTGTCTAATCCACTATAGCTTTCTGAATGCCAGCAAAACTGGAGAAGTATGCTCAGCAAATCAATGAGATGCACTGAAAACTCCAACACCTGCAGCCAGCATTGGTCAATGGAAAGGGCCCAATTCCTCTTTATGAAAATGCGGACCTCATGTCATAACCCACAATTGAGTTATGAAATTTTGCCTCATCTGCTATATTCACCTGACCTCTCGCCAACTGATTACCATTTCTTCAATCATCTCAACAACTTCTTGCAGGGAAAACACTTCCACAACCAGCATGAGGCAGAAAATGCCTTCCAAGAGTTCATTGAATCCAAAACCATGAATATTGACATTACAGGAATAAACAAACTTATTTCTCGATGGCAGAAAGTGTTTATTGCAGTGGTTCCTATTTTGATTAATCAAGATGTATTTGAGCCTAGTTATAATGATTTAAAATTCATGGTCTGAAACTGCAATCACTTGTGTGTGTGTGCTGTATGCTAAGTCATTTCAGTCATGTCCGACTCTTTGTGACCCTGTGGACTATAGCCCACCAGACTCCTCTGTCCATGGGATTCTCCAGACAAAAATACAGGAGTCAATTGCCACATCCTCCTCCAGGGATCTTCCTGATTCAGGGATTGAACCCAAATCTCTTATGTCTCCTGCATTAGCAGGCAGGTGCTTTACCACTAGCATCACCTGGGAAGCCCACTTTGATTAATAAAGATATATTTGAGCCTAGTCATAATGATTTAAAATTAATGGTTTGAAACTGCAATTACTTTTGTACCAACCTAATATCTGCCTGTATAAAATATCTAACATAACGGTACTTCAAAAATAACAAGCACTCTATATATTTTCACTACTATCTTTATTAATACTATTATCACCAGTACTAATAATAAAATCATTATTTTTATTTCAATGATATGTGTTCCTCTTATAGCTGTGAAAGTTTTAAAGCAGGTCGAATACTTATATCAGCTAAAAACTACCTAAAAGACAGAAATGAATTTTCTATTTATAGCAGGTTGTAATTGAGACAAAACTACTTATAATTTTTGTAATTGTATATCCTATGGCAAAATGCAGAGCCAAAGGCTAAACACTGTTGGAAGTAATGGATAAAAATCATGTAATAGTACATAGAGTCAATAATGAGAATGTTTTTTTAATTAAAGTTATTATACATGGGGACTTTTCCCTTCAATTGGCCTGTTTCATAGAGGGAAAGGAAGGGAAAAAGGAGAGAAAGTAGTAAAGAAAGGGGAAAAAGTCTACAAATAAACTTTTCTTCATTTTTCTTTTATGTCTGCTTGACAATGTGTTTTGAATGATTTGCACTTGTGTCTTCTAGAACATTACAGCTGGAAGCTGTCTGAAGAATAATTCATTTTAAGACAGTCTTTTATGAAAATATGACACAACTGAAGCCTAAGGAACTAATTGATTATCCAAAGGTATTTGTTTAGGGAACAGAAGAGGGAAAAAGACATGTATCAGGGTAAATAGATTTGGGGTGAGTCTAATTTTTTTAGATGACTTCAAAGCCATGTGGATGTGTGTGTAGATTTCTGTGTCTTCATCATCAGAGCAAAGAGTGACACACATGACCAGTTTAAATGTAAACTGTCATACAGACACTGCTGAGATCACTGAAGTTCAACTGAGAAAAACACAGGGTTGTTTTTTAATTAATACAAAACTTACTTCCCTGTCAATAATTTCATTCAGTGCTAAAAACAGTGCAAAGCCAATGTATTGGGTTTTGTTTTATAATATCTCTGAGGCAGGTTTTCCTCCAAATGCAGTAACTAAACGTGTTGTCAAAATTTGTTAGTGGCCAGCAGGCAATTTCACATCTCAGAAAGATTTTTTAAAGGAAAAATAAAACCTCTGATAGTATTTTCCCCATTGAATATACCCAGTTATTCCTTTACTAGGCACCTAGGCACAGTGCTACATAGATTTATGGACATGGAGCATTATCACAATTTTCAACAAATGACTGTGTTCAATGAAGCATGCCATACAAAGCACTTGTCTTTCTTCATCATGGTATGCAAAGAAAAAACTGCCATCCTCTTCAGAAATAAGAGAAAAATAGTTGACCAATAATATGCCTTTTACAACAAATCCCAGTGCATAGGAAAGGTTTCACCAAACTCTATCATGTGATAAATTTTAAGTTGATTTTTTAACTTAAATTATATCCCTATAAGTACAAGTAGAGGTATAAAGACAACAAACTAGTCATCTCAAATATAAGGCATTTTTTGTCACTGAGATTTCAATATAAGACTGAGAACCTGTACTTTGGTTCATCATACATGTTTTTTCCCTGATATATTAAATAAATGTTTTTGTTATTGCATATATTTGTATAAAACACAACACCCCTCTTCCTCTAAGTACTACACATAATTTCAAAACAGTTTGAAAACAGATCTCATCATGAGCAAAAAGCAAAAACTTGCATTTAAGACAAAAAAGTAAGGCATTTAATATTAAATGTTCTGTGCAACCTTAAGAAATTTAAAAGGAAAATGAAAATTAAATAAGCAAAAAGGATAAACATGATAGGAACAAAAAACAAGAAAACTATTGAGGAAATTTAAGTTTTATGGCCAAAATTAAGAAAGTGAAAAGGCCTGGGTGATCTTGTGGTGGCCAGTGCATGGATAGGACAGATCTTCCAAGCTGTCTATATCACAAGGAATAATAAATCTCAAAGGAATGACAGCTGTTGAGATGTTTCTCGTCTAGGATTTGATGGTGGCAGAAAGCTTTCCTTCCCCCGGCAGATAGAGTCATGAAAACAATTAGTTGCCAGTTATCATGTAGAGCATCTTCATTGTGAAAAGAAGATAAGACTCCCTAGCCATTTACCAGCACACTTGGGGTCTTCTCTTTCCCTGGTCCTCTCTAAGGCTCTTTGTGTGGCCACCCTCGTCCTTCTAATTCTTCTCCTCCCCACCGTTCTGCCTTCCAGAGATGAGTACCCTCCTCTCACATGACCCTCTAGGCATGACACTATTTTAAAAATAAAATAAGCTACCAAGATTTTCCTTCAGAAGTAAATAAGGGATAAAACAAACATGTCATGATGTAATGGAAGTTAGCAAGATTTCTGTTCAAATTCCAGTCCCAGAACTGGCCATCTGTGTCACTGTGGGCTTTTTGTTTAACTCCTGAGTTTTATTGTTCTTAGTTGAAAATTAAGGCTTCAATGTGAAAATACACATAAAGGCCTAGGACAGTGTATATCTTATAGTATATATATCATAGCTTTTCAGTAAGCAGTGGTGGTGGAAGTGGTGGTGTAGTTGCTAAGTAGTGTCCGACTCTTGCGACCCCCTGGACTGTAACTTGCCAGGCTCCTCTGTCCATGGGATTCTCCAGGCAAGAATACTGGAATGAGTGGCCATTTCCTTCTCCACAGTAAGCAATAATTGGTACTAATTAATATCACTATGAATAATACCAACAGAAACACTACCATTAATAACAAAATTTTCTTCCCATCTATGAGGTAAGAGAAATAATATTTTCCTGGCTTGTGACTGTATAACTCTAATTTGTACTCTCTTTTCCACATGACATTCTCCTCTGAGTCTGCATTTTTTCCTCTTCCTCTTGGATCTTGGACCCACGTGGATAATGAAGGATGGTCCCATCTTTAGATGCTCAACTCACTTATATCTAGAAAGACTATTTCCAAATAAGGTCATATTCAGAGATTTTCCAAGTTAAGACATAAGATATGTTGCGGGGGAGGGGGGACAGAGTTGAACCCACTGTATCGGGTCGGGTAATGTTGCAGAAGTGAAAAATTTATCCTTAGGGAACTGTCATGAGTTTTAAAAGTTCAAGGTAATATGGCCAGTATATAGTGAAAATGTGGCTAGAATCCAGGTTATGTGAAATTCTCTCAGTCGTATCTGACTCTGTGTGACCCAATGGAGGATACAGCCCATGGAATTCTCTAGGCCAGAATACTGGAGAGCATTGCCATTTCCTTCTCCAGGGAATCTTCCCAACCCAGAGATCAAACCCAGGTCTCCTGCATTGCAGGTGGATTCATTACGAATTGAGCTATCAGAGAAGCTCTTAGAATCCTGGTTTTAATTACTGGATATTCATGTGTGCTGGAAACAGCCTTGATGTAAGTCAACAGACAAATGCTGCTGCAAACAACTCAACCTTTCCCCACAGCGGCATTCTGTGACATGATTCTTCTGGAAGATGTTATAGAAAAATCATAAAGAAAGGGCTGCAAATTCTATTGGGTTGGCCAGTTAATTGTGATTTTCCCTAACATCTTAGAGAAAAACCTGAAAGAACTTTTTGGTCAACTCAATATTAAGTCTATCAAATGGCAAGTTAAATAAGGTTAAGTGGTTGTCTTTATCTCAGAATGTAAAGCCTTTGACATGTTAAAGTATACTTTTTATTAAAAAAATAATATTAGATAGTACACAGTATTTCTAAAACCTATTTAACCCTGGATATTTTGTCTGTCCATAATATCTTTTAAGATTAGTTTTTGTAGCACACATTTTTTGGGACATGCTGGTCTAAGCCAAAACAAGAAGGAAAGAAAACTGTAGCACTGTAATATATCAAATTTGGGACCAACTAGGAAAAAGAAGTTTTCAGTGAGAAAAGGTATGTACTGGGAGAAAACCCTGTAGAAACAATCCAACAAATGTTTATTGGCCACCCCCTCTGTTTAGTAAAATGCTACATTCTGAATACAACTGATAAGCTCCCTGTCTTCCTGCAACTTACAATGTAGGTAGAAAGATAGTCATTAAACAATTAATTTGAATGAAGTATGATGAAATTTAAGCAGGCAAAATTAAATTGCAGTGTGTATTAAACGTCACTTCTTCAATTCTAGAGTAGGAGAGCGGTACCAACTCTAGGAATTGACAAAGTGACATTTAAGCTAAGCCCTGGAAAAAGGATCAAATACAACCAAGTGACAGGAAAAAGAATCAAGTTCCTGTTTGCCAAGATTCAGAGCTAAGAAAGGCATCTCTCCATCACGTCCAGGAGAAAATAATTTAATGTGACTTTTTTGATTTGGGAGATGTCAACACACCTTAAAAAGTTAAAATTTCAAATTCAATTTTACTTTAAGCCATAAATGAGACAGAATTGCCACTCCACCCCTTCCTGACTACCATGCCATCTCTTTCTCCACTTCTGTGCTTCAGATGATATCCTTCACCACATTCCTAAATTTTGTCCCTCTTTTCTCAGCTCATATTCTTTTCTTACTGTAGTGGGGTACAGCTAAGTAAAACAAGAGATTTTATTAAAAAGGGTTAAAAATTTGCATTACAATTTACACTCAAGTTCACAACAGCATTTCTTCTATCCAAATTGTTACAAACAACAGGAAAAAAGGCTTCCTTTTCTGAAATAACTAAACAGTTATAAGCATTCTATTGGTATGTTTTGCTTGGCGATAGCATGGTTGAAAAGTGACAATAAGATGCAATATAAAAACTTGTGAATTCACAACTAAGAAGGAGATTAAGTGACTTTTTTTAAGTCAAATTATAAATATACAAATTAACAATCAGATTTAATATTAAATCATGATTTTGTGATTTTTTAAAAATTCTAATAGTTCAATGTTTTTTTTTCTAAATAAACACATTGTTTCATTGTGCTTTGCTTACTGTATTCTCTATTATCATGCCAGCATGCTTTACTGCCTAGATTTTTTTCTCTCAGGTTCATATATACTGCTGCTGAACAATTTTGACTCCCCCAGGTTGAGTATATAAGCCAAGAACTGACATCAATAAGAACAATTCCATGCCAAAAGTATTATTCTCTAATGAAAGTATACAGTCAAATGATATTTTCCAAAAATTCTCAGCTTGGAAAACCAAGAAAAATGCAAAGTAATTTATGTAAAAGAATCTCCTGTACTTGACATTGAATGTTTTAATTAGAAATGCATATGGACCATATGTTAATACTATATTTCAATTTCTATCCAGAGAAACCACAGTATCTACTAGGATGTAACTTGAAAAGAGGGATAAGTTGTCTTTGCCTCTTTTAAAAATTCTTTAGAATCTCCAGAGATGACATATACAGTCCAAATAGATTTGGGTTGACTTTCTTGGACCCTTATACCTATTTATTATCTCCAGCTTTCTTGTTGCAAGCAAGGCATTTTTATTTGTATCTCCTGGAGGTTACAAAAGGATGTATAGAGCAAGATTCTTTCACATGCAAGGTTTTTAAAGAGACGAGTAATGATATTTCTGCCTACCAAAGCATCATTCAGAATACTAAGAATCTATGCTAATATATTTATGTCCACAATCACATGGAAACATTTACAGTGCAGAAGATCTGGCTTTTTCATGAATATCAGAGTAAAACTCACTAAATCCAGTAAGGTTTTATAATCTGAACTCTGTCACACCAACTGTGCATCTACATGATAACATACTAGTTAGGAAGTGATGATGGAAAGAGCACTGGCTTGACTTCTGGCAGTCAAGGTAGAGGACTTTATGATAATCTTTAAACACAAATTCTAGTTTATCATCTCCTTCCAGAAATTTTCACCAATTTATGAACATATGAACACAAAAGCTTTTTGTCATAACTCTCTAAGTAAGGACTGCTCACCACTTGCAACAGAATTATCTAGTATGGTTGCTTGAAATGTCAATCCTTGATTCCGCACCACCCCAAAACTTACTAAATTGGAGTCTTAAAAAGTGGATTTAAGACACAATTGGGACTTCCCTGGTGGTCCAGTGGTTAAGAATTCACCTGCCAATGTGAGGGACACAGGTTCTATCCCTGGTCTGGGAAGAGCCCGTGAGCCACAGCTACTGAGCCCACACCTAGAGCCTGTGTTCCCCAAGAGACGCCACCACAACGGGAAGCCTGCCACAACTAGAGAAAGCCTGTGCAAAGCAACAAAGACTAAGTGCAGCCAAAAATACGTAAATGAATAAATCATTTTTTTTTTAAAGACATCTACAATTTATAAAAATGCTCCAGTGAATTCTTCTCTCTGGTTTGATGAGCACTAGTATATAGTAAATTATTTTCATAGTTAGATCAAATCAGTCACTCAGTCGTGTCCAACTCTTTGCGACTCTATGAATCGCAGCACGCCAAGCCTCCCTGTCCATTAACAACTCCCGGAGTTCACCCAGACTCACGTCCATAGAGTCAGTGATGCCATCCAGCCATCTCATCCTCTGTCGTCCCCTTCTCCTCCTGCCCCCAATCCCTCTCAGCATCAGAGTCTTTTCCAATGAGTCAGCTCTTCGCATGAGGTGGCCAAAGGACTGGAGTTTCAGCTTTAGCATCATTCCTTCCAAAGAAATCCCAGGGCTGATCTCCTTGCAGTCCAAGGGACTCTCAAGAGTCTTCTCCAACACCACAGTTCAAAAGCATCAATTCTTCGGTGCTCAGCCTTCTTCACAGTCCAACTCTCACATCCATACATGGCCACAGGAAAAACCATAGCCTTGACCAGCCGGACCTTTGTTGACAAAGTAATGTCTCTGCTTTTGAATATGCTATCTAGGTTGGTCATAACTTTCCTTCCAAGGAGTAAGCGTCTTTTAATTTCATGGCTGCAGTCACCATCTGCAGTGATTTTGGAGCCCAGAAAAATAAAGTCTGACACTTTATCATAGTTAGATAGCATTCCATTATCAGTACTATGTTAATTCTACAAATGGAATTAATAACAAGAAACAGAATTAATAAAAGAAACAGGTTTCATTTGTATAGAGGCTTATCATTACAACTTCAAAAAAAAAAAAGCTTCTGTTATTTTCTCCATGCCAGGCACCCCTTTCCACTTCACACTTGAAGAGAAATGCCAAAGAAACTGCAGGCCATAGATCCTCCTGAAATCCATCAGGGATATTTGCATTAGCAAATTAGCAACAGATGCTGTTAGACTAGAAACTCAGGTGAGAAAGCTTTTGTTCTTAAGAGTCTAATCTTGAAATAGGCATTGTCAGAGAAAATGATGTTTTTGAAGTGAGTATAAAACGTTCGACTCACTGAATATCCCATTCTGGTGCAAACCAGGGTGGGTTACGGCACAGTGTGAGACACAGAAAATAATACATGGGCATGAAAGAAGGGAGTGGATCACAAAGCACTGAACAGAGAGCCTTCATCTTATCTGATTGAAGGTTTTATCAATTTCATAATGAAGCAATAGCTCTTGAAGACATAGTTTACATGAGGGATGGATTACTTTGTATGCATTTTATGCCTAGCATGTGGATAAAAATTGTAATATCCTAATCTGAAAAGTTAGGCAATAGTTCCTCATTGTGATCCTGTCTTTGCACTCAAAAAATAAGCCTATTGTGTGCCAAAGTATCTTTAGGACTTTTAACTGCCATAAAATACTGGGGAACACATAACTCAGGTATCTGGTGATAACTATCGATTTTCAAAGTCTAATAAAATTGCAAAAAGAATAAACACAAACACCTAAAATGGGGTTTAGATATGCAACCAATATGATAGAACTCATTGGTATGTGTATGTACTGGGGAGATGGGAGGAGAACAGTTTGCAAATCAGGCCCCACAGAATCAGCTCCACAGAAGGGACAAGTGAGAGAAGCTGGAGAGATCTGGTGCAGCTGAAGGGTGGGTGAAATCAGGATGTCAAAATGACCTATGGTTGTATGAAGTGTGACAGCGGCTGACCCCACACACACACAAGCCCACCCAGGAACACACACTCAAGTACACTGGCGTGTGCTAAAACGGAACCTATGCACTGTGGGAGTCAATGTTAAGAGGGTGTGGTAAAGACTTGTGCCTGAAGAAGTCCAACCATCCTTTCTCTGAGTTTCCCCTTTAAAGACCTGGGCCCTAAAAGGGAAGACTATTTCCTTTCTTGATGGAGAAAAAGAGGCTCAAGGATATTAAAGACTCCATCTTTCTGTTAATAAACAGAAAGATACTGGTGGTAGTGTGAACAGTTGTTGGTCAAACCCTCAAAATGTACACTTTACAAGAAACAGGGGAAATCCTGAGAAGAGAACCCTGAGGTGGTGTCAGAGGATGATGGGGAACAGGGATCTGTGGGTTAGAGCCACATGCCTGCCAAATGCCTCTGCCTCAGGACATGCTCTATGGCTGAGAGCTACCAGCATGAACCCCCAAACCCCAAGAGGCGCTCCTACTGGCATGGATGGCAGGAAGCCAAGCTGGCTGCTGTTAGACTGGGAGCTCCTGCCTCCCTCGCTACTGCACCTGGCTGTGGAGCCCGGGAGGCACTGTGCACAGGAGTGGTGGCATGTATCCAGGCACCATCAGGCTTTAAGAGGCACTGGCCCTGCTGGTATCCCTGAGTGCAGGAAGAGCATGTGTGCCTCTGGCTCCAGGCTCACTTGCACGTGAGTGAGCACCCCTTCTTGTGTCCTGAGTGTGGGGGCTGCTACAGCTAAAAGGAGAACCTGATTGACCATCTGCAGCTCTGCACCAGGGAGGAGCCCTTCCAAAATGCTGAGTGTAGACTCTGCTTCATGCCCAACACTAGCAGCAGCACAGTAGGAAGGTGGAGAAGCGCAATGCTGCTCTCCCAGCCTCCTGGACCACAGGTAAAAATGATCAGAGAGAGAGCAGTGTGGGGCTCTCTACGCAAAAGTCATCTGGTGGGCCTGCCTAATCCTCAGGGACCTCAAGTACAGGGGCTGTGTAGCCCCTGAGGATTGTACCTGTCACCAGAAGCTGCCAGGAGCATAACAGAACACCCAGAGAACCACACAGGGTCCCTTACAGACATCTCCACACCTCATACCCGGGTCAGAAATGCTGACTCCATGGCAATGACCAAGGTGAGGAGATGTCTGTAAGGGAAAGCTAGACTGAAGACCTGAGAGTCATTCTCACTCTGCTTCTTGTACTAATTATTCATTAAAATAACTGATGTGAACATGAAAAACACAACTTTCCCCTCTCAGGAAGTACTCCCTGTTAGCCTATGATAATTAACAATAGTGGATTTGATGGACATAGAGATGCAGTTCCCGAATCATATTGTAAGAAAGAATTTGTTGCCCTGAATGCTGGGATCACTACCAGCACACAACCCTTCAGGGATAGCCTCAGCTGCAGAGAACATCTTAGCCAAGGTCCCATCATTGCCAGAGACTGCTGAGGCAAGCATGAAAATGCCCAGCTGTTTGAACTGGTTGTTCATGAAACATGAGTGATGTGAAGATCAAAAAGAAAAAAATTCAACTTTCCTAGAAGTACTCATAGTAACCTATGATAATCAATATGATCTGCTTTGATGGACATTGTAAAGGGTAGTTCAGAGCTCCCTGTGATGGGGATAAGCTATCAGACCCATGTTACTCCTCATCTTCTGCCCAACTCTACTGCTTTCACCTCCCTTCCCTAAGTATTAATTTCTAGAACTCTCCCTAGAAAACGTCTGCACATTTAACTTCATCTCAGTCTGCTTCCTAGAAATCCAAACTATGACAGCTGATGTCAAGAGTAGTCCAAGAAAGCAGGCATGAGATGGGTCTTGGAGCTAGACCACTCATCTCCAGTTGGCATGCAGAAGCCCATCTCCTGTGGCTAGGTAAGCATAGGATATTCCCTGGTACAAGGTGTTTAAAATCTACTTGTAAAATAGAATAATCCACCAGTGGAAAGGAATGTGCAATTTACCGGTTGTTTGAAACATATGGAGAAGACTATAAGCTTAGGAAAAACAGCATCCAATGATCTAAACTCAACGTATGCTTTATGAGAAGAAAACAAAAAGCTGGGATCAATTAACAGTTAACTGAAAGCCAAGTGGCAGCACCTGAAAGTGTTGGCCATCCCCACCCCTCCTCCAACTGCAGCCTTGTCTGAGCCATTAGAGTACATCAAAAAGCGTATTGCTTTGGAGGAAGAGTGTGATGGAAACTGTGTCTCCTTTAAGGATTTTTAAAATGCAGGATAGACTTTCCTGCTGGTCCGGTGGGGTGGTTAAGGCTCCAAGGTCCCAATGCAGGGGGTCGGGGTTCAACCCTGGTAAAGGTACTAGGTCCCACATCCTGCAACTAACAGTTCACTTGCCGCAACTGAAGATCCCACGTGGGGCAATGAAGACCCACACCCAGCAACCAAGATCCTGTGTGTTGCAACCAAGACCCGGAGCAGCCAAGTAAATAAATTTTACAAACTGGAGAAAAAATGCAGGAGTGTAGGTTCTTACACATCTCTATTTCACCATTCATCTAATTTCCTACAGAAATTAGATCCTATAGGTTGAAAATAGACCACTGCAAACTTAAGTAAAAGCTCCAACTGCAGCCACCTTGCCAGGTATAGTATCTTTTTTAGAGTAGATGAATAGCCCTTTGGATATAGTGGGTAGCCACGAATTTGGTGAATGTATTTTTTTCTATATATTATAGTGCCAGCAAAAAAAATATCACTGAAAATTTATAATTACATGAAACAGAAAACAAAATGCATTTACAGTTTTGCCCCTGGTTACATTACTTCCCCTATGGTGTGTTATAATATAGTCCAGAGAGCTGAGAACTCTCTGGACATTTGGTAGAACATCACATTGATTCACTGAAGGGGACTTTGTTGAGACACCAATATTACAAAAGTGAGGTAGATAAACTCTGTGAGGATTCAGGGGACTGACCCAAAGGTATTATTTTCAAGGAGCCAGTGGCCATGGACATGTCAGGTTAAAAAAAAAAACAAACAAAAAAGACTTGCACCTCTCCATTTAAAATCATTTTTTTTTTTTTTTGTCTTCCTACAGCACGAAAAATAAAATACAAACTCCATCCCCCCAACTTAGAAAAGACGTGATCTACAGCCTACCTTCAGTCTGAATTTCTCTTAAGTTCTTGCTTCAGAACACTGGGCTAGTTTTCTACATCTATGTAACAAATTACCACAAATTCACTATAGAAAGCAGTATCTTTTTATTAACTCACAGTTTCTGCAGGTCAGAAGTTTTGGTGTAGCATAACCAGGTTCACAGTTCAGGGCCTTGCAAAGCTGAAAGTGAGGTGTTGGCTAGGGCTGTGCTCTCATGTGGACCTCAGGCCTCCATCAAATTCATCTAAGTTGCTTTCAGAGTTTAGTGCTGTGGTCGTAGTGCCTAAGTCCCCATTTCTTGGGGCTGGTGCTTGGGGTCGCTCTCAGGGGCTAGACCACTCTCAGTTTCTACTCATGTGACCCTTGCTTGAAGAGGAAGCTCACAACATGCTGCTGACTTGCTTTCCGGTCAGTCGGAGAGCCTGTGCTACTTAAAACCCCTCTGTATTCTTTTAAGAGCCCATTTAATTAGTTCAAGTTCCTCTAGAACACGCCCCTTTTCTTAGGGTCTACCAATCAGGGAGTTCACAGCAGCATCTTCTGTGCTTGTTTGACTAATTGGAAAGAAGCTGAGTGTAGCCCACAGGGAGGAATCTTGGTGGATATCTTAGAATGTTGTCTATCCCAGTACCAAGACCAAGGCTTGCCTGAGACTGTCTTCATTTTAGCCCTGAAAAAATCTCACCTTCCAGGAAATCCCCTCAGCCCTGGGTAAACCTTCCCCTACTAAACTCCCATCAAGCTCAGCTTCCTTTGGTTTCTCAGAAACAGCTACTCCATTTCTCCTTAAGAATTTGACATTAGCACTTCCACTGGGAATGTATTTTCTTCTTGACATCCATCAGATCAGATCAGATCAGTCTCTCAGTCGTGTCCGACTCTTTGCGACCCCATGAATCGCAGCACGCCAGACCTCCCTGTCCATCACCAACTCCCGGAGTTCACCCAGACTCACGTCCATCGAGTCAGTGATGCCATCCAGCCATCTCATCCTGTCGTCTCCTTCTCCTCCTACCCCCAATCCCTCCCAGCATCAGAGTCTTTTCCAATGAGTCAACTCTTTGCATGAGGTGGCCAAAGGACTGGAGTTTCAGCTTTAGCATCATTCCTTCCAAAGAAATCCCAGGGCTGATCTCCTTGCAGTCCAAGGGACTCTCAAGAGTCTTCTCCAACACCACAGTTCAAAAGCATCAATTCTTCGGCGCTCAGCCTTCTTCACAGCCCAACTCTCACATCCATACATGACCACAGGAAAAACCATAGCCTTGACTAGACAGACCTTTGTTGGCAAAGTAATGTCTCTGCCTTTCAATATGCTATCTAGGTTGGTCATAACTTTCCTTCCAAGGAGTAAGCGTCTTTTAATTTCATGGCTGCAGTCACCATCTGCAGTGATTTTGGAGCCCAGAAAAATAGAGTCTGACACTGTTTCCACTGTTTCCCCATCTATTTCCCATGAAGTGATGGGACCGGATGCCATAATCTTTGTTTTCTGAATGTTGAGCTTTAAGCCAACTTTTTCACTCTCCACTTTCACTTTCATCAAGAGGCTTTTTAGTTCCTCTTCACTTTCTGCCATAAGGGTGGTGTCATCTGCATATCTGAGGTTATTGATATTTCTCCCAGCAATCTTGATTTTAGCTTGTGTTTCTTCCAGTCCAGCGTTTCTCATGATGTACTCTGCATATAAGTTAAATAAACAGGGTGACAATATACAGCCTTGACGAACTCCTTTTCCTATTTGGAACTAGTCTGTTGTTCCATGTCCAGTTCTAACTGTTGCTTCCTGACCTGCATACAAATTTCTCAAGAGGCAGATCAGGTGGTCTGGTATTCCCATCTCTTTCAGAATTTTCCACAGTTTATTGTGATCCATACAGTCAAACGCTTTGGCATAGTCAATAAAACAGAAATAGATGCTTTTCTGGAACTCTTTTGCTTTTTCCATGATGCAGCAGATGTTGGCAATTTGATCTCTGGTTCCTCTGCCTTTTCTAAAACCAGCTTCAACATCAGGAAGTTCACGGTTCACATAATGCTGAAGTCTGGCTTGGAGAATTTTGAGCATTACTTTACTAGTGTGTGAGATGAGTGCAATTGTGTGGTAATTTGAGCATTCTTTGGCATTGCCTTTATTTCATATTAAACATCATCTTCAGAGATTGCATTCTCTTGAGAGGAGACAGTAAAAGAAAAATAGTTGTAATAAATCAATAAAGAGCACTGGTATGTTAGAAAATGAGAAGTCTTATGGGGAAAAGATGAAAGAAGAAAATGAGAACAGGAGTTCTAAATGAAGTGTCAGAGTATATCTCTTTGAAAAGGTGTCATTTGAGCAAATATTTGAGGGGAGTGACGGTATTAGCCAGGTAAATATCTGAGGCAATTATACTCCCTGGAGAGGGAAGAGTCATTGCTGATTATTTAAGGTGAAACATGCCTGGCATATTCAAGGATATGCAGAGAAAATGCAACAGGAATGGAGTGAGGAAGTGTACTAGAAGATGAACTCAGAGATGGAATGAACAACCAGCTCATGTATGGCCTTGGAGAGCATTGTAAGATCGGTTGCTGAGATGGGAAGCTTACTGGGGAATTTTGAGCAAAAGAGGGACTTGATCTGACTTGAATTTTATAAGATTCTTTCTGGCAGTTGTGTTGAGAATAGGATGGGGATGGAAGGATGGTATAGGTAGGGAGAACATTTAAGAGGCTTCTCAGTGGTGTATGTGGGTGATTATGGTGGTTGAGTACAATGTTAACAGTATAAGCAGCGAAAATTATGAATGCAGATATACTGACAAATTGATGATGCAGTACAGACAGGAGGAAATTGCTGGAGTAATATATTTAAGAGAGAGGGAATAGAATCTATTGCAAAAGTCGAGGGATTGGTTTTACCTGGGGATTCCCTGGTGGCTCAGACAATAAAGAATCTGCCTGAAATGCAGGAGACCCGGGTTTGATCCCTGGATCAGGAAGATCCACAGAGAAGGGGATGGCAACCCACTCCAGTATTCTTGCCTGGAGAATTCCATGGACAGGGGAGCCTGGCCGGCTACAGACCATGGGGTCACAAAAAGCAGGACATGACTGAGTGACTAACACTTCCACTTGGCTTTTCTTAGAAACACTGAGAGTTCCTATAGCATAAAATGCAGAAATAGTGCACAAATGTGCAAGATATGGATAGTAGATATATTAATATAAACATCATGGAAGGCCCTTGTGAAAGTTCTCTGTAAAATAGAAAGCAGACAGATGGAGTTTTTGGAACTGACTCATTACCCACTCAGCAGACAAGAGGGTTCTATCCTGGTTGGTGAGTTGGGGCATGGATTGTCCCTGGCAAAAAGTGTCATCTCACTGGCTAAAGATTTTATGTGGAGGAGCAGAAATAGCTGAGAGGCAGGCTAAATAAACAGTTGTAAACTTTAGAGTCCAAAGACTTTTGAATCTTCAGCATGATGGTTAGTTTGATGTGTCAGCTTGACTGGCCAGGAGGTGACCTGATCAAATATTATTTCTGGGGGACTCTAAGGATATTTCTGGATGAGATTAGCATTTGAATTGGTCAAAGGAGTAGAGTAGATGGCCCTCCCCCGTATGTGGATGAGGGTGAACATTATCCAAACTGTTGAGAGCCTGAATAGAACAAAAGGTTGAGAAAGGCAGAATCCTCCCCTTTCTGCCAGAGTGCTTCAGTTGGGACATTGATCTCCTGCCCTCAGCGTTCTTGGTTCTCAGGCCTCCGGAGTCTGAATTAAACAACTGATTTTCCTCGGTCTCCAGCCCATAGAGAGCAGATGGTGGGACTTCTCTTCCTCCGTAAGTTTGTCATAGTGTAATCTCTCTCTCTTTCTCTTCCATCCCTCCACCCCACTCTGCCTGCCACTCTCTCACTGTCTGACTAGTGCACTCAGCCAATGTAAATGTGTCATGCACAGGTCCAGGACTTGGTAAGGAAAACATATGGGACCCTGCACTGTGGACTGGAAGGTCGGGATGTATGCACCTGGTAACGCTGGCACTGCAGACCCCACCAACGCCTCGAGGTTTACAGAGGTAGCCCACCCTCCCCTCATGAGAGCCAGCATTTCGACCATACTGGATTACGACGTTGCAGGGCACCCTTCCTACAACCTGCCACATAACAGGTGAGCCCTTCAGGAGCCACTCCTATTACCTGTTCCGGATGCCCTCCCCAATCTGTCAGGAGAAGTGCTGGGCCTCATAAACAACGAAACAGACTATACAATCAGAATTTGAAGAATTAACTATCTTGAACAAGTAAGAGCCAGGAAAACATTCCTGGGGTTGGAATATAAGGGAGCTTGCTTAGGGGGGCTAAAAGGTAAGGCTGGACAAATCAGAATTTATGCACTTGGACTGACTGCTTTTATGACACAAGATTGAACACCCTAGTCCTGGAGAGAGCCCCAAGGAATGAAGCAAACTCCCTATTACGCTGGTTCTCTCTTGGAGTCCTAGAGAAAACAAAGGCCTATGCTCAGAAAAGGAGAAATGCCCGAGTAACCCTAATGTATGCCAGAGAAGGAAACAAAGAGTCTGAGGTCAGTGGATATGGTGGAATGGAGACACAGGAAAGACAAGGAGACCCACTGAGGCAGCGTTCCAGAGGAGGGATACAAGGGCACACCATTTGCCAAGGACACTAGGCCTGCTCTGGTGACAGGGGAGATCCACCGCCTTCTGTGGACAATGCTCAGCATCCTTGAGAAGTTCACCAGTAGCTCACCTTTGCAGTCTGAGGCTGAAGACACTTGCAGCTGCTGTGGATCTGAGCTCATTAGCTTCCATGGGGACGATGCCCCCCACCCGTAGAAGCCAGGTGGCACTGTTTAATCACCAGAAGCCAGGAGGCTGCAATTACAATAATTGCAAGGCGAGGTCAGCAGAGTAGCAGAGGGGGCGTCATCCTCAGGGAGCTGTAGACATTTGGTTAATAGACATAGCATCCCTGGGGGCAAAACAGATGAGCTGTCAAGAAGGATGCTGCTTAACATCTATAACCGAAAGAGGCAAAAATGCAGGAGCAGAGGCGTGAGGGCAATTGCTCCAATAAAAAGTAACGAGCTCTTACTCGTTTCCCTGAGCCAGTTTTCAAATCTGGAACCCATTGACTAACAAAGTGGCCGGTGCCTAGAAGAGGGAACTTGCAGCTATTACAGGACTGCAATGATTCTCCCAGTACTTCCCTCAGAGGCAGCGATGGCCATTTACTCAGCTCACTGTGCACTGAGGTAGGAGGAGCACCAGAATAGCTGGAGGACTGCGGTCTGAGTCGACATTAAGGCATTATCATGGCCCTTGAGTAAAGTCAGAACTTATTGGCTCTTTACAATAAATGAAGCCCTGGCTAAAGTCCAGCTTACAACGGAGAACTGGGAGTGACTCAGTGTTCATTTCTCCAGTGCTCAGGTATATAATTTGAATTGTTATACTTAGCAGTTACAATGATCCCCACATCTTTAGCCTCTAAGGAAGAGCGTTCATAGTAGGTAAAGCCAAGTGGGAACCTATGAAACGTAATGGCCCCCAAACAAGGTAGTAACATTACATCTCAGGGGTAGAGAGGAGTGGGGTGGCGGAAATTAGCACCACTATTAATGACCTAAATAATTCAGTGGTGATGGTCCCAATCTTCTTTGCATTTGATAGCCAATCTGGCCCCTGGAAAAACTGAGAACATTCTTGAGAATGATTTTAGACTAAGGCAGGTTGAATCAGGTAACGTCCTTGATCACTGCTACTGTGTCAAATATAATTTCCTCACTAGAGCATATTAATAAGGCCTTAGTTACATGGTTGTTGTTGTTATTTAGTTGCTAAGCCATTTCCAACTCTTTGCAACCCCATGGACTGTAGTCCACCAGACTCTTCTGTTCATGGAATTCTCCAGGCAAGAATACTGACGTGGGTTGCCATTTTCTTCTCCAGGGGATCTTCCCGACTCAAGGATTGAACCCATGTCTCCTGAACTGGCAGGCAGGTTCTTTACCGCTGAGTCACCAGGGAAGCCCCCAATTACATGGTATTTGAACATTTATCTGGTGAACGTGGTTATTTTCCATTTCAATTTAAAAAGAGAATCAGAAACAACTCATGTTTAAGTAGAATAAATAAAATATTCATTTACCATTTTCCTCAGAGCTGTGTTAACCTCCTGCCCTCTATCACAAAATAATACAAAGAGGTCTGAACCACATAAATATCCCCAGAGTACCACGTTAATCCCTGTATTGAAGAGATCATGCCAACTGGAGAGAACAAGAGACAGCTAGTACCCTGGACAGCTTAACAAGACATGGTGTTTTCATGAAGTGTGTGTTAAGACCTGTGAAGATTCGAGCTGCTGCTGCTACTAAGTCATTCAGTCGTGTCCGACTCTGTGCGACCCCATAGACGGCAGCCCACCGGGCTCCCCCGTCCCTGGGATTCTCCAGGCAAGAACACTGGAGTGGGTTGCCATTTCCTTCTCCAATGCATGAAAGTGAAAAGTGAAAGTGAAGTCACTCAGTCATGTCCGACTCTAGCGACTGGACTCATGGACTGCAGCCTACCAGGCTCCTCCATCCATGGGATTTTCTAGGCAAAAGTACTGGAGTGGGGTGCCATTGCCTTCTCCGGAAGATTCGAGAGGCATGCCTAAATTGAGAAAATTTAGGGATGTAATAGGCAAAGGCCTACCCAGTTATCACCTTAAAAATAAGAAGCAAATTACTGCATCTTATATCCCCTAGCACAGAAGGAAAGTACAGTGCCTGGGAGGCCTCTTTAGATCTTGAAATATCACATTCCACAACAAGGAAGACCGCTCCAGCCTTGGGTGATATGGAGGCTGCCAAATCTCAGCTGGTGCTGATCTATGACTCAATGCAAGCTGCTCTACCCCTTGGGACAAACAACTGAGCAGACCCTGTTGTGCGGCAGTATCAGTGGTGAGAAAGACAGTGTTAAGCTTATGGCAAACAGCAGCGAGAGGATCATGATGCAGGCCCCTGAGAATCTGGAGCAGGGCCACAGAAAAGAACTGCAAACCTTGTGAGAAACAGCTACTGATCCTTGGGACAGATGGCGTGCTTGACCATGGGAAAGTCTGCCCTGCAAGTCATACTGTCAGATGGGCCCAGCAATTCATCATAAAACAGAAATGGTGCATCTGAGATTAAGCCCAGGTCCTATTTAGTATATATCACCGACTCAATGGACATGAATCTGAGCAAACTCCGGGAGACAGTGAAGGACAGGGGAACCTGGCAAGCTGCAGTCCATGAGACTGCAGAGTCCAAAATGACTTAGCAACTAAATAACAACAACAATAACAACATATTCAATATCAAATTTTCTTACAGGTTCAAAGCTTCTGTTTTCATCTTCTTGTACATACAACAAATAGTACAAGATTTCTCTTTATTGATAATGATCAGCTTATTATCTTTCAGGAGATGATGTTGAACATAATTGTATTAATTAGTTTTCATGAATTTTTAAACACCTTGTAAGTTATGTATATTGTCCAGAAGTAAACTGTAAATATCTCAGCATCAAGTGTTTGAAGTAAGAATTCCTTTATAATTTTTGAGCATGAGTTCCTTCATGGTTTGTTATTTTTTAATCTTTAACTTTTAATTTTCCCCCAAATGTTCTAGAATTCTATTAAAAAATTATCTCTAATATATAGGAATTTTTGAGCTTTGCACTGGTTAAATACACAAGAAAATTATTGCCAAGTTATTTGTCAACACAAAATATGTAGCTGTAACAGTATGTATAGTTCTTAACACATAAGAACTATAAATTTGATACTTTGCACACAATAGCTCTGTTCAGAGCTAAATACTTGTTTAAGAGAAATTATTCTCCAAAATTACAAGATACCCAAGAGTAAAGAAATATTTACAATTTAGGATAGCTTATAAATGACCAACCTAGATAGCATATTCAAAAGCAGAGACATTACTTTGCCAACAAAGGTCCATCTAGTCAAGGCTATGGTTTTTCCTGTGGTCATGTATGGATGTGAGTTGGACTGTGAAGAAGGCTGAGCGTCGAAGAATTGATGCTTTTGAACTGTGGTGTTGGAGAAGACTCTTGAGAGATCTTGGTTGCAAGGAGATCCAACCAGTCCATTCTGAAGGAGATCAGCCCTGGGATTTCTTTGGAAGGAAAGATGCTAAAGCTGAAACTCCAGTACTTTGACCACCTCATGTGAAGAGTTGATTCATTGGAAAAGACCCTGATGCTGGGAGGGATTGGGGGCAGGAAGAGAAGGGGACGACAGAGGATGAGATGGCTGGATGGCATCACTGACTCAATGGACGTGAGTCTGGGTGAACTTCGGGAGTTGGTGATGGACAGGGAGGCCTGGCGTGCTGCGATTCATGGGGTCACAAAGAGTCAGACACGACTGAGAGACTGATCTGATCTGATCTGATCTGATACAATCATATATTATGGAAACATTTGAAACTATGTTTTAAAAGAAAATTAAATGGCATGAATAATTCCCATGATACAGTATCAAACGAAAATACTCTAAATATACAACTTATATAATTACATTGTGTTTAAATCTTTCTTTTCTATATATTTTAAAATAAATGTTTTTGTAGTATTAAAAACAAATACATATTATATAAATAAAAAATCAGTGATTTTCTTTAAAACTACTATAACATTATCAAAGCTGTACTATATCATCACTTATATTCATATATCATAAAGTTTTATCTCCGATCTAGAACCTGATAGACAGTGAATGACATCATAACTTTCTCCATGTTATTTTACCAAATATCCATTTTGCTCATTTGGTCTTCATGATTATACCATATAATATATAATAATAACACTCTGTGTGTGTGTGTGTGTATGTGTGTGTGTGCACGCACGTGTGCACACTAACTTGCTTCAGTCATGTACAACTATTTGCAGCTCTATGGACTATAGCCTGCCTGGCTCCTCTGTCCATAGAATTCTCTAGGCAAGAATACTGGAGCAGGTTGCCATGCCCTCCTCCAGGGGATCTTGCCAATCCAGGGATCAACCAAACCCACCTCCCTTATGTCTCCTGCACTGGCAGGCAGGTTCTTTATCACTAGTGCCACCTGGGGAGCCCAGTAACACAGTATATAGTTATTCACACATAAGCATGGGGCTGGGCTTCCTAGGTAGCTCAGCTGGTAAAGAATCCTCCTGCAAAGCATGAGACCTTGGTTTGATTCCTGGGTTGGGAAGTTCCCCTGGAGAAGGGATAGGCTAATAGGTTACCCACTCCAGTATTCTTGGACTTCCCTGGTGGCTTAGATGGTAAAGATTTCACCTGCAATGGTGGAAGACCTGGGTTCGATCCCTGGGTTGGGAAGATCCCCTGGAGAATGGCATGGCAATCCACTCCAGTATCCTTGCCTGGAGAATCACCATAGACAGAGGAGCCTGGTGGACTATATTCCATGGGGTCACAAAGAGTCTGATATGACTGTGACTAAGCACAGAAGAGCAAGCACCAAGCTAAGAATACCCAAAGCATTGTGATCATACAAAAGTTAGGACTAAGAATGTACTGCTAAATAATGGGCATTTCCTGCCCCAAAACTAAATAACAAAATGCCATAAATAAAGCAAACATCCAGAGGATACAATGATTAGTATATTTTTCATAATGTGGTTCATACTTTCCTGCCTTTTTGCCTGGTAATTTGGATTGGATGCCAGACACATTGTAAATTTTACCTTGTTTGGTGCTACATATTTTCTCTTTCCCTATATGTATCTCTGAGTTTTGTTCTGGGACACTGTTACTTGGAAACCATTTGATTCTTTTGATATTTATTTCAAAGTTTATTAGGTAACACTGGCAGTGTTTATTCTGAAGCTAATTATTACCCTTTACTAAAGGTGTTATGGGTTAAATTGAGTCCTCTCAAAAAACAAAACAAAAAAAAGAGTTGCTAAATTCCTAACCATTATTTGAAAATACAATGATTGCAGATTTAAACAGTTTCGCATGAGGTCATGGGTAGGCCCTAATAAGACTGGTGTCATTATAAAAAGGGCAAGTTTGTACAGACACTCACAGGAATAAGATGGTCATATGAGAACACAGATGGGAAATATGCTGCCACAAGCCAAGGCATCAGGGCCACCAGGAGTTAGCAGAGAGATGTGAAACTTCCCCTTCACAAACCAACTATGTCAACACCTTGATCGCAGATTTCCAGTGACCAGAACTGTGAGACAATACACTTCTCTTATCGCAGCTACTCAGCCTGGGGTGCTTTATTAGTGCAGCTCTAGAAAATAACTTTGCTTCCTAGGTGGCTCAGTGGTAAAGGATCTGCCTGCCAATACAGAGGACGTGGGTTTGATCCCTGAATTGTGAAGATCACTGGAGGAGGAAACGGCAACTCACTCCAGTATTCTTG
The DNA here is from genome assembly GCF_029378745.1 of Bos indicus. Lineage (NCBI taxonomy): Eukaryota > Metazoa > Chordata > Mammalia > Artiodactyla > Bovidae > Bos > Bos indicus. The sequence goes on along the minus strand of NC_091776.1, from coordinate 31,182,497 downwards.
CCTGGGAAATCCATGGATGGAGGAGCCAGGCCGGTTGCAAAGAGTCAGACACAACTGAGCATGCACATACAAGAAATGTCTGTATGACAAATACATAAACTCACTACTACATAAATCCCTTACTACCTGAGGCAAAGCTTTTTTCCAAGCACTCTTCCCAGTGCCCTATGAGCAATGAGGTTTTCCAATCTGACTGTGATGATAGACACTATCCTTAATTCTCTAGGAGATCTGAATATTGTTATTTCAAATACTTTGACCTGGTTCTTTCTACAGGCTTAGGTAGCTTCCTCTTGTACACACGCTGATCAATATTGTGCTGACCTCCAGACTTCTGTGCAGTTTTTTTTTTTCCCTCAGATCTTCTGTCCTGTTATCTATGGCAAACTCATTTTCACCCTAAGTCTCAGCTCTGTCACCTCAACTAATGAAATCCTCTGTGCCCCCATCTGTTTCTCTGCACTGCAGCCTACAAACTCTCTCAAGGCTGTGAACTCAAGATGGACAATTATAGAGTTCACCCCGTTCTGTCTCAGGGATTACTTCCCTTTAATACTTCATGTCCAAGCTCTTAAAAGCAATTTATTTTCATATATTTTATCAAGTTCTTTCCATTCTTTCAGGTGTTTGGGTAAATCCAATTTCTGTTACTCCATCTTGGGCAGAGTGGAAGTCTATTCTTACATATGTGTTACTTCTTTTTGTTAATATCACATTTTCATAGATTACCCTGCAGTAATTTTTCCCACAGGGTCCAGGATGAGATTTTAAAGCTATACTTTAAGACACATCACTGCTCTACTTTAAGAGACTCAAGATAAAACAGGAAATCTATAATGTGTAAGCTCTCTTCCTTGATCTGGTCTATGCTTATTTATTTGATCTCATCTCCACCTGATTTGTTACATATCACTCACTGGTCTTTGATTTCCTCACATCTATAAGGATGTTTATCTTCAGAGCATTTACACTCCCTGTTCTCTGTGCCTGGAAAGCATTTCTCAGGGACTTTTGCATAATTGCCTATCTTTCCTCATTCAGGTCTCAGCCCAAATATCTCTTTCCCAGAAAGGTTTTCCCTAATTCTATCTAAAAGAGCTTACCTGCTTAGTAGCTCTATTAACCTGTTTTGTTTTATGTATACCACTTTCCCCTATCTAAAGTATCTTTAACTGCCCATATTTCCTTAGAACATAAGCCCATGAGAAAAATAAATTTTATTTCATTTTTCATAGCTATATCTTCCATGTATAGATCACTGTCTATATAATAGTAGTGCTCATTAAATTCTTCTGGGCACTTGGTAAGTTAATTTAAGAAAAGAATGTAGGCAGATAAACTATAAAGCATTATGTATTCATCTCCCATTCCCCAGAACTATTAATAATCTAATGGTGTTTTGATTTATCTTATTTGTAATTTAGAGAGGTAATTTACATACTTATAAAGTGTTTTATATTGCACAGCCTCACACAAGATAATATGATGGTACTATAGAATAGTTATGTTTATATTATCTGTTACAGTGGAAAGGAAATAAGTTGACATACATATTCTACAAGGATTAAAAATAGCATTTTCTTTGGCACTACTGAAACATGTCTCTGACATTAAAGAGTGGGATAATCAGAAACTTCACATTTATATGGGAGTAAGTATTTATCATTCCTCATCATCTCTCATTTTTTTAACTATAATTTCTACTATTTCTCTGAGGACAAACCAATCTTCAAATGTGATGTTTGAGAAAAATGTAACTATATGCTTTTGTTACTTTAAACAATATAATGATTGAAAACCTCCAAGCAATATAATCCTCCAATGAAAATTTTAGTTTCATATAAAAGAGTTACAGCCATAGCATATCAGTCTTAGAGAAATGTCATTCTTATCTTGTGGAAATAAAGGACATGTGAAATAGGAAAAGAGAGATGTATGTGTACATGTGGGCTTTTAGCTGAAATTTTGAGTTGGAAAGTCCTTACATAGAACAATGGTTTGTATATTGGAGGAGGGGAGCATATTCTTTAAAGCAAATCAGATTCTATAATGTGGACAGACATCAACTGAAGAAGCCTTTTTTCAATTCATTATAAAGCAACATTTAAAAAAGTAACTTCAGACATCACAGACTGCAAAAAGATTTCCATCAAAACCAGCCAGGATTGTCTTTGTTCTCAGATTTTGCTAAGCATCAGCTCTAAATTAAATGTATGAGACATACTTTTCTATATTCTGAATTGTACACATTTAACGTTTAGCAAGAAATGCACATATATTCATCCTTTCCTCATAGCTCAGCTGGTAAAAAATCTACCTGCAATGCAGGAGATCCCGGTTTGATTCCTGGGTCGGGAAGATCCCTTGGAGAAGAGATAGGTTACCCACTCCAGTATTCTTGGGCTTCCCTAATGGCTCAGATGGTAAAGAATCTGCCTGCATGTGGGAGACCTGGGTTCAATCCCTGGGTTAGGGAGATTCCTTGGAGGAGGGCATGGCAACTCACTCCAGAATTCTTGCCTGTAGAATCCTCATGGACAAAGGAGTCTGGTGGGCTAAATTTCATGGAGTCGCAGAGAGTCAGATGCAACTAAGCACAGCACAGCATACGTATGCTGCTGCTGCTGCTAAGTCGCTTCAGTCGTGTCCAACTCTGTGCGACCCCATAGATGGGCAGCCCACCAGGCCCCGCCATCCCTGGGATTCTCCAGGCAAGAATACTGGAGTGGGTTGCCATTTCCTCCTCCAATGCATAAAAGTGAAAAGTGAAAGTGAAGTCGCTCAGTCGTGTCCGACTCTTAGCGACCCCATGGACTGCACCCTACCAGGCTACTCCGTCCATGGGATTTTCCAGGCAAGAGTACTGGAGTGGGGTGCCATTGCCTTCTCCCCAGCATATGTATATTCACTGACAATTTCATTATGTATATTTATATTGGAATATTTCTTCAAAGGCACTATTTACTTTTCCAGAGGAGGAAAATGGTGTAGATGGAAATATTTCTTATAAACAGATAAAGATATCCATACATAACAAATGTTGCAACTGGAGTTTTAGAAATGGGCAACCCACATCTAAACTTACTAACTGTGTGATCAACCTGATTTTTGCGAAAGGTGTTATATTGCTGTGGGCAAGCATTTCTCAATACTGAACTCCACAATTGTACATCCTTCTAGAAGCAAGGCTGAAAAATCACTATCTTCCCAAGTTAAATGATTAGTTCAGTTCAGTTCAGCTCAGTTGCTCAGTCATATCTGACTCTTTGCGACCACATGAATCGCAGCACGCCTTGCCTCCCTGTCCATCACCAACTCCCGGAGTTCACCCAGACTCACATCCATCGAGTCAGTGATGCCATCCAGCCATCTCATCCTCTGGCGTCCCCTTCTCCTCCTGCCCCCAATCCCTCCCAGCATCAGAGTTTTTTCCAATGAGTCAACTCTTCACATGAGGTGGCCAAAATACTGGAGTTTCAGCTTTAGCATCATTCCTTCCAAAGAAATCCCAGGGCTGATCTCCTTCAGAATGGACTGATTGGATCTCCTTGAAGTCCAAGGGACTCTCAAGAGTCTTCTCCAACACCACAGTTCAAAAGCATCAATTTTTCGGTGCTCAGCATTCTTCACAGTCCAACTCTCACATCCATACATGACCACTGGAAAAACCATAGCCTTGACTAGATGGACCTTTGTTGGCAAAGTAATGTCTTTGCTTTTCAATATGCTATCTAGGTTGGTCATAACTTTTCTTCTAAGGAGTAAGCGTCTTTTAATTTCATGGCTGAAGTCACCATCTGCAGTGATTTTGGAGCCCCAAAAAATAAAGTCTGACACTGTTTCCACTGTTTCCCCATCTATTTCCCATGAACTGATGGGACCAGGTGCCATGATCTTCGTTTTCTGAATGTTGAGCTTTTAGCCAGCTTTTTCACTGTCCTCTTTCACCTTCATCAAGAGGCTTTTGAGTTCCTCTTCACTTTCTGCCATAAGGGTGGTGTCATCTGCATATCTGAGGTTATTGATATTTCTCCCAGCAATCTTGATTCCAGCTGGTGCTTCTTCCAGCCCAGCGTTTCTCATGATGTACTCTGCATATAAGTTAAATAAGCAGGGTGACAATATACAGCCTTGACGAACTCCTTTTCCTATTTGGAACCAGTCTGTTGTTCCATGTCCAGTTCTAACTGTTGCTTCCTGACCTGCATACACATTTCTCAAGAGGCAGATCAGCTGGTCTGGTATTCCCATCTCTTTCAGAATTTTCCACAGTTTATTGTGATCCACACAGTCAAAGGCTTTGCCATAGTCAATAAAGCAGAAATAGATGTTTTTCTGGAACTCGCTTGCCTTTTTCATGATCCGGAGGATATTGGCAATTTGGTCTTTCATTCCTCTACCTTTTCTAAACCCAGCTTGAACAACAGTTCATGTATTGCTGAAACCTGGCTTGGAGAATTTTGATCATTACTTTACTAGCATGTGAGATGAGTGCAATTGTGCAGTAGTTTGAGCATTCTTTGGCATTGCCTTTCTTTGGGATTGGAATGAAAACTGACCTTTTCCAGTCCTGTGGCCACTGCTGAGTTTTCCAAATTTGCTGGCATATTGAGTGCAGCACTTTCACAGTATCATCTTTCAGGATTTGAAATAGCTCAACTGGAATTCCATAACCTCCTCTAGCTTTGTTCGTAGTGATGCTTTCAAGGCCCACTTGACTTCCCATTCCAGGATGTCTGGCTCTAGGTGAGTGATCACACCATCATGATTATCTTGGTCATGAAGATCTTTTTTGTATAGTTCTTCAGTGTATTCCTGCCACCTCTTCTTAATATCTTCTGCTTCTGTGAGGTCCATACCATTTCTGTCCTTTATCGAGCCCATCTTTGCATAAAATGTTCCCTTGGTATCTTTAATTTTCTTGAAGAGATCTCTAGTCTTTCCCATTCTGTTGTTTTCCTCTATTTCTTTGCATTGATCACTGAGGAAGGCTTTCTTATCTCTTCTTGCTATTCTTTGGAACTCTGCATTCAGATGCTTATATCTTTCCTTTTCTCCTTTGTTTTTCGCTTCTCTTCTTTTCACAGCTATTTGTAAGGCCTCCCCAGACAGCCATTTTGGTTTTTTGCATTTCTTTTCCATGGGGATGGTCTTGATCCCTGTTTCCTGTACAATGTCACGAACCTCCATCCATAGTTCATCAGGCACTCTATCAGATCTCTCCCTTAAATCTATTTCTCACTTCCACTGTATAATCATAAGGGATTTGATTTAGGTCATACCTGAATGGTCTAGTGGTTTTCCCTTCTTTCTTCAATTTAAGTCTGAGTTTGGCAATAAGGAGTTAAATAATTAGGACTAACAATATTTTCTCTCTGGGCAAGCTGACTCTCAAGAAGGAAAAAGAAGGGGCTATAGTATATAAAGGTCTGACCTGTCCAGGTGATAACACTTATCACTTGCTGAACAGTCCAAGTGATAAGATATATGGTATCCTATTTCATAAGGATACATAGGAAGTTAAGTTAAATAAAAAATGCTGTTTGATGATTATAAATAATGGCTATGTAAGACTGAAATATGATTTAAAAGCTAAGTGCCATGAGGTTAAAACAGACTCATGCCTAGGTCTTTCTGTTAGGTCCACAGACAATCAGGACAAAAAGATTTGGTTCTTAGGTTTGATCAGGCTACCTTCTTCCCAGACAAGGTTAAGAAAGGATGAGCCCTACTAATATTTATAACTGTAATCCTTTTTAAGGCTCTCTTCCTAAACAAACATCCTCTTTTTAATTTTTATTTGTTCCATTCTTTTACTTTAGCTATGCTAAAATCCTTCACTCAGATTATGGTCTAGTCTTCCTGGTATGGAAATCACTTTTTCCTAAGTGCTTTAGAGCTTAACACCACTCTCTTTCAAAATGAGTTGATTCTGTGTTTTAATTCAGTGAGGGCAATCTCTTTTGTTTCTGTGACTGTATCACTGATGTGATTCCTTAAGAAAGTTGTCTAGTGAATATACAAGTGTATTAAAATACTAAAACATTCCTGTTATTTGTTAAATTATTTTCTAATATAACCTTATGCTTTCTTTTGACCATTTCTTACAGAAAGTATAATTTAAGTAAAACTAACAGCTTCTTAAGAAACAATTGCAATTTAAGCTATGCATTCCTACAGAGCTGTGGTTCTTTTAATTTTCAGCTAAGGGTTGGGGAGGATTTGAAGAAAGGCCTTGATCATTGCTTAAGAAAACCACACATACATGTGTTAGCACATGATTTCAAAGACCTAGTTCCATCTTAATATGAAGAATATACAAATTGTTTCTCAAAACATTTTTATTTGCTCTGAATTTTATTTTTGCAATTCTACTTTATCTGTCATCTCTATGTAGAGATCCAAAATCTTAAGTCTCAAATCTTTGCCTCTTTACTTTGCTGACAAACATCTCCTGCATTATGTCAGGTTTCAGTTCCTCTGTTTCTTTGGAACCCCCATAATACTATTCTTCACTGTCCTTGAGGAAAACACCACTTTTAACTGTGCATCAGGGTCATCTAATTGACAGACAGAAACTTCCAGTATTTGCAAGCAAATTCATGGATGGGGATTTCCTATTCATTTAGTAAGCAATTTCTGACTAGAAGCCAAAAAAAAAAAAAAAAAGCAGGAGACCTATTTTCCATTATTTTTGTTTGTTTTTGTTCTCTGTTTCCAGTTTTTCAGTGAGTGATACAGAAGTATATGCCAGGGTCTCTTCATACAGGTTTATAGTCTAGGAGAAGAGAGACAGCTTAACAGAGGTAAATAATTCCAGGAGTTGAATGATCAGGAATGTTTTTCAAATAAGAGTACTTATACAAGTGTATGACTAAATATGGACTGCTGACTGCATGGTAATTCAGTCATATCTGAAAGGGCTTTGAGAAAATAAGAAATCCTGTAATTAAATATAAATGAGGAACTTTAGACTCAAAGAGCCAAATAGTCTGCATTCCTGCGTAGTCTCAGTTTCTCATTCTGGTAAGTATTTTCACATCACACTTTGCTGCCAAAAAATAAGTAGGTATACATTTTTGAGTGTTGATCTATCACTGAAAGATTAGAATTAGGAGACTGAAAGCAAATATTTTCTATCTATGTATTAAAAAAAAAAAAAAAAAACCTCCACCCATGAACAAGGAGCCAGGTGTCACTTTCCTTGGGTGAGTGCAGGGGTGGGGAGCGTCAGTTCTCATGGAGATATTGGAAGGCAGTTGATCCACCACACTCTTTGTTCCCTGACAGATTCTGTGGTGCCATCATTGTTCTCTTCAGGATCAAGAAGCTCCAATGGTGTTGCGATATCATCTCATGGAAGATTGTCTTGTGCTAAGTCGCTTCAGTCATGTCCGACTCTTTGTGACTCCCTGGACTGTAGGGGTCTCCTCTGTCCATGGGATTTCCCAGGCAAGAATACTGCAGTGAGTATACTCCCAGTGAGAATACTGCCATTCCCTTCTCCAGGGGAATCTTCCTAATCCAGGGATCAAACCCAGGTCTCCCACATGCCAGGAAGTTACCTTACTGTCTGAGCCATCAGAGAAGACCCCATTAAATGGGAAATGTATAATTTAAATATCAGTCAGCACTTTCAACCAGTTTTTAAAATACAATTAAAACAGTAAGGTAACATTGTATTAAACATTAAATGCTTAAAATTTTTTCCAGAACAACTGAAGTAATGCTATGTAGTCATGACCTCTTTTAGCTCCAGTTACATCAAAGATTCACATTCCCATTTTTGACATTATACATGCTTTTCAGAATATCTGCACATGACTATGATGGTCTAGAAACTGAATTTAGAATGTATTTCTATAATTTTCTTAGACATAGTTTTGTTGAAAATATGTACATCATTTGGGGCTATATATATATATATACCTTGGTGGCTCAGAGGGTCAAGAATCTGCCTGCAATGTGGGAGACCCAGGTTTGATCCTTGGGTTGGGAAGATAACCTGGAGAAGGAATGGCTACCCACTACAATATTCTTCCCTGCAGAATTCCATGGACAGAGGAGCATAGCATGCTGTATATAGCCCATGGGGTTGCAAAGAGTCAGACACAACTGAAGCAACTTAACACACACACATACACACACACACATATATAAATTATTTAAGCATGGCCAAAAAAAACTGTATTGAAAGGTATGTATCTTTTATGATATTGTGATATTAAAGATTAATAAGAGGTGTACAAGGGACCATATTAAACACATTAAACCTCAATTTCTACTGAGGTTCTTTCGGTTACAAGTTATTATTGTACAGTCACTCAGTAGTGTCCGACTCTTGACTCTTTATGACCCCACGGACTGCAGCACACCAGGCTTCCCTGGTCCATCACCATCTCCTAGAGCTTGCTCAGACTCATGTCCATCGAGTTGGTGATGCCATCCAACCATCTCATCCTCTATTGTCCCTTTTTCCTCCTGCCTTCAATCTTTCTCAGCATCAGGGTCTTTTCCAATGAGTCAGCTCTTCACTTTAGGTGGCCAACATTTTAGAACTTCAGCTTCAACATCAGTCCCTCCAATGAATATTCAGTTGCAAATACCAGAAACTAACTTGTGGTAGTATAATTAGGACAATTATTGAAAGGATATTGGGTAATCTCACAGAATCCAAAGAGGAGCTGATATACAAAGAGGAGCTGATATACTAAGCTTCAGAAAAGGGAGAAATAAGAATCATTTTAGAGATCTTAGTTCTTGAAAGTCCTATACTTTCTCTTAGTATGCAGATCATAGATCCATTTAGTCAGGAATCTTATGGGTCTGTAGATCAAAACTCAAAAATCATGGGAAAAGGAATCTGATGGGTTTTGTCTGATTCAGATATCCAGAGCTAGGCAAATCAAAACCTGAATTGGGATGGGTCATGCACCATAAACATGGTTGTTTTCAGATCAGTCTTAGGGATCAGGTAGATAGATCTTAGATTCAGGCAATTTAGCATAACAATGCTAAGCTGTTCTCTATTATCTGCATCTGATTCCTCTGTAAATCACTGAAGCTAGCCTACTGCCATTCTAAAATGTAGTCATGCTGAATTCATTTTGTTTTCCTTGCTTCCATGTTTCCTAAAGACCTATGATATACCGCGGAGTCACTACTCCAGCATAGAACTTAGAAACATTTCTTGTGCTGTTTATTACACAAAGATCTTTAAAATCAATTTTAAGTAAATCCAATGGACTTTGGTATCACTGTGATTCAAAAAAAAAAAAAAACTGTTGAGTTTATTTTTCAAGTTAAAGTGAGTTGAAGTTACTGGACTAAGCCTTTTATGGAATTATTAATATTATTCTGAAAACAGGCAGTGAAATTTAGCTTAACCATTATGAAAAGAGTTTGTTCGTTGTTTGTTTTGTGTTCCATTGTGAAAGATTCTAATTATACCCATTCAGTTCTCTTTGTCTGCCTCTCTGCAGAAATAAGTTATGTGAAATATGGATGGGACCTACAACATATGACTTAAAATACATTTCTTTTTTTTTTTTTCAGAAAAATTTGAAGCAGCTTCATTTCTTTGGCTTTTGGGCTTCAGAAATCTGAGTTTGTTTCAGAAATAAATTTCTAAAAGTTGATGGGTTATAAAACAGTCAACTTCTCAGAATCAAATATAAAGTATAGCCTCATCAGCAAGTGTTCTTTACAATATTCTCTAAAGAATATACAAAAATATATAGCTAAAGTTTTCTGAACACTGACCACAATATGATCACCAAAGGTAAATGCAAAGCCTTATTCTGTCCTTCCTTCTCTGGCTTCCTCAACTCACAACACCCTATATTTTCAAAGTGAAATAGTTTAATTTGAATTGCAAATCTTATCACATATATAGTTTTGTTTTGTTTTGTTTTTTTCTTTCTTTTCTATCTGGATGAATGACAGTGGTATATAAGAGTTAACAAACCTTATCCAGTTTTAAATACATTTCTGGTATTGAAAGCTAACAGAGCTGAAAGTTGAATGGGAGAAAGCTCAGCTCCTGTATTCATTCTTTTATTTGTGTTCTGAAAGGGTTTTATGGAGAAAACCTGATAGAAATGTCATGGTATTACTAAATAGATCGAAGTGCAAGGTGGGAAAATAAAAGGTTGGTTTTGCTGCTTCCTTTGTCATTTTATAAGGAATGGATAGTGCTTTCAAATGAGGGCCTGAGGCTATGCATGTCCTTTAATTTCTCAGACCCCGAGAAGAAGCAAGTCCATCCCTCAATGGCCTACTGAAAGAAGTCTTTAGAGAAATCGCATGTTCTAAGAACACACAACCCTTGTAAGGATGACAACAAAATGGGGGAGGGGGAACCTAAATTAAAGCGGTGTATACCCCTGTACATAGGAATATCCAACACCCACTTGACGGCTGATCTGGAAAGATTAGCATCATGACTGCATTGGAACTTATATTCTGTGATTTTTTTGTGCATTGTTTCACTAGAATATGAGGTTCATCTTTAAATCATGTGTGAAGTAGAGTGAAAATTTGGGTGTCACGGGAGCTTACAGCTAGCTACATTGCTAACATATGACAGTAAAACAAGTAAAAAATAGTTCACTCTGAGAAATTCCCGGAAAACTTAGCAATTTGCTTTCCATTTGAGGCCACAAAGTATGTGGGAAAGCAAGTTCTTTGCAGCAATGCAGTCTTGAGTTTATATCCTCATTTGCTTCATTTCTAACTTTCTGCCTTAGGCAGATTGGTTAACTTCAGGTCTCAGTATCTACCCTTAATAAACAAGGATAGTAATATGGGATATATTGAGCTCTCTGGAGGGTTCAGTGAAATTACATAGGTAAAACAGTACAAATTAAACTCACAGTGGGATTAATTTTCTTCTCCCCACTGAAATTAATTTGGTTCTAATATGGATGTATGTACTTCTTTTTTAACTGATGACAACAACTATAGAAGAGTTTTAAGAATTAAATACAGTTTCTGCAGTATAGAATAATTAAAGATGATTAATCATTTTTCTTTATAGAGCTTTAATTATTGATTAATTAAAAATAAAGATCTGGAATACAACTTTTATGTAGTATGAATAAATAAACCTGATACATTCTTTAATCAGTGAAATTTTAAAGGGGCAGCCTATTCTTAATATACATTTGCCCCACAATATGATAATACCAGGAAATACAGCATTCTTTAACCTACTTGCATTGCACTGCCTTTGATAACAGAATAAAATATTTACAATGAAAACACAGAACAGCTATAGCTTTAACCTAAATTACAAACAATTGCATCAAAAAGAATAAAATACCTGGAAATAAACCTACCTAAGGAGGCAAAAGACATATATTTTAAAAACTATAAGACATCAATGAAAGAAAAGAAAAATGATGCAGATGGAAAGATACACCATTTTCTTGAATTAGAAGAATCAATATTGTCAAAATGATTATACTACCCAAGGCAATCTACAGATTCAATGCAACCCCTATCAAACTATCAATGGCATTTTTTCACAAAGTTAGAATACTTTATTTTAAATTTCTTAGGAAATACAAAGACCCTGAACAGCCAAAGCAATACTGAGAAAGAAAAATGAAGCTGGAAGAATCAGGCTCCTAGACTTCAAACTATACTACAAAGCCACAGTAATCAAAACAGCCTAACACTGGCACAAAAACAGAAATACAGATCAACAGAACAGGATAGAAAGCATGGAAATCAAGCCATGTACCTGTGGTCAATTAATCTACAAAAAGGAGGGAAGGCTATACAAGAGAAAAAAGACAACTCTTCAGTAAGTGGTGCTGGAAAAACTGGATGGCTGCATGTAAAAGAATGAAATTAGAACATTCTCTGATATTACACACAAAAATAAACTCAGAATGTAATGAATACCTAAATGTAAGATCAGGAACTACACAATTCTTAGAGGAGAACATAGGCAGAACACCCTCTGACATAAATCATAGCAATAAGTTTTTGCATCCATCTCCTCAAGTAATGAAAACAAAAACAAAAATAAACAAATAGTATCTGATTACACTTAAAAGATTTTGCATAGCAAAGGAAACCATCAATAAAACAAAAAGACAACCCACAGAATGGGAGAGAATATTTGCAAATGAAGGGTCCACTGACAAGGGATTAATCTCCCTTGTAAACAGTTCACACAGCTCAATGTTTAAAAAAAAAAAAAAGAATAAAAAAATGGGCAGAGGGTTGAAAAAGACATCTCTTCAAATAAGACATACAGATGGCAAAAAAAACACATGAAAAGATGCTCAACATCACTATTAGAGAAATGTACATCAAAACTACAAAGGATCACTTCACACTTGTCAGAATGACCATCATCAAAATATCTACAAAAAATAAATGCTAGAGAGGATGTGGAGAAAAAGGAATCCTCCTACACTGTTGGGGGAAATGTAAATTATTACAGTCAATATGAAGAACAGTATAGAGGTTTCTTAAAAAACTAAGAATAGAACTATCATGTGTTCATGTTAAGTCACTTCAGTCACGTCCAACTCTTTGTGATTCTATGAACTGTAGCCCACCAGACTCCTCTGTCCATGGGGATTCTCCAGGCAAGAATATTGGAGGCGTTGTCATGCCCTTTCTCGAGGGGATCTTCCCCATTGTATAATCCAGCACTCTCACTCCCACGCATATATCTGAAGAAAACTATAATTCAAAAAGATACATTCAACCCAATGTTAATAACAGAACTATTTACAATAGCCAAGACTTTCAATAAACCTAAAAGTCCATCAACAGAGAAATGGATAAAGAAGATGTAGTATACATATATGATATAGTATTACTCAGCCATAAAAAAGGAATGAAATAATGCCATCTGCAGCAACATGGACGGACCTAAAGATTATCATACTAAATAAAGTAAGTCAGAAAGAGAAAGACAAATACCATATGGTCTCACTTACATGTGGGAGCTAAAAAGATGATTCAAATGAACTTATTTACCAGACAGAAACACACTCACAGACTTCAAAAACACATCTATGGCTACCAAAGTAGAAACATGGGGGGATGAATAAATTAGGAGTTTGGAATTTAACTGCTGCTGCTGCTAAGTCGCTTCAATCGTGTCTGACTCTGTGCGACTCCATAGACGGCAGCCCACCAGGCTCCCCCATCCCTGGGATTCTCCAGGCAAGAACACTGGAGTGGGTTGCCATTTCCTTCTCCAATGCATGAAAGTGAAAAGTGGAAGTGAAGTCGCTCAGTCCTATCTGACTCTTCATGAACCCATAGACTGCAGCCTACCAGGCTCCTCTGTCCATGGGATTTCCCAGGCAAAAGTACTGGAGTGGGGTGTCATTGCCTTCTCCATTTACACTACTATACATAAAATAGGTAATCAACAAGGACCTGTGTATAGCACAGGAAACTCTACTCAAAATTCTGTAATAACCTATATGGGAAAAGAATCTGGAAAAAAAATGGATAAATGTATATGCATAAATGAACCATTTTGCTGTACACCTAAAAGTATTATAACATTGTAAGTCATATATACCAATATAAAGTAAAACTTAAATTGAAAAAAATAAATTTACATGAGAAATAAAGTAAATGATGCAGATATTAACTATATAGCTTAAGTGAGATAATATAACAAGCAACTATATAACTTTATTTTAGTGGGACAGTCCTGGGTTACATTTAAATACCAATAATATTATTAATAAGGTATGTTTCACTTTTACTGTAATTACTAGAAGAAAACATTTTCTTTTTTTCTTTGAAGTACTGGCTTTGGGAAAATCAGCAGTAAAATACAATATTGGTAAATTCAAATATATATATAAAAAACTGACCATATGTAAAATATCATAAGTAAAGTCAAAGGAAAAATGACAACCTGAAAAATAATATTTACAACATATATCATGAGTAAAGGACTGATATATACAAAGGACTCTTGAAAAGTGAAGAAAGTGAAAGTCGCTCAGTTGTGTCCAACCCTTTGTGATCCCCATGGACTATATAGTTCATGGAATTCTCCAGGCCAGAATACTAGAGTGAATAGCCTTTCCCTTCTCCAGGCGGTTGTCCCAACCCAGGGATCAAACCCTGGTCTCCTGAATTGCAAGCGAATTCTTTACCAACTAAGCCACAAGGGAAGCCTAAGAATACTGTAGCCTATCCCTTCTCCAGCAGATCTTCCCAACCCAGGAATCTGCACCAGGGTCTCCTGCATTTCTGGTGGATTCTTTACCAACTGAGCTATCAGGAAAGCCCTGAAAACTGAAGAAAAAGGACCGAATCCTCAGTTGATTAAAAAAGCAAAGTAATGAACAATAGTCATGTATGGATGTGAGAGTTGGACTATAAAGAAAGCTGAGTGCTGAAGAATTGATGCTTTTGATGGTGGTGTTGGAGAAGACTCTTGAGAGTCCTTTGGAATGCAAAGAGAGCAAACCAGTCAATTCTAAAGGAAATCAGTCCTGAATATTCTTTGGAAGGACCAATGTAGAAGCTGCAACTCCAATAATTTGGCCACCTGATGGCAAGAACTAATTCATTTGAAAAGACCCTGATGCTGGGAAAGATTGAGGGCAGGAGGAGAAGGATGAGATGGTTGGAGGGCAGGAGGCAGAGGATGAGATAGTTGGATGGCATCCCCGACTCAATGGACATGGGTTTGGTTGGACTCTGGGAGTTAGTGATGGACAGGAAGGCCTGACATGCTGCGGTTCATGGGGTCACAAAGAGTTGGACACGACTGAGCGACTGAACTGAACTGAACTGAACTGAATAATTCATTAGCAAAAAACATAAAGCAAGAAATGTGCATTAAAATGGTGTATAGCATAACTGCATTTAAGAATATATTCCAATATCAAATAGCAAATTTCAACAATGCAAAACTGAAATTACTTTTGCACCAACCCAATAATATATGTCTGCCAGCTCCCTCCATTATAAAAATTAGAATCATGGTAATATCTAATCCATAAATAGCTTTTTACTATTTGCCAGACACTGTTCTAAGATAAGTTTTGTTGTATTAGCTTCTTGTGAGAAAGTTGGTAACATGAAATGTATAAATTAGACATTAAAATGATATATTTTACTTATATATTTAAATATATTATGCATGCTGTCACTTCAGTCATGGCCAAGTCTTTATGATCCTATGGATTTTAGCCTGTCAGGCCCCTCTGTCCATAGGATTTCTCAGGCATGAATACTGGAGTGGGTTGCCATGCCTATAAACATAGTTTAAAGAAATATACAAAAAATAATGACAATATATTATTTTCTTAATCTCCAAGGGATTTGCAAATCAAGCAAATACTATCAATGTCACAGACAGAAAATAGCAAAGGACATGAAAGGAGCTTTACATAAAATAAATAAAAATGACTAAAATAAGTAGGAGGAAAGTTTAAAATGACTAAAAACCAAAGGAATACAATTTAAAATGTGTCATTTTCAACTTAACAAATATTAAAAAAAGATAATAAAAATGAAAAGCTAGTCAGTGTTAATGATGGATCTTGCTAACTGTATGTTAAATATCAGACAGGATCTAAATTTGTACAAATTTCCAAGCAATTCATATGAGAACTTCAAAAGTGTGTATATAACTTTGACTACATATTTCCATTTCTTTGAATTTATCCTAAGTAAATAATCATGGCTTGTACAAAGACATAGGTACAATCGTGTTTTCCCTAGCATTGCTTGTATTATCAAAAAACTGTAAACAAACCAAAGTTCCACAGGGAAGGCAAATTAATCATTAACCATCTATATGGTAGACCACTATGCAACCACTGCCAATGATGTTAAAGAAATTACAATCACTGTACATTTTAACATTTTAAAATACTACATTAAATTTTAATATATAATCCAATTTTAAAGTATGTGTTTTATAATATAAAAAAATACAAATCTAAACATAACAAAACCAAAGCACTTATCTCTAGATTGTAGTTTTATAATGACCTCTTCTTTGGAGTATGGACATTTTAAAAATGTTTTTGGTTTTCCTTCTTTATTGTAATCAATATATAACTTTCAGCATGAAGAAGGAAAAAAGATACAAAAACAGGTTCAAATTATTAATACTATTCTAGAAGCAAGAGTCTTCCCAAAAAACATACTTGAAATTCTAACAGTTCCTCATCTGAATCATAATATAATTAACTTGCTCAATCAACTTAAAATTGGATTAGAGCACCATTTCAGAGAGCTACCTTAATTGAGGAACAGAAACTGAGCTATTTGAAATCAAGTTTCATGTATTCTATGGAGAATGAGTCAATCCTAAAGGAAATCAACCCTGGATATCCATTGGAAGGACTATTGCTAAAGCTGAAGCGCCACTACTTTGGTCACCTGATGCAAAAAAGTCAACTCTTTGGAAAGAGTCTGATGACCCTGACTCTAGGAAAGACTGAGGGCAAGAGGAGAAGAGGGCAGCAGAGGATGAGACAGATATTATTACCTACTATAAGGACATGAATCTGAGCAAACTCTAGGAGATAGTGAAGGACAGAGGAGACTGGCAGGCTACAGTCCATGAGGTCACAAAGAGTTGGACACAACTTAGTGACTCAACAACAACAAAAGGAGAACTCAGTCTATTTCACTGGTTTGAGCCAAACAAAACTATTTCTTCATAGAGTTGCTATTTTCTAAATCCTGCAATCATAACACGTCACTATTTTTGCATCATTAGAAACTGCCTTTATCTAACATGAACATTTTACAAATGAACAAATGACAGATTTTAAAATGAGACAAATGAGCATAGAAACACAGACCACATTACTATTTCTCTGAAATACTGCTCTAGTGATTGGATAAATTTGACTCAATATAATGAAAGTTTACAACCCAGAATAAGGATTTGCTTTTCCAGCTAAATGAATTTGCATTGTTATTTGTTGAAACTTTCAAAAGGATTGAAGAATAGCAAAAACAGATATAAACAAAGGGTATGAGAAGTAGCAACCTAACAAGATGGGGTAAAGAGGATACAAGACAGAGTCAAATACATTAGCAGTAGGTATGATTTTATTTAGCATCTCCAGTAATTGTATGAAACCAATATAAAATATGGTATAACTGAAAGTTTCTGAGAATATACAAAATATGCAAGTATTTAAAATATATTTAAAACATATAAATACATATTTACATACATTCATATGCATACATATATAAAAAGGTATGCTGAGATATAAGGGAGATATTTTCAAGTTTTAAAGGAAAAAAAGTTTTCAAGAAGACTAAAGCCTCAATAAAAATGACATTTAGCAGCTAGGGAAGCTTGAAATTTTAACCAACCTAACAAATAATATTTTATTTATAATTTTCCTTTTTTAAAAATAAATGTTTTAAGTTTTTCTTTGTTACTTAAAGAGATGACTGATTTCTCATACTTGTACAAGGCGTCATATCAGGTGTCTTGGGTAATGAGATTGTTCCATTGATTGAGATTGGGAAAATGCCAAAGTTCATGGTCATTAATTCTAAATCTGTAATATGAGGAATCCTTTGGACAGAGAAGCCTAGTGGGCTGTAGTCCATGGGGTCACAAAGAGTCAGACACAACTTAGCAACCGAGCACATTTTAAAAACTTAAGGGAATTTTAAGCAATATATACCAGAATATTAGCTCCATGATGACAGGCTTTTTGGCATTTGCTCACTGCTATATGCCTTGTAGAGTTTGATATTCTGTTTTACACATTATTTTATAGCATTACTTTTCTGCTAGACTTTTGTGTTACTCTGTTCCTCTTACCCTGTAGCTTAACATTTCTTTATAGTCTTTGTTATAAAACAAAATAATCAAATATACAAGAAGAAATTTTAATTTTAATGTTTTAATACCTTTTAGTTTTAAAATACTTCTTACCTTATGTATAGTTATAAGACCATCTAATATTTTAATATAGGATATAATCATTTTATTCATAATAACACCTACAAGTTTCAAATTACCTGAGCAACCAAACAATGAGTAGTAGCATTTTGGACAAGTTTAGCCCTATGACTACTTATGATGAGCAAAATTTATCCCACTTTGAAGGTAATTAACCCAAGAAAAGTTTATAGGATTCACTCAGGTATGGATTGGAGATAAGTATCGAACTGGGACATGTTTAATTCCAAAGCCTATATCCTTTCACTCTTTATCCTTCCAGTAGAATTAAAACCATTAGTAGTGGTACTTATGAGTTTTTGAAAAATCTACAACAATAAAAATAATAGCTAAAAAATAAAGGAAATCTTACACTTTCAGTCAGATAAGGTTCTGCTGCATGCATTTTGATTCAATTTAGGATACTGTTCAGCATTTTTCTGGGAAGATAAACTAGATACCTAGTTTCTTGTAGAGAAATCACATGTAGTTTGATTTAGAAGTGTCCTGACTTCAGAAACAGTGATTAATCCTTCTTAGTTTATTCACATAATCTTTATTTACTTTCAGTAATTAAGTAAAATTTCCTTTTAAAAAGTTTTTGTTTAAATAACTCCTAAAGTTTGTATATATAGCCTTATAGTCTCTAATCTTGACTTCATAATAGTACATGAAGATATTGATCAATAATTACAATTAATAGGAAGTGAAATTATCTTCAAAACATTTATAATAATATTGTTTCGTATCATATATCAACAAAATACTATTGTTTCATATCATTCATGGATTAATTTTCCCAAATATTGAAAACAAGTTTTTAAAAAGCTGTCAAAATTGAGATGTTAGTCATATCCTAAAAAAAGTTAGCATTTATGACATTTTATAATATTGTTCTTGCAAAATTTATTAGGCTCTATTATCTTATACTTTCCCATAATTTGTGCCTTTGTTTATTATTATAAAAATTAAAATTTATTTGTAATTAGATGAGAAAAATAAACCAAATTATCTGGTGTGAGTTTTTAATGTGTATTCTAATGTGCATGTCAGTAAAATGTTGCTGAATACAAACTTTAAAGTCAGTCACACTCATTTCTTCCA
Source organism: Bos indicus (assembly GCF_029378745.1). Taxonomy (NCBI): domain Eukaryota; kingdom Metazoa; phylum Chordata; class Mammalia; order Artiodactyla; family Bovidae; genus Bos; species Bos indicus. The sequence goes on along the minus strand of NC_091776.1, from coordinate 31,163,467 downwards.
AAACATACAAACAGAGGAAGCATACTAATTCTTTAAATAAATTGCTGTTGGTAGAAAGTTTTGTTCTCAGTTTTTGATGTATTGTCAACATTTGGCTCTAACTAAGAACTTTTGCAATTTGCCTTAGATTTTGAATTAACATTAAATACTGAACTCACACTATGATTAGTTAGTTTACAATTTCCCAGGCTTAGGAAATTTTGAATAAAACACTCTTTACAAAATAGATGAACAGCATCCAAATGATGCTTCTGATATCTCATGGGAAGAGAAGTTGTCTCAAGGTTCTCTGTAAACACAGGTGTAGAGCATTGAGGAAGAAGACTCTCCAGAAAGTTCTACCCAACTTTTGATTAGCCTTCAAGTAACCAGATGTTGCTAGGATAGAATCTCTAACTTCCTTTGCATGCTCCTCTGGTTAATAACAAAGCAGTTCTAAACTAGACAGCCATGTAGCGTCACACCCTAAATATATAGATTTTTTTCTAGTTCAATTAGCTCTCGGGTAGCTCCATTACCTCTAGCATACCTATTTCATTACTTTTAAATTGCAATAATGAATTAATAATGAAAGATAGAAGGCAAAAGGAGAAGAGGGTGGCAGAAGATGAGGATGGCTAGATAGCATCACCAACTCAATGGACATGAATTTGAGCAAACTCCCAGAGATAGTGGAGAACAGAGGAGCCTGGCGTCATTCCATGGGGTCACAAAGAGTCGGACACGATTTAACAACTGCACTACAGTAACACAACAATGAATTACCACAGACTAAATGCTTTAATCAATCCACATTTTAGTATATTATTAGACACGTCAGGTGCTAAATATAGACAATTATTAATTCTATTATTATTAAAGTTTTATTTGAATTTAGGCACTGAAAAAGAAGTAAAAATAGAGTTAAGCAGTCACAGTGCTAAGCATGATTTGTAATCAATGATGTGGTATGAGACTTATTTTCTAAAACTGAGGTTTGAAAACTTTTTCTCTAAAGGGCCAGATAGTACAGTAAACATTTTAGGTTTTGTAGGCCCCATGATCTTTATTGTAACTCCTTAACTCTTCTGCAGGTGAAACATGGTAGCAGCTTAGTAAATATGTAGATTAATAGGAATGGCTATGTTCCAGCAAAACTTTATTTACAAAAACAGGCAGTAGACCAGATTTGGCCCTAGGACTATAGTTTGTCCATCCCTCTTCAGAAAAGAAAGGATAACACAGGAATGCCTTTACTAGTTCCTAATTTTATCTGTACTAAATTATCTTTTATGGAATGACTATTCTATTGATACATCTTCACCACATAACCAATTATCTAAAGCAGCACGGGCTTTGTACTTTATGTTTCTATAACAATTAGATTGGGGGAAATGTCTTTTGAGAAGAAGAAAAAAAAAAAAGGACATGAGACATTTAGAGATATTGTTTTTACTTCTTTTATTGGCCAAAATTAAATTACTAAATTGTACTGGGGCATTTTATTTCCCCACCTAGAAGCTGTAGATAAAAAGGCATCCTCTATATTTCTTCCTAAGGTGTTGTGATAATGAATCATTGGGACTGCTTGACATCTAAGGAAGAACAAAATTACACCAAAAACAGAATCAGAGCCATATTTTCATTCCATGTTATAATCCTCTGCGCACACACACAAATGTTCTGTGGTTCCCAGGCCATTTTATCTTAAATACTCTTGCTGATAATGAACTATGACTGGACGATTTTGTTCAAAATGACAATTAGTAAACCAGAGGAAGAATCACTTCAATATGTATTATTCAATTTATATTGACATTAATACATATATTTACTGTTTTCAGCAATTTGATTTGACTAACTGAAACTATTTGTTCAGGGGTTTTTTTTGTTTTGTTTTTTTCTTTTCCTGCTTCTTTCTTTTGTAGCATTTAGCAGAGTTCAAGACAGAGTGAGAATAATGAAAACAAAGTGAGCATTAAACTTAATTTTGTCAGATGTTTGCAACAGTCAAGACTTTGTTTATAGCACAGGAAAATTGGGGCTAAATTCCATCATGTTTAAAATCACTAAAAACAGTAATTTGTTCAGAGGGAATGGATAACTTTTAATCGACAGGGCATTAAAGTAGTACTTTCCTAAAATTCCTTTTGTGTTCATTTAATTTAGGAGGAAAAGGGGCTTTTTTCAAAAAATTATGTTTTTTTCCCAAAAATTGTGGGTTGTTTCCAATAATGTTGATACATGAATTGTTAAAATATAATAATGGCCATTTTAATCATAGACACAGAAGTTTTTTTTTATGTTCTTTTTTTATTCTGAAATAGTTACTTTTAAAATAGCTAATGTAATTAAAATGCTCTTCTGTTAAGCTTACATAAAACAGAAATGCCCTAAGCATCACAGATCTCTAAATGGGGAACAGTCCTTAGGTAAAAGCACAGAAAAATATAGAAAAATGATAATGAGATACGAAAAATAACCCTAAGACATGAGATTTGGTAGGAAAAATATCAAAGGTCTAATTTCATTGATTTTTCTAACAAATAAACAGCAATAAGGATATATAGACAATGACATTGTAAGGGGTGGGAAAAGAAAAGGAAGATCAAGACCCATTAACAAAAGAACTACATGCTTTATAGAAAATTTTAGGCATGATTCCTCTACTCTTTTTTTTTTTTCCATTTCTGACACAAATAAAATGCATCACATGTAGTACCTCTAACCCTTTAACCACATATTCAAATAGTATAGTGATATTTTGAAAAATAATATGGAGCGTCCTATGCAACCCACCAACTTGAAAGGACTGTTACTTCACAATGTTTTCTTTTGTTCTAAGCTAAGAATAATAAAATAATGGGTCGAGCACAGTTTCAAATTGAACTGAACCATCAGGAGACTGTTTCAAATTAAACATGAACTGCTCCAAATGCAGCCAGCATGAAGAGATAAGAGATCACGCACCTCTGTGAGAGCATTCACATACAACAAACCCCTTCTTGTTTACATGCCTATTAAGAGTTCCCAGCAGCTGAAATTATTTCACTCAATTTGATTCCATCCTCATTCTCCATGGCTCATTTACCAATTCCTATGCTGTGCTATTCATGTTCCTTGGGAGAAAGTGAAGGTGAATATTGTATTTACAAAGGCCAAAGCGAGACACAAAGGATTTCAGCAATTGCTGCTACAATTCAGATTCCACAATTACCCTTAAGACTATCTTCTCTCTGAAGCTAAGCACTTGAGCTTCTTATTTCAAGCTCCAAATGACCAATGTCAAAGTGGGTCCAGGATAAAGCTTCTAACATGGCCAAGAGGCCATATTCCCAGGTCTGAGGTTCTATTATCAGCAGTGAGGCCCACGATGAATCTCACCAGCATCTTCCTTCCGTTATATCTGATAAGAACAGTTCGCATATTTTAGCACAGTTTCCAACTTTACCTAGTTCTTGTTTATTTGTTAGCTACTTGCAGAATTTTACTGGCTTTGACAAAGAATTTGCTTTATTACTATAGCATAACTTTCCTTATAATAAGTAAACGTAGTTAAATGAGTAGCTGCTTTTGGCAAAGTTAATATACACTGTTAACAATCAGGGGAGCATATAAACTCTGGGGTGAGTAGTGCCTGGAAGAGAACACTAGGGAGACTGCTGAGAACTTGAACAGGTACTCTCCAAGAATGTACCATTCTGGACACCTGGGCTTGTTACATTTTTTGCATTCATGCTTTACCTTAATGAAGAGTTTAAAAATAATAGATCATTTTGACTTAAGTCAGAATATGTTGTATAAATTGCTGGAAAATAAAAAAGTATAATTTCACTTATGTCCCTTGCAGTCTGCTGCCAAACTGCAACGGTGACAAAAGGCGTGCCTGTCTCTTTTTGAAAACCCTGCCAATGTTTTCCCTTTAAGTAGAAGGTAGGCTTTTGGATTAAGATAGATTGATTGAAGAATTACTCTTTTGGTCTTTATTTTTTTAATGAGATAGATGTAGTTACAAGTTATTACAAATAAACTGAGATATTTTACATATATATATTCACATATAAATATATTATATAATTTTAAAAACATACTATATATGCACCCTTGTATCGATATATACATACATTGAACGCATCAATGACATGTGTGTAAACGTATGTGTTAATATATACATTACACATAAACATATGTATATAATGTTACATATATACTGTTTCTCACACACACACATATTTCTCCAAGCACTGACAAATTCCTGTAACTCTGGTTCTGCGTATATATTTTTGGTGGAACATAGTACATCTCATGTATGTATATAATCATAATATCTATTTTAGGGATTATTACTTCTCTCAAAAATAAAGTTCCCCATCTGTCTCAAATAAAGTTAACAATCTTCAGTCTTACTTAACTTTTACTCAGTCATTTGGCCTTAGTTAGAAACTGAGGTATTAAATAGAGCAGAAGCAGACATTAACACTGAAGTCATTACTGAACTGGAACAACTGAAGAGAGAGACAGCTGATGTACAGAAAGCTCTTGAAAGGGAATTTATGTAACTTTCAATGAAATATTCCAAAATAGACAACTTTTCTGTCAGAAAAATGTGAGTTATAAAACTATAATGATTCACAAAGAATGTTTAATACCTAAACTAAAAGTAATTAAACCATTAATGGTGAATTTTGTGTATCACTCTATTTAATTAAATTTCTGTTACATTTAAAATGTCTTTAAAAGATGGCATTAAATTGTTCAGAAAATTCTCTTCTGAAATAAAAGGAAATTAGTAAAGCACCCCTTGCTAAATGTAACAACTGCTTAAATTTAAAATGAAAAATGCTTTCTCTATTAATTTATGTCCTTGAATGTGGAATATCCAGAATCATTGTGACAAAAATGCTATAAATGTTCTAGCTAATTGAATACATTTATTCATTTAACATGAAATTGAAATATAATGAAACCATCATGGAAGGAAGTGTGAATGAAAAGTGAAATTACAGTTCTAAAATTTTATATATTTAACTTGGAAAAAAAGGCAATCCATATTAACCCAAACTTTAACAAAGGGTGCTGTTGTATTAAACATTATACAGTAGAATTTTTCTTCTAAAATTCTCACTCATATTGAAGGTTAATTTGGTGTTTTCATGACAGTAAGTCTATGGATCCATTAGGGTCTTCAATATTTACTGAGAAAACTCCTAGGCTACCCAAAAGTAAAGAAGTCTACTGTTATGCAGAATAGAAAAATATCTCTACATTTTGCTTCTGTTAGATAAAATAATGCATGTGATAATGGCAATAGGAGATTAACAACTATTTATTACCACTGAATGAGTAAAACTCAAAAATAACGTGATTTATTAATAAATCAATCTATAAACGTGATAAGAATTAAATAATAATTAAAAAAAAACATTGAAGGAACTTAAAAATAAAAACATTTGAGTGCTCATTACCTGTCAGGAAGCTTGCTGGCCATTGTGCGTGAGGAACCATTCACCATGGTTCCTCACAATGAACCATGAGTTTGGTACTATTATTTTCCCCATATTCTACATATGAAAACTGATGGTTAGAAAAATTAGGTATTTTACCCATGTTTACAAAGCTAGTAATTTTTAGTGTCTGAATCTGAATCCAGACAGTCTAACTTTATACCTTTTGCTCTCCACTCTATTTCAAAACTTATTCAGACTTGGTGATGACAAGATCAAGTAATCTTCAAACTATCTGACTATATTTACACATTCAGCAGTAGAAATGCTCTAGAAAAGGTTTGTCTAATTTTATATTTTTGGTCAAATAAATGTTTAATCATAAAGGAATCTGGAGACATAAAATTCAACAGCAGTCATAAACTATATAAAATAACACAACAAAATACTCAACTTCACTTTTTAAATAATGTATTGGAAAAGAAAAAATAAATAATTGAAATCACAGTTTCTGGCTTTTAATTTTGTAGGAAGAAAATAAATAATGAAGATATTTAAAAGCACAAATTATCCTATGATTACCCATGAGCTAATTTAAGGAGCAAAATAGTTATCACCCATGGAAAAAATCCTTCTTTCTTAAAACAAACAAACAAAAAAAAGATGATTGAAAAGAGCAATTTGTAAATGTTGCCAATATAACCTAATAATTCATTCCATGAAAAATAAATGTATGTAAGAAGAAAAACTTCAACATAAGTCTTTATATAATGTTATTTTCTAATGGCTAAATTTTTATCATTCAATTATTCTAATGCCTTTATATGCACAGCTTACATGGACTCTGAACCACAAAAATAAACATAGGAAATAACAAAAACAGAAAGAATTTGTAGCCTTTAACCTTTTAAGTAGCATTACAGTCCTGCTTTTTCTGATGTGGTAAGAGTCATGATTTTTTTTTTTTAAACAGGCTATAGATATTTTTTTTGCAATTATTTTTCTGTTCTGAAATTTTTTCCTTAAATAAACCCAGGATACCTCACAGTCCTCTCCTACAAGCTTAATACTTACATTTGTTTTTCAAACTGCAATGAACTGACTAGATGGTGGAATAACAATACTGGACATGTAGGCACAGGTAAATTAAATGTGATAAATAATTAAGCATTCATCCAATGATTTTTATTCTTATTAAAAACTCCCTGGCAGTTTTCACCATTAAATATTGAGAAAGGATAAAGCATGCTTTACTTCAAACTAAATACAGAAACCAGGCTCCAGCTCATCAGTAACACTTTCCAGATTATTTAATTGGTATTTTGTTTTGAGGACAAAATTGTACTGGGCACTTTTTTCACTTAGAATTAGCAGAACAAAGACTGAGGTATGAAATATGGACTTTTCATCACATTCTGGACACAGATGTGCCTGATTTAGTTTAATTAAAAAATAATGACTTACAAATGTAAACATCTTAGAGAAGAAGACCACTTAAGCATACTTCATTAACAGACAATCCTGAAAATTCAGTTAATATTTTACACATTTTACCCCAGCTTTTCATAATATATATAGGGTATAATTAAGAACTTTTTCAAATAATTAGTGTGTATGACCTATTTTCAAATTTGTACATTTGTAAAGTAAAATGTGGCTTGCTGTCTCTTTCAGAATTTCTAAATACAGAACATGGTTTGTTTCCCAGTACAAAAAAGAATCACTATACATACGGATGTTTTTTTCAGGCTGATTAGTTTCCTATTTTAATATATTACATGAAAACTAATTTGGGACAACAAATGATGAATCCCTGAATAAAGTTTGAAAGACAATATTTTTTTGAAAGACTGCAACATCAACAAAGTAAGACAAATGATGCAGAGATTTTTATATTAATCTGAATTAGCATGCCTTGTTTAAATCTGAATCTAATTCTTATATAATCAAGGGCAATCAAAGAAATTGTTGTATGTTTCAAAAAGTTAGTCCTTTCTCATTTAGGAAAAGTTTTTTTTTTTATCTTCTTATGGTAAATAAAAGCATAAATATGAAAGAGACTAATAAGCAAACACTCAAATGTTAGTTCTTCCTTTATAAACAAATCAAGCACTGCAAACTACACTGCACTCTTAGCCTATGATTAGGAATTGGTAATTATCTACTACACTCATGCTGAAAAATTAGGATCTGTATTTTATATTTTTTACACTAAATGTAAATTTCAGAGGCTGTGACTAAAAGACAAATTATTAATTTCAATTGCCTTTCATGGAAATGGATGTCAATGTATTATTCAAAAAATAAATAAAGTGGGAATATATTGGGGGGATATACTAGGAAAGTACTAAACTCTTTCAAATCACTGTTCCTCAAAGGGTGGTGCCAACCTAGTCAACTCCTTTAGGTTTGTGTTGGCAGCTACACTAACACATAGAATATCACAGGATGTGTTTGTTCATTTCCCCCAAAATGGAACAGAATACCAGAGACATATTTCTCAAGAATTATGCATATATTTGCAATTTACCTCTATTAAAGATATTCATTTAATTCAGCATTCATAAGGATAATAAAATGTATTATTTTGAATATCCATACTATGAATTATGTGTAATTTACCAGACTACCACCAAACACAACACATTTTAAATAGTATACAATAGTATAAAATGTAGATCTGATATAAATTTCTAATTATTTTTTTAAGAAAAAAAATGGTACACCTTCTTTCATTGTCCTTATTTATTTTTCAGAGGCTGAAAGTCTAAAATGAAGGTGTTATTAAAATTCATATTTTCTGAAGGCTACGAGAGAAGGACCTATCCCAGGCTTCAGAGGGATACTCTGTGAGGATATGTATGTCCAAATGTCTTCGCTTTTTCACGATGACACCAGCCATATTAATTTAGAGCTCACCCTGTTGACCTCTCTTTAGCTTTGTTACCACTTTACAAACCTTTTCTCCAAATATTGTCACATTCTGAAATACCAGAGTTAGAACTTAGAGGGAATACAATTCACCCCTGACAGTAGTTGATTATCTAACACTTGAAGGAAATTTTCTGTATAAGTTTTTAATGGCAATGCAAAAAATTAAAATCTCTCTGCTTGCAATTATAAGTTTATAATATATTATAATTATAAATATATGTATAATATAATTATAATTATACATATAATATATGTGCAGGATTTTTTGGTGACGATTTTATAAGGAGTTACCTCCACCCCTTCTCCTCTCCCATTTTGATCTCAGCTAATTTCCAGAAATTGAAATGTTCCAGCAGATCTTCTCACCTCTAAGTACGTTCTGTATTTCTTTCTGAGCTGTGCTCTCGGGAAGTAGACAGTGTTTATAGATTGAAGTTTTCATACTGAATAAGACATGCTTCAGACACCATTACTGAAAAAAATTCAAGGATTTGTATAATCCCTATCACAGGATTAAAAATTTTCTCTTTCTTATATTGCCTGGTAATATATGATTTTCATGCCAATATAATAGCAACATAAATAAAAGTACTATATCATTAAAGTCAACATTGGCCAGTGAAAATTTAATAGAATTTAATATATTATGTAGATTGTATATCAGTAGTTTGAGAAATAGCCATTAATTGTATAAATTTAGTTGTCAATGACTTAAAGTTTCTCAAATAGTTCCTAAATTCATATCAATCTAGTAGACATTAATGATAAAATATTTTGCTCTCTCTGAAATAAAAAGTAGTGGTTTTGTCCCTCCTACTCCACTTCCTGCTTCATATTAGAGTAGTCAAATATTACAATCTCTATTGTTTTTATGTAATAAGTACATTAATAACACATGCTTTGGTCTTGTGAATTTATTTCTTTTTGTTTTTTGCCTACTTTTATCCATCTCTTCTCGCATATGACAACATTCCTGTTTCCTCTGAGAATTTATCCCACCCTCATTCCATATTGCTTCAGAAAATCTCATCCATACACATGGCTTTAAGGCTTTGGTCAGAGTACTCCATAGGATTTAAGTCAGGAATTATTACAGGGTCCAAGCCAGTTCCATGATACCTAAGCTTAGATTTTTTTTTTTTAATGGAAAATTTTGGAAAAAGAAAAGTTCTCCTTCAGCTTAGGTTACTACTTTATAGGATAATAAGCCTTGAAGTAATGGTAGCCAACAGGTGGAGAAATCCAGCCTGAATATCAAGCCAACATAACAAAAGCAGACTGGGGATATGAATATAGGGAAACTGAATTATGAAAATTTTCTTAGAGTACATGGATTTTACCATGCTTAAAGTTTGTCTTACCACTGGAATTTTCACTAGGATAAACCAACAAATTTAATATTTTTTTTCAAAATTTCTTTCTTGCCTGTAATGTTCAGTATTTTTAATTATTTATTTTTATTTATTTTCCAGACAAATGAAATGTGTATTTGGACAACATTTTTGCAAATTCTACTGGATGATTTTTTTTTTTTTACATTTTTTACCTGACCTTGTTTTCTTTATTTGGACATTTACATGAAGATTTTTAATGAAAATCTTATATAAGAGCTTATTCTAAGATGTGGCTGCTGCTGCTGCTGCTAAGTCACCTCAGTCGTGTCCAACTCTGTGCGACCCCATAGACGGCAGCCCACCAGGCTCCCCCATCCCTGGGACTCTCCAGGCAAGAACACTGGAGTGGGTTGCCATTTCCTTCTCCAGTGCATGAGAGTGAAAATGAAAGTGAAGTCGCTCAGTCATGTCCAACTCCCAGTGACCCCATGGACTGCAGCCTACCAGGCTCCTCTGTCCATGGGATTTTCCAGTCAAGAGTACTGGGGTGGGGTGCCATTGCCTTCTCCGAAGATGTGGCTATTCAGTAGTAAATAAAACAAACATATGAAACTTACATTCTCATGAGTAAAAGGTAATAAAAAATGTGTAGAACAATTAATCTCTGGTAATAAGAATTCACATGAAGGAAACAGTATATGTCCGTATTCTAGAAAATGACTTTCTATTTGAAGGTCATGAGAATGTTCTCTGGAGAGGTGATTGAACTGAAGAAGAAGATGTCCATGACAAGATCCAGGCCGGGAGTTTCTCAGGTCAAAGGAGACCTAGTGTGATGGTGCTAGGCAAGAAATACAGAGGAAAGAATATATCTGAAGCTTAGAGAGGAAGTTTGAGACAAGGTATTCAAAGTTGGGAGTTGGGTTTTATTCTTTAAGCCATATGGGGATTCCTGAGTGTTTTATGCAGCAGAATGATATGATCTAAACTTCACAAGATCTTCTATGTGAAGAATATTATTAGGGTAGCAAGAGAAGAAATAGGGAGACCAAAGAGTAGGTTATGGATTGTGAAATTCTTCCTTCTTTCATTTAGCCCTCTTGTCCTATCCTTTTTTATTCCCATTTATTCAGAAAAAAAGTATGAGAAAACTAAGAAAGTCCTCTCAAATAAATGTTTCTGATAACAGAGACCTCAGTTTTTAATTTTTCTTTAGCTAAGATCTAGCAAGATACCCAGTATATAATTGATATTTAATAGCTAATTTTAACTGGTGAAGACAAGTTGAAACATGAATCATAAAATATGAGTTAAGTCAAATATATAATTTCCTACAATTTCAGAATCTATTATTCTTTCTCCATGGCTTTCATACTAGAAATGCAAGAAGGAAAAGATATAAATTGCTTTCCTATCCTGATTTATCCAGGGTCATAAATAACAATTTCCAAAGCAAAAATAGACATTTTATTAGCACCTAAGTGTCTAGATTATGTCACTATTTTATACTTTTTAATGAAGTACAGTTGAGGTATAGTATCGGGTGTACAACAATGATTTGACACTTGGATACATTGTAAAATGACCCACCACAATGAGTCAGTAACCTAGTAGGACTCTATGGGGCCTTCCCAGAATAGCCCTGCTGCCCAAGTATGTCCGCCACCTGCCTTTTGTCTGTAGAAAAACTGTAGCCTCCTAGTCTTCCCTGAGTTCCAAAGAATACATTTAATCAAAGAAGCTGAGAAAATGCAGGAAGAAAAGAAAACACTCAAGCAAGACAAAATAATCGTGTAAGCAAAGTCAAGGACATTTAGTTTCTCCCTCAAGGGCTACAAATAATATTCTAAGCCATGTCCTTTGAGTTGTTTTGCAGATACTGAAACCCCCACTAGCTGGAAGAAGTTAACTGTATGCTGCCCACAACGCATAGACCCTAGAGGGTTTGGAACCAGAAGGTTAATGATGTTGACTCCCAATCACCACCAACCAATCAGAAGAATGTTCATGAGCTGATTACACATCTCACAACCCACCTCCCTCACTCTGTTTTTAAAAACCTTTCCCTGAAAGCCTTAAAAACTTCCCTGCAGGCCTTTTGAGCAGGACTGATCTCCTTGCTTGGTGCCCTGCAATAAATACTGCACTTTCCTTTACCATAACCCAGTATCAGTAGATTGGCTTTATTGAGCCTAGAAAAATGGACCCAAGTTTGGTTCATTTACAAGTCTAGTAAGCCCATGTCCCCATACAAAGCTATTAAAATATTATTGATCATGTTCCATATGTTATTTATTACATCCTCATGAGTTGTTTATTATATAAACAGAGGTTAGCTGCTCTTAATCCCCTTCACAGATTTCACCCACCAGCCCTCACCTCTCCTGGCAGCGACCAGTTTGTTCTCTATATCTATCTGATTAGTCTGTTCACATTTTTTGTTTGTATGTCTTTAGATTTCCAATGTAAGTGAGATCATGTTGTTGTTCAGTCCCTAAGTCATGTCCAACTCTTTGCAGCCTCATGGACTGTAGCCTGCCAGGCTCCTATATTAATGGGATATCCCAGGCAAGAATCCTGGAGTGGGTTGCCATATCCTTCTGCAGGGGACCTTCCTGACACAGGGATCGGACCCACATCCCCTGCATTGGTAGGCAGATTCTTTACCATCAAATTTTCCTTTCTCTGACTTATTTCACTTAGCAAAATACCTTCTAGATCCATTCATGTTGTATCAAATGGCAAGATTTCATTAATCTTTTATAGCTGAGTAATATTCTATTCTTATATATACCATTCTTTATCCTTTTAGCTGATAATGGAAACAGATTTCTTCCATATCTTGGCTATTGTAAATAATGCTACCATAAATATTGGAGTGCATATATCTTTTCTAATTAATGATTTTTGTTCTTTGGGAAAATACCCAGAGTGAAAATGCTAGATCTTATGGCTGTTCTATTGTTAATTTTTTTATGAACATCCATAATATTTTCCATAGTGACTGTACCAATTTATAATCACACCAACAGTGCACCAGAGTTTTATTTTCTCCACATCCTCACCACATTTGTTATTTGTTGGCTTCTGGGATAACCATTCCAACAGGTGTGGGATAGCGTCTCATCATGGTTTTGACTTGCAGTTCCCTGATAAGAAGTGATTTTGAGCATCTTTCATGTGTCTGTTCTGTGTACCTTCTTTGGAAAAATATCCTCTCAGATCCTCTTCAAATTTATTTTTTTAAGTTGTTTGTTTAATGTTGAGTTGTATGCATTCTTTATATATTTTTGATATTAAGCCCTTATCAGAAATATAATTTACAAATATCTACTCCCATTCAATAGACTATCTTTTCCCTTTGTTAATAGTTTCCTTTGAAAAATCTTTAGTTTGATACAGTCCCATTTGCTTGTTTTCTTTCGTTGCCCTTTCCTGATTGCTGTAGCAAGGACTTCCAATACTATGGCGTGAGTAAAAGTGGTGAGAACGAGTGTGCTTGTCTTGTTTCTGATCTTAGAGTAAATGGTTTCAGCTTTTCAATGCTGAGTTTAGTGTTGGCTGTGTGTGGGTTTGTCATATACGGCCTTAATTATTTTGAGGTATGTTTCCTCTGTATCTACTTTTTGCAAGTCTTTATAAATGATGTGGTGTCTTTGTCTGCTTTTGACATCAGTGTTATGTTGGCCTCATGCAATGGGTTCAGAAGCATTCCTTCCTCTTCAACTTTTGGAAAAATTTTGAGACAGATAGGCATTAACTCTTCCTTAACTGTTTGACAGAATTCTCATGGTCCTGTACTTTTGTTTGTTGAGAGTCTTTTTTATTACTGGCTCAATTTCACAACTGGTCTTTTCACATTTTCCATTTCTTTCTGATACAGTCTTGGAAGATAATACATTTCTAGGAATTTATCCATTTCCTCTAGGTTATCTATTCTATTGGTGTATAATTGTTCATAGTACTGTCACGATTCTTTGTATTTTTGTGATGTCAGTTGTAACTAATCTTCTTGCATTTCAGATTTTATTTATCTATGCCTAGTCTCTTTTTTCTTCTTGATAAGTCAGGCTAAAGGTTTATCAATTTTGTTTACCTATTCAAAGAGTCAGTTCTTTGTTTCATTTGTCTTTCCTATTGCTTTTTAAGTCTCTATTTCATGTATTTCAGCTCTGGTCTTTGTTATTTCTTTCCTTCTATAAACTTTGGGTTTTGTTTCTTAATTTTCTAGTTCCATTAGGTGTAAAGCTAGGGTGTTTTCTTGAAAATATTTTTATTTCTTTAGGTAAGTTTGTATTACTATAAACTTCCTTTTCAGAACTGCTTTCACTGCATTTCAAAGATCTGCATTGTGTATTTCCATTTTTATTTGCTTCCAGGTATTTTTTTTTTAATTTCTTATGTAACCCATTAGTGTTTTTTAGCATGCTGTTTAGCCTCCACAGGGATTCCCTGCTGGTTCAGAGGATAAAGAACACCAATGCAGGGAGATGTAAAAGATGTGTGTTTGATCCCTGGGTTGGGAAGATCCCCTGGAGGAGGGCATGGCAACCCATTCCAGTATTCTTGCCTGGAGAATCCCATGGACAGAGGAGTCTGGTAGGCTGCAGTCCAAGAGGTCGCTAAGAGTCGGACACAACTGAGTGACTTCACTTTGACTTTTCACTTTCATGCATTGGAGAAGAAAATGGCAACCCACTCCAGTATTCTTGCCTGGAGAATCCCAGGGACAGGGGAGCCTGGTGGGCTGCCGTCTATGGGGTCGCACAGAGTTGGACACGACTGGAGTGACTTAGCAGCAGCAGCATGTAGGGTGCATATACATTTACAGTTGTTATACCAGCTTTTTGGATCAACCCTCTTCTCATTATGGAATGCCCTTCCACGCTTCTTGTTGCAGTCTGTTTTAAAGTACATTTTGTCTGATATAAGCATTGATGCCTCAGATTGCTTTTGTTCCATGCTTATTGAGAAAAATAATGGATGGGAGAAATTCCTAGAGCTGCTGGCTGCAGGGGCTGAAGGGTTCCAGGGCTACTGCAGGCCCACTGGTGTGTGGGGCTGAGTCCTGGGTCAGCAGAATACACAGCCCAGGGAAGCTGGTGCTGGCCTACTGGTGGGTAGAGTCAGGTCCTGAGGACAACTGGCTGTGGGTGCTGAGGAGCCAGGGCTGGTGCCAGGCCACTGATGAGCAGGACCAAGTCCCAGGGTGGCTAGTTGCAGCCAGGTGAGGCTGGGGATGGCGCTGGCCTGCTGTTAAATGGATAAGACCCTTGGCACTAGTAAGCTAGAAAGTGAAAGTGAAGTCACTCAGTCATGTCCGACTCTTTGTGACCCCATAGACTGTAGCCTGTCAGGCTCCTCAGTCCATGGGATTTTCCAGGCAAGAGTACTGGAGTGGTTGCCATTTCCTTCTCCAGGGGATCTTCCCAACCCAGGGATCGAACCCGGGTCTCCCACATTGCAGGCAGACGCTTTAGCATCTGAACCACCAGGGAAGCCCCAATAAGCTAGAAAGAAGGCTCCAAATGTGCTTGCCATCACTGCTGTCGTCACAGTTGAACAAGCTCCCCAAAATTGTTGCCATAGCCATCTGTGTCCCCAGAGGGAGTTCCAGGTGTCTTGGGCCTCTCTGGGAACAAGATTAGCAAGTGGGGCTGACCCAAGCTCTTTCAAATGACTACCTTTGTGCTGGGACTCAAGATTGTGTGAGATTTTGCACACATCCGTTAAGAGCAGCCTATTTCCTACAGCCTTCTGGCTCTCCTGAAAGTAATTCCTGCTGGCACCAGAACCAGATGTTCTGGGAACTCGTCTTCCCAGGAGAGTGACCTGTACTAGGGAGCGTGATGCAGGGCTCAGACCCCTTGCTCCTTGGGGAGAACCTCTGTAACTGTGATTACCTTTATGTTTGGGGTCAGCTACCTGGAGGTGTATGTCTTCACTATACCACATTCTCTGTCCCTCCTACCCAGTTCACTGTGGTTCCTTCTTCATATCTTTAGTTCTGGGAAATCTTTTCCTCTAGGCTTCAGGTTATTCTCATTGATATCTGCTCTGTAAATGGTTGTAAATTTGGTATGCCCATGGGAGGAGGTGAGCTCAGGGTCTTCCTAATCCACCATCCTGGCCACACCTCTCTGTTACTTCATAAGAGCAACTGAAAATGAAAAAAAGTGAAGCATTTCTTTAGCTTCGCCCCTAATCACTCTGCAGATATTCTAACTCACATAACAATCCTCCAAAGTCCAAGACTGAGCGAAATGAAGACTATGCCTCAGCATCATGTTATAGCATTGCCAAATCTGGGGAATCTCCTCTCCAATGAAAGTAACACAATGAGGCTCCTGAAACCTGTTATGAAAGATGTGTTGTATTGATCTCCCAGATTAGGGCCAGCAAGACTTGAATTCTTGGATAGACTGAGTTACTACCATAGCACAGAGAGATCCCCCTCTTTCTGCTTACCCTTGTAAGTTTTCTGAACCTAATTTCTGTGCCTCAATCATATTCGCCCTTATGTTTGCTAAATTCTTCCTCAAGAGTCTATTCAATTTTGCCCCAATCTTTCAGACATATATGATTTGAAACATTCAAAATCCCTACATCAGTTTCCATTCTTCTTTACTATAAGCAGCTCAGTTTCTCTCCACTGCCTGTTGCCTCCTGAAAAGAATCTACACCCAACTGCTATGATTCTGCTACTTCTATTTTCCCTACTGCCTGGAAAGCATATTCTACAAATTCAACACTATATATGCCTTCATAACGAACATAAAATGATGACAAGATTCACAGACAAATGAAAACTTGGCCAATTATGTAGTAAAATAAAAATAAAATCAGCTGTAATTACACTGTAAAGGAGAGACAAAGTTTTATTGATGTTTGTCCTTTAAATTTTAGAAATCCTTGAAACAGTTTCAAAAGTATTTTTCTCCTTTGCAACCTTAAAAAACAAAAATTTGATTACCCTATTTTTAATCAAAAAAATATTTCCATGGAGACAGATGAAAAGTATCACAGTTATCATTACTTTCCTTGTCTTAATTGGAAAATAAATGTGAGGTTGTGGCCATATAACATTTTACAATCTCTTCTCCTCTTTTGTTCTGAAATATTCTTGGATATAGTTGAAAGAAAATGGCAACATATGGTCCATTAGTTTAAATGAGGTGGGGGAAGAACAGGACAGATTATTAATGATAATAATTTATACTTCCTTTGTATCTATATTCTGTTGCCTTGATGAGAATTTGGCAGGCCTCACAGTAAAATGAAATTTAAGGTTAAAGGTTGAAATTTGACAAAAGAATTTTTTTGAGCAAAAAGACAAGCAAAGGAAAACTGTCCACAGATTAATTATGGAGGTCCCATCCATACTTCTATAATACAAATCATCTGCTAGCAAAGCAACATTTCTTAAATACTTTTCAAATATTGAACTAAAATTATTTGGAGGGAAAATTCTTAATGTCACCTTATGGTAATTTAATGGTTGCTCCAATTTTTAGTAATTTCAGATGAAAATCTGGTGTTTTCTTCTGGGTATTTAGAGTTGAATAGACTTTCAAGTATTGAGGGAACAACATGGCTATTTAAGTATCAATATATGGTGGACAGCAATTCCTAAGAACAATCACCAACTGGATGTTCACAGGCTTCCTTGCAGAATAGAAATTCCAGTGTCCTTACATCCTCCCATACATAAAAATATATGAAATAAGATGTTTCTTTTCAACCTTAACATTTTCCTAAAATTTTTATTCCCTATTAAAAATTCTAAAAGTCTGAGAGTAAATCATCACACTTGTTTTTAATGCTGTTTCCTGACACAGTATACCCCCAATATCACATCATTTAAAAACAAATATCACCTGCAAAAAAATAGAGGACCTCAAATTTGTGTTGCTTTTTTAGCAGCAGAATTCTTAAATTTTTTCTAGTAACAAAATAAATATTATAAAGCACCACCTACTCAGGTTGCGATAGGACTGGAAAACCCATAACTCATTATTCCCCTCCACAATCCTCTCTCCACCTCTGCAGTAGCCCTGTTGCTCTTGTTTAGTTGCTAAATTATGTCCAACTCTTTGTGACCCCATGGACTGTAGTCCAGCAGGCTCCTCTGTCCATGGGATTCTCCAGGCAAGAATTCTAGAGTGGGTTGCCATTCCCTTCTCCAGGAGATCTTCCCAACCCAGGGATCGAGCCGAAGTCTCCTCTATTGGCACATGGATTCTTTACCACTGAACCCACCAGGGAAGCCTGCAGTAACCCTGAGGCACTTCCCAATGACCCTAGAAATCCTGGAAACCTATTTTGAAATCTATTTCATGAAGTATGAGAATGCATCCATCCTTTAGAGAATTATAAACAGTTCTCAACAATTAATTGAAAAATAAAACTAAAACATTATCAGATCTCACAGAAAACTTTAAAAAATTTTTTTCTCTTAAAATTTTTCATTGTGAATGGAAATAAAATAAAGTGTTTAGCTAGTGAAAAAAAAAAAAAAAGACAGCAAATAATACAGACCTGTGGTTCTTGATTCAGCAGGCCTGAATAGCAGTTTAATTTGTCTGTTTATACATGTCTGTATACATATACATATGAAAAAAATTTCTATCTGTGTACTGTAAAATGAAATGTATATAATTTATACAGCTGGGAAATAAAGTCTGTGTTCTCCAGAAGAGCTGGCAAAACAACTGAGCATTTTCATTGTTAAAACTGTGAATTTCCCTTTTCCTAGCCTTTTGTTTAGGCAAGATAGAGAAGCCAAAAATATTAAAGTAGAATAAAATGCCTTACTGGAAAACCCAAAGGATATAAATTGTTCTTAGCTAAGTGTGACATTTGGAAAATGCACTACAAATTTGTCAACTCTTCTCAAGTGTAATAGAAGCGTGACCAATTTGACAGAATTAGGACAAAGATATAGGGCCTACTTTCTTCTTGGCTTACAGATTTGGTTCAGTGTTGAGGTTCCCCCTGGATCAAGAACAAGTTCTTCTTGTAGCATGACATTAAAGGACCCATCCAGAGTGAGTTAATAATCTGAACAGTAGCACAATGTCCTGCTCTTAAAATATCTAAAGCAGTTTAGGTTATAAAAATAGATTATGAAGAAGTTTATGAAAAAATAAAATAATTTGATCATGGTTGCTATTTAACAACCTATTCCTTCTTCCATGTAATAATTATTTCATTATCAAGTTGGAAATCCATAATATTAATGATGCTAACTTGTAGATTGATAGCAAATAAACATAGCAAAGCATCTGGTAACAAAAGCTGACATAAATGTAGAATATTGTAAACTATTGACAATAACATAGGCCTGGAAAGTAAGCTGCAATTACATTCACCATAGCTATGTATTAAATCTAATGTAATACTTGTGAAATCTTTAGTGATTCTCTGTAGCATACACAAATTTAAGATGAAGTGAAAACTGGGACAATTATATAGTAACTCAGTCAGTTCAGTTCAGTCACTCAGTCGTGTCCAACTCTTTGTGACCCCATGAATCGCAGCACGCCAGGCCTCCCTGTCCATCACCAACTCCCGGAGTTCACTCAAACTCACGTCTATGAAGTCGGTGATGCCATCCAGCCATCTCATCCTCTGTCATCCCCTTCTCCTCCTGCCCCAAATCCCTCCCAGCATCAGAGTCTTTTCCAATGAGTCAACTCTTCGCATGAGGTGGCCAAAGTACTGGAGTTTCAGCTTTAGCATCATTCCTTCCGAAGAACACTCAGGGCTGATCTCCTTTAGAATGTATCTCAGTTTCCTTCAAAATAGTCACCTTCGTTTTCTTAGGTGTTGTGAACAGAAATGCTGGTTAGACTTGCATTTTCTATATAATTATCATCATTTTCTAAATGCTGAGATTTCTAAGGTGCATTTCAGCAGAGAAAAAAACTTTAATTAATTAATTAATTAAACCACAGCTTTGCCCAGAGTGTTAAAGGAAGATTGAAGGCTAAAATGAAAGTAATTTTTAATTCTTATTTTCATTACTTTCTCTCAGATATAATGGGACACTAATTAAACTATAACATGAATATGGTTAAGAGCTCATTAAAATCTGCCAAGGTGTACAGGATATAGAATAATTACTGTATACAGAAAGAAGGCATAGACTGAGGTGCTAGTTCAGCTACTTCCTGTTGGAATTTTATCAAGATAATGAAGTCCTTATAAAGTGAGAAAGGTAATATCTGCCCAAACTATATCAAAAGATTATGACAATCAGAATAAAATGTATGATGGCTAACATCAATTTAATGGTCCTATAAATTGTTGCACTTTACAAGGTATTACTTCCTGATTATTCAAAGTAAGACCTGAAATGAAGTTCATGATGGAGACATACAATAAGTTACCCTCACTGTAGTCCCCTCATTCAACATATGTAGCACCTGTAGAGTGCTTAACTACGTACCACATATTATTCAAAAGAATTAAATAACTTACTAATGTGGTAAGTCTCTTCTTGTTTCTATTTCACAAGTGAGAGAATTAAGGCAGAGAATGGGTAAGGAATGTGCTAAAGGTTAGCCTCTAGTAAGTGATGGAGCTAGATGTCAAATACATGCAGATTAACTACAGAGTCTATGCCCAAAGCATTTTATATCTTCCTGGCACCTCTGAGGAAGTAACTTTTAAGAGGAGACCTGAGAATGAGGAAACAATGAAGAGAATTAAGGGCAGAAGAGAAAACAGACACAAATATTCTGAGTCTGAAAAGACAATCTTTACTATTTTCCAATACTATTTATGATCTGCTGCTGCTAAGTCGCTTCAGTAGTGTCCGACTCTGTGCGACCCTGTAGACTGCAGCCCACCAGGCTCCCCCGTCCCTGGGATTCTCCAGGCAAGAACACTGGAGTGGGTTGCCATTTCCTTCTCCAATGCATGAAAGTGAAAAGTGAAAGTGAAGTTGCTCAGTCGTGTCTGACTCCCAGCGACCCCATGGACTGCAGCCTACCAGGCTCCTCTGTCCGTGGGATTTTCCAGGCAAGAGTACTGGAGTGGGGTGCCATTGCCTTCTCCAATTTATGAACTACATGAATTTAAACCTTTCCTTAATCTTAAACTTCTTATGATCATTAAAAACAAAGGACCAGATTTTAGCTCCAATTTGTAAAGAACTTGGAAGTCATCACTCCTGTTCATGCAACAACAACAAAAGCTGGATAAACAGAAGATCAATGACTTCTTGAAGTCATCAAGAAATGAGGTTGTTGGGACTTCCTTGGTGGTCTAGTAGTTAAGACCATGTGCTTCCATTATAAGAGGCATGGGTTTGAACCCTAGGTGGGGAAATAAGATCCCACATGCTGCACAGCAAGGCCAAAAATAAAAATAAATTAGATTGTAGGGCAAACCGCTACCCTAGAATTTGGAGAGACGAAATTATCCTGAGAGATACAACCAAGGTCAATGTACCTAGAGTGGAAACTACTGGAGTCGTGAACTAGCAGAAACACTTAACTGGTAATTTTGATGAATTTCTAAAGGACAGTACAGATGATACTACTCTGACAG
Source organism: Bos indicus (assembly GCF_029378745.1). Taxonomy (NCBI): domain Eukaryota; kingdom Metazoa; phylum Chordata; class Mammalia; order Artiodactyla; family Bovidae; genus Bos; species Bos indicus. The sequence continues at coordinate 31,142,220 of NC_091776.1, read as the reverse complement.
CAGAAAGTAAAGAGGAACTAAAGGCCCTCTTGATGAAGGTGAAAGAGGAGAATGAAAAAGCTGGCTTAAAACTCAACATTCAAAATCTAAGATTATGGCATCTGGTCCCATTACACATGGCAAATAGATAGAGGAAAAGTAAAAGCAATGACAGATTTTGTTTTATTGTGCTCCAAAATCACTATGGATGGTGACTACAGCCACAAAGTTGTGGCTTGCTCCTTGGAAGAAAAGCTATGACGAATCTGGACAGTGTATTAAAAAGCAGAGACATCACTTTCCCAACCAAGGTCCACAGAGTCAAAGCTACGGTTTTTCCAGTAGTCATGTATGGATGCGACAGTTGGATCATAAAGAAAGCTGAGCACCAAAGAATTGATGCTTTTGAACGGTGATATTGGAGAAGACTCTTGAGAGTGCCTTGGACTGCAAGGAGATCAAAGCAGTCAAGAGGAAATCATCCCTGAATATTCTTTAGAAGGGCTGATGGTGAACTTAAGCTCCAATGTTTTGGGCATCTGATGTGAAGAACTGACTCTTTGGAAAAGAGCCTGATGTTTGGAAAGGTTGAAAGCAAAAGGGGAAGTCAGCAGAGGATAGATAGGCAGCAGAGAAGGTTAGATAACATCACCAATGCAACATACATACATTTGAGCAAACTCTGGGAGATAGTGAAGGACAGGGGAGCCTGGCGTGCTACAGTTCATGGGTTTGCAAAGAGTTAGACGTGACTTAAAGACTGAATAACAAAAATGTGGACTACCTTAAGATGAAAAACTCCTAGGTACTGCAGACTTAGAGAAGGTCCCACAATTTCATGCGTTTTACCTCCCTGAACCCAACCAGGTGAATATCTCAGAATGGCCCCTTGTGGCTCTGGTAGGGATAAAAGAAGAATAATCATTGGTAACAGAGAAGACAATGGAAACCTACTCCAGTACTCTTGCCTGGAAAATCCCTTGGATGGAGGAGCCTGGTAGGCTGCAGTCCATGGGGTCTCTAAGAGTTGGACACGACTGAGCGACTTCACTTTCACTTTTCACTTTCATGCATTGGAGAAGGAAATGGCAACCTACTCCAGTGTTCTTGCCTGGAGAATCCCAAGGACAGGGAAGCCTGGTGGGCTTCCGTCTATGGGGTCGCACAGAGTTGGACAGGACATGACTGAAGAGACTTAGCAGCAGCAGCAATCATTGTTAAACATGAAGAGCCTTCTTCATAACAAAAGCCTACTGTTAAAAGAAAAAGATTTGTTTGGAGTCTTTTCACAGGTGAAAAAGGGGACATTCTCTCATTCTAGCACCCTCTAGTCACTAAAGGAAAAAAAGAAAATATATTTATTAACAGGATTGAGGCTTCAAAGAAATGGATTGGAAAAGCTGATATCAGATATAAGAGGGTCAGAAGATTAAAGCTGTATCACTGAAGAAACACTTGCCAAGATCACAGCCTCGAAACACAGGCATACTAAAGCATTTTTACACAGGTGGAAAATTGAAGAATGCTCCTATTCCTCCAAACTTCATTACCACGCCAACAGGAATCCAATTTAAAAATAGTAGATTATAGATGAAGGAGCTTCAATCACACTGATGAGGAATGCTTAAGAAAGCCCAAAGTCAAGAGGTATATGAAACAATGATATTAGAAACATATAATAAATAGCTCTAGCATGTATAATACAGCAAACATTAAACAAAGTCTAACTCCTAGTCAGGGTAACATAAATTCCCACACTATTTAGCTCAGCTCCTATTATGCAATAAAACATGCCTAGGTTTCAACAACAAAATTGTAAGAAATGCCTGCTGCTGCTGCTGCTGCTAAGTCGCTTCAGTCGTGTCTGACTTTGTACAACCCCATAGACGGCAGCCCACCAGGCTCCCCCATCCCTGGGATTCTCCAGGCAAGAACACGGGAGCAGGTTGCCATTTCCTTCTCCAGTGCATGAAAGTGAAAAGTGAAAGTGAAGCCACTCAGTCGTGTCTGACTCTTAGCCACCCCATGGAAGGCAGCCTACCAGGCTCCTCCACCCATGTGATTTTCCAGGCAAGAAATGACTAAGAGCAAGTAAAAATAGAGCTTGAAGAGGAAAGGTGATTATCAGAAATAGATGTAAGAGAATACTACAGATATTGGCATTATCAGATAGAAAATTTAAATCAACTATGATTAACATGTTAAGGGCTAGCAGAAATAGAAAACAACATGGTAAAAAAACAGATGTATAACAATTTGTTTTTACATTGTTTCCTTGGACCATTCTACTCTTCTTTTATTCAAACTGAAGTATAGTAGCTGTATAGTAATATATAAGTTACAGGTATACAATATGAGTTCAGTCTCTCAGTCATGTCCAACTCTATGTGACCTCAGTCATGTCCAACTCTATGTGACCCCATGGACTGCACCACACCAGGATTCCCTGTCCATCACCAATTCTTGAATCTTACTCAAACTCAAGTCCATCGAGTTGGTGATGCCATCCAACCATCTCATCCTCTGTCATGCCCTTCTCCTCCTGGCTTCAATTCTTCCCAGGATCAGAGTCTTTTCAAATGAGTTAGTTCTTCATATCAGGTTGCCAAGTATTGCAGCTTCAACTTCATCATCAGCCCTTCCAGTGAATATTCAGGACTGATTTCCTTCAGGATGGACTGCTTTGGTCTCCTTGCAGTCCAAGGGACTCTTAAGAATCTTCTCTAATACCACAGTTCAAAATCATCAATTCTTCAGCACTCAGCTTTCTTTATAGTCCAACTCGCACATCCTACATGACTACTAGAAAAACCATAGTTTGGACTAGATGGACATTTTTCAGCAAACTAATATCTCTGTTTCTTAATATGCTGTCTAAGTTGGTCATAGCTTTTCTTCCACGGAGCAAGCATCTTTTAATTTCATGGCTGGAGTCACCATCCAAGTGGTTTTGAAGCCCAAGAAAATAATGTCTGTCATTGTTTCCATTGTTTCCCCATCTATTTCCCATGAAGTGATGGGACCAGATGCCATGAATTTCATTTTTAAATGTTGAGTTTTAAGCCAGCTTTTTCACTCTCCTCTTTCACCTTCATCAAGAGGCTTTTCAGTTCCTCTTTGCTTACTGCCATAAGGGTGGTGTCATCTGCATATCTGAGGTTATTGATATTTCTCCCAGCAATCTTGATTCCCATTTTTCTTCATCCGGCCCAGCATTTTGCATGATGTACTCTGCATATATGGTAAATAAGTAGGGTGACAATATACAGCCTGACATGCTCCTTTCCCAATTTGGAACCAGTCCATTGTTCCATGTTTGATTCTAACTGTTGCTCCTAAACCTTCATACAGATTTCTCAAGAAGGCAGGTCAGGTGGTCTGGTATTCCCATCTCTTTAAGAATTTTCCACAGTGTGTTGTGATCCACACAGTCAAAGGCTTTGGCATAGTCAATAAAGCAAAAGTAGATTTTTTTCTGGAACTCTCTTGCTTTTCCTATGATCCATCAGATGTTGGCAATTTGATCTCTGTTTCCTCTGCCTTTTCTAAATCCAGTTTGAACATCTGGAATTTCTCAGTTCATGCACTGTTGAAGCCTAGCTTGGAGAATTTTGAGCATTATTTTGCTAGCATGTGAGACAAGTGCAATTGTGTGGTAGTTAGAACATTCTCTGGCATTGCCTTTCTTTGGGATAGCCCTGGAGAAGTGAAAGGCTACCCACTCCAGTATTCTGCTCTGGAGAATTCCATGGACTCTATAGTCCATGGGGTTGCAAAGAGTTGGACATGAATAAGCCTCTTTCCATTCACATCCTTGGAATTGGAATGAAAACTGACTTGTCGAGTCCTGTGGCCACTGGTAAATATTCCAAATTTGCTGGCATAGTGTGTGCAGCACTTTCACAGCATCATCTTTTAGGACCTGAAATAGCTCAGCTAGTATTCCATCGCATGTACTAGCTTTCCTCATAGTAACTTGTCTTCAGACTCCAGGATATCTAGTTCCAGGTGAGTGATGACATCATTGTGGTTATCTGGGTCATTAAGATCTTTTTTGTATAGTTCTTCTGTGTATTCTTCACACCTCTTCTTAATATCTTCTGCTTCTATTAGGTCCATATCTTTTGTCCTTTATTATGCCCATCTTTGCATGAAATATTCCCTTGGTATCTCTAATTTTCTTGAAGAGATCTCTTGTCTTTCCCATTCTATTGTTTTCCTATATTTATTTTACAGTATGAAAAGGTGTACAATATAATGATTCACAGTTTTTAAAGGTTATATTCCATTTATATTATTGTAAAATATTAGCTATATTTACCATTGTATATAATATATCCTTCCAAGAAATAATTTTTAATTGCTAGAAATCCAAAACACTGTAACAGAAATGAAGAATGTTCTTGACAGGCTCAGCAACTTGACTTAACTGAGAAAGAACTCAGGAAGGACTAAGTATCGTGAAGATTGTTTGTTGTTTAGTTACTCAGTCGTGTCCAGCTCTTTGCAATCCTGTGGTCTGTAGCCCTCCAGGCTCCTCTGTTCATGGGACTTCCCAGGCAAGAGTGGTTTACCATTTCCTCCTCGAGGGGGTCTTTCTGCCCCAGCGATCAAATTCACAACTTGCATCTCCTGTGTCGGCAGGCAGATTCTTTACTGCTGACCCACCAGGGAAGCTAGGTCAATAGAAATCTCTCAACTGAAGTATAGATAGAAAAAAAAAAAATAGAATAAAAAAAGAAATCACAACAGAACTTCCAAAATAGTCAATTTCAAAAGTTGTAACATAAACACAATTGAATATCAGAAAAAGAGAGAATGGAACAGAAAAAAATATTGGAAGTAATATAATAATGCATCTAACTGACATCTTTTAAGCCTCACCTCCCCTCTCCCGCCTTCTCCTCCACATCTGAATAAGCCTATGTGCCCCTTCCTCCGGGGCTAGTAGAAAACTCCCTCCACAAGCGGGAATCTTCATCCTGCCTCTCTCACCCAACCACACAAAAATTCCAAAGCATTCCCTTTCACAAGCTCTCACAAGCCATTCTACCATTTTCTAGGGAGTTCTCCTGCTCTTTCCAGACAGCCTAGTTATAGGAGAAAAAAAACGTGTCATACTCTCTTTTCTTTTGTATGTGTATGTGTGTGTTATCATTAGAATCAACTTTTGTATCAAATTTTGTTTTGGTTCCATACTATCTCTGAGGACTGGTCACAAAAAGTAATAATTACTTAGAGCTTTTAAAAAATCAATAACAGATACCAAATCACAGATCTAGAAACATCAAAGAGTACCTAGGGTATAAATACCACTCCTGTACAAAAAAAAAAACTAAAAGCATATCATATTCAAACATCAGAAAGAGAAAAAGGAATTCTTGGGAGAAAAAAGCCTGAGAGGGGAAAAATCTTCACTACAGAGGAACAAACATAAGAATTAGAGTAACTTCTCATACCATGGAAGCAGGAATAGAGTAGGAAAAAATTAAGTGTTAGAAAAAAATATGCCATCAACCTAGAATTCTACATTCAGTAAAATTATCCTGCAAAACTGAAGAAGAAATGAAACTTTTGTCTGCAAATAAAAGTTAAGCTAATTCATCACCAGTAGAATTGCCTTGCAAGAAATGTTTTAGAAAGTCTTCAGGAAAATAAAAATGATATAGAGAAAGAAAATTAGATCTATTAACATATAAAGAAATGAAGAGCATTAGAGAAGGAATAAATGAAAGTAATATAAAATCCTTCATTTTTTTTTCTTTCTTAAAGAAAGAAAGTGAAAGTCGCTTTCAGTTGTATCTGACTCTTTGTGATGCCACAGACTATATAGTACATGCAATTCTCCATGGAATACTGGAGTGGGTAGCCTTTTCCTTCTCTAAGGGATCTTTCAAACCCAGGATTGAACCAGGTCTCTTGCATTGCAGATGGATTGTTTACAACCTAAGCCACAAGGGAAGCCCCTTTTTCTTTCTTAAAAGATCGTCAAAACAACTGTTTGCTTAAAGTAAAAATAGTAACAATGTATTGGGTGATTATAGCATCTGGATAAATGAAATGAATACCAGTAATGTCACAAGGGATGGGAGGGAGAAAATGGGAGAAAAGAGAGAAAATGGGAATACTCTTTCATAGGATATTTCCAACACGTGGAAGTGGTATTGTATAATTTTAAACTGGTTAAGGTTATTTTAAAAAGGATATTACAAATTCTGGGGCAATCCTAAGAATTTTATAAAAGGAAATGTAATTGACATGCTATAAAATATTATAAAATAAAATGGAATTATATCAAATTATATACATTAAAGCTACAGAAAAAGAGTGAGGAGGGGAAAAGACAAAGTATAAAAGTCACAAGTATAAGACGGTTACAAACATGGTAGATATGAATCCAAATATGTCAATAATATTTTAAATGTCAATGATCTATATTCACCAATTAAAAGACAGTTTTTCAGAGTGGATTAAGAGGTGAGACCCAACTCTATGTTGCCAACAAAAAATGACTTTAAACAGGTTAAAAATAAATTTATGGAGAAAGATATGCCACAATAACACTAATCAAAAGAAAGTTGGAATAACTACTGATTTCGGACACAGTTGACTTCAACACAAGGAACATTATCAAGAATAAAGATTAGAATGACAAATTGACAAAGAGGTCAACTTATCAAGAAGACAGAACAATCTTATACCTGCATCCATCTAAAAGGTGAGAGCAAAATACGTGAGACAAAAACTTAGAGCATTAAAATAAGAAGTAGACAAATGCAGTACTCCAACTGAAGACTTCAACAGTCTTCTGTCAGTAGTGTTCAGCAGGCAGAAAATGAATACGGATGAAGAGGATCTAAATATCACTATCAATCAAACTGCCATGCTGTTGTTTAGTCATTAAGTCATGTCTGACTCTTTTGCAATGCCATGGACTGTAGCCCACCAGGCTCCTCTGTCTATGGGATTTCCCAGGCAAGAACACTGGGGTAGGTTGCCATTTCCTTCTACAGGGGATCTTCCTGGCCCAGGGATTGAACCTGCTTCTCCTGCATTGGCAGGCAGATTCTTTACCACTGAGACACCAGGGGGTCCATTAACAGCAGAATCTAAATTCTTCTTAATCTCACACAGAATTGTCATCAAGGTATACCATATTCTGGCACATAAAACACACTTTACAAAATTTAAAAGAATGGAAATTAAAGTATGTTCTCATACCACAAAAGGAAATACACCACAATCTCATGCGGCATTTTTTCAATTTTTGGATTATTTTAATTTTAAAAATGTCATTTTTACACTAAAATCTGTTTTCCTATTCAGTTCTTTTATTTTTAGTTCCCTCAGCCATTTGGAGTTTCAAACAGTAAGTATAATCTGCACTTGAAATGACACTCCTCCACATATTTGAAGACATGCTTTCACAAGCAGTTTTACCAAAAGGAAATGTATTCAGTTTCTTTGATTATTAAATATAATCTAGTCTCTATATCCTTAACCTCTTCATTACTTTGCATACATTTTCAAATTCGCTCATACCCCCTTGGTGGCTCTGATGATAAGGAATCTGCCTACAATGCAGGAGACCCAGGTTTAATCCCTGGGTTGGAAAGATACCTGGAAAGGGAATGGATACCCACTCCAATATTCTTGCCTGAAGAATCCCATAGACAATGGAGCCTGGTGGGCTACAGTCCATTGGGTCACAAAGAGTTGGACACAAATGAGCCACTAAGCACACACACCTTAAAATATGATGTGTCTAGAACACCTGATGGAAATTTCCAGTTAAGATGGTGACTGAACCTATGAATCTACAACCTTCCCAAATTAAATAACAGAAATAATTCAACAGAAGAGGACTCTCTGTACAAAGATTGCTACATGTATTTTTCACAAATTTTAAAGAGTCCACTTATATATGAGGTACACAGTAGATCATCAGAACTTACTGTTTCAAAACCTAAACCATTTGTTTATGGTACCAATGTAGTTTCATCAGTCATAACAAATGTACCTTCTGGTGAAGCATGTTAAGAATAAAGGAGGCTGTGCTTGTGTGGGGACAGGGAATAGATGGGAAATCTCTGTACCTTTCACTCAATTTTGCTGTGAACCCTAAAACTGCATTAAAAGAGAATGATAATATTAATAATAAAGTTTTTAAAAAGAAGAGAAAAAAATGAACTTCTCAATGAATTCTGATTTAATTTGCATATATAGTCATCCCTCTGTATCTAAGGGAAATTGGTTCTAGGAACCCCTGCAGATACCAAAATCCATGGATGCTCAAGTCCCTTATATAAAATGGTATAGTATTTCCATATAACCCATGCACATCTTCCCTTAAACCTTAAATCAACTCTACAGCTCCCCAGGTGATGATAGGGGTAAAACACCTACTTGCTAATGCAGGAGATTAAGAGATGCAAATTTGATCCCTGGGTCAGGAAGATCCCCCGGAGAATGTATGGCAACCCACTCCAGTATTCTTGCTTGGAGAATTCTGTGGACAGAGGAGCCTGATGGGCTATGGTCCACAAGGTCACAAAGAGTCAGACACGACTGAAGTGACTTATAATATGTAATACAATGTAAATGCTATGGAAATAGTTATAAATACAATGTAAATGCCATGTAAACACAAATTCAAGTTTTGCTTTTTGGAATTTTCTGGATTTTTAAAAAGATTTTTTGATCCAATATTGGCTAAAACCACTGATGGGAAACCTGCAGATACAGAAGGCCAATTGTACACTGTTTGAACATTCTGATTAAATTAGTAGGCAAGTAAATAGCAAGAAAATTCTAGGGGAAAAAAAAAACCCAGCATTTTTCTTGATAAACAGTCTCCCTTCTCATCTTGGGTCAATTCAGTCAATATGGCCTCACTAGCTATGCACATAGATATGTGTACAATCTTGATTTTTCTGTCACAGAATTGAGGAATGTAAAGCACAAAAACAGCATTAAATTGTCTAGCTATATTTGGTAACCACAGACTTGATGACAAAGATTTTGGCTGCTTGTCCAAATCATTCTGAAATTCCAAGCATGTAAGACTTTTCCCTGGTAATTTAATCATAATATCTTTGGAGAAATTTCGAGTTACTTCACAGTAACTGAAAATTTTCATGCAGATAAAATTCTTAAGAAAACTTTAAGAAATTAACTTGTGGATAGGAATGGAATGTGTTTTGCAGGACTGCAGACGAAAAAACAAAATCTAAGAACTGATAGGTATTATATTTTATTTTATGTTATATGCTTTCCCTTCCAAGGTCATATTTATATGGATCATAAAATAGAATTATAGAATTTTTAACAGAGCCAAATTTAAATTAACAAAATAATCTGAATTATTATTCTAATAATAATCATTACTAGATTACCTCTAGTAATCATCATTAGTATCTGTGTGCAAAAATAAGCACTTTTCTGCCATATAACTAGGTGCTAGAAGGACCAAAAGAGAAAGTTTAGATGTATAACTGAAGATTAAATATTCCAGGGATTTAACCAGAGTTGATATAAAATAACTGTGTGTGCATTTAAGTTTCAAAATTAATGTGTGTAAAAATATTTTACTATTGTGTGTTTATCCTAACCAATGATTTTTAGCCCTTTAGTCAGAAAAATACATTTAAAGAAATTTTTATATGAGAGTGAAATATATTTTTTTAATGACAAGCTGGAATCACAGAAAACTAATCAAAATGATCACATGGATTATATCTGTGTCTAACTCAATGAAACTATGAGCCAGGCCGTGTAGGGCCACCCAAGAAAAATGGGTCATGATGGAGACATCTAACAAAACATGGTCCACTGAAGAAGGGAATGGCAAAACACTTCAGTATTCTTGCCTTGAGAACACAGTGAACAGTATGAAAAGGCAAAAAGACAGACACTGAAAGATGAACTCCTCAGGTCGGTAGGTGCCCAATATGCTACTGGAAATCAGTTGAGAAATAACTCCAGAAAGAATGAAGAGAGGGGAGCCAAAGCAGTTGTGGATGTGACTGGTGATGGATGTAAAGTCCAATACTGTAAAGAACAATATTGCATTGGAACCTGGAATGTTAGGCCCATGAATCAAGATAAATTAGAAGTGGTCAAATGGGAAATGGCAAGAGTGATCATTGATATTTTAGGAATCAGTGAACTAAAATGGACTGGAAGGGGAAAATTTAATTCAGATGACCATTATATCTACTACATGGGCAAGAATCCCTTAGAAGAAATGGAGTAGCCATCATAGTCAACAAAAGAGTCCAAAATGCAGTACTTGGATGCAATCTCAAAAACAACAGAATGATCTTTATTTGTTTCCAAGGAAAGCCATTCAATATCAGAGTAATCCAAGTCTATGTCCCAAACAGTAAGGCTGCAGAAGCTGAAGTTGAACAGTTATATGAAGACCTACTAGAACTTCTAGAACTAACACCCAAAAAAGATGTATTTTTTCATTATAGGGGACTGGAATGCAAAAGTGGGAAGTCAAGAGATACCTGGAGTAACAGGCAAATTTGGCGATGGAGTACAAAATGAAGCAGGGCAAAGGCTAATAACAGAGTTTTGCCAAGAGAATGCACTGGTCACAGCAAACACCCTCTTCCAACAACACAAGAAAAGACGCTACACATGGACATCACCAGATGGTCAATATCAAATTCAGATTGATTATATTCTTTGCAGCCAAAGATGGAGAAGGTCTATACAGTCAGCAAAAACAAGAACGGGAGCTGACGGTGGCCCAGATCATGAACTCCTTGTTTCCAAATTCAGACTTAAATTGAAGAAAGTAGGGAAAACCACTAGACCATTCAGATATAACCTAAATCAAATCCCTTATGATTATACAGTGGAAGTGAGAAATAGATTTAAGGGCCTAGATCTGATAGATAGAGTGCCTGATGAACTATGGAATGAGGTTCGTGACACTGTACAGGAGACAGGGATCAAGACCAGCCAAATGAAAAACAAATGCAAAAAGGCAAAATGGTTGTCTAAGGAGGCCTTACAAATTGCTGAGAAAAGAAGAGAAGCTAAAGGCAAAGGGAAAAGGAATGACGCACCTATTTGAAAGCAGAGTTCCAAAGAATAGCAAGGAGAGATGAGAAAGCCTTCCCCAGTGATCAATGCAATGAAATAGAGGAAAACAATAGAATAGGAAAGACAATAGGAAAGGAAAACAGTAGAAAGGAAATAGAGATCTCTTCAAGAAAATTAGAGATACAAAGGGAACATTTCATGCAAAAATGGGAACAATAAAGGACAGAAAGGGAATGGATCTAACAGAAGCAGAAGATATGAAGAAGATGTGGAAGAATACACAGAAGAACTATACAAAAAAGATCTTAATGACTCAGATAACCACAATGGTGTGATTACTCACCTAGAGCCAGACATCCTGGAATGCAAAGTCAAATGGGCCTTAAGAAGCATCACTACAAATAAAGCTAATGGAGGTGATGGACTTCCAGTATAGCCATTTCAAATTCTAAAAATTGATGCTATGAAAGTACTGCACTCAATATGCCAGCAAATTTGGAAAACTCAGCAGTGGCCACAGGACTGAAAAAGGTCAGTTTTAATTCTAATCCCAAAGGAAAGCAATGCCAAGAATGTTCAAACTACTGCACAATTGCACTTATCTCACATGCTAGCAATGTAACACTCAAAATTATCCAAGCAAGGCTTCAACAGTATGTGAACCATGAACTTCCAGATGTTCAATCAGGATTTAGAAAAAGCGGAGGAACCAGATCAAACTGCCAACATCTGCTGAATCATCAAAAAAGCTAGAGAACTCCAGAAAGATACCTACTTCTGCTTTACTGATTATGCCAAAGCCTTTGACTATGTAGAAAATTGCAGAAAACTGGAAAATTCTTCATGAGATGGGAATACCAGACTACCTGACCCGCCTCCTGAGAAATCTGTATGCAGGGTAAGAAGCAACAGTTGGAACTGGATATGGAAAAACAGACTGGTTCCAACTTGGGAAAGGAGTACGTCAAAGCTGTATATTGTCACCCTGCTTATTTAACTTATATGCAGAGTACATCATGTGAAATGCCTGGCTGGGTGAAGCACAAGTTGGAATCAAGACTGCCAGCAGAAATACCAATAACCTCAGATACGCAGATGACACCACACTTATGGCAGAAAGTGAAGAAGAACAAAAAAGTCTCTTGATGAAATTGAAAGAGGAGAGTGAAAAACTCAATTTAACTCAAACATTTAACTTAATGTTGAGTTAAAACTCAACATTCAAAAAACAAAGATCATGGCATCTGGTCCCATCATGGCATCCTATTCATGGCAAATAGATGGGGAAACAATGGAAATAGTGATAGACTTTATTTTATTGGGCCCCAAAATCACTGCAGATGGTGATTGCAGCCATGAAATTTAAAGACACTTGCTCCTTGGAAGAAAAGCTTTGACCAACCTAGACAGCATATTAAAAAGCAGAGACATTATTTTGCTGACAAAAGTCCATCTAGTCAAAGCTATGGTTTTTCTAGTAGTCATGTATGGATGTGAGAGTTGGACTATAAAGAAAGCTGAATGCCAAAGAATCGATGATTTCGAACTGCGGTGTTGGAGAAGACTCTTGAGAGTCCCTTGGACAGCAAGGAGATCCAACCAGTCCATCCTAAAGGAAATCAGTTCTGAATATTCACTGGAAGGACTGATGCTAATGCTGAAACTCCAATGCTGTCTGCCTGATATGAAGAACTGTCTCCTTGGAAAAGATCATGATGCTGGGAAAGCACGTGAAGGGGATGACAGAGAATGAGATAGTGGGATGGCATCATTGACTTGGTGGACATGAGTTTGAGCAAACTCTGGGAGTTGGTGATGGACAGGGAAGCCTGGTTGCTACAGTCCATGGGGACTTTTGAAACCTCTGCAAGTCTACTCTGGGGCTCCATGAACAACTATCACTCTGATATGGACCCTGGGCTAGCCAACAGATATTTAATAAGTCAATATTAGGTATTTAGAAATAAGTGAATTGCTCATATCTGGAATATTTGAGATCAGGTATTGGTAAAATCATTGTAAAAAGAAGCTAAATCTGGAATTAATAAGCAATATAATCATAATTTAAACATTTAATTTTAATTTGAAACACAGAAGTGGTATATGGTAGGGAAAAAAGGCCTTCTTGAAGAATTGATCTACAGTTTGCAGTTACTTATAAAATTATCCTTTTTATTACTACAGTTATATGCAAAAGGTACCATCTACTCTTGCCATTTTAAAGAGAAACTAGAATTTGTAAAAGTATATGCAAATCAAACTGAATGCAAAAGTTTTCTAGTATTATATAATACCCTCCCCCAATAATCATAAGTTTTCAGGTACACTGTTTTATTGCAGCTAACCTTGATTTAACATTTCAAACCATTCCACTTAGTTCTCATATAAATAATTGTTAGTTTTCATATTTCACTGGCTTATACAATATTCAACTAATATAACAGAAGCAACTATTAATAGTACAAAGAATCATGAAAAGACAATACTGACTTATACTCAGCACACAGTTAATGTGGTACGAACAGAAATACAGAGGTTTCAGTGTGCTATTGGGTCAGATAGTATGTTACAGAGAAAATGGAGAGTTTCAGTTAATCCAGCAGTTAGTTAAGGGTAATTTAACCTAATTTCTATTGCACTTATCAAAGTCATCAGTTTAGGTAACAATTTGGAAAGGGGTTAAATTGATCAGATCTCCAAAGGCCAAACGGTACATTTTTAAACCCCTGGATTGAAGTATTATTTTTTGAGTTCTGAATTGAAGAAGAGGGAGTGAAATATAGTAAGAAAAAAAAAAAAAAAGTATAGAAAATGGGGAAAAAAAAAAACACCTGAAATTCCATCTCCATCCTTCCTAGCCTTAGGAATAATAAAGTAAAAATAATTATTTATCTCATAAAGTTCATGTGAAAATATAAAGATATATAGAAGTACTTTTTAATATTCCAAATATTGTTCATATGCATTTCAAAATTATTATTATGCTATTTTTATCTGTTGCTTAAGTTTTGTAGATTATAGTAAATTGCTGGTTTAAAATACTTGTTATATCAACAAAGCATACAAACAATTTGAAATATGGCATTCTATATCATAATTACTTCATAATAGAGCAAAATTTTGAAACCAACACCAAGAATATATTTAATACAAACATAGCCAGAAATATTTCAATGAACTCTGTTATTACAATCAAATACAACAAATAAGCAAAACCTACTATGCCACTCACCCATATAAGGTCTGACTTTTGCTTATTTAGAATTTACATTTGGATTAACCATTCTGTATTTCAGTCATAACATTTACATTATTTATTTGCCAATACTGAATTTATGTTCATTCACCAGAAGAACGAACATTCATTTCTACCGCATCATATACACTGGTAAACTCTAAAGCACAAAATTCAAGTTAACAGTGCTTCCATTGTAAGTCTTTTATCACATATTTGTACATCAGATTTCAAAAACCAAGGACTCATGTTGAAATTGGCTAATAACCAAAGCACTCACTGTCAAATTAACTGTTCCCATCTGAGGTGATAAATGGAGAGTTCATAACTGTAAACCATGGCATATGAAAAATAGCTCCCTGACATCTGTTCTTAACATCTGGCTTTTTAATCGATGTGCCAAAGCAAATGGGATATGCAATTCTACTTTGCCCCTCAAAATTAGCCTTTGTGATCATTTACGTCTGAACTATATGCCCATATAGCTCTACGAATGAAAGAGCTCAGTGTTATATTAATAAATTCCAAGCATTCAGGTCCAGTGGGTTTTACACCCATCCTTTATTCAACAATAACTCACTACCAGCAACATCATGAGATAGTATTAATACAAGTCCTCTTCCTCAGGAAAAACAAAACAAAGGCCACACTCTTTCTACTCCCTATCCCCAGCTCCTCAGGAGAAACACTGTCTCATTAATTTAAAAAAATAAGGAAAGAAAAAATCATGCATGCACACACATATAGATCCTCAAAGAGTTCTTTATAGGAAGATATCTTTAAACCAGTTATGTATTTGTTTCCACAAACACTAAGACATAACTTTTCCATAAGGTTTTTCAAACTCAATATAAAATAGACATAAAATAGAAATGTATATCAGTTGGCTCTACTATAGTATTTGCTACAAACACCAACAACAAAATAATATACAGACATATGAAAATAAAACAAGCTAGAGAAAGTGCTGACAAAGATTATACTGGTGCCTGATGTGTGTGCCAGGAAAATATTCAGTGAGTATGGAGACAATCCTTAAAGAATACAACACAACACTTGGCTTATATGGTTCATTACTCATATGACTAATTCATCCAAAAATAATTTATGGATTCATTGAATCCATAATGAATGAATCAAAGTGTCCCAAGTTTGCCTAGTGATGTCTGTATCCTCAGGAAATTGAACACTCAAATCATAAAGTCTACCTCTTAACTTTATCAGCATGACTGAATGGTCAAAGTGGTTCATACTTTGCAGTCTTTACTAATCCTGCTTTAGCAAGACTGGTGTAAGTTAAATGAAATTATTTATTAGGGCTTCCCTGGTGGCTCAGAATGTAAAGAATCGACCCGCAGTGTGGGAGACCTGGGTTGGATCCCTGGGTTGGGAAGATCCCCTGGAGGAGGGCATGGCAACCCACTCTAATATTCTTGCCTGGAGAATCCCCATGGACAGAGGAGCCTGGTGGGCTACAGTCCATGGGGTCACAAAGAGTCTGACAGACTGAGCAACTAAGAACAGCACAGCACATATATTTATTAAGAACTTGAAGGGCATCCACCTTGTCAGGTCCCATGTAAGCACCTATGAATGCAATGAACGAATCTGCAGGGTACTTGGTCTCATAGGGGTCCGTAAACTAACAATTGCCTGCAGTGTAACTGAAAGTAAAAGGAAGCATCCTGTCCTAAATGAAGGACTACCTAACTCGCACTAGCAGAGAAGGGAAGACTTCTTAAATGAACTGATTTCTAAGATGAAAATGGAAAAATATATTTTTTTTAAATTAGGCAAGAAATAACATGGTACATGTCCTAGGTGGAGGGAACCATGTGCATGAAGGCACAGGGATCAAAGAGACAATAGCTAGTAAGAAAGAAAGAAAGAAAGGTAAAGACATAGCATGAAAAACAGGAGTTCAAATGACATGAAACTAAGCTAGAAAAAGATGTATAAGATAGATAAGACCCTGTCCACAAAATTAAGAATTTTGGACCTTATATAAAGATAAAATGAAAGATTTTTAGCAGGAAACTCACAAGATTTGTTGTTTTGAATGACCCTTATGGCTAAAGTATAGCAAGGGGATTGGAGAGAGAGAAAAAAACAAAAATGAGATATTGATCTCTGAGAATTATAATACTTCAATAACACTTTTATTACTGAATACATGTGATACCAATCTCTCCCCTGGAATGAAATTAAATTCAGACAGCTCCATTACATCAATCAGTTTTGTGTACTTCACCATTTAGAGGACAAAAAAAATGTGTTAGTATACAGAAAAGTACTATGTAAAGTTCATATTTGTAACTCTCATTTTTCCTTCTTAGGAGGTTCTATGAGTAACTCATCTCTAGACTTTTGTATCAGTTAAAAGGCAATGGCACCCCACTCCAGTACTCTTGACTGGAAAATCCCATGGACAGAGGAGCCTGGTGGGCTGCAGTCCATGGGGTCGCTAGGAGTCGGACATGACTGAGCGACTTCACTTTGACTTTTCACTTTCATGCATTGGAGGAGGAAATGGCAACCCACTCCAGTGTTCTTGCCTGGAGAATCCCATGGACAGAGGAGCCTGGTGGGCTGTTGTCTATGGGGTTGCACAGAGTCGGACACGACTGAAGTGACTTAGCAGCAGCAGCAGTTATCGCTGATGAAAAAACCAATCCAAAATTATTACAGCTCACAAATCACAATACTGGGAACAGAGTGATTTAGGTTGGGGTCTCACTCTTGCTTCTGGAGTGTCTGTAATCTGCCTATGGGTTTTTTGGGGTTCAGATAGGCATATCTTCTTGTGGCAATAGCAAAAGCACAAGAAAGAGTAAGCCTAATCAAAAGAGCATGCTTTGAAACTCTGCTTGCATCATATATGTTAACATGGCATTTTATAAAGCAAATAATATGGTTGAACCCAGAATCAAGGATTAACAACAAATGTTAGGTCAAAGTAGAAAGACTCTGGTGTACAGAAAATATTCAGTACATTTTTTAATGTTTTTAGAAAACTTTTTTGTACTTATTCATGGTAAATATAAGCTGATAAACATATAAATGCCCAAATCACTGCTTTTGTTTAAATCAGTGCAAAGCAATGCTATTAATTATTTTTTCTATCAATTACTTTTTTAAAATATTACCACCCACTTCATAGAATCATTGTGAATATTAAACAAGAAAGTGTCTAAAATATTTAACATAGAGCTTGGCATGCGATCAACAATAGTAGAATGCTACTGATTATGACTTGGGTCCTTGATATTCATAAGGTAGACTGTTAGAAACTCAGAGATAAAAGTATTCCACCCAATGTAAAATGAATTACCTCTCATTATGGCTTTCTCCTTCCTGCATAGAGCAACACAGAAATACACACAATGAAGTATAGAGAAAATAAAATTTTAATTACTTTTTAACTACCTTATTGATTACTCTTAACAGCCATATATGCTATTACTTTGACTATAAGAATAATAGAGTATTATGAATATATACTTTTTAATTGAAAGCAATATAATAGCAATTAAAATTTTTTATTAGTTATTTAGTCACTTTACTGTTAGAAGAGAAAAATAAGAAGAGTACCAAAAACTATAAGTGAAGAAAGAAGGAATGACTATAAATAATACAGTGGATATGAAGAAAAATATTTTGTACCTTTGTTAGCACTTAATAGAAAGAAAATCATATCATATTATAACTTTGAAACATTACTTACAAAGTTAAATTCTCTAACATTAGTAATTGATCTCTAAACCCATGAATATAATTTGATAGGCATCTTCTCCAAACTAAACTTTTGCCGGGAATTTTGTATTTTGATGAAGGCTTAATCTGGAATGAAGACCAAGCAATAAGAAGTCCTTCACTGATCACTTTTTTTGTGTGTGTGAAGTAAATTAGCACCACAATAAAAAGTGTAAATTTTATATAAATTCCTTATTAAAATAATATAGCACAAATAATGTATAACCCAGAAGAAATAAAGTATCACCACCAAAATAAAAAAAAAAATTACAAAGGAGTACTTTCAAAGAAATAGAATCGTAAGCAACTGAATGCTTCTCCAATAGGCTCTCATGCATGAGTAGTATACCTACATCAAGGTATGATGTCATTGAAAGCCAACCAATAGGCTTATGTGAAATAACTGGGTTTTGTTAACAGACTAATACATTTTGGACACAATTTTAATAGTATATTCATACTATTTCATACCTACACTAAGTAGTGTTATTTCCTTTATATTCCTTCAGTTCAATGCTCATCTCAAAAAGGCTAGATATCCACCAAAGCTATTCTGAAACAAAGGAAAGTACTGTTTCTCAAAGTCCAAATCATTTCATAAATTATAAGTTTTAGCCTAATTAATGTGCATTTTATCTTTAATCTAGTTGCATTTTGTTCTTCTTGATACTTAATACTAAAATTCTAAATTTAATTCTAATGGTTTATCAGAACTTTCATCTCTAATTCTCACTCATTTTTATGTCAACTCTTTACATAATTAGCCACATAAGTAAGTAGGCTCTCTAGACAAAGACAATGAAACCACATCTTCTAAATAACTGGCTGGAAGATATCACATGAAAGATATTCTAAAACAGTCCATCATTAACTGATGTACAAGAATGTGAGCCCGATATACTTAAGCAAAGTTTACTTAATAATGCATAGGTGCTATGGAAACAATCCGTAAATGACTTGATTAGTTTTGAGGGAGCACATTATTAAACACTCACACTGATACTCCCAGATGGTGTGACTCAGTCTCTGGCTTGGACCAAGAACAGCTGGTCACATAACCAGCAAGAAGCTGGCTTTAGAAGGCCTCAGCCTGCCTTGGCTGCAGGGATTTGGAAGTGGCCAGCTTTCTATGCCAAAATGTCTCAGGCTTCTATCTATTTTTAGCAGAATGTGTGAACATTAGTGCCTCAGCCTGTCCCTCCTGCTCCAGGCATCACACTTTTAACAAGGTGTTTCCCTGGGTGTTGTTCAACAGGCACTTTCATACACTAATTGAAGGAATGAAAGTCAAATCAATGGTTTGGAAAGCAATTTGGCAATTTTTATTAACAACCTCATACATTTTCTTTTTTTTTTTTTCCTCATACATTTTCTTATACTTTGACCCAAGTATATTAACTTGTAGGAGTCTATCGGGGGCATACACAGATACACACACACACACACACACACAAACACACACACAAAAAAACATATGTAAAGATTTGCTCACAACAATGCTTGTCAAAAACACTAAGAAACAAGTGATCTCAAAATATATATCTCAAAGAAAAGATTAAAATTAATCAAGTATATTCATGTAATGGCATACCATACAGCCATAGCAAATGAACAATTATAAAACTCAAGGAAAAGTATATATTTTAAAGGCAAAATAAAAAGAACTATCTTCACTACTTAAAACAAAAAAACATGCTGTACAAAAATTACTTTAAATATTATAAAAGGTATGTCTAGGCTATGGCAATAGGTTTGATGTTTTATTTTTTTATGATTTCCTGTTTTTACAATGATATATAAACAGTGACACAAGTGACCAGAGGTCATTCTTATCAGACTAATAATACTAATAAGTATTACTCTAATCTAATAAGACTAGTGTTTAGTATAATAAAATTAATATTTTATTAGTTTAATTAGTCTAATAAGGCTAATGTTTTACTAAATTTTCTCCCAATTCCTGTCATCAGAAGTAGGGGGAAGAGAAGGCTACATCATCATTCACTGGTCTATTTTGCCCACAGATGGTCCATCTGAATGTGAAGAAGTGAGCTTCATT